>NC_052948.1:45761136-47054469 GCF_013358895.1 Oreochromis aureus | reverse complement strand
CTTTGGGGAAAACACCTGCTCATCACACCTGTACTGGATCCTGTAAGTGATCACACACATGCGCACAAGCACACTCTCCTACTCATCTGTTTTCTTCTTTTCCTTCTTGCTCTCTCTGCATTTATATACATAAAATTGTGAAAATGTGAAAATGGCTAAAGACGTCTTTTGCTCTTGTGTTGTTCAGGGCGTAGACGTGGTGTGGGGATATGTACCAGATGCTTTGTGGTATGACTACGAGTCGGTAAGAACATTTTCTGTTTGATTAAAATGTTTCCTGTAAAGCACGACTATTTCCTTTAGTGCGATTGTCTTGATAAATCTCTGGGAAAGAAAATGCAGTTGTACAATTAATTTAATTTGCTCACTGCAATACTTTTAAGTCAAATTCTTGCTTGTTTTCTGGAGCTAAGTTCACTTTCAAAAGTTGAAGTGTTTTTAGCTACGATGGCCATACATCAGACAGCAAAATATGAGTAGCTGTTAAAATGTAGCTAACCCAGTTATCGAGGTAAAATAATAAAATATCTTCAATATAAAAATCCTGTTGATCTGAATCAGCACAATAAGTCTTGGTAATACAATAGATTAAAAAAGAAAAAGATCAGATAGATGGGGGAGGGGGGGGTATCATGTTACACTGTGACAAAAACATGTTTCACATGAAAGTTCTTTGTTTGAGATTGTGAGACTAAGGCGATAAGACAGAGTGGGAGTGAGAACAAAGAGCAAGAGAGAGGACAAAGAGAAGAAGGAGACAGAAAGATAAAAGAGGTGTTAAGTTCCTTCTGGGCCTTATTTAGGCATCACGGCGGCGATGGAAAGTATCCACTGATCAGATGAACGATTACTCTGGCTGTCATGCTGCTGGACCCTTGTCCTCGGTGGTCCCCTGTGATTATCTGGGTAGGAAGATAGAATCCTGGAGGAGTAATGATGTAGTGAAAGGGACCATGAAAAACAAGCTACAGAGCAAAGAAATACTGCAAAAACAATTCAATAGGGAGGCGAATGAAAAGAAAGGGTAAAAGTTGGACAGCACGTTACACAGAGAGAAAACCAGAAACAAAAGAGAGATGAGAAAAAGACAAGATAAATGAAAATTACAGCATGGAGAAAAGAGGAAGATGCCAGGATCAGCCAGCTAGACTAAGAAGAGGAAGACAAGGCTAGAGAAGACAATGAGGGCGAGATAGGATTTGAAATCGCTTGTAGAAGCTTCACCAACTCCAGCCCACACACACACACCCGTACTGTACTGGATAAAATCATGCACACACACACACACACGAAAACACAAGAATACAGAAAACAAGAGCATCTAAAACTAGAGCATCACAAGAGAGAAAAACCGGACATGTAGAAGGAAAATTAAGATTTTACTTTAAACTGCTGTGAGCATGTAGGTGATTAGATATTAGATATTAACTGTGCTCTATGTGGACCAATAAAGAAATGAATGGAGGGACACATAAAACAAAGCAAAACAAAGAGAGCAATGTGAAGTTTATCATCATAATAATTTGAAAACCATTTTAACACCCAAATATCATGAAGCCTGTCATCTAAGGTGAGACATGGGCTTAAAAGGTGACTGATATATAATGAGGTCCAGTGTTATTCAACATAATGTAAGGAAGTCATATATTAGTGCTTAGTTCACTTGTACAAAACGGACCAAAACAGCTACTCTACAAATCATAAGTCTTTTATTGATTATAGTGTGCTACAAAAGAGATACTTAATTATTATGTCTTTTTTTGGTTGATACGCCCCTTCTAGTTTGAAACTGCAGTTTGAATAACAATGACTAACAGATTTAAGGGATCAGGGCACCCTGATTAAATCGACAGTGAACTAAAACACAATTAAAAATTCATATCTAAAAATGAAAAGTGCATTCCATGGATTAGCACACAAGAGGGAAGTTAGGGATTTAATATTTTATTCTTCTGTCCTTCTGATCAGATGCAAAAGCTAACAGTCCGCAAAACGCACATGGAAATGTATCTACCAGCTGACAAGCTTGGATTACACATCAGAGGTGGAGCTATCCTCCCCACACAGGAACCTGAAGTCACCACCACATACAGGTACACACACACACACACACACACACACACACACACACACACACACACACACACAAATGTGCGCATAATTTTATACGTCACCAGTCTTAAATTTTATTGGATTATATTCATTGGATTACTTCATTTATTCATATGTTTGTAATTTTACATTTGTTTATGTATATTTAACTAGCCGGCGTAACCCAATGGGTTTGCTCATTGCTCCTGATGACAACGGCAATGCAGATGGGGAACTATTTTGGGATGATGGAGATTCCAGAGGTATTATCTCTTTTCTCATCTTTTGCCTTTTTGTTTGCAAATGTGTTTTATCTGGGGGACTACAAGTTTGTTTGTTTGTTTTTTAGCAAAAAAGTTAATTAATTGATGTGACTCTGAAATCACTTTCAGTTGGCTCACTCGCATTAACAAGTAGAAGTGAGCCACTTTGCTGTGTACCTGTGAATCACTTGTGTTCATCTACTTAGACAAAGATCTGCACATCCTTCTCTTTACAGATACAATTGAGAATGGCAACTACATCCACTACAAGTTCTCTCTTAACCAGGTCAGTTCACCTCACAAAACCATACAGCACTTTTTCAAATCCAGCCGACATGTTCCTTTCAATCTGCACTAAAGTTCAAAGTTCAAAACCACATGAGAATTTTAGCTTTTCCAGTCCATAACGTGCATTTCTTGTATGTTAACATTACTCGAGGGCAACAGTGAAAATAAATGCATGCTCTATCTCTTAAATCTGGGATGATGTTTAGAAGGTCAGATTGTGTGATTATGTATCTACTGCCTTGCAGGGAGTTCTGACTATGCAGGTGACCCATGCCGGTTACAATGATCCGAACGATCTGAAGTTTGACAACATCACTATCCTTGGAATACCCGTTCCTCCTGTGTCCATCTCTGTGACTCATGTTGGCACCACAAACTCTACTACCACATTAGAACCCAGCAACATCCACCACGATGGAGACAAGAAGGTAAACACATGAATGTGCATAGACATGATTACGTACAAAATAAATGTAAAATAAAAACAACATTGCTGGGGTTTTTTCATATCGCGGGAAATTATGTTCGCATAATAATTAATAAAGTTAATGTACAAAACACATGGTGTAATAGTGCTAGCAATGCTAACAACATATTAATGTTACTCACATGTCAGCAGAATGTATATTTTAAAATACCACACATATATTTTTATCTCCAGTTGAGCATCAGATGGTCAATGGGGAGGCAAAAGTGAAAGAAGATGTACGATATTATTGTAAGAATAATAATTAATTATTGTAGGAATAACTAATTTAGGAACATTACAAATGATTTTGAAATGAGAGGACAGCCATCATTAAGCCCACATTCTATCTTGAGGAAGCAGAGCTCACTAGCACGGGGAAATTTGAATTCAGAGACGGCTCAGAAACGATCACTGCAAAAACATTTTCCTCCCTTAAACTTCAGGTGCTCTTCCTGCGTGACCTCAGACTGACCCTCGGGGAGACCTACGTGTTGGAGTGGAACGTGATACGCATCGACTGCCATCCAGAGGAAAATGCGGATCAGGCTAACTGCGAGGCCAGAGGCTGCGTCTGGGATGTAAGTAAAAAATGGTCATATGCTCACATACCCTAATGTTTTCCTAAAACACAAGATAGATGCAAATGACAAAGAAGTATAAACCTTTTCAAAATAATTTATTAAGCAAGTAATTGAATCCTGTTTTTAATTCAAAATAAAAAAAAATAATTCTAAACTTTGATCTGAACTGTTTATGGTACATGACACCTGTTCATACTGCCATAGTGTCAGAATCAGGTATCAGGTATGAACAGGTAGGTGGGAGAAGCACCAGTCATGACTGGAGTGAGACGGGTGCATATTCAGTTCATTTCAGTTCAATTCAATTCAATTCAATTCAATTCAATTCAATTCAATTCAATTCAATTCAATTCAATTCAATTCAATTCAATTCAATTCAATTCAGTTTTATTTATACAGTGCCAAATCACATCAACAGTCGCCTCAAGGCGCTTTATATTGTAAGATAGACCCTACAATATTACAAACCAAGACAAACCCCAAAGTCATATGACCCCCTATGGGCAAGCTATTTGGCGAGAGTGGGAAGGAAAAACTCCCTTTTAACAGGAAGAAACCTCCAGCAGAACCAGGCTCAGGGAGGGGTGGCCATCTGCTGCGACCGGTTGGGGTTATTACAAATGAGATAATGTTTCAGTTTAAACCTTTGATGTGTTGCTTTTGTGACTATTGCTTTCAATTTGTTAATTTTGTAGTGCGTCTCCCAGCGATTTTAGAAACAAAGTTGCATATATTTAAAATCTCTATGCTTTCTTTTATTTCCCTACGTAGCCAATTACCAGTGGACAAGGCCCATGGTGCATCTATCCTCAAGACTATGGTTACACTGTCATGTCACTAAGGGAAAGAAGCTCGGGCATGACACTTGACATCACTCGGAACAGGAAGTACAGGAGCAGCGGTCGTCCACAGTCACGGGATATTGACACACTCCGTGTTGAGATTAATTATCACACCGGTGAAATGCTGCAGTTCAAGGTCTGATTTTGCTCATTTATTTTTTTTTTGTTCAGCCAATGCTGCATCTGTATTGATTCTACCTATACGCTAATGCAATAACAATTCCTCCGCATTCAGATCTTTGACCCAAACACAAAGCGCTATGAGGTACCAGTGGGATTGTCAGTTCCTGCCACTCCTGAGACTGATGAGAACAAGAGGCTTTACAAGGTCGCCATTGTGAACGAACCATTCGGCATC
This sequence comes from Oreochromis aureus, assembly GCF_013358895.1. Classification (NCBI taxonomy): domain Eukaryota; kingdom Metazoa; phylum Chordata; class Actinopteri; order Cichliformes; family Cichlidae; genus Oreochromis; species Oreochromis aureus. The sequence continues at coordinate 47,049,577 of NC_052948.1, read as the reverse complement.
CAAGTCATTAGGAAAAGCACGGGAACCGTAATGTGAGTATCTTGGCTTGCATTTCCAAAAATGTTGGAAGTTGGCATGCTCTGAATTGATTGTTGATTTTATTTGTTTTCACAGAGATTTCCCCAAATTTTCTGAATCTTTTGATATTATGTACTGAGGATGATCTTCAGTTTTTGCAATTTTACATTGAGGAACATTTTTCTGAAATTGTTCCAAAATTTGTAGAGACAGTTTTTTGCAGATAGGTGAACCTCTGCCCAACTTTACGTCTCAGAAACTCTTTTTATTCCCAATCATGCCAGTCTGCAAGAGTACTTCGTTCCAAAATATTCTTCCTACTGCTTATTTTTACTACTGACTTACAGAGAATTTAAACTTCTCTAGTTAAATAAAGCAAAGACAGGCAGAAAGGGTGAAATTATTTTGTAGATATGTCAAACATATGGTGATTAACCCCCTCCCTCTCTCTCCCTCACTCCTCTGTTGCATTTCTTAGCTGGGATTCGTCTGTGCCAGGCTTTACCTTCTCAGACATGTTCATCCAAGTGTCAACTAGGCTGCCATCTCAGTATGTTTATGGTTTTGGGGAAACAGAGCATCTCACTTACAAGCATGATCTCAACTATCACACCTGGGGCATGTTTGCCAAGGACCAGCCTCCTGGCGTAAGTATCACACTAACACGCATACTGTAACATCGCACATGTGCATATGTATCTGCAAACAATGTAAAAAACTGAGTGCTGCTCTCTTGTTGACAATATTTAGTTGTTATTTCTACTCTTGATGTAGAGGTTAGAATATAACGTCCCTGAAGGTAAAGATTATTCAGGCATTAGTGTGTTTCATCAAAACCGGTTTCATGCTTGCCATATACAAGAGGACCCTGCACTGAATATCTTTAGCAGCACGAGCTGTAGAGGCTACAGAGATGACTTGTAAAGAACCTTCCAGAGGATTTAAAGCACATTCATGACACTTTGATGAGATTCCGTCGACATGAGAGTTCACCATCACACCATCATTTTATCTGGTCTGTCCTTGACATTATCAGGGGTACCATTGCTAAGCTTACAAAATAGCTCCACAGGGTTCAGACAACTGTTAAGGGCTTCCTGGAGTAGAATAAAACAGGGGAGGGGCGTGCTATAGTACATATTAAACATGGTCCACACTTGATGCTCACTTTTTGTGTGTCTCTGCTGCAGTACAAGATGAATTGCTATGGAGTCCATCCCTTCTACATGGGCCTTGAGAACACAGCTGATGCTCACGGTGTGCTGCTGCTAAACAGCAATGCAATGGGTAAGCGAAATACACACACATCACGTGGAACTGATGCATAAACTCTATTGCCGGTCCACTTTTACATCTACACATACTCACACATGTGCAGGTGTTGCTCTGATGGGGAGACATTTGCAAGACCAACATAACATAATAAGCTCCTCCACGCTTTTGTTTTCATCCCATGAAACATAAACAGATGAACATGCATTACACATGCCGTTATATCCATACATTTCTCACGAGGATAGTAACTCCTACTGTGAATTTAATGTAAATTTTAAAGTAATACAAGTGTCACACAAATGTCTTTTTTCCTTTGTTTTGTAGATGTGACCTTCCTGCCTGATCCAGCTTTAACCTACCGAACTCTGGGTGGCATCCTGGATTTCTACATGGTCCTGGGACCTACGCCTGAGATGGTGGTGCAGGAGTACACTGAGGTAAGTCTTCTGGACTTCTGGTTTGTTTGCGTCTATGTAGATTGTGGAATATATCACCATGGTAACTTGTGTCGTAGATTTAACCAGCTCCAGAGCAGGTGATGCTCCAAATAAAATTCAGGGAGAAAAATAGATTCCTGTTGGCTGCAAACAATTTTATATTGTTCTGTAATTACTAATATATGAAACAGGATACCTATTTGTATTTGCTGACCTTAAATCAAATTCACATGTAGCCTAAGCTTACATTTTTATATGTTTTATTAATTTGCTCTCAGATGGTAAACACGTTTTTTGAGAACAGTTCACAGTCAGCATTTTTGCCAGCTTTCCTTTTTGGGCTCCAAATAGGCTAAATGTTATTTACAGGGCCCTGAATCTGGGCAGCTGTTGATAAAATGCAACACCTTACTTCTTCCTTCATTGTGCACTCTTGTTTAGCCAATCTAAACACACGTACACAGGCACAAACACACACACACTTAAACAAACACTTTACGGACGCTGTCCCATTTTCCTGCATAACACGCGTTTCCTTTTGCTGACACATTTTGACTTCCTTGTTTGTTTTTCTTCTTAACAGTTGATTGGACGACCTGTTCTACCTGCCTATTGGTCTCTTGGGTTCCAACTCTGTCGCTATGGTTACGCCAATGACAAGGAAATAGCAGACTTGTACAAAGAGATGAGGGCAGCTGGTATACCCTATGTAAGTTCCTGGAGAAAGGATGCTTTGAGATCAGTTGAGAACATCACCAAACATGAATACTGTCTGCAGTTCTGTGGCACAAACTATTATTCTGTGACAGAGCAAGTGTGCACACATATAATATTTGTCTGTTGTATATAAAATACATTGTGTGTTTTTTTACATTTATAATATCTTGTGAAAAAGAGAGAAAGTCTGCACAAAGCTGAATAATTAAATTCTTTAAACATTCCTCTAAAGGAACCTCTGATGATATATTAGGACATATTTGTTAATTAAAACCCAGCATATGATGCCTCATTGGGAAAAATCACCAATTCATTTCTGTACCAAATGTGAAGACATTTATATTAACGAATGTTTTGTGATTTAAATAATATTTCTGCATTTATTTTAAAATGTCGTTTAGTAATAAGTTTATTTTAAAAAAACAACTTTAATTAAAACGTAATTGTATCCACTCACTCTATAAAGTGCATTTAGGTGAACATGCAGCAGGATGTTCAAAGTTAGTTAAACATCAGTTCATTTGAGCTTGAATTGCTGTCTCTTCCAGGATGTGCAGTATGCAGACATTGACTACATGGAGCGTCAGCTGGACTTTGTCCTGGACTCAGAGTTTAAAGGACTGCCTGCCCTCGTTGACAGCATGAGAGAAGAGGGCATGAGATTCATCTTCATCCTGGTAAGGACATACTGTGATCTGTCCACCCAATCATTAGCAACCACAGGGCAGAAAACATAAAAGATATTTGAATGTGATGTTAGTCATTTGTATCTGCAAAGAATAAATGTTACTGAAAAACTACCACTGGACACAAGACTTGTGCATATTTATTTCCAGGATCCCGCCATCTCGGGCAATGAGACCCAGCCCTACCCAGCCTTTGAGAGAGGCAAAGCAGCAGATGTTTTCATCAAGTGGCCCAAACACATCAGTGATGGAATTGTGTGGGGCAAGGTAAGAAGGAATGAAAGGTTACATGAAGTTACACAACATATAGCTCAGTATGTAGTGTAATGGAAAAAAGAAAGGCTTTTGTAAACTGTGTTACTATGTCATTCGTGACTTTCTTCTACAGGTCTGGCCTGATTACCCCAACGTTATAGTAGATGAGAATCTGGACTGGGATACCCAAGTGCAGGTACATTAATTTCCATATTCACCTCGCCACCTTATATATCATTAATATGTGCCTAAACTTTAGACTTCTCACCTCCAGCTCTACAGGTCATACACCGCATTCCCAGACTTCTTCCGGCCACAAACAGCACAGTGGTGGCACCACGAAATCAAAGAGTTCTACGAGAAAACGATGAAGTTTGATGGCCTTTGGATCGTGAGTGTCCAGAAGTAGAAAGTGTAACAAAGGCACCTTTATACCTGATGTTCTTTTCACTTTCATCACCTGGACTTTACCTTTCCATGCAGGACATGAATGAACCTGCCAGTTTTGTCCACGGCACAGTTAATGGGAACTGTCTTGGTGATCCAAAACTAGAGAACCCACCATATATGCCACGTAAGGCTGAATGTTGTCTTTGTTCATCCTAATTAAATTACAATAATAAGAATAATGAGGTTATAACTCATTATATTTATCTACATGTGCCTGCATTTTGTAGCCTTGGAGTCCAAACATCTTGGCTTAAACCATAAGACTCTGTGCATGAACAGTGAACAGATACTCAGTGATGGAACGAGAGTCAGACACTATGATGTCCATAACCTGTACGGATGGTCGCACACCAAGCCAACCTATGAGTAAGTGAATATGCGATTATATATGTGCCAGTTTATGTGTGTGTGTCTTTGAATATCTACATGTGCTTTTGTGCATTATTGTTTTGTTTCCTGCCGACATCAGTGTCTTTGGGTTGCTGTTATTGTTTTGCATTTAAGAAATGCAAGTATAACCCATAAAAGGTTAGGTACTCTTTTTTATTATATTTTACATAATAGATATTAAGAATAGCATCCAGGGTATTTCATCTGAGAAATGCAAATCATGCCAGAAATTGTTTTTAAATATGCTGAAACAGACAAAATTGTCATCATAATCTAAATCCATAACTGGAATAAAGTCAAATTGCATACAGGTGAACAAAAATAATGCAAATGTAAGACTAAAAACTCATATCTTTCACCTTTTTTTTTTTTACCTAACAATGTGAAAATACATTTGTCCACGAAGTGAAACACTTTTCTCACTACAGAGAAGAATTAACTGCAGAAAAGGATACGCAGACGCTCAGGCTGTTAGCTTAGTTGCTTTATGTTAACATCTAGCAATTTAAAAAAACTGCACTTAATTGGATAATTCATTTCTATAATAAATGAATACCTGCTTTAAATGAAAGAAGACACTTTCATGTTATTCTAATTGCTAGGCTATGAATGCGCATCTGTGTGTTATTTGCATGTGTAAGGCAAATCTGCGTGTCCTTCTCCTTTGCACAGTGCCGTTCTAGACGTGACTGGTAAAAGAGGCATAGTGGTCACCAGGTCCACCTACCCCTCTAGTGGAAAATGGGCTGGACATTGGCTCGGAGACAACAATGCCAGCTGGGACCAGCTTTACAAATCCATTATTGGTACACATAAACATTTATTTTTAATTTTACTCTTCTGCATAAAACTTGTTGTTCATAATTGTTGATCTGAAAATATATATTTTGTCTTTAACACATAGAGAAGAGGTTAACATGATCCCAAACCCCTAAAACAAAGCAAAAATAAAAACACTAATCCTCAGTTTACATAATTTCCAATGTTTCTTTGCTCTACAGGTATGATGGAATTCAGTCTGTTTGGAATCTCTTACGTAAGTATCATCATCTCTCCTGGCTTTGACCCTCTGAGTGATCTTGTACTTGCTAAATAGCTTACAGTAGCTTAAATTGCATCACATTAGTAACTTGTTTGATTCGATCAAAGTGGACATCTTGAAATTCAATGTGAAACAAGATGCGATGTGTGATGTGATTCAACGTGATGCTTAAAAAAAAGACATTGAGTTTGACTCTCTCTTTCAGACCGGGGCAGACATTTGCGGGTTCTTTAATAAGGCTGACTATGAGATGTGTCTCCGTTGGATGCAGCTGGGTGCTTTCTATCCATACTCACGCAACCACAATGGCAAGGGCAACCCGGTGAGTGGATAAAATATGCATCCATAGAGATGTACTGGATTGTGAATTTTAAAATCAGCTTATTTGACTTTTTCAGTTTTATATTTTTGCACTCTGATCTGAAAATCTAAAGGTTTTAAAATGTATTTTTGCATTGGATTCAGTGCCAGCAATTGAATTATTCCATTATCTATGGATTTTTTTTACAACAATCTGGGAATTAGGAGTTTTTCTAGTGTCATGGACAGTCTGATGTGAAAATGTGCTTTTACTTATGAACTTTGCTTTTTTAAAGCTGACATTTTGAAACATTTAAATAATATTGTGTTTACATTTTTTTTTTCTTTTAGAGACAAGATCCTGTTGCTTGGGATAAACCATTCGCCGATGCAAGCCGGGATGTCCTGAACATCCGTTACACCCTCCTGCCCTATCTGTACACTCTGATGTATGAGGCACATACAAAAGGAAACACAGTGATCAGACCACTTTTGCACGAGTAAGCTTAGATCACAACACCCACCCACACACACACACACACACACACACACACACACACACACACACACACACACACACACAAACACTACTAACAAAACATCTTTGACTGGCTACAGATGTTCAGTTAAATGGGAGATAAAACTCACTTTATTTGGTTACCCATGAATTTTGTACTGAGTTTAAGAAATTTGCTCATGAGAATAACTAGAACTGGTAAGAAAGTAAGAATTGCACTTCTTTCACATCGGCATTTTGAAAGCTCTCTGAGCAAGGCACTGTGTGTGAGATGATTAGCTACACTTGGCAACTTCCAAATGTTAACGTGTGAAACTCTTTGAGAAACAAGATCAATTTAAGTGACTCTTATAAAAAGTCGCAGATGGTATTTAAGGAGCTGGCTGGCCGAGTCTGCAGGTTTAATTCGCTTTCATCTGGAAGCCACTGAATCCTGAATGAGTGCTTGAATAGTGAGGTTTAATGGCTTCTGTGCTGCTGTATCGCAGGTTTGTGGACGACAAAACTACATGGGAAATCTACAAACAGTTCCTTTGGGGACCTGCCCTACTTATCAGCCCTGCACTTGACCCGGTATGGTGTAACACACACACACACACACACACACACACACACACACACACACACACACACACACACACACACACACACACACACACACACACACACACACACACACAGCTGTTTTTTCCTTTTTCTTTTAAATTTCTACATTAGTGTTGGGATTGATTGTTTTTATTTGTGACTGATTTCAGGGAGTCACAAATGTGAATGGCTATCTTCCCAACGCACGCTGGTATGACTACCACACAGTAAGTATTTGTCTATAGCAATAACATTTAAAAGCAAATATTTGTTATCAAGGCATTTACAGAATGATTTTGATTAAAAGGTGCCTACCACACTCTACCTGTGCCTCTAGTACTTTAATAGCATTCAATTACTTCTTTCATCAGGCCAGAGATGTTGGAGTGCGTGGCCAAATGATTGACATGCCGACACCCTTGGACCATATTAACCTGCACATCAGAGGAGGATACATCTTACCCTGGCAGAAACCCGAGAACACTACATACTACAGGTGAGCACACATTATACCCCATACAGTTAGCTACAGGTCTGCACCCTGTGTGTAGTGTGATGTGTGTGCTTGTTTGTGGGTTAGTGCCTGTGCAGAGACGCAGAGAGAGAAACACATATTGTTTGTGTGTTTGAATGTTTTTAAGTGGGAGTGGGAGTGAGAGGTGAGACACTCAGGTGATGATCATTTTACAGCAGTAAGGAGATCAGATGCATCACCTCAGCAGGCCCCTGTTTGCTCTCAGCAGCAGGTTTAAACAGACGTTCTCCTTTAGATTTCTGCTACAAACATTTCCGCTGCTTTTTGTTTTAGCCGGAAGAATCCTCTAGGCCTGATCGTCCCTCTGAGTGACAGCGGCACCGCTGAAGGATCCTTATTCTGGGATGATGGCGAGGGAATTGGTAAGTGAAAGGTCCCTCTTAAACACCTACACCTACCAACACACCGAATAGCATGGGATTTGACATTTAATGTATGTATTTATAGAGTGATAATTCACACATGCATATACACACAAACACAAAGAACACAATGCTATTTTATTTTAACATTTTAGTAAATAAAATGTAAATACTTAGTAAATACTTCAACAAACATTCCTTTGGACTGCTATTAAAATTTAGAGTTACTTTTATAATCCCCAGTCCTGATAACAAATGGTGATTTTCTTGCTGTCTTATTTTCTTTTGCTCTCAATGCATTTCTTGCTTACCAACCAGTTCCATGTTCACTTATTCAATTAAACGAATTAATTATTCACCCTTGTGTATATTTACCCTGCGTAAGTTAAGCCAATTATGTACTTATTTTATTTAATTGTTATTGTTATGGCTCGTCGAGTCATTACTATGTTGCATAATTTCTATATTTTCTCCATTTAGTCAAATGAATGTCAACTCAAGTCTTCATTGGCACAAATTCTCACGTATCCGTAAGTTGTCTCTGTGTCAGTTATTTTGTTTTCACGGTCGTATTTTCTCTCCTCAGACACGGTGGAGACCAACAAATATCTTCTGATCTCATTTTCAGCACAGTCGGTGAGTTCATTATTGTGTCATTATTACTGTAAATGCACGCTTTAGCATTCAAAAGGCCAAAATAAGTGGATGTCAAAGGCTAACTGTTAGCAGTTGGTGGTTTGAAATCGTTTTTTCTTCAGATAAATTTCTAACTTTAGAAAATGTTTTGACACCGGTATTAAAAAATAGAAAAGAAAAGAGAAAAGAAACATTTTTTAGTGCTTTAATCATATAATATTAACACATTATTTTAATTACATCAAAGCAGATAACTGACCATTATTTAAACTTTAAAAAATGGTAACATTTAAATGATCAAGAGCAAAGGTATTTTGTGCTTACATTTTTGTGCCTTAAAATTAACATGCTTAGTCAGAAGAGAGTGAAGTGTTGTGTTTCTTTTTCCTCGACACCATTTAGTTAAATAAAACAATAAAAGCCACAATGCAGTCACTACCTGTTTTGTTGGGAAGTTTCTGCAAAAGTTCATGTTTAGCAGTCAGACAAGCTCAAAGCATTTCTTTCACAAACCTGAAAAACTTGGACATGATCTTGGAGTAGATTTAGTATCTGTTGCTACACCAAAGGGCTTAAAGTGCCTTCCAGTTCAGATTATTGTCCAGCATGTCATACAGTTACCAAAATGCTGTAAAACTGATAGCTGGTGGAATTTATTATTATTGTTATTTTGTTTATCAGTGATACAAATCAAATATGTGATCATTTGCACTGGATATATTTGGTTTTCATTAACCCTCCTTCTTGTCTCCAACCCTCTCATTTATAGAACACCTTGTCCAGTCAGGTGACCCACAATGGTCTGGCTACTGGTGATCGGCTGAAGCTGGGTGTCGTGAAGGTTTGGGGTGCAGGCAGTACTAAGATCACAGAGGTTACCCTGACTGTAGCTGGAGTGGCACATAATCTCACCCCAGAGCACAACGTTGACTCCCAGGTCAGTACATTTGTGGGATACTCATTTTTGTTATCATACACATCTAAACATTGTAGGTTTCTCTATTAAAATGTAAATAATTAAAGAGCGTTATTATTATCATTATTAATATACAGCCCTCTGTTTTCTCTGCCTCTTCTTATAGGAGCTGATTATTGATACCACTTCAAAGGATGTTTATGTGGATCAGCCTTTCATCATAACATGGCAAACCAGTGTCTGAGTGCGCTATTTGTGTTGACCTGTAAAAAATTGAGATATCTATGACTAATGATGGAGTAATTTAAATTAAGAAGTGAATATAGTCGTTGTCTCTGAACATGAAATGTGAAACCTCAGTTTGTACCAACTACAAGAGTGAAACCCTCCTGTTTACCACTGTTCTGCGCTTCTAAGTAAACATCAAGCTATATTTCAGAACATTATCCCATTCACCAACTGCTGTTGTTAAAATGTGCGATACTGCAGAATCAGTGATAAGAATAGGGGTTTAGCTGCTTGGGTTAAATAAATCCAAGTGCATTAACTGTATGTATTTGCCATCATTTGCATTTCTGTTCTGATAAACAAGCCACAAATAAATCAAGCAACTAAAAGTCTGTTGTTCTTCTCCGGTGTGCCTCTATCTTCTTGTTGGTCATATTAGCCAATGAAATATTGTTTGCAATGTCAGTTGTTGTGTAATTCATTAAGTTGTGGAGGAAAGAAATGCAAACCTAATTTACATGCAGGATCATTAATTTCACGATGATGTCCTGGCAAACAGTTACAAACATCTTAAATCTCTTTGTGATAGGTGGATATGCTTTGATTCATGTGAAAAGTGTGTTTGTGTGGGTGTGGGTGTGCTGGGATCTGTTTATAGTACAGCTGTGTTGCCACAATTAATTACCCATAAAATGATGCAGTTATTCATTATTCAGCCTGCAGTGAAGCTAATGATGTCAGTTTAGCCATGGGAACCTCAAATTGATTTCCAGTCTAATCACCACTCCATGGGAAACAATGTGTAGGGGGGTTGTGCTTTTCTCGAAAATGTTTGGATCAGTGACGAATCAGTCTACTTCCTGTTTTCAGGTTAGATGAAGAGTTTCACACTTTCACTGTTAAAAACATCCCAACCTTGGGTGCCTCTGGGATTAATTGAGCTGATAATTTGATGGGACATTCTTCCTGGATTCATACAGAAATCATTACTTTGAGATGACGACTGTGAAATAGCCAGGGCTTTCATACTGTCCTTTCTGTCCTTATAGGATTATGTAAATTTTAATAACTCAGACAAATCATGGTTGCATCTCCTCATCTTAATTCCTTACGGTCGCAGTGGCGGTCCTAGCCTGTTTGGTGCCCTGGGCGCCCCCCCCCACATACATAAAACATATTAAGGATTATACATTAACATAAAACTGTTGTCGGAACCATACTGAATTTCACCAGAGGAACACACACACACACACACACACACACACATATGAAGACAGAGAGAGTATGCATAGTATGCAAACGGCTAACGAACAGCCATCATAATTCGTCATACAATGAGAACAGGACAAATCAACAATTGACAATGACTAAGTAATATTAAAATCTGTAACATAATGTATTGTTTGGAGTTTAGTCTGTTACTGTTACCATTTCTTCTTGGAGTAAATGTAACCCACATAATTTCTTTAGGAATTAATAGAGTATTCTGATTCTGATTGTTTCAGGATGACCTGCCATTATCCAATGACACATCTGCTTACATGTATCTTTTGCTCGTTTCTCCTCCTCTTCTTTTCTATTTTTTCTAAACTGAGGACCTGATGGCTTTGAACTTTTCTAGTCCATCTTCCATTGGTTTTCATTTTGCACTCCAGTATGAACACCCATCCCCCAACCCGAGGATCACCACAACATAACCTAATAGACCTACACCTTAGTTCACAGATTCACTTTGTCTGGGGTTTATTTCTGGGGTTTTGCACAACCCAGGTTTCAAATCATGACTACATAATGGGCTTGGATTTACAACATTATGAATGAAATGTGCTCTATTTGGAAGCAGCATGTCTCCCTCCCCTTTCGAAGGATTGTGTGTGAGACTTTAAATCATCAAACTGTAAATTATAAATTTTAAATTGTTATTGATCCCTTTACCCCCAGTCCTAAAGTGTATATTTATTTTCCTGCTCTTCTTGTGTTTATTGTTTGTTTACTTGCCCTTCTGTAACTGGAGCCTCGTCGTCTCGTCTCTCTATATACTGGACTGTATGTAGCGGAGATGACAATAAAGTTTACTTTGACTTCAGCAGCGAGCAGGCGCACCGAGGGCTCTCGCGCTCACTTTTCGTGTAAGATAAGATAAGATAAGATAATTCTTTATTGTCATTGCACAGTCATACATAGTACAGTAGTACAATGAAATTGGAAAAACTGTCCTACGTCGGTACTACATATAACACAACACGACACGATATGACACATCACAACGCAACACAAACAACACAACACAGTATATTAACTTAGAAATAAAAAAGAAGAATAAGTGTTATGTGTATTGCACACTGTTATTATTGCACATTAATTATTATTGCACCTTGTTATAAATATAAATATTACTATTGTTATTGTTTTAAACATTGTTACCTCCCCTAAAAAAGTCCAGGCAGGTAGCCAATCAGGTCAGCTATTTGCATTGATTAGGGCTATTGCCCTGTTGTAAAAGCTGTCCTTGAGTCTGTTTGTTCGGGACCTCAGCAGCCTGAACCTCCTGCCAGACGGCAGCAGCTTAAACACCCGGTGTCCTGGGTGTGTACAGTCTCGTAGGATGCTGCGTGCCCTCTTGAGACAGCGAGTGCTGTACAGGTCCTTCAGGGAGGGAAGAGGATGTCCAATGATTTTTGGGCCATATTGATGACCCTCTGGAGTGCCTTTCTGTGTGCTGTGGTGCAGCTGGAGAACCATACACCGATGCAATATGTCAGCACACTTTCAATGGAGCAGCGGTAGAAGACGGTCAGCAGCTCCTTCTTCAGGTCCATTTTTCTGAGGATTCTCAGAAAGTGGAGACGCTGTTGGGCCTTCTTTAAGGCCGCAGAGGTGTTAGAGCTCCATTGGAGGTCTGTGTCTGTGCACACCCAGAAACTTGAAACTGGAGACCCTTTCCACGCACTCCCGTTGATGCTGACAGGCTGCAGCTCGGACTTCCTCCTTCTGAAGTCAACTACCAGTTCTTTTGTCTTGTTGGTATTGAGGTCCAGGTTGTTATCTACACACCAATCTGACAGCCTCTGAACTTCAGCTCTGTCGCCGTCTCATCTCCCCTGAGATGAGCCCCACCACGGTGGTATCATCTGCAAACTTGATGACTGCGTTGTCTGGGTGGGTACTAACACAGTCATGTGTGTACAGAGTGTACAGTAGGGGACTCAGTACACAGCCTTGTGGAGAGCCGGTGTTGAGGCTGAGGGCTGAGGAAAGATGAGGCCCCACTCTAACTGTCTGTACACGGTCTGACAGGAAGTCTCTGATCCAGCGGCAGGTGGTAGAAGGAAGTCCGATTTCCAGCAGTTTAACTATTAGTCTGTCCGGGAGTATCGTATTGAAAGCAGAGCTAAAGTCAACAAAGAGCAGCCTGGCGTAACGGCCCTGCACTTCCAGGTGAGATATGGTGGTGTGGAGCGTTGTAGCAATGGCATCTTCAGTTGATCTGTTAGCTCTGTATGCGAACTGGAGTGGGTCGAGTGTGGGTGGCAGGTAGGACATGATGTGACGTCGGACCAGTTTCTCAAAGATTAGAATTTCGAAAAACCATCGGTGCAAATTACAAGTCTGTATCATTATGTCTGATGTTTTCGTATTTGTTGGTTTGTTTTTATTTTGTTTTATTTTGCGGGTTGGTTATTAGATGCTGCTCCAGCCAGCCAGAGAATCCCCCGCCGCCCCGCCCCTCTCCTCCCTGTGCCGCAAGCAGCAGGCGCACCCAGTGTTGCCAACTCCTCAGTAAGGAAAATCGCTATTGGCTGTCCTAAAAGTCGCTAGAAGTCGCTAAATGACGTCATCACCTAATTTGCATAATTGGTCATGCTAATATAATTGTAACCTATGTTGTTGGAGAGAGAAATAACATTGTGGAAGAGACATAAAGTGAGTAAAAAACGTCCTAAATGCATTTAGAGTTTATTTAGAACTACAAATTAAATTTTTTTTAGCAATTATTGGTTTTTTTAATGTCACAATTCCAACCCTGCTCCTTTACCCGGGCTTGGACCGGCAAAAGTGATCCGAAATAGGCACTCTGGTGGAGTTACTTTGTGTGTGTGTGTTTATAAGTAGTTTTAAACCTTGTGATCCACAAAACAGCATAAGAGTAAAAGAGTAAAAGAAGAACTGACTGTGTTACAGCACCCGCTGCTTGTTGAGAGTAAAAGCGATACGCGCTTTCACGTCTTTTTTTAGCGACTTTTTTAAGAAAAAAAGTCGCTAGGGGGTCTGAAAACTCGCTAAATATAGCGACAAAGTCGCTAAGTTGGCAACACTGGGCGCACCTCGCAAACGGATGGCGGCCTTACTCCCAGCAAATGGGCGATAGAAAACCGATCGGTGCCTTTTTTTTTTTTTTGTCGATGCCCGTGATGCCGCCCCCCACAATGATGCCGCCCCGGGCAACCGCCCGTGTCGCCCGTATCAAAAACCGCTACTGGATGGATGGCTAAAACATGTTTATGCTTGTAGAAAACCCTGTTAGAAAAAGTATTTCACAGATTTTAGCTGCTTCTATCATACTGGAATGTTTAGTGTTAGTAATATTAGCCTTCCTAAGCTACTATATTGGGCTTTCTTTCAATTTCTTTTAATTTTTCATCCATCTGTATACCCACAGTTTGAATTTGCCCTGATAATTGCAGCAGGCTTCATCTCTACTTATTGATTTTGAACTGTGAACTTCCATCTTTAAACTCTAGAGGCGCTGTAGGAGCAGTTCCACCGGAAGTAACTCATGTCTGGTCCATTGTGGTGAACTTTCACCTTAGGCTGTGCACGCTGGAAGAAATGGAAACTCAGTGAAGCAACGTGGGCTGGGACATATTAAACAATTATTTATTGAATTTAGTGTCGCTGAAGCTTTTCCCCCTCATCTTTTGCTCCGCCTGGATTTAATAATCCGACGCGTCAACGCGGCTAAAAGGTGAGCACCTCCTGTCTGTGAAAATGTGAGTTTGTTTACAAGCTGCTGACGGTTCACAGTGAAGCTAACTGTCCTGAAAATAGCACAATATTTTTTCTTGTGGATTTAACATCGTGTGCTGTTCCATTTGACATTTTTACCTAACAGGTGTGTCTGTTTTGTGAACCTGAATGCTTTGAAAGCTAGTTTTGAAGCTAACATTAGCCAACGTATAACGATAACATAAAAAATGTATCCTATAGTAGTGGCAGGAAAAAGCGAACTCTCAGGAAGTAAATAAATATATTTAACTATCATAGGGTCTAACATTTAAGACGTAAACAACCAGAGGAGGGGAAGAGACAGTAATGTTAACTTGCTTTGCTACAGATGGGGAAGGCGCCGAAGAAGAGGAGCCTTGCTGACAAGGTGCGGAAGACCAAAACCTCCTCTGAGATCAAAAACAACCCGTTTGAGGTGAAAATCAACAGAAAGAAATTTGATGTGCTCGGGAGAAAAAGCAAGCATGATGTGGGTCTGCCCGGTGTATCTCGATCCAAAGCCGTCAATAAGGTAAGAGACAGCCCCAATTATGTTTTTAATGAACTCACCTGACCTTGTGTTCAGGTGTGAGCTCACTTTAGAGGGATTTACTGATGCTCAGTACTGTTTTGATAAATTGTATTCATATTTTTGAAAGACTAGTTACACTGCACTGCGCGACCGTCAGTGCTGAAAACTATTTATCTAAACATCGTGTAATTCATATATGAAATTAACTATATCTTTTTGTGTTTTGTGTCTGGCATCGACATCCCTACATTGATGGTATGAAAGATTCCCGTTTTCAAGTCCTAAACTGAAGACGTCCTGCTAACTTGGCCTTTAACTTGACAGTTAAAGGCTTTTCTTACCTGTTTTGTAAATATGAGCTCTGCTGCTTTAGCCAAAATCTCCAAAGATCCAGAGAACTGCAGCCACAAACTTTTCTGTTCTGGCAGCCTTTGCTCACAGCTCGCTGTGCATTTAACACTATCTGTGCTGTGAAGCCTGGTGCTCACACAGTCATGCTGGGAGAGGGATTTTCTGCAGGAGTCACTGAGAGGGTTGTAAGAACAGAGAGACCCGTGAACCGGTCTAAATACAAGCAGAAGTGCCAAGAAAAGTAAAATCTTCATCATTTCTTGTTTCTAATTTTTGTGATCATGTGTGTGATTATTATTTTTTTGTTTTGTTTTTAAAATATGACAGGGTTTTGGCAGCTTGTGATTAATAAGCAGTTCTTTTTTTTTTTTAATTTATAGAGAAAAGAGACCCTGCTGAAGGAATACAAACAGAAGAACAGATCCAGCAAATTTATTGACAGACGTTTTGGAGAGTATGACACCAAGATGGCACCTGAAGACAAAATCCTCCAGAGGTTCACGATGGAGAGACAGGTCAGTGATGCGATGTGTTTATTACTGCCTGAAAGGTCACATTGATCATCAGGTTGTGAAATAAAGAATAGATAAAATAAGCCAAGCATTTAGCGATTAACATGATTTATTTCTTTTTTTTGTTACTTTTGTCATTATGGATATAACATCAGTAGTTTACTTAATCAGTGTGTACATCCTCCATAACTCATTAGATTTGCTATAAACCAGTCATGATGTGATTCAAGTCCAGACTTGAGAAGTTTCACAAAAAGTTAAATGCAATTTTTTTGTTAATTTCAGACATTTTTTTTCTTTTTTCTAATTTAAAAAAAAGTCTAGTCACTTCCTTTTTATGGTCTGAAATGTTGATTCTAGACCTCCTAGTGAAAGAAACGCCTTGAATATACAATCTGACAAGGACACAAACAGCTGGAGAGATGACAGCTGAGTAGTTGTTCCTATTAAACTTATTTTGAAGTTTGCTGCATGCATAGATGGTGCATTGTAACGTAAAGCTCAGGTTTGAGTACCCATTCACTGTGTGATGATGAAATTTACATAACTCCGTAGTGGACTCAAAAATGAGAGAAGTAGAGTAGAGTGACCAAAAATCTGGTGCATTCTTAAAAAGGAGGAGTACACTGGCCTGCTCTGGACTGGTCAGAAGACCACAGAAGAAGAGTAAAATAGAGGATCATTGAATTCTTTGATGCAGGAAAAACTGTTCATAGCATCTAGTCAAGCCAAGAACACTCATTTCTGCTTCCAGTGTTATGCTGTAAAAAAAAAAAGTGTTGTGCCTCAAAGTGTGGATTAATAATGACCCAAAAGAAACATCAGAAACATCCCAAGACTGTCTGAAGGCAAATATTTTGATTATGGTCACAGAATCTACTGATTTCATGCCATCCTTGTGTGCCGTTTACTTACTGAAGAGAAAACTGGATATAGAAAGACCCACAATTGTGCAGCATCTGAAGGTGGCTTCAGTAAAGGCCTGATAGATCCATTTTTAAGCTATGTCCACACGTACCCGGGTATTTTTGAAAACGCAGATTTTTCTGTGCATTTGCACCTTTCGTCCACACGCAAACGGCGTTTTCGGTCACTGAAAACGGAGATTATTAAAAACGCCTGCCAGGGTGGAGATTTTCGAAAACTCAGTTTTTGCATTTACGTGTGGACGAGGAAAAGGGAGAAAACGCAGCGTCAAAGGTGTGCGCCTCTTTTGACGTCACACTGTGCGCCACGTTATTGTTTCGGTGAAATGAATTTCTACAATGGTGGACTTAGACAAAATGCCGTTACTGTTAATTTTTTCTCTCTGCAGTGTTTAAATGCTTACATATACACACACAGTATATCAGTAAGGAAGCTGACTAAATATTAACTGATAATTTATGGCAACGGGGTGGGATTAAATAAGTGTTTACTTCTTCCCACTCCCTTTCAACATGTAAATTAATCAGAATGTTCTTTGGGGGTGTTTTTGTATGTATTTTGTATAGTGTATATATATATATATTTTTTTCTCTCTCTCTTATTTTCTTTTCTAAATGTACCTGTATATTGTTCACATGTTGAAATAAAAAATTACCAACCAACCAACCAACCAACCAGTTACTGTCCCTCCACACATAGGACTCAGTTCTGCTTCTATGCGCCATCTTTGTTTACTCTTTCCCACACAGGCTTCTAGACTTCTGATTGGCCAAAATTTCTACACGGTTGGGAATATATCGCCACCTGCTGCTTTGGCTTGTTCCTAGCAGCGTTTTCCTTCGTTTTTGGCTTTTATGTGTGGACGGGATTTTTTTTTAAAAACGAAAACGGAAAATCTCCTTTTTCAAATTACCCGTGTACGTGTGGACGTAGCCTTAGTTTGTCTAATTCCTTTAGAGCCTGTAAAAACTAAATGCCTTCAATTTCTTTAAAAAAAGGTGAATTGAACCAGTTGAATTAGAACTGGAAGTCTATTCTTCATTGCAGCCTTGACTGGCTCACTTCTAATCTATCACTGCATAATAACCACCATGTTTAAATACTTGCTGACTTAACTGGTCATGTTAATACTAGACTGACAGGCAAAGATTTGTCACTTCTTTTGTCCAAGCTGCATAATGAAAAAAGTGAAAATAAACTGGCTTGTGCACAGATGTACTAAACCTACACCTTCTGTTACTTTGTATGTTATTATTAGCGCGTCCATGAGAAGAAGGACGTGTACAACCTGAATGAGGAGGAAGAGCTGACTCATTATGGCCAGTCTTTGGCTGAAATGGAGAAATTCAATGATGCTGTGAATAGCGATGATGAATCAGAAGAAAAAGGTCTATTGTCTGGTGAGTCTGAGTGCCAAATTAATGGATTTTTTCCACATGTACATGGTTCTTATATTTCTGTTGTACCTTGAATCCATCTTCATTTAAATACTTTGATATTTTAATAGTCACTGTTTGTTATCCTCCAGATCCTCCTATTCCCAAACATGTTGCCCATCTTTTCTCATTCCCAGCTCACAGCTTGGAGTGAACACGAGTGTTATTATTGATGACAGAGCTGGCATTTATTAGTGACATTATTTTTCTTTCACACCTAGCTGAGCTCACTGCGTCCCACTTCGGAGGAGGAGGTGGTCTCCTCAGGAAGAAGGCATCGGGGGAGCAGGAGGAGGAGGGAGGCCAGAGGGTGAAATCCAGGCAGGAGCTCATTGAAGAGCTCATCCAGAAGTCCAAGCAGGAGAAGGTGAGGCTTCGGTCCCGCTGATGGATTTTGGCCCATGCTGCCTTTGCCTGCCATATTGTTGCAGATTACAGACTTTGCTAAACTGGTGAGGCTGATGTCTTGGGCTTGTTCTCAGAGGGAACGCCAGGTGCAGAGAGAGGAGGCCCAGGAGCTGACCGAGAAGCTGGATCAAGACTGGAAGAACATACAGTCTCTGATGGTGAAAAAGACGCCCAAAGCTGACAAACAGGAGGAGAAACCCAAAGTAGGAATACACAAATGAGTCTGCAAAAAGACCATTCCACCCAGATCTGTGTGTGTGTGTGGGTTTGTTTTTTTTTTTTTTTTAAATAAATACCTCTCGCTTCATGTTTGCGTTTTCTAGCTGGAGGAATATGACATGATGGTCAGAGAGCTCGGCTTTGAGATGAAGGCTCAGCCCTCAGAGAAGATGAAAACTCCAGAGGAGCTAGCCAAGGAAGAGAGAGAGAAGCTGCAGAAACTAGAGGTACATTTGCTCTGTGGACATTTGCCTCGTTGTCTGCAGCTGTCAAGCACTTTGATGTTAATCGCCTGATCTTTCTTTGTTTTGTTTTTTTCTTTTTAATTGAAATCAGGTTTTATTCTTAGTCTTTAAAAAGAGAAAATACCAAAGACATCACTGTCCCAGTAAATAGAGCTCTCAACTAACAGGAGCCACGTAGAAAAGACACTGAAAAACCACATTGTAGCCTTATACAATGCAGCTCTTACATTTTGACAGAAGTAACTTCTTGGTCGTATGATAGTCACGTCAAATGCAGTATTCAAATCCGGTTTAACCTTGTGAGATCTAAGTACCTGTAATTATTAACCCCTTCCCTATCCTATCAGAATCTGTGATTAGTTTTTCTCCTTTCAAAAGTATTCCCCAAAGTTTGGGAATCATGGGACAATGTAACTAACAGAAACCAATAACTGTACAGGTTTTCCAAAAAAGCAGCTTTGCTTTTCTCCAGATTGCAGGGTTTTGAGTTACAGTCACCTGAGATCGCCTTGAGATTTTAAATTAATGGTGAATTTAATTAGAGAAGTAATCGATAATGACCAGTTGCCATCATCTGATCTTTCTACAGGCTGACCGTCTCAGGAGGATGATGGGAGAGGAAGTCGTGGAAGGTGCACAAAGTCAGATTCACTTCTCTGCTGATGACCTGAATGACGGCTTCATTCTGGATAAACACGACAAGAAGACTCTGGCTTATCAGGTGTGAGACGACACAATGCAGAACAGTTTTGTTACTTCGGGTTATTCCTCCTAGTGTGATTGTTGATTTTTATCTTAATGTTTTATTCCTGTCCATAGGATGGAAAATGGAACATGGGGGAGGAGGAAGGAGAAGAAGAAGATGAGGCTGAAGATGAAGAAGAAGGAGAGGGCGAGAGCGGTGAGGAACAGGAATCGGATGCAGAGGAGGATGAAGTTGAGGAAGAAGAAGAAGAGGAGGAGGAGGAAGAAGAGGAGGAGGGAAGTGGTGAAGATGATGGCCACTCAGACCTCGAGTCTGAGCAAGAAAGCGAAAACGAGGAGGAGGAAGAGGCCAGCCCCAAGCCGAAGAAGACTCTCAGCAAAGAGGAAGTGAAGGCCCAGCAGGAGGCAGCCAAAGCAGAGCTCCCATACACATTTGCTGGTACCAGAATTTATTACTCATTAAAATAAAAAAAAAAGGCAGATTAGTGTCATATTTAGTTATAGTTAGTTCTTTCCCTTCCAAAATATCCAATACTGTATTGTTCTTCTTCTTCCTTCTCTCACAGCCCCTGAGAGCTACAACGATCTGAAGGATATGCTACGTGGTCACACCTCTGACAACCAGCGCCTCATTGTGGCCAGAACTCAAAAGAGCAACCACCCCAGTTTGGCTGTAGGCAATAAACTCAAACTGCAGGTACAGTTACAGGGCGTTTATCAATATGCGTACTTGTGCGTACTTGCGTTCTCGTGTACTCGTGATACGTCATCAGTCGGAGACCAAGTACTGTTCCAATTGGCACGCATCACGCCGAGAACGCGAAAAAGTCCCGGATGTGTTCTCGATCCGCCCATTTTATCGAGCATGCATCGGTGTAGACTTGGGACAGCTATATATCCCAGAATGCATTTCGTCCAAAACTCAACAGCGGACTCCCGGCACATCCCCCCCCTGCTCGCGGTCTTCTCACTACTCAGGTTAAAGAAACCCCAGGAGCTGTCTATAGTATTGAGTGTCCACTAGAATAGAAATAAAAGCGTTCTAACATCTCACCTGCTTGTTTTTATTAAGGTATGTACACGTATGTACATGTACACTATTTTTATTAATAGAGGTTTCACTACTGAGGTTAAACATGATATATAAGTCACTTAGATCACTTCTAAATGTTAATGTTTGGTTTATTTCAGTGTTTTAGTTGTTCCTGAGTAAACCGGTTTGGCTGTGATTACAGTTAAGCTTCATAACATGTTACTCACAGTTAAATTAGGAGGGGACGGCAGTAAAAACTCCGGACCTGTGACATCATCACGCACGCTGGTGTTCCGACTGTACAAATCACGAGTCCGTGCTCGCGCGTGCCGAGAATTGAGAAACGGCCCACGAGTCCGTGCGGCGTTCGCGTTCTCGGCGGGTACGTATCTCGCGTGCGTTCGGGCGAGTACGTACTCACCGAGCACGCGAGCACGTACTCGCGTACTTGGGCATTGATAAACGGCCACAGAGTTGGATGCACATGTGTGATGAGTCGGCAGCTTTCACCGTTATGTGAACTCACAGAACTCTCTCTGTTCCAGAAACTTTTTGGCTTTCTGTTGGAGTACATCGGAGAGCTGGCCTCTAGGAGTCCACCTGAACTTAGCACCATTGATAAGCTCATACCGTGAGTTCAGAAAGAGCCTTCAAAATATTTAGTCCTTGAAATAAAGACATTTCTTTACCTTTTGCAAATCTCTCTGCAGCGAGGTGTACGCTCTGTGCCAGATGTTTCCAGACGCAGCCTGTAAGGCTATGCAGAGCATCCTCGGAGATGCCGCTCATAGCATGGAGGAGACGCTTGAGGTCAAAGGTCACGCAGCTTTCCCTACACTAGACATGGTATGAATTACTTACTTTGATTGTGGTAAATGTTTGATGTTCACCGCGGTGTTTATAGATTTTGGAGTCTTTAAATGTCAGCTGATTCAGGGACTGACTGATTCGTAGGCCTGCGCCATTCTCACTTCAGGTAGAATCAATGCTTGAATCAATGTTAAGACCTTCCAGCGTTATATAGAGAAAACTAGCGATTCCCCTTTAAGCAAGCATGTGGTGGATAGAGCTTCTTACAGTTTGATTTCATCCCAGCTGATTTTGATCAGTGTTTGTAGATGGAGAACATCACAGGAGGATCGTGACCTCTTAACACACTACACAGAACTTTTAACTCAGCTGCAGTGTGTGTGTGTGTGTGTGTGTGTGTGTGTGTGTGTGTGTGTGTGTGTGTGTGTGAGTGAGTAATACTGCCATGTTAGTCATGAGAGGCTGATTGAAAGTACTGGTTCTAAAATCTATATTTCTAAAGAGCAGGTAGATTTTCTCTATATAAATCTACATTTAGCTGTTAACTTATTATCATTGTCTCTGAATGATGGATTGAGCAGTGGCCCATTTCCTGTTGTGGGGATCACTGTGTGTCAGGCTATGATGATGAGTAGGCCACGGTGGTTGCACTGAAACAAAGTTTAGCCTGGTCTAAATAGTTTCTTTAGTAGTTTGATTTAGTTTTGGATCATCGTCTTTAAGCTGGAGAGTTATGTTTCTTTTCTTTTCCAGTGAAAGTCTTTTCTTAGTTAGATTTTTCATCAGTTTGGGCAGCCAATCTGCACTGTAAATATGGCTGACTAACCCACTGCTGTGATTAAAAGGGGAATAAAATCAGACTTGACTGTCGATCTGTTTAAAAGCCTGTTATTTGTGTCTCCGTCGCTCAGTCATCCCTCACAGTGAAAGCCAGCAAGGCATACTGCGAATCATTCACTCTGCTGCCCTGAGCCTGGGGTAAGACCTGAAGAAGAGCTGGATGAGCTTACTTTTTATCAGATCCTCTCTTTGCTCATCTGATTCTGGCAGCTCAACAATCAGACACTGTTCAAACGGATATTAGTCAAAATGTAACTAGGACTGTGTAGAAGTGCAACTGTTCTCTTAAAAGAGTTAATAGACGTTTAACATTTGATGTGTTATGTTCAGTTAAATATAGGATTTAAGTGAATGCTTTCACTTATTTCTTGGACTTTGTTCCAGCTGTTTTTAAAGTAAGATTATTAAAATGAATTCTCTAATGTAAAGAGACTTGTTATGGTATATGTTGCACTTTCATTTGTATATTTCCTTCTTTTTTAAGCTCATCTACCTTAAGGTGACAGCCCTGCTGTTTCCTACCTCAGACTTCAGGCACCCAGTTACAACTCCAGCGCTGCTTTTCATCAGCCAGGCTCTCACCAAGGTACACACAGACATTTTAA
The DNA here is from genome assembly GCF_013358895.1 of Oreochromis aureus. NCBI lineage: Eukaryota > Metazoa > Chordata > Actinopteri > Cichliformes > Cichlidae > Oreochromis > Oreochromis aureus. Next base: position 47,026,619 of record NC_052948.1, on the reverse strand, counting down.
TATTTTTACGTATCTTTTAATAACTGTGGTGTTTGAGCAGTTTGGGATCTTATTGAGCGTTGAACTTGCCGAGCTGCTACCCTGTGTGTGTGTGTCATTAATAACTTTTCTGTGTGGAACTTCAGAAAACTGTGAGGAGGCCATCACATTTCTGAGTATCATTGAATCCTGGTAGTCCTTTCTATGTTACCAACAGACATACGCCAACACGTGCACATATTTCGTCCTTTCCATACACACACGAATGCTTACCCACACACATCACATGAGGCTTATCCTGAAATGGCCCCTGACCTCCTAACTGTACATCAGAATTGTTTCTGGATTCCAGTCTTCCTCACTGTCATTATCATCAAGTTGACTGCCCTCAGTGAGTGCATGGTCCTCACAGGGATAGGAAACATGCAAACATGTGTATGCTTATATTCTAGTCTGACATTTTGACAGGTCAGTTAATTATAGTATAAATGTACAAATCTATATGTTTGTGGATTTGTATAAAATATTTGTATATGTGATTTAGATATTTCATTTTATTTCTGCAAACTTCCATCAAGATTGGTCTTCTCATGTAGGAGGAAATAGGCAACGCACATACATACAATCTTTATAGTATGACGATTACCCTTAGAAAAGTGGTCCAAAGGCATAATGTTGCATGTTGATATTTTAATTCGAACATGGATTAAAAAAGGGTATTAATCTCAAGCAGATTTGGTTGTTGAACTAGAGCAATGATGCTGAAGAGGACTAGCTGTTAGCCTCTGTGTTTACCTGTGCCGTTAGACAAGCAGAAGGAGAATAATCTTAGGAATAAAACTAGGTCTGATTTCATTTTAAGCACACTACCACACTCCCTGTATGCTTTGTGTGTACATCAGAGTTAGCTAATCACCCCACATTATTTAGGATTGAGTAATATTTCCCAGCAGTTTTTCTATAATTGGCTTTGGTTATATGAAAAGCAGGAAAAAGACTTTGAAATAAAAAATGCTAAAACACACTTTTGAGATACATACACTACCTGTCAAAAGTTTTAAAACATATCCAATTTTTCCTTTTTTAAAAAAAGATTATGCAGTTTAATGTGTCTTTGCATTCTGAAATGAAAGCATAGCACAAATAAGTAATTGGAGTTAAAAAACAAACCAGGGAATTAATTTATAGACCAAAATGTTTTCTACATTTTTTAATCATCAAAGTCACCTTTGGCAGATATAATAGCTGAACCCACACGTGGTTTTCTTTCTACAATAGAAATCAAATATTCTTCCCATATCTGTTGCAGAAGTTCCCATAAATGTGTAGCACTTTCACCCCAAACCAGCTCGATGGAGTTTAAGTCTAGAGAGTGTGCTGGCCACTCTGTTTTCAAGTTTACCATTTTGTTCTTTTTCCTGAGGTAGTTCTGGCATAGCTTAGACTTATGTTTTGGGTCATTATCTTGCTGTAGGATGAACCCCTGACCAACTAGGAGCATACCAGAGGGTACAGCATGGCGCTGCAGAATGCTGTGGTAGCCTTTTGGTCCATAATACCTTTTTCCAGTCTTCAGTAGTCCAATGGCTGTGTTTCATGGCCCAGGCGAGCCTCTTTTGTCTTGTCCTTTCAAGCCTGCAGCTCTAAGTCTTCTCTTCACAGTTGAAATTGAGACTTGCTTACTACGACCACTATGAAGCTGTAGCCTACAGCACAAGATAAAAGAGTCCATTCGGGAAAGAAGGATTACCACCTGGAAAACATATTTTAATTTCACTGAGACTTAAGCAAATAAGAAAATGTTTAAACTACAATTCTAAACAGGTAAAAATCAGAAGTTAAATCAAAATAATATTTAGAATAGACCTGTTCAAAATGCCAAATATACACTAGATGACAAGCTCTCTTTTCATTGCTCTTGCTAGAATTGTACCAAATAGACATTAAGCCTTGGTTGCAAATTAACCAAATGCATATATACCTGAATTAATTTAGCATAGCGTTAGTAAACTTTTCCAAAGCTCATGAAATGATGAGGACAAAGTCCATGCTCCTTGTTATGTGAAAATTCTGTAAGTTATTTGAAACAAATATGTGTCTTAGTTTGACAAACGCAGCAAAAATCTTCTGAATTCTTAGTGTTCCCCTGTGTGTTGACACAGACCATGTGCCCCTACTGAGGTCCTGCTCTAACCGTGATTAGTCGTTTGAGCTCATCAAGATGCTGAAGTGTTATATATCGAGTTTCCTGGGATTGAAGCTCCAATCTTGCCTGTTGTAAAATTTCAGGTTTGCTCTTATTGATTTTAATAGCCACGGCTTTTTTGGTTTTTGTATTGCGACATTTGGTCACGACACCAAAGGTGTTTTTCTCTTTGAATTCAGTCTTTCAACCTTACATAAAAGACCTATTTACAACCTGTTTGCTCATTTATTGTTTTCTTTCCAGATCTGTCTCTCAGTGTATACTACAGTAATCCTGAATCTTGTGTGCTTGTGTCTGTGTCTTGTAATTTTTCAGTGCCCAGTGAGATCATTACAGGACCTAACATCAGGTTTAGTTCTGTGCTCTCTGGCAGTGGAGTATGTCTCTTTTTCAAAGCGCTTCCTGCCTGAGCTCATCAACTTCCTGGTTGGGACGCTGCACCTGGCAGTGCAGGACAAGGCATCTTTGGGTATTACACTTTTATATGGCAGGTATGCTTTGTTAAGGTGTGAAACTGAACTGACATACTCTACCATTGTGTTGCAGGTTACATTGTAGTGCCACCCTTCAGAGCATCAGGAAAATACAGCGATCTGTTAGTGCTGGCATCGTCAGAGTCCTGCAGGACCTGGAGCAAAAAAAGCCTCCCACTCTCTGCTACTCAGCAGCTGGACCTCAAAAATGACCCTGATAGAGATAACCAAAGGTAAAACATGACTCTGCTTGTTCAGTCAAGTCTAGTTCAATGCTTTTTTAAATTCTTATTAAACAAGCACTGGGCGTTATTAAAATGGTCCAATACAAATAATCGCTGTGGCTGTTCTATGTAGATTTTAAAACAATCTGTATTTATCCCCAAAATTGTGAAATTAAGTGTTATAGCAGCCAAAAAATGAACAGCAGCTTAGCTTAATAACATAAATACAATATAGATACTCTACAGTAGAGTTAGAAGTTAGCTAAAGTAGTGAGGTGAAGAAAGGTTTTCCAAAAATCAAAGCAAACAAACAAGAAAGCCTCCACAAACAGATGAAACCATTGTAACTTTGGACATAAATCAAGATGAAATATCTCGGTTGGTTTTGAAGGGTTAGTGAAGTTAGTTGAATTATAACACTGGCAGCGTCTTATAGAAGAGTTAGGGGTAAGTTGTTCTTAATGAAAGTGCTGATTTAGGGTCATTCAGTGAGACCGTTGCTGTAATTTGGCAAGGAGAAGACAAAACTACAGCCAATAGACTGTATTAGCCTTTTCCATTAGCTGATGTGCCATGTTGCCTGTGAATAATCCTAATAAAGACGTTTAGAGCAAAGAGTGACGAGCAGAATTAGGTTTGATCACCACCTGTTGCCAGCGGAGATGTTCAGCTGTTTTTCAGCTGAGACTCCAACCACAAAAACTCCTGGTAAGAACATGGAGGATGGATGCAGACACGCGGTTTATGCCAAAATTAGAAAATTCCTTTGTTAGAGTAGCCGAATAAAACAACAACAACAACAACAACAACAAATCTGTAAAACTAGGAGTGCCATTGTTGACTATTGAAAGTGTAGTATGTATGATAACCATGTAATAACAGAGATTAACACGTTCCTGGAGACAGTTATAGGCACAGTGGGAGGACAGAGAAGGAGTGTGAGAAAATCCTTTGTCTTCTCCTTCACACAGTCCATGATCAGTTTGGATCACCAAAAAGGAAATAAGTAGATTGAAAAAGAAGGGAGCCTCATTAAAAAAAACAAAGTTCATTTGTTTTGTTTGTTTTTTTGTCTTTTTTTCCTGTAAGGCCAAAACTGAAGCACACAAACATGCATTCATACGCATCTCCTCTGTAACCGGCTGCATGTTCCACTGTGCTAATGCAATTACTGTGTGATAAACATGCTCATTATTATTACAGCCACCGCTGTTTGCATCTGATAAACCTAAAATAGGCCTTCATACTTGGTTTACCTGCATACGCTGAGTGGCTCAGAGCTGATTTATCCACTTGTGTGAATTCGGGTGAGTCGCCAGCACGGTTTCACACAGCAGCTGGTGTGTGGGCACAAAGCTAAGCTTGTAAACAGGCTTCAGCAGATCATGATTGTGCACAGTTTGTCAGAACATACATTTTTATTCACGCTCAACTAAAATGAATACTTATTAATGTATTGTAATGAGTGGTAATTATCTATAACATTGCATTAAACATGCAGACACATAAATACAGCAGTCAGTGGCTGTATTTACGGGGGAAAAATTTAAAAGAGCCTCCAAAATATGGAGGCCAAGTCAACACCTTGAACTCTATGATGTCCCTCAAACCAGCCCTGAAACATTTCTGCAGTGGGCCTGCGATTGTTCTCGGTGTCATCAGGGAATGCTGTTGCCATAAAGAGGTGTAAATGTGAGTGATATGGGTGAGAATAACATCCCGATGATGCTGGAGCCAGGGTTTCTACTTCCACCAACTCGCCTTCTTCCCACTGTCGTCTTTCCCCATAAAAATGACACATTCACAAAGATGTCCACGTGATCTCAAAGAAGACATCGCTCCATGTTCCACCTCTAACTTGCCACTTGTAGGCACTCTTTACTGAGGTTAGGGGCCAGCGTAGGCACGCTGAATGGTCGGTGGCTACTTAGTTTAGACTGAATTGGTGTTTCTTCACATTTCTGTTGTAGCCTTGCATGTGATTACTACATACTGAGCCATTTGTCTAGTATTTACAATGTGACCCTTAATGTTTAATTATTTTTTAGTGCTTTCAACACATTGACTTCAAAACCGGACTGTTCATTGGCTGCTTGACAGATACCATTGCAGTGAGATAATCAGTGTTATACACCTCAGCTGTCAAAGGTTTAATTTCATGGCTGATATAAGTATTATTCCAATTTATCCCTCAGTCAGTTTTGAGCCGCTAATCATTTTGCTGTACAATTTACAAAGGGCAGGTCGTGTTTTCCAGTATTTTTGTTCCTAATAACTCAGAATGAGTCTTGATCAAATAGTACTCAGTGAGTCATCTTTAAATGCTGTGCCTTGGGGTCTGATCAAGTCCAGTTTCCTCCACAGTGTTATATACGCCATTGCATGAGAGTCCCTCTGCTCAGTTTCATGGTCTAATTTCTGCATTCCTTGAGGCCGTACAGTGACACATGCACACAAGCAGCTGTGTGTGAAGAGGCTAGTGGATGTGGTAATTACTGCTGGGTGATAAAGCAGGCGAGGATAGTGAGTGTACACTGAAGGCTAAAGGGTGTCTAAAATGTGTAAAGATGGAGGCGTGCAGTGTCGCACAGAAAATTGAGCTAATGCTTTTAGAGAGGTCAATGACTCCCTGAAGTCTGGAACTCATGGATGTCAAAAATGCTGCGTTTCTTCCTTGAGATGCTCTGGAAAACGATTACTGTAGCTGCTTGTTTGTGGGTCTTTCTGCATTCAGTTTTGTATTTAATAACTAAACTGCCCTGTACACTTCAGAGTTCATGCTGCTGCTTCTATCAGCAGTCGTGTCATCAATAAACACAAGTGTCACGGTTCCAAAAGCAGCCATATATCCTATAACACCGGCCTCCACCATGTTTGTAATTTATAGTTCTGAGAGAATGAGGATTTTGATTGATCACTGACTTTTAATGTAGATCCACATGTCATTATTTCAATTAACGCGCAAAATATCCATGGAACACTAACTGGATAGGTTCATCCTTCTGATTGTGAGCCTTAGCTTTTGTAGTTCTGAGTTACATTTATAGACAGCAGGCAACAGTTACCGTATTTTTCGGACAGTCAGATAAGTCAAACTTTACTCAACTCATTCTTCTTGCTTCCTCCGCTTCCGTGCCATTGATTCATTAATGTTGAATTCTCTCGCAGCTGCTGTTTAGTTTTCTGTCTTCATTTATGTTGGAAGTGATAGCAGAGCTGTATGTTTTAATTTTTTCAGAAATCTCTCAGTCAGAACATGGTATATCATGTTTAGGTGGAAACTAGCGAGCTAACTTCTAACTCTGTTAAATTTAATAAATTCTGTTTTCATGGATGCCTGGATGTTAAACTTAATTGTTCCACCTGGTAAACGCTGATCATTTTATTAATGATGAAAGAAATTAGACAGTTTTTAACTCTCAGTGATGCTACAGTGTTCGGTTGACTTTGGGACCTGAAGCGGACGGAGTTTAGGACCCAGATTACTCCTCGAGGCTCCTGACTACGGTAGCAATCCATCAAGCGGTGCGGCTCCCTAGTGTACCAAAGTCGTACCAAAACATTTTTTTGACAGATTTTTTTTGAGTGCTGTGTAGCACATAAAATCGGTTCGAGGTCCGTGAGCACAACCAGAATTCATAAAGCACACCGGATTATAAGGCGCACTGTCGACTTTTGACAAAATTAAAGGATTTTAAGTGTGGAAAATATGATACTATCTATCTATGATAAAATCTAATGTTGCAATCTGCAAGTGCAGCAGTGTTTGTAAGCAACTTTTAAAAAACAACCCCAGAAGTAGACTGGACCGAGATTGCAGAAAGGAAGTCATATGTGTGAAGTGAGAACTGAGCTTGAGGACCTGAGGTATATAGAAGCTAATTAACATGAGATAAGTTATAAAACTGAAATGATCATAATTGTGTTTTTCCACAGGTTAACTTGTTTGTCTACTTGCCTCGACCTGGTGAAGAGGTGCTGCTTGCTCTACAAAGACCTCCCCTCCTTCACACACATCTTTCAGCCAATCAGAACGCTTCTTTCAAAACATCTTTCCACCCAAACATTACCAGAACCATTACAGGTTAGTTACAGATTTGTACTCATTTTTTTGTTTTGTTTTGTTTTTTGTTTTTTTTTTGTTTTTTTTACATTGGATGAATTTTCTGTGTTTAGTAACAGTGTTCGTCATTGTCATTACAGGAGCTTAGCAGTGAGATCGTGGAGGCCATTAGCAGCACGCCTGTGACTCACAGTCCGCTCGTTTTTGACAAGAGAAAGCCTATTCCTCTGAAACTGCTCACGCCCAAGATTGTTGAAGTGTAAGCACCAAAATAAATTGCTCATCCAAATCGAGCAGTTCAGATTGTTCAGGTAGCCAAAGATTTACGATGGATGTCGCCCCTCTTTTTTAATATTTCGTGTGCCATTTTTGGTTATTATCAGGCTGGACTATGGAAAGAAGCGTGGCAGCACCAGAGAGGAGAGAGAGAAGGAGCGACTGAAGCATAAATACAAGAGGGAGTTTAAGGGCGCTCTGAGAGAGATCAGGAAGGACTCACGCTTCCTGGCCAGAGAGAAGCTCAGCGAGGTCATGAACAGGTGTGGATACAACTCCAGCATCCGTTCAGAAATGTTCATGCTTCTCTTATCAGACACTTTTAACTTTTCCATATTCTGTGTTTCAGGGATGCAGAGAGAAAGAGAAAAGTGAAAGAGCTAATGGGCAGTCTGGCCACCCAGGAGGGAGAGTGGAAGTCCCTGAAGAGGAAGAAGAAGTGAAATATTTAATCTCCACCAGTTCTCCCCATTGTCTGATCATTTTCAAATGGACCTCTCCAGTTGAGCTATGGATCACATGTATAAGGTTGAAATATATGGAATATACAGTTGAGAGTTCTCTGTCATGATTGCACACCATGTTGTCACATATTCCGATGTAGGCGTCTGATGTGACAATTGGATACTGCTGTTGGAAGTGTCAGTCTACAAAGGAACAAAGGAGTGAATATTTTGCTCGGATTTTCCCTTTTTTTAAAAAAAACAAACTGTCACAATGTTGTGCTGTTGTGTGTGCTGTTAACAGTGGCTATACTTTTCCAATAAAGAAGGTCAGGGTTACTCCCACTATGATAAAAATGTAAATAAATTTACAGCACATGGATCAAGCTGCATCAGTCTTCATTTTACATGTTTTATGTTCTGTCATATAAAACAGCTGGAAACAGCTGTATGGTCTTCAAATGAATGCAGTCCTACACAAATTGAAAGGTTGTGGTCTTTATTAATAGGGTTATGGTAATAATTTATTACTTAGCAGCCTTTATTTGTAAAAAGCTTAAAAACAAAGCATTTTATTATCTTACATAATTTCAATACCCTAAGTTTTTTTTTTTTGTGACAAATGGAGGGTTTTAGTTAAAACAACAAACAATAGGAAACATTTATTTGAGACTCTAGTTAGTATTCATTAGAACAAAGATGTTTGTTCTTGGTTTATTAGAAGTTATAACTATTTGTTCACTGTAACATGGAGACACGAGGCCATCAAATGAATATTTACAAATACCGTCTGAGTGAAATGATTGGAGTGATTCTGAGAATCTTGACGATGCGGTTCTTGATGATCTCTGTGGTTTGTCTTGCTGTGAGTGGATTTTAGAAATCAGGTCGCACACATCACAGGACAGTTTAAACACTTTGAATTCAGACTGCAGCTGGGCAATTGACACAATACCAAGAACCTGAACAGGAAGCAGACATTCAGATGATGTGGGTTGGTACACAGACGTTGCACGTATGGTTTGATTGGTAGGAAGGCAGGAAATGTTGGTTAAAAGGGCTTCGGTGTGGTGTTTAGTGGAGATGAATGATTTTTCTCTTTGAGTTATGTTGCTGTTGCTGCTGTAACATGCAGACACGAACACAACAGCAAGATCTGCTCACGCCTTAGTCGATACAAAAGTTCATTCAGGACTCACATTAGCTTTGGAGCTGTCGTAGGCAGCGTAATATTTTGTTTGGATACATTTCTGCATTTTCCTTAAAAACATGCTCACCCAGCAAATCCTAACCATCTCCAGAAGTGTATTAATGCAGGCATGGTGTCCAGCAGTGTTCTGGTCTCCTTGCTTGTCCCCACCCTGCTGGTGCTTACCTTTTCCATTTGGGTCATTTTCATGCCCTCTAGCTGATGTTTTTGCAAGCTCTCATCACTGCCAGTCCACTACATGCTGATCTGAGAGTGCAAGGTCATTGTGCTTACTCTTGTGCACCTTTAGGGAGTCAAACTTGCCCATGTATCATCTGTTGTCCTCTTAAACATTAAAGACAGCTGCTACCTACACCCGTCTCCATGCTGTGCTGATAGGAAGTCTGCTTTGGGAGGCAGACCAGCAACATCATGGCAGAGAAATCAGCTGAATTCTCTGGCTTTCTTTAGACTTTATTATTTAGATATGAGGCTTGATCAAAAATTGCAATCTAGCTGATTTCTGCCTGGATTTAATTTAATTAAAATCTGCTCAGGGGTAGCTGGAGATTCAGCTCTCACTACCAGGGATGATTCTCCATGAGAAATTTGGACTAGAAGTTGACCTTTGCTTCTGCAATGTTCGAGGACCGTGATGGTTGGAGCCGGACTTCCAGCGAGTGGTCTTAGAATAGCAGCATCCCTGGAAAAGCCATCTGGACATGCCTGAAAAAATGATCTTAAACAGAGGCGTAAATCAGGTAAGCTTCCTGATTTTTATCGACATGTTCCCTTAACCTTTTGAGCACAGCTAATGCATCGCTTGGTACTGGGCTACTGTTAAATGTGGACGGTGTGACAAAACTAAAACTCTGGCTGAGCTTAACGATAAAAAAGGAGGATTATAAACTACAGCATGAAAGAAGTGTTGAGGAAACAGCACTATGAATGCTACTGTGTCTACTGTGTAAGAAAAAAAAGGTTAATAAAAATCTAAACAGCATTTAAAAATAGACAACTATTCCTGCTTTTTTAGGCTCCTCCCACCAGATGGGCATGCAAGTACAAATATATACTTTTATCGTTATGGCCCACATAAAATCTGAACCACACACGCTAGTTAAACTCCTGTGCATCTTATTTTCTTTTTACGGTTTTATAATGCTCACCTGATTTGGTCCAAATGACAGGCCCCCAGAACATGTAGCCCACGACAGCTTTAGCATGAATATGATGTATGCTTTTCATCAAGTGCATCATAAAACAGTGGGCTACAGCAGCTGTAGACTGGTGTGTCGTGAACAATAAATACCCACCGAATCCTGCAGGACTGAAAGACATGCTGGCCTCAGTGCTGATGAAGAGTGCTATCTCTCCAAGGAAACAAAATGCTGGAAGTGTTGATTGCAAGGACATGCCTTTGTGAGTGCACGTCTGTCTCTTTTTTTTTCTCCTCACACTCTCTAAAGCCTGCAGCTGGATGGCTGGCTACAGCACATTTTCAAGGCCAACGTGGTTGTTCTGTTTAAACTGCATTTCAACTAATCCTAGATTATCTTCGATTACCAAAATCCTTAGAAGATACCGAAATCTCTTAAAGCGGAAACCAGTAATTGATGAGAACACGGTGTCCACCCCAGGATGGTTTCAGAACTCAGAGACTCACCAGCCACTTTGAGTTATTTATATTTATACAAGGCAGGATGGATCCAGGCTTTCATGTTGTCTACATCAAATTCTGACCCTACCATCAGAATGCTGCAGTTGAACTCAAGACTCAACAGACTCGACAATGTTTTTCACATCTTCTGTTGTTCAGTTTTAGTGAACCTGTGTGAATTCCAGCTTCAGTTTCCTTTTCTTAGTTGAGAGAATTGCAACAGTGTGGTCTTCCTGCTGTATCCCATCTGCTCGAAGGTTTGATGTGTTTTGCCTTCAGAGATGATCTTCTGCATATCTTGGCTGTACAGTAACCAGTGGTTATTTGAGTTTTTGTTGCTTTCCTATCAGCTCGAAGCAGTCTGGTCATTTTCCTCTGACCTCTGACGTAAACATCCACAGAACTTTCTCTTTTTTGGGTCATTCTCTGAAAATCCTCGAGACGGTTGTTTGAAAATCAGCAGCTTTTGAAATACTCGAACCAGCCCATCTGCCACCAATTACCACGCTGTGTTCAAAGTCACTTAAATCACCTTTCGTCCCTATTCTGAAGCTCAGTTTGAACTTGAGCAGGTCCTCTCAGCCATGTCTACATGCATAAATGCACTGAGTTGCTGCCACGTAATTGGCTGATTAGATATTAGTGTTAATGAGCAGCTGAACCTAATGAACTGTCCCTAATGAAGTGGCTGTCATCAAGGGGACTGGCTGCTTTTTGTCCCACTTTCAGTGAGAAAGTGAAGATGCTTTGACATCCAGCTTGTATTGTTTTAACATACACTGTTATTCATATAACACCACAATTTAAAAAATGCTCTCGACACGTTTTTATTGTTATAGGTCAGCCAGCTTACTTAAAACTAGTCTACACACATATAGATATAGATCTATATAGATCAACTTGAATCTTTCAAATCAGATCACACTCCCTGCTACGGATTTTATTTTTTCCTGTCGTGACTACTGCGCTGTGTGTTGGCACGAGTCAGAGCTGACTTCACCGCATCCTGTTGGTGCAGAACACCGCAGCCCAGATCTTAGCTGGCACACAGATATGATTTGAACATATTATGCTGGTGCTTGCCAAATTACAGTGGCTGCCCATTATCTCCTTCATTCATTTTAAAGATGCATCTGTCACTTTTAAATAGCTTTGCCCTAATTATTCCTCAACTACTGACTAAAGGTGATTTGCCTTTTTGTTTCTTTCTACACTCTTTTATTTTAGACAATAGCTTTTTCTTTCCTTTCGAATTTTATTTGAGCAATGAAGCACAATTCTAAAAACATCATGGGCCTCACACTTTTACACGTTTTATTCAACATTTAATTCCCATTAAATGAATATCAGTACCTTACATGCTCTCGGTTTTCAAAAGTCCATCCAATATGATATAGTATATCTGTTATATCAGTGACAACTTAAAAAATATGAAAAGCACAAATAGCTCAGCACTTTATAGTCCACCGCAAAAAACAGTGACAGTATACAGACAAAAATAGAGAATATTATTATGCTCCCATCTCAAACAGATCACTGTAAAGTGTTCATTTATATAGAGACACTTAGGTGTTTGTAGACTGCAGTATATTTCCATGTTTGAGTTACTGACATAGCCACACAGTTGACAAATATATAGACACACACGCGCACACGCATAGACACGCAGTGATCAGCTGGCTTTCTCAGTGGGAGGGAGTCACTGTAAATGACAGCTGGTCACAGAGGACACACACCTGAGGTCTCCTTCGAGACTGACGTTTAAAAGGCACACACCGACGCACACCAACACGTTCACGCGACATCTTTCGATCTTCACAACATTTACACGGATATTGTACAGACGTGCGGGGTGGCACAGACGGAAACACACACACACACACACACACACACACACACACGCACGCACACCGACGCTGAGCACAGACTCCATAAAGGACCAAAACGAGGCACGACGGGACTTGGCAGAGCAACATGGAATGTTTCGATCATTTATCCTCGACCGCGACGCTCCCCAGCAGGTTATTCGTCAGAGTCCTCCTGAAACAGGCCAAAAACAATAGAGGTCTGGATTTATCATCTGGGATGCAGATGACCTCCTGCGGTGCGATCGTTTTCACCTTGAAAGACGCATCTCTGTGCAGCTTAATGACATTACATCACAGAAACTGTGCAAAGTAACGGAGATAATGTTACACCACCCATTGAATGGTTTATTTATGAACTCTGGTGGCTGTCTGAAGGTGCTCACAGTCTATCTTTGCCCTAAGCAGGATGTAACCTTTAAGCAAGTTGCCAGCAAATGCCAAATAATATATGAACCTTTCATTTGTTTAACAGAAATGTTGATGTAATCTGAAGATTATTGTCTTGGGTATGCCAAAGACACAGTGAGTTCCCGTGTCCCTGAGCTAACTATCCGTTTGCTAAATATGTGTTAAAACGAAGTAATAGTTTTATACCGTGATACCTCTAATAAAACTTAGGCGAGGTTAACGTGCAAGACTTTATCCAATCAAGTGTGATTTGCAGCTAACACGGTCGGTGGAGGCAGGTGAGCCTTACCTCTGTGACATCAGCAGGGTCGGTATCAACTGGTGACTCTGCCACATCCTGTACCGCTGAGGCATCGTCACTCTGGAGAAAGACCAAAGAGAAACATTTTATTTTTATTTGTGCTCGATCTTTAAAATGCGGCTGTATTTTAAACTAGAAAACAGCAGGAAAAGTGAAAGAATAAAAAACACGGTGAAATATCCTGAGCTGTAGATGTGCTACTAACTGCATCCAACTGTCATTTCAAAGAAATGACAATAAAAAGAAATTACTGCCGTGGTATTAGAGACCGGCACTCAGAATGGTGGCCACTTTGAGCAAACATGCACAGCATGGGATTATTGCTAGGGAAAAGAAAGGCTCCTTGTGTAGACTCACAGACTACGCTACACATCCAAAACCACTGCATGACGTCATGGCGTTACATCCATCTTTTGTCCTGTGTGTGGTTCAGAATAAGTCTACAGGTGAGAAGCCAAAGGTTATGAGTCCTGCTCCATGGAACCAAACTGACACCTGATGCTTGTGTGACGCACAACAAATCCAAGGATTTTTCAGCCCTGCCCGATCACAATGTTCATACATACACACAGGCCCCAGGATGACATGTGACATAGAAAAGGTGTAGCTAGTGAGGCTGTCCATTTTTTAACTCTGTTGCTTGTAGTGTGAACAAGCACAAGCCAAACTGAAGCCTAAAGACCAGAGCTTCACTTTTACATATACTGATATTCCCATTTCCAGTTATTCAAATTGTTAGACACAGGAAAAACCTTGGAATAAGGATACAATAATGGGAACGATTGCACTATTTCCTTTACAAACTTTGCTTGGAGCCATTTTTAAGACCTGACACAATTTAATTACATTTCTTTGACACCTTTGTCCAAAACAAATTACAGTCATTACATTCATTGTAACTACACCGGCTGTATCGCTGTGTCCTCCACATTTGTCACCCACATATGCCGTGGGACTACAATACCTCTGAGTGATACCTTGAGCCTGCTTTTGTGTCTGCAGAAGGAATATTACATGACTGAAAGATTGGCGAAAGTAATTTAAAAGGATGTGTGAGGACATTTCTGTTCCTTTCTGTACAGTTTTCTACAGTCATCTATCTGAATATTTAAAATAAAAAATATTTGGGGTGGAGCATCAGCCCCTACGTGTTCTGCCTCTCATAAAAACAACAGGAAACCTGTTGATTTTGTTAATGAGTCACAAAATCCACTGAGGAGGAGGTCAGGATGAAGTGGTGGGTCAGCAAAACATTTTTCTTCTTCCAGCACTTAACATTGAGTTTTTAAAGCTGCTGTGCCTGTGACACGGACTAAATTTGGACCATGACACGGACCATGAAAATGAAGCTCCTATAATTGTGGTTATTGTCATTTAAAATCTTTAGAGGACCGATGAGTTGATCTGAAGGGGCGGTCTTCTAATTCATCTGTGTGTGACTGAGCTTAAACTTTGAAAAGTATAAAACAAAAGACTGAATGTAAACAACGTGCACAGTTCACTGTGCTCCAGCTTTGTTCGCGGATGAATTAAAAGACGCTCGTGCTCATTTCACAACTTTCATTACGAGCGGCGGTCAGTGTGATTGCTAAAAGCGGGACAAGGACGAGGCGTGAAACGCTAATGAAGACTGGGCGAGGGGTGGGTGATGTCTCCTATTTTCCCTTGATTGCACTGTGCCATTGAACTGACCTTCCTTAATGGGGAGTGGTCACAGTGCACTGACACGTACGGAGATGTGAGGTGCTCCAGTTACTGCACCCTGTCCTCCTGCTGTTGCATTTAACACCACCCATCAAGCCTCCATCTGTTCCCCTTATGGAGCCGGAGACATTCACTGTAACAGTGAATTCTACCTTGTCTGTTTGCTGCGATCAGACTCAACTTTGGGCAAAAGTTTTACACAGAAATTTGCTTCATATATCTCAGCAAAGCAATATTGTGTGAATCTACTAAAGCGATAGCTCTCCTGGGACCACGTTGTATTGTTTCAGAGCAATTTTCAAGCAAAAACTGCTCAACGTGAAATGGAGCGGCAGCTTTTATCGCACGCAGCTGAAAAGATTTCATCAACAAGATGCGTTTATTGAGACCATTTTCCCCTCTGCCCTACGCCACGTTTTCTACTACACCACCCACCCCTCACCTCATTTTCTTCTCCCACTTCTCTCTTGTCATGATATGACTCACCAGCAGATGATGAATTGGCGGAACAACCAGATGAGGAGATTAATCAAAACTCAGCATCCCACCATCCTCTGTTTGTGGATCTGTGTGTGTCTGTGTGTATGTATCAGCCACAGGAGGGAATCGCTGATGGACTCTCTCAACCTGGCATCAATTTTTAAATAAAATCAATATTAATGAAGTTTAATGGCTGAGCCGACTGGAAATGATGCTTAAATGAGGACAATCTGATGCTCTCTTCTTTTTTAGTTTCTCACCGGGAAGAGTCCCTGGGTCTGTGTGTGTGTGTGTCTGTGTAGATAGATAGATAGATAGATAGATAGATAGATAGATAGATAGATAGATAGATAGATAGATAGATAGATAGATAGATAGATAGATAGATAGATAGATAGATAGATACTTTATTAATCTCACAATAAAGTTACAATAAAGGGGGCAAAAATGTACATGTGCACTATAAATCTAAGGTCGAGTTGAAGAAGGTATAACAGAAGTACAGAAGTCTACATATGGAAAGTTATGCCTGACAGGTGAGTTCACCTGACACTGAAAAAGAAAAGTTATTGTACAGATATATAGAGAATGGAAGCATGGTTGAATGTGTGTGTGTGTGTAGTTACAGTGTGCAGAAATGTATATGCACGATTCTTCCTTTAGACTGAATATTTATCTCACTGCTTCAATAAAACAACTTCTGTGGAAGATGAAAGGTTCAGACAGGATGTTGCTGGCCAATTCTGTCTTTTCATAAAAAATCAGATGCTCTAGGTTTTTTTTGTTTTTGCCAGCAACAAAAGATGAAAGCAGTAAAAAAGCTGCCGAAAAACTCTTTCTACCCTTTCAGTTGTTGCCACCGGCAGGAGAAATCGCTCAATGATTTCTTTGGTATCTTATCTTTCCACTGGGTACTTATTTGCTAATTACGGCCAATTAAGGCTTAGTTAAAGAAATGTGTGCATGTGTGTGCATGCTGTTGTTAAATTGCTGTTATGGATTCCCCCGTGTTTCATAACTAATTAAGGGAAGAAAGAGCATCACAACAAACCTTCGACAAAGTCTCTGCGTTGCCCTGGGAAATATTTGGCCGGCTTGTTATTTCCTGCTACTCGCAGCAGAGGGGGATAATTATTGCAGGCAAATTTAACGCTGCCGTCAGAAAAGCACAATTTAACACCTTATTAATCCAGATATATAACAGTGTAAGTTCAGGAGAGTGTAACTGCTGTGTGTTGACAACAAAAGAAGAACAGTGGTGACAGCTTTTTCTCTTTCCTTTTCTGCTGCTTATGATGAAATTTCTCTTTTTCGGCTGCTAAAGAGTTTCAACGTTAATGTGAGCTGGTGTGAAGCAGAAGTGCAAAAGTGAAGATCTAAAGTTGCAATTAAAGGTGATAGACACATTTAATTTTGCTGTTTCTGTTCAGGGATTCTCGTAAAAACACATCAAGATCTAGCAGCGTTGACAAATATTAAGTATTTACTTTTTTTAGGAATAACTAAAAGTAATTAAAAAGAGCAGTTAGCTTCACATTTCTGACCATCTTTACTTTATTTCTGGTGCGCTGCTGTATTATCTTTGTCCTATCAATGTATATGAAGAACTTAGACACACTAATGCTGACGCTTAAAAGTGAAATCATTTCTGAAGTGACTCAAACCTGAATTCTTTCTCACGGCCAGCAGGGGGCGACTTGTCTGGTTGCATAAAGAAGTCTGACTGTAGAAGCCTGTGGGAAAATGCATCCACTTCTCTCTGGATCTTTGACCTCAGCTAACACTTTCCTAATCACATAATTGTCTCAAACCTTATTTTCAAGCCATTTTTAATTCGTCGTGGTGTTTATTTTTAAAGTATGTGTAACGGTCTTTTGCATTTGATGTTTGTTGCATTTGATGTTTGTTGCATTTGATGTTTGTTAAGCTGTATGTCTGGATTTTGGCCTCTGGTGGTGAACTGTGTAGGGTACAGCTTTGCTGTTTGGGTCTCCACCCAGCCACTTTTTTCTTTTGCTAGCGCACATGGTGTCTGCATGCTGCAGCTCACAGTTAGCTCCACACATGGAGAAAATATCGTTTAAAGAGTGGAAATAATTGAGAAAGAAGATGGAGGATAAGGTCATAAAGGACTATTTAGCACCTCCTGGATGTCAGCTCACGAGGTTTGTGTGTTTTAAATGATTTATTTTCTGTAATTAAGGATTTTTGATTGATTGACACTAAGTACAAGAGCGCATTTTGATGTGATGTTTTTGTCTTATTGTTTGTCTATGAGCAGTTCTCACGGGTTGCCAAGACCAGAATAAACCCTGTTCTATAACTACATCATGCGTACGTCAGTCTTTGAGGGTGCTACAGTATGGGTCAATTTAAAGTAAAATATGCAGTAAAACAGGGCATGATTTATGGTGTAGCTATCTTGTGTCCTTATGTTTTCAATTAAGCCTTCCTCTTCCCTGTGAACAAACTACATGCTACAGCAATGTATCATGGGTGAATAGTTAATTTTTTCTATGCAGGTGTAAGATTGCGATATTAGCACAACTATAAGATTTTGTTCCAATGTGCTTTTAGTGAAATCAAAAGGCTACTTGTAATTTTAGAAAAAAAGGTCTGAACTGGTGGCCCTACCCATACAAAAGTTGCTCTCAAAATCTCAGTCTAAACGCAAAGAGATAGATGTATAAAAAGATAGTGGCAAAATACACAATCATAGAACCCACTGAAAGGGCAAAAGAAGAGTCATACTTTATATTTGACTTGTGTCTCAGCAGTAAATGGTTTGCTACGGTAAACCGCCTTCGCCTTTTCCTCCTACTGTGACAAACGAAGGCCAGACTGACTGATGAAAAACACAGGAAAACTAACAGTATGTAACACCTTCCATTTCAGAGAAGAAATATGAGAATTGATGACAAATGACTCAAGGTCAGGAGGCCATTTGGCACAGTAATGGGTTGTAGCTTGCGGCCACAACATGAAATGGAGGGATGTGCTGGGCTCCAAATGACATTTCCTGCAGTGTGTTTTAACTGCGTGCATATAGGGTATACTGATTTGGCCGTGGGGAAGCGTAAGCATCCTTAATGTTCGGTCTGAAGTAAATATTAAGACACATGGATGTGTTATGAGTAACTGAAATTTGCAAAATGATCAGAAATTTCTTGGTGAGGAAAAGAAAATTCTGGAAAACTTCAGAGTCCCTTGGAATTTGTCTAGAGCTATAAAATTAACCATTCAAGGGTCTCTTCAAAAGTTATTTATCATGTTGTAATTGTAACATCTAAAACTCCAACCCTGAATACGTAAAAGTAATAAGTAGCACAAACACAAAATTTTGACAGCTGATGAATCTCATCCATCCATCCATCCATCCATCCATTATCTTCCACTTATTTGATTCAGGGTCGTGGGAGGAGCCTATCCCAGCTTAAATAGGACAGGGTACATCCTGGACAGGTCGCCAGTCTGTCTCAGGGATTAGTTACACTAATTTATTTAGCCACACTAACATACATGCTAACATTTTGGCTTTGAGGCCTTCATTATAGCATGAAACAATGAGGTCATATCCTCCATTTGCATAGTACAATCTGCCAGGTGATGGTTTAATTTTGTCATTTAATCAAGGTTTGTGTTTATGCTACCGCTTAGCTTTGGTTAATCAATACTGGAGTTATTTAACTGTAATGAGAAGGCGCATCATCTTCAGAGACTGCAACATCTAAAACTTTGTAAACCACACCTTTATATATATATATATATATACATATACATATGTTAGTGCTGTCAGCGTTAATCTCGTTAAAATGACATTAACGCCATACCCGCATTAATGCGGCAAATCTCCGTTAGCGAGTTAACGCAGATCGCCCCATGTGTGAGGCTGCACGGCGTCTACGTGTTAACGTTAACGTGTTAGCACCCACACAAGAGGGTGCTAACACGTATATACATGTTTTATATATTGTAATATCAGTTCTTATACTGATATAGGAAAAACACAGTCTTCTTTCTTACTTGTTTGGCCGGGTCCTTCTTGACCAGTCCGGTGGCAGCGGCGATGGTGCCCGCGCCCTCCACGGTTTTCTGGGCCACGGCAGTAACTCCAGTAACCACTGCTTCACCCACTTGAGAAACTCCAGACACAGTTTTACCTGCAACTGCAGGGATGAAAGGAGGAGAATAGAGGATGTATCTCTATAGAGCCACAACAATACCTGTGAGAAATTGCATGTAGAACAGGGAACAAACATGACACAGTTCTCGCTATAGGATACTGTTCTCAAACTTCCACAATGGTGGGAGTAACTTGAGTGGCGGTGCCGTTTTCCTGATAGGATAGGACCTACACCAAAATGTTTGCACTGTTTGTCTGCCAGGTGTATTTATCATGTAAATCAGCTGAAAGGCCAATGCCTTCTCTGGGTGTGAGCTTGTTTGATATAGACTCAGGTGGAGTCTACATAGCACATCTAACTTGCACATCTGGATGACATGTTTTTTTCCGGAAGTGTCTTGCTTATTTCTGCAAGATAATCCCAGAACGCACTGCCACCCTAGTAAAAAAAAACAAACAAAAACAAAGTCTGGATGGGAAGAATGGGAACACTTTTTACTTCCAAAACTACCGCAATTACATCTCTTTAGTGGCAACAGCATGTCCCAGCGAACTGTTGCCAATGATAAACAGGACAGAAAATGGTGTGCACAACCCCCCACCCCCCATTTTCTTTGGAAACAGTGGTGTAAATAAACGTACTTGCTTTGCCTGCGGTGTTATTTAAAACAGGATCATCACTTGACATATAATTTGGTTAACAGACCAACTTTGGGAGCCGCCTGCAGGCTTTTCCATTTAAAACCTTTCTGTATGCCGCATCTAGTCTTCAACTATTTGAGCAAAGCACTGTTGTGTAACATGCCAGCTCAACTGGTTTTACATTTAAGGTTGAATTATAATGCAAAGCGAAGTTGAATTAATGCAAAGCGTTCCTGTATGTGTCTTGCAGAGTATTTTTAGTGAGATCTCTTTGTGAAATTAAGATTGAAAATGTCATTAAAAGCTGAGGTCTGGGCCACCAAGCACCAAACCTTCTGCTGTCTGTTTGATGTCTTGCTTAAGTATTCCCTACAGCAACACTGGAAATCAAAACCCCAATGTTGGCCCACAATTTAAATATGAGGAATTTGTAATGCTAATTTGAATGAATTTAAGGCTTTCGGTGACTTTGCAAAACAGTTAAGAACTGTTCAGGTTGCTGTGTAGTCAACTCTGAGGTGATGTTTGCTTTGTCTTAATTGGCAGTGAGCCAAAATGTGGCTTACGGGGATGCAGCAGTGCTACATGGGATAATTAGTCGAGTCGTGGGTACTCATAGGGCATTAGATTGGTCTGTGTGGACCACCTGAAAGCAGATTATCAGATCATCTAATGTGCATCGCTTAGTCCCACTGGAAGCAAAGATCCTTTGTCCACATTCACAATAAATAAGACATCACACTGTTGTGTTTTCCTCTCATAATCCCACCTGCCCACAAAAGCACAGCCATTTCCCTGAATGCCTACAGCAGACGGCCTCCTTCTGCTTCTCTGTATTTCATGTATGAGAAATGGCAAGGCATGGCCCGTGGGGGATTAGATGGTTTGTGTTGAGTAAAACAGTGAAATATAACCCCAACCTACAGAGTTACAGTACAGCTCTCTTACTGACCACCTGTGGATTTGGATAGATTACCTTTTCTGACAGCTTGAGTCAAACCAAAAGTCAGACTGAATTCAGAAAACGGGTAAAGTCATGCAGAGAAGCAATGAAATAATGTATGCTGTTACCTGTTGTGACTCCATCCTTTGTTTTAGTACCTGTAACAACATACAGGTGGAGGTCAATTAGAAATATAACCCACAAGTCCCCTGTTTAATTTAGTAATCAGCCTATAGTGGAAGTAATTATACTAATATCAGTGAATTAGTAGCATTGGAAAGGTCCCGTCCCTTTTTTCTGGCATCATTGTCTCCAATGAAATTAAAACCCAGAACTCACCGACATACATGACCCCGTCTTTCGTCATCTCAGCCGCTCCGGTCACTCCCTGCTTGGTTTTCTCGGCCGCTGCCACGACCCCGTCCTTGGCTTTAGAGAAACCCTTCATTAACGCGTCCATGGCTGCTCGATTGGCTCCCGATGTATTTATTTATTTATTTTACGCACACACAGCTGTGAGGGTGCTGAAAACAGGAACAGTGAGAAAGCACACTGGGATGAAATGAAACGCCCGATGTGAAAAAGAAAGAAACACACACACACACACGATGCCACCGCCCTTCTTCTTTTCCCTCCGACAGGTTTGCCAAGCCAATATCGTCGGCTGAAATATTTGTGCAAATGTGGGGTTCAGCCCATACAGGCAGCTGTGCTCTGAGGCTGCTGGAAATCCCACCTGTAGGAACTGCTGGTCACAGCCTTTGTTAAGCATCCATGAATGGATGAATGGATTTTACTATAAATTGAAATAACCGGAATAGAGAACGGATCGATTGTGTTGGAGTGTGTGATAAAAATGCATAAATAAATAAATAACTGTGCAGATGTTAACAGCATCAAATGGACGATTTAAACACATTTTAAGGGCGATGGATGCACGAGCTGTGGGTTCACGCACCTGTTTGCTTCAACTTCCTCTGAGGAGAGAGAGAAGGTGCTGAATCTTCCGGGATGACAGTGAAGCTTCACCCAAAGAGCAGGAGAAGAGGGGTGTAAAACAAAAGGACGGGTTATTGTCTCCAAACTTCAACTTGTCTAAAGAAAACGGCTAAAACAGACCGACGGAGGGACGAGGATAGACAGACAGACGGGTTCGACAGGCGCCTCCTGCAGACGAGGGAGAAGGAGCGATTAAACCCCGCGATGCTTACGAGAGAGCAGAGATGCTCCACTGCCTGTCTGTAACACGCTCACTCCCTCACTCACTCACACACACACACACACACACACACACACACACACACACACACACACACACACACACACACACACACACACACAAAGATTACGTAGCGCTTTCTGCACGTAGGTTGCCCACAGCGTGTAGGTGCAGCAGGCTCTTTAAAAATCTCCAGTCGGCTCAATGCATCTGTGGCCAAACTACCAATTAGTGGCAGTGTAATTATGCAAGAAAACACTGGTGGGCTTTTCACTGTGAGCACCATGTTAACTGCAGCTGCACAGCTGGTCCGTCATCAGCTGTTTGCATTGGAGGCCTAAATCGCCCCCCCTCCTCAATTTTTACTTTATTTTTAAAAATGTGTTCCGCTTTTGTTTAAGTAAGTAAAAATTATAGAGCCAGATAGCCTATGATTTGTAAATAATGGGTGTGGATATTTGCAGGAAGTTAGGGTTGTCCCACTTCTTGAATACTGCTGTAAGTGCCTTTAAAATCCATTATCGGTTTAAAAACTCACACTTTTAACTTATGACGCGCTTATTCGATCCTTTGTGAAGAGACATTAATATTTACTTGGTGCCTCATTGGAAAGAGAGTTCGGTTTAATGGATGAAAAACGTGTAGCATATAACTTCATAATTACCACAAAATAACAGCAGAGGAAAAGAAGGTCTGCACATCAGTAGTAATTGTCCTTTTTTTCTAACTGATTATAACTGATCTAGAAAGCACTGCTAAGATTTGAAGGATTAGTCCTCAACAAAAGGTGCATTATTATTATTTTTTAAGTGCTACCATTAGGGTTTCCATGTCTGCCATTAACAAAAACACAACAAAAAAACTCCGAAACCAAGCAGTAACACTTCAAATGTGACTTTGTGAGAACTTCATGTTTTTAGTTATACAAGTATTCTTTATGTTCCCCTTTATAAATAAAGCTCCATTAAATCAAAGGTTAATAGGTTAAATGTAAGATGTTGATGAATGGATTTGCCCCTTGGATTGTTAACAATCACATGACCCCAAACTGTGCTGTTAGACCTGGAAGGCTTGGTTTTCATTATATCATGTATAGCAAAAGTGCAGATGAGCTACAACTTCCAGCACAACAAAAACAAACATTCAGTCATTTACACAGCAAATACATGTACATACATATATACATATATCTAAAAGATCTATTCTTTACTCTTCTCATTAAACCCTTCCTGAGGTGAAAGAGAAGACATGCACAAACAAGGCAGGAGTTCATTCACACTCCAGAAGGAAAACAAATAAAAGAAATAAATGCATATATCAGCAAATGAGCCGCACTGAAATGCAGATACAATTGCGATTCACAGTGAAATCTTCAGAATTATACCGCGTTCTCCAACTTATGTACACGTGGTCTCAATCTAATATAAACAGGGAGATTTCTGTCTTTGCAGCTTAAAATAACTACATTCAGAGAAATAATTATCACTCATCCCCAGGTTTTCCCAAGCTACAGTGTGCACAATCGTCTGGCATATTCAGCACTATTAAATCTTCCAGTAATTACTGGAGTTCCACATCTGAACCTCACCAAATAACACACCAGCTATGATCATAAAAATGCCAGATTTCCAGTTTTGCGTCAGGATCTCACATATCCTTATCTCATCTGCTGCTTTTACATACCTTTCATTCACCACAAGAATAAGAAGTACCAATATGCTGTTTTCATGGCTGTAAAGCACAAGTGATTATTCATTAACCATAACAATGAGCCTTTGAAGATTCTATGTCATAATACTATATTAGCATATATAAATAGTTCTCATTAGATTGTTTAAAAGGATGCATTAGTGCTTTCCATTTCCTTTTAATCTATGATCTTAGCATTATGCTATCTCTGTGTTTACTTTTCATGATGTGTCTTCCTGTCTGTGGCAGCAGTTCTGCTCTGTTTGGCTAAATTTGGTTTTCAATACATCGATCATGAATGAGACCTTCAGAAGTGACATTAAACATAAACATTATATGCTTTTTTGCTGAAATATTAGTCAAAGCAAGTATTTGTACAGCAAATTTCACATACAAAGTGCTTCACTCAAACCATTAAGATCATGCAGGGAGACATGAAGACAGTGGTTTGCAGTTTATGTTCAGGTCTCAGAGGCATGTTAATCATTTGTTTAGTATGAGCACAAAGAAATGACATGAAATGTCTCAGTGAAGCCATAAACAGCCACACCCATAAACTACAGTCACATTTATTGCCAGCTTATTCTTTACAAAAGCATCTTTAATCTTATGATAAATTGTACTGTGATATTCATAAAAATAAGCACGCAGTGCAGACATGAACATAACACAATGAAACTAAGTAAAGGAAAAAAAAACAGGAAATCAAACAGTACAATTTCTACTCTGAGTGACAAATAACTCCTTTGAGTTTCAACAGTGATGGCGAAATGTGTCAGAACATGTCAGGAAAGCTTGGGTACTTTCTCGACTTGAAGAAAATAATTTACATAAACCTGTTCTTACCTCACTGATCACTGACACACTACTAGTCTGTAATCTAGTGCTATTATTAGCAATGCAGCTTCAAACGATCCAGTAGGACCCTCAGATGTGATGTATATAAACTCCACTGTAGATCAATGATAGAAATTCTTTTTACAACCAAGGACAAACCTTTAATATTATATGGGTGTAACAACAAACATCGTCTTGTTTGTGGAAATATGATTAGGGTAAGGAAGCCCTCACTGGATACAGAGGACACGGTCTCCTGCATTAACAGCTGACCTTAAGTATGAGGAGCTGCTGTGGAAAATCAGTCTGGGTAGATGGACTCCTTTATTTACACGTAGACATGAGGCGGCTGGGGTGCATCATAGGAACATGACTGCGTGCACAAAGAGACAAAACAGCTTCATATTTTCTATTAAACTTACTTCTAACCTCTCTAATGTCTCCACAGCAGAAGTATCGCTGTCCCCAGAGCATCACAGGTGATTAAATCAAACCCAATTGCATTGTGTAATCATATAAGTATATAAGGTTATACCACTTGTTTATTAAGAAACTTTCTATCACAGTGCCATCAAATATGAGTGCCTGGGACACTGAGAGCTGGTTGGGTAACTTCTTTCAAATTCTGGGTGGTGTCAAATATTCTGAAATGTTCTAGTTTCAAAGTTTTAAACAGCAAAGTGCTGCATTTGAAGCACCTCGTTTGCACATCCGTCCTTTACAGCAGATGTCTAAATAGACATTTACATACTGAAGCCTCTTATTATCTTGCCCCATAGATCTGAAATCTGACAACCTGTAGATAAATGATGGCTGAGAAACTGCGGACATCTTTTTTCTCTCAAAACTGACACATCAACATCCTGAGCACGTCTGTCCCACTTATTCCTTGATTTTAATGATTAAAATGCAGTTTTATCACTGAAGCAAATGATTTTCTGTTTATTTTTATTCTTTTCAGTCGACTCTGACTGCAAATTGTTCGCAACAATCTTGTGGTTATTGCAAAGGGTTTAATTACTGCAGTTTGTTAGGGTGCCATTATGCACAGTCCTGACAAACAGTAATAAAGTGAAACGCAAAAGTGAGTCCTGGAATTGAAAGAAATAGTTAACAACAAAGAGTCGTTATTCCAAAGATCCATCTAAAACTCAAAATGTTAAATTATGACAAAGGCATGCCAATTGTCCCCTTGATAACAATTTGTGATAAAGCACAGAGAAATCAGTGTTTTCCTAAACTTGGCATCTCCGTCTTGGGAAACCAGATGGCCTCAGCGCTTTCCCTTCACTACTCTTCTGCAAGTTTTTACTCCTCTCTGCACTTGGAGGCAGACTCCCTGCCAAAGTCTGTTGCTATGTTTTCTTCCTGTGAATCATCATCCACACAAGGATTTTTCTCCTATTTGTTACTTTTCATTGTATTACCCGAAGGCTGTGATCCTCTGTTTATCCCCATATTTAAAGGCTCAGACCAAACTTTAGTGCACTCGATGAACGCTTGTTTGACATCTGTGTGCAGTCCACAAGGGGTCACTAAGTGAACAGGGGTCAGTATGTGAACACGTCACTGTTGAAAGTGTGCAAAGGTTTTTCAGCAGGTGAGGCGACCGCATCACCATTCACATGAGTCAGATGTAAAGGGCTGATTCAGATAAGTGCTGCTAGCGCAGGCAGTCTCTGTTCAATGAGCTCATTAATACAGTGTATTATGTGCAACTAGATCATCACATTGCTTTTTGGGATCTTTTCAGAGCTTTTAAAGAGGGTGTCATGTATTATAAATCACAGCTGAGCCGAACTGCTTCTATGGGCTACTGATTCAGTGAAAATGTAGTCCTGTTAAAGCAAAGCATATTTTGTCATTTAATCCTCAGTTTTCCATTTATTAGTGTGCTGTTGCAATGAAGTTCAATGATATGAACACATACATTATGCATAGGCTGTATAAATTAAATGCGTTTGCTAAAAGTGACAGATTGTTTCACTTGATGAATTATCAGAGATTAAATCCTGCATTGCATTAAATCATAAATATACACCGCTTCTATTGGATAAATGATTTCTTTCACTTCCGAGTGAATAAACCAGACAGCAGCAGGTATTCACTGCTACCCGAGGACATTTCCGCGTCTAATTATGATTAGATTAGAAAATACCTGTGATGGATTGCTGACATTTACGTTGCTTTTAAAGTTATTCGCTCCAACAGAAGATTTCATTTGGGAGTAATTTTTAATGAAATTTCCACTCACCAATCTTCCTTAGCGATACAGGTAAGTGAATTATTAAAAAGAAAAAAGAAAATAGGACACTTTGGAGAGGCTGCTCTTTAGCTTTCTTACTAGATGAGAAAATTGATTGTTGCCATGGTTGCAAAACATTGCTTAGCCTGAGGGACAATTGAGGTCAACCTATTAAAAAAAATGTAATGGATAGAAAATGGAAACAATTTGAAACCAGTGGCAGTGTCAAATGGTTAAGCTCGACATTTGAGTCACTCGTCCATCCACCCCATTAAACTGTTGTTGTTATTATTATTATTTTTAATCTTTTGGTATCTTTATGTCTATTATGATCAAATAAATGACCTTCTAATTACCAAAGCTTGTTAGAAGTTTTATTCTGAATCTGATTAAAACCTCTTTAGGAAAAGGCAGAAAGATTCCTTTTTGCAGGAAAACCTCTAATTTACCTGGAACAAGAGACACTGTAAAAGTAAACCTGTATAAGGTGGGGTGCTCAGTGACATATTTAAAGAGAGTTAACAGTTAATACTGGCTAATAAATAAACATAATCAAAAATAGTTCATTCAAAAAAATGGGAAACTCATCAGTCAGTAAATATGTTGATGGGCAGATGAGAATGAGAAGAGAAGAGGGAGCGGTGCCGAATAAAAAGATAATAATAATAATACAAAAAACCCAACTGAAACAGATGGATCTGTTCCTGCAAAAGGATTTTATAAGCTCTGCAATATTTCAGCTCAGAAGTCGAGAAAAAAAGAGCTTTGAGCTTGAAAACATTGCACAGCTAATAAACTCCTTAAATGGGAGCTGACTGTTGTGCAGCTCCATATTTGCTCATATCAAGGGAAACAACACAACATGAGGGATGCTCCAAAACTTAACTGATCACTAAACATTGAACATTGAATATTGTGACTGTTGTCAGAGAGGTGTTTCTCAACTGTATCTGAGTACACGTTACACATTCTAATGCTTACAGTATCGCAGGACTGCTGTCAATCAAATGCTAGAGAGCAAAGCCGCTCTGGCCTCATGTCATTTATCACTAGCCACGGGGGACAGGTCAGCCTCATTACTGTCTGTTCTGGTGAGCCCTGGACTCACTATGATGCACAGCAGCCCACAGCCTTAATAACAGGGACGTGAGTTTTCTTCAGACCGCTGGATGAAATCAAGCAATTCTCCCTATTGCTGTTTCTGTTGTTAAAGGAGAAGAGGGTTGACTCTGTGGGATTTTGCCATTGATTTTGGTTAAGGCTTGCTAGAAAATACGCTTTTTTAAAAAATTAAAAAGTAGCTGTCCTTAAGTCAAGTGTGTTTAGTCTCTCTACAGTATTGAAGTAGGTGTTGTGAAATGGCAAATTATGTATAACATCCTTACAAATGCATTATTATTGGGCTGTTTCGTGTTCTAGTTCCAGTTCCCCACTTCTTTTATAGCCAGTCAGATGAAACACAAGCAAATTTTATCCCTAACCACATCACACTGTGAATGTGGTCAGTGGAAAGAGCTGGATATTTGGCGTTATGAAATAGTTTCCACACATTCGAAGTGTGATTGTTTTTTGGTCTTTCAGTCATTTATCATTTCATTGGCTACATTTTTTAACACTTTACCCAACACTTTATACTTTAAGAATGTACATTCATATCACATATTCATATTATCGGTGTTGCATTACTACTGCTCTCAATTATTCATTAAGTCACATTTATTATTCATTCAGCAATTAAACTATAAATGGTCAGATATTGATCGCAAATGGTGGGTTTCACTTAGAGTAATGAGTCAGTATCAATGACTCTGATCTGGCAGACAAACAGTCCTTAACAAATTCATTAGACCATAAGGTTTATGCCACAGATACACTAAATTAGCAGTATTGATAAATACTAAACTAAATGCCTTGTTTTTTCTTTCTTGTTAGCTTACGCAGCACCTCTTGATTATAACAGGTGGTATAATAAAGCATTAAGCATCATACCTAATGCAGAAAGTATAACAAGAACAGTGGGATAGATGACTGATTTGATACCAAGGAAACTATTGGAAGCATTAAAATATCTCATCAGTCACTGGTATTTCTCACATATGTCTTCATGTTTGTTTCTTTTATAGGCAGAGGTGTCATGAAGAATAAAGAATAATGAATTTATTACTGTAAATCATTGAAATGTGACATAATGAGGTATAGAACTTGTCTGTTATATTCTTTGGACAGCCTGAACACAAGCACGCCATGTTGTATTAAACAATCCAACATGCAGCTTGTAATCAGCTATCCCACTGACAAAACCAATAGACAAAATGTTGATAATGAGCAGATAGTACCACTTTTTAGTCAAATAACATGTGACCATCCTCAGCGGTATGATGAATAATAGAGATTATATTTGTTTCCTTTAAAAGCCACTTCAATAACCTTTTGTTTCTTTTATAATACACTATGCAATTTGTATTATCAGGAAAGTAAGGCACGACCTGTTGGTGTACAGTGTTTATTAAGACATAAAGAAGATAAAGACACATTAAAACCTCAGTATGACTGTGCACTGTTGCCCTGCTGCATTCACTGGTCACATAATGATTGGTGTCTATGCTCATCTTTTTTTATTTTTCCTTTCTCGTCTTCTCTGTGTGTCAGAGTGCACATCAAGATCCAATCCAGATCGACACTGATGAAATAAAACCACAGAACTTCGCTGTAGTTTTTTTCAGACCTCATTAAGGGCAGAGTGACTCAGATATAACGAAGAATACAAAAAAAATGACAGAAAGAAAAACTATAATACTGATGTGTACCACTTTAGAGGCTGTCGCACAAAATGAATTCATGTTATGCACTGCCACCTACTGTAATATGTATGCAATAGCCTTTTAAACCCATTGACCCTCACAAGAGAAGAACCACTGATATTTAAATCCATCGATCACTCGGATGACAAAAGCTGCATTCAATTAAAAATCACATTGCAGTCTGAGTACTGCGTGCACTGAGAGCAGTGCGTTTCCAAAGGCACGTCTCCCTTTGATTTGTTGAAATGTCATTACCATATCTTTCCTTTTTTTTCTATCTGCAGGAGTTCTTGCTCTGTAGTTGGAATAAAACTGTGAACATCAGGGAGATGAGCGCATCAAATATTTAGGTGTATTTGGGTGAGATAATGATATCTCAAAGTTTTTAGACAGCCAAGAAGAAAACAAACAAACGGATGCGGTGAAATAACTCTTCAGCAACTTTAAAAATCAAACACTTTACCCTTTATCCTGTTTGTCTGCTGTTATTTGTTTCCCCTTTTCTTTTCTAGGATACCATTTAATTTCTTTGCATAATAAACATTTCGGGCTTTATTTTTAAGTCTGATCTCAGAAACATATTTTCTTTCACTCATATTTTCTTTTTCCTTCGATGACACATCCATCCGTGCAATGGCTCAGAGGCTCTTTACTCTCACTGCATTTGCCTGGACACCATCCATGCTTTGAGTCATCGGACACTTGGCAGACTGTGGAGGAGTGATGACGGTTTGGTAGTTAGTCACTGCTTAGGTGTTGGTACACGCTTTAGTATAAAAAGTAGGTGCAGCCACAAAAGGTGGGAAAAAAGTGTATTTATCTTGGTGCAGGTTCCTTTTGTTTGTTTTGTTTCTGTCAAAAGCTCCTACCTGCAGTGTCTTATTGAGATCACCATGAATGGGATCACCGCTGATGTTAGAATTAGTCTAAGATATTTTATTTTAGTGGGTAGTACTGGGTTAAACTGCTTTTGATTTTAGGGCGAGGCAAGATGGATCCATGGTTTCATATTATTTTATTTACTCCACATTCTGACCCTACCACCCAAATATCGCAGTAGAAGTCCAGGCTCGTCAGACTAGGCAATGTTTTTCCCACATGGACATGTTGTGGGTTCAGAGTTGCTCTTCTGCATACTTTGGTTGTAAAAAATGGTTATTTGAGTGACTGTTGCCTTCCTATGAGCTTGAAGCAGTCTATCTATTCTCCTCTGTCATTAACAAGTCCTTTTCCCTCAGCGAAATGCTGCTTGCTGGATTTTTCCAATCTTAGTAGATTGGCAGTTAATGAAATACACAGTCCAGTACTGAGGAGCTGCCATGTGATTAACTGATGTGATATTTAAAGTAATGAGCAACTGAAGAGGTGTACCTAGAAAAACAACACAAGAGTTTATGTTGTTTTTGTCATTTTGCCAATTTTTATTTCCTCAAAACACACTAAACTGCACATTCACAGCATAAGTTTTGACACTTTAAAATTTTTGTTCATCAGACTTTTCTGTTCTTTGGCATGATGTAAATCATAAAGTAAATCATTTTCTGCTAATTTCTTATTATTACTTGCTATCACTACAGCAGCTACACTGAAAAATGTTCCATGTGAATCAAGTACCCCAAAATATATATTAGAATTACAATTCTTGGGCTTACATTTGTAATAACGAGGAGCAGAGTAATAACAATGGAAATTTTAGATAAAAACTGATTTTGTAAATACTGAGTGAAGAATACTGGAATAGAAAAACATGAGTAAGACATTTCAGCTGTCCACATATTCTCACTTTCTACTACCGCTTCTCTTTTGCTTATTCTTTGACTACACGGTAAATACAGAGGCATTAATTTCCCACCAAAGACGGTTTATTTTTTATTTTATTTTTTATTTTTGGCTGTGTATTTTTACTTTCAACACATCTAATGAGTCATACAGGATACGGCGGTCGGTTTTGATGAATTTCAGCCATTACATGATTTACAGTTTTTAGGGAGTGACCTATACGTCTATGACTAAGGTAATTATGCTGGTGGGGTGATACGGAGATTAACCCTCACCTTACGCAACACCACTTTAAATTCCATTTGTTTGTTTTTTTTCTTTACTTCCACCCAACAACCCAGCAATAGTTTCAATCATTCTGGTTTCACTGGTGAAAATTTCTCGCCCTCATTCTGTGATTCTCATGGCTTGACCCACTTAATTCCCTGAGATATCCCTGATGTTTCCCACCTGGACACCCTCACAGTCTCACAGTGAAAGCTGCTGGCTTTGCATACCGCAAGTGTAGGACTCGTGGGGTTTTATGGCTCTGACCCACTTTACCTTCAGGGGTCAAATAAAAGTCAGGCATTTAATGATGCCAAACCCTCCCTGTAATGCAGCATAACAGCAGCCTTCCTCCAAAGAACCATCACTAGATGGCACTACTGACACTGAAATAGCAAAGACAAGTCACATGAGTGTAACAATGTTCATGAAACAGATATATTTAGTGCTGCTTTTAATTAAACTCAATGTGAGAAGACATACATTTTTTAATCTGTCACACACAAACTTCAAATAACGCACAGCTGATCATCTTAAATAACTAACCTATAAATACAAAACAATACTTATTTGTAGAGTGCTATTCCCACCTTGGTTTGTATATCCCAGCTGTGTGCCGCGCCTCTTTTATACATCTGAACATAAAAATCTTAATGATAAAAAATCCTCCTCTCTCCTCTGTCTTTCTCGTGCATCTTAGGAAGTGAGGCATCCTTCATCATGGCGTACTGAGATTGATATCTGGGTCACAGGCAGCAGGAGAACAGAGATGATGAGGAGGCACAAAACAGAGAAATGAGAAAAGTGCCCAAATTGCATGGACTAGCATGGACTAAACAGAGCTTGTTCTTGCAAATGCAAAATGGCATTCACTTCCAAGGCAGCACTGGAGATATTAGAGCAATGCTGGTGTAATAAGCTTGTAATATTTCTTCAGGGAGATCTTAGAGGAGATGAGTGAATTGTGCAGCTGTGATGTAGAGCTGCTTTCCGCAATCATCCCAAGATTTTTAGCAGTCTGTTTAGGAGGTGTGATTATTTAGCCTCATATTGCATTGTTAGGGAAAAGTCTGTGGCCCAGTGTAAACACTGAAGGAAGCAAAATATAATTTAAGTAAATATTATGTGATGATACAAAAGATTTAAAGTGCTGAAAATGTCTGGAAGCTTGACAGTGGTGAAGCAACTTATAAACAAATTAATCTCTTGTCTCTAATCTCCAAAATCCAATAGATATGATTTAATAAATATTGGAAATCAAACCTCAGTTAAAATAATAACATATAAAGCATAGAGAAACAAACACATTATGACCAAATTCCTCATACAGAGAGTCACTCAAGCCATTCAAATTGGTATCACTGGTAGGATAAATCTGATCACTTCAGCTGCTCTTTCAGTTACACGAAACATCGAATTCTCTAAACGATAGCTCTTACATAAGGAGCCACACAGCGTAGCATGAAACTTTGAACAGAGACAGGAAACTCCCGATGATGAGAAATACGAGCGATTGGAATTTTTGATAAAGCTTTGCCAAAAATGATGTTGTTTTCTTTCTACTCAGCAACAACCATCTTAGAGTACAACGATAAGACTATCAGCAGATCTCATCAGCTGTATGGCACATGATGGTAGCAATTTGATGCATCTGTTAAAATCCAAACAATACAAAACCAAGCAAACACAAAAATATGAGTCAGTCTCTCTGACTCATTCGAACATCGACCGGGGTAAAAAACGCTCCGCTTGAGATCGATTTAGTGACAGCTCTGATTCGCGCTTGATTTTAGTCTAATGTGGTTTGTTACTGAACATCTGCAATGTTAGTATTTTACTGTTATATCGCTTTTTACACTGCATTAAATTGCACTAATCTTTTTATATGACTGACCAAATGATAACGTTTTTTTGCTCGATTGCACAAGACAAAAAAAGGTTGGTGGAGACCAAAACAGAGTGCACAGAAGTATCCATCTAGTTCGTCTATTAACTCCTCAGACCTGATGTTGTAATAGTAGCCACACACTGTGGAAGCAGCTTGCTACCTAATTATTGCTTCTTATTCTTCTTTTCCCAATTTTAGCTGAAGCGCTTCTTGCAAATACTGTGCTGGACTATCAGTTAGATAGTCAGTGCAGCCGGATTATGATATATTATGAGAATTGTTAACATATTAGTAGATATTAGTATTATTCTAATGTAGTACACTCATCAGTAACTCAAAAAAGTTTCAGAAATGTATGGGAAACACATACATAGCTATATGTTTTCCCGATTATCTGTTTCTTTTGAGAGCTGGTGGAGACCAAAATACGAGCTGCAAGGATGCATAGAAATCAACAGTTTTCTATTCAGTTGTTTGGGTTTGGGCTGTAATTGAAAAGGAGAAAAACGCAGCTCTTCTCCAAATATGCCTTGGGTAAACAAAGTTGTTCACTAAAAGACAGCCTGTGTTAGAGCTCAAGAGGCTCCAGCACAATCTGGACGTGTACTGACTAATAATCCATGTGTATTAGCTGTTCGCATGGCTGATAAGAGGACACCGCAGACTGTCGTGAGTCATAATGAGAATTTACTCACACTCTGTGGCTGTCAAATATGTTTTTCTTTCTCAATCCATAATGATAAGTTCAAAGGGATGTTGTGGAGTTTTAGAGGAAAGGGGACCAGCTTGATGGATGGTTAACTGTACAGTATATACAGCTGGAAACCCACTGCTGTTTTTTTTTGTATCCAAGCACCGTGGATCAAGAAGACAACCTCAAAGACCTAATTAGTAAAGGATGTGCTCTTCAAAACATTTCCATTAGAGATGGGGGGAGAACAACTAAGAAGAGGGCAGTGTAAGGGAAATCTCCAGTTTAAGTTCAAGTTGCTGCTCATTTACAAAATTTAACATGAGAGGGAAGTCATACGATGTCCATTAAGTGCTATGGCAACCTGTTTCAGGCTTGTTTACTTTAGCTTTGATTTTTTTCTTTGCTGTAAAATCGACAAGACAGTTGATTTTAGTTACAGTTATGGTAGAAACTATATTAAAGCTTTCTAGACAAATAAGCACACGTTTTCCTCTGTAGTCCTAAAGGAAGGCCCATGTGGTTCTGTGCCATGGATCTGTGGTTTCCAATACAAATCTCTGGCAGGGAAAGAGGCATTTTCACTTTGGCCTGCTGCTATACAGCCTCAGTCACAGTTTCATAACAGCACGCTTCACTTGTTTTCTCAACATTTCCCAACAACAGTGAAACTAAGACCTAAGCTGAGACGTATCTGGTTCACAATCTGTGTTATGTAAATCCATTACAAACTCTGCAGGAACAGTTTTTTTGACCAAAATCGTAGTGATGTAATTTATAATGTTACTTGTTGTACATCTCTGAGTTCTCTATAGAAAATGTAGCCATAAAACTTCTTTAGGTTGTCATAAAACATCTGCAGATGGCTCCAGAGCACACACATTCACATTAAAAGATGAGGTGCAGCCAGTGACACCCCGTTCATGATATCATGTGAAGAGTGTGTGTGTGTGTGTGGATAAGCACGTGTATATGTGTGCTAGTGTTGCTGTTGGAGGTGATCCAGGCTTGCAGATGGCCCTGGTTTGTGTTTGCACTGAACGAGTGCAAGCCTCTCGCCTCCCTAGTGACCATGACGAACCGTGTGCGCGCAACACACAGGACCACTGTACAATGACTTTTTCAAGGGTTGGGGTCTGACACTGCTGCTCTGACTCTGTAAATTGTTCTGTTAGTGATGCTGTTATGTTTTCCCGAGACTGGAGGAATGTTGTGCGGGGAAACTGGTTAAAAGGTTTCTGACGAAAAAGCAAGAGGCACAGACAAACACAGACAGAGAGGCCGAGGAAAGAAAGACGGGCTTCGAACAAGTTTGAGCTTAAACGTTTCTAAGTTAACTAAAAAGTAAGGAAGCTGGAAAAACAGCAACCAAAAGAATTATGAGTATAAGTAACAAGGAAAAGGTGAATGCGTTGTTGAAAAAAGCTAAACGTTGAAAACTACCCAACAGTTTGGTTAAATAAAAGAAATTGTTAGCTAACTCTGTAGATATGCAACCTAGCATTATTTATTAGATTTTGCTTGATGAAAGTTGTCAACTATTTGGCTAAAAGTGTAGTTAAACAATTGAAATTGCTTGCTAAACCTACAGAAATAGAGTTGCTAACTAAACCTGTTTATTAAAACTACCTTCAGCTGCTCCCAGGGGTCGCCAAAGCAGTGAGCTCCAAATGTTTGATTCAGCAGACTTTTATGTTCCCTCCGAGGACCAAACAGGTGAACGTTTGCTCTTAAAGTGTGGATTGTTAGCTAAATTGTTAGCTAAAACCTAAAGAGACACACTTTAAATAGAGCCATTAGCTAAAAATTGATTTATTAAAAGTTGTCAGTTTTTTGGCTAAAAGTATGGAGTACAATAGCAGAACATTGAAACTGGTCAGTAAGAGTTGTCAAACCGAGTAGGGGTAATGTAATGGATGAACAAATAAGCAAAGTTATTTAACTGAAACTAAACGAAATAGCTAATTAGCAATAAGCTAGAAATTCCAAGCTAAAGGATGTTCAGATCCAGTTTAAAATAAGCTGTACTCACTTGAACTTGAAATGTTCTAAAGGTGTCTGAGAGGGTACATCAAATAAAGACAGCTATTATTTATAACATGTCAGTACGTTCTTTCTAGGCACAAACATACCAGAACGCAATGTTTTGTATTTGAGAAAGACCTCACAATTACATCAGTTGTGACGTCTTTTGGGTATGTCCTTAGGTAGACGGTGTTCTCTTTCCGTTTGTACTTTGAATGGAAGGTAACAGGTACAGTAAGCGTACCTGCTTTCACCTGCACACACTCCCTGGCTGGCAGCCACTACTATAGCAACAGTGACAACAACACAGCAGGAAAGCCTTTTGGACTTCCTGGGAGATCCTCTGGTATGCACACGCTCAATGTTTGTCGACTCAGGAATGTTGCCTGGGCGACTGGAGGCCATGAAGAGGGAAACCCCTTATCTGCTGATGTTGACATTCGACCCTTGTCACAGTCCAAAAGTCGGTTGAGTACAGATGGAAAAAAAGAAGACATACAAACGCACACCTTTAAGGTTGGTCTATATACAGTATGTGTGTCACCATGGAGATACTGTTTGGGTGGAGCATATGCTCCAGAGGGCATGAATGGTTGCAAAAGAAGACAGAGAAAAGAGAAAGAGGGCGTCCCTTGGCTTTGAGTCAAAATGGTACACTTACACTTTCAAGCAGGAAGTCCATAGTGGTAGATCCATGAATGAGCTGCAGACCATAGGCTTGCTGATGTTTGTAAAGGGAGGGCTGGCTTTTTAAAACCTCACTCGGTGTGATTGCGACATCGTTTTCTGTGTGTTGTAAGTGTTGTTTTGTGCTTTGTGGCTTTAATAATGATTGCAGATCTGGCTTGTTTTAAAATGGGAGTTTGGTACAAGATGCTGAGAAATGAATTTCAGCCACTGCGGAGGTCTCACCTAACCCGGCTTTGTTTATTCTTGCTTTTAAAACTACCATTGTTATATGCCCCTACCAAACATTAAAGTGATCGCACATTGAGTTTTGAGTGAGAGATCCAGCATGGCAATATTTAGCAACCTTCGCTTCTGATACAACAAAATGGCACAAAGAAATATTAACATGACTGCATAGCAACAGTTAATCTTTGTGGACCATCTAGGTTTGCTGTTATCCTGTTAAAGATTCCATCTATAAAAGGCCCATAGGCTGAGCCATGAATGCTGCATTCCCATCATATTTCAGGGGGAACACAAGATGGAAAAGCAACGTTCCTGAAATCAAAATACATGAAATGCCTTTATTGACGCAGCTCTGATGATCTGATTTCAGTTAATACATTTAAAAATTAAACCAGTAGTCTTTGTGTCCTCAGTTGACCATCTTTACACATGGATCACAGATTGGAATGTTTTTATTCCCCTATCAACACAGGGAAACAATCCTGGTCAGCTGGGGCGATTTCTCAAAAATGAACATATCCATTTTGGATTTTTCTGCATCTACAGCACTGCTGAGCACTGCTGCGCCTGAGCTTTAGGACTCTGATTCCCAAGCAAAATGTAACTTTTTAACTGCATTTGCCGTCCTTTCTTGTATATCGCCCAAAAGCCTATCATGCATATCAAGTCATGTTGGGATAATCAGTAAAAAAACAACAAAAAAAAGAGTTTAAAACTGGGAAAATTCATGTAAACACCCCCTCGAGTCGGTAAAAACAACTCTGAAAGTTGGAGGAAATCGTGGCGCACGCTTTGCCAAATGGTTGACATCACTCGCAAAAACATAGCGGATGAATGTAAACATAGCAGGAATCTTTTGATTAATTGTGCAATTTCTTGTAATGCATAATTCTTTTTCTAATATTTGATTTATTACATGGTATTAAGGAGTAACTATGGGTTGCTGTCCACATGGAATGAGAGAGTTTAGACAGAAAAGTTGTTTATTAGCAGTGAGAATTGACATGAGGGACCATCCTAGGAGCTTGTGAATGCATGATTAATATCTTCCTCAACTGCAATCTCTATGTTTCAGCCCAAAGAAAGCCAGAAAGAATGAGGAGTGGGTTTTTAAAAACAAAACAACACAAAAAACCCAACACTCTGTTCTCCATGGGGCTATGAAATAATAAAAATAAGGAAATGTAATGCTTGTGTTTCACTCTGTAACATCATCTTACCTTCTCCTATGAAGCATTAGACAGGCATCCTACACCACTATGAGCTCATAGAAGGCTAGCATTAATAATTTAATCCTCGGTTCTCAAATTTAATCAAACATTATATCAACTTACATCAGTCATTAGCGCTAGAATAAGCTGACAGTAAAGAGGAAAGAAAGCATTTGTGCTCGCTGTTTAGCTGCAACTGCTGTGTTCTATTTTCACTATCAAATTCCTGCTCGATCAGACAAAAGGCTTGTCTCGCGTTACCTGTGATGTTACATTATAAGGCTCAACATTTTGCTGCGGGCTCGTCTTTTGTGTCATATGTTTTGCCCTCCTTTTACCGTGCAAAACCCCCAAACCCTACAGAGCACAAGCCCAAACCAGAAAGAGCAGCGGGTTAGCACATCTGCGAGGGTGAGACTTTATCCAGTGTTTGTATGACTCATCTAAGTCTTTAGGAACATTTTATGGGTTTGTCGCTGACGTGAACTTTGATTTGTATGCGGCAGTTGTCTTTGCTGATTCATTTTGCCTTTTCCCTTATTTTTGAAACATGTGCATTGATGTTTTCTTTACAGTCTCCCCGAAGGGCTGTGTAAACATTTACTCGAGTCATTAGCAGCGATAAATCTAAGCTAAGCTAAAGCATTGATCAATATTACACCATGTCTTCCTATGGAGCCCTCAGGAAGATACCCTGTTGGACAGCCAAATACATCAAGTGACCTTTCCTTTGATAAACAACATTTAAGGTTGCCGAGGCACTTAATCAATTTGGATAATGTTAATATATGCGCTGAAATATTGATAGGGATGATCTACCTCCTGTGAGGAGAAGCTCGTTAAAAAGCATAATCCCCTGGGCATCCAGCCAGCAGAAAAAGATCAGATGGGGGTGTTTGTGCTGTGGTTGACCTGCTGAATTAAAGATCAACAAAAATTTAATTCGGCCTTAAATGAGCATCAATGATTTATACCCAGGCCCTATATTTAAAAACAAGCGTTTGTTAAATATATTTACTTTTTAATGAACACTGTCGTCCCTCAGCGGTGAGGGAATTCGGCAGTTATTGCTTAGAGTGTTGAGTGCGTTCTGCCACCCTTTGTTTGTAGTCAACCAGACAACTCGTATCACACAGTGAATTTAAACTGCCTTTCCAAAAGTGCTGAAATCAGGGATTTCTGGTGCGGGTTCAGCGGTGAAAAGTAAGATTTGCTGCAGTTGTGATTTACATTGCAATTTAGTAAAAGGGAGCTTTGTGTAAACCCGTCTGTCTTGTTCCTCAAAGCAGCAGATGGACAAAGAAACCTGGGAACAGGAGAATCCACACCCTTGCATGTGGCCCTTTGTATAAATAAAGACAAAGTAACCCATTCACGATCTTGCATACGCATGAGCTCGGATGCGGAGGTTGAAATATTTCCATGATGACAGCGAGGGAATCCTGTGACACAACTCTGACGACAAGCATTTGATCGGACTGTGTGTGAAACGGGCCGCGCTGATTCAAGCTGAGGAAGTCCGGTCGTTACTCCTCCTGTTTTGCATCACTGCGCACATACCTGGTGAGCTTCTCATGCGAGGAAAGCAAAAAAGTGCAGCGTGATTCCCAAAACGTCCTTTAAAAGATCTGAGTGATTTACTGATGAAGTTAAAAGACAGAAATGTGATTCAAAATACTGGATCCTACACTTCCCAGAATGCAGTTTGATAGACAACTCAATCCCTCCCTATCTGACTCAAGAGAAGACATGTTTTCTTAGGCTTAGTTTTACTCCTTGTTATATGTCTTTCTGGCTTTCATGTGTAAAATGAAGTTATTCCCCTTGAATACTGATTGATCTGAACTTCGGTTTCATGCACCTTGATCCATCGTTGCCACTTATACAGTTTGGGCCATTTATATGGATACACCGTAATAAAATGGGAATGGTTGGTGATATTAAAGTCCTATTTGTGGCACATTAGTATATGTGAGGGGGCAAACTACTCAAGATGGGTGGTGACCATGGTGGCCATTTAGAAGTCGGCCATCTTGGATACAACTTTTGTTTTTTCAATAGGAAGAGGGCCATGTGACACATCAAACGTATTGGTAATGTCACAAGAAAAACAATGGTGTGCTTGGTTTCAACATAACTTTATTCTTTCATGAGTTATTTACAAGTTTCTGACCACTTATAAAATGCGTTCAATGTGCTGCCCATTGTGTTGGATTGTCAATGCAACCCTCTTCTCCCACTCTTCACACACTGATAGCAACACAGCAGGAGAAATGCCAGCACAGGCTTCCAGTATCCGTAGTTTCAGGTGCTGCACATCTCGTATCTTCACACCATAGACAATTGCCTTCAGATGACCCCAAAGATAAAAGTCTAAGGGGGTCAGATCGGGAGACCTTGGGGGCCATTCAACTGGCTCACGACGATCAATCCACTTTCCAGGAAACTGTTCATCTAGGAATGCTCGGACCTGGCACCCATAATGTGGTGGTGCACCATCTTGCTGGAAAAACTCAGGGAACGTGCCAGCTTCAGTGCATAAAGAGGGAAACACATCATCATTAGCAATTTCAAATATCCAGTGGCCTTGAGGTTTCCATTGATGAAGAATGGACCCACTATCGTTGTACCCCATATACCACACCAAACCATCACTTTTGTTGTTCCAACAGTCTTGGAGGGATCCATCCAATGTGGGTTAGTGTCAGACCAATAGCGGTGGTTTTGTTTGTTAACTTCACCATTCACATAAAAGTTTGCCTCATTACTGAACAAAATCTTCTGCGTGAACTGAGGGTCCTGTTCCAATTTTTGTTTTGACCATTCTGCAAATTCTGTGCGCCGATCTGGGTCATCCTCGTTGAGATGCTGCAGTAGCTGGAGTTTGTAAGGGTGCCATTTGTGAGTAGCTAATATCAGCCGAAGGGATGTTCGACTAATGCCACTCTCCAGTGACATGCGGTGAGTGCTACGCTGTGGGCTCTTGCTGAATGAAGCTAGGACAGCCACTGATGTTTCTTCATTAGTGACAGTTTTCTTGCGTCCACATTTTGGCAAATCCAACACTGAACCAGTTTCACAAAACTTAGCAAGCAGTTTGCTAACTGTAGCATGGGAGATGGGTGGTCTCGTAGGGTGTCTTGCATTGAAATCTGCTGCAATGACCCGGTTACTGCGCTCACCAGATATCAACACAATTTTGATCCGCTCCTCACGTGTTAACCTCTTCGACATGTCAATGGCGGTGAACAAAGAGAAACTTGTAAATAACTCATGAAAGAATAAAGTTACATTGAAACCAAGCACACCATTGTTTTTCTTGTGACATTACCAATAAGTGTGATGTGTCACATGGCCCTCTTCCTAATGAAAAAACAAAAGTTGTATCCAAGATGGCCGACTTCTAAATGGCCACCATGGTCACCACCCATCTTGAGGAGTTTGCCCCCTCACATATACTAATGTGCCACAAATAGGACTTTAATATCACCAACCATTCCCATTTTATTACGGCGTATCCATATAAATGGCCCACCCTGTATAACCCCATTCACACTTTCTATCTGTACTTCTAGTCTTAAGGACCAGTTTAGCATTGTAGTGGATGCTCTGCTGGCCTTGGGGTCACACGCAACTGACAATTACACCATCTACTGTGTTTCCTGCACTTTAGTATGACATCGTGCCCCCGGCCCTGTCCTTTCAATCCCAGCGCCACAGCCGTCGTCTGCCCCCTTAATCAAAGCAGAATAAGATTTAGAGAGGAGGTAAACACTCTGGTTTTATGATTGGGCCCCTTCTTACTACGTGGCCTGTATAATTGAAAAGCCCTCTGTGACTATTTTAAGACACTAGTGGGAACAGACTTCCATGTGTGTGCTATGGCTGGGAATGGGGCTCTTGCATTTTCTCTTGCATTCGCTGATTGCTAAACAAGTATGACTATTTGGCCCATTCTCATTCTCTGTGATTATCATATTATGCCAAATGCTCAAAATTATTATCTGCTGTGTCACGAATGCTGTCGTCTTTCACTCAGCGGCCGTTACAATGGGAACTTTCACAATAAAGAGAGGACAAGAAGCTGCACTGTCACTGCTGGATGAGTGTTTAAAACAGGTTTTACTCGCACCATCTGTTCCTCGCACCGCTCTGCAATCCCCCGACCACCAACATCCCGCAAACCAAAATTAACACCGTTTCACTGCGAGTATAAAGTTTAAACAAACAGAAATATCAGCAGTCAGCGTCTTCGGTCTGCCCCCGAGATAATGGCCTCTTTGTTCAGCTGAAAAATATAAACTCTTATTTTGGATCGCGCTCGCATGTGTCAACCGGAGCCGTTTGCGTCACAATGATAAATGTTTCATATGTAAAATTAGAGCTAAGTTAGAACTTCTGTAAAGAAAACAACTTACAAGCTTGTTTTCAAGTCCAGCACACCTAATGAGTGTGCAGGATTCAGGGGTCTCCTTAGTCAGAAATGGAGCATGATATTTATAATTAGTTTCCACTAGACAGTATTCCCTTAAAAATACAAATTGCTGTGATTTAATTAACTTTGAACAAGCCCTTCCTATAGATATGTTGCACTTCCGTGTTTGTACAGTAACTCAGAAGAGACAAAACAAACTTTTTAGTACCTGCCTTTGGAAGGTGTGCAAGGTGCAGTGCCTTGGTTGCAGTCTGAAAGTGGAGGTGCCACTAAATCCTACATCGTGTAACTTGGACAAGTAAACAGTCCAAGCCTCTTAGATTGTTTCAAACAAAAGAGCAACTGAAGAGCAAGAGAGGACGTACAAAACTCATGAGAATGGCAAAAAAGGTACAAAAAGGTAGAGTTGCCTGATTTCAAACTGTGTCCTAAAGAAATTAGACTGGATAATGGGGGAGGGGAACTCACTTTCCAGGCTCGAGTTGAAGTGCAGAAGAGATGAGATCCCTAAAAATATTCCTGGTCATGCTAACATCTCTATGCTAACTAGCACTGAACATATTAAATTTATTACTTAATGATGGTTCTGATGGCTCAGGACTGTTCTGAATTTCTTTTCACATTTGGCAACTGATTTCCAGTAGCTGCAGCAACCAACTGGTCTCCCAGAGGTTGGGAGATAACCCTCCAAACAATTTGAGTCCGACTTTGACTGACTGGAGTCACTTTCAGACAGATTGGTGAAGTGATGCAGTTGCAGTTGCCATCTAATTTAGAAACACAGGCTGCTGATATGTTGCAATCAGTCTAAGCACAACATTTCTGTGGAGAGAGGACTTAAATAGGCACTGGAATCATCCATGAGATATGATTTGGGGTACAAAATCTCATTGAAAAAAATGACTTAAAAATGTAAGTGGAATCAGGAATATGTCATGGAATAGGTGAAAAACTGACGATAGTCATTAGTGTTCGTTTTCATGACACAGTAAACGTCTATAACCAGTTCCATGGCAATTAACTATCAAAATCTGGAATAACTGCATGGCATACCAACATGGTTACTGTAAAGTCCCTCAAAGTCC
This sequence comes from Oreochromis aureus, assembly GCF_013358895.1. NCBI lineage: Eukaryota > Metazoa > Chordata > Actinopteri > Cichliformes > Cichlidae > Oreochromis > Oreochromis aureus. The sequence continues at coordinate 46,982,550 of NC_052948.1, read as the reverse complement.
CATAATGTCAATAAAGATGAAGTTATGAGACTTTGTATGACATTTGTACATTGGCTCGTAAATTAAAGAACTGAGAATGAAAGCAATCTATGCTTTGACTCCAAATTGCATTATCATATGAAAAAAAACTCCACAGGGTTTGTGATTTAAAGATATTTATATATAGAAATATTGCCTCGTAAAGGCGTTTAAATAAGATGAAGGCATGGTGCCCCAACTCCAACAAATAGTCACGTTACCACATTAAAGACAGACTGTGCTCTACTTCTATTTAGCATTATAGTCTAACACGCATCAAGTAGTTCTCTGTGGTCTTCCTTCAGACAGGCATTCTGTTTATCAGTGTTTCATTATATAGAGATCATCCTTAATAAATGAGAAAGACACTGGGAAGAAGTGAAACATGAACCGGTTAAGAGTACCAAAACTGAAAGAGACAAGCTGTTCTATTATCAAGTACGTTATTATATTACCAGTTCCATGTCAGTGCTGCTTGCGTCGTGGCACACTAATACTCCACTGTAATAACCGAGTGCACAGATTTCCTTTCAGCCTTTCACAAAAGATGAATTCCCATGGCGATGTAGCACTAGATCTTAGTCACACCAACGATTCTGACAGTGTGACTACTTTCTTGACAAAATCTGCTTAAGCAGAAAAATGCCACTTGTCGTGTTTTTGCATTATGCTGTGTTTATCTTTGGATTGGAGCTGAGTTCTGACTTTTGAATAGCAGCCTGTTCAACGGCAATCTGACTGGAAAAGTCAGATTTTCCTGTAATTCCCAATTTATCTGACTTAATAATACATAAGTACTTGTGATCTAAAGCTGAATTTAGCAGTAACGGTGCAATTCATAATGCACAGCTACCTCTGCAGTCTTACTATCTGATTTTTGAGTTTATCATACTGGGAAGTCATAGACTTATAAAAAAAATCTTTACCACCCAGACAAAGTATATAATATGTATCAAATATGACATTCACCACGGGGATAAAGCCAAATATATAAATGAAGGAAACAGCCTGCTCTGTTGAAAATCATTTGTTACTACAGTTAGTTTTAGTCATCCACAACTGAACTGTATCTGCTTCTTTGCTTTGCTTCATTGACTTATGCTATGTTATATTTCTGCCTGAGCTGTAGAGGCGCTAGTGTATCCTATTTGCAGTCTGCATGCTAAACTCGATTAACCACATTTTCCAGCAGCGACCTACAGAGATTATAAATGAGGCCAACAACAGAGAAGTGGCATAAACTGCAGTTCCACCAAGTGCCACTTGAGGCTGGCTCCAAGAGGGAGACAGTCCCCATAGGCTGCCATGTTAAAACAGGTCCTGTCTCAACTCTACATTTGCAGTTGAGTTGGCGTGGGCTGTGTCAGGCAGCAGGAGGAGTGACTGAAGACCTCTTCACTGTGCATGTGCTATTGTAGGCTTTTGGATAATTATTTAACTAATATCACGACTTTCTATGTAGCATAAAGCATCCCAGAAGTTTGTGTTTAAGGTTTGGAGTGAATAGAAACTGTATTAGCACTGCTTAGCTGATATCTGTGTCTGCGTTGCACCTGGGCAGTTTATGAACACATGTGCTAACCAAGTTTGCTAACATTAGCTGATAAATTATCCCTCTAAGCTTTCATCCATGTAGGATAACTTCCGGTTGCAAAACAAACAAACAAACAACCAAAAAAAACCAAACCAAACAAAAAACAACAACATGGCAGTAAACAATGACTGTAAAAAACTTTTACACAGTTAATATGTCCCAAACCAAACACCTATGTATGGTTTGTTCTAGCTCTACATCAAAAGATAAGAGTGGCACTGATCCTTTCATCTGAAAGGCCTTTACACACTAAGTTCAGAAAAACTACATGAAATTCCACATTTTTCCAGGGTAGCAGCAGGGAGAATTTCATGGTTTGTTGCAGAAGTTGAAGCTGTATCACAGCCGCTTTCATACATATTTCAGAGAGCCGACTGACCCGGAGCCGGGACTAGCAGTGTGTTTGAGGTAAAATAGTATTATTTTGCTGGTTCCATATCATTGAGTATTCAGTGTACCAGTGCATGTTTTGAGCTAGGGGCACACTCCCAAATGCAGTGGCCATGGTCAGATCTGTTTATCCGCCGGTGAAAAATTGGAACAATCAAGCTTAATTGTCCTTCAACTTTGGTGTTTTATGTTCAGACAGTGAAAACTCACCTGTCATCACAGCACTAATGAGACAATCTATGGCCTAGGATTCACAGTTTCCCATCAGAAATGTCCGGTATCTCAAATAAAGAGCAGCTTAAACGCACCAGTTGCGAGGCAAGCAAAGGAGCTCTGCAATGAGGCACAGCAAGTGCGTTTCCAGATTTCAAAGTCGGCCACAATCATTACATTTGATTCCAGAAAAAGATCAAAGCGAGCTGAAGGGAACCCGCACACTGCAGACATGAGGAAAAGCTCCTCACCAGAGCTCGACAAAAATAGACGCTTTTGCATTTCAACCGCTCTAAAGAATCGGCACACATTTCCGTCCGCGGATCTTCTACAGTGCACCATGTTGTGTATATTTAGAAAGACAGTTGCAGGACATTTTGCCACATTTGTTACATGCAACAAACGACAAACAAAATTAGAGAATGACTTGTTTTATGGGCCTCCGCTGTGGCACCAACCGGCATCGCCACACTGTCTCCACACAATAAAACACTGAGGCAGTAAGGCACTTGACAAAGGATCTTGCCGCAGTCATTGTTACAAACAAGCATACACCGGATTTCCAAAGAAAGTAAGTAATGTTTGTTTAGCAGCAGTTCTAAAGGATCCTCTGAGAACCAGGATAACCAGTTGACCAATATGACAGTGACCAAACAAAAGAGCCAAAAATTTTAAGTGATGGTTTTTAAAGTTGTGATATAAAATAGTTAAAAAAAAAACAACCCATACTTCCTTATTACTGCTGGCCTATTAGAACAAGGCCAACTCTAACTGTTTTTCCTGAGTATAAGTAGCTGCTGGCTCCATGTACAAACACTGTTGCAATAAAAGAGTGGTGTCAGTCTTCTTACCTCTGCAAAAATATACAGAGGGGGGAAAAAGCACTGTAGGATTAAACAATGTTGCTTAAGATGGGTGCGTGGACAAAAACGGCTTTCAAGCACACACGCAATCACACACACAAAGCACAGTGGAAGAATTACTGTTGAAGACTATTCCATGGTCCCTAAATCTCAGCAGGCTCTTCATTATACTTAACTTAAATTAACAGCCACTTCAATAACAATAAAGCAACAGTAGGCAAGCTAATGAAACACTGAGCTGTTTCCAGCGTGCAAGTCTGACCCAGACTTCACTCACACCCACCAGCATACTTTCCCTTTACATCAGCAAATAAGAAAACTGCAAAGCTGCTTTTATTATTCATAAAACAAGATAATATAAACTGTCACTGGCACTGCAGACACAATTGTGGAGCTTTTTATTTTTTTTTTAAACTGTGCATTATACTCTCATAAAATTCCCTCTTTTTATTCAATACAGCATGTCTAGACTATATTTTTATTATCATTATTGCCAGTAGCTAATTAGGATTTTATTGTGCAAGTCGAATGGGGTTTTGGTCTGCCTTTGTTTTTCTAAGTTTTTGTCATTCCTTGTGTCCCTGGGGGAATGCCAGTCAAGCAGCTAGTCAGCCACCCACTCGGATTCGGAGCTGATGCAGGAACCACAAGGAACCAGGGACCGCCTGCATGTCTCCCCGAACGTCACACTGAAGCTAACAAATAAAAGAGCTGTGCTCTGTCAGACACACTGAGAGACAAATCTGATGAAACAAGTCACAAAGATATTTAATAGCTGATACTTTAGCATCACATAAAAACACAAACCTTTAGAACCTGCTGTGACTTGCACAGGCCTAAATAGGCTCCTGAATATTTCATTTTTTTGGCAGTGGTATGTGTCTTTTAAGACTTAACCTATTCCAGCATGCTAAACCACATGGACAGGTAGCCAGTTCTACCTAATGTAGACTAGCTTTCATTTCAATACTGGCAAAAGCTGTCAACCTGACAGCTGTGTCTCATTTCTCATTTGGTGGCCTTTATTAACTATTTTCAGATTTCATGATTGTGTCAAAGGTCACTTGCGTGGGCATCGGTACAATTACTATATTTGTACTGTATTTGGCATTTACTCATTTTTGCTTCTGTCTGACTAAAGCCTGAATTATGCTCAGTTGCGGTTATGGACACAGAAGCTAGAGACACAATAGTTGAGTAGTCATTGCTGCTATACTTTTTTAAGGTCTGCTTGAAGTCGGCTCCCAGGGCACATGAGAAACTGGTGCACAAACTTTTCAGACGTCCACGCAGTCGCAAAAAACAGGCATGCAAACATTTCCATCGAGACTCACTCACGGATGTGGAAAGTGAAATCTCTGCTTGAGTCCACCCAAACTGAAGCATCTCAGCTACTTGCAGGAGTTTCCGTGCAACAACCTTGCATAGACAGTTCTGCATATAAGGACCGCTGGCGTTGGTAATCGCCAAGATTTCCTTTTAATGTTTTTAACAGTTTTCAACAAAATGTATTCATTTCCCCACCAACATGCGACATGCTCTGAGGTTGTTTTACATTTAATTTTTGCTAAACCGATAACTTCCTGTCATCCCCAGGTGCTGCCTACCTCGTGTTTATTGTAAAATAGCAGATATTATGTACTGGGATGTTCCCGATCATATACTTTACAGCTTTATAACTTTATGGTGAGAATCTCATGTTCCACCCAAAGATCCTCTATCGGATTGAGAACTAGTGACTGTGAAGGAGGACTTTTACGAGAAGTGAACTTATTCCCGTTTTCAAGTGTGAGATGATTTGAGCTTTGTGGCATGGTTTGAACCTGGATCTTTCACCAGTTACACAAATGTGTAAACCACTGGGATTTTCAAACAATGCTCATTTTGTTCTCCCGACATCATTAAACCACCGTACACCTGAACCCTTCACACAACATGGATCCTTTCAGTTTGTTTACACCAGATTCTGCCTCCTAAACAGCAGAAATCAAGACTCCTCAGACCAGGTTTCCTGTACTTAGCTGACAGGAGTGACACTCATTGCAGTCTTCTGTTGTAGCACATCTGCTTCAAGGTTAGACACATGGTGCGATCAGACATGCACTTCTACATACCTTGATTTAATATGTGTTTTGTTTTGTTTTTTGTTGCCTTCCTATCAGTTTGAAGTCAGGTTGGTCATTCTGCTCTGACCTCTGACGTCAACAAGGCATTTTATTCCACAGAGAATTGCTGTTCATTTTCTCTCTTTTGGACCATCCCCTACATGACTATATGGCTAAATGCACTGAGTTGCTGCCATGTGATTGACTGATCAGATATTTAAGTTAATGAGCAGTTGAATAGGTGTACCTAACTAATAATAGGAGGGTTTAGCATTGCCATTTATGAAAAAAAGAGGCAAACTTTTAGAAATATTAGAAAGGAGATATTAATTTAGCTTCTTTAGCTTTCCTGAATGATGTCTTTAGTACAATTAACCTGTACTGGCCTGATTCAAGGTGAAATTTTCATCTTACACAGGACCTTCTTTTCCCTTTCTAATCTATTCTGCATAGTAATTAAAAGTTGATGAAGGTATTATCTTTCTCCCCCTTTCTTTTATTACTATACTAGTTTAATGTTCTCTTTCTCTCTCCAGTGATGGATGAGTAAATGGTGCAGATTTTCTTCCCGGCAGGAAAACTCACAGAAGAATTTTATTTAATGCCATTCAGAGAAATGTAGTCGCTTCTGCTGCTGGGCTGCAACACTTCAATGTTAATAAATGAACCATAAATAATGTCTACAGTAGAGCAGAAAGGTCTCCTCTAGTATTTTATCCACTAATGTATTTCTCCAGGAAAAGCTTGTTAAGGCTACAGAAACCATGATATGAGTGTGTTCCTAGAAATGTATGCTGTGATTTTCATCGTGCAGCGAATGTTTATGACACCCAAATTTGACTGACAGACAAAATAAGGGTGAGAGTAAAAAAGATAATAAAGAAAAAGATGGAAAACCGAAATGGAAAGTAGCCCACAACCTATATATAGGGTCGATGTGGTGCTGGTGAAGCTTCTTATAACAGAGGCAGTGGTTGGTGTCATGTTACGCTTTCTTCTCTCCCCTCTCTCCTCGTGTCTCTTTCTTTCTCTCTTTGTGGCTACTTTGGTCCTGCCTTAGAGCTCTTTATTTACCCCCTCAAACCTCACATTTACAACGCAATTACCCCAGAGGACGTCAGCAGCTCGCTCTCCACTCCACAGCTGTCGGTGGGGCTGTCCAAAGGAGAACGAGAGAGAGAGTGCGAGCGATGGACAGGGATGGGGGCAGGGAGCGAGGAGGTGGAGACAGAAGATGCTACCCTGCTCACGCCTCCTTGAAATTTGCCACAGAATGACTGTTAGGGTTTCATCCAGGCTGTTTGTGTCCTGATGACTGAGAGGTAAACAACAGGTGTTACCTATGGGATGCCTGGGGGGATAATCTAAGAAGGGATTAGCTAAAATAGCATACAGTAGATTGGATGACACAACAAGAAACCTGAAGCACTGTGGCTTTGTCAGCCCTCTGGCACATGCACAGGTTGCTTATAGGTACTTTTATATCTGTTGTTTGTCTTCTCATTGAAGGTGGAGCACGAGGACATCGAACAGCCTTTACAACTCGGGACAGTCGTAGCTGCAGCGAACATACTTCATAATGTGTTCTGTAGATCGTGACCACACCACTGAGATCATTACATCAGCTTACCGCAATATTTATATACCATCTCTGTGTTTCATTTCACACAGTCCGAGTCTGCTGGCTCTGTGGATTTAGCCTCTCATCCACATGGATCCACACACCTAAAATAGTTGTGAGCTGAATACAGATGTAACAGTGATAACTATGACGGCACACTTCATTACTTTTCCAAGCCACAGTTAACAAGACTTACTATAAAACTGTGTAACGCTATGTTGTATTGTCTTGGATGTGCCTAATCCATCATTGGTAGAAGGATTTTGTGGGGTTTAATTACATCAAGTCACAGCGAAATAGAATTTATGGCATCTTTATCGTCTATAATGTGATAAATTAGGTGGAACACAAGATGAGGGTGTGGTGTAGCTAAAGGCGAATTAAAAAAAAAGATTTTTCACATATATTTAGCAATTAAAGATGAACTTTGGAGAGAAAACCATCTCGGGTATAAGTTATCAAAAATAGTCACTTAAAAACTGGCTTATCTTATTTTTTTTCTTATGTTTTCTTAAATTAGTTCTCAAATGTATAAATAGTCTGGTTTTTTTCTGGATATATTTAAAGACAAGAGAGTATTGGTAACAAGAAACTGTAAAATATACCATACTGCAGATCTAAATTTGGAAAACCATCTACTGAACACACTTCCAAGTGAAATCAGACAGAGTACAGATACTAAATGTTGTTCATAATATTTCACCTCACCTCTGAAAAGCTCTGCTCTGAATATACAACCAGCGTTTTGAAATCAGTGGCCATAACCGGTCGCAGCAGATGGCTGTCACTCCATGACCCTGTTTCTGCCAGAGGTTTCTTCCTGTTAAAAGGGAGTTTTTCCTTCCTACAGTCGCCAAGTGCTTGCTCAAAGTGGGTTGCTTGAATATTGGGCTTTTCTCTCTATTATTGTAGGGTCTTTACCTTACAATAAATAACTCCTTAAGGCGACTGTTGTTGTGATTTGGTGGTATATCAATAAAACTGAATTGAAGGAACTCTGCTTTTCGTCTGTCTGCGTTTTCTTTTAAAGCTAACAGGAATTGGGAGAACGACCATCTGAAAACTTGCATACATTTCTACTCTTTTTCATGTTTTTAGATTTATTTGAAGGTAATGGATTCATGAGATTTGTGTACTAGAAACGATTTTAAAATACTAGCTTCACAAGACCAGGCAAAGGTACGTGAATAACCAGCACTGCCTTAATGGAAAAACAAAAACACGACATGCCCGTAATAAATCTTCCTATTTTCAAGGTGTCCTGTGTCTGATTTAACTTTCTTTGTGCATTTTTCTTATGCAACACATTTTGCACGAGAGAAATTTGCCACATGAGACTGAGTCATGCAAGACCTTTGTATTTATGTATTTAGTATGAGTTCAAGATGAAGCATCAATTTATTTTAAAGATTTACATGAAGAAAAATGGAGAAGGATGTTGCTATGGAGACAAAAGAAGAGGTCACACAGCAGCAGGGTTAGGATGCGAACCGCGTGTAACCCTTCTAACTTTACTACAACTAGATGCTGAACTAAACTGGATGATTTACTTGAGCATATGCTAGTTCCATTGAATGCACAGAGTGGGATGAGAAGTTAAGCGCACAACAGAGCCCTGAGAGAGACATGATCATTGCTAACGTTCTTGGATGTTTCCATTAGCAGAGGAGTTTTGGAAATGATCCCTGCTTTTCCTTTGTGGCTCTCTCTAATGTACTGTAACTGCTGTCTTTGTCTCTTTCTTTACACACACTGCATGCCAAACAGTAATCTGATGGGCAGAGCTGCGCTCAGATGGTTTGATTCATATTCCTGCTGTTAGATGCTGATGTGAAACAGGTGCTACCTGACCTTCATTCCATTGCTGCTCTGTCTTCAGTTCCTCCACCATATTTCCTATACTTTACAAAAATCACAGTGTATTATGTGCTTTCCCCCCCAGCTTGGTTATATTTACAGAGACATCTTAACAGCTAAGTGCTGTAATAACTGATCCTTGTATTTTCACAGTATTTGAATGTGAAGCCAATCCCTGTTTTTGCATAAACTCAGCTTGAAGCCATTGTCTCGCAAGGTGCATTTTGGAGCCTTCATTTGTTATGTTAATGTGTTAATGAGATCTTCTTTCCACAGTAAAGCTCTGTCTTGTACCTACCAAAGCAGATTTGTTCATGTTGATCAAAACATGACTGAATGACACCTCTGGGCACAGGCACACTGAGGCGCCTGCCCATTATTTCTAAATGAGCCATGGTGTAGTGATTGTTTGTCTTTCTTTCTTAGGATAACAATGGATTGGGTAAATGTTTTTACTGGAATCAGATGAAAAATTAAAGACCAAGCCTGGGATTTCATGCTGTCCTGACTGCCTGAGTTCTTCACTGTGTATCAGGATGTTGCCTTATCTAACCTATGCTGATATAATTCAAAGTGATACTTAAAAAAAAGAAAAAGAAAAAAGCCTCTACATTTAATTAGTGGGCTTGTGGGAAAGCCGATACCCTCTATTTATTTGGCCAAATGTAGCTGTTCCGGTTGAGACAGATGAAACACGCTCCTGCCATCAGTCACTTCTTTGGTGATGTTCTGAGAAGCGTTTAATTATGTCCGAAATTTACGTTCTGAGAAAGTGCATCATTCACATTGAGTTTGTTTCCCAGGCCTGAGTTAACGGCCATGCACTGCTTCTCTTATTTCATACACGCACTTAGAAGCAAACTGGCTTCCTTCATGTGATCTACATCATAAAGAAAAAAATCTTTTACTTAACAGTATTTACAAATGTTCAGGGTGATGGTTAAAGTTTTAAGCTCCTTCCTGTTTAATTTATAAACAGTCCTGAGGACTGTAACGAGCCACTTTGGTGTGAAAAAGCTGGTAATCCCACCTCAGGGCCTAAAATAACTTTAGTTATCTTTCTCGCTACTGAAAGGAGAGATACACAAAGAGAAAAGAGGAAGGTGGTAACTCAAGATTTGGGTCTGTGTGGCTGGTTAGCGTGCGGACTGTGGGAGGCCTAGATTGCATCCTGTGTTTCCCGTGCCTCTGAGAAAAGAGTCAATTCTCTTTGGTGGTGTCTGATGTCACAGGATCCACTCGCTGCTCTGGTTACCTGTTCACCACCCCGGGGTTTGTTTATTTTTGACGGCAAATAAGATCGATAATAAATAACTTAACATTTTCTTTATGTGTAACCTGTGATCTTTGGTGCATCTGGTAGTCACTTTTTTTTCAGGCTAGAACACAGTAATGAGAAGTGATGCTGTGGCATAAAGTGACACAAAGCAGCAGGTGTGGGAAGAAATGGCTCAGTCTACCTGCCCAAGCCCTGACATTTCCCAAGGTAACTATCAAAAGCTTGGATTTCCAACCGTCTACCTGACCTGTGTGTGCATTTACATTGTATTTGTGTGTGGAAGAAAAGTGGGGGATTACGGGGAAGGATAAAAGCTGCAGAATACAGACATGGTGAGAAACCAAAGTTATAAAAAGGTTTTTTAGGACCCAGAGGGAGCTGCAGGAATTCTGATTAATTGCCATCAGTTGGTGCTGAAGAATATACGGTTAAAAAAACATCTTGGGAAAAAGAACTTACCTTCCCATTCACTGTAGACTGGTTGCCATCTCATTCAAGTGGCATTTCTTATATTATTTTGCTTCATTAATTTTGGAAAAAACAATGAATAAATTACTCTTATAAAGGAAAAGATAGTTTAACATCTTTATTACTTTCTTGTCAGTTAATGAGAATATCAGCATCACTTTTGCAGTGGCATGAGGCTGTAAACAGATGATTTGCTTGACTGGGCATAAAGACTGAAAACGGTAGGAAAAAAGAAACTCATAATTTATATATTATATTTTAACAAAAGCAGTTTCAATACAAGTGGTGTTAATCAACAATCTATTGCCTGAGCCAAACAACCAAACAGTCAACCAACCAACCTACTCACGTAACAAAAAAAACAGGTTTTAATAAAGTGGGAGTGCTGTATAATTTCTTCCCTGAGCCTAACATCCAGCCAACTAACCAACCGACCGACACAACGATCAATCCAAGTGTTAGTAAAGGTGTTAAGTACGCTACAATTTCATGCCTGAAAAAGCCACGACACGGGCACCCAAATCCTAGAGCGAGCTAAAGTATTTTTCCATCACTGAGGCAACCATTGCCTGGCTCTAACCAAAGGTGTGTCACAGAGGCAGCGCATAGGCTGGCATCACCCGCATGGAAATATGATTGCACAATGATTACTTTTATTTAAAGTACATATTGATGCAAACATTTTTGTACTATTAAGCAAGTGTGATTATGAGGGTTACTTAAACAAAGGGTGTAAATACTTGTTTCACCACTTTGCATCTAATGGAGAACCGTTTTCAGGCTCTTGTACTGTGACACAGTCTTTCCTACACCCAATTCTCTGCACTGTATTCGTATACACCGTATTTGGTCCTTCCCCCCACTTTCTTCTTAATCTTCCCCGTGCCACCCCATTGAAAAACTCCTGGAAACGCCCCTGGCTTTAGCTTTACAACTAACTGACAGATTTGAAAACCAGATAGAATTCGAGCTGTGATATCTCAACTATTGCTTAACAGTGAACCAAAAGGAGAAAACTGTGTATTGTGCTTGTCCGGCATGAATTCTCCCTGGCTTATAAGAGAACGCGCCAGATGTAACATAAACAAACATCAGTGCGAAAGTCTTTAATAATCTTTTATTTTAGCATCTTGTGGTTACAGGACATATATGAGCACAGGACTTCAAAGATTTCTTTCACTGATGTGTGTTAAGCTGCTAGCTTTAGCTTTTACCCCCTCTGGTCTGTAATTAGCCTAGTAGAAACCTGGTGCTCGCCACACAACAAAACACAGGGTTGTTCTTTCATTGTGAGCAGGCTGTTTTTATCATTATCTTATCATTCTGCTGCTGAACCCTTGTGTCTGTACATTTTTTTAAAAAAAAGGCACCTAAAACAGACAGATGCCCTTAGCTGCCTCAGCCTCAGTCCACTGCTTATGACATGCTTATGACACTCTAAGGAGAAAAACAACAATAATTGCTCAGTTTCCCCTCAGTCTGAACTGCTGCTGCCAGACTGACTGTATGAATTTGCTATTATTTCTGATCTCTGTTTTCGCCTTTTCTTTCTGTTCCTTAATAAAAAGCCGGGATGAAACCGCTGTTGCTGTGATATACTGTTTTGTTGAAGTATCATTTAATTTCGCTTAACTACAAGCATCATTCCTTTGTGTTTAGTGGGAAATTCTTGTAAATGTCCCAGAAGGTGCGCTGACATCAAAGAAGGGGTTTACATGAGTGCAAAGTACTTAGGAACAGTGAGGCAAGGCAAGAGGGAGAGAGAGTTTGGATGCAAAATGTCACAAACATCTGTTCCTCGATGATGCAATTGCATCAGGCTTGCAGCTCAGTGTAGCTGGAGCTTTATGGCTTTCAGAAGTGGACCTAACTCTTACGGTTGCACATGCTGGAAGTCAGGTATGGGCATGTTGTAGGCAAACCTTATCTGTACACATGAATCATCAACAAAGCAGAGGTATGCTCTCTTTACACACCCTCTCCTCTACGCGACGAGGAAAGCCCTTTGTGTAATCGTATTGATTTAAAGCATGCTGATATGCATTTACATGCAGAACACAAGTGTGACGCCAGTGTCGCATGGCACCATGCCCAGTAATTCCAGATCTGCAATCCTGCCCCGATGCCAAAAAGAAGACTCCCCACGCCTTGTTCTATCTAGCCTGAGTCAGCAGAGCAGGGATGGTGCCCTGCGGATTTTGTCCATATTTATATTAGCAAGGGCAGAGCTCTCACAGTGGACGGACAGGTTTTCGCACACGAGTAAGGCAATTTCAGGGACACAGCCAGCTGAACAAAGTAACAAAGGTCATTACATAATCACAGAAAAGTAGGGAGTTCATTTCTAATACAGTTCAATAAAAATGTTGGATTAAAATATGTTTTCATGTCCTCTTGTTTGCTTGTGTTAGCAAAAGTATGAAATCAGCAGTCTCAGATATAATAAATTATAGTTGTAGGGGCTTTTCTTTCTATCAGTGATGAAAATATTGGCAAGATCCCCCAGAAATTAAAGGAGATGATGAAATGTTTGATGAAATATCCCTGGTTAAGTATCACATATTATTAGACCTGTTAAATTTATAAGTCATAACAAAAGTCCTCTCCGCGGTGTGTGCCTGGTGTCATGGGTTCGCTGCTCTCCCTCCGTGGATGTTGGAAACACTGACACCGTCATAATTTTATTGCGGCATTTATTGCACCCGCTGAGACACACATCATATGTCGCCCGTGTTTCAGGGCCCGGATCTGTTGCTCGGCTCCTTTTAAACAGCTGCTCGTCCTCTCCAGGGCAGCGCGAGGCTGATGTATTTCACTGCATGTTTTCAAAGCATTGTTTGGAGATATGAAATTTCAGATCGATCATATTGTGGAATGGCTCATGGAAAATGACTGCTCGGAGTGTGTTACTGGGTTCATTGGTAATTTATGGACACACTGAGAGCACAGGACTTCAGCTGCTTTGTGTTTATTGATGGATATCTGGAAACCACAGAGCTGATCAGTAAAAATGTGTGCTCACGCAGTGAAATGGCAATCAAATCTGAGAAAATACCAAATAAATAGCGACAAGATGCTTTTACAAGTTGTAAGCTGCAGCAGGTTATTAATTCTCATTTTACAATGTGAGTCTGGCCCAAATACAGTCACACACAGTGACGATATTAAAACCTTAAAGCATTTTCAGCCTGTTTGCCATGAAAATTCTCATTAAAACACTGCATTTCTAAGTTTTTCAATGAAATATACTAATATATACTTAGGAATAACTTAAAAGTAACACTTTATTTTATGAATGCGACTTTTCCATCCATTTCTTTAACTCTTATTGAATATTGTGGGGAGGCTGGAGACTATGCTGTTACAGTGTGAAAGGCAGGGTAAACCTTGAACAGTCAATCAGTTCAATTCAGTTTTATTTATAATGCATCAAATCACAACAACAGTCTCCTCAAGGCACTTTATATTCAAAGGTAAAGACCCTGCAATAATACAGAGAGAACCCCAACAATCAGATGATCACCTATGAGAGAGCACGTGGCGAAAGTGGGAAGGAAAAAGTTTCCTTTAACAGGAAGGAACCTGAACCAGGCTCAGGGAGGGGCATCCGTCTGCTGTGACCGGTTGGGGGTGACGGGGGTACTTTAAAGTGGGTATAAATCATTATCTGCCTACAAGCATACTAAAGCTTACTAATCAACAGCTAGTCTGATACATATTAAGTGTCCAAAAGCTCAGGTTAAGCTAATTTGCACATATTGTGGGTGTAAATTTATATGTATCAAACTTTGATACCCTTGCAATAATTTCAGTCATATACTTGTGTATATGTTAATAACATGAGGGAACGTTCAAGTAAAGTTCTTGAATTATGAAACCATTTTTCTGCTGACAATCCGGTGATGCACAGATGTAACAAGTAAAACTAACAGTATCAGAGATTTTAAAAAAGAAACAACAGCAACAACATGAAACTTGATTTACTTTTCACTGTGACGCAAACATTTCTTGTGTGTGTTGAGGGAACGGCCTCAGTCAGAAATACAAAGTCTAGATTTTATAGGGGCTCTGCAAGTAATAGTCTGGGAGTTAAACTAACCTGCATGCACTTTGGACTTGTCACCCACTGATGGTGGCAATGCAGTATTTGAAAGAAAGCCTTGAACTTTTTTGCTGTGTTGTAACAGTGATGACCTACCAGGAGAGCTCTTAAACAATATCAGCTTGAAGCAATTAAAAGCATTTTTCTTATGGGTGCCTGCGTGATGACCTTCTGATGTGCTCTATAGAAGTTTGATTCTGATTCCTTGTTTTTAGAAGCAGACAGACTCAACTATTTCAATCCACAGAGAAGTACTTAGTAAGTAAAAATAAATAAATAAATAAACAAAAATTAAAAGTCTATAAAATTAACATTACAAGAGGCACTCTGAGAGTACAAATTCCCCCCAGGCAGTACTTACTTTTAAGGGAATAGAAGTGTAATTTGTATATAAAGTTTACAGTATGTAGGAGTAGGTCAACTGAACATGAATAACTTGAGCTTATTATATAATATTAAACTACAGTATATTTCTAACTAACTAGACATTTTCATTCTATTGATATTATTTTCTTTAAAGATATAAAGAGTGAAATGAGAAGAGGTCAAATGTGAAATGATATCCTAAATGCTGTCAATGGAAACAAAGAGCATCTTTGCCGAGATAATAATACGCAGTTTCTACCTTCTACAGTTTTCCACAGACTGTTTAACTTTTAGGTATTCTCCTCTCCAAAAGTCATGGAGACAGCATTTGGTCTACTTAGTCTTCATATCATTTAAACAGTCATGTGAGAGGGAAGGTTTTCAGATGAATCTATGCACTCCTGTGAAAAAACTTGTAGAGTCACTGTTAACAGCAAACACTTGAAGTAATCCTTTTCTGTGTGACTTTATCAGTCTCTCGCATCATTGTGGAGGAATTTTGGCCCACTCTCCTTTACAGCAATGCTTCAGCTCATTGAGGTTTGCGGGTATTTGTTTATGCACAGCTCTCTTAAAGTAATATCACAACACTTCAATTGGGTTGAGGTCTGGACTCTGCTGTGCTTGGGCTCATGCTCCTGTTTCATGACCCAGTTTCAGCTAAGCTTTAGCTGTCAGACTCATGGCCTCACACGTGACTCTGGAATACTTTGGTATACAGAGGAGTTCATGGTGCGAGTCATGACAGCAAGGGGGGCCCAGGTCCTGTGGCCACAAAACAAGCCCAAATCTTCACTCCGCCACCACCATGCTTGATAATTGGTATGAGGTGCTCATGCTGCTATGCTGTTTGGTTTTCACCAAGTGAGTGCTGTGAATCATGACCAGACATCTCAATTTGGTCTAGTTTGTCCAAAGGACATTGTTCCAGAGGTCTTGTGATTTGTTTATATGCAACTTTGATAGCCTAAGCTGCACTGCCTTTTTCCATACAACCATTCCAAACAAGCTGTACTTGTTCAGTCTTTTTTGCATGTCATGAATTGCATTGCACAATCCGACCTTGGGCTGAATTTGCTCGGTCGTCCACTCCTGGGAAGATTGTGGCATTGCATTAACACACCTGAATGTTCAAGACCAGCAAACTGCCAGAACTTCAGTTTCTTTATGGAGGTGGTGCATTTGATTAGCAGCAGCTGGCTGCACTTAGTTTTCCACAGGACTGCATGTGGGAATGAAGTTATGCTAATCAAAGACATTATTATAAAATACATGATGTGTCTTTATAGGACAGTTTCTGACTACTGACACACACTGCATTAATACTAGTTGCCTTCTGCTTGTAAATGCTACATAGTTGAACCTAATGTTGTGTGTTGCCAATGAAATTTTGCAAGCTTTGAAACACGTCAACTGAATGGCTTCACAATCTGTTATTATAATGGTATTGGTAACATATGCTGCAAAGTCATTACAATTTATCATCAAAGGACTTTTTATAATTTGTCACGAGCAGTTCTTTGGTTAAATTGTCCTCACAGCAGCTTGCATTACAGACATCGAAGTCAGATGTTTCTGTTATCTGCTGTAAAGCTATAATATAAATACCATAGCAGCTGAACTTTTGCAGACTGTTATGAAGAGCACCTGGGATACATGACCTTTAATTTTTACCAAATGTTAATAAACACCGTATCGGGGAAGATCAGAGGTGAAAAGGTGTTTCTGTAAGATTACAACATATGAGGGCAATAGTTATCTGCAAATGTTTGTGATAAACTAGTGCTTGGTCACGTCCCTAACCTGATTTGTCATTTGGCCGCATATTTTTTGTTTTATATCACGTTGCTCTGCTGTAATGTATCCAACTGTCTGAGGTCAGCGCTGTTTGTTACTCAGAGAGCGAGAGAGAAAGAGAGAGAGAGAGAGAGATGGCGAACAAGAGGAAGGAGAGAAGCAGATGCTCCCTCAGGAGGAGGGTTGAGCTGCCCACCTCTTCTCTCCCTTCATTCCCCCACTTTTAATTCTAAGAGCATATGGACGCTAAAGAAAGACCACAGGAACACGGGACCTGCTGGAGAGGATAAACAAAGGCAAAGGCGAGGAAGGGAACAAAACAGAGAAAGGCAAAAGAGCTGTGAAGCAATAAGAGAAACCTGAGAAAGAATGTTAAAAAAAAGAGAAAAATGAGTGAGAAGGACTGCGCGTTTGAAATAAACATGTTTTTTTTTTCTTTCTGAAATCAAAGCTGGACTGAGAATGAATGATGGAAAATAGTGAGCATAGCATTGCGCGTGAGGCAGCAGGCAGCCCGCCCGCTGAGGCAGGGTGGGGCGAGGATATCCTTGACTTAGTTTGCACCCTTTTCTGGATGAAACATAATCACTGTCAAACTGTGGAAATTCTCCGAGGCTTATCACATTAACAAAACCATGTGCTTTGATTGGATGGTCAAACGTTTAGGTTAGCTTGCAGTGCCGAAGGTTTCTAATAGCTTATAACTCTGGACAAACATTAAGTATTTCAAATCCTTCTCAATTTCTGTAACATTATAGACGAGTATGAATGATTGGGAGTGACGGTTTGTCTGACGTCTGAAATTTATATCTTGTGACATAAAGAACAGATTTGAGTTCAGATGATTTTGATGCTTTCTGTCCACCCAACATGTGTTTGGCTCAGAGATGTGAAATGAAATGAAATGTCTTCATGTGCCATATTCATATCATCTCTATTATGCCACACTTTCACTATTTAACTACATCTCGTCTATACCTGTACCAATTCACTGTGCTTGAACATGCAAAATCAACAGCTGGATATGCTGTACACAGAGTCTATGGTAATAATTATATGCAAGAAATGCTTTTTTCCATTGCCTCAAATCAACAAATTATTAAAAAAAAATGCTGTACTGTATGAGATGAGTGCATTTATAAAACAGCTGCACTCCTTACTTTTCACTAATGATTGAGCTAAGTACTTCCTGCTGTTGGCAGGATTTGTTCTAAGCTATGCAAATATAACCTGGACGTGCAATTCTGATGGATCTGCAGGCATGAAATTGAAAGTGATAGATTCTAAACAAGACATAAAACAGTAATTATTAAATATTTACAGCTCACTGCTATGGTTAATGAAAAAGCACAGCCATATAACAACTACAACACAAAAGTCCATGACTGTTACACTGATGTCAGCTTGATGCTGAGATTTTTTTTTTTTTACCACAGTGCATTGCCCTGCACCTTAAGCTCCCTTACCAAACCTGGCAGTAGGGATGGAGTCATAAAATCCATTTTAAGGTTTGTTTAATTTGATCACAGTAATCAGGTAGAGCTTTAAGACTTGGCAACGATATAAAAGGGAACATTAATAAGGCGAAATGGAAAGGATATTACACATTAAAAACCTGTGCCGTGTTTGTTTTTTTTCTCTTTGTGACACCTTTTAAAAAGCAGGATGCAGGATTCTTGGAAAGCACTTCCAGAGAAATGTTCACATCACACTCATGGTCTGCACATGTTGCACAATTTGGCATTTTCTCATTTTTGTGGAATTTGGAATTCTCTAAAATTTATATAACAGATTCCCAGTGTGTACGCACACACACACACACACACACACACACACACACACACACACACACACACACACACAGACAGATACATATCTATATCTATACAAATGTCTATCTATCTATATACATATAGGTATATATGGTACTTCAACAAGATCTGGGCTATCAACACCTACGCCCTGCCCGTGATCAGGTACCTGGATAATAAGCTGGCAAAGGGAAGAGACAGAAGTGGAGAGTGACGGTAACAGTTGCCCAAGTGATACTTGGAGCACTAGGTGCGGTGACTCCCAAGCTAGGGGAGTGGCTCCAGCAGATCCCAGGAACAACATCGGAGATCTCTGTCCAGAAGAGCGCAGTCCTAGGAACAGCTAAGATACTGCGCAGGACCCTCAAGCTCCCAGGCCTCTGGTAGAGGACCTGAGCTTGAAGAATAGACCGCCTGCAGGGGCAAGAGAGGGGAATTTTTTTTATTTATTTAGTATAAAAAACCCCTGTTTTTTCTGATATGGACCAGGTAATGTGTTAAGAATAAAATTATGCCATTTCATCCTTCATTCCATTCATTTGATAGAAATGAACAGAGGGCTGAATTCAAAGACTCTGCGAAAATCAAAGTCAGGTTAGTCCACTTTGCTAAAATTTCATTCCAGCAACTCAAAATGGTATTCAGTAGTTTGTATGCTCGTGTGCTCGTTTGCATGTCTGACAATGTCCGAGCATGCTCCTAATGAGACGTTGACGGTGTCCTCGGGGATCTCCTCCCAGATCTTGACGAGGGCATCCCTGGGAAACTGGACAGTCTGAGGTGCAAGCTGGCGGCGTCAGATGGACCAAAACATATGATCCCAGTACCCCATGAGGTACAAGTGTTGCCTAGCCTGTAGAGGTCTGTGCGAACCTCCATGGACACAGCAGAGAGACACAGCAAAACCTCTGGCAATGGCATTGATGTGCCACCCTGGAGGAGCTGGACTACTATACTTTCAGATGAACTAACATCAATAGAATAGAATGCCTTTATTGTCATTATACAGCTGTACAATGAGATACAGAGCATCTCCTACTCAGTGTAAACATGTTTGGGGGGGGTACAGTTCTGCAGCACTATATACATATGGACAGTATTAACATAGGGAAGAAGATGTATATATATATAAAATGTACAATTTACAAACCGTAAACAATATGTAATAAATAGTGTTATGTATGTACAGTTGAGTTATTGCACATGGAATTGGTATAAATAGTGTTTATGTATATACAGTTATTGCACATCAGAACCAAATGTAGAAAATAAAGCTAGACAGTGAATTCCTGCTGTTTGCAATGAGACTCACGAGAATAAATATCCCTAACCCACTGTGAATCAGTGTCAGAGGCATTTGAGTGTTGTTAAATTTTGGCTACTTTAAAACACTTTTCAAAAAGTTGTTTTTCTTGTCACATCTGTAAAGTGTAAATAAACACATAATGTTGCTGAGTGCTTCCTGACTTCTAAATATTTCCCTTCACTATTGATTCTTTGGTCACGTGTACGCCATTTCAATCAGAGAAAACAGCTTCGATCTGAGATGAAGTTCGCCAAGTCTAAGTCAAGTAGTGTATGAAATGTAGGTAAAATGGCTTCTCGGGCTATTTTGTCAATCAGAGCTCTTGCAGTTGCTCATTACAGCCCAGATGTTGCCTCATGTGGTACTGATGAGCTCATGTTACTGGCCAAATGACAAATCAAGCTCTTTTTCACTCACAGCAAAACACCGCCTTGGGTCAGTCAAAGTATTATTCGTCAGATGAGACTTTTTAACCTTTGACCTTGGCATGAATATTATAAGAGCAGCATGCATCCATTTCACAAGAGGTATGGCTCCGCTGAGCTGCCTCAAGGTGACGCACGGAGCCAAGAATGTGCTGATTTCAGATGTGGCGAATGGCAACCGTGATGATTGTCAAATTGTTGGAGTGTTGTTATTGAAACCATGTTTCACTCAGCAGGAGAGACTTGGTGTAGTTTGAAGAAGGCCAGGGAACCACAGCAAAAGTAACAATGAATAATTAGTAGATCTGCGGGCTGATTGAAAAGATTGCGTTGAATCAGATCAACACTTGGATCTAGGAAGAGTGGCATATGATTGCAGAATGATTGATTCCTCTGCAGACTGGCTTCTCTGGTTCAGCTTTTAATCAGTTTTTGGAAGGCAACACAGCATTTCATGCAGTAAATGATCTCTCACTCAGTGTGGGACATGCTGTTGACTGAAATTCAGTTTCCCTTTTAAATGCCTGGAATGACAAGACTCCAAAGAAAGATAGAGTTTGTGCAACAAAATCATTTTGAACACTGTCTTAAAAATCAAAATAAGCTCTTTTTTTTCACCCACAGAAAATTTAATGATGCTGTGCATTACGATAAAGGAACATTGAAACAATTGTTTTAATGCATCAATTAACTCCAAAGCCATCTGGGACTTTTTATTGCCTTACAATTATATTTGTGCTGTCTGGAATTTGGATTTTAACCAGGATTAATAGCAGGAGTTTGTCAAATTCCTGTGGTCAAAGCCCTCAGAGAAAATCATTGTTTGCAAATGCTAACTTATTTAGCAAGAGACACCACGTCTAGTATAACCAGTTTAGATGGACGGGATTGCTCTGGAATTATTGCAGTTTATTAGAAATTAGGAATGTTTTGCTTGAATGGCCATAAATCATTTTCATAATCTTACTGGACAGCTTATTTTATAAAAGTCATAATGAATCTTTGTTATATCAACACTGCTGCAGAGTTTCAAAGGATTCCTCGGGGAACAAGCTGACTGGGCACCATCAATCTTTCTGCGTCAGGGGGGAAGGATTGGAGGTGGTTAGCACATTATATCATTATAGTAATCATAACTTCACTTAGGCAGAGTGTTTGTGGGTAACACACTGATCCTATAAAAGTGTTCTCAATAGAAATCCTAAACATAATATGAAAAAATGCTAAGTGCGGCACTTTATAATGCATTATCACTGACAGTATTTACCACCACATTTAATGCTTATTACTTCAACCTTATTGTTATCTACCACAATGTATAGATTTTGAATATGACAGTTATCCTTATATGTCTATGTCTATAAGTTGATCAGTGTGAATGTGTGTTTGCATGTACTCCTGATGTAAGCAAGTGCAATTCCTGCCTGCCGTGCATGAACAGACCATGCATCTCATCTATACTGACCAACACTGCAAAACACTGCAAGTCTTGAATGATTTCAATGCAAATTCCCCCACCTCCCACCCTCTTTGCAGTTTTTTTTATATATTTTTTTTAAACCAGGATGAGATTACAGCTTTTAGTGTTCGTGAGTGTGTCTTTTATCCAATTTTTCTTTTAGCGTGATTAAATAAGAGTCCAGTGTCATAAAAATTCCTCTGTGAAACTGAGGCATTGACGTGTTTGGGGCTAAATGCTAATATCTGCATGAATAGAGGTTTGCTGTGTCTCAGAATATGTAGCTTACTTCCAAACTTGCTATTTATTGCTTTAAGTACATGAGGTGTTCAGTGAGGACCCGGTGAAAAAGGTGAGTGTGAAATGCTTTCGACTTCCCCCAGTGGGTATGTGCTACTCAGTAAAGAGGGAGGGGCCTCTGGTGATTTCTGATGATTTCTCAAATCATCAGAAACAGTACGATGCCAAAGCTCTGGCAAGCTAACAGTGGCAATGCAGGTAAAACCACACATTGCACATATGCAGAAGTGCTGGTTAGTGTGTTTTAAATTATTTTTGTGATTGTAGAATAAACTTTTATGCATGGTTAAGCTTGACAGAACTTTGACAACAATATATATTCCATCAAAAATGTATCCAAATGTATATTTATTTACCATAGCAGAATTTTGCTTTTGTGTTTTATTATGGATATTCCATTATGGTAATTAGCGAGTAAAATCCATCTGGATGTAATAGTGCATCATTTACTTTTTGCTGTTTTCTTTAGCTCCATTTATAGTGACATTATGTTCTGAGTTGTTACCAGTGTTGGGGAGTTAGTAGCTGAATCTAATTGAGTTACAATACAGTTACAATTAATTGTAATCCATAACAATGAAAAAACTGTAACTAAATTACAGTTACTAACATAGTCAGTATAAAACATGGAAGTCACTGTGGGGTAGAAGAAATGACGCCTAAACTGTTAGCTGTGGTTGTAAAAAGACTTCCTGTGACCGTCTATGGAAGAATAGCTTTCTGACTTGACCTCTGTAACAACTTTCCTTCCAAGTCTATGGGGTCAGTCACACATTATGGATCTTACTAATAATGAATATTTTTTGGTCAAAATGGAGGATTGTCCATGGCTAACAGCTTGTGATGGTAAAGTCCTTCACCAGTGAGCAAGTTGTTTTAAAGTCAGACTCACCCCTCATTATTCCATCTACTTGTGAAACCAAGATGGCAGAACAAATCTCAAAGCTTCAAAACAGCTTTAAGCTTCATGGTTACATATGAAAATGTTTTTGTATTTCTTGTTGGTAAAAAGCTGATATGTACGGTACAACCTTCATTCATTGACTCATTTAATGCATTCACTGTGCAGAAATGAATAGATATATGTGAAATGTTAGCAGAAAAGACCAAATTATTTTTATTAGCTGCCTACTTGACTCAAAGGGATTTATTCATTTGGAAACATTTGCTCAGATTTTGAACTTTATTTTTGAACACTTCTTGCATCACCTCTTACCTGCCTGTCCAGCACTTACTAGGCCAGCTGACCAGGACAACAGAGAGTGTCAGGTGGCCTTGTTGCAAAAAAAACCTCCTGACTTTTAGTGTAGGAAATTTACAATATTTTCCTTTTGAAATCAGCAAGGGCTGTGAAAGATTGGTGAATAGTCCAGGGTGTACACCACCTGTCACCTTTGACAGATGGTTGGATAGAAATCAGCAAGGGATACTTGAAACTGAAATTATTGGGGAAACATCTACTCCCAGCCGAGAGCTTTTGGCCTTCACTAATCAGTCTAAAGAATTAAAAAAAAAGGATCAAATGTAATTATTTTTTTACTGACAAATTTATAATAACTAACAAACCAAAGAGAAAAGTTTAACAAGTAAACTGTGAAGGGCCTGTTTACTACATTCCAACTTAGTATATACAGTGCACTAATGACGTGTACGTGATGCAATAAAGTGAAATGAGAACAACACCGATTGCACGCTGTGGACATAAATCACGTGAAGATTACCTCCCTGCAGCAAAAATTATAGCATCAGGGTTATGGTTAGACAAGTAAAACAGTTTGGTTCAGATTATGTTTAGAGTTGAGAAACTTTATGCCTGGTTAAATAGAGGATAAGATTTTGGTAATGGAGTCCTAAAACTCACACTCACTCACATGAGTGGGGGATTAAACCCAGGTCAACAGAGTTTGAGGCAATATCCAACCATCCACCAGCCTAACCACAACACCCTCACTTTCCACTATGTTAGTTCACTGTGAAAACCACTGGCTATTTCCTTCACATAATCCTAATGTGTGGGAACTGTGCAACTGCCACTTTTCATGAAAGTCAACACTCTGCAAGTTTTCGTGTTCGTATCATGGCCGTTTTGAGAAGGCACTGGTGGAAATGAGAGTTTCCAATAAAAGTCTGATCAAAAAGACAAGTGAGAAGTTGCATTTAACGAGGACTTGCATATAAGATTGCAAAATTAACAACCCAGTGTGCCACTTTCCCAGTTTTTTTCTGTTACAATGAATCCTGACAGAGTTCCTAATTAGAGCCAGACAGGAGTTGCCAAATTCCTCTCGATGGTTTACTGACTGCTGATGTCAGAGATGCAGTGGGGGTGAAAGTTGAAGCCAGTGATTCAGTTTGCCTGTTCAAATCTGAATAAGCTGTCAGAGAAAACGGCCTTAACTCATATTTTGCCCTTGCTTTGGACTATCTGTTGGACTTTAGCAGAGTTTAAAAAGGCGGTTCATATCTGCATGAAAATTTATTCTTTTAGATTCATTGTTTTGATCAGAAACTTAATAAAAATTCAATTAACTCAAACCCATTTAGTGTTCACTTTGCGCACTTTCAACCCCAACTGGAATCAATCAGCTTGAAATAATTACATGCGACTTACTGGGTTTGCACTGTTGACTCGCCAAGATTAAATATATTGACTTTTACAATGTGTTCCTTCCATATATAAACAGTGATTTTTAACACTTGGGTATTTTATTAGAGTATTAAATTTATGGTTTGTTTATGATAAAATCTCACACGTCCAAAGAAAGCTAAAGAAAGATGTTAAATGAAAAGCTTAATGATTTTTTTTAAAGTGCACAATCATAGCAAAAAGAAAGGTGAGAAAGTGAATTGACTGGTATGAAGACCAGTACCTAATAAGACCAGTTTTATTAGTGTTGTCTTTCGGCCACAAGTGGTTCAGATTTTGAGGAGGTCAGGGGTCATCATACATCTTAATCAGCCAGTAATATGTATCAGCATGAACTCTCACCTCCATTGTAGCCTATTTAAACACTGGATTAAATTATCCTCTTTTAACGTTGCTTGTCTACATTTACATTTTAGGCTTATACATGAGCTGTATTTCTGTTGAAGCTTGTCTCAGACTGGAAAAGAAAGACACATAAGATAAATTAATGGGAAGAAATGAAGCCAAAAGCATGAAATGAAGTTGAAGAATATTAAAGTACAGGAATACTGCCTAGTATACATTTGAATAAGCAACAAAGCTCGTCACTGTGTGCAGGAGTGAGGAAAACACGGCTGCCTGCGTGGACAGACAGTATGAGCTGTGGTCACCGAGGCCGTATCAGACTATGGGGACCAAGCAAACATGACACCCTCCGGAGAGATAAGTTGGACCGACCCCCCAGACGTCTGTATGTTCAGCAAATGTAATTAGGGGTCAATTAGGAGAAGAACATTTTGACACATGTCTTATATTTGGAGTGAGAAGAATCAGATATCAGCAATAGAGGAAGGTGGAAATTGTGTGGGTGATATTCAATACACTGCTGATGTTAAGTCCACGAGGTGGATTTAAGTTTATGGTAAATCATAACCCAACGACTCTTAAGTTGAAATAGTTGATCTTGCTTTTGCTTTTCAAACGTGCCTTTATGGAATTTTTCAGCAAACAGCTTCTCACACTACTATTCCTCTGGCAAAGCTATGAAAAAAAAAAAACCCTCGTGCTTTTGATCCAGTGCAGTACCAGCCTTGAAATTTCTTTTGGGAGTCGCTCCACAGCATAACACATTCTGGTGAGAAAGTACACTTACACGGCTGCCATGACCTCACATTTCTACATGCGTACATAAAGTCAGTAACATGTCCAGGTTTCCTACGTCACTGGATAGCTCTGTGAAACCACTAAAGCAGAGCTGTGAGTCTTGTTTTGGTAAACACTCCTCTAGAAACCACCCCGATCAGAATGTGGCTCCGAGGCTGCTGCCAGAATTAATATACGCTTAATGACATGGTTTGGCAAGCTGCCCTTGCTCTATTGATGCAACGTGGATTCTTCCAGTCCGCTTTATTATGCTAATGTAAAACATTCATCACTGATGATTCCTGCTGTCCAACCCAGCTGAATACTGGGGAGTATTTTCCCTTTGGCAGCCAAAGAGTTCTTGAGCCGAAACGGAATATTTCAAATCATCAGATTTGCATCAGATTTACATACTTGAGTCCTCTACAACCTTAAGTAGGTTAAAGGCCGTGAGCCATGGTCCTGGTGCTGAGAAGGCGGCATGATGTGCCACATTTAAAAAAATGTAAACAGTAGAAGAGTTTAAAACACATAAAATAAAGTACAGTTTATCGCTCACACTCTCTGCCTGACTGAAGATCATTTAGCTTTTGTGAGTGGGGGTCATGACAACATCTGGAGGCGATCTATGATTTCAGAACAGCAGAATAGCAGCGCACTGTTAGAACCAGTACTTAACAGTCAGCAGGAGAGAGCGAGAGAGTCCCTCAAACACAGCATGAGCTGAATAAAGCAATTAATCAGGAAAAAAAGGGGTACTGTTTGAGACTTTGAAGTTATGGGCTCTCTCTGTGTGTCTCTGTGTATCTCTGTCCCTGGGATGGGCTCCAGGTGTGTTGCAACCCTGTGGCTGTTTCCAGGAGAGACACTCATTGCATAGGCGCCAGAGAGCTGCAGTTCCTCAAGATAGGTCTTTCATGAGATAGAGCCAAATCTAATCGCACTCCCTAAAAAACTTGCATCATCATCTTTGTAAATTGTAAATTAAGGAAGGATGCAGAACTGCTAAGTCTCTTTGATATTTTTTATAGATACATAGATAGAACTGTATTAATCAATCGTGTAGGTTCCTCCTATTATCTAATATTGCAAATCACTGTTTATTCTGTTTATCCCTTGAAGGCATAAGGAACAATTACAGTAAAAAAAGAGCAAAGACTCAAAGCAAAATGCAAAGTAGCTGTTGGACAACAGGTTAAAATGTAGCATTCTTACATTCCTATTTCTTATCTCTTTTTTGCGTGGGGTTTGATGGATTTTTGGTGGTGGTACCTAAACCTAACTGAAACAGAAAGAGGAAACCTAACCACCATGTCTGTAAATGCTGCATAGTCAAGAGTAGCATCCCTCCCACAGGCCAAAGAAATGCTTTTTAGGTTAACTGGTCATTCTAAATTGGGTATATATGTGGTGTGAGTTGAGCCCCAGTCATTCAAACCTAGAGACAAGTTGGTGACTGCCTGGCAACCACCAGTTGCTTGGAAAAAGTTTGTATTCCTTAACTTGTGAGTCATTGCTGGAGGCTGCTGGCAGTCGATTTGAAATTGATTGACATGCTCCAGTCACGCAGGCCTAGAGATCACTCAGTGATCCCATTGTAGCCACTGGCAACAGGGAGAAATACTGTATCTATTTCCTGACCAGTTGGTCAGGCATTGCGGGAGGTTGCTTGGTGTTACTAGTTGAACTTGGTCATGAAGAAGTATACGGTGCTGCACCGAAAATCTCATGGTGATTTTTTTGGTCACTAGCAGGTTGCCCAATTTACCAGGAGCTTGTATGGAAGATGCCATCTTGCCTGCAAACACTTGCCAGCTGTTTGCCTAGTGGAAGTGAAAAAGTGAAAAGTGTGACGCAAACTGGAAACGGAAACCATTTACCTATAAAGTAAAAGGTGTGAACTGTGAAATGTGCTGGTTTCAGCAGTAAGGCACAACTTTTACTTTCAATACTACTTGGAAAGCTGCTGGCCAGCATTTGCAGACAATTCGGTATCCTCCCTGTGAACTATCGGCAACACCGCCATTCTGCAAGCAACCAGGGGTTGTTTTGTGCAGCAGTCTCTTTGTGACTGATTTTGACCTAGTGAAAGTCAGCAACCTCAAGTAATCATTCATCAGCTGGATGGGGAATACACATTTTTACCTAGCAACCAGTGGTTACCATGGGGTCACTTATCAGACTCTGGGCCCGCATGACTGGGTCTTAGCAACTGATTTTCCATCAAATCTGGCAACCAACTAATGTAGGACTGCTCATTTTTTTTCTTCCTAGTGATCGGTGGTTGCAAAATGGTCACCAATTTTTTGGGGGTGGTGGTTTTCGCTACTTGTTTGTTTGTTTGTTTGTTTGTTTGTGTTTTCAAGTTTTACTCTGGCCCTGTGATGGGGAAAGAGGGCTTACTATATTTCCAAATTCTCCCAAGAGTCTTGCAAAGTTTGTTCACTTTGCCCTTGCAGTCATGAAGCTGTTACTGATTAAATACTAGGATATTTTTTCAGGTGGGAATTAAAGGGGAGGGGGGTATTTGATGCCATCAATAAAGTTATACAAAATAAAACACAGGGTGCAAAAAAACTGGAGTGCAGCTGTGTAGAAGAGCTGGTGAGCAAGGTTGATTTCCAAAGCTCTGCTCTCAATAACAGAGAAAAACCTGACATTTTAGTAGATTACCAGACTTGTGACAGATTACATTGGTATGATACTTGACGATAAAGCCAAGTTTTCTGTAACCCTTGATCTGGGATCATGTTATTGTTTATAATGGCATCAAGCAAACCAAACTAAATAACTGTAATGCTCATTAAAACTCCAAATTAAATCCAGGTTATAAAGTATATATGAATCCAGTAAAGCTGGCTTTTTCTTATTGCAATAAAAGCCTACAGAAAAACAAAACTAATGAGGCAGTGATCCTAACAAGTATTTGCTAATTTAAACAATGAACATGCACGCTCAAGATTCATTTTGAGTCAGTCCAACATACATGTACTGTACAGCTCTGTAGCTGCATTTAAAAAGACAAAGGCAACCACTCCTTCTTTATATCTTTCTCTTTACCTTTCCTACTAAATTTGTATCCATTTATATCCAATCCAATTTTTCACTCTGTCATCATATTTTTCTCCACTTTTCCTGCTGTCGTTGCAGCAGTGTTGTGCTGACCCACCTTACAGTACTGACACCTTCCTGTCTTGTCCCATCCCATCCTGTCATGCCTCGCCTTTCCCTGTCACCCCACCCCATCCTGTCCCATTCTGTCCCATCCATACTGATTTCCATACCTCTTCTCAGACTGTCGCTTCCCTTAGTCAGTTTCTCTTAGTCTTCGTCTCTAAACTGCCTTGCATTCCTTCCAGTTTTAGTCTTTAATGAACGCAATCATCGTGATATTTACCAGGCAGCTAAAATATTGACAAACACGATTTGAATCTGAGCAGAGAGCACTTTATAAACTGGACAAATTAGCGCAAGAAAGCCAAGCCTCAGATTGTTTAAATTAGAGCAACTGCGTCTTTCAGCCTCCCTTCTTCTACACACACACACGTACACTCACACACAAGCAGT
Source organism: Oreochromis aureus (assembly GCF_013358895.1). NCBI lineage: Eukaryota > Metazoa > Chordata > Actinopteri > Cichliformes > Cichlidae > Oreochromis > Oreochromis aureus. Next base: position 46,953,240 of record NC_052948.1, on the reverse strand, counting down.
GGGTGAAGGAATTGTTACAATCCAGCTGCCTCCCATCTGAGACTTTTCCAACCCAAGCCAAAAGATGATGCTGCTGATGATGAAGTTACACTGGACAGCATGCCAGCGTTGGTCCCATGATGACATCACAGGCTGATGTCAAGCAGATGGGTGTGGTGATTAGACAGGCAGCTGAGAGGGGTATGTGTACTTGGTGTGTGTGTGTGTGTGTGTGTGTGCTTGTTAGGGCAGGGTGAAAATATGCAGTGTCCTCTGGGGTTTTCTGCAGTCAGAGTTTTGGATGGACACTCACTATTACGTTTGTACTGGAGCAGGATAAGATTGAGGAAGAGGAGTAGAAGGAAGTGGAGGGGGAGGAGGAGAAAAGAGGAAAGATTAGCAGGAAGGAAAAGAGCTCAGATGATTGATTTAGAGGTGGAAACGATAATGGAGACTAAGAGACTGAAGTCGTTTTCACACATTCACTGAAGCTCTGAACTTTTCCAGACCTCACCTGACAGAGGAGCACGTAAGAACGCAAATGTCTAAAGCAGTTAGACTGGATACTAGCCTCCCTTTAACCTGCCGGGTCCCAAGTGCAAAGTCTATCTGATGTTGGACTGTAGCAACGTGTAACTAACATATCTAAAAGCGTGCTGCAGTTTCTACTGGAGAGTGGGCGTCTTGTGTCCTGCCCGTTGCACACTTTATCCAGTTTTTGCCTTTACATATACCAGATAGTCAAAACTGGAAAACTAAAGGAATGTGTGGAAAAAATGCATTTTAGATAACAGTAAAAAATAAAATTGAACCTTTTTTAATGCAAAAAAACAAACAAACAAACTGAAATAACGTGCACCTAACTAATACAGTGAATTCCCCTGTGCAAGTAAGCAAAGTGTTACTTGTATTGCTTTTCTATGTCTGTTATTATTATTAGTTTGTGCTCACAAACTGCAGTTCTTCCTATGGCCACTTGGGGCTGGCCATAACAATAAGTCAATCCTAATAAGACTCCAGCTGATCCATTTGCTCACAACCTCAAAACCTGGCTCAGAGGTGGGAGCTAGTTAACATTAGTTATCTTACCTGACAACTCCCCAGGTTTAAATATAGATTGTATAAAAAGATGTGGCATCGAGGTCTAAAATCCAGAAGTATCTCAAACCTGTTTTCTTTCCAATGACCAGCAGGCGATAAGTCCTGTGGTTATATAAAGTCCAGGATACAGTAACACTGCCCTCTTCTCCATTTCTGTATGACTTCAAGAACGTTCCTGATGACTGAATACAATCTGAGTTTGAAACACCAAAGTGTCTACGGCAGAAATGCTCATTTTGAGGCTTCACATCAGAAACCAGTGGGTTACAGTGGCTTCCTTCATTCAAGTTGTCATAATAGTTGGTGACCAACATTAGTCAAAATGCCACAAAAAAGTTTTTTAAAAAAAGAGAAAACGTCTTTATGCCTAAGCAAGGCATTGCAAGTTTATTTATATAACACCTTGCAAACACTATAGTCATTCATGGGGGGCTTTATATAAAAAAATGTAAATGCTATTGTGAATAAGGCTGTTTTTAGATTTAAAGATATCTAGGGTCGGAGATAATCTAACCTCAATAGTTAGTTTGCAGCATAGCAGCTAAATATCACCCTGTTTGATTTTAAACCTGTGCACTACAAAGCATCCAGACCCTGCAGACCTCAGAGACCTACTGGATCTGTATCTATTAATCATGTTAAATATAAATTACCGGCCCAAACCATTTAATGATTTATGAACAATCAGTACTTTAAATTCAAAACTGTGTTTTCTCTAAGTCGATGTATGGAGCTGAGAACTGGCATGATTTACCCCCTCTTCTCAGTTTTAAAATGTTTTCACCATGAAATGTGGAACATGTCTCTAACATGCAACACACAGCATCTCCAGTGTTGAATTGTTACTCAAAACAAAAATGTTATTACACATTATTTGATACTATGATACTTTGATAAGTAACAGTGCATTATATTGTTTAATTACTTCCTGGAGAAAGAATTCTGTTGCCTTTATCACTACTTTACTGTCATATAACTGTCGTATTACATCTCAATTACTGAAGTGCATTGTCAGTATAATGACCAGTTGACACTACAGTCACACGCACTGACACAAACTTCTAATGATGACAAACACAAGCTCGTAATACAAATAAAGGAATATCTACAGGTGACTGTAATGCAAGTGCACAGGGGAAAAAAAGCATATTTGATGATTTTTTTTGGTAAATTGTTTCTTTCTATTTGCCCATTGTACAGTTAATTGAGGAGCCGCTGTAACACAAGTAGTAACACAACTGTAACTTTAATGTGATTACTGAATTTAGTCTTTAGTCTTTATGTACTATAACACATTACTATATTACAGTACTTTGTAATGTATAACACTGTAACATAACATTGTAACACATTACACTATAACATGTTACACTTTGTAACCTATAATGCTTTAAGAAATTACACCTTGTAATGTTTAGCACTGGGTAGCATATTACACTTTGTAACATAATACACTTTTTAACAGATTACACCTTGTAATGTATAACACTTTGTGATTATACTGTAACATATTACACTGAACACCTCTACACCTCTTCTCAGTTTAGCTTGTTGTCATATAGCATTTTCTTTCTCTCTCTCTTATATATATATATATATATATATACACATATATATATACACATATATATACACATATATGTATATATACACACACACACATATATATATGTATATATACATATATATATATATAGACACACATATATATATATTAAAAAAAACACCCAGCACGCCCCTGCGGGCGGTTTATCCTTCAAGCTCGGGTCCTCTACCAGAGGCCTGGGAGCTTGAGGGTCCCAAGCAGTATCTTAGCTGTTCCCAGGACTGCGCTCTTCTGGACAGAGATCTCCGATGTTGTTCCCGGGATCTGCTGGAGCCACTCGCCTAGCTTGGGAGTCACCGCACCTAGTGCTCCGATTACCACGGGGACCACCGTTACCTTCACCCTCCACATCCTCTCGAGCTCTTCTCTGAGCCCTTGGTATTTCTCCAGCTTCTCGTGTTCCTTCTTCCTGATATTGCTGTCATTGAAACCGCTACATCTATCACTACAGCTGTAGTGATATATATATATATATATATATATATATATATATATATATATATATATATATATAGGATTAGGAGGTTTTTGGCATTCATCCACAACAAAAATAAGTTTTAATTAAGTTGCAACATTTTGGCATTCATGTCACCAAACTTGTAGTATGTAGGTTACTGGAAATCCATAAACCATCTGTAATCAGTGATTTAGCTCATACGTGGTCCACAATACCGCATACATTTGATAGCAACTCTAATCTAATCTCTACAGTCGCTTACAGTGTACACCGGAGTAGTGGGTTTGGCTTAAAGCTTAATTTTGTCCTCTCCTTTCTGTCAGTAAGCAAAACCCTGTATAATTTCTTGGACTTTGCGTGGCCTCCTTGTGGCACTACATTGCACGACAAACCTCCCACGCAGTCCACAAGCGATAAGACTATATCAGCAGCTGTGGCTGCTCATAACTTTAGGTTATGACAACAGTAAATGAGGCACATTATGCAGTACTGCCAGCATTAAGAAAGCAAAAATATTATTTGAGGAATGGGTAGGATATTTGAAAATAGTAACAGGAGACACGCAGGTACACAAACTTGTTTTCTCAAAATAGAGGCCAGGACAAAGAGTCTTTATCAGATAGCAGGCTAGCGATGAGTCATGTGTGGGTGAAAGTAGGGCAGTCAGAGAACGAGAGACACAGGTATTCAGGGGTGGAATGTTACCATGGAACAGAGCCACAAATCATAGCCTCACCTGTCTGCTTATACACTGCAGAAAATGTATGGATAACTATGTGTATGACCACTCACATAAAATATACAGAGCTGGCAGGACTGAACGGTTAGAATCATAAAGAAAATGATACAAAGAAATAACATAAATCAGTTATCAGTGTAGAAAATGTAACATGAGAGTCAAATGGGACACCACATTTACCCAGAAGAAATTTCTTGTATCTTACACAGACAAGTTTTGACTAGCTAACATGCTACTGAGTGGAGAATGACTAACAGATTTGAATGGAGTAAACAGTCGTTTATACCACAGTGGAAAGGACTTTTGTATTTGAAAAGTACAAAATCATAAAAACTGTGCGCTGTTAAGCATTGAGGGTTTAGATGAGAAAACTCTGGCTTGGTTTGCCGGTCTTCTTTAAAAATAGAAACTTATACATTTTGTTGACAATGTAGGACTTTTTTCAAAAACAGATAAAGGAAGAAGCACAGTAACCCAAACCAACTTGATACTTTATTTATTAATTCATTAATTTATTTTTGGTGTAGAGAGTATGACTGCATGTTACATAATTTAGGGTTTGTTTTGCTACAGTGACGCAACTTCGCATATGGCCCCACAAACCCAGGAGGTTCGTTTATAGACATGCAATTTAGTTTTATAAGCTCAACTTTTAGTAGATGAGAGTCAGGGATGAGGAAGGAAAAAATAAGTCTGCCAATGTTTGCATGGCCCGCTTAAGAAACGGTGCCCAGCAGAATGATAAAAGATTATGCGTGCGCTATTCAGAGTTTGCCTTTGCAGTTATGAACGCGTCTTAAAATAAAAGAGCCAACACAGAAACTGATATGTTATGGTAAACATTACAGATTTAGTGATACGGTGGAAGTCTGTAAGTGTTTGGACAGTGATAGACTTTAATTGTTTTGGTCCTGCTCCAGCACTTAGTGCAGTACTTGTGAGAGGAACAATGCCTTTGAGGTTCAAGTGTTGACTCTCGGTATAAAGGGTTTTCTGGGTGTTCCATACTAGTTGAACATTGCAGGAATATTTACACACTGTAAGCCAGCTATTTTTAATTTCTTATCTGTTCACCTATTTCTTCAATTTCTTAACTGCTTGCGTTCCAGTGCAGTTTGTGCAAAACATAAAGCAGCCGAAAAATTTGCCTTAGGGCAAGAAAATACAAAACTACGGCAAAAAAAAGAAGATGTGACATGCAAAAATTTACACTTCCGACAATGTTGACCTTTTTTTAAAAAGAGTGTTCAATATACTAGCTGCTGACGCTGTGGAGGGCAGGGCAGGAGTGGTGACTGCCAGACTGCAACAGTCGAGGCAGACAGGTAGTGAGGTCTGTAGTGGTTGATTGCTGGCCAAGAGGGTGTGGGTCCACTTCCTTTGCCAGCGTCGTGTCAAATCTTTGCTACTTGGTGGATGGAGAGATTCTGGTGATGAAGCGCCCCGTCATGGCACAAGAATGAGGGAGGAGATGAGAGACTTAGGGTAGGCATGGATGCTGTCTATAGTCACTTTTTAAATACAAGGTGAGTAGATCCAAATATCTCCAGCACTGGTAAGCAGATAGGCTTACATGGGTGTGTTTGCATTCCTTGTTTTTGGCTGGGCCCTTCTTGTGTGTATCCCTCCAGCTGACAGAAGCTTCCTGATGTAGTAATTGTCTTCCCTTTTTTTTAGCTAGACTGAGGCGCCCTGTAGTCCACAGCACTTCAATCACCTGCTAGTCAGCCGAGAACAAGTTCAGTAAAGGACTGCAAAGTAAAGCGGAAGAGAACAGACAAGGCTTTGAGGTGACTGTAGGAATGTTAAAAATGTCACAAGGCGCAGAGGCCAGTCACTAAACCACTTCAACTAGCGTGAAATGGCAGTAGCCATTCTCGACGCTGCATAAGTTTGGCTTCATTCAGTTCCCCTTGAACTACATGGATCTGAATTATGGCCTTCTCTGTAAAAGGAGCCTATTATTGTTAGTGAAATGAATAGTAACAAGATTAGACCTGGCTTGCCTTTGTGTCTGTAATAACTCCACCTCTGTGGCATTCATAACACAAGCCTGGGTTAGAGTTAAGAAAGCGAAAGGATAAAATAAAGCAGCAGCAACGTTCTTATCCAGTGCTCCCCTCCCTTCTCTTTTCCTTCCTGCAAAATCATATCTGAGCACTGGCTTGTCTCTGCTCCTGGCCCCCGGAGAGCGAGAGGGGGAGATCTGTCTGTCCTCGGCGCTTCCTCCCTAGCCTCGCCAACATGGGTGGCGCTGGGAATGTTGCATAACTGCGGGTGGACAGCATAAAATTATGAGGTCATCGCCCTTTGACCGAAGGTAGCCTCCTTACCGTTTGAGCAAGTCCTTTCCTTTCCTCTGATGTAGTGAAAGTAGGTCTGAGTCTAAGGTTACGTCAGGCTACAATAGGTGCATGTATGTATGTAAGGATAGAGACAATAACACTGAGGTATTATCTCATAGTTCAAAAAAAAAAAATAATGGCAGAGGCTGAAGCAAAAAACAAACAAAACAAAAAAAGCTACAAAAAAAGCTCTAGTTAGCATTCACTTATCACACTGATGGACAGAACCACCAAGGAGTAGCCACTTCAAAGAGTAACTGGTATAATAATATCAGTATTAGTCTCGCATGTCGCCATTTTAGTCCAGATGGAACTATTGCAGCCACTATTTGACAGATTGGTGTGAAATGTAGTACATGTATAATGCACAACATTTAAGAATGATGATGCTAGAGTTATTCAGTAGCACCATAATGAGGTAGAATGTGTCTGATTTCCTGTGAAATACAGTTTGGTAGCGATGATGATTTATAGCCAGTGCTGCGGACAGTTTAAAAAGTAATGTATGACACATTACACATTAGTTTTCTTAAAAGTAACGCAGTGCATTACATAAGACTACTACTTGTCACATTACTAAATAACAAGACCTGAAATGCACTGTCAGTTAACAAAATACCTGAGGCTATAGTCCCAAGGACCAACGCATAACTCTATCCTAATGAGGACACACATATGATCTTTCTTTTAGTGGACATGAACACAAAACCAACAAAAAAATGCAAAGTTGAAAACCAGGCTCAGAACACTTCAAAGCAATCACCACAGTGATTTTATTTTAGAAATGTGTGCTGGTAGAAATGGAGGCCCGACTTGTTCATCGCTGCCTTTGTTAGCTATTGAAGATCAGGCTCTGGCTGCTGTGCTCGGTTCAGCATACACTCAGCTCTTAGCTATTTTGTGTTAGCAGATGCTTGCAGAGAGCTGATGCTGTGTTAGTCATATAATACAGATGTTTCTGTCCTTGAGGAAGTTTGCATTTTACTCTCCTGCTCTTGTCCTTCACGCAATAAAAAAGTAGTCTACTCCTCAAAAGTTGTCGACTCTTTTCCTCCTCCCTGCATATGAACCAAAATCAGCTAATTGTAGTGCAAGTGTGCATTAATAAAAACACATATTTTGTATAAAAGTTCATGAGTGTCATGCAGATAACTTAAGAAACCTTGTAATGCAAGTTACAATATAATTATGACTGCAATGTGAATTTTTTGTATTGAGTACAATAGTGAATTACATTAGAGCATGACCAAAAATTGTAATGTGATTACAGTAACATGGACACGTTACCCCAAACACTGCTTATAGCGTTACAGTGTTAAATATACACATTCTTTTATTTAGCTTGCAGAATGCTATAAGGGCAGACCTTTCTTTTCCACTCAAGATTTGAAAAAGATTCATGTAGCCATCGTGAAATCATGCATCGATTCGTGATGTCATGATGCATTTTAAAGGCTATGAAGTAAAAAGCAAAATGCATGACATATGAATAGACTAGACTGGGACAATGCACAGTAACAAACCAACTTCCTAATCAGCATTAGTATATTGCGTAATTTGTTAGCTTTATGCTATAACAGCATTTTTGCTGGGTATTTTAACGTGGATGTCTATAGGTATGGACTCACTTTTGAAGCCAGCCCTTAAGTGGCAATTCAAAGAACTGCAGTTTTTCGCATCATATATCAGCTCACTTGGTATAAACACGTTATGCCTTTAGAAGCAGTTAGGTATCATGGATTTTGTTTTAGGCATACTTACTTGTGTTACTGAGTGATTTTGCCTTAATGGAAACCTTGATTCTCTTGAACGGTGTTTTGAACTACACTCCGGTCTGACTCAAATAGGCCTACATGAACAAAAATTACATTATGACACCTTCCACCTTCAACTTCTCTACTTTTAGACTGGTGCCTGCAATCGGCGATAGTATGAGAGTGTGTCTTTGTGCTTATCAGTGGAAGCATCAGTGAACTCAAACAGGAAATGTCTTTTTAATGACCGCGCTGTCCCTGTACCGTAACGCTATGCTAGCCAATTAGCTGCCAATAATTGCGTGCTTGTGTGTGTTTAAGAAATGGACCTTGGCTCTGAGCACATTTATTAGTTTTGTTTAGACAGTAAAGTCACAAACAGTCCCTTTGAGAAGCTCCTCAGGTGTATTCTGTCACTGTGGTCTGCTCTATGAGGCCAGCTTTCTGTGGTCGACTTTAATGTTTCCTATTCCAAAATTGTAACATTTTGTGCCGTAGCTGGCCACGACATAGAGCGGAGACCAAGTGGCGCACTGAAATTGTGATAAGCATCAAATTGCTCCCGTCAGTGACAAAAAACGCCTCTGTTTCTCAACTTTTGCGGCTCGGGCAATGATCCTTAGAAAAAGGACGCCCTTTGAAAAGGAGCTGAATAACATATTATGGAGGAGTGAACAGAAAAGGAGAGCTAAGTGGTTGAACCCTGTAGCATGTATATTAACGTACACATTTTTCAGACAGGCAGTTTAAACGTGGCACAGTGTGAGCTCGAGCACTTGACATCTATACAGTCTGGCCTTAAATGCATATTTCTTTACCATTTTATTCATTCTTAACACTTTTTGTGTTCACTAAAGATGCTCGATCAGCAGTTTCTCATTGCCCTGTGCTGTTAGTTTTCTGTCTGGTCACCATTACAGAGCCTGTGTGTGTATAGTTTAAGATAAAAGGCTCCTCCTATCTGTGGGCAGAGGGTGTGTACTCCAGATCAGCACGCACGCCATCATCAAGTGGATATTTACCCTCTGGCACGGTTCCCTAGCGTTTTTCTCACAATGGCATGTGACGTGGTTTCTGTGCCTTCGTGCTTGCTGAGCATGTCCCAACAGTGGCCGGTGCCACACTTTGATCCGTGCCCAAGCAAATTTTCACATTCCTATATGCCATTTTTCCTCTCGGTTTCAGACACTGACCAGAGCTGTGTTCTATACTGTCATACAGAAAAGCTGATACAGTGACAGGTTTGATATTTTATGAAGCCAAGTGTAATAGTATTGCTGGCAGTAGCCACTGTGACATTATAATTTAGGTAACACCCTCATTACGGCTTAATGGAGCTGTAAGAGTGACATAATACTACAGAGACCCTAAACTTCACTGGAAAATCCCCCTGTCGAAGTCTTTCTTTGACCCAGAGTTGAGTTTCTTTGTCCTCGGCACCTGCTGATTGCCTTCACTGGCTTTCTCCTGGATTTCACATCTTCACATCCTCACTCTTTCACTCCAAATATCCCTCTCTGCTTTCACATACTTTTGCCGCTTGTCGCTATGTAGTTTGGATTGTTTTACTACCCAGACTTATCGGTCCAATCTTAAATTGCACTTTAAGAAAAAGAAACAAACTCAACAGCTGAACATTTCTATGGAGGTGCAACCTAACCCAGCTGCTACATATTTTTGCATAGCTGTCAGTTACAGCAGCTCGGCACGGGGAACCGACACTACAGCAACACCAACCATGATGATGATGCTGGTGAAGACGACATGACGGTAGTAGATAATGGCAGGAGTCATGGAATACTACTCTATGGTGTGTAGCGGCTGCTTACGCTCTTATGAGAATGAGTCACAGGGAGGGGAGGGTCCTTCCTCCCTCTGCAACTTTGTGGTTCGGTATTTAAGTAGTGAGGAGAAAAAAAACTGGTTTGACAGACGGTTACACAATCAGGATTCTTCTGTTATGGAACGAAGGAAAGTAATTGTTGATGTGCTGGTGAGAGGCAACCGTGCACATGCCTGTGCTGTAAATGCGAGGACAAACAAGGCGACATGCAAGTATTGTTTAAAGGAGAAAAATAAAAAGATTAAAAAATCAGTGTGGTATTTGAAACAGATCACATTTTTTTATTGATTACATCCCCCATCCTCCACTTTAGCTTAAAGGAGGCAAACTGGAACATATAAATGACTTTGGTGGGAACATTTAGGACAAATATGTCTATGGCATAATGTAACCTGTGTGAGCAACTAAATACATTTTGGTGTCACTATATATGCAGAGTAGTTTGGTGTAAGTAGGTAGTGAAGTCTGTAACTTGATGATTAGAGTAAACATTTTGGGGTAAATCTTTACTGCTTGCTTTTATTTTTTCAACCAATTCAAACACCAGACTTTGTCTAGAATCACCATTCTCAAAAGCATTGTCTGTATTGACCCATAATGATTCTTTTAAGCAGTGCTACTGGCAAGCATCGGTCTTTTGAAAGAGGCTGCCTATTCCCAGATTGGAGCAAATAACTTGATATGTATAATTCTATTATTACTGTGGATCGTTTTGAACCCAAGCTATGTTTAAAATCCTTTGGGGGAGTGCTGAAGTTGTGCTGAGTAGCTCCAGCCTCTGACTGGTCTGTTTGCCTGCATGGAGTAGCAGCACACACCCTTTGAATCAGGTTGCGTGTGCCAGCTTTCATTGACAAATGGGTTAAAATTGCATGCAGTGCATGGACTCTGCATGTAGACTCCACTTCATATACAACTTGTCAACTTAGGTAACATTAAACAACAACACAAGGTTTGCAGATGGATTTTTCCCCCCAATTTTTCATAATAAAATGTGAGGGTCACATTTTAAGTTATGGGATTTGCCTAAGAAAAAAGGCAAAAATAGTGGAGAAACCATGGAAGGACAGGAGACCTCTTTGACGTGCAGTTCCATTCGGGAGACCATGTTATTCATTAAACAATTCTATTACAATACTCTAAAAACTAGAACGCAGCAGAGGCTTCAATTTCAGCGCCTCCAATCAGAGCAGAAGAGTCGTAGCAGATGCTGATTGGCTGCGTCTAACTGAAAGCCTCTGCCTTGAAGCACCCATTCCTCTTATGCAACCCTATTCACCCCCTATGGACACATTATGAAGGGGAAAATACTTAGAGGCCAAAGCCTTTTTTATACCAGGATGTAAACATCCATTTTAATGTAGTAAAGCTGGACATTTTAATATAGGAGTCTTTTTGGGCTAGCTTACTTTTGTAGCCAGCCTCAAGTGGCCACTAGAGAAACTTTCCAACTTTTTGGCGCTGTATTGGCTTCCTTTTTAACTCCCCTGAGTCTGATGCTTGAGTGAAACCACAGATCGCATATAAATGTGGATGTAGCCTTAACGATACACAGTGGATGACTGGCCCTGCCTAAGGTTCTGTCAGGGGGTTTTTCCTGTTGAAATGGGATTTTCCTTCCCTCTGTCACTACGTGCTTGCTCATAGGGCATTGCATAATTGTTGGGGTTTCTTTAATTTAAAGAAATACCATCACAAAGTAAGAAATTTGCTATTTATACAACCTATCCAAATCCATTTTGGAGGGCTTTTCCTCAGCAATCTCATCCAGCACATCTGAGGTTGCACTGAGGCATTCCCAAGCCAGCGAGAGGTACAATCTCTCCATCATGTCCCAGGTCTGACTCTGGACTTCCTCCTAGTAGGACATGCCAGAAACATCTCAGCTGCTTCTATCTGATGTGGAGGAAAAGTGGCTCCCTGTATCTGTGACCTCGATCTTTTGGTCACTACCCAGAGCTCATGGTCATATGTGATACTCCACCAATCCAAGCCTGATTTGTCAACTTGAGATCAGACTGTCAGGACCTCTGCCCCTGACTGCCAACTGGTCTACAAAGCACCGAACCCCTACAGTCCTTTCCGTGAGCGAGTCACTGGAAGGGCAGGCCCATGTAGCGCTTTCAGGCCATGCCTGGCCTGGACCGATGGGCTAAGGACCCAGCCACGGGCTGGTCTCCTGCAAGCACCCCCCTCTGCCATATCCTGGGCATTGTCCCTTGGTTTCTTAAGCAATTAGACACTGAAACAAACAGTTTTATTTATATTAGGCTGTAAAAATGTTTATATCTGCTATACAGTTGGCATTTTAACATGCAAGTCTATAGGGATTGATCCACTTTTGGAGCCAGCCTGAGTTGGCCAACCAATGAACATTTAGCTTTTGGCACATCGACCTTGGCTTCATTTTTCAGCCCTGGAGGTTGCCATTTCAGCGAAACTGATGGTGTAATTATCTTAGGTCTATACGGTTGTCTTTTTTAAGGACTGTTTTCAGACACACACAACCACATATAGAATCAGAAAATGTGGATAGTCATAGCTCCTGGCTAACTGTGAGCACAAGAACACCACCGTTTAGTCTCAGTGACCTCTCAGTCACAACAGGTACACAAACTGCTGATTGTTCCCGTCTTCACGTCATTCTGCAGACTGTGGAGCCAGCTCATGCACTTATTTGCTCTAGGCAGGAAGGAGTCCCTAACCTATTTAATAAGAAAATACACAGGTGCACTTTAAATAGCAGCATGACTTTCGTGCTGTATGTGAATGTGGCGAAACAGGTGCTGAAGCCTCCAAGGCAAACAAAAGTTGTATTTTTCCTAAAGCACACAGAGTCGAGGTGTATGAAAGTGTGTGAAGGAATATGCTTACATGGCGTTTGCATGCCCACGTCATACTGGCTTTTTGTTAAGTTCCTTAATGTTGACAGCACAGACCCTGCATCATTTTTTCCCTGCTACAGATGTAACTAGCTCATGTCTGCCATGTATGTGAGCAGGCATACATACTGTATCTTGGCATAATGGAATAAGTCCACACGCTCGCACACCATCAACAAGCTGGAGAGCTTCCACTCTGACTGTAAGGGCTATAAACCAGTGCAGGGGCAACAAGGTCACATAGCTTGAAAAAAACCACAGAGTGAGTCTCCCAGTTCCCTTAAAGAGGTCGGTGGCTGTATTGTTGGAAAAGCACTCAAGGCAAATTGTAATAAAGTACTAAAGAACTAAATATGTTCAAGGAGAGACATCTGAACTGTAATACATATGCACTGTGTACAGTAGCTGAAAAATATATTTGAAAAATGCCAACTGATTATCTGCCTTTCATTTGTGCTCAAAGCAGACCAAGAAAGAAAACTGGCTTAAAGCACAGCAAATAAATGATACCTTTAAATGTAAGTTGTTCTGCTGTAGTGAAAGCTCAATGTTAGCTAAATCTCTTTAGCTCTTTCTCAGTGTGCACCACTAACAGTGTACGAGCAGCTGATGCTAATCGTGCTTTATCTTATAAGTTCCATCAGTTCCAGTGGTTTAATGAGTGCTTTTTCCAGCGTTTCCGATACAGTAATGAACACTGATGTGGATTTTTTTTTCTAATCCATCTTTCTTATTAAACATCAATAAAATCTGTGGGCAAAAAATACTGTTCAGAGTGATAAAATGGCCAAACTTTAATGATTGCCATGCTTTTGTCATCTTTATGGCCATTTATGTAGAAGGTTCTGCCAGGGAAACCCTAATTTAATTCTTAAGGACGTCTCAGTGTTTTTTTTTCTTTCTATTTGCTCACAGTGCCATATAGTCTCCATGCTGTGTCATAAATGTCATTAGCAGCTGGTGAATTTACTTTAATGCTTTCTAAGTGCACAATTGATCGCAGTTGGTATAAAATCACAAAGCCTCTGATGTCTTTTCAAAAATGTCTGCAAATGAAAGTGCTTTGCTAATGTGGCAAATTTCCCATTTTGGTTCTAAAGAAATCCATGTGAACCTACTAATTTAGTGCACTTCTAACATCCAGTTTTCTTTTCAGACTCATTAAATCCATGTGTCTAATGAACAGCCTATGCAATAGTTCTCTCTCTTCCTCTCTAACAGTGCATGCACATGTATACTTTTACTTTGGGCTCAAAGAAGAACTTTGACAGTTTGACATTTGGAGAAATGCACTTATTTTCTGTTGTGCTGAAAAGACTGACACCACCCCTGAGACTGTCTAACAAATAGACAGCGGAAACCAGGAACCAGTTAGCTTAGCAAAAAAGAATGAAATCATGAGAAAAGAGTTAGCCTCGGTGCAGATGCATAAAGTACAGTGCAAATATATGGAGCCACCCCACATTTTGCTATATTTTGCTTCCAAGGAGCCAGACTTTCTTTTATAAAGTGGTGTTCTCCGGGCTCCCCTAAGGTTTTCTAATTGTTTCTATATACACTGGCTGTGTTTTTGTTCATTTCTAATCCAGTCCTTGTACCTGACCATTTTCAGAGAAAAGGCACCTAATATGAGGAATGAACCAGTCTACACATGACAGTCACCTTAGCAAAGAACCAGTTTTAAATTGTGTCTTTAGGCACTTTGTTACCAGCAGCCGGTTGCACAACATCATGTATTTGCACTTCTTTGGTTGAATCTACAAAAAATGTCAAAAATAATATAGTTTGGCAGGCATAAAACCGAATTTAAGCACCAACGAGGTTATTCCCAAAGGGCTACTAGATGACAACCTGGCATATCTCAGTATGCTGTGCAGTGTATCCTTAAAAAACTGAACAAGTGGAGAACAAAAGAAGAAGTGGGAGGCCTAAAAACTATCTACAGCATATGAAAAATTACTGAAAGTCATAATCTTAAGGAATAGGGTGGAAAAAGTCCAGCAAAGACCTGAAGCAGGACCTGAGAGATTCATCTGGCCCTTCAGGTGATCCATCTACTGTTCCTTAAGAATGGCTTCTTGTCAGCCAACCTTCCACTTAGGACAGTTCTGATGAGGCTTTGGCAAACAAGAGAAAACGCTGAGGTACACAAAATTACTGCAAAAATAACAATTGGACTGTGTTATGGAGGGATGAATCCAAATTTCTGCTTCAAATCCAATCTCATCATGACAATTATCCCAAACATACTGTCAATGCAGTAAAAACATACCTGGATAGAAAAACACACAGTGGAACACCATCAGTCATAGACTGGCCTCCCCAAAACTCAGACATTATCAAAGCAGTTCAGAACTGTCTTCACAGAGAATGAAAAAAAAAAGGCACCAATCCAAAATAGAGGTTTAAAAGTCTTTTAAGAAACCTGGAGAACTATTCCTGCAGAATACTAAATTATTTTAAGAAAGTTTGCTTCACCTAGTTACCATTTTCCTAGTGAAATATAAAGAAATTAGGGGTAGCTCGAGAATTTTCAACAGTACATCCCCCCAGTTCGTTGTGAGACATGAAGGGGACCATCTACATGTATACTGGAAAAACAAATGCACTGTAATAATGCATTAAGAGCTATTCTCCCTGGCTTTATATAATGTTCCCAGACTTAAAAAAAAAATAATACAGTGCTTTCTCATAGACTGCAATCTCCTGAAAACATCCTCTGAGCAAACTTGAAAGTAGTAGACTAAGAGCGAGCTACATGTTCATGGTTCCCTCAGTAGTCTGTTTGTGTGTCCACCACTAAAGTTAACACATTAACATATTATACCTGGTTTATCCTACAACCAGGCAGGCATATAACCCTAAATTCGTCATAACCTCTTATTTAGAGATGCTGGTATATTTAATTCACAGAGCCAGGCTAGATGATTCTTGTCTTTTCTAGAGAGTTAAGCTAAGCTAATGGCTATAGGAGCTATAGCTCCAGCTATATTTACCATATGGTTATGTGATTGGTATCTAACTGTTGGCAAGAAAACAAAATGTCAGACTATTCCCTCAAGGGGATTCATTAGTCTATCCTGGCTGTTCCAACAAGAAAATCTGATGTAAAATCGGAGGATTTTAAGATGAAAAGACAGTACTTTCGCCATTTACCCTGCCATAGCATCTTTATGATAAATGGCATAGTATCAAATTCCTACAATCAGTATAAATAGGTCAGTTTTACGACATTTTATTTCATAGTTAAGTATTTCATTGAGCCAGAGTAGCTCTGTAAGTGTAAGAGAGAGAGAAAGCCAGCGAGAGAGAGTAGAGTTGGGGAGGGGGGCTTTAAGTTCATGAGCTGGTGGCCCATCTGGTTTGAGTTACAGAAACCCCCCTTCTCAATTAGAGGCAGCATGATGTCAATAAAACGTCAGACTGGAGAAGCCATCACTTAAATTGTGCCTGTCAAGTTTTGTTCTTTCTTCAGCATTCCAGCCGGGCCGATGGGTCTGAAATGATTTGTAGTTTGATTAAGGTTACCACAATGTGCCATTTCTGATTTGATTTGGGTGCTTGCCTCACAAAAGTTGCCACAAAAGTTGTTTGCCTATTACTGGAGATGCATGCACAGAGCAAACTGAGGAAGGAAAGTGGCTTCCCCAGTCAAAGTGCTTTTTGAGCAAGAAATCAGCTTTTGCTTTTAACTTTTAATTAGTTTTCCAACTCTAATTTTTCCATGTCTCTCCTCTTCACAACAGTTGTCTTTTTTCCAACTGTTACAGAGTTTTGCCCTGCACCTCTTAGATTTATGCTTGAATATTAAACCATGGAGACGCAGTCGTGACATTTATGTTTCTCCTCTCTTATTGCACATAAAATTTATTAGGAGTTCCCTGGTTTTTGCAATGGGGCTTTCCCACCAAGACAGTTTTCTCTCTTCTACAAACCATGGATCATCCAGCAGTATGTACGTGCTGATATTTTGGATTATTAGTGTCATTTTAATTCTCAGAACGTTACTCACTTGCAGGTATGTTTCCAGCACAACAATCTGAGAAACCTGAAAAACAGCAATACACGAAAGGGGTCAAACATTCCCAACCACTCCCGGTGGGAAAACTTGCTGCACAAGGAACCCAGGAGCCTGCTACCCTCAAATCTGAAAACAATTATCATATGAATTTCAGGAGTTTATAACACTAGAGAGTTTATCTGTAAACCTGTAGCCAAAGGTGTTCATCCAGTCTGGAGATCATCAGCTGAGGATGTGTTGGCAGTTTAGCAGTTTTAAATGTAAAGCTTGTGCATTCAAATATTTAGCCCTCAACCACTCTTGAGTTTAATCCACATCAAAAAAGCTTTAAAATTCCAAGTGCAATAGCATGCAAGCTCTAAGCAGTGTAAATCACAAACTTTTGGCCCCATTTCTATGTCGCCGAACCGCTGAGCCTCTATCACATTGCATCTTAGATTCCTGTAAGCCTCACAAACATAAAGATTTAATCAAGCGATGTAAAAATATGACAGGTCTGGTTTAACAGCACTGCATCAAGAGGATCGACGACCTGTTAGCTGCCTTTGAATCAATGCCAGTGTTCTTCTTAAGCATTTGAAAAGTGCTTGTGATTGCCATATTAGCTGTGCAGGGTCTGATGCACTCATACGGTGAAACAGAAAACTTTAATACTCATATGGAACCTCTCTAACATTGTAAAGATCCTGGTTTACTCACTGAACTGTACACTTAGCTTTTATGGTACAAGCATGACTGAAATTCCTCATATTAAATTAGACTGTTTTGTATAGCTCATGTTCCCCTGGCCTGTACTTTAAAACCCATAGTTACAGGTTGGACAAAATAAAGAGAACCTTTTCAGAAAGATGCATGGCTACAGATGTGTACAGATGTGTGTTTCTGGTTATGAAACAGTGCATCAATGTCTTTGTAAACATGCTATAGTTTGTGCTCGTGCACTGAAGACTTGGCCGCTCTGGCTCGGTTAACTGCATCCTGTTGTCTACATGCTGTGGACAGTGTGTGTGCCTAGCCACAAACAGTGTGTGTGTGTCTGCCTATTTTTTTATAGACTTTGCCTTGTTTATGCAGACAACTCAACCCAAGAGTGACCCTCAGCAATGCAAAATGACCATCATGTGACTATTTAACAATTTTTTGACTATTCTTTTAATCCTAAACCATATACGCACGATTTAACCTGATGCCATTTCAAAAATCATAGTGGCACTAACAGTATTAAAAACATTGTATTTAAGTCTGATATTAGGTAGATTCAAGGAAACTACAGCACTGTGCAGAACTTTTGAGTCACCCCTCATTTCTTGATATTTTGCTTCCAAGGAGCCAGACTTTTTAAAGTGCTCTTGAGCAATAGTTGTCCAGGCTTTCTGAAGGCCTTTCAAAGTTTTTCTTTGAACATTGGCTGCTCTCTCACTCATTTTCATTCCACTCCATGTCATCTGGCAATTTTCAGAGGAATGGGATTTTTTATTTGTTTGTTTGTTTAACCACTTAAAACTGACCAGTCTAACAGAAGGGATGAACCAGTGTATTTTAGGCACTTTGTTGTTCTAAAAACTCACAGCTGAATCTGTGATAACACATTCTGACAGAAAAAAAAAATGCGTTTTTCCACCAAAAAGGTGATTCCCAAAGAGCCATTTGCTGAAAACCTTGCATATCTGAGCATGGTGTGCAGTGCGTCCATAAAAAAAAGAAGAGGAACACATACAGGTGAAGAAAAGAAGAAAAAGTGGCAGGCCTAGAATTTTAAAAAAGGACCCAAGAGATCCATCTGGCCCAGTTAATCCAGCTAGTGTTCACTGAAGCCTCATCAGAAATGGTCTTGATCGGTGGCTGACAAGAAGACATTCTTAAGGAAGGGAAACAAAAAACTTAAGAGTATCCAAAATTAGACAAAAACTGCCCTGAAAGTCAGTGAGTCAGGTCTTATGAAAAATATCCAATTTTTGGTTCAAATCACCGTTGGAGTGTATGGAGGAAGTCAGGAGTACAGAGAGGTTCAACAGTGAGTGTTCACAGCCATCTGTGAAACAGAATGGAGGCTCTGTCAAGGTTTGGATCTGCATTTCAGCTAGTGGTGGTGGGGACCTTGTCAAAACTGATGGAGTTATAAACAGAAAAGTACCACTATCGGATTTTAATCTGAAAAGTATCAGATTAGAAACAGCTTCATTTTTTTATGCATGACAATATGTTGATGACAATGCAGTAAACATACCTGGATTGAAAAACACACATTGGAACACTATCAGTCATGGATTAGCCTCTGCACAGCCTGAACATCAACATTACAGGATCCAACAGTATGGGATTGTCTTGACAAAGAATGTAACAAAAGGCAGCCAACATTCAAAATAGAGCTGTGAATGTCCTTCAGGAAGCCCGGAAAACTATTCCCTACGTCTATTTAAAGAAATGACAAGAAGGCTTGTCTAAGAGGTGAGGCTATTCTGAAGAATAAAGGTGGTCACACCAAATATTGACTTTTCCCATTTTCCGAGCAAAATCTGAAGAAATTAAGCGTCTCTTGACTTTGCGCAGTACTGTACTTCCAAACAAAATGCCTTCATTTGCACTTTATATAATTACAATACTCAAGGATGTCATTCATTTCTAAATGAAAATCCCTGTTTTCCTGCCATTCACAAATTTTATTGGAAGCTATGCAAACACCTTTAAGGGCTCTAAACTTTAAACAGAGTCAAATGTACACAGATTGGCCAGATCATTGAGTCACTAAGCAAACCTAAGATAACTGGCTTAAAAACAAGAAAGAAAGCCAAGCAAGCATGGGCAGATATTTGAGTTAGTCCTCACGCTCAACTGATGTTAATCCCAAACAAGCTAAATCGTTGTTGTAGTTAAAATGGAGGCGTTGGAAAATGTTCCCACTTGAAAGGACCTGCTTGAAGGACACTCCCATTAACGATCGGAAGCAAAAAAGTGATGTCTAAACTGAAAATATGTGGGCGCTCAACAGAAAGGTTCACAGTAAAACCCTTTATTGGCCTACATTTCATGCTGGACAAATATTAAACTGTATTATATCAAGTGACTGGAAAATTAAAAACCAAACATAAGGCCTGGGGGCCAGAATTGGCCTGGCAAAGACTCGAATCCGGCCCACTGGGTGGCTTTGGAAAATGTGAAGGAGAACATCAATTTTGGACTTTTAACTGTATTTTCATAACTTTTCCAGCTTTTCCTGAGATAAAGATCTCCCCTCATGGTCATTCATTTTAGATCAAAGCAATTAATATATAGATTTCTGTAATTTCACGCATTTAATTCTTACAATTTAAGCCTAGACAATTTTCTTTCCAGCCCACATAAGAGTGGGCTGTATTTGGCCCCCAATGTAAAATTTGTTTTAAGCAGAAACCCAAAGATCACTCACAGGTCACATGACCAATCTTGTCCATGTTAGTTACTGGCTCACTAACTCACAAATATCCTACAGTCAACCTGACTACAATCTAGACTCAGGTAGTTTCCGGTTGATCACAGTTACAGCAGCTCCCATTGCATGTCTCACTGGCCATACTTGATCAGGGAAGCTTCTTTTAAATCTGAAAGAATGAGCAGATAAGAGAACAGATCTGTGCAGGGAGAGAAGTGAACTTAAGTGTGTGTTTCCTACATGGGAAATGTTCACCACAAGCAAAATGTTTGTAACATCATGCCACTAATTATATGTATTTACATTAAATTAAGGCAGACATATTTTACATTATCATCTAATTAACTGAGCCCCATTTGGATGAGACACAATATAAATCTGACAAACATCACAGGCTGTAATGTGAGGTTGGTAATGATTTCAGGTTCCAGATTGAGACACGAAGCGGTCCAAGTTCTCCATATGTCAACAAGGTGAGCTCATGGTAAGTCCCTGATTCTCCCATGTCAAACACAGAAACACATTCTCTCCAGCTCTGGCAGCCCAGTCCCAGGCCTTTTCTTTTTAGAGGCTTCTAATCCTGGTGGGTCCCTGGCCTGACGTCACACGGCCCTCTCCCCACCCCTCTGTCTGCTGATGTGCTGTACCCACGCTCTCATTTCCTTTGCAGCTCACGAACACCAATCACTGCCCCGGTCTTTTTGGCTTCTTACGTCTGAGCATCTGATTAAAACAGACTGCCTCATCCGACGCCTCATCCGGCCAGCTGAGGGGTTTAAACTTTACAGAAAGGAGGCGCTGAGCGCTGATTCTGTGGGCTGGTGTGAGTACAAAGTAGCCAACCGGCTCCCTCTCCTTCCCTCACTCGCCCTTCCCCACTCCTCCTGTTGCATGTTCAGCTTCTTAGGTTTGATCACGTGACCAGGAAGTGTGGCTCCCTTCCATTTCCCCTCCTGACAGAAAGAAAATATTTAAAAGGGGGCTGGCGCTAGGCTCTGTTACGTGGGCCTGGTTAAAAATAACTTAGATATTTAAGGCTGGAATCCCAGGGCAGGCAAAGGCTGGACAGCTTGCCGCCCGACAGGAGCTCTCGCCTCCCTCTCACTCTGTTTCTTGCTAACTTCTTCCTAACAGTGCTCCGTCGTCTAAAGCCATTTCGCCTTACCCACGATCACCACCCTGCACCTCAGAAACATTTTCCTACAACCAGTGGATGCTCAGGTCTACATTATTAAATGTTATGAAAATTCAGTTGGTGCTTCTCAGCCCAGCCGCAACTTTGTTTGGCTACTGAGGTTTGGCCGGAAATGTCCAAACAAAGCAGCCGGACAAACCCAGACTTCATCCATTTGCATACCATGACAGAACTGTAAACCAACAACTATCCATCAACTATCAAAAATTTTCACCACTACAGTGATTTACATACAAGGCCACAGCACCACATGTGATATACTGTTGATCTAAAATAAGTACTGAACTGGACACCAAACCTAAATCTTTCAATAATTTGATTTAGATTTAGATGATTAGAAAATGAATCCAAGTCATCAGATCTGCCCCTAACCTAAGGTTATTTGTAAGAAGCACATCCAGTGAAAAGATGCTATGTTGCATATAATATTTTAAACTGTAAACATATATTTTAATTTGGGAAAAACTATTTGAAAAAATGTTAACACCTATAAACTAATATATTAGGTACATTACATAATAATAATATTACTCACATAATATTTCAGTCAAATAACCAATAACAATTAGCCAGCTAGCAGAATAGCAAAGCCTTAATTCCTTTTTCAGCCACAATTGCAGAAAATTAACTGAAAATGTTTACAGTAATTTACTATTTTCCTTTCTTTCAGGTCTTTTCCACATTTGGGTTTTGGGCTGTAGGTCAGCAATTTAAATACATCATTAGTGACATTTTTTTGTAAACCTGAAATGCTCAAAGAGCAGTTTGGGATTTTTGAACAGATGCTGTTCAAATAGTGCGCTGTAAGAGTAAGTTTAGCTGCAGACGTTACAAACATATGCTGCTTTTGTGCCGCTTTTTTTTCTTTTGTGCGGCACCAGTGAAGGAATTAAGACTCATAGCTGTCTGAGTGCTACAAACCACAGCGATAGGGGAAATAATTCGATTAGAGCCACAGTCAGTACCTCGTTGCTCGTGCTGTTCAAAAGCAAATAATCAGAAAGTCATCTGAACTTGAGTCCCTCTCTGGCTTTGCACTGGCTTTGCAAAACAAAAAGTTCCTACATATATAATTGTATTAAACCTAATGCGAGGTGGAGTAGTGGGGAAAGTACAGCGCTGAGATTCAACAAAGCTTGACTCAGCTTTCAAGAATTAGGGAAAGAATGAAAGCTATTTTTTAATTACTGAACAGCATCTGGAAGAGAGCACAGCAAACCTCAATATCTGGAGTTATGATCCGCTGATACTCATATTCACTTGGGCGCTTTCCAGGAGGGGGAACTTGACTGAGGGACACCAGTGGAAACAATGCCAGAAAAGCTCAAATTCTCCAGTGATAGGCAGTTAAGCGTTTTGTTATTCAGTGTTCACAACTGTGTTGTTAGACTATAAAATATATATTTTTTTATTTGAATAACCACAGATTATGTCAGCTGTACCACAAATGTTTTGGAAACAAAACAAAAAAAAATCCCTCTCAGCACAGCCAAAAACAACACCCCCGTTCTTCTTCAGGTAGGCATCATAGCACCCACACTTTATCCATGTTGATAAGCAGAAACAATACCAGGACACTTGTTGAAGTTAATCAGAGGAAAATATTACACCGTACAGATACTTAACAGTTATGCTTGCTCATACAAAAACATTACCTCAGTCTCACCACCTCCGATTCTTATGTCATCAATGCCTTGCAAAAAAAAAAAGTCTAAAACTGGGTATTGCAGATTTGTCTTTCATATTCTCAGCCGATACTGTGAGTGTTGCATTAACATATTCCATACAAGCGTCTGGTGTGAGTTACTAAATCACCATGACTTCATTGTGTCAGGAAAAGAACACAGCCTACAGTGGTGTCACCTTCTCCTCCTTTATCTTTTTCCTCTGTTCCTCCTCTGCCTGTCATTATTGCAAAAGCAACTCAGTTGTCAAAGCCAGGCCTTTGTTTTCAGGATCACTTTCACCACCATTATCTCCCATCATAAAGAATATGGCTATATTCACACAGGTTCCTTTATCTTTCTACCTGCTGTAGGAAGCAGGTCTTGAAGAACAAAAGATGTAGTGCAAACGTTGTTGGTGTGAAGCCATCACTTCCCACCGCACATTTACAGGCGTTAAAAGACATTTTTAAGTCGGACTTTAAGTCTCATAGTATTAGTATATCACATTATAGCAGTGAGCTAACCAACAGGATACACTTACTATTTACCAAAGAATATTTACATTTTAGTCGGCAATTTTCCCACGAGTCTTGTTTGCCAGCCCAAGCTCTGTGCATTTGTGCAATTTCAAACGGTGAATGAAGATATTCACTGAGATGTGTCCTGTTGAAATGACGGCACATTTGTTGACATGCCTAACAGACAAGATCCTGATGCAGCAGGATCAGCAGCGAGCGCTTTGTTTGCTCTTGCACTGAACTCTTGATTCAATGTGTCTAATTATGCTGGATAGAGAGGTCTGTGTTAGTTCTCCTGTTCTGTGCAAACACTGCCTGAGCCCAGTTCAAACGCAGCTCAAATGAGCAGTGTACTTTAATGCTCGCAGGAAAGGTTAAGTTTACAGTGCTGTTTATAGTTTTTCATGTTTTTTTTTGGTTTTTTGGGCTAAACGTGTGACAGCAAGATAATTATTATGTGCTAACTTGTTTCTTAAAGAAACATAGTACTAAAATGTTAAAAGGGATTTTATTCAGGTCGCCTATGTTTCAAGCACACCACATATCATTTATGTCACAATGATAGCATGTTTTGTATTTTAATGGCCCATTTAAGGATGAGCATTGCACTTTACCTCTGGCTTTGGTGTGTAGCATGGCTAGCTCTCAGAATTTCGACCATGCATAAACTGTGCTGTGTTTGCAATAAAGTGTAAACATTTTAAATAATTATTAAAAAGTATTGTCCTAACATAACTATATTGTTTTTTATAAATAATAAACTAATACATTTTGCAGAGCAGTGGGAAGATTTGTTGCATGAAGGCTGGCCATAGACTGTATATAAAAGACAGACATAGTCACTGTGGCTCATTGATTTGTGGAGTGCCATTTTTTAAGTTCTTTTGTTTGGTTCTTTGATTTAAACCA
The DNA here is from genome assembly GCF_013358895.1 of Oreochromis aureus. NCBI lineage: Eukaryota > Metazoa > Chordata > Actinopteri > Cichliformes > Cichlidae > Oreochromis > Oreochromis aureus. The sequence continues at coordinate 46,928,815 of NC_052948.1, read as the reverse complement.
GACGTCATAATTTAGAAAGGGAACTGAGCATACCAGATGCTCACATAGCAGTGATCTGTCACTTTCAGCCACGCCCTAAGGCAGGTCACATGTACGTCACAGTTCACACTGATTCACGTCAGGCTTCAGTGCTCTCTCTTCGCAATCATTTTGAGTTGGGCAATGGCTGAATTGTGGCTCTATTTCTTTGTTCTCCATGAATAAAAAACAAAACAAAACATACTTTTATATAGTGCTTACACAGTCATTAGCCACGCAATCAAATCAGTTTATTCAAATGCTCCAGCCAATGAAATCATGAAAAATATTCCTGAGAGAGTGAAATGGTTGCTTCTGCAGGTCAGAATCAAATTTAAGAAGGCTGTTACTTGTTAACATGTTACAAAGTAACAATCTTACTGTAATTACATTGCATGTTTCAGTAACACAGTAGTGTAACGTGTTACTGTAGTAATTCAGTAACTATAATACATTTAATATTATGTCGTTATTTGTTTTGCAAGTGTTCTTTAAACAACTGTGTGCTGGGCAGACAGAAAGAACAAAACCATCCTGCACAATCCTGCTATAGGATTATAGCTATAGGTTTATATTGCTGGTGATAATGTGACAGTGCATTTTAGGTCATTTGATGGATTAACGAGAAAGTAATGCAACAAGTAGTGTAACTAATTATTTTCTCCAATTAGTAATTAAGTAATATATTTCATTACTTTTAAGAAAAGTAACAAGTAATATTTAATACATTACTTTTTCTTGAGTAACAACTCAGACACTGGTTATGTATGAAAAAGCTTTGTAACAGCTAGATTGGCTCATGCTAACTGCTAATTAAAGATATGTTAGCTTGGTTTGTGAGTGATTGATGGTTGGTGCTACAAAGATTCCTCTTGAAGACACGTCGATAAGTAACAGGTGTATATGCTACCCATTGCATACCATGTCTTTTCCTCTATTTTAAATTAGACTAAATTTACCATAAACTATAATTTACAAAATGAAACTTGAGTCGGATTAAACACGATGTTTCACTAAGGATTAAGACCATGCACTGAATAAGAAGGTGTCTACTGAGATCATAAATCAGGTGAGAAAGACTTCTATAAAACCTGACATATTTTTTAAAAACAGAAGAGTCGCCTGCAGGGTTTTGGAAAGACAGCAGGGTGCAACATTGGTTTTACTTGCGTCCATCATTTCCGTCATTTATATACAGGCTGTGTGAAGCGGAACTCACTACTCAGTATGTCCAGGACTAGATAGTGTTTTCACTACTTTACAGGTCTGTCCGAAAGCAAAGTATACAGGACTCAGTACTGTCTGTGATTTATTTTTTGTGTTCAAAGCACTTTGTAACTATGTTTTTAAAGTGCTATACAAATGAAGGTTTGCATTATTAATTATTATTATTTCACAAACTATAAAGCTTCAGTGCCCAGTGCCATCATGCATTATTCTGAACATGAAAAAAACGACCACAAAGTTGATTAAGTTGGAAGAAAAGCACTCAGCATAATATTTGCTTTAATTGCGTGACACAAATTAGATATTTAATGGGGGATATGAAACGGCTCCCTATGCGGTCCTTTACACAGAGCTCCCTATTTTACAGCGAGTGGGGAGTAGTGAGTGGCCGAATGATTTCCAACACAGGGTCTTTGTGCCGCCTCGTGATGTAACATACATAAACATAATGTTTACCCACAATAATTTGCATATTTACCTGTCATGGGATAGGCCACCGCTTTGGCACTACTCTGTGTCACTAAATAACAAATCCACAATTACGACGGGAAACAAACGCAGCAATGACAAACACACATGAGGTGTTGTTATTGGATAAATACGCCAAAAGCAGAGCTACCTGGTGTTTTTACAACTCAGGGTTAGCTAATGAAACGAGGCCCTAATATCACCTGCTCACGTCAGGTGACTCTCCTGTCGTTATTAAACGAAAGTCTCAGGTATTCCCATGTCAGCCGTGTGCAGAATTTAGAACAACGCGTTTCTTCAACCACATTTCGCACGACTAACAAAAAGTAAGGAGAGTCACGGTTGCTATGAATACAAACAAACTTCTCTCTCCAATCTTTCGCTCTCCTCGCCTCTCCCTCCAATCCCCTCCCCTCCTTCCTCCTCCCCCCTCCGCTAATGTTTTGTTGCCGGGGCGACAGAGGCGGTTCCCTTCGCTCCAGTGATTTAAGACGAATACCTCTCACGCGCTTCCCTCAGTTCAGACTGCCGGTCCCTGCATGGCAACAGGAGCGAGGGATTCCCCCCCTGCCCCGTCGCCCCAGTCTATCTTCCCGTTTAGCATCGTTTCAGCTTTAAAAATGCAGCAGCCCGGCAGCTTTTAACCCGTTCGCGGCGGCATGTCCTGGAACCAAAGTGTAATGCGCGACGCGGAGCAGAAACTTTAACAAAACCCGGGGGATATTTAAAGCAGTGCAGCCGCATCCTCAGAAGAATCTTTTCAAAAGGGACTCCGCATATATATACATTTATATATGTGTGTGTATATAAACTCTAAGCGATGAGGTGTGGACCTGACAAACTTTTAATGACAACATCTGACTGACTAACATCTGCTTGTTGGACTACAAACAGCCTGCGCTCGCCCCAGGGATCAGCCCGCGAGGATTTACGTTATTTTTCTGTTTAAATTTCAGGCAGCCTCCAAATGACGTCGAGATGGCATTAGGTGGAACCCTTCTGCCCTCCATATCCACCTTTGCCAGCGGCCCCACTATCAAGAGTAAATCTATAGGAAACGCCAATTTAGTGAGTATCCTGTGGTCACTTCTTATTACGCACGCATGCCAAAAAAATAACACTGTGTGGGGTAAAAATAAATAAATAAATAAAAAAGCATCAAGGAATTGGGTGCAGTGTATTTCTAGGGTGTTTGGTTTTCCAGTGTGTCTCTCCCATGTTGTTACACTACAGCCAGGGCTTGACACCACGCTCCAGTGGGGCGTGCACCAGTTTACACAGGCTGCTTTAGCGTGGAGACAGTGAGACATGCACGGAAAGCGCACATGGGTTACTGTACTGCTCCGTGGAGAGCATCCAGCTTGATTAGCTTTCCAATTAAATGCAGTTCAAATTCAAAATATTGAAAGGAAGACTATTCTGACTCTGATCATTAAAAAGAGGCCCACTCTTTATTCACCACATATACCTGTGCCTCTTCTCGTGCTTTCAGCTACAAATCAGTATTCTTGGGAAGTGCTTACAGCCAAGGACACTTTCTACACCACACTCAGCTCTGTAGCTAAGCTGTCATAATAATCAGTCTCCATACTGCAGATCCAGGTTCCCTTCACTCTAAATTAACCTGTTTTAGGGCTGTTTTCAAGCAGGACAGACAGGATAAAACCCTAGTGTGATTTTCTCGACTCTGTGCCTGTAAAAACAGCAACATGACACAAATGAGCAAATTGTGCCAGCACACTCATAATTGCCTCTCTAACTTTCCCGTAGAGATGGAAGGAGGAGTTGTCCCATCTTAAGAGATCCAGCGTGCCAGACGAAAGCAGCTGCCCCGACCCAGACCATCCTACTGCCACCAGCATGTCCAAGAAAGACACAGAGCTGGACCTGGACTTAGACTATGACTTTATTTTGTCCAACTCTATTCTGCAGCAGCAACAGCAACAACAACAGCAGCAGCAGCAACAACAGCAGGAGGATGCCATGGCATGCACCTCTGCCCAGGGACTGTCTCCTTCCCCTGGGTCTTTCACCTCATCTTACCCTCTACCTTCCCCTCAGGGAACTGCCAGCGAGCTGCTCTACACCATCCCAGACATCAACGATGTTTCGCCCTCTGGAGGCTTTGTGGCCGAGCTCATGAGACCCGAGCTGGATCCGGCTTACCTCCAACCCACGAGCCTCCACGGGAAGTTTGTAGTCAAGACAACAATGGACATGGGAGATTACAACCAAGGCATGAACGTTAGTAAGGCTTGTGTTAACGCTGTGTCAGACCCAACTCCCTCACGTGCCTCGACGACCTTCGCGTGCCACAGGATAAAGCAGGAAAACCCCAGTAATTGCACCATCTCACAACCCATGGACCTACACCTGGCTGGAGTAAACTCCCATGGACGAGGAAGCCAGCAGCAGCAGCGCCCCAGCCACTTGGATCTTGGGTTCCATGGCAGAGGGCGCTCCATGACAAACAGCAGGTTATCCTCATCCTCTTCCCTCTCCCCGGACCACCCCCTGAGCCGGGAACACCAGGTGTTGGGCCATTCCCACTCTCAGATCCCTCTTCCTCCACAGGGATACCACCATAGTTCGCCACCGGGGTACACGTCCTACGCCCAGACATCATCCATGCAGTACCAAGGTTAGAGCGCATTTCAGACTCTTAAAACTTTGTTTTCTTAAAATCTGTTTAAGAACACAACTTATACAGAGTCAATGGTTTTAAATGGGCCATTTGTTCAAAGTGTTGCACATAAAAGGATCTTGTCCTCGTAAAACTCTTTAAAAGTCTAGCCCGCATACAGAATTTGAATTTCTATAGAATCTGTGTTGTTTGTTACTTTAAAACATTAAAACTAACCACTTCTCTGTTGTGGTGGAGTTTTTTTTTTTAATTAATTGTGGCACTGTGCAGTGTTTTGCAGAGAAGTATTAAAGCTTTTAGAATAGCAGCTTTATTTTGCACAAACTTTTTATATGATTTAAGAGGGGCTGATGTTTTCTGAGGCCCTTCAAAGTTCGAGACAGAAGATACATTATTTTTAAACAAATATTGAATTTTTATGCCTCTGTTCTATCGGCTATAAGCCTACCCCACTGTTCAGTGATCTCTGATATAGTTATATGTTTTCTCTGTTCATGTGGAGTATGATTAGGGATCACAATAACAGTTATTGTTACATCTGTTTTTTGACTCCACAGAACCCCTCATGATCTCTACTGGTGACTGCATGCCGGAGGAGCCAAAGCCTAAACGTGGTCGACGGTCCTGGCCGAGGAAGAGAGTGGCGACACACACGTGTGACTTTGTCGGCTGCGGGAAGACATACACAAAGAGCTCGCACCTTAAAGCGCACCACCGCACACACACAGGTATGCAGATGGGTGTTTGACGCTTCTGGCGTCCGCTTACACTAGTGTTAGCTTTTAGCCTTAGCAGCTCTCATTAAGCTTATTCTCTTATTTAAGTGATATTTTCCTTGTTGAACATCACTTGCTCATTATGGACAAACATGTTTGAATAAGGGCTGAAAGGGTGGGGGTTGGGAGGGGGACTTGTTTAGCAGGTGCAGTAAAACAGGTTGATACTGATCCCTTTTCAAATACAAACCCCAGGCTGGGTGGTTTGGCCTTTACACACTAGCTGCAGGACAGGATGGACCTCTTTTTCTCCTGAATGTGGGGAAGGCTGGGCCGTTTTTAACCTCAGGGCCAGTGCTAACCGCTCTGTGTGTATTGTGTTTCCATCAAAGGGGAGAAGCCTTACCACTGCGACTGGGAGGGCTGCGGCTGGAAGTTTGCGCGTTCGGATGAGCTCACCCGCCACTACAGGAAACATACAGGCCACCGGCCGTTCCAGTGCCAGAAATGCGACCGGGCGTTTTCAAGGTCAGATCACCTAGCTCTCCACATGAAGAGACACTTATGAGACTTGGATGGTCAGTGGTTGAAGGCTCCAGTGGGTGGGGAAGGGGACATATATGTACGTTAGCAGAACCCTGAACAAACCTGTGACCTACAGTTTTTTTTTCTTTTAAACCGCGATTTGCCTTCAAACTGGCGTCAAGCAACAAGACAAGCTGTGGTGTTCATGGCAAGAAAAAAGAAACAAAAATGAAAGAGCGCTGGATCTTTAAGAGCCAAGAATTTCTCTCAAGACTGATCCCATGCTCGCACGTTGTGCAGGTGACTCGACAAGACCTCTCAGCCAGGGTTGTAAACTTTTTTTATAAAAGGGACCAAACTGGAATTTGTGTTATTTAACTGACAAAACTTGGAGGACCAGGTGCCAACTGTTTTTTGGGGTTTTTTCGAACTGGAAGTGTATTTTTGTCAGGGAAACCAGGAGCAACAGAAAAAACATCTCCAGAGGCCTTCTACCAGCAACATGTCTTCATAGGCCCTGTTAACGACACACTGTACAATTAAATACATATATATTTATATTCACATTTCACCTGCGATGCCATTGATTTCAGGTACAATGTTAATTTATACAGAATGGTGCTCAGTAACTCTGAAGGGTTTTTTTTTGTTTGTTTTTGTAATAAAAGGTACCAAAGATTATGAAAATATACAAAAAGGGTGAAATGAAAAAGTGCCATATGGTTTTTGTGTTTCTTGGAAACCTCTCTTCCACAATCCGACTTAAATCAGGTAAACACTTCATTTTTTTTTAAAAGGTGATGGCAATCTTCAATGCACTGCAGCTGCAAAGTGCAATAATTTATATGAGACGCTTGTATTTTTGTATTGAATGAATAACTCTGAACAAATATTTGTTTGTTTATAGCCAAAATATGTAATATAATCTTGAACTTTGTACATTTGTAAATAATAATTCTTTGTTATTGTTTTGTATTTTACATTATAATAAAATGTATTTGGTATAAGAAGAAAAATCTTTATGACCTTTATGCCATTTCATTGACAACCTTTGATATCTAAAGACATGAACAGTTGGCAGGATGAAAGACATTAGTCCTATAAAAAAAAAGTTTTACAGTAGGTCGAAGATTACCGCACTAACCTCTGTGGTAATGGTGAGATGACTCCAGGCGACCTAACACAATGTTGCTGTTAAAAAGGTTTTCAAAAGAAAATTCACTCCTACAATGTCGCACTTCCCTGGAGTTCTCTTTCCACCTGTCAGGCGGATGAATTGGGAGGACAACTGAGTTGGTGGCTGACATTCAAGGGTGACACCAAATCTGACACCGATGTGCACAATAGTAGTACAAGCCCTTAGATATGCTGCGGTGAGATAGATGACCTGAGACTTGCAGCACTGAAAAGAGCTCAGTTGAAAGGTGATGTTGTTGAGCCATTAAGGCTCTAGACCTATACTGTGCACGCCTCACAGTGGGACCTCATAGAGAGATTTTGACTATAATAACTGTACATATTTTTATGTATGTTAAATAAGTTTAAAATACAGATGGTGATCATTTTTAGATATTTAAATAGCCCTTCATTTTGACAGGGGAACTTAAAAATGTATTAAATCTACCACTGAATCTAATACTGGGTTTGCAACAGTTGTGCTATTTATCACTAAGTATTTTGATTTGCAACAAGATGACATTATAGCACCTTTGCAAAGAATTTTAATAAATTTATCAAGAAAGAAAATAGTAATTTACATCCTGATAAGAAAGAAAAGGGTAAAACCGTACAAGAACCCATGTATGAGTATTACTTGTGTAAGTATTTAGATGTTGACACATTTGCTGTATAGTTGCATGTGTTAAAGTGCCACTTGGCAGGTGGGTGAAACCTGAGATCAGATGTAGTGGTGAGGCAGCGATTAAAAAAAATAGAGACTCACCTTAAATTAAATCCTGAGTGAATTTGTACTGTGGCCTCCATTGGATTTGTTTTCTTTGAGGACTACGTGATCGCCTGAGTGGTGCTGCTGCTGTGGCTCTAAGGTTTACTGCTCTTTGAGAGTGTACAGCCTTTGAATACTACAACATTTTTATTATATTTTCTTACAATATGAATTTATAAGATAATTCAAAACATCACATACTGATTATAGAAAAACATCCTATATTTAGGACATTATGGCATTCTTTAGAGGCTTAAGTACCACAGCACAGGGATGAGAAGGGGAAAAGAATTATGCATCTAAGCCCATGGGGGTAGCATTGCATTGCTCCATTTGTTGTGAGTGGTAACCCCCAGTCACACATCTTCAGGCTTGAAAGTTGGAAATATATTGTGGTCTATGTTGCCCCCTATAGGTTTATTTGGTTAAAGCACAGCACGAGCCCTTCAGCACTGAGGAATCTCCCTTTTAATTAAGAATTACAGTTCATAAAGCAGACAGCTATAATTGCAGGTGTCATTTGTAGTGCTTATTGCCACAGAAAGAATATGCTAATTTTCAATGTCTTTTATTCAGCATTTTAATGACTAAAGTGTCAGACGGATTGTTTTTGTTTTTTTAGTGTAGTGAATGCATGTCTGAACACAAGTGAATATATACATTTTTTTTAACATGAAAATGTATAAAAGTGAGTATACACAATTATTAACAAACAGCAAAAAAAGCATTGTATTACTTCTCAGCAAAGCTTTGACCCTCCTTATACAGTGCTCTGAAAAAAGCACCCCCTCCCAAATGTGGTATAACTTGTTATTAGGCGTTTTCACACACCAGGCCTGGCAAGTTTGGGTAGCTTTAGTTTTTCAAATTAATAAATGAAAAACTGCATTTTGTATTTATTCAAGTTACCTCTAATATTACATTTGTTTGATTATTTGATAATTTAAAAAAAAAAAAAAAAAAAAAAAAAAAAAAACAGGAAGAAGGCTAATACTTCTCCATAGCACCACACACGTTAAAATGCACACATATACATATATGCACACACACATATATACGCGTGCATGTATGTGCAGTGCAGCTTCACCGGTTTGGTGTACCCTGGTGGGAGAGGCTCCAGATCCCCCTCCCACACAGCCCTAACTCAGATAAGCAGTTAATCGTGGCGTTTTTTCATGCTGATAAACAAAGATGAATTTAAAAAAAAACAAAAAAAAAACAAACAAAACTCCATGCTGCTTGTGTTGAACACTTTAATTTTTCAAATCTCCATTTTAAGTCAACTTCAAAAATCAAATAAGAGTGCATGAATACTGTCAGAACCTTTCAGATGAACCCAGAACTCATCTCACATAACAGAAAAAAACTTAACATAAAACATACTGGTCTTAAGTATAACAAATAATAATAAACAGATTATTTCTGATGCAAAATTATTGTACTTTAATTTTTACTTCATTTTTAACCAATAACAAACAAAATCCTCCCCTTGTACAGCAGCCACCAGCTGATAAAGATCCAGTGTTACAAAGAAAGTAGAATGTGGAAGTGGTGAATAAAATAGCTTTTTTTGGAAACTAAAAGGCTTGTTGTGCACATTTATCAAAAAAAATCTGCAATCAAAACATAGAGAAAGTAGTATGAAAATAATCGAAAAGAAGATGGCTTGTTTAATCCTCATCAAAGTTCTGTTGTAAAAGGAAGTTGGCAGCCAAGTTCTCATTCTTCTCACAAGCAAAGTAGGCTTGTATAACAAGTCCCTCTGGAAATCCTAAGGCTTTTAGCTGGAATCAGAGAGTCATAGCTTAAAGTTAGTCAATCAATACATTAATACGTACTCCCCAGTCAGTAATATCCCTCCATTTGACATTTTGTTGAGAGTAAACGTTGCATAAATGTAACATGTAAGGGAAACTAGTTTACATAGATACTCCAGCACATTTGGTAAAGGAGCCTTGAGCTTTGCAATGATGGAAAATGTGTCATGTGTCAGCCATGTGTTCTTCTCCTCACCCTCTCAATGGCCTCCTTCTCCTGTGGTGTGACCTGGATATAGTTCATTTGATTTCCGCCACCTCCTCCTGCTCCGCTGCTGCCACCTCCTGGCACTGGCTCTGGGACGGGTTCATTCAACATCTGAATGAACTGCTCTTGGTGGCTGCTGATCTCCTAGTGTGGTGGATAAAAAGAAAGACTCCATAGCAAAGGAAACTCTCTACTACAGAAATAAATAATACATTAAAAATAAATACTACAAATGATAATTTTATAATTAGAAAAAAAAAAAAATAGGTGATTAGTAGGGGTGCAACGATACACAAAATTAACGGTTCGGTTCGATACTTTGGTGTCACGGTTCGATATTTTTTCGATACAAAAAAATGTTCATGTCTTTTTAATTTGTCATTTATTAAAATTATAAATATATATTTTAACTCAAAAGTACAGTTTTTAAATTTAATGTTGCTGAAACAACAAAATCATTAAAAAAAAAAAAGAGTTTATTACAGAGAAATGGCTCTTTCCAAAATAAAAGCTATACCTATACGCTTCTTCTGGGGTATATTCTCAGCAGCATATTAAACATATCAGGTCCCCATAAGGAGAATCATGTGCTAACGGCTGTCTAAATGACACGGGTAATGTTTGTAGCATGCGTGCTTGTTGTTTTTGTCTGCTTCCACTTGTCTTTGCACTAGGATGATGTCAGCGTAAATGTGCAGTCATATTCGTTGTGTTCCCACTAGTGCTGTCAGCGTTAATCTCGTTAAAATGACATTAAAGCCATAACGCGGCAAATCTCCGTTAACGAGTTACAGCGGATCGCCCCGAGCGTGGGGCTGGACGGCGTCAACACGTTAACAAGCTAACTGCGCTAACGCACTAGTTCCCACCAATTGAACATTGCGGCACATCCGACATACTCTTTTACTTTTGTCCATGACGCGCTTACCATCAGGGTCATGCTTCACATGAAAACCAAGATAGTTCCAAACGCCAGATCTGAATGAGGGTGGGGGAGGTTCAATTTCGGCTAGCGTCGAGGCAGTTGCCATGTTGCAACGAGCTTAGCTTCGGTCTTGCTAGCTTGCGCTGTGCTCAGTGGATCTGCACTCGACAGTGCAGCCTAGGCGGGGTAGTCGAACGCAGATCCACTGAGCGCTAAACACAGACAGCATCGTCAGAAGAAAAGTTGATAAAAGAAATAAAAATTTTTGTATTGTTCGATACATATGCGTACCGAACCGAAAGCACTGTATCGAACGGTTCAATATCGATACGAGTATTGTTGCACCCCTAGTGATTAGGTATAGTAGTTTCCTACAGTCACAAGACTCGCAAACACCAAGGGTCTAAAGGTTTGTTTGCACAAAGCAGCTGGAATCTCATGAATGTGCTGTGCAGTCACACAACTCAACACAACATGAAGCCATAAAGTTTGACTTCTAAAATAAACAAATAAAAAAAAAATCTGACTTAAAGTCAATTTGCCTGAGCTCCCCTTATAAGTAGTCTCCTCATGGCAGCACTCCACTACTTCCAGTGCTATTGCTACTACAGGCCGTGTCACAGTTTAGGTGGTTTGAGTTTAATGTTCTTCCTCAGACACCCCTTTATGCTACAGCAGAGCTGTATGTTTATAGTTTGATTCTAGGAGACAAATTCATGCCGTACGCTCCTTGTTGCATTCTTAACTCGATGAACTGACTCAGACCTTGGTCGTCCATGGTGAAGTGGTGCAAGTAATCAGAGTCGGAGTCCTAGGATGCGTACTAAAAACAGAAACTGCTCTGGAAACGGTCCAGAGGTGCCTAAGGAGACAACCTGGAAGGGGAGACAATCACTCTACAATTTGCTCTGAATGTAGAGAAATATTGATGTATATTTTTTTCTAATCTTATGGTTAAACTTGCTAATATACCAAGTTGGGAATGAACTGACCTGATATATGGACAGGATATCAGCCTATTCCCCACTCGAAAAGCCAGATTAGATATTCTCACAATAGGTTGAAGCACTTCTTTAATTTCTGTGTTCTTTGCCAATTGTGAGTCAGCAGCAGTGTATTGGTTGTTGGCAGTAGTGCTAACAGCATAACAGAAGCTAACAGCAAAGTGTGAGCAGTTAGAGCAGAGGTATTTCACATCTCCCATAACTGAAAATCTCCAGTCATGGTGCTTTTCAAATTCCCATTATGTAAGCTTGAAGACTCATTTTCTTCAACTTATACGATTTCTGTTTCACTGTAAAGACGTGCACTTGTGATAGTGACTCCCAACTAGCTAAAAGAAAGTAATGCAAATACATACATTTGAACTGAGCAACGCAAAAAAATGTTAAAAATACCACTTCACTAAATTAAAATTATTTTCATTGAATTATTTGTTGTAACGCTTAAATTCAGTAATGCTTCCTCCATTATAAAAGAGTGATTCTCTGAGCCCCTCCTTCAGAGTAAGGGATATGGCTTATCAACTTAACACTGATATCAGATCAGTTCTCAGTACTGGCAGACATCCAAAGGGAAGGTGTATTCTATTCAAACTGGAAAAACAGTTAACCTTGTATTGAGTAAGTAGAAATATAAACTGGTCAAGTGACCTGTTAAGTGAAATGTGACTTTTTAACCCCTTAATCATATTAAATAGGAATTATGTTAAAAGCCTTTACTACATCCATGTTTCCAACAACATTTTTATTTTTTGACACATAAGGCTCTGTCCTGTCACCTGCAGCAGCTCTGGGTTTTCCCTGCCGATCTCTTGCAGCAGGGCGGGAAGAAGGGCTGCGTTCTGCTGGATCAGCTGTCGCATCACCTGGAATTGGGGCTGATTTCTTAGGAAGTTCAGTGGATTGCCTACAAGTATGAATCACACAGCGCAAGCAAAATATTTTTAAGACACAAAGAAGAGGGAAAAAGAGAGCCACAGGAAGAAGAAAAACATTTGTTCATTGAAGTTGCAGAACAATATAAGGCCATTTACCTCCCCCAGCACTTGGTGAAGACCTAGTATTGGCAGGAGCACTAGCATTGCCTGCAGGTACAGCTGGAGTTCCACTCGCTGGAGGCGCCACTGCATCACGACCTGATGCATTACCCTGATTTCTGCTTGGGATACCCTGTGGGGAAATTGATGACATACGCCTGTTTGTTTGCTATGACACAGTTACTGAATATACCATACTCTGTTAAAAAAAAAATTCACTGCTCTTACTGTGAGGAGGTATTCCATAGCTCTGTCAGGGTTGTTAAAGCTTGCTCTCAGAGCGGCTACCACCTGCTCCCTCTCGTAGCCCATGAGCATCATCTCGTTCACCATGGCATCATATGAAGAGCCTGTCACTGTACGGATATAAACACAAAGACGGAACATTTCGTTATTACAAACTGAAAGTCAAGTTTTGCTTTGCGATGTTTGTTACTCCATCAGCCACTTCTAGAGGAATTTAGTAAACTTAGGAACTTCTGCTCAATGGTGCAACATTTTAATGAGCCAATATATGCATATAGATGTCACGTTCAGTTTCAATAGGGGACATAAACTCACAAACAAGATCACCAGCAAACATGAATATATTTTTACCCAAGTTATGCGTGCAAGACAAGTTCAAATAAATCTTTGTACCAAAATTACTTTAGCCGTTATAAAATCTTTCCCCTCAAATACAACAACAAAAAAAATAAAATGGAAATCCCACAACAATAGAACGCAATAGAATACTAACCTTCACAAAAACAAGCTTACCTAGATTTGAAACTGCTTCACTGATTAAGTTTGCTGCATCCCCAGAGCGTCTGTAACAGAAGGAGACCTTGGATTAGGTCTAGAAGTCATTTCTCAACGCCACACACTGAACAGTTAAAGAGAAGCATCAGCCCGTCTTTACCCGACAGAAGTGGAAGATGCTTCAGTTGTTGAAGGCTGGCTCTCCTCTGGTTTGTCGTCTGTAGAAGATTGCTCTGCTGGTTTGTCTGAAGTGGATGATGAATCAGACTGTGCTGCTGGAGCTGTAGTGCTGGGAGCTGGCGCTGCTGTTGAAGGCTGTGAGGCAGTGGGGGCTTTTTTAGGCTGCAAAACAAATTTGTAGTTTTTTTTAAAGTTGTAATCAAAATGGTAGATTTGGGCTGTATTTTACTTAAGGCTGCTCTCTGCTGGATCAGCTGTCGCATCACATGGAATTGCGGCTGATTCCTTAGGAAGCTCAGTGGGCTTCGATGAGTCAGACAGTGTGAGCAACAAAAAGACAGTCTCAGGAAAGATCCAGCCAAAGACAAGGATTTGCTCACTGAACGATTGCTTCGATATAAAAAGTTCTAAGGTTGTAGCCGATGATGTGACTATGTGAATCCTAAGAAGGCCCAAAATTTCACTATTGATGTAGGTATTTGGGACAGCCCTAATTTTTTAATACCTTGAACCTATAGATTCTAGATACATAAGCAACATTTGTGCCACTGCAGTCGCTCCTCCCTCATAATCAGCATTTTCCTCATGGATCTTAAACTTGGAACTACACCATTCTCCAAAGCATAAAACTGTAAAAGCACCTGCTCATCTGTCCACACAAGAGTACCAATCAACCTTCCATGTGAACATTTTTTAAAGCTTTAAAACTGACTTGTCTTTTCCAAACTGCAAAATAATTCCCTGTTTCTGGGATTAAAAAAAAAAAAAAAATCTTATCTCACATTAAAACAAGTGCAAATTTACTCATCGGCTACTTTTAAGGCAATAGTTACAGTCATCATTTGCTCTCACATTATATCTGTCCTTGTTGTGTTGTAGTTGTGCCTTTAGCAAAAAAAACAAAAAACAAAAAAACCCCAACATGTTTTAAATACACCAAGACATTGCCTTCATTTTCTGTGGCTTACAATTCAGCCTCAAATATGAATCAGAGCCCAAGTAACTGTGCTACTTTAAAATTACTCATTAGGAGAAACTGATTTTCATTACCTTTGTTAGTTCTACTTTTGCTCTGACTGTGCAATCTATTTCAGCTGTGGCGGCTGTATTCCGGGACTCCAGTGAAGTTTGTGAAGTCATGTAGATGCGGGGTTCTTATATTTTGGCTAATATTTGGCTTCCTATTATCTGTATTTTTCCTAGACTACTCTGCACTGCTGAGCAAATAAGATTAGAGGCCTACAGACACACAGTGTAAACCGCACATAGTCTTCGAAACGGGGAGCACAGGAGTGGAGAGAAACGAGTACAGTAGCTCACATGAAAGTGCAGGTAAAAGAGCCAATTAACAAATTAAATACATGTGTTTTTCTTCACTTTATTTTTTAATCTATTTTAAGTTTGGTTGGGGAATTTGCAAACTTACTGAAGGCTACAATCAGCCTATTTCTTATAGACACATTTTTAACAGGCAGGGCACTATTGTGTAGCACAATAGAGTTAAAAAACAACAACAAACAAACAAACTAAAAAGCCCCCCCCCAAAAAAAAACAAAAAAAAACAAAGCAATTCTTGTATATTTTGAGGGAAATCCTTGCTTGGAACAACTAGTTTTCCATGCAGTAGGGCTGCTCGATTATGGCAAAAATGATAATCACGATTATTTTCACTGAAATTGAGATCTCGATTATTTGACGATATTTATTTAACAATGTATTGAATATGGCTTTAAAGATTGTCAAACAATAATATAAAATAGTGTGCAAATACTGATAACAGTGCAAATGTTTGCAATATAAAAAAATAAATGAAAAGCGTGAATGGAGGTCTGTGAGGATGAAGCAGGTGTTGTCGAGAGTTTTTCTCTATGCTCCTTCATTGTTTGATCGTATGTCACTTTGTGAGCGGTCTTCAAATGATTGAATAAATTTGTAGTGTTGCTCTGTGGTGCAGCTACGACACTGTAGCAAAGTTTACACACTATGTCTACGTGATCCACGTCTGACTCCACGAACCCATAATGTCTCCACACCACTGAAGTCGTTTTATCTCTCTTTTCAACCAGCGGCATTCTTTCTTCAGCAGCCATTATCCTCTCCTCTCCAAATAACTTCTGCTTAGCTTTCCGAGCTTTCCTCGGGTCCTCTTAATTGTTGTGACACGTGTTCGAAACGCAGAGAGGTGCGCTCGATTTGCCACACGGAACAGCGCGAGAGTAAAGCACGAGGGAGGTGCTAATAATCGGCTCAGTCATTTTTAATGATCGTTGAAAGCCCAGATCGTAATTTAGATTAAAATTCGACTAATTGAGCAGCCCTACCATGCAGTGGAATAAACAGCAGCGCTAAACAGTGACCTTCTCTCCATACTGTACTGATCATGCTGTGAGAACTTGCTCCTGTGCAGAAGAGGATATTTAATAGCAGACAAGTAGTTGGAAATGCCTAATCATAGTCGAGTATGAGCTTGTACTCATAATATACAAGAACATGGTGTTCTACAGAAACGTCACAAGATGTGCTTGACAAAGAAAACCTGCAATTTACTAAAACTAATCCTAATTCCCAAACCTTTGTCACCATGACGACCACAAAGTTCTTCTCGTCGATTTTGTATTCTTTGAGGGGTGAGTCATCGCTGAGGATTTTTCCTGTAACACACACAAAAAAAAATAAGTCAAAACTTACGGGCATTACCTCCCTTAACCTCAACAACAGATACTACAAACTGTATCAATAAACAGATGAATCATCTGAATTTATCACCACAACTTGTTCTTCTTGATATGTTTTGCTACACGGCTTTTGTTTTGTACTTTATGTATGTCTGAGAATTTTTTAGCAGGTCAAGCAAAACCCTGAGGTCTAAATGGCAATATTTTTAATGCAGCTTTTCCCTCTATTGCGCTTTCTGAAATACAGACATTAGCAAAAATTATTTAAACAAATGAAAATTAGCATTTGTGGTGACTTCAATTGCAACAGGTTCCCTGAATATACTTGATTAAGGCCTCAGTCACACAGCCCTAGAGCCTAGACAGCCCAACAAAGGGTTGGCCAGTAACCCTGGAAACCCTTTGAACGCTAGGAAAAAAAAAAATGTATCCATTCACTGGTTGGCGAGCGGTTGTTGGAGGTTGCTGACTGTCACTGGACGAAATCCGTTGCAAAGAGCGTGCTGCACCCTCCTTGTTATTCTTTTGTTTGCTAGCCGACTATTATGGTCGCCAAAAGCTTACATGGAAGATACCAAGTAGTCCCCAAACACTCACTTGTGCAACGCAAGTTAGAAACAGAACATTCGCCTTCAAAGTAAAAGCAGTGCCTTATTGCGACTCCAACTTGTTCCAAAAGACACAACCTTTAGTTTGAAGGTGAATGTTTTGTTTACAGTTCGTACAGCTTCTTTAACACATACCTTGTAGATGAAGTGTATTTGCAGACAAGTTGTTGTCTTCCATATTAACTACAAGCAAACGCAGCAGTCTGCTAAGACATGACTGATGTAAAGACCAGGTTACAGATGTGTTCATTCACACTGGAGATTAGTGCTGGGCGATATGATGATATATATCGTCTGGACGATAGAAAAGTGTCTATCGTGCCATTTGTCTTCTATTGTTTCTAACCCTAATTTTATAAATTATTACATAAAATATATCATTAACCCTTTACAACCGGTCGGAGCAGGCACGCTCTGTTTTGCCTAACTATTTTTTAATCCCTATAGAACTGGAACCAAGTAAGGTAGCGCAATAATTTTTTTTTGCATATGAAACCGGAGTTGTACTTACATCTTATTCCATTAGCTTGCCCTAGGTTACGGTTTCATTCCACATATAGCTTTGCAAAAATTGCATAAAAAGCACTTCCAGCAACAAAAACATAATATTCCAGAAACACGTTTTGCCGATCCGATCAGCTGTTCATAACACTTCCTACGTTGGAATATAAGTCAGCGCGAACTATCGCATGTCCGCCATTACCTGTCCGAAACTCGAAGTGACGTCATTTTCGCGGGAAAATTTAGGTTTTTTTTAGCTTCAAAGCCTATGTTGGTGTTTTTAAAAGTCATGTTTGACTTTATGCTTTTCTGTATCGTTTCTGGGATGCTTAGAAGTCAAATTACACTGTTGGAAATAGTTTATTTTGATGCACATGCTGTGTTTTTGCAAATTTGTATTTATTTATTTTCATTTTTCCTGTAGTATATAAAAATTAGTGTATCTCAAAAATAAAACTATGAAGACACTCAAAATAAATTTCTCGTGGTTGGAAACTATTTTGTGCAACTTTTTTGTATTTACAGTTTTGAGGGATAAGCCTCTTAAATTTCTCTAACTAGAAACATGTAAAAAACAAAACAAAAATGATTTTCAATTTTTTTGTAGTTTATTGCACTTTTTTGCAATTTATGTAGTTACTATGGACTTAATGCATACATATTATTAAAATTTGGGCTATAATGGTTGTATTGATGTATAGCAACTTGAAATGCTCCCACAAATGGCACTACAGCATAGGGCTGTGCGATATGACCAAAATCTCATATCCCGATATTAAGACATCTATCGTCCGATAACGATATAAATCACGAAAATGTAACATTTTCTGTAAATTCTGTGAATGTCGGGCAGCTCGACTTGCATGAAGTGTTTCCAGCTGGGCGTCGCGTACCTGGAGTGGAGTGTTTTAACTGATGCATGAAACGATACATTTTTAGACATAGGTTGTAACAGCCGCCGTTTTCTTTGTGAGTATTTATCACACAGCGTGCTGCGGGGAAAAGCCTGTTCTAACGTTTGAGTCTACGGTTTATTTTTTAGCACCTGACGGCTCTTTTTTGCTTCTCATCCGTAAATACTCTGCATCTTTCACGTGATTCAGTTTATTTTGAAAAGTCTGAACAGGATCTTGAGCTTTATTGTGAAAGGTTTATGTGGAAAATAAACAAGCGGACACGAGGTGGTTTTACCGTCGTTGTTGCTAACGACAACGCATACAAACAAGCGCTTGTCCGTCTGTAGTGTGGTTGTATTAAACATAAGAGAAAGAGAGAACTTTAGGAAATTAATATAGCCACTACAGTGACCATCAAAATAATGAAAAAATATTGCCGTAAACAGTTTATTTTGCGACACCACGAAACAAACGATAGCATAAAATGAAACGATAGACGTTTTTCTATCGTCATCCGATATATATCGTTATATCGAACAGCCCTACTACAGCATGTAAAATGTAAAGATAAGCTCTGGCGGACTTGGTTCTATGGTAGGTCTTAAAGGGTTAAATAGCCTGTGGCAAATATATTAGTGTTGTCTTCTCACTATACATGCTTTTAACTTTATGCAAGAGAAAATAAAGTATAAAAAAATTATATTTTTCACAAAGAAACTCCATCTTGTGGTTTTGTGACATGGTGCTGCTTTACGTGCACCCGGATTTGCGACATGCTTTACGGTAACTCAAAACAAAGACTGCACCCTCTCCACTCGCTGTTTACAGAATGCATACGTTCCAGATGACCACAGGTCAGGTGGTATATCGTGATATATATTGTTATCGTGATATAAAATAATTCATATCGTGATAAATATTTTTTCCATATCGCCCAGCACTACTGGAGATGTGTGAGTTAATCCTAGTATAGTATTTACAACCTCATTTGAAGGTTGTCCAGAGGACATGTTTTCACATGAGTAGTTGCCTGGGGGTCTACGTATAGTGGAACTACAGGCCCTCTACGACTCAATTCAAAATGCCAACATCGATGCTAGGGGCAATTTCCCTCCACGAGTTGTTGCACATGTGACCGTCTTTGCATTATTTCAAAGAGGAATTGTACAGATGTGGGTACCATGGATGGATAAATTGGTTCCTTACCAAAATCGATAAATTTAGTGTTCATTCTGCCCTGGTCCCCTTGTGATGACGTGATCGCCCAACTGTTTTTAATGATTTGCTCATCACCAGAAACAGTCAGGCATGTAGACATCCGCACAGACCCTCAACTCTCACTCACAGTGTGACAATAAAACGTCACGAGTACCTGAGCGAACCCTGAGACTATAATCAAGGCTTTAGTGACTAAAGTTCAAAGGTTTTCAGGGCAACACTGAATACCTTTTTGTGACCAATTCCATATAGCCACTGCCAGTAACGTCCTGCAACCACTTGCCAGCTGGTCGGGGAATGCACATTTTCCCTAGCAACAGGTGATAACCAGTGGGTCGCTGACAGCAGGTTGTTAACTGGTCATTACGTCTGTGTAGAGCTGGGCGATATATCGAGTTTTTAAAAATATCGATTTATTTTTATACCAGATATAAGATGTGACAATATCCTTTATATCGATATAGTCTATGTTACGTTATAATTATAGTTGCGGAGCCGCAAGTTTGTCTCTCCTTCGTCCACTTTTGTCTTTACGCAACGTTACTCGACCTCGCCTCTCCTTCACTGAACACAACTCCCCCTCCTCCCCCATTGCTTCACCTGCAGGCAGCGACAAGATGGACACGGCAAATCTCCGTTAATGAGTTACTGCGCGTCGCCCCGTGCGTGGGGCTGGACGGCGTCAACGTGTTAACGAGCTAGTCACGCTAACGCCATGCACGGCCTGAAATCCTTTCATTTTCTCAAAAGTTGACTGCGCGCCTTTTGTATGAATTCTGGTTGTGCTTGATGACCGCAAACCGATTTTATGTGATACACAGCGCTCAGCAATCTGTCAAAAATGTTTTAGTTCGCCTTTGGTAAGCTACGGAGCTGCACCGCTTGATGGATTGTCGGAGAATTACGGCTACCGAGGAGCCTCGCGGAGTAATACGTACTGTGCTTCAACGTAATATTACCGTAGACAGTGTGTGTATAGGACCATAAATGGCACCTATTCAGAGACATGGTTACGAAGCGGATTTCAAACTCCAGGCTGTCAGTCATGCAGTAGAAGTTGGGAACAGAGCAGCTGTGAAATCTGTCTATGTTATTATGCTCAGCGTCTTTTAGTTTACATTTTGACTGCACAATAGTGAGCTCTTTGTTATGCACAAAACAACATAGTTTTCTTTTATTTATAGAGCATCATTATTTAATAAATGCTCATAATTTATTTTTGAGTAGTTTTTTTCATGTACATCTATGCTGTATGTTAATAAAAGTGTCTGTGTGACATCTGGGACACAGCTTTGACTAAGAACTCTCTTTTTGTTCTTACTTTATGGCTTTAAAAAAATATCGAGATATATATCTTATATCGCCATCCAGCTAAAAAATATCGAGATATGAATTTTGGGTCCTATCGCCCAGCTCTACGTCTGTGTGACTAGAGCCTAAAATACCAATAATGGTTTAAAAGCATAGATGCAAAAACCAACAAAAACTGGGACAACTTCAGTCTCAACAGCGGCTCTGCAATGGTCGTCTTTCATTGAACTGTAAATCTAAAAAAAGCCCTAGCCTACAACCTACCTACAACTCAAAAATAAAAAGAAAACATCAGCTCCTGCATATATAGCAACACTACTGAGACCTTATAACAGCAGTCAACCTCTTTGATAATCTGATCAGGGTCTTTTAACAGTTCCCTGCCCTCATGTTAAATCTCAAGGTGATCATACTTTTGTGGCTGTAGCTCTGGACCAGTGTTGTTTAAACGACTGTTAGTGTTACCTTAATCGTTCACTCATGTTTCATTATGCGTGTATTGGAGTTGTGTGTATGTAGGACTGAATGTAAGCCAATGTTTGCATGTTTGATTATGTACACTCATCTTTAATGTGTGATTTTATCCAAACTTTGAAGCACTTTGTAACTGTGTGCTTAAAAAGGGCTATACGAATAAAATTCTTCTTTTTTTTAAATTAATATTTCCTTGAACAAAGAAAGAAAATTAGTTAAGAAGATACAAGAGCATATAACATACCAGCATAAATCAGTTTCTGTCCGGCAACTGAAAAAATTTCCTTCCCCTTTTCCTGCTCAATCCTCTCTTTCAATGTCCTCACCTGTGAAATAAACATATGCACTTTTACTTCATATTTTCATCCCTTACCAACAAAACCATTAACATTTTTTACTGGCACCATTTTGTCCAGCCCTGCAACGCTAACAGGAGTAAAAGTCCAAAGTGTGACCCAACTGCTAGCACAATTATAAAACTACACGCTGAGCGAACATCAGCGGTGTCATCGGTGATTATGCAAAACCATACATTTAAAAGCAGTGCAACGCTAACTATAATCTGGCGACTAATATGCATACAAGAAGTCGAAAGTAAAAGTTAAAAGTGTCTGCACTAAAGAAAGTTGTAATGAGATGTGCTGTAGCCAGCCGGCCTTCAGCAGCCGACGGATAAAGCTAACGCTAGCTCACAGATTTATATATTTGGCCAAAGACAAAAGAGAGTTTATACAAGCTTAATAACAAGTACAAAATGTTTTAATGACTTTAATAAATAACGCTACTTTCTCTAAATGGCACAAACGTTTTCTTGTTTTACCTTAACCCAAATGTTCCAATTATAATAAGTTTTACAAGCTAACAGAAAAAGACCGAGAAACACTAAAATGGTAAGGTTCAAGCTAACCTGTCAACCCCACCCCGCCCCCCCGTAACACTCACATTTGGAGCCTTAAGTGGGCTACGGCTAAATGCTGACAACAAAAACAATTTCCTGATTGGTTTTTAAAAATAACACGCATCTGGATTAAGCCGAACTTCTAATGCAGGTCAGACGCATCCAAAAAGAATCTTACGTTACTACCCAGGCTTGCCTATAAAACGCCCAAACTGGAAATGTTCAAAACAAATCATGTCGATTTCAGGACATACTCAATTCCCATTCCACTCCCCTGTCACAAAATGCATGATTATTAACTCTCACCGTCTCCTCTTCATCGATGTCGATTTTGAAAGTCTGCTGCTGTAAGGTCTTCAAAGTTATTAGCATTTTGTCGGTGGAGTTTTATTATTCCTGGGTCCGGTTTAAACGCTTTAAATCCAACTTGCACGAGTCTTTACTGTTTTCGTTAAATCATCGTAAACTGTCAGCCGCCATGACGTATCGCTTTTCTTCTTCTATGTTAAATACTTGACGCACAGCGCTCCTAGTGGATTGCTTCGGTACTGCAGTAAACTGAGCATTGGCCACAATGCTCAGGTGTGCTCGTTGGTGAGTTTTCCAACACGTTTGATTCCAGTGAAGTATTACAATACAGAAACACTGCGAGCTGATTAACTGAAGGCACATAAGTATAATTGGCAAAATGGCGCAGAAAAACTTAAGTAAGCCCAGAGTCTTGTGGATTACAATTTCAATAACATGCAAAAACATATTTTATGAGCTGATGTTTCATGACTATTTAAAATACCTGCAAACTCAGTATTAATTGCAGATGAATGTGAATTAACAGAAAACAGGGTAAGGTACAGGGTAAGGTACTGCGCAAAAGTCCAGAGTCACCTGTCATTAGTTTATATTTTGCTTCCAAAGAGCCAGACTTTCTTATACTTTTTCAAAGTGGTCTTGAGCAGGTCTTGGCTTTCTGAAGGTCATTTAAAGTTTTTCTTTGGACAATGGCTGCTTTTTCACTCATGTTTAGTCCTTTTACTTGACCATTTTCAGGGGAATGTTTGCTTGTTTGTTTGTTTCTTGAAGCACTTAACTGACCTATGACTCACTAAACACAATAAAACACCTAACTCGAGCAATGAACCAGTGTCTTTCTACACATAACAGACAACTTGGCAAATTGTATTAAATTGTATCTTTAGGCACTTTATTACTAGCAGCCTGTCACAAAAGCACATCATTTGTTCCCATTTCTTTAGTTGAATCTACAAAAAATGCCAAAGATAACACAGTTTGACAGGCATGAAATAATATTTCTGTACCAATGAGATGAGTCCCAAAGATCTATGAGCTGAAAACTTGGCATATCTCAGCATGCTGTGCACTGTGTCCTTAAAGATTTGGATGAAACTAGACAAGTGGAGGAAAAAAAGATGTGCCAAGCCCAAAAACAAAACAAAACAAAGCAAAACAAAAAAAAAAACCCAACATATCAGCAGATGAACAGTATCTGAAAGTCATGTTCTTAAGAAATAGGAAGTAAAAATCATAGGTCTGACACAGGTCTGATAGCTGTTGATCCATCTACTGTTCACCGAAGCCTCGTCAGGAAAGAGGGAGAAAAGACTGGACCGAACTGAAAATCAGCTGCAACAGAATATAGGAAGAAGATCAGGAGAGAGTATCTACAACCATCTGTCAAAATTGATGAATTGAATGTGAACACAGATAAGCACCACCAGATTTTGATCCACTGTGCAATACCATCTGGAAAGCATTCATTCAGCAGGCTTCATTTTTCAGCATGACCATGATCAAAGAAGAGCTTTGAATGTCCTTCAAGAAGTCGGGAGAGCGATTCCTGAAGGCTATTTCAAGAAAGCTTGCCTAAGTTCTGGCTTTGTTGAAGAAAAAGGCAGTCATACCAAATATTGACTTTCAAAGTCATTAGAATTTTACAAACTCAGTTTTCGTCTCATATACTTTACTTCTGGTTATGTCTGCATGTGTTTCAATAAATTGCTGCAGCTATTTCCCATTTCCTTGTAAAATATGAATATAAATGAGGGATAGTTCAATAGACACACAAACAATTTTCAGTGCGATAACAGCTCTTTTTTCATGGTATGCATTTTGCTTTGTCACCACAGGACAAACACATGAAATTAAAATAGTAACTAACTAAGTACCCAAGTAAGCCATTATAACAAGTCAAAAAGGCCTATATCTTCAATTTAATCCTTCAATGGTCATTGTAGCCTGTTGCACACACTCTTATTCTACAGTACTAACCTCTTCAAATTAGATGCAAATTGTTTTCAAAGCAGGGACAACATCATCTAAGCAGACTCGAAGGCTTGCAGTATGTAACCACTGACATGCAATGCATTACTTGAATGTTTTTGCTGCTTGTTCATTACATTTGTCTCAAGACTGACGTTTTGGGAAAAACTTGCTCTCCTTATTAAACATGAGCTGGCAGTTTATTCTGTTATCAACCTTTCAACAATCCCAGGTCCTTCTGGCATGCATTGAGGAATTTCAATATCACCCATCCAGCACTCAGCATTCAGAGGTTTTATTGGTTTCTATCGTCCAGCTGCCCAGCCCTGACTTTAAACAGGACTGTTGAGTGCAAGAGATAATATGCTGGAGGCCGATGGGGTCTCTTCCCCAGGCCATTTTTCCCTCATTCTTATATCGCTCCCTCTTACTTGCAATGACTGTTTGTATGACTCTGTCTGTCCTTATCTACCACTCCTCTCAACTGCCTTTGTCCTTCTGCCTCTCTTGTATCCTGCCTTCCCCTCCTCTATCTCTCCATTCAATCCTCTCCCTCTCGCTCTATCATCCAGTTATTACGACGGGGGCAGTGCCCTCGCCTGCCTTGGCCCGTGCGCTCATCAGGCATTCCTTATGTTGCTCCACTCAGCAGCAGCCGCAAGAGAAGCAATAGTGTCCTCCTTTCCCCTCTCCCACTGTGGCTGTGACTCTTGCTCCTGTCTCCAGGGGTCGTCAGTCTGCCGTCAGCCCCCCTCTGAAGTGGAGAGCCACAGAGATTACAGTCTGATCCCTGGTGACTTCAAGATATTTTTAAGAGATGATGTTAGACATGTGAAATCAAGACGTTGCAGGCAGGAGAGGAAATGCGGCAAAATAAAGGCTTTCTGGAGGAAGACGGCGATAATGGAGCAGTCAGAGTGGTGCCTCTTGGTGATCCAATGTAATGGTGAGAAAATGAGGAGCTCGTGAAACATGAAAGCGTAGCTAAATGTACCTTCAGTGTCGGTGACTTGTGGCATCCAGAGCTGCAGCATTTCATACATGTGCAATAAACAGACACAAGGACTCACACAAGTACACAACAGACACAACTGGTATTTGCAGGGATCTGTGGTTTTGGTCAGCAGAGCTGTTGCAGGGTGTGGAGTGGTGTAAAAGCGCAGAGAGAGTAAGAGAGAGAGAAGGGTGGAAGGGTGGAACACAGACCGAAGGCCACTGAGATGCCTTCTCAGCCCAAAGCTATTTCCTGCGAACAAGGTGCAGGCACTGTTATTGGCTGGTACTGGGGCTGTGTAGATGTGTTACACTGGAAATCCGAAACATTGCTGAGTACACTGCTCTAAAGTTAAGTGCCAACCATTAAAGTTTTACGAAGCACAGAATATAATTCACCAGATGTGTGAACAAAGAATCCAAACAGCAGTAGACATTTCACTTCCATCTGAGAAAGTGAAATGTCTACTGCTGGTGGTTTCCGGATCTGGGTGGTGGCTGGCACCGTCAGATAAAGCCAACATGCAGTGTAAGCTAAAATGCACACAGTGATGATGCTGACATAGCCACTGCATTTTTTAAATAATCTTCACTATTTCAGTGCAGCATGTAGGTGTGCCAAGTTTTGCTAATTATCCCCAAGCACACAGCCGGGGCTGATGGCAGCGTGCAGCCTATTACAATAAATCCTGTGCAAAAAAAAAAAAAAAAAAAGGAAAAGAATGCTCTGACCAGATCAGCAACACCAAAAGGGAAACCACAGAAGATAAGTGAAGTGGATGATCGCAGAATTCTTTCTTTGGTTAACTAAAAAGACTTCATGAAACCAAGATGGACATGCCCTAGAATTGTTGTGCTGATGACCCCCTACCCAAGGATTTTCTTGCCCTAATTGACTCTTTTAACCTTACACAGTGGGTCAGGGAACCAACTCATCTTAAAGGCCATACTTTGGATTTGGTCCTCTCATATGCGTTGGATATTTCTACTATGGACATTGATAATGCTGGTATTTCTGACCATTTTTTGGTCATGTTTGATGTTGAGCTATGTGCAATTGATTTAAATTCTAAAGGCTGTCATCGCCCTGTACGTATCATTAATTCTGAGACTGTGGCTAACTTCATTACAACCTTTCTAAACTTTGCCTTTTTTGATCCTGATTTCACTGATATTAACTGTTACACACCTCCATTGGTTGGTGATTTTGCCAACGCTATGCTATCCACCTGTTGTTCCATCTTAGATACTGTGGCCCCTATAAAGATGAAACGTCCCAGAACTTCTCATCAACCATGGCTAAATGACACTATACGAACCTTACGTCGTGTCTGCCGTCAATCTGAAAGGAGGTGGAAAAAAGACAGGCTTCAAATATCCTATGACATTCTTTGTAGGAGCTGCTTTCTATACCAGAACTCCGTAAAGGCAGCTAAAGCAGCTTTCCTATCAGACATTATTGAGACTAATAGCCACAACCCCCGAATGTTATTCAAAATTTTTAATTCAGTGATAAATCCCTGTCCGGACTCTTCGAGCTCGGTCTCTCAGGCTCTCTGTGAGCAATTTCTTAATCATTTTAGTGGAAAAGTTTTATTACTGAAGGCTTCACACTCTCACTCTCTTGTGCTGAATCCTGTTCCGGTTTTAGGATGAATGTCCACCTTTTCTCACTTTGAGCTGTTATCACTCCCCACTCTTAAGGGAATAATTGGACAACTGAGAAACTCAAATTCTGTGCATGATATCCTTCCATCCCGAATTATCAAGGAGGGTTTTGAGGAAATTGGGCCTTGCATCTTATTCTTAATGAATTTATCATTGTTTGTGGGCTGTGTCCCGACTGCCTTTAAACATGCAGTAGTGCACCCCGTTCTTAAAAAAAGTAATTTCGATCAGAAGGACCCTGCCAATTATAGGCCAATCTCAAAGCTTCCGTTTTTATCAAAAATTTTAGAGAAAGCCATCTTTCTCCAAATACAGGCCTACTTAGTTGCTAATAATATTACTGACAAATACCAGTCTGGCTTTAAGCCACACCATAGCACTGAACTGGCTCTGCTAAGAGTCTATAATGATCTTCTTGTATTTACTGACTCTGGTCGTCCTGCCGTTTTAGTTTTATTGGATCTGTCTTCAGCCTTTGACATGGTTGATCATGATATACTCTTGAGGAGGCTAGAGCATGTTGTAGGCATCAAGGGTTCTGCCCTAAACTGGTTTAATTCTTACCTCACAGATGTACCTACGCTGTTGTGAGGATACTCTTCCTCTGTTGCCCCTCTCTGCTGTGGTGTGCCCCAGGAGTCTGTATTGGGCCCTTTATTATTCTCTTTGTATATGCTACCCTTGGGCTCCATATTTGAAAAATACAATATTTCCTATCACTTTTACGCTGATGACATTCAAATCTATTGTCAACTGACTGATGATTTGTCAGCATCACTGAACTCCCTGTACGATTGCCTGAGAGAGGTTAAAGATTGGCTGTCAGAAAATTCTCTCGTTTTAAATGAGAAAAAAAACTGAAGTTATGGTTTTCGACAGCCATATTCCTCGAGACCAGCTTGTTGCCCTGCTGGGGCCCCTAGCTAACTCTCTCTCTGATTCTATGCGTAACCTGGGTGTTTATTTGGACAGCTCCTTTAAGCTCGATAAGCAAGTATCATCTGTAGTTAAATCTGTTTTTTTTTTCCAACTGCGCCAGATTTCTAAAGCTAAGCATTATATACCACACAGGGACCTGGAAAAATGTATCCACGCTTTTGTGACCTCCAGGTTAGATTATTGTAATTCTCTCTACTGTGGTCTCCAAGCCTTCTCTCTTCGAAGGCTGCAACTCGTTCAGAATGCTGCGGCTCGCCTTCTTACTGGAACTAGAAAATTTGACCCTATTACTCCGGCTCTTGTTGATCTACACTGGTTACCAATCAAATATCGTATTGAGTTTAAAATCTTGCTACTCACTTTTAAAATCCTGAATAACATTGCGCCCAGCTACCTCACTGACCTCCTCAATTTGTACACTCCTTGTCGTGCATTAAGATCATCAGGTCAATTACTCCTGGCCCAACCTAAGTTTAGACTGAAGACCAGAGGCGATCATGCCTTTGCTTCAGCTGCACCCAACCTTTGGAATAACCTCCCCGCTTCTATTCGAGCCTTGGACTCTATCCAGTCCTTTAAATCAAGATTAAAAGCATATCTATTTGACTTGGCTTTCCTGACCAGTTAATACCCTTTTAAATCTTTTAAATTTTAAACTTTTAAATCTTGTATTAAATTTATTATTTTTTATTCATTTTACTGCTGCTTTTGTCTTAGCAGATTTTGTATTTATCTAACTCTCCTGGTCTGTTAGTGCTAGTGCTAGTGCCCGATTTGTACCCTGTTATTGACTTATGTTGACTCTCCATATTATTGTGAAGCACTTTGGTGTGTCTTCGGGTTTTTAAATGTGCTATATAAATAAAATTGTATTGTATTGTATTGTAGAATGATAGGAAGAAGAAAAGTATGGAGGAAGAGTGAAATGGCTTATGATCCAAAGCATATTACATTATCTGTCAAACATGTTGAAGGCAATGTTGTGGCATGGGCACGCTGGCAGCGAACGAAAGTGGGTCACTCGTGTTTAGTAATGATGTGAAAGCTGATAGAAACAGCAGGATGAACTCTGAAGTGTACAGGGCTATACTCTGCTAGATTCAAGTGAATGCTGCAAAACTGATCAGACAACACTTCACAGTGTAAATGAAGGATGACCCAAGGCAAGCTGCAAAAGCAACCCGAGAGTTTCCCAAGGCAAGGAAATGGGATATTCTTCAATGGCTGAGTCAGTCACCTGATCTCAACCCAACAGAGCAGCTTTTTAGTTTCTGGAGACAAAACCGATTGCAGGATGTCCCACATACAAGCAGCAACTTCAGGGATTTTGGTGTCCATAGGTTCTAGAATTCAGGCAGTCACTGACTGCAAAGGATTCTCAACCAAGTAATAAATATTCAGATTGTTTTTAGAGCTTTTAGTTTTTCCAATTACTTTTGAGCATCTGAAAATGGGGGACTGTATAAATGACAATAACAGTTAATGCAAAACCTTTGTAAAACTTTCCCATGAATTAAAGCTGAAGGTCTGCACTTCAGTCACTTTAACACCTTTAAATCAAAATAGTTGAAGGAGATTGAATTAGGGAAACAACATTTTCTATCTAGTTTCTTTGGATTCACTTAACCCTTATTGTCTATTTGCATACTTAAAACTTTAATAAAGAAAGCACAATTCTCTGATTTAAATGGCTCCAAAAGATATTATCAAACATATTAAGTCAAATGTTCAAAACTAACAAAGTTGTTTTTGGTTCTTCAAGTTCCACAACTCTGTATTTTAACTAAACCTTTGTGCTAAGTAAGGAAACATTGGAAAAAAGAGAAAAAATCCCAACAATTAACTGTTATCTGATAACTTTATTATCAAGTTAAAAAAAGACAATGAATTACAATATTTACAGAATATCCAGAGATAAATGGAATAAAATTGTAAACAATCATTCTAGGCAACATCACAACCCACCATCAGGTAATCAGATTTATATGGGGAAAGGCAAGAAGGAGAGATTCTAGTGTCAAACTATGGAGACAACAGTCTGAAAGGAGAAATGCATTGGAAACAAACTAAACATATATACAAGTATCCAGTGTGTTGTCAGCAGGGGCGTAACTTTGGGTAAACTGGGAACATTACAGTCTAGAGACTGCACACAGTGAGGGATTCATAGTCCTTCTCTATTAAAATGATCACAGAACAACAAACAATTTTGGGTCGACAGCTTCATCACCCACATTGTCCCAGATTATCATCTGGTTTAACCCTGGGATTTCAAGCTGGGTAACAAGCTGCCTTACAAAGCTTATTTCTACAACAACTATTTTCAAAGAGTTTTGCTTTCAAGGAAAAAAAAAGATACAAGCTGGTTCAGTAAAACAGGAAAACAAAGGGCTTTGAGATTCAGCACCAACTCAACTGGTTTAAGGGGAATTAGAGGAACCGATGAGTCCGACTCTCAGAGTGCCACCTACTGTTGAGTGGGTAGACGATGGACAGGTACACTTGCGGAACATGAGCTGATGCCCCTACTTGCCATGGACAGAAGATAACGGTGTGTCAGATTTGGGCTTGGACAAGAATAAGCTAAATCTTAGAGCAGGTCAAGAGGCTCACTAGGAACTGGAATCCAGATGTTGATGATGGTCAAGCCCAGAAATAGACAGAACAGTTTAGTTAAATGCTCCCAAAATAAACTATTCTTTACTTGTCT
Organism: Oreochromis aureus; assembly: GCF_013358895.1. NCBI lineage: Eukaryota > Metazoa > Chordata > Actinopteri > Cichliformes > Cichlidae > Oreochromis > Oreochromis aureus. The sequence continues at coordinate 46,898,195 of NC_052948.1, read as the reverse complement.
CTTCTTCAACCATGGTTTTTTTTCTTCCTCAACAATAAAAGCCCTGGCCATTAATCAGTAGAGACCTGCATGAATTTCCTTTCTGTTTAATATTGTACAACCACACTGTGCTTCCTATCTGCTCATTCCCATTACGATACAAAACAGGGATGCATTTCCATTGGAACCAGACATTGCACAACAGCATAATAATGTTGGATTGGGGACTCAAAGCCCCCCGAGGGTTAGCTATGATCTTTAGATTTATTTTTTTCCCTTTTAAAAAAAAAAGTCAACACTTAAAGAAAAAAAGGGTTAAGTTATCCTTTCTGAAACACCACAGTTCAAAACACTTAACGAGTAGTTTTGTTGTCTATACATGGCTGCAAACATGTACTTCGTCCAAGTTCAACCCATAGAACAAGTCTATGGTCCAAACCCAGATTTGCCATTTCCATCAACAGTTCAATGCTTATGAAAGACGATTCCAGCAGCAAACACATCAGGCGTGGTAAATATTTTGGTACCAAGAACACAATTGCTTTATTATGTGTTCCTCTTAATATTGGAGTTATTAGCCATTCTTTTTTTTCCTCTCCAGACTGTTTAATTGTTCTTGCTGGTCTTATTGGAGTTGGATGCGAATTTGACTTCATTGCTATTCACTTCTCATAAGGCTTAAGGGCATTCAAGCAGCAGCTTCCAACAAATACAATCTCTGCCTTTTGTCAATATTAACAATAATATAACAACTTTGTCTAACAAGAAGCACACAAATGCAGACTATGACAGGTGCGTCAAAACAGAAAAAAAAAATCCAGAGGTCTTTAAGATCAGGGAATTTGAGACCTTTAAAAACAGTCGATCTTTAACATTGTCTCATATCTTTCCTATAGATTTTTCCTATACACGTGGAAACAAATGTTTTTAGAGCTTCCTGCTCAGGTTACACTTGTCTTTTCATTGTATTTTTTAAAAACTGGGCCAGAGACTATAGCGAAACAGGGCCATTCCCTTAGCCTCAGCCATGTGTTTCTGAAGAGACATTTCAAAGCCTATGTTTGAATGCTCAACGCAAGCACATACAAATACAGACACTGTAGAGCAACCTTTCCATAATGTAATCAACAGAAGTGACAGTGAAAGGTCCAGACATTTTTCAAAGAAAGAAAGAAGGCTACAAACATACTCAGTTTAGCCTGGGATATCATTTGTGGTGCGAGAACATGAAACAAACACTCAAAAATAATCAAAAGCAGCTTTTCCTTCTATATACACACCATCCTCCTTATCAAACTCTCAATAATGTGAGCATAACTAATTAAATCCCATGTGCTTACAGTGGATCGGGGGGTCAAAAGAAATAAACTACACTATATAGTTGAGTGACTAAAACTATATCCGGCGGATTCGATTAGAATAGTTTTTTTTTTTTGGTAATCTGGTTACGCTAAAAGTCTCAATATCTTTGCACTAGATGATAAATCACATTTTACTTTTCTGGTACTTGCTCTGTGCAATTACAATAAAGATAAATTTAACTCGATCTGATCTGATCTTAATTATTGCCAATAAGGCACACATTGGAATAGATTCATATAGAGCAAATTCTTGCGGAAAAACACACAACTTTAACTTGAATTTTTAGAGGGACGTTTGGTGTATTCCTTATTACTGTTAAAGCAATTAAAGCCATATAGCGGCCGTAAGGGGAGCTGCATTTTAAGGCACTTGTGCACTGGTTTTGAAACACAGCTGTGGTGGGTTGACACTTGGCGTGAACGTAGCGTGGTCCGATCCCCCGTGCACAGTGTAATCCAGTGAACCAGACCACTCCAATACGGTTAGAACCTCCTGATCTCGGCGGAGGCGCGGACTCTTACACCTCCGCAGAGGACGAGGACAGAGCGGGATTTCAGGCACACCTGATTACACATTTTGCATTGAAAAGACAAGTGTAATCTTTGTCTCTCAGAAAAGTTGCCATTGGTCGTAAAACTGGTAGTTGCAATCCAGGCTAATCCTTAACGGACACAGGTAAGGTCATGACACATTAAACAAATCACTAGGTCAATCCATGACAAATTTAAAGTCACTTCCACCTCACAATCAGCCTTTTTTGGTTTAATAACTTTAGTATATTCAGCGAAGCAATGCAAAAACGTGGTAAATGACAAATTGAGTGGTACTTGTACACTGCTTTTCTTTTTTTACCTTCATGCTATGGAAATCAATTTAAGTAATAATGATAACTTTGTTCTTCTATAAAGATCCCCATAACCAGGCTAGAATATGAAATAGAAAGTGGCAACAGGAACCATCATGTACTTGGAGAGGCTTTAACTCAGAAGAATTTCATAGTATGAAGGTAAAATGTTGCATGGTTTCATTTAATATTCTAAAATTATTGGACCAAAAAACAATAAACCAGCTGGCTGTGAAGAGGCGATCTGCTGAGGGCAAAGGAAAACCCAGAGTACACTCAACATAATTTTCTTACGGGAGATTTAAGCCGATCCCATTATTTCTACGATTTTCACAGTGAAATTCTGGACAATAAAAAAAAAAAAAAAAACACACACAAAAAAGAGTAGAAGTAAAACGCAAAGGGTGCCAGAGGCCAAAGATTTATACATAGTATAATACTAAAGGGACCAAAAATTATAGCAATTCCGATCAAACGTTGGGGCAATTTGCAGAGAGAGAGAACAAGATTTGTGATTTTACTCAAATACATAAGGTGCCACTCTTTCTCCAAAAATACTTCCACACACTTAACTAAGATGAAAAAAAACCTCTCAAATTTTGATAAAATATAAGAAAAGCTTGGTCTACAGTGGGTCACGGCTGTAATTGTTTTCATGCCTTGTTTTTTTGTTTTAGGTAAAATTTCAGTACCACTGTGTTGAATGAGCAGGGGAGGAGTGTGAAAGGTGCTTCAAATAATAAAATGCTAAAATTTAGTTTCTCGTTTTGGGCAACATTCTTTATAAATAGTGGAGTTTATCTAGGTGGGAACTTTTACTGTGGATTTGACCAGAATGTCAGCAATAAAGAGTTCTGTTCACTATTGGTTACCAATATATTAAAATCTGTCCTAGGGGACTGCCCATTTAAAGAGCTTAGCCGTTTTATGCAGCACAACCTAATACTTATATATGTAACATCTAAAATCTAATAATGCACCAACTCATAAAAACTCTTTTTTTTTTTTTTTAATGTTTCGACCTTTTGTTTCCTTTGACATCTTATTTTCTGATCCCACTACTCGGCGCTGATCCTACCCAATCTTATCACTTTCTAGCACAGCATCCCAAGAGGCCACAATCGCTTCAGCCGAACTGTTGATCCTTTTTGGTGTCAAGCTTTTCTTTGTCTTCCACATACTGGCTTTGACTTGCCAAAGATAGATCAGTGGGGTTCCCGTCCTCTTTTCTGTTGCTGGACAGGTCCAGTCTTGTGTCTGCAAACACAGAGGAGCCGGTGGAAGATGAAGCTGAGGCCTCTATTGCTGAAGTGGTGCTGGTGTCCAGTCGACTGTTGTTAACCATCCTAAACAATGCACAGAGGAGCAATGCACAGAAAGACATCAATGAGTGTGTGAGTTTGCAAAAAATAAAGCAATTAAACAAAGTGGCATGCACCGACAATGAGACTAGCAGCAAAAGTGGTAACATATCTCAGTTACACTACAGTCATATTATGGAAAACAGTAGTTTGTGACTGTGGCACAACCAAAATTATTGAAATTGTTGTGTTTCCAAGGAACTTTAAAATGACTAATTCAAAAGACAAGGACCACGTTTGTGACCACTTGCAATCAGTTGTTGTCTTTATAACAATTTTAGTGCATCTAGGTGGTGGCAAACATTCAGACTCCAGCCAGAACATCGTAGATTTGACAGATTTGATAATAGAAAATTCAGAAATTCCTCTGCAAATGAGTCTTGATTCCAGTAAGGAAATCTTAGGAAGTTGATTTTGTTCATCTGGAGCCAGAGATTGGTTTTTGATCGGTTATTATGCAAATTGTCATGACCATTGAACAATGACCATGTGTCTGATTCACAGAGAGTTGGGGAAGGATCATGAAACTGATCTTGTGGCTCAGTGTTTAGCAGTGGTGCTAGTTTCAGTCGTTATGCAAAAGCACTGTTTGTAAGGTTGGAGAAACTTGCAGTCAACTGAGACTGAAGATGTCACTTGGATAAGTAATGAAAATTTTCTCCCACTGAAAACACTCCATATGAACTCCATATGAAATGACTTCTTGCATTTAGTTACATTCAGACTTTAGCCAGATCCTCAGATTTAATTCAGAAATTGCTTCACAAATAGTGACATAGTTGCTGCAAGAAAGCAATTTAACTGCAAAATAGGTACTAAGCAACTTTTGTCATACAGTATATGAATATTGGCAAACAGTTCATAATCCCATATTCCAAAAAAAGTACTGTACATGAGTTGGATTGTGTGCAGACGAACTCAGATTGATTGCAATTTGTAGGCAATATTTCTGCATTTATAAGTTAGATGGCAATTATTTGCAAACAAGACAGTTTGCCTCCCATCCCATCAGTGCAACTGCCTTGAAATCGAAAGTCAGTCTCCACAAACGCATGCAACTGCTCTCCAAGAACAAAAACAATTCAATGCAATTGCTGGGCAGCAACAGATGTAAGATGAAGACCTCCAGCAGAACATAGGGAGGGGCAGCCATTTGCTCCGGCAGGTTTGGGTTGACCTTAAGTAACATTAACGCTTGAATGCAAACACCTTTGAAAAGGATGCACCTGGTGCTTTACCAAAGTCATGTTTCTCCACAGCTGCACACCAAAGAGAAAATCTGGAAAAACCTCATTTTCATCAATTCATGTCAACCATGTCAACAAACATCTGATTTGTCAACTTTTTCCTTAGGTTTTTTATCAGCACAACCTTTCATCAGAATTTTTTTTGTACCTAAATGACAGCAGAGAAATGGCTAAAAAGGGCCACAGAGGGCATTTAAGAGTAGGCTGGAAGAGCTGACTGGGTAGGGAAAGTATGCAGGCTCACACACAAAGAGACAGTTACGAAGAAGAGAGAGAGGAGAAAAAAAAAATAGACTTACATGCCATGTCGAAGGACATGTCGTTCCCATTCGAGGCTGTTTGTGAAGCAGCGGCCGCAGAACTCGCAGGGAATACGCTTCTCTGCACTGCTTGGCCCAGAGCTGTTGCTGCTGCTGTTGCTAATGGGAGATGCAAGGACTTCTGGGAAATAGAGTTTCAGAATAGTTGTTTCAGCAAATTCACACATGTTGAAAAACAAGCCTCCACCTCCGCACAACTACAAGATCAGATTGGATTATTTTCCATATTTGATGTACTTTTTGCAGACATACCAATATAGTTAGGTGCAGTGAAAGAGAAGCTAAAATTATAGAAAATCAGCTCAGAATGACAATCTGGTTTCTGAAAGCTGGACTACAAATAAAGAACATAAACATGAATAATTAACAAAGAGATAAATGTTATGGAATTGAGATAAATCTTACTTCCAGAATATTGTTGCATGTCCTACTTATGGGCATATTTACTGAGATCAAAGAGAGACACAGGGGATAATGTATAGCAGAAACATAGGTCAGCTTTACTTCACATAATCCTTTGCACTGTGGTCCCCAGTAATCTTTGTCAAAGAGTCTATTCTGCTTTTATAGTGCAGTTTAAAAAAAAAGAAGTAATAATATAGTTTTGGATTTGAGTCGTAGTCGTAAAGTAACAGTTTTTTGGATATGATGTTACCTTGAGGGGCAGGCTTCCCTTCCCCCACTTCCTGGACTTCCTCTTCGTCCTCCTCGTCCTCCACTTCTTCTACTTCTTCCACCTCATCGTCTTCGTCTTTGACGTTTTCCTCCATCTCTTCATCGTCCATCTCTGTCTGGCCCCCCACCATGTTCTCAATGATTTCCATTCCCACATCATTATCGTCATCCTCCTCCTCCGCTTCCTCCTCTTCCTCCTCCAGAGCCACTTTTCCATCTGACACCATCTCCATAGTTTCTCTCTCCTCCTCCTCCTCCTCCTCCTCAGCACTGCTGCCTTGATCCTTTATCATGTCCAGCTGGTCCAGGTTGACCCGGCCCATCAGTTCAAAGTTGCGGATTACCTAATCGGAGACAGGAGATGTGTGTTTTCAGGTTAGTATGGTGTTCGTCAACCAGGGTTTATTTCAAGGAGCTCCTCGCTTGCTCCTCGAAATCAGAGTTGAAACTTTCCAGGCTTTAACAACATCAGAATGTGCATGTTTGGCCTTTTTTGTTTGAGTTTAAGCAGGAAAATAAAAACACAATGAAAACCTGTTAGAAATTCCAGATCTGGGTTGAGACCACAAAGCTAACTGTTTTTGCTTGGATTTGGTTTTTGATGTAACTTTTCCTCCAGCAGCTATGTTTCTCTGACCTATATTCATTCACTGTAACACAAGTCCACATCCTGCCTGTATGGGATACAACAGTCATGGTGAAAGCGGTATATTTTTAGCACAAGCACAGAAATTCCTGGTATCAGTCAAAGTGAGTTTTGGTGGTTATTTATAGACCAAAGTGCTCAAACAACTGAAATGTCTGGTTTTTGTAAGGCCTTAGCAGGTGAACGCCTGTCTTTTTTTAAACAGTCGCAGCTTTTGCTGAACGCTCTACTTCTCAGTCAAAGTTCCGTCTGATTTGCAAGAATTATGCAAGGAGATATTTGTATCCCTAGTTGATGAACTCAGATAATCTAAAATAGAACATTTAACAAAGGAAGGAAACTTGTTCCAATATCTCATGCATCTTGTCACCTATTATCTCACTCTTTCTGAGTAATTTCCTCCTCCCATACTCCCTGAAGACACGGAACTGCAACCCTCCAAACCTCAGCTCACATCATCCTTTAGCATGAATAAGCTTTAGCCTGCTGCCTCACCCAGGAAGAAACCTGATCTGTCATGCTTCCTGACTGCCATGAAAGTTTTTCAGAACTACCATTAATCTGAAACAGGAAAAAACAAAACAAAGATGATCTGAAATAGCTCTGAATTCATATAAATTCATATAAAAACTAAAAACTGACTTTTTATATATAGGTTAAATACACAACAACCAGTGAAGAAACAGGAAAAAAAAGGCTGTACTGACCTCTTCCATTGTAAAAAAGTATTTATAGACGTCTCATAAAAAGAGGACTGCACGGCTGAATCAAACAGATATGATTGTGAAAATGTGTGAAAATTATGGCTCTGAAGCAAGCAAATCTTTTTCCAACTAAAAGCTGGGTTTGACTTTATCCCAACAAGCATTGGGTGAAATCTCAGGTAAAGGTTGAAAAAGAACTTAAGAGGGTGCCCTTTTTAAGTTCTTTCCACCTACCATCGCACATCATCTCATCCTCTTATCCCTATTAAGAGAGAGTAATAGATAAACTCTTTTTCCTCTCCTGGATTGATTTGTAAGAATATACTGAAACTGTAACAATATGACACCGACTCATCTCACCCCAATGTATCAATGCACTGATCTCCCCCTTCTTTATCTATCAAGGTGTAACAAAACTAAAGGGAGACTTTGAACTGGAGCCTATTGATAATATGAGAGCATCTGCATATTTTTATTCTAATTGCAGACACTCCAACCCTCTAGTTTATGACTGACTAAGGTTTCATGTAAAAATAAATGAATAAAATCGCAGGCGTAACAAATGTCAGCAGAATCACTGATGCAGTTTTTTCTATCTTAAAATGAGCAGATTTTAATGTCAAACCCAGAGCAGCCTCTTTACAAATTTTACCCCATGCTGAGCTACTATTTGGAAAAACGTGGCTCTTTTTTTTGGTCATTTGATTAGTTATGTAAAAAAATGCTTAGCAGTGAGTTGCCTGCTCTTAATAAGGTTAACTTACAACACCCAAGTAAACAGTAAAGACTTTCCCATTTATTCCTGGTGCAACTTTTCAAATACCACAAATATATGCTAATGGGGACTGATTACTGTTGTTTCAATTTTAATGTGACTTATCATTACATAGTCAGAGGGGAAAAAAAAAAAAAGAGGTATACATCTAGTCTGACTGCCGCGCTCACTGACAGCCTTGAGGTTGTTACTTCTTACCTCGACAAGGAGGTTATATTTTGTTATTCGTTTGCATGCCTTCCTGACATTCTGCCTGTAAACATGATACAGTAGCTCCAACAGTTTTGAATGAATTCTGGTAAAACTGAATGTTAAATATCCATTAAAATCTGGGTTACGTACACCAAGGTCAACCTCATTATTTATTGGTTGAAAACTCAGAAAAAGCTTTACGACTCAAAAACTCTGATTCTTACAAATGTGCTGAGCTTTGTCAACATATAGAAAGTACTGTATAAAGATTTAAAACATTGTGTTACATTTGACCTCTGACCTCTCCTTCACGGTCAAAGGCTTGATCTGAAGGTCAACTTGCTAACAACGTGTCAACAATGCTATATAGAGCTATTTAAACCTGTGTGCAAATATTGGCATAAAGGTGAAGATCTATGGGGATTCTAAATATGACGTAACCCTGGACCTCTGACCTCTTCTCGAGGTCAAATAAGGTCAAACTTTCATAAAATGCGTTTTTTGTATTGGCAATGATACTGGCATTTCATTTTACATTTCCGCCTTTCTTTCAATGTGACCCTAAAATATGGTACATCTTTAAATACCAGTTTAGAAAGAGAAAGATCTGCCTAGTTGGTTAGAAATATACTGTAGCATAATATTATATAATAAGCTCAATTTATTCATGCCCAGTTATTTACAAATCAATACTTATTACCATTACCTACTCCTACACGTGTGTGTGTAATCGAAGCAAACGTCTGTCAAGCTACCCTTTTCTGATTTTTACTGCACTACAAATGTCTTAACGTACATCACAACAGAAAGAGTATATAAAAAATACAACAGTACTACCTTAAAAGTAAATACTGCCTTGAGCAAGCTGCCTTGGTGGTAGTTTGTGCTCTCGAGAGTGCTTCTTGTTACTTAAAAGGAATGTTTTACAAATTACTTGTGCTTTGAAAAAAGAAAAAAAGACAAAGCAATGCATTATTTTGCTTATTTCCTCCCTTTAGGAGGTACAGTACTTTTGTGCAACACTGCCTGGGGTCCAGAACAGTGCCAACTGTACAGTGTTCCCCTGATCTGTTGCTTTATTGTACTGTAAGTATCATTTCCACTGGACTTTGGTGACTTGCCAAACCTGTTTTTTAAATGCTTAATGTGTTTTTTAAATGCTTAAATTTTTAAAAACTTAATGCTAATATTTTAAAAAATGAATGTGTGTTTGTGTGTAATGTTTTTAAAATACTAGATTTTCTGTCTTTACACATTGAATAGTCTTACTCACTCCCAGAATTTAAGCAATGAACATCTCACGTTACACCAAGTGAGAAGACCAATAATTAAATACTGTCCAAAAATGTTTATTAAGACACTCTTACAGTGAAAAGCAAGACTCTCTCGTCTGCCAAACGACACCACGATTCAGAACTACTAGTCTGAATTTACTTGAACACCACACCATTATACGTGAACTCCAACCGACCTTGTGCTCAAGGCGTAGATGGTCCTCTAGCTGGATCCGTCTATTGGTGTCATAATAGCAGAGCTGGCACTGGTAGGGCTTGATCTCAGCGTGCTTTTGCAGGTGCAGCTGCAGGGCCTGGTCACTGGAGCATGTGAAGGTGCATTTGTGACAACGGAAAACCAGGCCCTGAAGGTGACGCGACAGCTTGGAGCGGCTGACCTCCAATGGAGCCACGCGCTCCTCTGGTGGAGTGAGAGGAGAGAGTGAAGGGGAGAAAGTAAGGCGATTTTGCCATTTTCTTTAGTTTCCCTACAGACACAGAAAGTGATGCTTTAACTATTGAAAAACAACAAAAAGCTCCACACAACATGTAAAGACTGTTGGTATTGCTTGTGTTACCGTTACTTTTACTGGTGTGTTTTTATTCCTCGTGATAAAAATACATGAAAAACATTCTTGTCAGGAGAAATTTAAACATTTAACATATCCATCACTCAGAAACATCGAGCACAGCAGACCAGGCAAGGCGAGAAGCCGAGCTCAGCTGCGGTTCCGGCAGATCAGCTGATCACAGTGCTAGCCCACATCAGCTGACGGCTCAGATGAGAAACCTCTATGTATCAGATTGGCAAATCTCACATGGGGCGTGTTTATTTAAGCCGCTTTAGCCTGCCTACAATTCACTGTGGCTGCAACCCACCTCCACACCAGCTCCTTTCATGTTGGGTCTCTCATCAGTGTCATATCTACTGACGCTGACGCCTGCTCTCCCCTGCACGGGGGATCTGTGCTGTCCTACTCCACAGCCGAGGCATACCGCCAAGTATAAATTACAGCAGATGGAAATAACAATCTTCCTTTGACTGTAGTAGTCCTGACTCAAATATCATTTAACCGTCTCCTTCATGTTGAACACTGCAAATGCCAGCACAGGCAGTATGACGCCGACTTTGAATCTAATGGCGTTTGCTGTAAAAGGAATGTTTTGACATTTTAGAAAATGCACTGTTTTTCGGTCTTGCTGGCAGTTATATAAGATGATTGATATCACTGATGGCTCATGTCTGTTTACTACACAAAAAGAACAAGAGTTAAAGAACAACTCAAGAGCTGGCAAACATTCGCCAAACTGGCCGCAGCGCTGACACCAAAGGTCTTCAGATCTCACCACAACATACGCCCTTCCTTTTGTAGCTGGTTTCACTCCTAAATTGTAAGTGCTAGAAAAAAAAAAAAAACAATATTCACGCGGACCGACCCTTTGACCCTGAGATCCCACAGCATGACCCATCGATAACGTTGACTTGTAAAAAAAACCAGAAAAGCATACTATGTGGCCGGTTCCATTTTGAAGGCAGCGTACCTCTGTGCAGAACAATGTGGTCGATCATGTTGCTCTTGCGTTTGGTGTGGTAGAGGCAGAGAGGGCAGCGCAGGTCTTTAGCGAGGTCCTCTGGCATGTTGTTGTAGTGACCCGCCTCTACGTGCATGGTGAAGGTATTCCTGAGGCAGATTAAAAGACAGAAAGCCTCATCACCCTGTAAGTGTTTCATGTTTGATCCAAGAGTTTTTGTGAGTTTTAAAGATGTAAGTGAGATTTTTCTCTTACTGAAAAAGCTGAGTACATTGTAGAATATGTTTTTAAGCAATAAACTGCACAAAAATGCCAACTGTGGCAAAAATGATGGAAATTAAAACTCATATATGCAAATATTTAATTTCCTTTTTTTTTTTTAAAAATTCCAGAAACTTCAGTAAACACTCCAGTTTCAAAAAAATGTAAATCTTCTGGCCATTATTTCACGGTCCAGACTTTATGAGGTTAAATGAGTGCCTGCAAATGTGCAATGTGTGGACATCTTTCTACATTTTTCTGTAAATTTTGTTTTTCACTTACTTGTAGCAGGTGAAAAAGGAACAATCTTTGCATTTGAAGAGCTTCTTGCCACCGTGACGGTCCCTGTAGTGACGCCGTAGACTCTGCATGTATCCGGAGCTGAACTCACAGAACTCGCACGTGAGGATATTCTCGGGGCGATTGTCAGCCAGCGTTGAGCCACCAGGTGTCGAGCTGGAAGACATTTGACTGCGGGAGGCCAGCTGGTAATGACTGAGCTGCTGACGAACATCCACTGGCTCCAGGTATGACGGATCTGAGAGAGAGGCGGAGGCATTTAGACAACCTCGGGGTTTAATAAAAGGTGACACAGTGTATGCGGACATGGGGAAAATGTAATGTCTGGCAAGTAAGATCAGTTTTTACATTGATGCTTTATCTTTAGATGTTCTATGTTTTACCATAGGACAGGATTTGTATACAAGGTGGCAGGACTTGATTATTTTCTTCCCTCACCAAGTAACCACTCCAACCACAACTCATCGTCATCATCATCAGTTACCGACTGACTCCAGCGCACGGTGAAGTTGTCGAGCTGATGAATTTTTTTTGCACAGCAGGGTGGAGTTTAACCTACTTTATCCACTTGGATCAATTGATCTCCCCGTTTTGTTCAGTTTATGTAAGAGGTCTGATTACATTTCATTAGCATGTAATTTTTTTAAAGGAGTAAACATTTCACCAGGGAATTTATTATGAGCGCCATAACTAACACTGGGAAAAGCTTCGATTTGCTCTCAACAGACCCTCAGTTATTTGCAGCACAGATTCCACAAATGCTGGAAACTTTCCTTTGAGGTTCTCCTCCACGCCGACATGATTGTGTCGCATAATTTCCACAGATTTGTCAGCTGCATGCTATGAACCACACTTTACGCCACATCCCAAAGGTGTTAGACTCGGATCTGGTGACTGGGAGGGTGTCACTGAGGAGCACGGTTGTGTCATTTTAATGAAACCAGTCTGCAATATTTTTTACTTACTATGCTTAAATGTAGCTATTAGAGGGTTAACTGTATCATAAAGGGATGTGTGAGGTCAGCAACAGTCCTAAGATAGGCTGTAGCATTCAAACAATATCCGACTGCCATCGAGGTGCTCAGTAGTGAACTCTAGAGACTGTGTGAAAATCTCATGAGATCAGCAGCTTCGAAAACACTCAAACCACCAAATCAGCCCGTCTGGAACCGACAATTATGCCACTGAGGAACACTAACACAAGCTCCTAACATGTATCAGCAAGATTGTGCTATTACAATCCTGGCAAATAAGTGGCTGTTTAGATACACATACGAAAAGGCACGTGGTGCTAATAAAGTCTTCAGTAAGTCGATAGAAAGAATACATAACGTTAAATAAAAGGGCCATATATGATTCATGCCTCTGTAAAGAAGAGGTGTTCAGATGTGCTTACACCAAATGTCCCTCACACCCCCGCCGAAGTGTAACTGTGACTGTTGTCATTTTGTACCCTGCCTCTTTCCCTCCTCATTCCCTTTCTCGAGAGTCTATAATATCATCGAGCCGGCTCATATTCTCGTCCTAGTTTGAGCCTCCAACACATCAATAAATAAAGTACAGTGACACTAACAGAGTATCTCTCTGTGCGAAAAATACCTCATTCAGCACTAAGAGTAGGCGAAAGCAAGCAGGGAATGGGGAAAAAAACCCAACAACTTTTCTTTGAAACTTTGCTGTTACAAAATTCTTGAGCTCCATTTTTTGACTTGGACATAGGTGCTCTATTAAATTAAACAGCGCCACGCTTGATTAATTCCCGTAATATCTTCTCCGCGATGTGGAGGAGGTATGGAGATGAGACAGAAGATGAAGAGCAGATTTTGTAGTTAGGTGGGGATGTGGCTTCTTAAATTGTTCATTAAGGGCTAAAACTATTTATTGTACTGCATTAGAGATGGAATACCTGTGTGGGAAAGTTAAAGGAAAGGAGGAGAACGCCTTACGACAGCGGCTGCCTACACTAACTGCCAAGCTGTCGCCCTCAAATTGGAAAAGCTAACACGGAAGTCATAAAGGAGTTACCTGCAAGCTAACACACATTGTAAGTACAGCTGAAACCTTTAGAAACTCACTCGCTTTGCAGGTATTTGGTCATAAACTAAAGCACTGGAAAAAAAATTAACCTAATCCTTTGCTTTATAGAGTTCCTAAAGCTATTAATTATTCATCCTGCAGGGATGATGAGCGTGTATAGCAGTCTAGTAGTCATCGAGATATGGTGTGGATCAAACTAATACGCCTGCACTGCCATTTTGCTAAAAGCGATGATGAGGCTGGATTTCAAAGACCTTTCGGTTTTATTTTCTTAATTCTGCCAGGTACAACTGTTAGGAGGAATTTTCCAAGAAATTCAAGTAAACATTGCTGCTAATAACGGGCAATCAAATGGAAATCTTTTTCAAGACACCGTGCCAACAAGACAAACTCCCTCTGTTTGAATTTCAGACATTCAGCTGAAGGTAGCTAGTTTGGCTCAGTAAAGAGACATTCAATATGTCAGCCCCGCTCTTTCTCAATGCTTCATTTGTCTTGGTGGGGCACAGCTGACAGTGGTGGATGGTGCATTGAGGAATGCTGCCCCGCTTCAGCTCCAGGGAAGATTCCACAGCTCCAGCAGCAAGGTGACAGCTGCTGCCAAGAACAGTCTGCAAGCTAAAGCAGCCGCTGCAAAGCAACTATAACACCTCAAACATGGCATTACATCAAGGGGTTTACTTCTACACCAGCCTAGAGTCACGGCGCGTCCCCGTCTGAACATATTCTGTGGAAAAACAGTGTCTTACGTAGTCAAATCTAAACAGCCACAGTACTACATTAAAGCATTTCTCCAACATGAACGCATGACTCACGAATACCAGACTCACTTCTACAGATGGCTATGCTTGTTAGGCATCCCCGCTTAATTTTATTAACGCTCTCCACCCTCAAAGTGACGGCACTTTCCTGCCTGCATATCCAAGCGTACATTGAGAATGTCTCATGTTTCGGGGAGGGGAAGATCCTGACATTCAAGTGACTGAAATGTGTGTTTCGACAGAAGTGATTGGTCATGAGAGGTTGTTTCCCAGTGATACCCCATATAGACACCTGAGATTACCCTGGCAACCAATTATACAGTTAAATGCATACACCCTCAGTGACAGCTACTTCATGCTGGCTCCTATTTCATTATAATAAACATTACACATGAGCTCCTGCAGTTTTCTATATAGCTTATATGCAGTAAATTTCATCAGATGTAAGATTCAAAGCTGGAAAATGCTATAGTCGACTGTGGTGAGCCAGGAGCCTGCTGCTTATCAGCACCTATAAAGCTCACTAGATAAAATATTATAATTTGTTCCTTTCACCCAGATACAAAGCGAAGAAAACAATACTTAATGAAGATTACGCATGATCTCATACCATCAGGTGCTATGGGAGTCTGTTCTGGATTACTGGCCGGTCGGGGGGGCCTGAGGGTGGCATGCGCAGCCTGGTTGGCTGCTCGGAGTTTGGGAAGGGTCAAGACTTCACCGTGGTCTCTCAGAGAGTGCTCCTTCAGCTGGCTGATGGTCATAGAAGTGAAGGGGCAGGACAAGCACTTGTATGTGTGCTGCTCACCTGGAAGAATATTGAGGATCATGAGGCGTTGGACTCGATTTTTACATCAACACAGAAGTATTATACATACCAGGCTTGCAAAGACCTGCACATGGTTCTAGATAGCTAATTAGGGAGCATTTGTTAAGGAAAGCAGTGATGATAAACACATCCCGACCACAAACAAAGCCCTTTGAGGAAATCTGGAGCAAATGTAATACCCTATTGGCAACAGGGCTCCCCCTGAGTTACAGCGTGTATTAAAGCTCCTTAAACTTCAAGCAGAAATGCTGAAGCTGGTCCCATATTTTAGACTTAGAAGAAATTTGATTTGATTGAAAGTTTGAATTTGCACCTGAAGGAAGAGCTCATAAAAAAAGTAATCCTTGGTTCATTAAAAAGCTTTCAGTGCAGGTTAGCGAGCCAGACAAAAAGAAGAGTACTACATAAAATACAAAAGGTTACAATGAGGTTATCACAGCTTATCTCTCATTTACAAATTGAAGCCCAATACAGTGACCCATTTTATTACTTTATGCTCTATTATAGCATATAACTGCACACTGGTGCAAGCTTTACTTTATAATTTTTGGTTTTGATGTTCTGAATGTTCCCATGGGGATTTCCAGCCTTGTACTTCCTGCTTCTGTTAAATGTATTTGCTTAACATCTTAAAAGGAAGCAGCATCCTGATCCAAATCTAACTCTTAGATTGGCTTGCCACACACAGCACTGAACTATTTCTAGTAAGAATATCTTCAATATAAATTCCTGGCAGTGGTAACAGCTTCAATACAAAAGCACTGTGAAAGGAAAGATTCAATGCTGATTGTTTTCACAATTCCAATTATTGAATGTAACTAAACACTAGTTTGCCTCAAAGATCTAGAGCGGGGAAGTCAAACTTACATTGTGGGCCACATACATCCAACTTTGACCTTAACCAGTGAAACTGCTCTTTCTGTCAGTGTAAAGAGGCTTAACTACACTTGCAGCCATAACAAATTAAAGGAATCTTTATTTCTTACAGTTTAAGCCCAAATTGTAAACTATGGACCCACTGTACAATTTCTGACCTTTACAGATTGACTTCTTACAAACTGAAAAAATGTTGAAAGTTAAATCAGTATACATTTTTTGATTATTTTGGTGTGAATGGACGTGGTGGAGGTCTTTATTATTAGGAAAACCTATAAAAGTCATGAAAATACATTTCACATTTCCCAGAGCCTTACAGTGGGCCGGATTGGAGTCTTTGCTGGATTGATTCTGGCCCCCAAGCCTTATATTTGACATCCCGGATCTAGCGCGTCTTACCGATCTTTCTTCATAGTATTATTCAAATCCTCCTTAGGACTAGCTTATCTGCCTCACCAGTTCCAAGGTTGCTTCATTTTGCTTGTGTTTTGATAGCTCAGGTGGAGATTTTCCGCATTTGCATTAACATGAATTCAAATCGCTGTCTGCTGTCTGGCTCCTTCGACAACAGAAACAATCTCATTATGCCACAACGGCCAGTAAACCTTCACTTTTGTAGCATGCTAGGTTCCCAAATAAAGAAAATGTTAATAATAGAATTAAATTAATACATAATATTAAAAATACAAACGCTCACTTGGGCTTTAAGTGTTAAAATAGGAATTCAAACTAAATCCCTGGATTTAGTGAATGGTTAAAATGCTTCTAAGGCTAACCCACTAGTTGAGCTGTGCTCGATAATCACACAGAACATCTTTTTGCAGAAGATAAACAGGAAGTTGGTAGGTATATGGGTCTAGGAATAGCTTGTTAGTCAGAGATACAGCTGTATGTGACGATGTTCTGTGTCTGCTTGTGTTTTTTTATTTACCTGTGTGTGCCTTATGCAGGTGGCTCTTCAAGCGGCTCACGTAGGCAGATTTAAAGGGGCAGAGCTTACACCTGAAGGGCTTGTGGTGCCCGTGGTGAGACTGCACATGTCGGTCCAGACTGGCAATGAAACAAAATAAAAAAGAAGTTAAAAACAACAACAACAACAACGGCAAAACACAGAAGGGAGGATATGAGATAAGAGGATAAAATGAGAAAAATGGATGAAATGAGGACAAAAGAGAGACAGTGACAAGACGGGAGTACGAGAAAGAAAGAGAGAGCGCTCTGCTCTACAGCATCCACTTTGATGATTTCAACAGCGGGGTTTTTTTTCCCCTTCTTCTTTTCAGCGGCGTCTAAAGCGCTCGATTCTGTTTACCTCGCAAACAACAGCCGCACATTTCCAATGACTACAGAACAAGGAGCCGTGGGGTGAACTCATCTACCCACAATCCCCTGGTGGGAATGAGTGTGTGAGTGCCTGTGGGGACGGTAGCTGTGTTTTTAATGCCAGCCTCCTAGGTGGCATGGGAATGCGGCTTCTTTCTGGGTCAGGGCACATACAGTACAGAGGGATTACACCTGGGAGCTCAGAGGAGATGAGGACTCTCTCTTTCCCCTCTCGCTCTGTGTCTCTGTGATGGATAAAACAAATCACGCTACCAAAATAAAAAAAAATATCTGCCTCGCTTGTAATGCTTGTCTTTCTCTCCTAGGAGGCAGGAAATCTTGGAGAAGATTGAAGATTCAAAGGGATTGTGATAGGGTAAACAGAATAAGGTGTAAAACTGTGCTCTGTACAAAATGACTTTAACATCTAGTTGATCTAAAGAGCAGCTGGTGTAAAGGCTGGTGAGGCGTTTAGCTTAAATATACCGCTTACTGGGGCTGCAAAGGGTTCAAACCACTCATCCGTTTTTAACTGTAATTTTTAATAGATTAATGTCTGACTCACTGCCTCCTGCCAAGTGACTGCTAACGCAAACTAAACATTTCCAAGTAATGCTGCTTCACAGTCGGAGCATTCAAATACCACAGGGTGCACAATGTGTATCGCTGAGGTTAACACTGATCGCACTTCCTCAAGGCTGCATCTGCTAATCCAGCCACTTAGCCAAACAGCACTAGCAATAGCCAAATAACAGGAAGAAGCTTCTCAGCAAGAAGTGCTGCATGTAAGAGCTCCCCATAAAGCAGGACTGACATCTTAAAGAAGATGGTCTTTGCATTCATCCTGCTTGCATGGCGATCGCTATGAAACTTCCCCGGCTTAAGGGCTAACATTAAGACAATTTTTCTAACGACAAGTGGCCATTATCTGTCTAAATATGTGACAATTTGCTTTTCCAGAACCTAATTCTGAACATTGGACGAATACAACACAGCCTTCATTTTGGTGGCATGCAAGAGACTGTATTTCTTCTTTTACAGAGGGATTGTGGCATGTTTTTAAAATCGCTTCACAAATGTGAAAAACTGATCAAAAGCCAGAAAATTTAAATTTTACACATATTTTGAGATTTAAAATGTTTGATAGTCACAAACCCCTCTACGAAAAAAAAGAAAACACTAAAATTGGAAAGTTTGGTGTATCTAAGTCATACTGAAGTACTGATTCCTGGAGGGGGAAAAAAAGCCTTTAAATACATGTATTGTAAGATACATATATTAGGCTTTATGGACACATATGCAATTTTAAGTATTTTACTGTATATAGAAGCCTTTTGTACACAGTAGTGTATTTTGACTCATTATTTTTATTTATCTAATATCACTCTAATTCACTTTTTCTTCCTGTCCCTTGTGTTGCTGTAACAAGTAAATTTCCCCTCTTAAATAAAGTCTATGTCTTAAAAAATCTACACCTATGTGTATATAAATGTGCATTTGGATTATTTTCTTTGCACTATTCTAAAAGGAGACGGAAGCAAAACGGCCACTAAATCTTAAAACTTCATCTTAATGAAAAGCAAAAAATCAAAAGAACTGGACAGTGAGGAAAGATAAAATGTTCAAAGGAGAGTCAACAGATAACACAGTAATATGGTGAATATGTGCTTGCCTCGGCCAAAGTGTCTCAATTTACTGTGCTCTACTCTTTAAAAACAGTACCACAGTACACATGAGGGACAGCACTGTGGAAGCGGTGTTAAAGGTGTCAGTCATAAACCCCGACCCTCCCCACTTACTTGTGTCTGAAGGGCGAGACAAACTGGCAGTACTGGCAGCTGTATTTGTCTTCTTTGCTGAACAGTGCCATGGCTGAGTGGCTCCTCTCGTGGGACCTCAGGCCCTGCATGGACATGAAGACTCGGTCGCACTGGGCACACGGGTGACCCCCTGCTGCCAGCCGCTGCTTCAGCTGGCCCTCTGACACTGCGGCCCTGGCTGCGGCCACCAAGGCCGCCGCCCTTCCTTCACCAGCGTCCGTCTCAGGATCCAGGTTCTCCACGGTAACAGCGACATCATCAGAATCTTTGGGCGTGGCTCCGGGTCTCTCCAGGCCGTCGACTTCGGCGCCTTCATCCCCCTCCATGTTGCCATTAGTTAGGCTCTCTGAAGGCAGGATCAGGGGGACCTCGCTGACTTCCTGCTGCAAAGAAAAAAGAGGAAAGGTCTCAGATGTTCAGCAACCTCTCAGATCATGCTGATTTTTATCTGCCAACACCTTTTTTCATGTGGTTGCAGAATGCTGAAATGAAGAGATCACTTTAATATAAATATCGCTTCAAGTCTAGCACCTACAGTTATTTTTTACTACATTAGCTGCATACAGGCGACAGTTAAGAAGCTGCCTAACACTTCTGCTTCCATCCATGCAGTCATTGTCAGTTAGGCCTCAGTTACAGTTTCTCACACTCTGCCTTTGACCCCCCCTGTTTTTCTTTCCATCTCTCTGTGTTATCTGAAGATCAGCACTTTGGTTAACTTTAACTCTGACCTAAAACTCTTCAGTGTGTTGGTTGAGAGGAACCACACTTGGCTTATATTTAGCAGAATATGACAGAAAAATTCCAGCCTATCCCCTCGTCTCATGTGTCAAGTGTGATAATTGTAACCAACCATAAGCATTTATTCGGGGTGACTAATCGAGACGATTTTTTCTAAAAACAGAAGATCTTGCAACCGTGCAGTTCTACCAACAATTACTGAAAGGAACTGGAAAAACATCTCCATCTCTTCCCCCCCCCTCCCTTCATCTGCCAGAGTGCAGGCTGCTTGCAGCAGTCATCGCGAGCAGAGAGACGATCACCATGACTTTTTTATTGCCTCAAGGAAACTCATTCTTTCTGTGGAAGGACCTGACCCTGCACTTTGTGAATCCATAAATAAGATGTGGCATCCACAGCCCCAGCCTTACCATCCAGTCCCTGAATGCACCGTCAGTCTGCTCTTCACGCTCCCCTCTGAGAAACCAGCGCTGTTCTTGAATTTAATTCCCATCTTTGAACACTATGACCTCGTTACCAAAGTGAATACAGTGCTTTTTCACATGATCACTCTCGTTGGTGGAAAACATGGCGTCTTAGACACATAAAGAGAGACTGAGTGTCTGATGGAAGATCCAGGCCTCCATTTGGGTGAGGCATTGGGTCCTTAGGCCTGTTCCCCTCACTGGCAGCCTCACTGGAATACTAATGTTCGAATGGTTACCCGCCACTGCCCTAAAAGTTATGGCTCACCACTCCAACCCCCCTGCTCCTCTACAGCAATGGGACAGCACTGCTTGTTTTCTCTCGGGGTAGCTGACAGACTGTCTACCCAGAAGCCTCTGTCAGTAATAAACAAAATGGGAAACAGAACCCCAGTCCAGTAAAACAGATCACTGCAGTGCTAGGAGGATGAGAGATGGAAAATAATCCAGAAGCACAGGGGACAGGAAAAAAAATGTGCCTTTGAAATATAGTTAGGAGGGTATTACACTGATATCACATTAGCACAGTGGAATAAATAACATGTACTATATATGTGGTCACGATTTATAAAAGGAAAGGTTTAAAAGAGTCATAACACCACAATAAATATGATGCTACAGATATTTGATGTTTGGCTCATCATCTCTAACCCCTAAAGCACACTAATGCCCCGCTGCATAAACTAAGCCTAAGGCCAATATGAGAACAATAAGAAGGATGCAAGATAAATGTATATTCTTAATAGTAAAATAACTCGTTTAAGACATTTGACAAACGACTTACTTCTATTGTTGCCACACATTTTTAATAATGACTTATTTTATATAGGATATGGATAGTGAATATACACTATATTATTTATTTGACACAAGAAATATAACTATATATTATAAGCACTTTAAGAAGCTTTAAAAGCAGCTTCTCTTACCTTGACATGCCCCTCTTTGACCTCACCATACTGGACATGCTTCCTAAGGTGGTTGCAGATGGCTCGGAGGGTTGGGTGTATCTCTACACAGAAGTTACACCTGAATCCGATGGGAGTTTTATTTACAGGACTCTCCTGTGCACAGAAAAGGAAAGATTTTCTTTTTTAAATGTCCTATTTTAAAATATATGACAAAAAACACACACCATTAAAGCACCATAGCTACCTAATTTAACATGAGTGAATGGTGTGCACAAGCCAACATATCTGCCACAGTCAGAAGACGGCATTATTTTAGTCTTGGTTTACAGTTTTCACAAGAAAAACTACAGAATATTACCGTTCTATAATTTAACATGAAGTTAATATGAAACTAATTCGCAGATCATGAAACCACCCCATCATGCTCAGTTAGCGGTTTGCAAATTGGCTCAATGAGCAAAAGATCTCTGGTTCAATCCTGGAGGGAGACACAAAATAGCATCTTCTAAAGGTAGCTTCTTCTACCATTACTTTTACCGTTTACTGCCAATGAAGTGCAGGGGCAAAGCCACCCTTTAGCTTTAGCACAATGCCACAAATGGTTGTTTTAAAAAAAAAAAAAGAAGGAAGCTTCCATCTTACAGGAAGATGAAGAACACATGTAGAGCATTGGTATGTGACTCTCAGGTAAATCACAGTATGCCATCACACACATTAATGGTAGGTAGAGAATTCTATTATGCCTTAATTCTTTCTTTAATGAGATTTCGGGACGACTATGTTTGCTCACCTTCTCCTGTTTGCTCTCAGGCAGCTCTGTGGCTTTCTGCTTGCTGAGGAGCTGCCTCCTTCTCTCGTGCCTCATCGCCTTTTTCTGAAACTCCTCATTGTGCTTCAGGAGATGTTTAGCAAGAGCGGGGAGATCTAGGAACTTCAGCTCACAGTGAGAACACAGATATAAATCGGGATCCTCGTCCCAGAGACCAGGAGATACCACAAAGTCCCGCTTCAAGTCGTTGCAGTGGTGGTTGTTGTAGTGCATAGAGAGCAGCTCGCCGGTGCTAAAAGACAACCTGAAGCACTTCAGACACTTGAATGGCAGCCAGTCCACATCTCCATCCTGCTCAGGTTCGAGCGGGACCTCTATCACTTCCTTATCGTCCTCTGCTGATGCACTCGCGGCAGTCTTTTCGGGTTCTTTGGCATAAATGACAGTGAAGTAGCGGCCGAGTTTGCTCGAATGCTGCTTCTTGGGGAAGACACCCGGGTGGCGTTTAATGTAGTGTGAGACAATGCTCTTCCTGCTGAAGGCCTGGAAGGGGCAAAGAGAGCACCTCCGTCTCTCCACAGCTAATCGCAAATCTTCGCTCATTTCTGAATTGTCCCCTTCTGTCGGCGGGGGTGCCATCACTTTGTTCACCTTTTCGTTCATAGTCTTCGAAGCAGCCAGACAGTGGGTGTAATAGGCATCGATATCATGCCGCTTCTGGTAGTGTGCTGCCAGGCCTTTGCGTATGGGGTTTGTGTATGAGCACAGAGCACATTTGAAGACGTTATTTTTACCCTCTGGCTGAGCACGGACGTTGTTGTGCTTGATACGGTAGTGGCGAGCGATGCCCTTCCTGGTCGAGCAGAAGTATTTGCAGAGCTGACACTTGAACACAGCGTGTTTTTCCGTCTTATTGATGGGTAACTGAGAGAGGGCAAGGTCCAACTCACTGACCTCCTGGACTTTTGCTGCACTTGATATATGACTAGCGCTGCACTCACCTGCTGGCTCGGTTTCTTTGCCAGAAGAAAAATTAGTCAGAGAAGGAGAGAACATGTCGGAAGCAGACTGATTGTGATATTTCTCATAATGGATTTTGAGTTTCTCCAGAGTCCCATGCGTGTACGGGCACATTTTGCATCTGTACGCGCCGTAGCCCTGCCTTTGAGTTTTGAACTTGTCGTCCCCTTCGTGCAACTCTGTGATTTGCTCTATGTCGTCTGCAAAGTCTTCCGCTGTGACCTTGACCAACGGGTGTCTCTTCTGATAGTGGGTGAGGACTCCGTGGATCCGGGAGTTCACATACGGACAGTGGCGACATTTATACACAGAACTGGGGTTGAGGTCTGCCTCCTGTGCAAAATCTGCAGCTTTCACTTTCATGCCTGGGTGCTTCTTTCCATAGTGGGTGAGGAGGCCGTGGAGACTGTTGTACTCTGACAGACATACAGTACACTGATAAGGATTGTTAGAGATGGAAAGGCGTGGGTGGTGAGGCTGGGGATTGCTTTCTTGAGGTGGGGTGGCAATAACCAACGGGCCGTCATCTTCAACAGTCTGGCAATTCAGAGGCGTCTGCTCTTTGGAAACCTGCTGCTGGGCTTTTTCAGTTGAGCCGTTTCCTTTGATTATATCCAAAAGCACGGATTCATCCCCTTTGATAGCCCAGGGGTGGACTGCCTGATAGTGATTGGTGATGTCCCATATTGTGCAAGCCTCAAAGGCACAGTCCCTACACTTGTAATGTTTCGTCTCTGCATTGCCCCCCTGTTGGGTTGTTTCAGGCCCAGCCCACAGCTTGCTGGCCATGTATGTGTAATCAACATTATGCTCAGGGTGGCGTCTTTGGTAATGGAGCAACAGACCCTGGGGTTCAGCATGGGAGTAAATACACCACTCACAGTGGTAGCCAGCCTCCAAGATACCATCTTGATACGCCCAGTGTAAAATTGTCATGGCTGTGGCTTTCACAGCGGGGTGCTCTTTCTTTAGGTGCTTCTTCAGAGCATAGACGTAGGGAGACGTGTAGGAACAGTGCCTGCACTTCAGGGAACGCAGAGGAGTAGTGTTTTCAGGGTCTGGAGGAGCTGGGACAGCAGCAGACGAGGCGCCGCTGGACTGAACCATCTGCGCTCGCTCACGTTGACTCCGAACGACTGCAGTGTGGCGGCGCACAAGGTCAGCGTTGGCCTTGGTCTCCCTGTGCTTTTTCTGATAGTGAATAAGCACGCCTTTTACAGTGCGGTTGCCGTAATCACAGTGCTGGCAAAAGAACAGCTCATCCTCGCCTTTGTCACCACTTCCTGGTTTGGGGCTCGAGTTATTAGATCCGTCGTGACCGTTATTTTGAAACTGCTTCATGAACTGCTTGGGTGCTGCAATCTGCAGCTCATCCATGAGCTTCATCAATCCAGGGGTAGGAGCGCCATGTTTGATGTATTTCGCTGTCACTTTCACCTCCGGGTGTCTTTTCTGATAATGGACCAAAACACCAACAACAGATCTGTTGCTGTACACGCAGTGCTTGCAGTAGTACATTTCTTCATCTGATCCATAAACTGCTGCACTTGATTGTTTTGGAGTCGAAGACATGCTGGTGTTAAACGAAGAGTTGGCTACAGGCTGTGACTGATCCACTGAGATGACCTTCATGGTTTTCTGTATACGGAAATAAGACGCCTTTTGCTCTGGGTGTTTTTTCTGGTAGTGGACAAGAACAGAGTGCATATTGGGGCTTGCAAAGGAGCACACGTCACAATCGTAGACGACAACATTGCTGCCTTCTTTGAGAGGTTCTGGGTCAGCGCTAGCTTCAGGGGATTTGGAAACCGCTTTCTGCACCGGGCTTGAGGTGGACCTGGGCATCGAAGTGGGAGAGTTGAAATTTTTCGGTCCTGAATTGAGTATTTCCCTCAGAGTCTGTGATTCGCTGCTTTTGTGGGACTGCTCTACAATGTAGCTGGAAAAGATCATGGCGTTGTTGATTTTCACGGTGGGGTGCATTCTTTGGTAATGGGGCATTAGGCTCCTCACGTTAGGGCTTGTGTACGAACAAAACCGGCACATGTATAAGAGATGCGGCTGGTTGAAGTTGAGCACATTGCTTGCTTCAGGGTGGTGGTCCATGTAGTGTTGGTGCAGATCGTTGTAATTTGTGTATTCGATGTAGCACTCTAAGCAGCGGAAGACTGCACTCTGGTCTTCGGGGTCCAGGATGTACTTAAAGCTGAACTTGATGTAAGGGTGCATCCTCTGGTAATGGGTGCTGACACTACGAGCCGACTTATTGTGGTAATCACAGTGTTTGCAGTAGAAGCGTGTAATTCCAGGATCCTCTGAATATTCCATGTTCTCTTGGACAGCACTGTCACTGGCATCAGCGGAGATATTTTCACTATCGTCCGAGAGAGTCAGCGATATGGGGATGTTTCTAGGCTTGGACCTAGGGTTGCTTTTTCTTTTCCCTATTCTGCTGCCCTCATTAGAGCTGGCAGAGTCTCTTGCATAAAGCTGCTGTGTGTTGTAAGCAAAGACAGGGTTGTTGTTTTCATTGTTTCTCCCCTCATCAGCGCTGGCATGATTTTCTCCCGCGTCTTCATCATCCATGTCATCCAGATTAATGACGGTGTCCTGCTGGCTTTGGCTTATCTTGCTTTGAAGGTTACTGGCAATTTCATCAATTCTGGTTCTCTTTTTGACTGAGGACAAATCCAAAGGCAAGTCATTAATGGACTTCCTGGCTCTTTTCCCTGTTACTAAGGGCTTTTTGGTGGCAAGCCCTAAAATGGGGGTCTGGGTTTTTTGTAGGAAGATTGGAGAAGCATCCACTTCAGAGTCTGGCTGGTCAGACAGCTGGGCTTCAAAGACAGTGGAATCGAGGTCATCACAGTAGGAATGCTTATGCTGCTGGTGGACCCTCAGACCTTTCAGAGTGGTGGTGGAGAAGCTGCAGAGGGTGCAGCGGTGAGGGTTCTGCTGGTCGTTTGGTGTGCTGGTTGTCTTTTTCCCATTGACTTTAGAACTCACGTTACCCTCATTAACTGGCTCTGCTGCGCTGTCATTCTGAGGTTCTGGGCTATCACCTGTCAGGTCCAAGGTTTCTAAATCTGAAAAATTGTGGCTCTGTTTGTGCGTGCCTAGTTTCAGAGGGCTGGTGCAAATAAATGGGCACTCATCGCATTTGTACACCGTGGCTTTGCCAGAGAGGTGAATATTTTCAATGTGGCGGGAGATGCTCCGCCTGTGCATGGTGAGGAAGGAGCAGAAGGGGCACTGAAATCGGTTCATGTACTTTCTGAAGGGAATTCCTTTAGTTTCCAATAATTTATTATCCTCATCTGTTAATAGCTGCTTTGCATCTGCGGACAGGGTTCCAGTGTAGCTGGGATCGTCCATATCACCCAGCTCTTCGTCATCGTCCTCTAAGCTGCTCCTCGAGTCTTCCTCATTGAGTAGGTTGGTGTCCATATCTATCGCACTGTTGGGAACATCGGATGATGCAAACCTCTTGGATAGAATAGAAGAACCTGTGCTGTTGGGTGTAACTGCACTTATCTGTGCATATTGAAAGGATGAGATCTCTGCGATGGACTTCTCCAAGGTGTTTTCTGGTGTTTTTGCTACAGACTCCTCCTTTCCGCTAACATTAGCGTGGGAAGAGGAGGGAGAATCTGGTTTGGGGGAGCTTGCACTTGCCTGCTCTTCCACCTCCGTAGTGCAGGAAACTATCTTGACCTTGTCACTGTGCTCCTTCACCACATGATTGGTCCAGCTGTCCTTCTGGTTGGTCTGATAGTCACACCACTCGCAGGCAAACGTTCCCTTCATGAGCCCACTAGCCGAGTCCGACTTCTCACCGCTTTCATTGCACTCCGGGGGATCTCCAGCACTATCCGAAGGAACTTTGTTGTGATACATTAGTTGGTGTTTCATTATCCGTGCTTTCCGTGGGGACTTATATGTGCAATACTGACAGGAATACACTTTAGAATGGTCACTGTGCATTATGACAGTGTAGCTGGGCTGCTTTGCAGTCTTTGAGGAGACACTTGCATCCGAATCGGGCTCTATGACATTATGCACCTTTTTGGTGTGGTTTCTTAAGAACGACTTTGATCTGAAGTAACGGACACAGAACTTGCACTGATAAAACTGCAGATGAGTTTCAGCTGTTGGCTTTTGCGATGTTTGGTTGGGACTGTCAGTAGAGTTGGGGCCTAAAAAGAAAGAAAAAGAAAGAAAGAGAAGAGAAAGATTATTAGACACATGCTGGAAGATAGTAAATTATTTTGCTGTAATTTCTTTCCCTTTCTGTCGTTTCTGCTGATAAAGTCCATCCACAATGCTTTACATTACCCAACTTTGTAAGATGTATGATCACCTTACTCTGTAGACTTTTTTATAACAGACACAGACATGATCCTAATCCTCAACAAAACAACAGCAACATCTGAATGAATGTGGTAGGCATACTCATTCCAGATTTAGGAGGCGTATAATCCTTGTCATCTTTATCATCATAGTCCTCTTCTTCCTCCTCGTCTTCATCTTCATCTTTCAGGGAATCAGACTCATCTGCATCTGCAGGCTGCAGGAAAACAGTGTGCACTTCCTGTATGTGAGTCTTCAAGTCGTCGTATGACTCGGCACGAAAGTCACAGCCGTCACATTGCAACACCTCCATTATTAAAACTGGGGAAAACTCCCTGGAAAATCAGGGAAACCTGCAAAACACAAAGAGAGAAAATCATGAGGACACAGAACCTTTTTCAAGAAAAGCCAAAGTAATATAAAACAATTGAGCTGACACTTTCACACGTGAGGTCAGGGCCCGAATTTTGTCAGACTCAGAGAAAGTATATACAGAGATAGTCCAGTCCTAGACTTCAGGGCTGTCATCACCCTGTTCAGTGTATTAAACATGCTGTTCCATAAAAATGAGCTCAGTGATGATCTGACATGATTATCAGTGATGATTACTGCTCTGTGAGCAAAGAATAATCAGGTGCAGGATTGTACACACACCTTCACCAAATAACAACACTATGAAAGAAAAAAAAAAGAGAACAGATGCTTATGTGTATCAGCTCAAAAGATATGCTCCAAATGCAAACCCTAATTTCATAGCTTATAGAACCTCCTAACTTTACATTTTCAGCTGTTGTACTGTGAGGAGAAATTTATTGCATAAAGTGCCGCCCTTTGAATACACCTTTCAGGACGGCTTTGAATAGACACAATTAAAGCACCAAAATCAAATGTGCCACCGAATTATTATTTTTAAAAAACAAAATTAAAAAATTGATAGAAAACAAGTAGAGATAACAAAAAACAAACTGCAAAAAAACAAAACAAAACAAAACAGAACAAAAAGCCCAAAACAAAACCCCCCAAAGAAACAAAGAAATAAAAAAGAATTCATCTGTTCTCCTTTTGATAAAAAACCCGCACGGATCAAGCGCCATAAATTCACATACAAATATTATCTATCTCTAAAATGACAGGAGTTGACACGAAGCCAACAAAACATGACACAGAGACAAATCAGCAGTTGCCGATTTTATTCTGAATACTAAGAAGGTTCCTTTTTTTTTTTTTTTTTTGCATAGCATCATTCCAAGAACAATGGAGGGACTGAGGAGGGATTATGGGCTGATTTGTCCCATTTTTATTACCTTGGGATAAGCAACAGCTGGAGAGCAGCTCCACAGCTCAGTATTTAGAGCAGACTATTCCATCAGATTGTATCAACTGCTCTGAAATAAGATTGAATGAATCAACTAAGAAATGATGGCTTTATGTCTTTGGGCTTCTCTGTAGTTCGGACATAGCCAGTCAAATGAGAGCTGACAGCGTGGCCGTTATTTCAAATCTCTGTCATTGTGGCTCTCTGATCACCAGCAGTGATTTTTTTTCCCCTCAAAACTACATAAAACATGTAGCCGGCATTGGTTATTGAAAAGATGGTTAGAAGGGCAAAGTTTACAGCCTTGACTCTAAAATTAAAATACATTCAATCTGATTTTCTTCTTCCAAAAGCGGCAAATTGAATGACAGCAAAGTTTTTCTTTAACATGTTACATTTTTTAGGATGAACTTCATAGTGGGTTCATCTTTTCAGTAAATGTAACTCTAATATGTGAGCTATAGGGTGTTATGGTCCACATAGCCCCAGAAAATCTGAGATTCTTTTTTAACATACAAGTATGGTTCATTCCATAAATGCCTGTCCGAGTACTGTGGGCAGATAAGGTTAAAACTGAGGTTTACTACCAGAATAAGTATGCTTGATGTTTAAAAAGGCAGCAATTGATTTAACAGAAAAAGGGCTGTGTGTCAACACACGTAGAAGGGAAAAACGGAAGAATTCGTCCATGAACTACTTCTGCTTTCATAAAACCCAAGCTGAAGCTTTTGTCCTTTAACATGATTGCAAAATCTGTGGAGCAGATCTTAACATGAAACATCTCAGAACCTGAAATAAAAGAGAAAGGATTTCTAAAATCAAAAGACAGAAAGCTTGTGACAAAACTGAGAAAAAATAAGCAGAGACCTAACTTTTACGCAGCTATTTTATTTCATTAATAAGTAAAAGTGCATTCACCTGTAAAGAAATGCTTGTTTTTTAAATGCCTCTTTGGAGTCATCCACAGCGCCTGATTAGAACCCACTGAGATAAACCTGCAGGTGCATCAAAACGGTCTGTTTGACTCAATGAGCAAATAAAAGCAAACCATGCCACAAATCGACGGTTAAGAGATTACATTACTTTGGTACTAAATCAGCACCTCTGTGGCCCGATTTCAACAGGAACTGTATAATTTGAATTTACCTAAGCTGACATCTTTGGCAAGTTTCCCAACCAAACTGCTTGTGTCCAAGGACAGGGCACAAAAAACACACAACTATCAAATGTCTAACAAGTAAGGATGAGTAAGGCTGTGGTGTGGGAGTCTTTAGGTTTGTTCAACACAACCGGCATGCAGCCGTTTCACAGAACAAGACACACCCTGCTGTGCAAACAGCAGCTCCTCATGCTGTTTCTGTATTTCAGGATGATTACACCTTCAAACCAGAAAGAGTTTCATGAAAACTACCTGGAACATTTCAGGATGGATTAAAGCACCTCTGAAAGCACAGGTGGCCCTTCCTCACTGCCTGCTTGATGAAGTGCGATGAGTTTCCTTTGTTTTTCTACAGCACTGCATGGCAATGTCCGCAGGAGGGATAAAAAAAAAACAACAAAAAAAAGAGTAAAACAACAATGAAAAAAAAGCAAAAACAAAAAAACCACACACACTTTGTGTACACAAGTGGTATGTACACAAATGAACACCAAACACACAGCACTTTACGTACAATGCATGCCACTACTCCTCGAATCTGTTAAAAGTGGAAGAGGTAAGAAGCCCCAGACTGTAACAACAGTGCTCTTTTGCACAATTTAGCTTTTTTTTCCCTGTGTCTTTATTGTACAACTCTGCAGTTTAATAATGAGGAATGACAAGTGACATTCCCCACACTACTCCCTGGCTCGATTCACGAATGGACGTCCGGGTTACAATGGACTGTAAGTCCGTGTCTGACATCCCAGGAAGATGACTTTGGTATGCATTAAACACATTTTCAAGCTGAAAATCAAGCCTCTTTTCCAAGACCCACTTCTTTGCAATGACTATTCATTTGTTTTCTATTAGGCGACGGCCAAAATGTTTTGAATATATTCAAAGAAGATTAATGATTCACACTTCCAGTGTGACCCTTGTTGATCCCTTGTTGTTTTAATAAAAAAAATAAAAGAAAAAAGTCTACACTGCACTGTTCTTGGATGGCTGGAATATGACTAAATCCTATCTTACTGCTGTACTTTTTGTCATTGAAAGAATTAAAAATATATGACTGGCACAAAATAAATAGTATCCCATAAACCCAAAGCCTTGAATCTAAAAAAATTTTTAAAGCAAAAAAACAATATAAAAACAAATAGACAAATAATCTGCTTAGGCCTGTTCATTTGAATGCTGCAGTGCATTAAATGTCTACAACACGACTAAATTAGACCAAGAACATCACAGTTGAAATTTGTGGGCGTGGGTCTGGAAAAGATGACTAAACACCGAAATCAGGTCATGTCAACTAGCGATGTACTTTGGGGGAAAAAAAACAAGACAAGAAAAGCGCTGTTAACCAAGTATTTAGAACCATGTGAAGCATTAGCTTTTAGCATGTTAGCCAAAAGCTAAACCATGGTTTGGTTTCCTCCTATCAAAGTTAACATTTAAAAAATAAAGCACAGTCGAATCATGCCTTCATGGCCAGTTCATCTGAAAGTAGATATCGGCAGCCAGAGACGAGACATCTGCAGCAACACTTGTACAGCAAATGTACAACAAGCATTTTATCACTAAAAGCTCCACAATGTGAAACCAAAGAAAATCAAAAAACAGACCTGTCTTTCAGGTCTTAAATGTCATGGCAAAGCAGAAAAGCCTTAAACCTGCTTTTGTAATGGCCACTAGGGGGCGATACACATGGTTACAAAAAGACATCCAGTTCTATGTCTGACTGTAAACCTGCTCCTACAGACTTTATAGATTCAGTCTCTCATTTCAAGTCATATTGATTTTTTTTTTTTCTTACAAAAAGTTCATATTATATTAAGATTTATCAAAGCCTTCATTGCACAGGCATCATTGCATGCAACTACCTGACAACTACCAGTTGCAAGAAAAAGTAGCACTCACCCAGGCCTACAGACTGGTCAGTGACCCCCTGGTAACCTGTGGTTACTAGGGACCAGTGGGCACAATTAGTGGTCAGTGGTTGCTGGCAGTGGTAATATTAAGTTGGTTCACAAAGAGGTATACGAAGCCACACCACAAACCTCTACACAATTGCTTTGGTAGCAGGTTGCACCAGTTGCCTCTGTGGAAGATGCGGATTTTCTCGCCAGCAGTTGTAAAGGTCGCGCCAAGCGGAAATGTGAAGTGCACAACGCAAATCAGAAATGGAAGCTGTACGCCATCAAAGTAAAAGTTGCGCCTTTTGAAATGTTTTAGCAGTAAGGTACAGCTTTTACCTTGAAGGCAAATTTTCTGTGAAACTTATAAGCAAGTGTTTGCAGACACGTCTGCATCTTCCATACAAACTACGAGCAATCACAGCACTGGTTACCATCACTGTGGTTATAAGACGTTAGCCAACAAGCGAGCAGTTTTACATTCAGGCCTGCCCGCTACATCCATCTTGTATACAGTGTGTGTCTGGAACTGAGAGAGAAATAAAAAGCTATACACAATCACCCTTTATCAACGTGTGTTAAGTGGAGAATTACACTTATTTTAGGAAAGTTCCCAAAAACCATTTGTTGCTATTGGTTTTTTCACCCCCCATTCAATTTGTTCAATTCTGAATCAACAACAATTGAAAAAAAAAAACTAATTCAAAGTATTTTAAGTGAAGAAAAAAATACTTTGTGTAACTGAACTACTAGAAGAAAAAATTAATTATACTTATTCTACTTATATTTATTATGTCAGGTTCAACTTGGATAGCTATCTGTGAAATGTAGTTTCAGTAACACTATCATTTTCAGTCCCCCCACTCTCACTCCCACTGCAATTCAAATGAGATCCAGCCAGAGACAGTTGGGAATCCTACCGTGCTTCCCACACCCAACTGACCAGCCAGTGGAGCGCTCCACAAGAGCCAGCCAAACTGCCAGTATGTCCCTGAGCAACCAGGGGAGCCATTGTTGTTCGGGGTCAGGTTACAACTTCACCACGTGGCCCCACCCTGCTCTCTTGGCAGTTCACTGCTGTTTTGAACAAAGTTGTCTCCTAATGAAGGGTTCCTTGACATGGATATCAAGAGAATCCCGTTGGAGAAGGAGGGGAGAGAGATGGCCAGGGAGGAGAGGGGGAGAGAAATAAAAACAACCCTTGTACACAACCAGCATTTGCCTCAGAGTTCGCTGTGTCTTTTCAGGCAGTCAGTCCCTGCACCACACCAAGTTAATGGGTGAGATTGTGTAACTGCTTTCATCTAGTCAGCTGGGGCTCTAACAGACAGCGACTGAGCTGCTCAGATCCTCCTCTGAGCCGAGCTTCAAGGGCAGCCATTTTAGGAGCTGACTATGTGCGCTTAGGTGTTCAGCCAGCACACAACATGGACCCACAGATCTGATCCTCTTCCTCAAAGGCAGGCAGCCTGTCGCTGGAGAGCTGCTGACAGAAATCTATCTGCCAGATGTACAGTACTGTACCCGAGCTCTCTGCCCACACAGCTCAGCAGAAAACATCTCACGCTCTTGCCAGCCTGACTTTGCGCAGTCTTTTCATTTCTCGGCGACATTATCTCTCACATCAAGAGATTCTCGGAGAAATGCTGGATGTCCCTCTAAAGGGAAGAAAGAGTAGGTCAGAGCAAGCGGCATCCACCGGCAGTTTGCGGAGCGAAATACAGCAAAAGCATTTTGCGGAAGCCGCCAGCAACGTTCCACAAGGGGGTCTAAAAATGTGAGGCGTGTCTGAACTTCTTTATCTCAGAGCGCTCTGCAACCCTGAGCCCTGAGGAGACAGGGGCACACAGAAGCAAAAAGGGAAGAGCAGATCTGAGAGGGAAAGGACGGGAAGGGAAGGGAAGGGTGGGAGGCGGTGAAAGTGCATGACGGAGCCACCTGGAAGACCTTCGGTGCAAGCAAAAGAGGACAAAGCCATCAGACTGGGCTCCCCAGATTCCAAAGTCTACTGACATTTGTTAATCACCAACCGGTCTCACTGCATTGGCAAGCTCTGCCAGCAGTCACACCCTCTACTCAAACTGGCTGACAGCAGCTGCTCTGTCTGAAAGAGGGCCTTTGAATAAGCCAGCATTAAGCTGATTAGGAGTACAGAGGTTTTTGTCCTTAACTGTTGGTTAGCGCAACCATCTCCTGCTGTCTGGGAGAGAAAAGTCCACAGATGTGTTAAATTATTATATGGCATGCATCCTGGCGACAGATAAGTCATCTGGCAAACAAGGCAGGATGTGCATCTCGTCAACCTGCACAGCCTCAATAATTAATGACCCAGTGAATGAAAATGACAGCCTGATTTTTTTAAAGGGGGAAAAAATGATAGTGGCAATAACAGCAGGTAGCCAGAATCATGGAAATGTATTTATTCCTGTTTTCTGTAGAGTTTAGATGACCACAACAGAGAAGAAATCACTATGTTTAGTTTCTAGAAAGTTTTAAAGCAGAGAGACAGAAATGTGTAGGTAGGTAACCACACAATACTCCAAATCCTGATCTCTTTAGCCCACAGTGCTTCACCAGGGTTTACCCAGAAGAAAAAGGAAAAGCCAGGGAAAGATCTCATTGTGTCTTGCAGAGGAGAAAACGTTGCGTCACGATACCAGTGAGAATTTGGCCTCTTGCACAAACAAGAGAAAGAGAGATCTGGAGATCAAGATGTCTACTCCCATCCTCTGATGTCAGCGGACCCGGAGAACTCAAGACACCGGATCAGAGTGTGTGCTTTAAGAGTTTCTCAAACACAAATAGCACGCAACATCTAACGCAGCTATGAGTAACTCATAAAATAAACAAGTTACTCCCTGTCACAGGTTTGAGCGAAAACAAAGCAAGACGCTGAAATATAAACAATAAAATAAACATGGATTCAACTGTCGAACTTCTCTATACAGATGTTTGTTGTGCTACATGGGGCAAAGATTACAGAGATTATCGAGGCGTATTATGTCATGTAAATCTAATTTACCATTAAAATAAAGTCGGATTTTTCAAAGCATTAGAGCGAATGTAAACTGAGTTTTTCCTGGTATTTATTATGAGAAACAGTAAATGTAAAGTTAGATTTTCCCATTTGCACTCCAGTTGTGGAGGTAATGGACCATGATGCTGCTTACAAACCACCAGAAAAATCAAGAAGAAGAGCAAAATGTTAGCAAAGGTAATATTCACCAGAGCACACTCAGCAAATGAGTGAAAAACAATGAACTTATCAAACTCAAGCAAGTTAATAGTAGTTAAGTAATGGCCAAACACAGCAGCAGCAGCAGGAGGAGACCATTCACAGCCATGTCTTAGTTTTCAGGATTACAATAGTTGCTTTGAATGTTTGGAACTAGCTTAAGCACCTGCCATAAATCTTCTTCACAGCAGTGATACTTCAGTTCGTCTCATTATTGCCACCTTAGTGACTCTGTCACAACACCCAGCCAGTTTTAACAGCCTTTAGTAACTTTTTCTAAAAAAAAAAAAAAGCACCTAGTGTCAAATGTAATGTTTCCATCGTGTAATGGTTAGCACATTTGCCTCCTTGCCAGGAACCACACGCAGCCTAAGGGTTCACAAGGTACACCTAGCCACAAGTCTAGTCCAGATAAATGGGACGGTAGAGGAAAAGGAAAAAAAATTCAATAAAATCTGTGTCTTTCCATCCCTGCTTCACGAGCAGTGGTCTTTCTACCCTGCAAGAAGTCACCTATGAGAAGTAGATCTTTTTCTTACTCATTCAGCGAACTTCAGCACCCAACATCAGGACAACATCATCACCAGTGGAGCTTTAAATATTCACAGTTCGCCACCACTTTAGCAAGCAGTAGTATATAGAAAATAATGGAAGATGGTGTACAAAATGTACCTGCAGTTGCAAGATTATATGCAGTGAGCAGAAAACCATGCTGAGCTGTCACTGCTTAACAGCAACTTGCCAAGACTGTAAACCGTCTAAGTTTACACCTAAAACATCACAAACCTGGCATCAACTTGGACATATCGGACGTACATCAGACTTCAGTGACTCTCACTGGAAGAAGATTAGTGCACCCAACTGAAAATTTTATTTTATGTTGTTTTTTTTTTTTACAAGGAGTCAAATTTTGCAGCTCTTTGCTATGATTGTTTTATCATAAAGCCACAGAGCCACAAGAGAAAAGACATCTGCTGCACACCACTACAAAACAAGCAGGTTCATAACCAGCAGCGTCTGCATGCTGGCACGCTGGCTCTGTGAAAATAACTCATATTTATATCCAATGATAGGTTTTCACAAGGATGACAAAAACAGTGCCTTTACAAAAAAAAAAAGAAAAAAAAAATCAGTAATCTCCTCTTCAACATTTTCCTCTCAGTAGTCTATATGCACCTGTCTTTTGAACATTATTCATGAAATATGGCAGGTTGCAGCAGAGTGCTGCTGCAATAGAAAGATTTAATCAAGAGTATTAAACAATACGATATTCAGCCAAAAAGAATGAATCTGACAATGAGAACTTAAATTCCAACGTTTATCTCAAAAGTTGGCCGACAATCTTAATACACTCTTGCTTTTTTTTTTTCCAACACCTATCTCAGTTTGGGGCAACCAGAGGTGTTCAGGATGACCACTGGTCAAAATTGGTGGAATTATGAACTGAGGAAAATACTGACAGATTTTGATTCACCATGCAATACAATCTGGAAAGCATCTGATTGGCAACGGCTTCATTTTTCAGCACGACAATGACTCCAAACACACTGCCAATGCAGTAAAAGCATACCTGGTTAGAAAAACAACACAGTGGAACACCATCAGTCATGGATTGGTAAACCTCAACATTATAGAGGCAGCTTGCGATCGTCTTGACAGAAGACGGAACAAAAGGTAGCAAACATTCAAAGAAGAGCTTTGAATGTCCTTCAAGAAGTCTAGAGAACCATTCCTGAAAACACTTAAATGATGAGAAAGCTTGCCTAAGAGAGTTCAGGCTGTGTTAGAAGAATAACTTTGGTCATACCAAACTTTGACTTTTAAGTTTGTTAGAATTACACAACTTGTTTTTTGTTTTTTTCGAAATACTTACTTCGGAAATTTTCATTTATATGTGCACATTTCAATAAGTCACTGGCAGAAGATAAAGAAATGAGGGGAGGCTCGAGGGTTCTGCACAGTACTATATAAATCACTGTAAATAGAAACTGAGTTGAATTGAAACAAAGTGAAGCTGCAAGCACATCATGCACACCGACATACAGCTGAAACAAACCTTTTTATTAATTTATCTGTTTACTGATTGTTTGAACTGTGAAATCCAAGGAGAGCGTGACCATCAAAATCTCTCTATGAATTTTAACCCACTTTTCCCTGCATATCATGTCAGGTTCTGTGATATTTTTATGCCTTCTTGCACACACAGCATGTTTAAGATGTCTACCCAGAGACTTTGAATGTTCTTCAAGTCAGGGGACTATGAGGGCCACTCCAAAGCTTCAGCCTGAGTTTCTTTAAGTAGGTCATACTAGATTTTAAAGGTATGCTTTGGAAACTCGTCTTGATGTGGGAACCTGTCTCTTTTCAGTTTCACATTTATTTATTTTTTGAATGACTGCATGACTGACGAATCCAGACTGTTCTATATTTAAGTGCAATCCAATCGTCCTCATATCTGTGCAGTGTTGTCTGTTGCAATGGGTTACACACAATGCTAAAGCAGAATATTTCTTCTCCCAAGCTAAACAATTGGCAAGCTATACGCAATATAACCTCCATGCGTCCACCGTTTTCCAAAATAACGTGCTTTTGCAGATGTTTTGCATGCTTCCTATGTTGATTTTTGTGAGGTTTCCTGATGACTCTTCCATGTAGACCCTGTTTTCGCAAGCAGCTCTATACAGAGGAATGGAGCGCCAGAACTCATATGTGGTAAGGTTTAGCTGACACATTCAATACAAATTTTGCTTTTTGCAGTTTTCCAAGTCCCGACTTCCTCTGTTAAGAGAAACTGTGGAACAGTGAAAATTGAAAGCTAGAAATGCCATGACATTTTTTTATAGCCTTCCACTACTCACCGGGCTTCATTTTCAGATCCTCAATTAGACTTACAGGTTATTCAGTGGTACCAAAATTTTAATTTATTATTAGCTGACAATTTCAAATGACGATTCTTGAGCCATCTTACAAGTCTTAACAAGTCAATGACGGTCTATTTAATCCCTAAAGCCTTTGGTAGTTGTGTTTGGGTTTTTTCCACATGAAGAAAGTTTAGAAATTTAGTCAAATTTAGTCAACCACAACTGCAGCACCGTGAAGCCAAATGAACAAATGGATCAGACACTTGGGAGAATTACAGAATTGTCTCCCAAGTGTAATTTGGCATGTAATATATAAGCAAATTTTAGCTGCAGCTGTAACTTTTCAACTTGGTTTTAACTCAGGCAATATTTTTTAAATGATACCACCATTGTGTCCTCAGGCTTTCAAGCTTGTCTGATGAATTTAACTGTTAATCCTATCACATCTAAAAGATGTTGCTGACAGGCACCGTTTAAATAACAATAATGGGCTACAAATAACAGGATTTGATATTTAACAGAATTCTAAGTAGTGGATGAATATGGGTCAGTTCATCATTTATTATCGAATTATGCCTTAAGCATTTTTTTCACTTGATCCTTTGCATGCCTTCCCACTCATCTTTAATGGAACATATTTTAAGTTTAGTAAACATTGAACTACAACATGTGTTTCTGAATGGGGCACTTCTGCTTACATGTCTAAATCTACACTGATAAAATATAAAAATCAAGCATGTATGTATACAGACTGCTTCTACAAACAAACAATGGGTCGCTCTCAGGAGTGAATTCCAGCTTGGCACCGTGATAGGATGCCACCTGTGTAACAAGCCCAGTCGTGAAAGTGAAAGCGACTGGGAAATGACAGGAAGTCAGACATGAAGTGATAGGCCGTGTGAAAGCACAGAGAGGGATCAACGGATGTTGAGTGCGCAGAGGTTGCTGACTTCCTGCAGAGTCGGTTGCCACAGACCTCCAAACTTCATGTGACCTTGAGATCAGCTCCATGTGTAGAGAGCTTCATGGAATGAATTTCCATGGCGGAGCAGCTGCATCCAAGCCTTACGTCACCAAGTACAATGCAAAGCGTTGGATGCAGTGGTGTAAAGCAGCGGTCCCCAACCTTTTCTGCGCCACGGACCGGTTTATGCCCGACAATATTTTCACGGACCGGCAATAAGGTGTCGCGGATAAATACAACAAAATAAAACTAGTGCCGGTACCGAAAAAAAGAAGATTTATTCATAACACACGTGAAAAGACCCAGGAAAACTGAGTTAACGATAAAAACAATAACAAAATAACGCTGAAAACCGATAAAAACCCTGAAAACCATACATTTCACACCTGAGCCTCAACTCTCGCGGCCCGGTACCAAACGACTCACGGACCGGTACCGGTCCGAGGCCCGGGGGTTGGGGACCGCTGGTGTAAAGCACACTGCCACTGGACTCTAGAGCAGCGGAGATGTGCTCTCTGGAGTGACGAATCACTCTTCTCCATCTGGCAACCAAATGGAAGAGTCTGGGTTTGGCAGTTGCCATGAGAACACGACTTGTCTGACTGCACTTTGCCAAGTGTAGAGTTTGGTGGAGGGGAGCAGGGGCGTTAACGGTGTGGGGTTGTTTTTCAGAAGTTGGGCTCGGCCCTTTAGTTCCAGTGAAAGGAACTCTTCATGCTTCAGCATACCAAGACATTTTAGACAATGTCATCCCTCCAACATTCTAGGAAGAGTTTGGGAAGAGCCCCCTTCCTGTTCCAAAATGACTGCACACCAGTGCACAAAGCAGCGTCCATAAAATCATGGATGAGTTTGGTGTAGAAGAACTTGACTGGCCTGCACAGAGTCCTGATCTCAACCCAATGGAACACCTCTAGGATGACTCAAGTTCATACAGGAATGAGGGCATTATGAATGAATGTATGGTTCATGATTTTACTTGGAAAAAGAAAAAGGATTTTGTCTCCATTTTCAATCTCAGTGCATACACGTTAAACAATTTAGAAGACCTCTTTCCTGCCTAGCAGTTCCTTAACATTGCAAGTCACTCTTTATAGGTGAAGGCTCAAATTATCTTCTTGAAATCAACGGATGCAAGTATGGGCCAAGTCAAGCAGCAGCAGGAAATATTTATTTTGGCACCAAACTGTTAAACTTTTTCTTTACCTGATACTGTGAGACTTTGAAACCAGCAAACTAACAATGTAAGGCCTCAGATTCATTTTTGTGTGTGGTCATATTACACCTGTTCACGCACTGTAATCATTAGACGGAGTATTAGATCCCGTTGGTCTTTTATTGTTAAATTATTTACCAGCTGTTTTGACACAAACAGGAAAACCAGCTCGGCTGATGTAAAGGAGTAGTGACTTAATGAAGCTTGGCAGTTTGATGATGATGAACCATATTTAAATGGACAAACTTGATTTGGTGCCTAATGTGGTGGAGAAAAGTTAAATTTAAAAAAAAAAAAAAAAATCTGAAGCTCTTATTTAAATTAGACTGAAACTTCCTGAAAGAAAATATTTGATGCTTAATTAAAATAATTCAAGCAAAAATGCCAGTGTATATACTGTGACAATTTGCTGACTTGCTCCATCATATTTGGGATTATATTGCCTGAAAACAATGCAACCAATCTACAAAATGTCACAGTTTGCTTTTAAGAAACTGAAAAAGGTCCTCCTCACTTTTTTCTAATAACCTTGTAGACTAGAGATTGTCTAAAATTGAAACAAATAATGGTTATTATCGTTCAGCAATGTGCAAGGTACAGGATATATTAATATGTTAAGAGCTCATATTACCTGGCATATGTATGTTGAAAAGAGCAAAACTTAAATGGACAGCTTTAATGACCCGAACATCCGAGAACATTTTTTATCTCTACAGACTTGTCAGGAGCACCTTTAAACAAACAGGCTCGTTGCTTACCAATCGGACATGATACATACAGATGGACAATGGGATAAATCATGAATCAGTACCATGGTGTTGGGAGACTTGTTACAGCAAGTCTGATTTGCTTCAGCTGCTCCTTACAACTTAAAGGATTTAAAGGATCTCCTGCTAATTTCTCACTGTCAGACACAACAGGGCACCTTCAATGCCTTATAGAGTCCATGTTTTGGTGGGTTTGATTATATTGTGGCAGCACTTAATAGACCAACATCATACTAGGCAGAGGTGATTAGAATGGGAAGCACTTTACAGACAGCATTTGAGCTTTTTAAATCATGACAGTTCCACTTAAACATGCATGCTTTTGAATGTAAAGGCAAAATAACACAGAGCCAACTACAATT
This sequence comes from Oreochromis aureus, assembly GCF_013358895.1. Classification (NCBI taxonomy): domain Eukaryota; kingdom Metazoa; phylum Chordata; class Actinopteri; order Cichliformes; family Cichlidae; genus Oreochromis; species Oreochromis aureus. The sequence goes on along the minus strand of NC_052948.1, from coordinate 46,857,047 downwards.
CAGTTTTTGGAAAAACACAAAGCTCCCACTAGCACTGAGACTGCTCTGAGTTGCATATAGAGCCACCACAGACACTGACTAGATGGTCAGGACAACTGACTCACTCCTTCCACATCTGTGGGAAATCTTAACATACTATTTTTGTATTTTTGTTAGGGCTTTAGCAAATCCCATTAAAACGTATCCGTTAAAAAGGTCTGTTCTGTGATGACTACCTTTTCCGCCTTAACACAGCTCCCTACTCAACTATTAACAACCACTGCTGCTTTTACCATGTGTGCCCTCATGGCGTCAGAGTGAAAAATGGTCCTTGAGCTACCTATTGTAGCAAGAGCCAACACAAGAGCTACACATCATTTTTGAAGCCCTCACTGATATTTATAAATTGCTCTTGCTTTTAGCAGCAGCATGTAGCAGTTTTCAATGAAAAACAAAAACAGCGTTGTGTAACATTTATCAGTGAAGAGACCAAAAACAGAGCTAAAAGAGAGCGATCATTGGACTTCAGAATTTCCAGGTGGCTCAAAGTAAATTGATTTGCTGTGTAACGGATGAAGTTAGAAAAAAATAACTCTTTAAGATAAGATACTTTATTGTGGAGCCCAATCAATATGGAGCTGACATATCGTATCATATTAGTTTTTAGATGATATATTGATCTTGGCTTTTATAACGGGAGATAAATGAACATTTTAGAAGTACATAAAAGACGAGAGAAACACCCTTCAACCATGCTATAAGTGTTGATATTACATACTTTGTCCCCAAGAAGGCACTCTGCAATTTCCCTGTTAGCAAAGTGTTTGGAACACCACAAACATCAACCAGCTGATCCAGTCCTGCAGCGTGTAAATAAGTTCTCTAATACTTGTGACAATAAAACAAGATTTTTTTAAAAATTTTATTCTCATTAATTTAGCAAGCACTCATAAATAACTACACATAACAAATGTTAGGGAAATCTGTTTATGTTTCGGCTAGCATACTGGATTTTCTTAATACTCAAATATTGTTATCAGTTTTAAAAATCCTACATTTTGGGGGGTTTAGTTTATTTTTTCCAAATTTTGGAAATTAATGCATTACCGTAGTGAAAACTGATTTGCTAAACTTTCATCAACTTAAAAGGTGATATGTCAGTGATCTGTTTACAGCGTGTCATCATAGCAGGTAAAAATGTTATTTTAAAGGAAGGTTAACAGTGTTAACAGTGTGATAAAGCCGCACATTTATCAGTTAATTTAATTTGTTAGGGTCAGCAAACACAGGATGCTACAGGCCCTGAGACAGCAGCCAAAGGGCAGCCAGGAAGCATAATTAACATTTGTACTGTCAGCTTACATGCACCCATATGCGTCTAAATTTACTGCACTGCACTACACACACACACAACAATCAGAAAGATTACACAGCATCACATCCTAAAATACAATGTACAGAGTTCCAGCAGCAACTTGTCTCAGACTTTTCGTGGTGTAACTTCACCTGAAGGTCTCAGCAAACAATAAAACCATGGGGTGTGAATATGTCACAGCGCGTTATTCCCCTGAAAAGGATCAAGAATTACTTTGTATGAGCGTTGAAAGTTGCCTTGGTAAATTTTGGAAGGATGCCCTCAAATGCAACCTAGAAATGTAAGAGTCGGGTTTGAAGAACAAAAAAAATTTGCATGCAGCTTAGAGTTTTGTTGCCGCACAGTTGAAGTTTTATCTGTTGGCAGTGTAGCAGATAACAACACTGGCTCAAAACAGAAAGGCTGGTCCAACCTGACTGACCTTCACAGTCCAATCACAGAAGACTTAACATACTGAAAGACAGAAAAACACTGTATAGTAGTTTCTTTTTGCATAGTAAAAGTCTAATGTAGAGATCCTGCATGTAGGGGCTGTGCATTGCTAATGTGGGATTGATTATCAATTGCTTGCACCTAAAGTTGTGATGTGCCTGTTGGTTCAACACTTAATCTAATGTATTTCAACAACCACATGATTGTTTCTATTAAATCTGTTGCCAACATTGATGGTGCACATTGGAGGACTCTTGGCAACTTATCATGCAGAGCGATTGCATTTGTTTTTAGTCAAATGTCTCACCTACTGGTTTGGTATTTGATGCAATTTCTATTTCTCACTTCAGTAATCACTTCAAACCTGGCACGATTGTTAACATGAAACAGGCCTTATTTTAGCACGGGGCACTGTCATTGAAAGCAACAACTTTATTTCTATTATTAGTATTTAGCTAAACGTAACTGTGTTAAAGTGCAGCCTCAGAGCTACCTCTTTTCCACCAATGCAGTCAGTGTTCAAACAATGTGATTTCCACTAAAAAACAAACTGGTGCACAAAATCTGTCACCAGTATGGCACCACAAAAAAGTGTTTGGTCCAAAGGTGGAATAATTGCATCATTAGCTATGGAAAGGTTTTTTCCTACATTCAGTACCAGCTAAATGACTGGATATACCCAATAAGTGGGTGTGTTCAAATGCTTTACAGGTACCAACAAGCATGTAACTGGTTTTAAAAACTGATAAAATGAAGGTTGGTTCTGAAAGACACCAAACTTGCACAGCTACACCAATTCAATGTTGGAAGAGATGTGATAGATGAAGTAATGAAGTAACATATTTGTTACAAAAATGCACTAATAAGTAACATAAAAGTGATTCCAAATAATATTACCACCAAATCATTATGGTGGGTGACCACTGTTTGCCTTTGAAACAGCACCAGTGCTTAAGCATACTTTCTTTGGTTTGTAGATTGCTCTGAGCAACTTGGAGAACTTCAGCAGTCCTCCTGTGAATTTAGACTGCTTCAACTGCTTCTGCCTCTTTACGTAATCCCAGGCTTACTCAACGTTGTTGAGGTCTGGACTCTGGAGTGAGGTGGGGGTGGGGTGGAATGAGGTAAGCGTGCACTACCATCTGTTGCAGAACTCCTTGTTCTTCTTGTTGCAGAAGATAGCTCGTTTTGTCTCTGGCTGTATATTTGGGGAGCTTCAGGATATATTTGGGACTTGCTCAGATGTTTTGTGAAGGTATTAATGATGGATGCGAACTGAAAAAAAAAAAACAAGCCAGCTGAAGTACTTCCACAGTCTAGAGTTCTTGAATAGAAATACCAAATCAGAAAGTAGCAACCCCATATATTATACTCAAATTGGTGTTCCTTCTACTTTGGCAGTGTTGATAATTAAAACAAAGAAATTGATAGGTTTAATTTAGCAACCTGAATCTGACAGATATTTATCTTGCTACTATATTACTGATGAGCATATCTGTCTCGTTACAACAGCTTGTGTGATAAGAGCAGTTAGTTGGACACTGACCTCATTCTTCTGTGCCTGTGATCAGAGCACAGAGCTTCCTTAAATGACGTGATCACATGATCCTGCTCATTTGAGGAAGTCTGAATGTGCCGAGATGAAACATCGATCCCACCTGGCCGATCAATGAACCAGGCCTTTTCAGGGAAGATGTGAGGAATCAATAATGTTCAGTATGAACATTTTGTCATAACATTCATCAGACATCTGCTGGAATTGAATGAAAGGGATGGGGAATGGCATGAAAGGCAACAGAAAAAGGGCTGAAAATACATCAGCAATGCCACCACGCAATGCTCTCCCTGTCGAGCATTAGCATATATTTGAACTTAAATATTCTCTTTTCACATTTCTGTTCAGTTTTTAGTTTTCGAGAGGACAGTGTGTTTTAAATAACAGTGCAGTTTGACCAGCATTATTACTCAGTTTAGGAAAAACCAAAAAAAGAAAAAAAAAACACCAGAATAGTCATGTTTCTATCATGTTTCAAATGAATCAGCCAACTCTGGAGAGTCTAAAAGTCACAAACATCTTCCAGAACACCAGAAATCCTCCACATTGTCATAAGATATAATCAGCTATCTGACTAATAACTAAAGGAGAAGTCACAAAGTCAATGTGTTTTCAGACCACACCCATCTTTAAACACGGCCATAATACTGACCTCAGCTACCCACCTGTACACGGTGCCATCATGCTGACAAAATCTGTCGTCAGGCACACAGACCTATAAACACACGCCAAAGTACCTAGGAGTGGCTTTTCTACTAGTTCTGGCTCTTTTGGGCTACATTTTGCAACAGAGTCCTAAAAACCAAAGCCTGAAAACAATACCATAGTCACCAATGTGGCTGATAAAAATGCTGGGCGTAAAATCTGAGAAGAGATCTGTTTCAGGAGGCATATGGCATTCAAAAAAAGTAGGTCAACCATAACCAGCTAAACAGCATCTCTCTGACCAAAGACATTCTTCAGCCTTACTTGGTTTGATTTGACCGGCAGCTGATAATGACTAATGTCAAGTAATGTCCACCAACATAAGACTGAGATTCTCCTGCCTTCCTAAAGTCAGTTTTTTCCAAAGATCCCGGGAATATTTTCAGTCAGAGTCATGATAAATATTTCTATTTACATTTTCTCTCAAAACCTTCTGAATTTATTATCTCTTCCATCTACACAACAGCTGTATAAAGGTTTTGACCTGCACTCTGAAACGTACCACTCCTCCATATTTGGCAAGTAAGATCAAAACATTCAACCTTGATTTCATCGGACCACAAGTTCCATTTCCTGTCATGGGAATTAACCACATGCTTGCAACATTAAAATGTGCCTTTTGGAGAAGAGAAATCTTCATGCCGCTGCCCCGCAGAGAGTTCAGAAGTGTGCAGAACACATGAATCTCTTGCTAACTGCATGTTGTGGACAGACTCTGCTATATAGTCCTTCAGATATTTTTAGCTTGCTGCTGGCCTCTTGGTAGTTTTTCCTTTTGAGCTTCCTCTTTATAAGAGTGTCCATCACAGGAAGATGACCTGATCTACATGTGGTCCTCATGGTTCTATAATTCCTTCCATAACATCTATCTACGCTGTGTTTGAGAGAAACCTTTCAAGAGCCGTGAATCTAATTTTATACCCTTTTTTCCCATCTGAAACTTTACTTTTTTAGCATGCAGGCTCTTTATGATTATTAATTGCACTATTTTGACGTTGGAAAATCAGCTTTTGCTTTTTTCTAATCAGAATGAACATAAGCAACACTGGACCATACATAAGCACAGGTCTCAAAAACTGAGCAGTGGACACTTACAAAGCAGAAGTAGCCCATTTTTGCATAGACAAACAGCAGTCATTTGTGTCTAACCTTTAACTGCAATCGAGCAGAATGAATGAAAAGCAGTGAAGATTTTTGTGAACATCCAGCTCAGTAATCCTGGTTTGTCTCAGAGAGACTGCTAAATGCAGGTGCAGAGCCTTTCAGACGCTGCAATCCAGCAAGCTTTGCTGATCTGCCGCAGCCTGACCTTCACGAGTGTCACATTCAAAGGGCGTAAAAGAGAAACAACTCATCGCAGCAGGATCAGGCAACCCTTAAGGATTCTGGGTAACTGAGAAGATCATGTAGGCTAACTGCCAGTCCGTTAAGATGACTAAAGGGAAACCAAATGAAGCACAAAGATATGTTTTTATAGTGTCAGTTGATAAAGGTTCACAAAATCATTACTGCTCTTCAAACTGATTTAAATGGCAACATCATGCTTGGGATCGCAGGCGTGGAGCAACTCACAATGCAATGCTATTGCAATACACTGCATGCAGTTACAATAATATCACAATACAGCACGATATCTGTGTAACTAGAGAAGAGCAAACAACGTTAAAAAACTGCAAAAGCCCGATTTGTGATGTTATTCAGTGGCTTCTTCACATTTTTCCTCTGTGAGTTTTACTTCTAAACTGCAACTTTTTTACAAGCAGCACCACAGGAGTTACAATACACCAACTCTTTGCCAACAAGTTTTTTTAATACAATTATTAATACTGGCCTACACATTTATATTGAAATCGTGTTGAAAGAGGAAACTCAAGAATACATTGCTGTGACAATATCTGGTCCCAACTCGCCACACGGTCAAGACATTCAACAACCGCCCCCCCCCCCGGCCCAGAGATTTTGATCTCTGGACCTCAAAGTATTTGAGTGACTGAAGCCTTCAAGCAAATCCTCACATCAAAAAGAGGAAAGTTGGAATTCTTTTAACACAGCACCTAGTTGGAATGCTATGATGAGCCCAGAAAAATGTGACAACTTTCTCTTTCAAAAAAACTAGAAGGAAAAAAAAAAAAAAAAAGACATGCACATCTATAGCAAAAAGCTTGACCAAGAACAAGTAAACATAAACTGAACCACAAAAACGTTTCAAATGCAGACCTCAATAATAAGAATAAAAAAATATATCAAGCTTTTTCTTCTTCCTGTTTTTTACTTTCCAGTTTATGTCACAGTCATGTATGGTACAAGGTCAGACAGCGCCTGGATCAGCCTGTCTCTCTGACACGTTACCTGACATCACCCATCACCAGTCACTTGGCCTTTTCTATTTAACATCAGTGTACTTGCTGACCTCTATATAGACTTACTTTGCAAAGCAAGACATTCCCTTTGTCAATCAAAAGACATCCAACTTGCCAAATCCATGTCTCTCTAAAGCAGCATTGGAACAAAAAAAAGGAAAAAAAGAAGAAGAAGCTGGCCATCATGGTACAAGTAACCTTGCTCCAAGGGTAGCCTTTGTGCTTAGCAAAGGGCTCAGATTGTTCCTTCTGAAAAGGAGGACGACTGCGGAGCACTCAGTAGTAACATTTGGCCCTTTTTTTGCACAGATGATAATGACCAAGCAGATTAGGAAGGGACAAGCATTAATGGTTATCTGCTGTGTGGCTGCCGTCTTCAGGTTGTCATGGTGAAAACTCACCAATAAGAAAAAAAAATACAAGTCCACTTAATATGCAGCGCTGACACTCTTTTAAATCTTGTGAATTTGCGTTTTAATCACGAGCCTGAGAGATATTTATGTGACCTTCAAGACTGAGAGCAGCAAAACAAGGGTCTGGTAAATCCCTCAGCTTGAGCCTGCTGGGTGTGAAGGTTAGATACCGAGATACCGAACACTCTCACACAGCCACTTTCTTCATTCCTACAAACAAAGCCAAAACATAAATCCCAACTGATTCCTTCCTAACCTGTTACAGGTCTGTTTAAAGCTAAAAAGCACCAAAATATATATATTTTTAAATAGCTATTAATAGAAATCAGAACCCAGGAGATCAAGTAGGACAGCAGATTAGAAGATAAGAAACAGAAGCAAGCAGACACAAACATGGCTCGAGTCCTCTGCCTTCTTTTAGTATAGTCACCTCACTTGGCTGCTCTCTCGTCTCTCTCTCTCGAGGCTGACAGAATTATCTTCTGCATCAGAGCTGAGGCTGGGCCAACGCTCAGCACAGAGGACTCCATTTCACACAGCCAGCCCCACAGTGGCCAAGGAGACACGCAGCCAATCACGCTGGAGAATCAGTGGTATGGCCATCCACCATTTTGTGCTCCTCAAGGTCTTTGACTGTCCTGCTCAGCTGAGTGGAGCTGCCTCTGCTCGCTCTGCTATCTTGTTACACAGATGGAAGTGTTTAACTTTAAGAGCGCAGACCTGAGCAAGCTGCTTCCCCTCCTGTCGGTTCCTCTGCACACTGTCATGGCAGTCAGCGAGAAAAGCAGAAGTGAAAAGTGTGGTTTTGTGAACTGCAAAGATGGCCTCCTGCGAACGTGCCTTTTGCTGTTCTTCGGAGGGTGAAGACAAGATCCCAGATCTGACTGTCGTGCATCTAAAACGTGTCTCCTTCGACCGCCCGGTCGAGTAAACTTTAGAGGCGACGTCGCGTCCTGAACCTTCTGCGAGCGACATCATACTTATATAGGTGACCTAACGTGCTCTAATCAAGATTTCCATGAAAGAGGTTAGAGCTTCTTTTCTACACTGAAAAGCATAAGAGAGGAAAACTTGGGGCAACCCTCAGCAACACGATTAAATATTCCATCCAAAAATGATTAAGTGCACAATTTAATTAATAGCCTCGGGCGCGATTATTTTTACAATTTTATATGGGAATAGGTAGATATTTTTGGTTTTCTCAAGAGGTTTCTTCCCTTGAGCTTAAAAGAGAAAGAAAATCCTGACAAAAGATGTGGTGTACACAAGTAGGCTAGAGCAAAAAAAAAAAAAAGTTGTTCTGCACACAACACATAAGTCAGACACATGAGCCTGAAGATATGCTTGAGTCAGATCTCTCCAAAGTGAAACATAAGGGTTCATGGGCTAAACAAACAAGAGTGGGGCAAGTGAAGGACAGATCTTGGAGAGAAACCAGGAAGTGTTTTTCCACAAGGACAATTAGGTCCAGGAAACCTTGCATTCCGTGCAGCCTTGAAGCCCATCTCTCCTAGGAAACCATTTCCTGACGTAAATCAATCCGCTGCTGTCTCAGATAAATTCGGCATCATCTCACAAAGACTGTCCATAAATGACCCCGAAGTTTTGCTCTTGAGGTACCAAACTTTACAATCGAGGCAAATGTTTAGTATAACTGAAATGCCTCCTTACTGTCAGGAAGATTACCCTCAGCTGGAGGCTGGAGGAATTTTACTCCTGTTTTTCCATTTTACACATCAAAATGCCTTTTGGGTGTATTCTATTCCTTCAATTCACAAAAAAAGTAAGGAAAGGGGGAAAAAAGGATTACATGAAAAGACTGCAAGATGCACTGAAGGGTTTCTTGTAAGTAGTGCTCAGTGGACAACTGCCAGAAAAGCTTGCAATGCTGACTTCCTTGTAAGCCTGACATGGCAGTTACTACAGTTACAAGGACTGGGTGAGGTTACAAGCTAGCCAGGATGGAGTGTTTCACAGTCACCATGAGAGGACACAGGAAGAAGCTGGAAAAAAAAGGGGGGGGGCGGTCAAAAAATTCAGAAGTCAGCTACAGGAAAGACTGCAAACAAACTTGGTGAAGGTTCAAAGTTTTTTAAGAAGAAAAGAAGGTAGGTTCCTCTCCAGACCTGCTAAACCAACCTCTTAAGTCAACTCAACAAGTTTGAGAAGGGAAAGATGAGACCCATCAATATTAACTTACCACTGAGACCTCCTTTCCAAGCTCTTAAATATTTAATCGTCCTTGGACAGTTCTGTTGCTTCGGAGGCTGAGCCACTGTGGATCCCATCTACAAGACCACTCCTGTTTCTGCTCAATGAAGGCCTTGTCCGGTGGCACCACACTGCCCAAGGAACGGGCGTCTCCAAAGAATTTTTTTCTCCTTCTTTTTTTTTTTTTTTCTTCCTCCCCACCACAGGCAGCTCGAGACTGACAGAGTTGGTTCACTGTGTCTTAGCAGAGAATAGCACAAATCCTGAATTTAGGCTGGAAACCTGAGGACGCCGTGTAGACTGCTTAATTTATCCCACCAGACGAGCTGTCTCTTCAGCCCGGCTACTTTAGACCTTGAATTTCAACAAAATGAGTCCCTTGCACGCCTAAAATATGCACGCTGAAAAGATCAGCAGATCTAGATAAAGGTAGGGCACAACTGCAAGCTTCACTGAGCTACACAAGCATTTTTTTTCTCTTCCTCGGGACACAGTTGAACTGTTGATGTTCTGATGGAAAGCAGAGAGGAGGAACCAGTTTTGCAGCAGTATAACGTCGCAACTGACAACAGAAACTGGAATGACACCTCTAAGAAGCTACTTCCTTGTTCCACTTAAACCCTGACATGATATTGCCTTTTAGTTCTTCAAATATAACCCGCTACAGTTAAACAGCATTAAATTATTCACATGGGCAGAGCAGGTTTGGGCATACGGTAACAGAATGCATGTGTGTGGTGGCTACTTATGAAGGCAGGAAGGTCAGGAGAAAATAGTGAGGGTTTTTTTCCCCCCCTTGCTGCTGTGCTGTGATGACTGTAGTGTTTTGGATCTACACTTGCAGCCTGGCCCTGCTGCTACACTTGCATCTTGTGAGCCATGCATCACGTCAAGAAAGCACTCACTGGAGCATTTCAATTTGCTTTTGTGCGTCTCCCTAGCCTTCTTCAGTGCCCCAGGTAGAGAAGAATGGAGACGTGCATCACCCAGTGTGAGTGAGTGAGTGAGAGATGGAGGGAGGGGAGGGAAGGACAGAGAGAGCAGCTGTATGCATGTATGTGTATGTGTGTTTGTGTGTAGAGGGGGGTGATGAGCTTCATGACCACTTCCTCCGAGCATTCAAACCATCACAGAAGTCTCTCTTGTTTGATCCTCTGTCCTCTCTGTCAAGCTTTTCTAACATAATCCTGAAATACCTTGCAAACAAATCCAGTTATGTAATTCCTCCCCCCGCCACCTTAAAGCCGAGCTATGGTAACACTATTAAAATTTTCTTTCTATGCCGCACTAAAATTCAAACAGTTTGATATGAGTGTGCGCTATATGCAAATATTCAGTCAGACAGAAAGTGGACCATCAAAAAAAAAAAAAAAAATTAAAAAAACAAAACACTACTGTCTGCTGTACCACATCAGAAGTGAGAGGGGGACCCGATCAGAGATGCTCTTGATCTGCTTTTCAGACCATTTATTACTAAACAAACAACAGCACTGCCCAACTGCCAGTCTCCACTTCAAACTTAATGCAAATTAAGGCAGCATTCGCTGGAATTACTACAGTACCTGGAGGTGTAATCTCTTTAGAACAAACAGTAATCGAGCAGTGGAGGTCACAGTGTCACGGCCTTTGGTCGGGACTTTCAGAATAAAACAGGAAGAGTGAGATAACAGGAAGAAGGGAATGCGCATTGGGACATTCAGTGATAGCCTTTCAGTCCGACACGATGGTGCACATCTGCTCGTGTCATCACATGATTTCAGTTAAATCTTAGAAGATCATTCAGAAACATGCAGCCCAAAGACCCACCACATGTGCTCCCACACAGCCCTGCCCCAAGGTTTTCTGTACGTCACTGGTGATGATTACACCAACAGAGAAATGCGTTTGAAGACACGCAGCGAGCAGAAGAGTGAAACACTAAACAGAGCAGCCGAAAAGTCCAGGATCAAATTTGAGTACAGCATTCTGGCTCTGTGAAATTCTTAGTTTAGTCTCAGAAATACAAGCAGGAAAGGGGCACAAGATGTTTCCTCTTATTTACAGTCTAAATTCCAAGCCTATTTTGTTTACCAGCACACTAGTTTCCACTTACAAAATACATATTTCCCAAGGAAAGATTGATTTTCTTATCAGCCCAACAGATTATGGGCCCCCAGGCTACGTAAAAATACAGGAGCCACTTTAAGGACCCTGCGTTGTTCAGTTTTTAAGTCATGTTTGTGGCACATATATATGTTACTGCCACACATGAGTGTCATTTGCCAAATTATAACAAAGACATTCCTACAGGGAACTTCAGGGGCCCTCACAGAGTCCTGGGGGCTTTGGTATATGACTATAGGTCACCCGCCAGCGCAGTACGAATAGGCCATGAATGTGCTGGAGACTTGTGAAAGTTATTACAGGAACTGCAAGTGCAAGGAGAAGCACACGCAGAGTGGGAACAAAACACTGCGATCACGGGGGCTTGTTTCTGCAGAACATCCAACATCCACCTGACTGCATCCATTGCATTGCAGCGAGGCAAATGTGTTGCCGCAGCAGATTCCTGCCCGTCTCTGTCCTCTATTGGCTCCTCCTCGAGAACCTGTTTGCCCTGCCACGCCGGGGAGAAGGAGCCTCGCCACCATTTTGATTGCTCCTCTCAGCCACGGCATTGTCGCAGCACAGTGTGTCAAGCTCACAGTCTCCTTGTCAGCAAGATTTCACACAGTGGCCAGGGGAACTGCAGAGCGTAGCACAACCTCACACACTCCCTCTCCCTCTGTCACACATACACACACACAGAACGTCTACCCACACACAGACAAACACGCTACAGCTTTCAAGCCCCCCACCCCCACCCCCCACACTCTCCTGACAGGCTGGTCAACAGACACCTTTTGGATATAATGTGTGAAAAGTCACCCAAGGCTTGCAGAGCGAACGCGGAGCGCATTGCAACCGAGAGGCTGTTAATAAATGATCAACAACCTCAATTGCAAGTCTAAAATAAGTTTTCCAAAAGGACCCCAAATCTCAAATAAGTCCCAAATAAGTCTGTAGAGCCTTGCAATAACGTGCACACAGTGGAGTCTCCTGGTTCCTTTGCAAATTATGGGGAAGCCAGAAGGGAGCAAAATTTAAAGCACATACATGACAGTATCTGAGCCCTCATCTGACCAGAGCACGAAGTTAAAAAAAAAGAAAGAAAGAAAAAAAAAAAAGAGAGAATCATCTTGAGAACTTCCTTTAAGAAACTGTTTGCGACAGTCATTACTTCACCCTCACACACTCAACCAGAAGAGAGAGAAGAGAGCGAGAGAGCATGTGTGTGTGTGTGTGTGTGTGTGTTGACACCACTTTTTGTTGAACATTAACTACTTGCATGGTCAAAACACTGCATTATTGAGCCTTTGGATTCCTGTCTCATCCATGTGTCCCCCCAGCCAATCACAAGCGCACACTTTCCAGAAGCCTCAGCAGTACATCTCTAGCAAAATTAAAGAAATATTTGAAAAGCAAGTTTCTCGAATCAAGATGAATCAAACAAGCAAGCCAGGGGTTAAAAATAAAGAAGTTAACCTCGAAAGCCCCCCCCCCCCCACACACAAACACACACTGGAGGATCTAACCTCACTTTTTAGAGTTCTTCTGCTTCCTCTTAGACTAAAACTTCCGAGCTGAAAACGAAGCAGAAGAGGAGGAAGAAGAGGATGTGGCCGAGCTTTTCTTTTTTTTACCCCCCTTCTCTCTCTTTCTTTCTTTTTCTAAACACAACCTTTGTTCTGGCGTGAGGGGGGTAGGGGGGGGGGAGAGATCCTGCCTATCTGACTCCAGGGCTCTCCTTGGATACTCATCTGCCTTCCTCCATTTTATGGTGAAGCCCTCACTAGTGTGACATACCTGACTTGAGACCAGTGACAGCAAATAGACATCCAAAACAGTGCAAGGGCACATGCGGGTTAACAGTGTAGCAAGAAGCACCCAAGAAGAAAAGCAAAAGAAGGACCAAAAAACCCCGTTTGAATTAAAAAAAAAAAAAACATCTAAAAAGAAAGAGCAGAAGAAGAAGCCACACTGCGCTTTTAAATTGATTTCACGACCAGCAAGACGTGTAGTAGCTCCAGCTCTGTGGACTCAAAAATCGCCACCACGTTAAGGTTTCCTTTTTAAAAATTGAGAGAAGCAAGGGGAGGTGGAGAGCGCGTATAGCCTCCTCACAGTGGACATGGCTTTTCATGGTGTGTGTGTGTGTGTGCGTGTGTGTGTGTGAGACTGGACCAGCGGCTATGCCAGCTCCACTGTGTCGCTAATGGAGGCTGGTTGGTAAAGGAGAGCAATCCGTGCAATGGCTTCTCCATGAAGCTAACGCGCAACAACACGCACGGCCGAAGAGAGAGAGGGGGGGACGCACAGCCGGGGCCAATAATTCCCCTGACCAGACATGTCAGAATAACAAAACACTGGCGCTCCGGTGCTGCCGAAACACGCAGGCGAGCCTCTTTACACCGCCGCGTCCATTTCCTTGTGTCACTTTGACAACAAACCGAAAGGCGACATAGCGAGGAAGCGCTAGGCTGGTTAGGATATTAACTGGGAAGCGAGAAGACCCACTTGACTTTGGCTGCACGGGTGCCAGCAAGAGCGACCACCCGATTAAAAAAGAGAGAGAGAGAGGAGAAAATCTCGCCCCGACTTCCTTCTCAGTGGTAGCATGGACCTCGACTACAAAAAAAGGGGAAGAAACGAGGGGAGATCAGCTCTTTCCAGGTCATTCACGAGGCGCTCTCCAAATTATATCCCATGATCTACCATACCGACGTTCTCGCAGACCTTGAAAGCTCAGCCGAAATGTTGACGAAACTGGAAATATAGAGCAAGAGCACACACAAAAAACTCACTGGTACAATCTTCTCCTCAAGCGATCCTCCCAAAAGTTGTCCTCCGTATTTCATGCGTGCGCTCGGTCGGTCTAGTGGATGATCGCCATCTTTCCTGCTTCTCCTTTGCTGCAGCTGCAGATGACCTGAGATCCGTCTGTCTCTGAATAATGAGCAACCACACAGACAAGGAAGACAATCTGCAAAGCAGGCTACACAAAGAAGTTTGGGAGACTAGCAAGCACCAGAGGGTGCACAAGAGTTTACGATGAGACGAGGGAGCATCAGCAGGATGGACAACGTCTGTGCCTGAGAAGCTCATCCTTCATCTAGACTGAAGTCAGATAGTCTGCAAAGCCTTATCAAGCGGCGCAGACCACCACCAGATACATGCGGCCACCGTCAATTTTATATAGACTTGCATACCATGTCTGCAACGTCATGAGGTTATCTGCAGTTCACTTTGGTGGTGATGCTGCTTCCCAAGTCAACCAAACACACAGATAGACACATAGATACACAGATTCAGTATACACACCCCAATATTAAAAGATAAATATAATTTTAACTATATATGTTTACACATCCCAATATATATAAAATATAGAATATAAAAACAATCTCCCAGTCACTGACAAACAAAAGGTTTATTGTTTTCATCTAAATAATAAAAAATCAAGATTCAAAGTATTCTATTTAAGTTAAATTAAATTAAATGGTTAATTATATATGATTCTATATATGTATATTATATTTAATATTTTTTAATATATATTTTGTGCTTACTTGATTGATAGAAAAAAAAATAGGTGAATGGCTGATGAGATGCAGCTTTCTGTCACTTCCCTGTTACTGTAGACATGCGGCATGCAGCCTGCTGCTGCTGTGTCCACCAGCCGCTAACAAAGGAGGGAGCCCAAGACAAAAGGTGCAGGGTCCTGCTCAGATGTATGTCAGTGTAAACGGTGGGTGGGTGAGTGGGGGTTTGAGCGGCAGGAAGGGCACGCATGGGTGGGTGGGTAGTGAGAAGAAGAGTCTACCTTGAGTGGTTGAGTAACTACAATGTGAGCGGGGAAATGTGTCTCCCTCGATGGCTTTTGTTGGGAAGAAATGTATATTTTTACCTGTTATATATGGGCTTTTCTTTTAAATCGATGTTGTTTACATTATATCTCTGCACAATATTTCTTATATGGCAACAGCTTATTGTCACACACACTGCGTGTCTGAATATTTAAAAGCTTTGTATGATGTCAGGCACATTGATTTTTCTCATAAATGCAGTTACAGCTGCAGAATTGGGCTGAAGTTGCAAGTATTTGTTTTAAAGCAAGCGTCTTTTGTCAGTGGTAGTTTTTACTTATCAGTTAACCTAAAATGAAATGAAATCATTAAAAAAAGTTTATTAAAAATGGAGATCTGTGTTTGGTTCGACAGCAGTTAGGTGGCTCTGTGGATCTCGGAGACCTTGTCGCGGTTCTTCAGTGGATTTAGGCTGTCTCGTTTGCTTCTGTTTTTTCATGTAATCCCAGTCTGATTCCATGTTGTTGATATCAGGGCCCTGGGGGGGGGGATTGGGGCAGGGTAGGGGGTAACACCATCTGTTTCAGGACTCATTGTTCTTCTTGTTGTTGAAGATCTTTGGTGCAAGCACTGTGTGTAAGCCATGCATTACACAAACCACCCAATAAAACTCAATTTCCTTTCATTGCATCTACTTGACGACACTTGTGTAAATAATGGTAAAACATGCTTATTAACACTGTATAGTATATGTAATAGTTGCACAGTGTTCATCTAAAGGCCGATGTGATTACTCTTTAATACTCATGCAGAGTAATTACTACTGCATGATGTGCACAAGGAGATTGGTTGTTTGTTGTTTTGTCTTTTGCAGACAGAAGACAGAAAACCCCATCTGCCCTGATTGTTCAAACAAAGATCTGAGATGCTCCGTGTGCTTTAAGGTTTTATTCATTAAGCAAAAAGAGGAAAAAAAAGTAGTTTGGATCCCAGAAACTTTTCCTTTCCTGTGACATTCAAACCCACGAAAAACCTCAGCCACAAATCTTGCGAGCAGGCTCACTGGTGATTGTTGCCTGATTTACAGGCAGAGACACAGAGAGGAATTAAATTTGTGTAAGATACAGACGTAGTTAATCATGTTTGACAAGTGTTGATGTTGCCTCTTGCGAGGTTCGGTTATGAATTATGGATTGTGGAATCCATATTTTTTTTCTTGAATTTAATAGAAAGCTTGGGTTAGGAAATTATATTCAGTCACTCTTTCTATCACCATCGCCGCTGCTCGTGTCAGCAGAGCTAATGCTCGAGTAGATTCTCCACAACGCTGCTAAGGAGTGTGATACAAGTGGTGTCTAAAATGTGACACCTTGTGAGCTGAGTCATGTGCAAATATGAAATGTATACAGTGCTGTTAAGCATAAGGTGACAGATGGAAACAGGACTCGGCCTTTGTTAATGCACTTCCATTGTGCCAGTTCTTCTGTCGCCGTGACGTACATAGCCCCATGTATTTCCCAAACACTGTGGCAAATGATCACTTGGCCCAAAAGTGACTTCCCCCTCCTTCAGGGTTATTGCTCATAACCTGTGTTATATATTTTCTTTTTAAGTCGGAGCATCTCAAAGAAAAAGAAACACGCACACAAACAGAAAAAGCCTAAGCTATTCATGCCAAGCATTTTTGATGTCTCAACAGATCTTTGAAGGAATGTCTCTGGAGTAAAAGACTTGTGAAATATACACACCTGCGCAGACGTGCACACACTCTGTTGACAGTGAGTCCTTTGGGTGCCAGGTAGCAGCCGGGGTTTATCACGCTGCTTGGACATATGGCTGCTGCGGCAAATCTGATTAATATGGGATGGCCAGGAGACCAGCGTGCAGCGTGGGACAGACTGCGCCAGGACATCCCCACTGGTCCGGCCTCCCCCTCACACCGTGCCAGGCCTCCACCCGGCGTAGCTAAAAACAGACCCGTTGTCAGGGATTCAGATGGTCTGAGCAGTGGGAGAGCGGGAGCAGAGGAGGTGTTGTACAGATTTAGAAGGTGACCGATGACTTTTTGGATACGTTTACATCAGCGTGCCACCATTTCAGTGTAAATATTTATTGATAATTAAATACGAGGGTCTTCAGTTAATTCAGTCAATTATTTCTTAACAGTTTTGCAAATAAAAAGAATCAGTTTAACAGATATTTTGTTATGTATATGTTTTTAAATGCTTTTAGGAACTCAGAAACACTTAAATTGAGTCCTACAGTATTTGGGTCAGCAAAAATTGCTCGATAGGTGACCATACATAGACAGAGGTGATACAGGCAGATAAAATGATTGCTGCTGTTATGGGACTTTTCATGGACAACTACCTTCAGCTACAGGTCTAAACATGCTGCCTGTGTCCTCTTAAATTCTCAGTTTTTTTCCCTTTCACAGCGCAAAAGCACGCGTGCATTTACAACGAGCACAACAAAGTGCACAAGAACTGTTTGTGCCGGTTCTGTCGTGACGTAATTTTTTTGTAATCAAGCAATCAGGCAATGAAATAATTATTTCAGTAGTCGGACAGATTTTGACATATCTGCTCCGTTTAAATGTATGGGATTATGATGAAAGAAAAAGAAATTTGGACCGTTTCTTTCTATATGTATCCGTGCCAATTTCCCAGAATAACTTCTTTTAAACTGCCATTGCATATTTGATAGATCTCTTAAATTACAAAACACACCATTACAATGTGTATAAAGTGGAAATAAACCCACTGACTGCTGCCTGCAAGGACAGAGATGTTACATTCAGCAAATTACCACGGCTTAGGCCTAAATGGATAAATGATCCTGAATTATTAATGCTTGAACTACTATTTTTTATAGTTAAACCCTTTAACTGTCTTTATATGTCTTTTAAGGATTACCAGAAACTGTTGCGCTCCTCGAATTTTTTGTGAATGTTTAACTTTCTTCCAGAAGTCTGAACATCTTTCTGGCGGTGTTTATTTTAAATGGATAGTATTATATTTTGTATATAATCTTTATGTAGGAGTAATGAATAATAGGTATTGATTTTTCAAATAACTGACCATGAACAACTTGGACTTATTACATAACATTATACTACGGTATATTTTTTACTATCTAGGCAGCTCAGTCTCTTTCTGTTGATGTGACACATGAAAGTAAGATAGACGTGAAATGTAAAAGTGAGGTCAGAGGTCAAATGTGACACAATACTTGGATGCAAAGTATAATGTAATTTCTAGAATCCCCATATAAGAATATCATTTTCCAAATTTTGCCAATACAAACAGAAAGTAGAATTTTAAGCATAGTTTTAAAAATGAAAGAGACTTTTTTTTATGAAAGTTTGACCCTATTTGACCTTGAAGAGGTCAGAGGTCCAAAGTAATGCCATATTTAGAATCCCCATATATCATTCCCTATTTTATTTGTCTATATGTTGTTAATACAAGTAATGGCAGTAAGAAACAGTTTTAAATATCGCTGTATAGCCTTATTATCACTTTAGAGCAATCTATTGAGAGGTCAGAGGTCAAATGTGCCATGATGTTTTTAATCTTTATGTGAAACTTTTTATATGTTGACAATACACGCGTGTAGAAATTGTAATTTCTATGTTATAAGGCTTTTTTTTTCACATTTTTAACCAATAACTTATCAGGTTGACCTTGAAGACCTTGGTGGATGTAAGCCAAGTTTTAACGGATTATTAACACGACCAAACTCTACACCCCTACAAAGTTTTATCCGAATTCTGCAAAACCTTTTGCCTTATCGTATTTTCAGACAGAATGATACTCATGAAAGCACGCACGTAAACACTATCAAAAACATATCATCCGTGGCAGCAGTAATCAGGAAGGGGGCAAATACTTTTTCACAGCACTGTCTCTTGGTTAGTATTTGCATTAGTGTCCCCAGTTTTCCCCTCCTTGTCTTTGTGGTTCTTTGTCTCATTCTTGTGTTAGCATTTATGCTCATGGTATACGGAGGAGTTCATGGTCAGTTGCTTAACTGCGAGGTGATCCCTCTACCACCATGGCCGTGAATTTTGGCCAAACATCTCCACGTCGGTCTGTCCAAAGGACATTTTTCCAGAAGTTTTGTGGTTTAATTACTTCCACCACCGTCTCATTCCCCATCTGTGTGTCATGGGGCTCGTCCTGTCTTCTCCTTTGTTTTTGAGTATCAATTATACTCCCCAGCTGTGACCCATGCCTCCGCTCCTCGTTTCTGTGAGAATTTGGTTTTTGCATTTAATATCTGGTGTATCTTGATCAGCCTCAATAAATGACTGACTTTTTGTTAAGTTTGCATCCCGTATTTGGATCAAAAATCTGGATCTCATGTCTTTGTGACAAAGAGCATATTAACTTTTGTGCTTCCAAGTAATTTCTGACAGCACACAAAATAATGGACTGATGCAAACATTTCATTAAAGATATGAAAGGCATGACATGCTAAAGGTAAGAGGAACTAGACAAATAATATGCAATTTGTTTACTTCAGTTAGCATTTAATACATATAAAGCAATTTATTTTGGTACACATCTAAGTAGATTGAAGTTTTTTCATGTTGACCTACATACATTGTTTGAAGAAGACATTTATTTGTCATCTGAACATGACAGAACCACCTTGGCCTAAGCTCCAAGATGGCGCCGCGTATGGATGCCCTGGTGCTTCAGTGCGTTACTTCTGTTTTGTTTTTGTGCATAACTTGTGTGTCTGGGCACTCCTCTGGATATTCTTACACCAGAGAAGAGCTTCTTAACTACAGGAATACAACACCTGTGGATTTACTTCCAATATTTGTCGCATCTGTGGCAGATTTACTGCAGACTTTGACCAGGAAAGTGAGACGCCGAAGGAGAGGAAAGCGAGCCGGCGCACTCGTGCGTCTGAGGAGACGCGGACTGCGAACTGCTCTTCCTGGGATCTTCCTTTCCAACGTACGCTCACTCAGGAATAAGATGGACGAGCTGGCCCTGATGAGAAGCATGAACAGAGACTTTGCCTCCTCCTGTGTCTTATGTTTTACGGAGTCGTGGCTCTGTGAGGACATCCCGCCCTAATGTGGACTTCTACATTAATAGTGGCTGGTGCACAGATGTAACAGTGATTGCTCAGCACTGCTCTTCCTCTCTGGAATACCATTTTATTCACTGCAAACCATTTTATTCTCCGCGGGAGTTTGCTTCATTCATCTTGGCCGCTGTTTACATCCCGCCAGATGCGGATGTGCAGGCAGCTCAGTGCGCACTCGCGGAGCAGATACTGCACATGGAGCGGACATTCCCGGACTCTCTCATTATTGCTCTTGGGGACTTTAACAAAGCCAATCTGAGCCAAGAGCTTCCCAAATACAAGCAGTATATTAAATGCCCGACCATAGAGGAGAGGACATTGAACCATTGTTACAGCACGATCAGCGGGGCCTATCGTGCGGAGCCCCGCGCTTCACTTGGACTTTCTGACCACGTCATGGTCCACCTGATCCCCGCGTACAGACAGAGGCTGAAGCTCCAAACCTGTCGTGAGGACTAAAAAACTGTGGAGCAACGAGGCTGTGGAGGAGCTTCGCACGTGTTTGGAGTCTACAGACTGGGACACAATGAAGGCTGCTTCTAACAGCTTGGACGAGTTTACGGACATTGTCACCTCTCCAGTGCCTTTAACACTATTCTTCCCACGGTTCTGAAGGACAAGCTGGAGAACTCTGGAGTGGACCATCACCTCACTACCTGGATTTTGGACTACCTCACCGACCGACCACAGTATGTGAGGACTCAGGGCTGTCCTCACATAGGGTCGTCTGCAGTACGGGGGCCCCACAGGGAACGGTTCTGGCTCCGTTCCTCTTCACCATCTACACTGCAGACTTCTCCCACAACTCCACCCAGTGCTTCCTGCAGAAGTTCTCTGATGACTCTGCAATAGTCGGCCTCATCACTGATGGGGACGACAAGGAGTACAGAGGACTGACTCAAGACTTTGTGGACTGGTGCCAGCTGAACTACCTCCAGATCAATGCCAGTAAAACCAAGGAGCTGGTGGTAGACAGGCACAAGCATCCTCCACTGCAACCACTGAACATCCAAGGTATGGACATCGAGGCTGTGGACAGCTACAGGTACCTTGGTGTTCATCTGAACAACAAACTGGACTGGACTCATAACTCAGACGCCCTCTACAGGAAAGGGCAGAGCAGGCTGTACCTGCTGCAGAGACTCAGGTCGTTTGGGTGGAGGGCCCTCTCCTGAAGACCTTCTATGACTCTGTGGTGGCCTCAGCCATCTTTTTATGGTGTGGTCTGCTGGGGGCAGCATCTCTGCTGGGGACAGGAAGAGACTGAACAGGCTGATCCGCAGGGCCAGCTCTGTTCTAGGATGCCCTCTGGACCCAGTGGAGGTGGTGAGTGACAGGAGAATGGTGGCTAAGCTGTCATCCCTGATGGACAACATCTCCCACCCCATGCATGAGACTGTGACGGCACTGAGCAGCTCCTTCAGCGGGAGACTGCGGCACCCACGGTGTGGGACGGAGAGATTTCGCAGGTCTTTCCTCCCCACTGCTGTCAGACTCTACAATAAAGACTTTTGCAGCTGATCAAACACACAAACCCACACATGTGCAATAAGACTGCTATACGTGCAATTCTTCTTCTGACGAAGTTGTGTTTTTGTATTTTCCTACTCAGTTGTATATAGTATTTGTATTTCTATTTTATTCTATTGTATATATTATTCTATTCTATTTTATTCTATTGTATATAGTATTTTATTTTATTTTATTGTATTTTATTGCATTCCAGTGTTTTCTAATTTCTGCTACATAACTTTGCACTTTGCTGTAACAAAACAAATTTCCCACCTGTGGGACTAATAAAGGCCATCTTATCTTATCTTATCTTATCTTATCTTATCTTATCTTATCTTATCTTATCTTATCTTATCTTATCTTATATCCACTTCTGTGAGGACAGCATTGTGCCATCACGCACCAGGGTGAGTTATAACAATGACAAACCCTGGTTTACTCCTAAACTCAAAAAGCTGTGGCTGGAAAAGAGAAAGGCGTTCAGAAGCGGCGACAGGGACTGCCACAGAGAGGCCAAGTACAGGTTCACTAAAGAAGTGGACATTGCTAAACATCAGCACTCTGAGAAGATGCAGCAGCAGATCTCAGAGAATGACTCGGCCTCTGTGTGGAAAAGTTTTTAGGAATATCACCAACTACAAGCCTAAAACCCCCCACTCCACTGATGACTTGCTCTTAGCCAACACCCTTAACGACTTTTACTGCTGTTTTGACGAGCCATCAAGCAGCCTTCACACCTTCAACGGCCCCAACAATAGAGACACTTTGGACACTCATTCCCCCACCTCTCCCCCCTGCATAGAGCCATCACCACCATCAAAAACTTCACCTACAACACCTCCCTCCACACCCCACACCAAGGAGGATTTCACACCACATTCTCCCACCACAACTCTTCATATTCATGAAGCAGATGTGAGGAAGCAGTTTAAGAGTCTGAATGGTCGAAAAGCTCCTGGCCCAGACGGTGTGTCTCCTGCCACCCTCAGACACTGTGCAAATGAGCTGGCCCCAGTGTTTTCTGGCATTTTCAACTCCTCACTGCAGGCATGTCATGTGCCTGCCTGCTTCAAGTCCTCTACCATAATCCCTGTCCCCAAGAAACCAAGGATCACTGCAATAAATGCCTACAGACCTGTGGCTCTGACATCTGTGGTCATGAAGTCATTTGAGCGCCTAGTTCTCTCCTACCTCAAGACCCTCACGGCCCCCCTCCTGGACCCCCTGCAGTTTGCATACAGAGCCAACAGGTCTGTAGACGACGCTATCAACATGGCTCTACACTTCATCCTGCAGCATCTGGACTCCCCAGGAACCAACGCCAGGATCCTGTTTGTGGACTTCAGCTCTGCCTTCAACACCATCTGACTTCCTGACGGACAGGAAGCAGCATGTGAGGCTGAGAAAGAATGTCTCGGACTCCCGGACCATCAGCACCGGCTCCCCTCAGGGCTGTGTTCTTTCTCCTCTGCTCTTCTCCCTGTACACCAACTGCTGCACCTCCACCCACCAGTCTGTCAAGCTAATCAAGTTTGCAGATGACACCACCATTATTGGACTCATCTTGGACGGGGATGAGTCTGCCTACAGGAGGGAGGTTGAACGTCGGGTGTCCTGGTGCAGCCACAACAACCTGGTGCTGAATGCCCAGAAGACAGTGGAGATTATTGTGGACTTCAGGAAGCACACAGCCCCACTCCCCCCCATCATCCTGACTGACACCCTCATCACCTCTGTGGACTCATTCCGCTTCCTGGGTACCACCATCACCCAGGACCTGAAGTGGGAGCCCACCATCACCTCCGTCATTAAGAAAGCCCAGCAGAGGATGTACTTCCTGAGGCAGCTGAAGAAATTCAACCTGCCAACACGGACGATGATGCAATTCTACACCGCAATCATCGAGTCCATCCTCACCTCCTCCATCACCGTGTGGTACGCTGGAGCCACTATCAGGGACAAACAGAGACTGCAGCGTGTTGTGCGCTCTGCTGAGAAGGTGACTGGCTGCAGACTCCCATCTCTGCAGGACCTGTACACCTCCAGGACACTGGGGCGTGCAGCTCGGATCACAGCTGACCCTTCTCACCCTGGACACAGTCTGTTTGACCTGCTCCCCTCAGGCAGGAGGCTCCGGTCCATTCGCACCAGAACCTCTCGCCACAAGAACAGTTTCTTCCCCTCTGCTGTTGGACTCATGAACAATAACCATATGACTGTTCCCACCACTAACACATGACCCTACACTGTGTTCACTGCATCATTCCATGTTTGGCACTGATCACCACCTGCACTCATGTATATATCTATCTACTTAGCACTTTAAATTCTTATTTTTATGTCTATTTAAGCGTTATATGACAGTATGTTTGCACTAAGTACCGCAGCAATTTCCTAATGTTGTAAACCTGCTCAACATTTGGCAATAAAACCCTTTCTGATTCTGATTGGCATTAGACTGTCAGAGAACTGCTGCCCAGTGATTTTCATAACCTTTCCACAACTCATTTGGCTATGATCTTCTAATCTGTTGATGTTATCAGTGAATATATTACCTTTCCAAGGGCTGAAGGATTGCTCTGCCATTCTTGCTTAAGCTTCACATCCCTCATGGTTGACTGACTGACCCGCTGATGGCACTGGAGTAAGAACAATCTGTGTATTAGGACTGGATGCAGTACACATGGGTAGATCCTGTGCGATTTCTCAAATGATTAGCAAGTAGGCAAGTCATCGAAAAACATCCCAAATACTTGCTCAGAAATGGTATTTCAAAAACACGATTCAGTCTCTATCAACCAGCTGACTCAGCTGGTCAGCTAATAGTAGCACTTGCCAATTTTAATCTAATGTCTTTTCTTTTTTGTGTTCACTTTTGCACAAATGAAAATGTTTTGTTTGATATCGTTTAAAACCTGATTAGATGGGTTGCTATATATTTTTGAACAATAGAAATATCATTATGGGTGTGTGTGTGTGTGAGTGGGTGATGGTGGTTAATTTCTCTTTGTGAGGAATTTTATTGCTTTCAAGATCTCATTCTCTGACCTCACTGAAGTGATTGTATCTGATAATGCCATTAACCACTGCCCTGCAATTCTCCAGAGAACAATCAGGCCACTGAGAATAGAAAATACTTTTATTTCTGAAAGAGGGGTGGATTTTTCTCAGTCCTGATTTATCAAAGGAGAAAACTGACTACACTATATTTGCCTCTAAGTAACTAAATCATGCATTGATCTGTCCACACCTGCTAAGCCTTTCATTAGTATGCCAATGGCTGATGGAAAGAACGAGAGTAAAATTAATTGGTAATAATAAAAGACTCACTGATGTCTCATAAGCCCTTTTGTCATAAGCCATTTGTTGTTGTAAACAGCAATAGAGCAGGGCATAAAACTATTCCTTTGATATTTAGCCATTATACAACACTGTGAAATCGTCTTTAGCCACCCCTTATCTCTTTAGATTTTGATGGGAAGTGGGTTATCTACTGAAACATACAAACATGAATGGAAATAGACTATATAGGACGACTGCAGTGTTCTAAAAAGTACAGTTCTACAATTCTAAAAAGCCTGAAAGTCAATTTGTCACTTTTACTGTTCAATGCAGCCCAAACTCTAAGAGCCATGCTTTCTTTTCATTGTTTAAGTAGTCTTCAGGAATCATTCTCCCGGGTTCTTGTAGGACATTTAAAGCTCATCTTTGGATGTTTGCTGCTTTTTTTTCTTTTCTTTTCCACAGTGATCCCACTCTTGCATCAACAGTGCTAAGGTCTGGGCTGTGGGAAGGCCAATCCATGACTGCTCATGTTCCACTGTTTTTCTATCCAGGTGTGCTTTTAGTCTACTGGCAGCGTGTTTGGGATCACTGTCACAATGAAAAAATGAAACTGAAGAGTATTGCATATTGGATAAAAATCAGAATCTGCTTTTCTGCATTTACAAGCACAGCCACAACACCACTGGCCGAAATGCAGCCCCAAAGCTGGGGGACCTTACAGATGGTCATAAACACTATTGTACCTCACTGTACTCCCGACCTTCTACTATGCACTGGCAACATGGATCAACAGAAGGGCCAGATGTATCTCTTAGGCTCTGTGTCAGGTCTCTGTAGGATTTTTTTCCTATGTCTTAAGGACATGACTTTCACATACTGTTTGACATGCCATGCAGATATATGCAAAGTTTGCTAAGCAAAGTAATATTCTGAACATAGTAATGTAGCAAATATTATACCTGCTAAACATCGGTACGTTCATCACATGTTGCTATGCTGATGTTTAAGCTAGCATTTTTACTCAAAGCGTTCTTCAGTCTGTTACGTAGTCTGACTCTTTGTAGCTTCATTTAAATCATTTTGAGGTACATCTTAAGCGCGAGAGGTTTTACACAAATCCTTTCCATTGTTGTTAGTATTATATTATTATGTTGTCCTTGTCTCATAGGCCATCTCAATTTCACATACAACTATTGGCAGAAATATTGACAGTAGATAGATGATGCAAATGCAGAAAGTAAAGACATTCTGTGCAGCCAATACAAAATCTGCACATACTACTTCACCCAAATCTGCTTGCATCTTCTTTCTCTGTCGCTCCCTCGTGCTTTTATCTATGTTTCTGTCTGCTGGCACAGTCCAAGGTGCCCAGTCTTTATCCCCATCTATGCAACAATAAATCTGCTCTGCCACAGGAACTTTAAAGTCCCCAGGTGAGAGCTGTGCAAGGAAGGCCCTCCTATCAGAGAACAGCCAAGCATATAGTGGACAGTGTCATCTCTGGGATTAAAAACTGCTGCATCCACTGTTCCCCTGGCCCATTGACTGATGGATAAAGCCTTGGACTTCACCTTATTGAAAGAAGGAGAGAGCGCCCGGGGAGCCATGAAATCCATAGACCCTTCTTTAAATGGGTTTGTAAGAGGCTTCCGCCTAGCAAACCACGGCTGAAAGAGCCCATTAAATAAAGCCCAGCTCCTCGGCAAGGAGCTGGGGCAGATTCATCAGAGAGAAGAAGGCAAAGATAATGATTGCTCATGGCCAGATGTGAGACGGTGGCTCCACTCACACGCCACGTGGGACAAAGTCAATAACAGCAACAGACACACAAACAGTCTTTTCGAACTCATCTCTAGTTGAGAATTGTGTTTGCAGGAGCAGCTACATGCAGACAGACATATGGACACACAATATACCCACAGATCTGAGATATGCAGAGGAAAATGGGGTTGGACATTATTTTTCTTAAGCAGTCTGAAAGTCTTTTATTAACCACCTTCAGCAGATTTAATCAATGACCTTAGGTTAGTAACATGGAAATGAGTCTGCAAAGCACAAACCATAACATAAGTCAATTTCATATGTCCAACTGTTGAGTCAAAGTGGGGAACTTTTTTCCTCTCTCTTTGGTTTGGTGAGACCTTCACGATGAGAGGAGATGGAACGCAGCCGGGGCAGATTTGAATATCAATGTGGTCAGATAGGATGGAAAGGTGCTGGAAGGAGGGAGGAAACAGCCAAAGAGGGCCTCTGGCAGGACAGTGGGAGAGATGGCGAGAGAGAGATTTGTCATTTGCTCTCCGTTCCACCTGCTCCCTTGTCATGCATCCTGCCGGGGGGGGAAATACGCCCTGATGTCTGAGGGAGACATGAGGGGAAAAGGGTGAGTGAGGTGGGGGGATGGGATGGAGAAGAAAAGAAGCAAATAGATGAGGAGAAAAGATGGACAGGGCTGAGAAGGAGACAAAGGAGGGTGAAATAGAAGAAGAAATAGACAGAGCTGTTGAAAAAAGGAAGAAAATCCATGCATACCTAAGCGTATCTAAGGTGCCAAGTCCTGAAATGTAGGAGCTAACTATAAGGGCTGGCAGGTATGCAAATAGGAGGATGTACCAGTGCGCCACCAGATTACTTTTCCTGCATTTGCTATTCATATATTTGCAAGGTGACTCACTTCAGACAAAGCAGGTGATCAAGAGCTCTTTCCTTTTCCCTCCAGCTCTCCTCTTTCTCTCTTCCTCCACATCTGAATAGCAAGGAGAAGAGGAGAGCAGGCAAGTAGTGATCCACACCCTCAGCAGGAGTCATAAGCCTTGCAAAACCCGCAGCCAACAATTGCATGCCCTCAGATTTGATATGTATTCCGTCAGCAAACCCCATTTAATCCATTTTCCTGTCAGCCCTCCTTAAAAGCATCTCAGCTACTACAAGGAGAGTTCAGAGTGTAGGAGAGAGACAAACAAGGCACCAACATCCACGGCTAACAATCAAACCCCAATCACTGAGAAATGTTTTATGTTTTCAACTTCACACTCGTCACTTTTGCTTTTGATGAATGATTCTTTTCATATTTTTATCTTTATCTTTTGGAGAGTCAAGAGTGTACATAAAGGGATGGCCTTCCTTAGAGCACCAAAGCATCCAACATATCTATTTTCTAATAAAAGAGGGTTCAAATTGACTGAAATTCTTTTGGCACACAGAAGTAAGCTCAGTCTGAACTGTTTTCTGTTGTTCATTTAGCGAACATGTAGTGCCTCTGCATAAAAATATATCAATATATTAACAATACAATATTCATAGTGTAAATTACATATTCACTACCATCAGTGGGAGCTTTCATCATCCTCTCATCTTAGCTCCTTTTCTTCCTTTAGCCTCTCATTTTCTTTCTCTTTGGTGTTACTAGGTGGTTCCCTTACATGTGCTTCTCCCTTGTCCATTACTGCGCTCGCCGCTTGGCCACTGCTTATTTATCTTGCCAGATACAAAAATCTCATGGGATCCAAGCTACGCTACTTTCAACAATTTGTGGTCTGCAAGGGTTATGCTGGGTTATATAAGTATGAGTCAGATGCGTGTCACGCAAGGTGTTGCACACCACTAAAGAAGGTTCACTGGCTGTGTTTGACTCACAGACTGGCTGGTCTACTGAATTTCATTTTTTAAGTTAAACGTGACTATGAGATATTAATAAAAGCATTTCCATGTAAAGAGGACCTCAAAGAAATTCAGTTTCGAACCAAGGAAGAGCTCCTACTCAAATGCTGCTGCCACAGACATTTATATTTCACTGCAGCACACTTGCAAGACGAGATACGTAATAGTTTTCCACCTTTTTGAAGCTGCAAGCGGTGAAGTTGGCTGCGTAACTGGGTGTGAAATAAGACATGAAGTCTCTTTGTATGGATTATCAGATGCCAAAACACCGCATAGCACTTTATAAGCCTCAACATTTTTATCTTTAGTCTCTAAATAATTCAAAAAAACAATGTCGCATTATGGTGAGTAGCCTATATATTAAAGTATTTGACCATGGACAATGTTGCACCTTGGCAGATGGCATAGAAGTCGAGCAAATATTTGTGAAGTTTGGTGGAGTTCATTTCGTTTTAAACTTACTATATTAACTGACATTCTCTATTCCAGTGAATCAGAAGACTTTGTTTGAATGGCTTCTTGGTAATTTGTTAGCAGGAGTAATCCAAAGGATTTACATTTAAAAAAATTATGAGATTTTGCTGCTTAAGCTGTCAGACAGATGGCTTCATATCTGACAAGAATACGCTGGTATACATGGGAGTTTGTGGACAACTCAACGATTGCAACGTGCCTGGGTCCTGTAGTTGTCATGAACCTTTAACATTTAACATGCTAACTGAGGCCTGCAGAGTCTAAGATGCAGCTCTCGAGAATGTTTCCCTGAGCTTTGCATGATTTGACCTTGGGGTGAATTTTTAGTGATGTCCACTCCTGGGAAAACCGAAACTGTCTTGAATGTTTTCCACTTGTGAATAATCTTTCTCGCTGTAGAATGATGGACTTTAAATTGCTTGGAAATGGCTTTTTATAACCCTTTACAGACTGATGGGGAGCAACAACTGTTTCTCTAAGACATAATTGCTGCTGTATTTCCTGCTTGCCTTTGTGTTAACACATGCCTGAATACTCCAGAACAGCAAACTCCTTCTGCTTTTATAGAGGTTCTCACACTTGGTGGTGATCATTTAATCCAGTGCTTTTGATTAGCAGCAGCTGACTGCTTCCTAGCCTCTTGATTCTCTAAGACTGCACATATAAGACTGCATTTTTCCTTAATCTTTACAAAGTAACAATAACAATAACAATAATAAATGATAACATGATTTAATAGGTCATGTGTACTGTTCATCTGAGGCTCCATTTACCTATATTTAAGACCTAGTAAAGATTACAAAAAAAATGATTTCATGAAAGGTAAAGACTTAGAACTAAAAACTGTGTACTTGTACCTGAAATGGCTTTTTCTCATGGGACTTTTGGCCACATTGCAGTAATGACCCCACACACATTATATGGCACTCAGTTGTAATGGAAAACAACCAGAATTAAAATGAGTAGAGCTGAGTCGTGTCAAACCGAGCTAAGTAGGTACTAGTGAAAAGGAGGCTTTTGTTTTTCACATTTATTTGTTCCATCCTGCTTACCATCTATTTTCTAATTGGTTCTAAACACAAAGTGAAATGTTTTTTAAGCTTTTGCAGCTGATTGTATCAAAAAAGGTTAAACCAGTACATTATCATTTACTATGTGTCACATATTGCCTTTTTGTCAAAGCTACCAGCATCTCAGAGACACCCAATGATAAGTATCTGCAGAAATTTCTGCCAACCAATAAATTTGTACACGACAGCAGGACTTAAATGTGGAACATTTAAGTCATTATTACCTCTGAATAATTAAGGTTGATGACTGTAAAAAAACAACAACATTACAGTGGAAAATAAAAACTGGAAAATAAAAACTTCGATCTTCTGGTGGCACTCTGAAGAATCAGAGGATTATTGAAGTCATTTAGATTCATGCATAGCAGTACCAGATGTTTCAATATGCTAACACTGTCATCCATGGAGACACAATTGTAGTGTGACTAAACAGCGCAAATGTTGCTATAAGGACGTGTGCAAAGAAGATGCATCCCTACAGCCTGAACAGAGAAACACATGAATCAAGCATACTGAGCAGACTGACTGAATAACTGTGTCTATACCCCACCTCAAGCCTCTGAGGGCCTCTGCCTGTTAAGATTCAAGACTTCGTTCCAACAATTCTATATTATTACATTCTTGTAAGCTGTCAGTAAACAGAGAGGAAAGCGCGGGGAGAATAACGTTGTACATTAAAGCCATGAATTTGTAAGTGCCATCATATGAGGGGATACAGCACATAAAGAGCAAATCTGTGATGCACTCACGGTGCTTACAAGACACCACTGTCTCTCCAAGGTCACATCTTTCCACCAAGGATGTCATCCAATCAAGAGAAATAAATGGAAATCTCGCACCATCCTGAGGGGGAAAAAACCACAACAAACACTGGGCTTAGGAGGAGCTAAATGCTGCATATGTGAATTGGTTGAAAAAGCAAAAATCAACATACATACATACATTTTATATAAATAAACACTTTTACATATTTTTCAATCATTACTATTTTTGTGTTTTAATTTCAGGACAGAAAACTGCCAGTGATGTTTGAAAATGTCCATGTCACTTTGAGACAGGAGACCCCACATTTGTGAATTTCATATTGGGGTGAATTTTTCCTTCAGGCCAGATCTTGTGAATCAGATCCATGGCTCCAGGCTACATGGTGACCTGTATTTCTTGTGTGACCAGTTCCCTCCACTGACTTGTTGCTGTTATTGTTTAACCAATTGTGGGAAATGCACCATTTTCTGATCCTTAATAGAGTCACAACAAGTCTTTATCTAAAAAAAAATGCTAGATTTGTTATAGCTGTTTCACTGTAGCCATGTGGTCATCACTCAAACAGGGTTAGAGCAATAATATAATAGCAGAAGGAAAAATTTAATGTTTTAGATTTGCTATTTGAAAAGTGTTTTGCTATAAATTTTATAAAAATACATAACACAAATTTTTGGAAGCCATGTAATTTAAACAATTTGCAATTCACAACAATTAACTTGATCCCGTAGTGCACTGTCTAATAAATGATTTTCCCCCAAAATACAAAATAATGGATATTTAAACATTCATGAAATATTTGACAAAAATCAAAAGGCTCTTCATGATGCAAAAACAAGCCGAGACTCGTGGTCATAATCCGTAAAAGAATACTATCCACTGATGTCGTCCTTTGCCTTGATTCCTTTAACCTGATCCTAGAAAGGTCTGATGTCAATAAAAGTATATGGAAGCGGCTATGAAATATTAAAGCCTGGTTGTAACTCCAGGAAGCACAGAAGAAGTTGTCGGCATTTAATTTCACTTCTTTGTTGAGATTTCTTCCTGAGACAGTTGGCGGCGTCAGCAGAATCTCGTCTGGCACGAAATTCATGGGACAAGTGTCCATGTCAGCACTTTCTCTCCCCTCAGCCGGTGTGTAAAAGGACATCACACTTGTCAGCCGCAGTAAGCCCAAATTATAAGGACAAATAAAATGGTGTGTCTGTGGCCAGGCTTTTTCAAAGGGGATGGGTGAATGATATGATAACTTCTATAGCGTTCTCGCATGGGCTGACAGCTCCCCTGCATGTATGTATATATAAATATAAACATATAGCAAATGTATGCAAATAGATGCATATATGCATGCATGTGTGTCAAAGCTGGAGAGCAAAGGTATGTATGTGGGTATGCTGGTGTGCATACTTGCTTGTCTGCACCGGTTCATGCTAGCAATGTCCAGGCATGCTAGCGCCATCTCTGCATATGAAAAAAAGACAAACCCATTTTATACCATAAAGGGGATTTGCAATCATTCATTTTGAATTAATGATGTCAACATGAATATGAATAACCTGTATCAACTGAAAGCCATGCTTTGGACCGTTTTTTCTATTTTTTCTCTGTATGATGTCACGAGAATCGTGAAGTGTAATAATGTCATTTCAGGCAAAGAAAGAAACTTTTCAGAGCTGATGAACTGAGGGTCTGCCTCAAGGTCCAGAATAAGGCAAATAAGGATTTCTTTGAAATGAGACTCATGCATAGCTACTCTAGTAGACTCCAAGAGCTGGTAACGAGCACAGTAGGTCCCCTATAAAGGTGAACTTAGATTCTTCTTCTTCTTTACGGTAGCTGACCTGAGTATTCAGGTCAAAACACCAAGAATTTACATGCAGTATATATTGACCTCTTATCATGAATTTTAATTTCTACTGAACTTTAGTATAGAGAGACTGTGCCAGCATACTCTTACTCAATACTAGCTTGCTGGTTTACAAGCAAATAGGAGGTGAGTCAGGAATTAGCAGCTGCTAGGTGTGGATTAAGGTTTCCGCTCATTAGACGGAGGAAGCAGAGCTATAATCCAGATCCTTCACAGGCTGTTGACACATTTGCAGGCCTCCATACACTACACATTTAGGAGCAAACACACTGCTATGTCCATTCAGAAGTTTACAATCATCAATTTTACATGACCAAGTGGCAGGGGCCTCTCTTTCAGGTTTAACACATAGAGTTGCTGATGTAACTGGGTGAAAATGACAGAGGAGCTGCTGCAGGTAAGTGTAGGATGAGATTTTATCAGAGAAAACTGTGAGAAATGGCTGCAATGTTGCAGTACCTGAATCTGGATTATGACTGCAGTCTTTGCCTGTGGCTTCTCAATCAGTTAGATGGAGCTGAAGAAGCTGTCTTCAGAAGTCTAATCCTCTCCCATTTCTATCAAAATCCTCACAGGGCATCATTATGGAGGTATTGATTTGATGACTGGCTGTGCTGAATGTCACAGCAAAGATAGCGATAATTTTCTTAGCATTTGAAGGCACCGAAAATGAACATACTTTTTTTTCAGATTTGTAAAAAAAGAAAAATCATCCAGGAGGCAGACAACATATTATAATTATGGGAACTGACATTACAGAGAACGTGACCTTTGTTTAGAGTGGACATTATAAAGGAATAAGCTGGTGTACAAATCCATTAACAGACAACACAGAGTTATAATGGTTTTATGTTTTCTAATTACTCCTTCATTTATTTTGACTCCTGGGTTTTAATTTGGGTTAGTTTACAGTTTGCTCATTTCAGTTTAGTTTATATTGTTTTTAAAAAATGTTTGAATTTTTGTTTTTGCTTTTATTAGTTTCTGTGTTAGTTTTGGTCTTTTTGAGTATTATTGTATGAAGGCCATACACCATATATATGGTGTATGGCCATATATATGGTGAGTTCTTTATTTTCTTTATTTTCTTTATTTTTTATTTTTTGAGGGTACAAAAATTCATGATATTTCCTCCATATTTTGTCTGTTTATGTGTTTCAAACATACACAAAAATAGTTTCAGTTAGCTAATTTTTATTTTTATGCTAATCAACTAAAATTAGTTAGTCCTCGCTCCCTCCTCTAACTCGCAGAGGTTGCAAATGACGGATTTTTCTCTTAGCCTGGTTCTGCTGGAGGTTTCTTCCTAATAAAAGGGAGTGTTTCCTTCATACTGTTGCCTGCTCATATGGAGTTGTCTGATTGTTGAGGTTTTCTCTTGTAGGAACTTCACAATATATAAAGCAATTGAGGTGCATTGAATCTGCATTGAATCATATCTGTTATTAATCTCTTTCTCTCTTCCTCAGCATGTCTTTATCCTGTCTTCCTTCTCTCACCCCAACCGGTCGCAGCAGATGGCCCCGCCCCTCCCTGAGCCTGGTTCTGCCGGAGGTTTCTTCCTGTTAAAAGGGAGTTTTTCCTTCCCACTGTCGCCAAAGTGCTTGCTCATAGGGGGTCATATGATTGTTGGGTTTTTCTCTGTATCTATTATTGTACGATCTACTGTGGAATATAAAGCACCTTGAGGCAACTGATGTTGTGATTTGGGGCTATATAAATAAAATTAAATTGAATTGAAAATTGAATTGCTGTTGTGACTGGACAGTATATAAATAATAATAATAATACATTCTGACAGATTTCTTAAAACCTTCTTACTTACTTCTTGAATTACTCACTTATTGAGTTTCTGAATTCAGTAATATTCTATTAAAACTTAACTTCACATATGGAGATACTTTATAATAGTACTGTCAGAATTAAGACTGGAAGGGAAGAATAACAAAATAATTCACTCACCAGCCTCTTTAGTGGGTTCTAGACCACCTGATGTGATCTTTTTCTACTCTAACCCATCAGCTTCAAGGTTTGGCATGTTGTGCATTCAGGGATGTTCTTCTTTATACCGTGGATGTAACAAGTGGTTATTTGAGTTACTGTTGTCTTCCTATCAGCTTGAAGCAGTCTGACCTTTCTCCTCTGATCTCTGACATCAACAAGGCATTTTTGCCCAGAGAACTGCCGCTCAGTGGATATTTTCTATTATTTATTTATTTTTTATCTGTTGCTCTGTTGCATGACTACTTGTTTTTCTACTGGTGAATCTAAACATCTAAACCACCTTTTTTGAACACAACTTTTTCGTTTTGCTTTTATTTTGCTGTTGTTTTTTACGCTGATATAACAGCAATGAGTCATTTTTACAGAACATCAGGCTCTTTAGTTTTAATTTAATGCACCATAACTCCAAAAACTATGCACTATGTAGTCAGAGGATTATATTTAGAGTGAAAAACAAATCTAAACTCAGTAGCACATTGTGACAAAGTAAAAACATGTTTTCAGATTTTTTGTTTTTCACATTTCTTTAAAAGTAAAACTTGAATTTATTTATTTACAAATCCTTCAGACACTCAATTCATTACCTTGTAGAAGCTTCTTGAGGCACACATTATGGCAGAGGTGAGCAATCAGTTATCCCAAGAGTCCACATGAAAGCCTAGGACTGTTGTGGAGGGCTAAACAAATAAGTTGAACTCAGTTCTGCACCGTATTAATTTTATTTCTTTATAAATGGGTGCTAGTAGCAGATGTTGCAGTTATGCAATGAAAATGTGACCATCTGTATCTGTATTTGTTAAACTTCATCACTGAGAATGTTTATTCACATATGAAGAACAAAGAGAAGCAACATCTTCTGAGTGATCCTGGAGTGATCCTGGCCAGAAGTGTTCTGCAACAAGTGAATCAGACTGCAGGTCAGTGAGTTCAAGCTCAACATCACTGGATGCATTATCCACACTGCAAGTGAAAGGATATTGAATCATGTGCATTTCACTCTCAACTGTTTTGAAGTCTTCAAATTGCTTTGCAAACTCATCGTGCAAGGCCGTAATGGCTCCTGCCATCAGTGTTGGCATGTGATTGAGAATGTTGTTCTATGAGCTGAACTGAATTGAAAGAAGCTGCAGGTTTCTCATTAAAGCTTTTACTATTTTGCAAATAGGCCGTTGCCTTGCAATTTGCTATTTACTCAATTCATTAGTACAGTCACATCAATAGCAAATACAAGATCTGCCTTTTATTCTGCACCATGAGCCCTCTGAAATGTCCTTTAAAACTCTTGAATTTTTGCAGGTCCTGTAGTCCTTGTAGCACTTTGCCCAGGCTAAGCTACCTGACAGCTATGTGGTAGCCTATGTCATCATTTTCTGTTTCATGCGCCTCCAAAAGTCCAAAAAACTGACTCTGATTCATACGTGTTTTAGTTATTGTAGAACATCAATAACACAGCTAATGTTAGCACTGACTTTCACAAGCCCTCCTGATGTATAATGTAATTCAAAAATATCAATATCAGTTCTGGATTTATTTCAGTGGTTTTATTTATATTTATACGTTATATCCACAAATCAAAAAATTTTCCCTGCCGGTTTTTCCTATTTTGGCTTCAGTCTATTCAAACATGAATCCCTTTCACTGAGTGCATTGCTGCCAGCTCCTCTGTAATTGAAAACTCTTTCCTTATCTACATACAAAGATTGCTAACTAGGCTATGTCATAGACATCACAGCTCTTGTCCAGAACAAGGACTCTTGTCCAAGAAAAAAAGGCTGAATTATCTTCTTGTAAATTCTTCTTGTCGGGGACAACAAAAAGCCAGATGTGATCCTGGGGGCACAAAATGCCCGAGTCAGTGTCAGCAAGACAAATCAGTAGATGATGATGTCATGACCTAACCAGCCAGTTACTTATTTGGTAGGGAAAGTGGTTGTGGTTCCAGATTTTAACCATTTAGAATTTTTTGAGGCTACTCTTCTCCTGGGAACACTCAAAGCTTTAGAAACTGTTACAATTTTGCCTGGTGTCCACAATCTTATGATGTAGGACTACAAAGTGGACTTGAGACTTGGTTTTTGTCTTGACATGCACCGCTAAATGTGGCTTCTTATACGCAAAGGTTTGTGTCTTTCAAAACATTTTATTCAGTTTACCACAGTTAAAGTTCAGGCAGTTAGTCATGTCCTAAGATAAATACAGCAACAGGATGGACCTGACCAAAATGTTAAGTGGCACAGCCTCGGGCACATTTTATAAATTCAGTTTTAAGTAATTTGCAAAGATTTCTAAAAACATGTTTTCACTGACTAATGATTTCACTGAGATTATTGAGTGTATATTAATGGGGATGCCAAAACACACTATTCCTTTTGCGTAATTAATGAATAAAAGTCTTAATTTAAAATAATATTGCAACAAACAACATTCTACACATGAACCAGTTGTTAACAGGCAACACTTTATGAAAAATGATCAGCACTCAGTGAATTCCACGTGTTTAACTTTTAGTTGGTTGAAAAGGGAAAAGAGTAAAGAAAAGGGGAACATGGTGAACTGCCGCAGTAAACAGTGAACAGTCTGTTCTTTCAAACCGTCATGCACTGTGCAAAAATCTTCCTCATTTCTTTATATCTTGCTTCAAGGAATCAGACTTTCTTGTGTTTTTAGTTTTTTTCTACAGTGGATGAACAGTATCACAAAGTCATGTCAAGAAACAGGAAAAAAATCAAGCGAAGACCTGACACAGGACCTGAGAGATGCAACTGGCTTTTCAGTAGATCTTCAAAGTTCATCAGAAAGTATTTCAGTGGAAGAGTGGTTGTCAAGTAGCCATTCTTAAGGAAAGGAAAAGGCTGAGGAATGCCAGATCAGTGCCAATAGGTCTTATGAAGTGATGAATATATTTTTAAAATATTGGTTCAATTCATCCATACAAAGGAGGTCAGGAGAGACGTACAACAGTGAGTGTTTCAGGCATCTGTAACCAACCATTTTGTTAAAATAGGCGCAGTAAAACATGCTTTAAATGCCCAAGTGTTAATATTCTACTGACAGTGCGCCTTTTTCCACGGCTACTTTATTTATTGGGAATGTTGAAAGGATGCCATTAGGTATTTCAAGCACACAGAAATGTGCTTTTTGCTGAGTAGATTGACATTTGGGTGTCCATAATAATGCAACAGTGATGAAAACAACACCTTAATGATCCAGTGAGTTTTTGAACTAATGAGTGTAAATCAACAATGACAGCTCCGAGTAGCTGTTGGGAACAGTGTGGCTTTTGAGCTGTGAGATAATATATCTGCTTTAAATAAGTAATCTTAGCCGTGTAGGTGGGCTCACACTCCTCAGTGGGAAGTCTTCTGTATGTGTTTGCATTTGTTAACATTCATTTTGTAGTGATGGAAACATTTTTTTTCCAGATG
Organism: Oreochromis aureus; assembly: GCF_013358895.1. Lineage (NCBI taxonomy): Eukaryota > Metazoa > Chordata > Actinopteri > Cichliformes > Cichlidae > Oreochromis > Oreochromis aureus. The sequence goes on along the minus strand of NC_052948.1, from coordinate 46,818,967 downwards.
GAGACTGCCGTGCCACAGAAGAACTTTTACCAGTTACCCAAGATGCTTTTGATCTGGGCAGAGTGAAAGGGACATTCATTTCAAATGATTTGCTTGTTTCAGTGAATGCTTTTTGCATGTATTTCTGTGCATACTTTTCTTCCCTCCACATGTAATCGCACGAGACGGTAACCTAGCTTAGGAAAAAAAGCAGCACCTTTGTGAAATACAAAAAAGAAAAAGAAAGGGAAAAAAAATCTGATCTGCCTCTGAAGAAACACCACCTTATCTCAGAAACACTGGAGGCAGCTTGTCAAGCTTCTGATGTTTTATATTCAGGGGTAATATCTGGATTCAGATGAACAGAGGAACCCAGGTGTATCTGGCCACTGTCTGTGCAGGATTCAATCAAAGCCAAGTCAGATTTGTTCCGTTTTTCCTTTTCCTTTGCTCCCTTGCTATTTCTCTTAATTTCACTTCAATTCACTGTGCTCTATTGGCATGAATGATAGATGAGCAGTGCTGCTGCAGCATCTAACAATAAACAGTTTTTGACCATTTGTATGATTGTGTGTGTTGATATATGTGTATCTCTGCGTGTGCTATACATATATATATATATTGATTTTCTTTTTGTTTTCCACCAGGCAGATGTCTTTGTTGTAGCTTCATTTCCATATTTACCTTTTGTCTGCCTTCTCCTGTGAGACATGAAATCGCATCTAAAACAAATCATCACGATTTAAACCAGCTTTGCTGTGTAGTTCTTCTGCAGCATGGTTTTGCTTTGCTTTTCATCAGTTTAAAGAAATTTGTATTTCTTCAGTGGCATTCCTCTTTTTCTGAAAAACATGTTCCCATATGAAATAATTAGGAAGAATAATTTCTGCAGAGATACATGTGTGTAATAAAATAATTTACACTTTCACTTGTGTCTCATGGCCATGTTTCTAGCTTTCAAAGTTAAATAACTAATTAAAATGAATAATTAATAATTGTTTATAACGGGTAGCTGTAGCTTAGAGGAAGAGCAGGTCCTCTACTGTTTGGAGGGTTGGACGTTCAGTCCCTGGCTGCTCCAGGTTCATGGGAATCTTGCAATGGTGAACCTTTTTCCGAAGATCCTCTCATAATCCTAACTCCAGTTCAATTTATCTCAACTTGGAGTTACCTCACAATAGCTCAATGCTCACCAGCGTGCTTGTTGGCTGATGACCCAATAACAGCAAGAGTCTGTTGCACTCTGATGAAGATGAAGAAAAGATGGACTTCTTGTTAAAAAAAATAGCATAACTCATGCCCATCTGCATAGGTTCACATTTTTTAATCATACAACATAATGCTATCATTTAGAGCAAAATTTTGCAAACCTAATTTTACGAACCACTGATTTAAGTTTAAGTTTCAAGCTGATTAAGGCACAATTTTTTTTAACTTATCTAGGAGCCAGACATTCCTGTAATCTGTGGGGTTTTTTTTAACTAGCCTTGAGAAATCTGAAGGTCTTTCAAAGTTTTTCATTTTCAATTCAGGACATTTTCAGAGGATTTTTTTTGTTTGTTATTAAGCCATGAACACTAACCTATGAATCATTTAAGCATAAAGAAGACACCTAACTCAAGGGATGAAGCACTTTTGCATCTACACATAACAGAACCTTTAGCAAGGAATTTAAACAGTATTTTTAGCAGCCCATTTTAAAAATGCAGTTTTTCCCATTTCTTTTAAAAGTTTCCAAAAATAACACAGTTTGAAAGTTATGGGGTCTTTTTCAAGGGGTGAAAAGGGGCCACGAAGCTCTTTGAGTCCCAAAGAGCTATTAGTCAAAACACTTGGGTTTTGGAATATCTTGGAATAGTGTGCAGTGTGTTGTCAAAAAATATGAAGAAACTGGACAAGTTTACTCAGATTTAAGAAAAAATCCAGCAGCTGACTCTTGACATAGAACCTGAGAGGTATGCCAGATTACACAAGAATAGATACAATGATACGCAAATACGTCCAATGCAGTCAAAGCACATCTGGATAGAAAAACAAATAATGAAATCACTATCGGCCATGGATTGGCCTCCCCAGAGCCTGGACCTCAACACTATTGTAGCAGTGTGGCATTATCTTGAAAGAGAGCGCAACAAAAGGCAGCCACCATCCAAAGAAAAGCTTTGAATGTCCTCCAAGAAACCTGGAGAACTGTTCCTGAAGACTACTTAAGGAAATTACAAAACAGCTTGCCTAAGAGAGTTCAGGCTAGGCTGAAGAATAAAGGTGGTCATACCAAATATTGACTTTGTTACTTCAATACATGCTTGTACATGTTGCAATAAATTCCCACACCTATTCCCAGTTTTCCCAGGAAAATATGAGGAATTGAGGGCTTTGCAAAGCAGAATTTCTCAAGCAGGCCTTTTTTATTCAAATAGAGCTTCTTGCGCTGCTTCTTTTGTACTTTTACTCGGAAACATTTTCCCATTGCTGTCTAGAGGTAGTCAGTGACTGTATTATTTTTTTTAGTGATTTGGGTTAACCACTCCTTAAAATACCAAACATTGCTGGCCTAAATGAGAGGAAGTTCTTCATCCAGCCATGCTTTGTGGTGCACATTTGCTTCTCTGTGTGCCTGTGATCACACTTTGTTGGGAGGGGATTGGATTTTCTCTCTCCATTTGGGCCACCAGTGATTAGATGAGTCTATGTCTGAGAGTTTAATCCTTGTTGGAAGGAGCACCAAGTTGCATGTGGCTTGCTCGCGCGCTCACACATTCACACACACACACACACACACACACACACACACACACACACACACACACACACACACACACACACACACACACACACTCACAGTTTGAGATCCAGATGTATCTTTTTTTTTTTAAGTTCTGCATCTGCAGGGAGGCATGTGGCCTTCATGGCACAGGCCCAAGCAGCTTATTGATGGGCAGATTTAGTCCCCATTCATTTCACTCAGACATTTCTTTTGTCAGGCCCCCTCACCCTCTCTTTTTCACTCACACAGCACACACGCACACACACAAACACACACATCATGTGTCAGATGAAGCCAGCAGGGGTTGGAAGCTTTGTGCAACAGGCCAGAGAGAAATGATAATGTCTTTTAAAGCACGCTGCAACATAATCCTGCCTTTACTTTTCTCATGTCTTCTTCTGCAGCTTCCGATTCTTCTCTTCCTCTCACATATTTTCAAAGTAACAGCCGATGGACTAAATTGACAAAGTGTGCAGCACATCAAGGAATTTGTGATTTGTGAATCTACCCCAGACAGAAGGACAGAGTGGTTTTAGCATAATAATGCAGCTCTCTACTGTACATTAATATTCATATTCGCAGACTCGGTTGCTGCTCTGACAACGTGCACCTGCCAGACATCTGTGTTGGAGAAACAGCCAGAGACTGTTGTTGCATGTTTGCACAGTCATTCACAAATAATCTGGCTCATCTTATGCTTTTACCTGTGACAAGAGCGCACTATAGAGCTGCTGCTGCTACTTCAGCTCTACTGAAGGGGTTAAAAATAAAAGAGGTATAATCAGGTAAATACACTTCACAGTGGGGCTGTGTTTCTTGTTTCCTTCCATTGATTTACCGCTCCTCTTTCAGTCCTTATAACTTTAGCTCCTTCTGTTGCCTAGGTAGTTTTAGTTTGTTACTGATTTATCTAAAACAGATCTGAAGCACTTAAAATGCAGCGAGGTAAGAAATGCTTATTGGTGTCTAAATTTGCTCATAAACACAAACTGTCAGAAACATTTACCAAAAATATAACCTAATGATTTAAGAGAAAATAAAGTGCTGGATAGAGTGCTTTAGTTGATTTTCTTTCTTTCTTTTCTTATTAAGTTAGTGTATTTAAAAGGGACAATGCACAATACAAACAAATCAGGTGAAAAAGAAAGCACACCCTCTTTCAAGTATCAGGAAAAACACAAATCTGATCTCAGTAGGTCTTAAAATTACTTAAACACATTGTTATTACTTATGGAAGGCAACATGCAGAAGCTGTGTGTGTGAAACTAAGCACACCACATAATTCAGTAGCTTGCAGAACCACCTTTAGCAGATATAACTTAAGTAATCGTGTTCTGTGTGACTTTATCAGTCTGTCATATCACTGTAGAGGAATTTTGGCTCACTCTTTGGAATGTTGCTTCATTTCATTGAAGCTTGCATCGATTCGTTTATTCACAGCTCTCTTAAGGTTCCCCCGCTGCATTTCACTCCTCTGGGTCTGGACTTTGACTGGGCCATTCCACTATTTCAACCACTCTGTTGTAGATTCGCTGCTGTGCTTGGGGTCATTGTGCTGTTGCATGACCTAATTTGGACCAAGCTTCAGCTGTTGGACAGATGGCCTCACATTTGACTCCAGAATATTTTGGTATACAGAGCAGTTCATGGTCAACTCAATGACTGCAACGTGCACAAGTCCCAAGGCTGCCCTCCACTACTGTTCTTCAGAACATCTGCTTTTATATATGTGCTCACACTTTCTGATAATCAGTTAATCAATTGCTTTTGATTATCTGCTACCTGTCCTTTTGATTCCTGTGGAAGCATTAAGGGTGTACTTAATTTTTTACACATTGCTTTTTCCATCTGAGCTTAGATGTTGCCAAATAAGTGCAATGTGTCACGTGTTACTGTTGAGGTTGTAATTTAAATGTATTTTAATTTACATGATCGTTTTAATGTCCTGATATTTAAAACCTCATGATAAACAGAATTTTCTTTTATTCATGTACCTGATTTGGCTAAAAGCTCATTTTCATCTTTCGATTTAAAAATCCAAAACCAAACCAACATAAACAGAACTATTTCAGATTTTCAAATAAAGCAGTTCAACTATTTTGCAAAACTGACAGAGGTCAGGTTTTATTCTCTGTGGTTGCTTACACGGGCTGCACAGCGACACAGTGTTTGTCTGAGCTCAGGCTGTGATACAGTATGAATGAGTGTGTGAAACTACCGCTGAGGGCAGGTACAGTTTTGCTGCATTTGTACTCATTTGACTTCTCAGAAATCTGCTGATAAACTTACCTGACAGACCTCATGATGGATCTTTGCACTTCTAAAAGAAATTACAGCCACATTCAGACTCAGCACAAACTTAAACTGAACCACTAACAACTACAGAAACTGGTGCAAAGCAGGCATTTAATGCTATATTTTATTGACCCATGCTCAGCGACCCGCTAGAACAAATGTGGCAGGCAAAACAGGGCTCAAGATATTCTGATAACATACTCAGTTTCTTTGCTTGTTAACATCCGACCTTTGTTTGCCTTTTTTATTGGTTAGAAAGGAGTTCATTTAACTGCATGAACAGTTTGCTGTGCTCCTGCATTGTATTGCATTATATGATAGTGCATTTGTTAAATGCATTTTATGACATCTTTGTTAACCATCTCAGTTGTCTGAGTTCTGATATTTAAAAAAAAAAATCACTGCACAGCCAACGTCCTTACAGAATTGGCTGTTTCACAGCCGGGGTTTTACATGTGGAGGTTTCCTTGTGCAGCTGTCTTCTAGTGCGACTCATGCATCCTCTGGCTCCACCATCCTACTCATAGCATCCTAAAACACACACACACACACTCACTCTTGAACACACACAGCATCTTACTCATTTTATCCCAAATACAAGGCCTGCTCAGGTCACATCTCATCACACACTCCACAGAAAAAAGAAAAAGCAACAGTACAGGGTTACTGAAGTTCTTCACTGCTTATTTACATTTTCTTTGAGTCTCTCTTTCTCCTGGAGATATTTTCTCCATATTTAATGAAAAGGTCTGTAGCGCTGTGAGACTGCAGTGAAAAAACAGCCAGCTAGGAACTCCTTTTTATCAAAAAAAAATAATAACGACATCTCATGCAATTAAATTTGGTCTTTGATCCATTTATTCTGAATTTCTGTCGCTCTCTAAAACATTTTATTTAACCAGCTAATCTGTACATATTGTACATAGACAATGCTTCCTCTTCAGAAGTCTAGAAGTAGACATGTCACTCTCATTTTTTTTCATTAAACGCGATCATCCCGAAAGAAGTTGAGATTCATCCAAGAAATTGTCTCGTATCCTTTAGGGGGAGCGGGGAAACAAGGGGTTTGGTGTTTGCCGTTTAACTGGGAAACAAAAGCAAAGGTGATTGTTGTAGCATTAGAACCAGGAAAGGGAAGAAATGACAGTAGGGATTCAGGATATCATCAGAGGCCAAGTGGAACAAAAGGTGGTTTTAGAGGGTTTGCAGACGAAGAAAGGCTGTGTTTATATTACCGTGTAGACTTCTTTTTTGTCCCCAAACAATCACATTCTGCCCGTGTTTTAATCTACACTCCACAGATGATGACAGATCTTTGCTATTTTTGCAGCCCGTCTAAGATGACACTTTTTATTGCGACAGAGACAATGAAAAATAGTTGGCTCCTCGCGCGGATGTCTAGCTCGCTCTCAGAGGTGAGCATCACACACAATTAGTATGCAACCAAGACACCTCAATGTGGCCGCAATTTGAATGGAGAAAATGAAAGTTGTGGAAAATATGATGTGTTTTCAGAGTCCCGGGAGAAAAGAGCTAATATGCATGTCAGTCAAGCCCGCTGGCAGCAGATAAAGCCGAGCAGCCATTTTATGCCTGAGAGTGAGTAAAATATTGGTGTGAACTAACTGACCAGATGCTGTTTTCAGAGTCAGTGACCTTCAAACAGAGATTTATGCAGAGCAGGGGAGTGCGAGAGAAGGAAACTGTGATTCTCATTTGTCCTGGATGTCATTCACATTGGGAATGGAGTGACACTTCAATTAACTCCCCGTCCTCAACAAAGTTTACCTTGGTCTTCAGAAAGGCGCAGCCTTTCAGCTCATCCTGCAGGATTAGCCAATCATATTTCCAATCTCAGACCTGTCACCGTGGTGTCGCTACGCGGCAGCTGGTAGTCATAATGACAATCTATTCTTCAAAAAGTGAAGAGCTGTTTTCCCCTCAGATTTCCAAAATTTGACATGGTAGTTTTTACTCTTTCACAGCTACTGCTTATATTTATTCACATGGAGTCTTTTTTGTGTGTGTCTTTGTCTTTCCTCCATAAAGATGACATTTAACAACCTCCCCTGAACCCTTGATGATGAGTATCTATATCACTAAAGATGTGGTTTGATGACCATTAGGATAGTTTCCAGCTTTTTCCCAAGGGTAGCTGCACAGGCAGAGATCACTAACTTCTGATGCACACCCATTCATTTTGTTCTTCAAGCCAGGCTGAAATATGACAGAAACCACTTAATTCAGAAAAAAAGCTTAGACCGAAGGGTTACGCTGAGTGGGCTTTAAAGAGATAAAGAGCTAACCTACACTGATTTAATGCATATCAGTTATCTGGTGCATATCTGTTAATCTGTTTCAACATTCTTCCAGTTTCTTAGGTAGAAATACATTTTTTCTTTTTAAGTTTGATGACATTTGCATTTTGTGAATTTTTTTTTCCACATGAAAATGTTGACCTGGTGACTCAGAAGCTGAAATATTCCAGATGTGAGATGATAAACCAAAACTTGTGTCCCTGAGACTCCTCCACAGCCCAGAGAAGGATTTCTTTACTTACATGAATCTCAGTCCAACCTCTTTCACTCTCACAGGAATTGAAAAAAATGAAGGAAGCTCATTTGAGGAAATTCACTGGGGAATCTTGGGATTTCAGCGAAGGAGCAAATATGGACCAGTGGAAACTCGCATTGTTCCAGATGTTGCTGCAAGACTGATTTGGCCCGCATCTTCTCGCTCTGCTTCTTGGATAGAGCAACAAGACATCTGAGGAATTCGAGCAGATATTTAGCATCGCTGCATGTAGGCGCAGTTTGGCTCCGAGCTGTCCCATGATGGACGCTACGATTGTTGACAAAGACTGTCGCTGCCTCTGCTGCAGCTGAATCCACAATGATGCAGTGTGCTCTCTGCTGCTTGAAAAATACTATTTGTCTGGATCAGAAAAGCAATGTTTCCACAACACAAATCAGAAAATATTGCCAGAAAAAGATGCTTACTTTTGGCTCCTTGTTTTCTTTACTAATCTTATTGTGGCTTTCTTAATCACTGGCACACATCATCCTTATAAAGACAAGAGTACATCCTCGATAGCAGCGTACAGTCACTGTAAGAGCAAGAAATGGTGATACATCTCATTTCTAAAGGCTTCTCTAGCAGCGTCCCCCTTGTCTCTGCTGTAGGTCAGTCTATAGTGAAGAGCAACGGTGTATTTTTGCAGAAATTGTTGTGGACAGCATACTCATCCACAGAGGAGCAAGCTGAGGCCCTAATGCAACACAAGCTGCATTATAAGAAGAGCAGGATCCACAGTTTTTTTTTTTTAATGTTTTAAATTTGTGTCATTCAAAATCAGATAAACTGAAAAGTTGAGGTTTATGGTTGAAAGGTTTACTCAGGCTTTTTCTTGAAGTAATTATATATCCAAACACACTGTATTGCCAGAAGTATTTGCTCATCTACCTTCACAGGCATGTGGAGTTGAGTGACATCCCATTCTTCTAGGGATTAGTATGACATCAGCCCATCCTCTGCACCTATAACAGCTTCAACTCTTCTGTGAAGGCTTTCGACAAGGTTTAAGAGTGTGTTTATGGGAATTGCTGACCATTCTTCTAGACGCGCAAGGTTAGACCCCAATTTTGGACGAGAAGTCCTGGCTCACAGTCTCAGCTCTAATTCATCCCAAAGGTGTTCTATATGGTTGAGGTCAGGACTCTGTGCAGCCCAGTCAAGCTCTTCCCCAACAAAGTCTTCATCCATCTCTTCATGGAGCTTGCTTTGTGCACTGGTGCGCAGTCATGTTGGAACAGAAAAGATAAAAAGTGACCTTGGTAAATATTTCATCCTTCCACAAAGTTGGAAGCATGAAAGCAGCTGCTCGGCCACTGCATGAAGTTCACTACACACTGTTCTTGAGCTAATCTGAAGCCCAGATGAAGTTTGGAGGTCTGTAGAGATTGTTCCACTTTGTTATAATACCATAAACAGTGATATTATAACACCTGTGGCCATAGAAGTGATTGGAACACCTAAATTCAATGACCGGGCAAGATTTTTTTTTTAACCCTGGGGACATAATGTTCCACTGAAATGAGTGGAATTACTGAACGTGAGCTAGCAAGATTTTGTTCTATTTTTTCATGGCAGTAATAGCAAATGGGCAAAAGATGTAATATTTCAGATGCAAGATCCGAGTCATTCGAGCAGAGAATCACACACTCTCTGATTTACTGGCCGGCTGTCATAAACAGGACAATCATAACGCCACACTTGAAGTCTTATTTACTTCCTCTTCTCACATCTCCTCCCTTCTCGTTGTCTCTCCTCTTTTCTGTTCACTGGTATCGCTATCAAACACTAACAAGCAGCCCCAGTTAAACCCGCACATAACATGACGTTTACACAAGAGCACTGATCAGTTTAAGATCCTAAAACAAACTTCTTCCTCACCTTATTTATCTAATATTTATTACTGCACAGCAAAGAACTCTCCTACGTTAGACTTGCGTCACATGAGAGGCTAGATGATCAAAAACCACTGAGTCACACAGATCCAATATAGTTCTCTTTTTTTTCTCCTCCATCTGATTCAAGGTGTCATCCTGTGCGTGCAACACAGTCTCATTCCAGGTGATGCAAACACAACAAATATTATTCCCTCTGTAGCCTTCCCATGGTAGGACATGACTCCTCCATCATTACACACCTTCAAATGTGCATCTGTGGTCATGAATATAAATTCGGAGCTCCATAAAGAAATGAGTCTCAACAACAGCATCTAATAAGATTATTCATACTGTATATCAACCAAGACATGCATGAATAAATATAATTGAAAGACATGGAGCAAAGGTAAAAGAGAGGAAATGACAGACAGGAGAAGTATTGTAAAGAGATGGCGAGATGGAGGCAGCGCGGGCTGTGAGCTGAATACTCAGCTCAAGATGAAAATAAAACAGTTGCTTCTTGTTGCAGTAGATGAGTCTGAACCTCGTGTCTAAGATTTTTTAGTTTTTTCAGCACCCTCTTATTTATTCAAATGCTTTTTAATCACCATCACAGAAATACAGTAATGATAAGAAGAAATGAGGTTTGTCAAAATGTGGGTCTTAAAACCTCAGATGAACGACAAATCATTGGGTTTAGCGAACAACAATGAAGTCAAAATGCAGAAGGAGTGAACCTCGTGATACAACAGCTTTTAAAACCACCTTTTCTGTATGATTTTATCATTTTCTCCCAGTGTTGTGGAGCAATTTTGGCTCACTTTTCTTAAAAAAACATTACTTCAGCTTATTGAGCTTTGCCGACATTTATTCATGCACAGCTGTCTTAAGGTTACGATCTGGATTTTGACTGGGCTACTATAACCCCTCAGTTCTTTGAGTTGAGTGAGATATTCTGTTGTAGATATGCTGGTTTGGCCAAGTCTTAGCTGTCCGACAGATGGCCTCACATTTCACTCTAGAATACTTAATAATAAAGATTTGTGTTTGACTCAATCACTGCAAGTTGCCCAGCTCCTCTGGCTGCAAAACAAGTCCATATATCACCCCTCCACCACCATGAGGTGTTTGTGCTAATGTGCTGTGTTGGGTTCATACCAAACACGCTGCTGTGCATTATAGCCAAACATCTCTACTTTGGTCTTGTCTCTCCAAAAGACATTGTTCCAGAAGTGTTGTGGTTTCTTCAGACGCAACTTCGCAAACCTAAGTCATGCTGCCATGTTCTTTTTAGAGAGAAGAAGCTTTCTTCTGACAACTCTACCAAACAATGCTTTTCACTCTTCGTCTAATTGTACTGTCATCAAGTTTCTCTGACTGTTGTACAGTCTGATCTTGGGGTGAATTTGCTGTCTAACATCCAATCCCGGAAAGACTGGCGGCTATCATGTGGAAACAATAAGAGTGTACTTAGTTTCCACACATTGGTTCTACATTTAGCTTACTTTTAGTTGACCTGATTTAATATAACGTAATATAATGTAGTTGATCTGAGTTTGTATTTACCTATTAAAGACCAAATTACTTTTCATTATGTCCTGATACATAAAACCTCAGAAATTAAAGAGGGTAGACTTTTTTCTGCCATGACTCTAGCTGGGTAATTTTAATAGCAAATGTAATCTACTACTAATTTAAGCAGTAATTATTATATTGCAGAATACTCAACAATAAATTCAATGCATATTAGTTTATGGAGCCCAGCTGTTACATCCGCATCTCACATATTTAAATACAAAATGGGTCATTATGATTATGATTTAGCATGCTGCTAGTCTACTATTTACTTAAATGTATTTATTGACTAACAGCAGACAACAAATAGACCCATTTCTGACCTTGGATTAGTGATGCTGTGTGCAGTGACTGTGACTAATGTTTAGATAACCCCTTTTGTTTATTGGGTTTTAAACACTGGTTTTACCCTGAGCAAACATTTTATCTCCTTTTCCCTTAAGAGTTACATACAGAGTACTCTGAGAGAGGTCATGGCAAAATACCAAGCATGAGGAGTCACTGGTGAAAAAAAAAACCACACAGTGGACAAGACAATATAAAGAGAAGCCTAGACAGTATATAGAAGGCCCCACTGGGTAACGTCCTCATCATTATGCTGGTTTTTGAAACCCTATTTTGATTTTGTGATTTCACCTGTGGCTTTCCTTAACAAAGTTTTGCATTTAAGGCACACACACACACACACACACACATGGACACACACACCACACACCTAACTTTCATTTTGCACATGCACAGGTCATGCAGTCAAACTCATGTCATTTGAGCTGCGGTGATCTAAAGGAAACAGAAATTAGAACAACTAAACTGAGGCTGTACAGAAGTCAACTAAATTTGTGTGTGAGAGTTACAAACAGGAAGTTATGTACTGCAACCCTATGATGAATTTAACAGAAGCCTCTTGACTTTCATGTTTTCTGATGTGCAACAGCATAAAGCCCCAAGTTTGGCAGCGAGTTTAGTTTTATCCCCGGCGTAACATTCCTGTCCTCACTGTGAGGTTACACTCTCTGCTGATACCTAATGTTAGCAAGCCAGGTGACAATATACTAACTATAACCAGCTTCTAGCTAACCAGAGGCTTCCCTTCTATGGCCTGTGTGATAGTGGATACTAGGCTAACCTGACACTGATCTCATGTTGAGACAGCAAACATAATTGCATTAGCGAACATTATACATCACTGATGTTTAATATCACTGACATGAGCAGTCCAACCAGTTCTGAAAGAATAACATCTTCTGGCACACCTTGCTGCAACAAGTAGCGACAATACCACAAACCTCGAAATAAAGTGGCTGTCAAACAGTCTCAGGTCTAAGGAGTCACAAATTCTTCCACCTTGGACGATCGTTAAAACCGAATGAATAAATGTAACCTTTGATGATGATTTACTTTCCTTTTTTTTTGGCTTTTTGTTTTTGCTCAAAATTATTCTATAATCGCTTCTCACATGCTCCCTGCTCCTCCAGGCTCTCTGATGTCTGAGCAGCTGAAATACTTAACTTACAATGTGACATACTTTCTGTTTCTCATACACTCATACATGTTTACAGGCTCAGATGAATTAACACCCTCTAGTGCAACTGCTATCTTTTTCACACATTGGCCACATTTCCTCACTAGTAGATCACCTGAAACAACATGCAGTCGCAGTTGCATTTCCTGAAGGGGTTACGAGGTCAGAATTTCTTCTAGAAGTCTAAAAACTCCAGCAAATTAATTCAAACGTATGAACCGTATTTAGATGCATATAACAAACTTGTAAATAGATAACAACTCCTTTATGCTACTATCAAAACCAGGGAAAGCAGACAGGTTTCTTTTTTAAACCGCAGGTTTCTGCTGTAGTCATCCACATGCAAATGAAGTTTCAGCTATAGACTGTATATAAAAGATGGACACAGGCATTGTTGCAGAGTCCTGCTGTCAAGATTGGTGTTTTTGTGGCCTCCCACCTTATTGTTTTAAAAATAGGAATGAGAGGTGAGTTTGATTTAGAAATGGAGGGACACTGCACTTGTGACTTACAATAAAGCCCATCATTCTTTATGCTCCATTTTCACTGTAATTGTCATAATAATATATAAACTGTTATTGTATTCCTAAACACTTAAATCAGGTGACTGAGACCCTAAACCCATCAGGCAAGCATTGAGATCATAGAGCAGAGGGTCATTTTCCAGTAGACTTCTACACAATCTGACTCTCTCTCTCTCTATATAGATAAATTCAGTTCAATTTCATTTATATATAGTGCTATTTATATAGCACCAAATCACACAACAGTTGCCCCAAGATGCTTTATATTATAAGGTAAACAGCCTAAATTAATAAACAGATTCACCCTCTGATGGCCATTTGAAATAATCCTGGTTTATGGCACTACTGCCTCAAATATTCAATATTTCTAATGCATGATGCAACTTTCATGTTTCGCCACATCCTAAAGGTGCCCTATTGGATTGGGATCTGGTGACTATAGAGGTCATTTGAGTACAGTGAACACTTGTTAAAGAAACCAGTTAATGTGTCATCCTGCTGGAAGCAGCCATCAGAGAATGAGTGCACTGTTATCATAAAGGGATTGACATGGTCAGCAACAACACTCAGGTGGGCTGTGGTGTTGCAGTGAGTGGTTATTTGAGTTACTATGGCTTTACTAGCAGCTGGAAGCATTCTGGCCATTCCCCTTTAACATCTGGCATCAACTAAACATTTTCATCCAGAGAACTTCCCTGCGGTTGTCGGGGAAAATCCCAGTAGACGAGCCCATCTGGCACCAAAAACCATGCCACGTTCACTCACCTAAATCACCTTTCTAATGTTCAATCTTAACTTCCTTATCTATATAAATGCACTGAGGTGCTGCCATGTGATTGACACCTGTTTCATAGATGGCTGATTTTTCTTCCCACACAGCTCATCCCAGCCCTTCTCAACTAGGCTTAGGTCAGGTGATTGTGGAGGAGGCTCCCATAATCTGATGCAGCAAACCATCAGTCTCTTTCTTGGTGAAATAGGCCTTTCAGAGCCTGAGGGTCTGTTCTGGGCCATTGTCCTGTGCAAAGACAAATGGTGACAATATGCAGGTGAGAATGTGTGTCGCTGCAGAATATTATGGCAGCATTGTCTCGAATTTAAAATAAACTGCCAACAGTGCTACTAGCAAAGCCCCCAGACACTCACAGCTCCTCCTACACACTTCATGGTGGGACAAACACATGTAGATACCATCCGTTCGGAGCTGTGCGTTTGTTGTGTGTCATAGTTTTCACAAAGACAACAGAGTGAGAAAAGGCAGGGTTTCAGCCAGACAAAAAAAAATGTGGTTAATCTCAGTTAGTTTACGATCTAACAAGTGGGAGCAATTGCTTTTCACACCAGGCCATGAAGTTTTTTCCCCTTAATATATAATAATCGGTGGGAGAGGACTTCCTTCAGCAGTTAAAAGACCATTGAGGAAGTTTTTGTAGTTTCAGTTGTGCTCTGTTTTGCCACCAGTGCACAAAGTGGACATCTGAAGCAACTAGTAAAGAACCAGTATCCATTTCTTTGCGCCGTCTGTCAACTGCAGCACAGCACTGTGCCAATCCTGCATAAAGCTGAGCTGGACCTGATTCACGGCGTTTAATGTTTAAACGCTAGCTGTTTCCTCGAACCAATTCGACCATGAAGGCCAGGTTTGTGCTGTCTCATCAGAGAAGTTAATGATCACATCTCCAATTTGAACTCTGTGGCAGTTCTTAGGAGGGCAACTTCAACTATGGTGCATAAAAGTGAAAAAGATGTTGTACCAAATATCACAGTGGTGATGTAGTTCTTACAACATCATGTTACTGTTGCTCCGGGACCATTGGTGCACCTGGCCCATGTTGTTGTTGTGATTTTGGAGCACTGTGACTCTGGGAATGGGGACTTTTTGTTTTCAGGATCACTGGTAATGATTTTGTAAGAACTACATGGTAACCCTGCATGTTAAGCAGTTGGTTAAGCAGTTTCTGCCACTATGTAACAGCACTTTTATCGTGCTCTTTGCTATCTAGCACCAATGCAACATCTGCACAATATAATATATGTGAACACCCGTTGATTAAAAAACACTGTCAGGTAAAATACTGAATGAGCCATTATCAAGGAAGCTATCAAACAGGTGCTGCTTTGTTTACATTTTTATCTTAGAAGATAACTCCAGTCAGGCTGGTTCCTTGTTTCCAGTGCTGTTATTATACACACAGAAAACAAGTGCAAAAACCTCTTGAATGAACATCTGTCTGTGGACTTTTATATAATTAAACACATACATTCTGCTACTTATCAGTTATTCAGTGCTGGAAATTACATTATAAAGACTCATAGATGCCATTATGGTGTTTAGGGCCTGAACGCCAAACAGATAAGGTTTAAACAAAGAATTACCTTTGTGTGTTTTTTGTGTGTGTTATTGCTATTACTATAACTACTTCACGTGGGAACTAAAACATTTCCCCTCTTTTTTGCTGGGCATTAGTCTTCATCACACTTCAGTGTATCAGCTTAACACCACTGACCTTCTCCTAGTTAATGACCCTTGTTATCACAGCGGCGTCACATCAGAACTTTACACAAGGGTGACAGTACAAACAGCAGCTCTGGTTGACCGGCCCTCAATCACTGCCCCATAATGGCGGTTACCTTGGTACGGCGATATCTGTCATCATCACCTGGCGTTAATTTGTCATAAGGGATAAAGAGTTAGAAGCTTTAGGGGGACAAAAGAGAGCGCTGCAGTGACAGGGGCTCCCTCTGGTGTGATGACAAAAACACAGGGAGCTCCGTGCTGTGGTGGACAAAATAATGTGCATGCCACAGATGTAAAGGATTACATCCGGAGAAACTGAGGAGGGCTTCAAAAAAGACTTTGTCAGCGTGGCCATAAATGTGTTGGCACTTGGAAAGATATTTCTATTTGTTTTTCTTTCTGTCTTCACATGTATCTCTGTAGTTTCAGGTTTCTGCAGAACACATCTGCTCAGCAGGAGTGGTGCAAAAGCTGTGCAGAATATTAAAAAAAAGCAATCTGGATTGTATCTACAAATGAAGACACTATAGTCAGGGCCTTAGTGTTTCAGGACACATTTCAGAGTATAAAGTGAAGTGCTGTTAGAACAAAAAAAAAAAAGATAGCCATGTTGACTAGAGTTAATCATATTTAGGTTTATAAGCAGCAGCAGATGGATTGGCATCTAAGCTGGATTTCCTCAGTTAATCTAATAAATAAAGTTTTAAAAAGCAACTAACCAAAGAACATTTAGACTTTTGATTTGATGAAGCCTGTTTGATTGCGGTGGTGGGCGATACACAAAAACCCCTCGCTTTTCGGCACAGTTAGTAAAGCCGTGTTGCAGCCATGGATTTCTGGAATCTCCAATGTGAAGAAAAAGTCCAACTGAATAGGACAAAATCCAAATAAAGCAAAACTTTGAACGCACTGCCGAAGCTTTTCACTGCAGCATTTGGAAAACAGGCTTCAGTTTGCAGTAAGTAGCGTGTTAACAGTTACACAAGTGGGTTTGCAGACAGTTACAGAGGGGGGGTGTGGGTGGGGGGTGGCTGTGAAGAGGAGGCTCTGTCTCTCACAGGAAGAGTTTCAGAGCAGATGGTTGCCTGGGTGTGCAGGCTCTGTGGTGATGTCTCCTGCCCTTTTTTGTCACCCTGGCATCATGCAGCTCCTTCGTGGAGGGCAGCTGACAGCCATTCACCCACTCATCAGTGCACACATCATGTAGGAGCTTGTCCTTGGTGTAGGAGGAGGGAGATTAGAACCAGATTGTGGTGGAGGATTTGAGGATGTTTTCAGTCCCTGATTTACAAAAAAAAAAAAAAATGGAACAGGACTGTTCAGGGATAATGTTGGACTTTCACTCGTGCGCTGTGATACTTATTTGTTTTTTTACATTTCTTTTCACTTGGCAACAGAATTTGCTTAGGGTTTGGGAGGCCTGTCATCTAATAAGAATATAGATCAAATAATTTTACAAAAGCTTTCTGCGGTGTGGAGACTACATCAGGATTGAAATGTGGTATATAGCTTTGTCATAGATATAGGTACAGATGGGGTCACACAACTGCACACATTCACAAACACTTTAAGGTTTAGGACGTAAAAGCATTAAAAGAAGTCAGCATCAACTTCCTTTACTTAATATCATTATTTACAGTAAGTTTAAATAGATAGTTGCTCCCTAGGGTGTCAAACATGTAATTAACATTAGAGGATAGCCAGGATTACAGTTGATACATTATTATTTGCAGGTCTGTGAATGCAAGAAAAAGCTTCACTTCTGCTGTGCTACATGCAAAAAACATACCCTGCAAGGATAGATTTGTGAGATCCAAAGTTCTCCAATACTGCATTTTTATAGAGTATGGAGGAGAGAAACAAGGGCTGAATCTTAACAAGAAAACTGAAAATCAATTGAGGCCATTCATCTTCCTCAGGGTTCAGTAAATGAAGAGTCAGGTGGAGAAGCCCAGACTGCTGGATTGAGAAGATAATACTATAGTAATTTAAGTCATGTTGATACTGGAAGCATAATTCCTCAGAGCCCGATCTCCACGTGTTGATCATCCTCCATCACATGGCGCTGCCACCTGTTTCCCGTCCTCTCCAGGCATTTCCTCCACTGTCATGAGGTACTTCCTCTTCCTGTTCTCAAAAATCTAATCCTCATTCTTCATCGCTGTCCATTTCCTCCCTCAGCAAATCTCTTCCCTTTGAAGACACGCATGCTAGTTTACAATCAGCTCGGCCTATGCTGCAATTACAGAGCTCATCCTGAATGGCTTTGTAAAAAGCATTAGCTCAGCCAGTATTTGCTGATGTTTGCTGTTACTACATGAAAAGCACTGGCTCTCTGTACTTCTGCCTCACTCAGTTTTTCCTTTTCTCTTTCTGCCTTCTGATTTATTCTACCCCTTTGGTGGCCTCTAGCCAGCCTCACTCTTATGTTCCTTAACAATGGAGAGGGAGGAGGTCACTTGATGCCTCTCCTGAGCTCGACTCGGCTCTCTTTTGCTCTCCTCATATTCCCTAATATGCTGTGTTCCAATGTCTCCTTTCTTCTGCTTTCCTTTCCATTTTTTTTGGTTTACTCCCCTCCCCAGCCCTCTGGGTGATGTTGTCCTCTCTCTCTCTCTCTCTCAGGAGAAAAGAAAGAGCTGATATGAAGCACATAGCAGCAGGCAGGTTCTGCTGAGGACGATGTGATTCATGAACACGCTGAAAGACTTCCATATTGTGCTGTAAATTATTGACGTCAGGCTGATGTTTCAAATATCGACAGATAATATGCAAGAACGCCCAAAACTACACTACACTGCCAAAAGAGATTTGAGATCTCATTTTAGCTCCATGACGAGCTTGTCATGGAGATGATACGGAAATACAATGGTAAGTGAAAGTTTGTGAATCTACTTTTGTATTTCTGCTCAAAGTATAATCAGATTTTAGGTCAAGACAACCTAATTAACAATTAAGACCAAAATATTTATTATGGAAACAAATCAGTATTGCATATCTGTGATGGGCAAAATTATGTAAACTTTTTAGAAAGCTTTTGGTAACTCGTGTGACCCTGTGTGCAGCGAAAAGTGCAATTAAATATTTCTGATAACTGTTATCTTGCATACTTTTCATTCACTGGGATCTGGGAGACATTGCTCCCTGTAGGACTTTCAGTTTATCAGGTCAGGACTTTGAACTGGCCACATTATTACAAATATCCATCCATTTCCCTACGGTTCTCCAGTCCAAGGTCATCTGCAAGCTGGAGCGTATCTCAGCTGCCACATAAACACAGGGAGATGTGCAAACTGCTCACAGAAAGGCCCGGTCCAGATGGTGGAATCGAACCCAGGACCTTCTTGCTGTGCTAACCACCCTATCACAAATATCTTTCTGTCTTACTGCGATACAGTGTCTCTTGGGAGTCAGGTGAAGGACAGATGTCTTGACATTTACCTTTAAAATTCAGAAATCATTGTTTAATCAGTGAATTATTGCAAGTTGTCCTCTCCCCAATAAAGCAAATAGATCAAAACCATGATACTACCGCCGCCATGTTTCACCTACAGAATAGGGTATGTCAAAATGTAGGGGTTTTTTTTAAAGCTTCTTGTGTTGACCAAATAATTGTATTTTGCTCTAATCTGTCAATAAAATATTATTCTGAGAATCTTCTAGCTTGTTCATATGAGCTTGAACAACCTGCAGTTTCAAAAATAGACATGTTTTTTTTTTTAATTAACATTGAGTCTAGAGTCAAAAACAAAATGAACTTTTCTGTTATTTGATATGTAAAAAGTAGATTTTACAGTTTATCTACAGTAAATAAAAAATGTTTTGTTAATATTATTCCTAAAGCAATACAAATGTTTACTTTTAGGCTAACTACAGCGATAAGAAATAATATTTAAATGTATACTGTGTGATAGAAACAGATTAATTTAATATCAACTGGTAGATCTTTTACAATTTAGTAAGCAAACTGAACTGAAACACCTGCCACGTACACCAGTGTTGCTCTTGGATTGGACTTGGATTTTGGGAATTTTGGATGTGGATTCATCTTTTCAGACCCATAAGCATTTCCAGCACTTTAAAGATGTTCTTTTTCCATGCAATGACACACTTTCATAAGCACATTGTGATGGTCAGATGTCAATTGATCCATGTAATAAAATAAAAATAAAAAAACTCAAAAAACACTTATTTAACCAAAATGCTAATCATAATGGTTCAATAAGTAAATAACTAAGTTTAGCTTAGTTAATTAAACTTAGCTACACAGTAACCAATCTGATCCAATCTCATATTTATGTAGAAATGTAGAAAAGGATTGACAAACTTTCAAGCATTACTGTAGCCTCTGGTCAGATGTGATGACTTGCAATCGACCTACAGTCAGAGTTTCATTGGTGAGTTGATGTCAGGTGATAATTTAGATTTTTAAAGCCTGGATTGTTCCCATTCATCATAAAAATGTTAAAGGAGATTAAGGTTTCAGGCTCTGTGCATGCCACTCCAGTTACACAGTCTAAAGAGAGTAGTAATAGGGGCTCGAAAGAAAGATCATACTTCTCCCATTTTTGCTTCGGTTCATTTGCTCCTTTAATTTTAAAATTGAATTAAAATCCTTTGCTTCAGATAGGAAGTCTTGAGGTCTTAATCAGGCCCTGTCACATCTCAGAGACCTCGTAGTGCCTTATTATTCTAATAGAGTTACTCTCAGATTGTATGCTTGTTTGTGGTTGAGCTTTTAGCTATCAGGTCTCTCTCCCCTACAACCAGCTCCTAGTTTGGATTCAGGAGACATTTCTATTTTTAAAATTAGACTCAAAACTTTCCTTTTTGATAAAGCTTATATTTAGGCTTACATCAGTCGAAACTTTCCTTAGTTATCCTGCTATAGGCTCAGTTGACTGAGGGGGGCGTTCCATTATGCTCGAAGCATTTCTTCTACACTTCTGTCTTTTCATCCCCCATGTGTTTGGGTTTTTTGTGCCATTTTCTCTTCTCTCTTCCATAGTTTGCCTTTTGTCCTGGTCTCTCTTTCCTGTCCTTTTTTCCTTTTCTTTTTCCCATCATCCTCTCACTGGTCACTGCCGGAGCCTGCTTCAGCTGGAGGTCGTCAGAGGTCTTCCCGTCTCTCTTCATCAAGGGTTTGCTCATTTGCAGATTGTCTCTTTGTTGTTTTTTCCTCAAATATGGTTTTCACCTTACCCAAAGCACCTTGAGGCAACTGTTGCTGTGAATTGGCGCTAAAAAAACTGAAGTTAAAATTCTAATATTCCTGTAAATCATTGCTCATATTGAATATTTATGCGATGACTTACATCCCCTGCAAAGGTTTTAGTGCCAAATAAGGACGCAGTACGACCTCAGAATAGCAAGATGAAAAGTGTGTGCTGGTCTGGATGATGGATGAGCATCTGATCCATTTAAATTTCATGCAGGAGATCAGAAATTAATTTTCCTAAATTTCCTCAAGGCTACTGGTGCCTGATCCTCATCATCAGAGGTGGAATTAGCTAATTTCCCAAGATTGAAATATTTTATTTTAGTAATTATTAATTAGATTTTTTTTCTATAAATCAAGAGTATGTCTGCACAGTGGTAAGTCGAAAAACATTTACCTTTGCTCATAAAACCGGGGGGGAAAAATGCTCAAATACCAAAAGCTATGAAAAAAAACAACCTCAATCTTGGATTCAGCTTCCTTCTTTATCACTGAACCATCCAGAGCTGCTGCATTCAGGAGCCATCAGTTATTGCTACCATCCTCAAAGGCTGCATGTAGAGTCAGCAGATGAACTTGCCATCAGGTCCTCCCTTCAACCCCCCGCCCACCCCACCGACCCTCCATCCCAGTCCTGGACCGTGCTGGCGGCCATGATGAATGATTCATTCCTCCAGCAAGAAAACAGCTGACTCATCGCTGCATTCCAGCTCCATATTTCCAAAGCGTGCAGAAGCTAAATGGCTTTACCAATAGCCCCGTCCTCTCACCGGCTATAGCTGCCGTCTGCTGTTCCATATGCAAAATTAGGAAAATGAGTATCGAAATGCATCGCTACACTGTGTGAGAAGAAGCTGTACTGGCAGAGTCATCTCTTTACGCTGCAGTTAATTCTGTCCAAGCAGCCTGACCCGATCGTTTATTAAAATGTCATCTTAAAAGCTCCGGCCGCTAAAATGGTCAAAAATCTGACAGTAGTGAAGGTCTGTGTCTTTGAAGATACAGTTTTTGAGGCCTCGGTGAAGCACAAATATTCGCATACTCACAGTCACAGTGTGACATTCTGAAATGAAGGACATTTTAGTTCTGCTCTGCTGCAGTGGGCTAATGGTCAATAACACATTTATTTTCATCACAGTACGTGTGTGTGCGTGTGTGTCTGTGTGTCTACGTCCCTCACTTCCTTCTCCGGCAGTTATTATGGACATTTGAAATTCTGTGCCAGCTTCTAGATTGAGCGGGGGGATTACTCATCTGCCTCAGATATTGTGCTCCTTGGTGGTGCTTGGCTTTGCCGCTGACTTAATGAGAGTGGAAGGCTTTGTTGTTGTGAATTTCTCTTTTCATCCAAAAAGAGGAGGAAAAGGTGCTCCGCTGAGGAGAAAAGGGGGGGAGAAAAATAAGGTAGCTACTCTCAGCTCCTTTTCCTGGTGAAAAGGAATGACAACTAATACCTGAGGGCACTTCCTTATCTGCACCCTGTCAACACAGACAGGCCGTATCATTCACCGGGAGCTTTACTCGGTGGGAGAAAGCCATCCACCAATGGGAATAAGCCCTTTCTTGAAAAACAGTGATGCTCTATCTCTTACTGTGACTCTGTAACCTTTATCATACAGTGTTTATGGAAGAATGGTTCCTCACTCTGCCAAATACTGAGACTTTCTTTCATTTCCTGATTTCAAAGCAAGCCTGAGATGTTCTCGGCTTAAAGGAAACAGGATGAGGTGAAGAGGCAGGAAGAGTATTGTGGGACAAAGATGAGATTATGGGGTGAGAAGAGAAAATCGGGCTCAAAATCAAAAGATGTGCTGACCGCAGGTGGTGTTATTAAGGAGCGCGCGTGTGCATCTCTATTTGTGAGAAGGTTGCTCTGGCAGACATTTTTTTCTGAAGCCATCGCCGAAGAATCCTAGTTTGAATTGTGATGCAAAGGAAAGCACTGCTCTTCTTTGCTGGGACGCAGACAAAACAGGGCGTGAAAAATGCAAACTAGACTTCCCTAAGTAAAAGTTTTCATTTATCTATTAAAGTAGAAGTCAGAGTATTTGCATACCCAAGCCGTATCTGCAAACATGCCCACTGGCCTGAAACGCGCTCTGCCTTTTCCAAGCACTTGTACACCTGTCTGCCACCTGCACTATCACCTTTGAAAATTAAACAAATGTCTGCTAGAGCTACGTACAGCCATGTTTACACAGCCTGGGAAGGGGTGTAAAATGCAAACAAAAAACAAAAAACAAAAAGAGACCAGTGATTTGCAAATAATTTCAACGTCAAATATTTAATTGGCATTAGAACACAATAAATCAAATACTGAAACCGATAAAGACAAAGAAAAGGGCATTTTAATATCCACACCCAGCAGCCACTTCATTAGTTACACCTTTCAGGGCTGGCACCCTTTTTGCCTTCAGACCTGCTTCAATTCTTTGTGATATAGATTCAAAAAGGTGCTGAAGACATTCCTCAGAGATTTTGATCCATATTGACATGACAGCATCGCACAGTTGCTGCAGATTCGTCAGCTGCACACCTATGATGTGAATCTCCCGTTCTACCACATCCCAAGGGTGCTCTATTGGATTGAGATCTGCTGACTATGGAAGCTATCTGAGTACAATGGGCTCACTGTCATGTTCAAAAAAACAGTGAGATGAACAGTGCATTATCCTGCTGGATCATAAAGGGTCAGCAACAACAGTCAGGTAAGCCTAATAAAGTGACCCATGAGTGTACTGTATACATGCAGCACCTGTCAGCATTTCTGAACGCATCATACTTATTTGTATAGTGCTTCATATATATCAAAATAATTTACTGAAGACATAATCTGACAACTGCATCAACAACAAGTACAGTAAACACATTAAACTGAAAAGGCTGTATAATATAGATGTTTCAGAGTAGCTTTGCTCACTCTTCATTCTGTCAAGCAGCTTGAGGTCATTCCCTGGAATGCTCTCCTTGAGGCAGTTCCCGGCACTTGTTGGCTGCTTTTCCTTCACTCTGCAGTATAAGTCATTCCAAACCATCTCAACTGGATATAGGTCTTTAGTGACTGCGGAGGCCAGGTTATCTGATGCAGCACTTCATTACTCTGCTTCTTGGTCATACAGCCCTTCCACAGCCCGGAGGTGTGTTTTAAATGGTGCTTCAAACCTCTTGAATTGCTAACAAAACTAGCTGGTTTACAGCCAAAATGCCAAAATCATAGCTCCATAATGTACCTCACAGCATATATATGAGTTCAGTCATGACCTTATTAATCCTCTCTCCACCAAGCAGTTGCAGAGAAGGTGAACAATACCAGATAAAACTTAAATTGCCTCATCATTAGCTAATTTAGAAAAGAAAATAACAACCAAATCATGATTTTCACTGGGGAAGGCATGCAAAGCTTTGCGTTTAGAGAAAGAAATCTGAAAGTCAAAAAGAAATTCTTTGCATTCTGTCCCTAAACACAGCCACCAAACCACATCCTGTAGGTACCCACAGAAACCATATCCGTTTAAGCAAAGTGTAGTAGTTCTTTACGTCTTGGGTATCCTCATACATAGAAAACACGCGCAAAATAGCAGCATTATGTTGTCCACCTGTAAGAGAAAAAAACAAAAAACAGCACTGCACACTGCTGCACCCTGGCAATTTCCTGATGAAACTGTGTGCCCCCACCCCCACATAGATACACACATACACACTCACTCAAGAACTATTTCCCAAGAAGAAATCAATGACCTTCTGTGGGAGGTGGAGATATGCCACAATCCACTTCACAGCCCACTAAATAAGGAGCCACTGGCAGATGATGTTAAACGAGGTAGGGAGGAGATATAACATTTGCTCTGGTCCCACGATAATGCAGGAAATGTTTCAAAGACACGAGGTCAAGAGCCAAAGAAGTGTTTTTTCACTAGTAGACAGAACTATGTTCAAAATAAAAGGTGGATTAGTACAGCTGAACTGTCCTGTGGCAATGTGCAAAGTTATAAATCACAAGAAGACATGTCAAAATGCTGAAACAGACATGCAAATAGAATAAATAAATAGATCCATCACATTAAAAACAAATTCAATGGGATACACTGAATCTCCTAAATCTCAATAGGAAAAAAAGTCATGCAGCATATCTACACTGATATGAACTGGGTAAATTCATATGGAATGAAAGGATGCCACGTCGTTTGATGGAAATGAAGATTATCAACCTAAGGAAGGCTGAATTCAAAGAGACCCTGAAAATCAAAGTGAAAAAATGATCTGGATGGTCCCAGCGGACCTCCTCCCAGATCTGGACCAAGGCATTACTGAGCACCTGGACAGTCTCAGGTGCAAGCTCTCAGATGGACTGAATCATCCCAGAGGATTCAGGTCAGGTGAGCGTGGAGGCCAGTCAATGCAGGAATTCCCTCCATACTCTCGCCACATGAGGCTGTACATAGTTGGATTATTGTGCACCAGGAACAACCCTGGACCCCCAACAGAGGGTCTGACAGTGGGTCCAAGGATTTAATCCCCAAACTTAATGTTGCCACAGCCTAGCGTGTAGAGGTCTGTACATCCCTCCATGGATATGCCTCCCCGTATCACCATATCATCCCTGACCTACCACCAAACCAGTCATGCTGAATGATGTTACAGACAGTATAACCTTTTCCACAACTTTTCCAGACCTTTTCACATCTGTCACATGTGCTCAGGGTGAACCTGCTTTCATCTGTGAAAAGCACAGGGTGCCAGTGGTGGACCTGACAAATCTGGTATGCCATGGGCTTCGTGGTGTCAGGCAATGAGCACAGACCCACTAGAGGACGTCAGGCCCTCAGGTCAGAGGCATTCACACCAGTGGTCTGCAGGAGGTCTTACTGTAGGACTCTGTCAGCGTTCATCCTGTTCCTCCTTACACAAAGGACAAGCAATCTGGCAGTGACGCATATTGATGTGCCAACCTAGAGCAGTCGGACTACCGTTGCAACCTCTTTAGAGTCCAGGTATCGCCTCAGTATCCACCTCCTTCAGACCACTGACCCAGTTACACTGACCGTAGCCAAACACAAAACCAGTAAAAATAGTCAAAAAAGTTGAGCAGGGAAAATAATGCACATGTAAAACCATTCCTAATTTGGGGGGAGGTTGTCATATTGTTGCTCTTGTAGTGCACCTGTTAACAAAGCACCTAAAACTGATTAACAACGCCTTCTGCTACTTAACTGACCAGACACTATACTCTGATTAAAAAGTGTTTCTTAATTTAATTTAACTTATTTTAATTTAATCAAATATTTTATTGTATTTCATTTTATTGTACTTTATTTTATTTTAGTCTTATTTTATTTTATTTTTTGAGCAGTGTAGTTGGCTGAAATTGCAGGATTAACCGGTCCTGAACAAACTGTCAACAGGATGCAGCATCCGCTGTGCTGTCAGTGTTCAAGGGGGCCACAGAGGATAGCAAAATAAGAAGAGTTTTGAAACCTTCGAGCAGGATGTCAGTCAGCCTCTTTGTTTGTCAGCTTCTTTTTTCTAATTTCCCTAAGCTATGTGACCCCAGCCAAGCAGCCAGAGCCTGATCTTCAACAGGTAGCAAAAATAGTCTCCATTTCTACCCTTCCTTTTTTCTGAAGTAGGATTCTTTTGGCAGTTGTTGTGAAGTGCTCCTTGGGCTGTGGGCTTTCTGTTAAACACTCAGAAGGAAGACGTTGCGTGTGTCCTCATAAGGATCTGTCTCAGTGTGTGGAATTGTAGCATAAATCATGGGACAGTCCACCTCAGCTTATGTGTAATACTTTCCTCTTTCTGAATAAAAACACCAGCAGTGATTTATATATTATCTAATATTTGTCACAGATATTTCATTAAAAATAGTGTCACGAGTAACATAAATCAAGAGATGATCAAAACCAGTATGAGGCTTATAAGAGTAGATAAAAAATATCAATCCTTCCACACCAACACAGCTTCACTGCTGTCATAATATAAAGGGAAAATGAAGAAATATTTGACTTTTCTTTCAGGTCTCATGGTGGATAATTAATGCAGCACTACAATGCAGGATCCACGTGACTGCTGATGATAGCATCAATATAATAATAATAATAATTCAAATGAAGACGTAATGTGAAGAAACCCCTTTTTTTCTCCTCTAATACTTTAAGCGTCAGTTCTACCCAGTAACACCGAGTGTTGAAGTCTATGTCTGATAATGACAGTGATGATAAAGTATTAAAGGCCCACAGTCTCAAGAGTTCTGAATGGCTCACATCCACTTCCATCACTCTCTAATATGATTGGTCGCTGAGTTAATTGTGGAGGTCACAGATGGATGGGGAATTGAACTTCTTCCTTGGAGACCTCAAAAACTAGATCACTGAAAAGGAGACTGTATTGTCTGAAATAAAATATTGCTGTAATAATAAGGATTGATGGTGACCATGTCTTCGTCCTTTGTAGAAGATCATGTGGTGATTTGCAAATTGGGATTAAATGAATGAGTTCCATTATTGCAAATGTAAGACGAGCAAGCAACTAACAGAGATGAGCAGTTATTCCTAGTATACATAATATACGGTTGTTACCTTACAATCGTAATTAACATGACAGCTGTGAAAAGGTCCAATATAATTACATCAGTTTGAATTAATTTAACCAATTTTCTTTAAATGAGGCTTTTCAATTAAACTTATTTTTATCCTTTTCTAATTTGGAAATGTACAACTGTAATATTTACTTATATCTTATATCTGATTGTTTGAAATATGTATTTAATTATTGCGTATTGTGGGCTTGTCACCTGATCAGCAGTTTTTTCAACATTTTTGCAATATGGACCAGAAAATTAACGCACCCACATAGAAATGGAAGGAATTCTGTGTTCCCTCTCAAACGAATCTAGCGGGTGGGAAAGGGATCGCTTAAAAATTCCACAGTAACAAAATTATCAGATTCTATCAAGGCTTTATTTTTATAAAACCTCTACCCCAGTTGACAACAACATTTAGTAAAAATAAAATTCCTGTCGTTTATATCTTTACAGTGATATTTTTTTTATTTCATGTGACCTTTGAAGCACACCTTTCAATTAACATTTTATGCATCAGAATATAATTTAAAAAACGTTAAATATTGTTATTTATTTAAGACCTGGCGAGGTCTTAAATAAATAACACATAACATATTGTGTTGCACTGTGTCGTTATTTATTTAGCAAAAACTGAGCCAAAATGCAGAAGAAGTGAAAATTTAGTGCACTCTTACTGTTTCCACAGGACTTATGAGTGTATGTAACAGCTAAGTGCTGGCAAGTAAATACAATTGATTATTCCTAATTGAACAATTGTGACCATCTCTGTTAAAGTAGACGTTTTGGCAGTTTGCTGTCCAAGGGTGTTCAGCTGTGTGTTAACACAATGCCAAAGATGAAAGACATGAGCAGTGATCTTAAAAAAGCAAAACAAAAAAAACAAAACGTTGCTGCCCATCAATCTGGGAAGCTTTAAATGGCCATTTCCAAACAATTTGTAGTCCATCTTTGTACAGTATTGCCAATCTTCCAAGGAGCGGATGTCCTAGCAAATTCACACCAAGGCCAGACCGTGCATTGCTCACAGAACCAGCAAAAACCCAAGAGCTACAGATTCTACAGGCCTCAGTTAACATGTATAACACATGAAAACACGTGACAGTCCAATTGCACAAAACCAGTCCAATCAGCACAAACACATCATACCAACTGTCAAACACAGTGGTGGAGGGGTAATGATTTTGGACTTGATTTGGAGCCAGGAGACCTGGCAACCTGGCAGTGATTAGGCTGACCATCAACTCCTCTGTAAACCAAAGCATACTGGATTCAAATGTGAGGCCATCTGTCTGGCAGCCAAACGTGGGCTTAACCAGCAGAATGGTGATAACAAAGAGTCAACGTGTTGCAATGACCCAGTCAAAGTCCGGACCAACAACCTTCAGAAAAATCCTTTTGTTTTTCTCTGCTTGTTTTCCCCATGATGGATTTCCAACCTATGTGGATTAGAATTAACATTTAGGTTGAAATAAAGTTTCTATTCTCTTGTGTTTTATTATTATGTTCATCAGAGGTTGTATTTAAATCATTTTAAATAAAACCATAGAGTAAAAAAGGGTGTACTTCTTTTTCATTTTTCACAGCCAGTGGCATTTTGACTTTTAGTTGAACAGATCACAATTTTTCAGATCATTTCTTTTCAAGAACTCTTGTTTATTTTTCCCTACATAGGAAACTGAACTGAAGACGGATATATGCCTGCTACAACACTACATTAGACAACATATTTTATTTAATAAAATTCAGAATTATAAAAAGAAATAAACACAATTCTGACAGATAATTCTGATTGATAAAGCTGATTTAAAATTATATTTCACTAAAATGAAAGATGTCCATGTAAACTCATTCTGTCTTGTGAGATACTACTGGGTATGCTTTTTTCTTAAAGCGTGTAATCATCATCATTTTTACTTGATCTTATTCAGATCAAGTTGGTATTTACATGCATAAGCTGTCTGGCTCTATATTGATACTGGGGAGAGCAACAAAATGAAGTGACTCATGAGCAAAAATCTGTTCCCAAGATAGTCAGGATTAATGATTGAAAACAAGTGGGAGAAAGTGAGAAATATACCACTGGGAAATACACGACTATAAATACAGGAGCTTGGAAGAACTGAAATCACGCTGGAGTTTCTGCGCTCTAACATTACCACTCATCTTCTTTGAAGTTAAAAGAAAAGTGAAGGTTTTTTGTGCCGCTTTAAGAATATTAATGTAAGTCATCCTTGAGGTGAAATTAAAGGGTTACAGCACTTGACATTTGTCTAGGTAGTAACTTTTAATTCAAGGCACATCAGATATTTATTGAGTGCTTAATGACTTAAAAAGAAGCGCTGACCTCTATTCCTTTATGGGCATGGCAAGGAGACACTGCAGATCCATTTGGCAGTCACAACACTAGTTATAACTAGCAGTTCATCTTTTTTTGAAAAGGAAGCTCTTCTTCTTTAGACTTACAAAGACGTAGAATGGAGCAGTCACATTAAATTTAGTCTTTTCAGTATTTTCTGTTTATTTGGATGTAAAACTTTGTCCTGTTTCCACATCCAAGCACCTACTGCACTGACTGGGGCAATTGTCTTTTTAACCTGTTCTAATACTTCTCTCTTGTTTTATTTAATAAAAACAAGTGTTTCCTACAAGTTTCCCTCTAAAAATAAATAGTTTGATTACATTCTCACATTGTGTGAGTTTATTTGCTAAGGGGTGGGATCTTTTTGGACTTTCTCTTGAAGTTTGATCTGTTTTGAGATGGCGTTTGTCTTTTCCCATCATAGAGTCTCAACATGAACTTTTTAGGAACAATTTTGTTTTTATTCTATACCTTCCCTATGCTAATGTGTTTATATTAGACTAACCATAGCTCGATAGCTAGCCATTAGAGAGCAAACCATTATATGTCATCAATCCCAAATTTAGTAACCCTCCAAACATCATTGCTGTTCAGTTTTCTGTGGCAGCAGAGCTGTATATTTTAGTATTTTTGAAATAGTTAAGACAGAACTTGGTACATCATCTTTAGTTGGAAGCTAGCACGATAAAGTTCTTTATAATACTGCTAAACATTGTAAATTCTCTTTTTTATGGATGCCTGGATGTTAAACTTTATTTTAATACCTGGGACACCTGGAAAGTATTAATAGTATCAGACTTAAGAAGCAGATTAAGATTCACAAAAGACAAGTACCTTAAGTGTATGAGGATTTTATTTGGTAAAAAATAGGGGCCCAATCATTATTAGCATCTAGATGTTATCACCATTTTTTCCAAGCAATAAGAGTATAGGCCTTTGGTAGATTTCTCAAGAAGAAGAAGAAGAAGAAGAAGAAGAAGAAGCTGTCATACTATCTTTATTCTCGACAATCTTTATTAGTAAGCACAAGCCGCTCAAGAGAGTCTGTGGTGTTGATGCCACATAGGGGTCATATCTAGTACTAATGCAGCAGCTGCATGCTTGAGCACCAAAGACATGTTGCTTATTAGCACCTTCTTATGCACTTTTCATTGAGACATAGCATGTGGGTGTAGTACTTTATCACAAGTT
Source organism: Oreochromis aureus (assembly GCF_013358895.1). NCBI lineage: Eukaryota > Metazoa > Chordata > Actinopteri > Cichliformes > Cichlidae > Oreochromis > Oreochromis aureus. Next base: position 46,787,991 of record NC_052948.1, on the reverse strand, counting down.
CATGAAACTAAGAGGTGTCAAAATAATTTTCTTATTAGCATCAGATGTGTGCACGTTGGTTGATGCTGCTGTTCTCAAAACTTCTTCCAGCCATAGAGGAACTCTCTTTAACATTATAAAACTAGGGCCACAAAATGTAACAAAAACTTCTCTTTCAGTGTCACCAGCCTGTTTTCATTCCAAAATACTAAAACAAATGACCCGAGAGAGGCATCTGGCCCTGAGCTGATTCATCTGTTTGCCAAAGTGTCGACAGAAATGGTCTCAGTGGAAGGGTGGTTGTCAAGAAGATATTCCTAAGGAAAAACAAACTGCGGGAAAAGGCCGAGATATACCAAACCACAGACGATCTGAACTGAACATGAGTGGCAACAGGTCCTATGGAGTGATGAATCTTTATCAGTAAAAACAAGCCGTTCAGAGAGTGTGATGTCTTGATGCCACATTGGGCCCATATCTACTAGCTCTGGAGCTTAAGCATCCAGCAGCTGCAGACCAAAAGCCCTTTATGCAGGAAACACATGTGGCTTATTAGCACCTTATTATGCACTTTTCATCGTAACATAGCATGTTTTTGTGATGCCAAATAATACAAATTCCTTTTGTCAATGCTGTTGCTCAATGATTGAAAAAAACAGCAAAATTGCAAAAAAGGAAAAAGCCTCCATCTTCAGTAAAATGATAAAACTTTCAGAGGGAAAATATTTTAGTACAGATACAGACTGTTCTTCCTCTGAAGCACTTATGTTCTAACATGTTCTGTGAAAATGCTTGAAGAACAAAAAAAATTTAAAAAAGAAAGTTATCTTTGTTAATTCATACATAAAAGAATACTCCCACATCGTGCTGCGCTTTTTTTTGTTGCTCCAGCCGTTCTCATGGTTGGACTTCTACATTCCTTTCCAGAGGCAGGTTGGTCTCGGTGCCAGCGTAAGCTGGAGTAACAGATGGTTGCTGGAGCAAGTCTGGCCTTTCCCCGTCTCTCTTGCTCTCTCTCTCTCTCTTTCACTTCCTCCTTCTCTCTCTCTCTTCACAATAACCCCACTGCTGTTCTCATGGTAACACTATCTGCCAAGTCTGAAGGATTGGATTTTTACAGGACACATGAGCTCAGCACTGTACCAATGGTGGACACTCTGCTCCCACTATTTCTCTCCTTTCCTCCTGCACCTTCATCTTTCTTTCTGCCTCTATTGAATGTTTCATTGCTTTCTCCTCGCTGGCCCAGGATCCCTTTGTCTCCTTTATCTGGCTCCTCCTCTCCTCAGCTCATCTGTCAGCACTGCTTGTTGAGTCAACAGTCCCTTCTCTTCCTCCGCCTAGTTTTGTTCTATCATCCGGAAATCCCAACCATGACTGGGTTTTATCAGTTAGCATGTATAAATCTAACTTCAATCTAATCTCCTGCATCTGCTGTTGTATTGTTCCTCTCTGCTCTGTTTCACTGTATCTTCACTGGCTGGCCTTTCTTCAATCATATTCTCAAGGCTGTGCTGATAGTCTTATCACATGACTTGCAGCTTCAACTGTGAATATGAACTTTCACCTTTAAAAAAAAGGTGACAGCCTGTTTGGGTGTAAGGCCACTCAGTGTGGCTGAGTTGGCCACTGGTGCTTTTTTCTGAGCACACACACACGCACACAGGGACTCATACAAACACACTTATTAAGGATATTAGATTTAAAGAGGCACAGCATGGTGTAGGATAGAAAGCCAGCTGTTCTTTGGACCAACTTAGATTTCTGAAACTGTGACCATCTGCGGCACACCGATCGAGGGGGTGACCCATTCTGAATTCAAAACATTCATGAATCAAATGCAAGACCACACACACACACACACTGCCACATTTGTCCAGCCCCTTCCCCATCAAAGAGGAAATTCAAATCGCGAGAGTTGAGTAGGGACACTGGCTGACTGTGTGTCTTGCCATCTTTCCATCCACAAGGTGAGCATGCCTATAGCCTTTCTACCTCCTCTTTCCCTCTTTCTTCCACTGACGGCATTGTAAATGGAATGAGTCTGGTTGCATTGCTGTATTACGGTGGGATAAAGTATCAGTCCTGGTAATCTTCCGTGGATTAATGGCTTCTTCTTTATCTGCTGCGGCTGCTCTGCTCAGATGTCTGGCCGGGCCAGGAGCCTCCTGCTGGAATACTAATGACAGACAGACAGACAGCTCCAGCTCTCCCTGTCCCCAGCCCCAACACAGCCCAGCCCACAGGAGATGTGTGCGTCCATGTGCGTGTGCTGGTGTGTGTGAAAGTGTAAGTGAAAGAAAAGGAGCTCATATGTGTGAAGTGCATATGCATGTAGACCTAGAGCGAGCAAAGTAGAGACAGAGAAGGAGAATGCACACGTTAGGAGTGTGCATGGGTGTGTATTTTTGCCCCCAAGACCCTGTCGCCTTCTTTGTGAGGTAGTCGCTGTCCTCCTTGTCCTGGTTGACACCTGCTTTGCATACAGGAGGGACCAAATGGTGAGCAGGGGAGGGGCAATGATGTTGAAATGAGGATCCCCCAGGATGTGAGAGAGGGGTTGAGGGAGAGAGAAGATGGGAAGGAGGGAGGAGGACTAACAGCAGATTAGAAGAAGAAAATAATACACAATGTTGAAGCAAAAGGAGAAACCAGAGAAATGTTTGGGGTTTGTTTGTTTTAATATAAAGGAACAATGGGAGACATGAACATATCCCGTTATCCTTTTCTTGTGAGGTGACACTCTTATGGAGATCTGTGCTGCAGTAACAAAAACAAAAAACACTGCTCCAGGTTGTACTTGTCCAATGGTAACTCTAATTTCATTTTCTTAGCAAGGTCACGTTTACCCCACACAGACCCTGAGCTAAGAATATCTAGTAGGTCCTTTATGAAAGGGAAAATAACCAACAGTAAACGCCATCTGCTTCCTCGGTGAAAGAAGAAAAGAAGAGGAGGAGGTAAGACAGAGGAGGGGGAGTGACTGAAGCACACCATGTACCAACTACTGGCCGTGCTTATGTGAACAGAAATACAGAGGAGAACAAAAGAAGACTGTATACCCCGAGCTCACCTCGTTGCCAAACAGGAACAGGAACCAATATGGGAGCAAAGGCTCCAACAGAACAACCAAGTTGGAAATGAAATACCAGTCAGAGCAGGTACTTTAACTTCACATCAAACTGTCCTCCAGAACATGGCCATACTCCTTTATCACAAGTTCATTAAACAAAGTTGGCACAAGCCAAAATAATTTTCTCAGAAGCATCATATGTGTGCACATTGGTTGGTGCGGCTGTAAAAGTCCTACTTTTCTCAAAACTTCTTCCAGCCATAGAGGAACTCTCTTTAACATTATAAAACTAGGGCCACAAAATGTAACAAAAACTTCTCTTTCAGTGTCACCAGTCTGTTTCCATTCCAAAATACTAAAACAAATGACCCGAGAGAAGCATCTGGCCCTGAGTTGATCCATCTGTTTGCCAAAGTGTCGACAGAAATGGTCTCAGTGGAAGGGCGGCTGTCAAGAAGATATTCCTGAGGAAAAAACAAGCAGGGAGAAAAGGCAGAGATATGACAACAGGTCTTATGGAGCGATGAATGCTAATGATAATTTAAATCTTTTTGTTCAAAGTGCCATCAACATGTATGGAGGAAGTCAGGAGAGAGGCACAACAGTGAGTGTCTGGAGTTATGTGTAAAACACAGTGGAGACTGTCATGGTTTGGGTCTGCATGTCGGCCACTGGAGTTAAATGTCTTGTCAGACTTGAGTTAACTATGAATGAAGAAAAGTAGAGTCAGATTTTGATCCATGATGCAATAGCATTTGGAAAGCATCTAACTGGCAATAGCTTCATTTTTCAGCGTGACAGTGATCCCAAACACACTGCCAATCCAGCACACCTGGACATAAAAACACACATTTAAACACTATCAGTCATGTACTTGCCTATCCAGAGCCCAGACCTTAATGTTATTTTAGCAGTGTTGGATTATCTTGACAAAGCAGCCAACATCCAAAGAAAAGCTTCTGTCCTTCAAGAAGCCTGGAGAGCTACTCCTGAAGAATATTTAAAGAAATTACAAGAAAGCTTGCCTCAGAGTTCAAACTGTGATGAAAAATAAAGGTGGTCACACCAAATATTACCAACTATACCAATTATATAAAGCACAAAATCTGGAGTCTTGAGAATATGCTTTGGACTATGCATCAATATTCTATAGAAAAAATGTTAATACTGTTTGTTGATGTTCATTGGAATAAATTGAAATGCTAAAACAGAAGGGGGCAAATGAGGTTAGTGCAGCACAAATAGGATGTAAACTTTAAACTAAAATGCTAATCTCATCATTGCTTTCATCTTACTTATATACCAAAAATAAACGATCAGCTTAATAAAGTAACCCTGTCTCAGATATTTCTCTTTTTCACTGTGTTACACACAAACACACGCACAGAAAGAGAGAGAGGGAGACAGCATGCTAGTCACATTACAGTAGCTTCATTTTTTGGCATTCTCCTTGCAGCTGTTCTTTACAAGTCAGATCTTGAATAGCTGTAGACATAGGCCGTTTGGCGTTCATTGAGAGCGCCATGAAGAGACTTCTCTGTTTGCTTGTGAGTGTGTCCGTGTGAGAGAGGGAGACCAGAAAAAAAAGGAGATCTCATGATGTGACGCCTCATTTCTATACAGTCCACACATCTTCCTCCTTCTTTACTTCAGCTATGTCCCTCTCTGTTCATTTTATTTATTTATTTCTTGCCTTCTATATGCCTTTCTCTTTCCTTCCCTAACTGAGTCTTTTCCTGTGTGGTCCCAAGCACTTCTCTCACTACTTTCATCTCATCTCATCTGAAGAGATAATGAGTTTGATTGCATCACCCGCCGAGTAATTTGTCTTTAAAACTTTGGTTTTAAGAACTCTGACTTTGATTGCTTAAGAAGGAAAATCCCAAGAGAAAGAAGATGTCAGTGAAAACTAATTAATGTCTTTGCTGCTATGAAGCACCTATATAAATGCACGAACACAATCATATCAGTACGAGACTGAGAGGCCAAACAATCTGCAGCGTGTAACAACAGATTAAGGCACCACTGAGTCGGAGCAGGTGCACAGCCATAAGCCAAAAGGCTGGCACAAGTTTAGCACTTTCACACCTATTTTCATGGAGTATAGAATGTGGTAGGGCACAATACCCATTAATTGCTATGTCAGCAAATCTAGAACACCTCTTAACCTATTAAATTGTTTAACTGTCAAATCACCCAATGACTTAAACCAAACAAACAAAAGAAAACCTCCAGTTCTGCAGAAGGAAATACTTGTTTGATGAGAGGAGTCACAGGAGAATGGCCGGCGCTAACAGCTAACAGAAAGCCTCTAGATAACTACTTTTTTGAACTCTGGTGAACAGGACAGCGGCGCAGCTGCAACAGCAAAAGACAAGACTGGGTTCCTCTGCGGTCAGCCAAAAACAGAAATCTGAGGCTGCAGTGGGAATAAGCTCAACCTTACTGGACAGTTAAAGATGAAAAAAATAAAAAAAAGGTAGCTTGGGCTGAGGAATCTTTCTACTCAGGCATGTAGATGGTAGCCTAAGAATTTGACATGAACAACATAAATCCATGGACCCAGCGAACCTTGTGTCAATAGTCCAGGCTGGTATGTTTTCTCTGCATACTTTGGACCACCCAGTGATCAAATGCTACAGGCTAACATTGTTGCTGACTGTGGTATGGCCTGCAGTTCTGGTTACTTCCACTGTGAAAATGCACCGAATGCAAAGCAAGTCTCAGTTTAATGAGCACAACAACGCATTCAGTGTGCTTCAGGAACTTCTCCACTCACCAGATCTGAATCCAATAGCACACCTGTGGAATGTGCAGGAACAGGAGATTCATTGCATGAACATGCAGCCAACCAATCTGCAGGAACTCTGTCATGCTTTCGTTTTAGTGTGGGTGACTGTCTCTTTGGAATACATGCCATGAAGAGATGTTTGAGAGCTAAAGAAGGCCCTGCCCAGTATTTAGGCCCTATAACAAAGTGACTAAAATTTGGACTATGCACTTGCACTGACAGCAGAGTTGTGAATGTGTATGTGTGTCTATGGGTTATGTTATTTTCTGTGGAGAAAGAAAGAAAAACAAAGCATCCTGGACATTGGAGGGGTTTGGTAAGTGTGTGTTTCTGTGTGGGTGGGTGCTTGTGTGTGTGTGTTTTTAGGTATGCACGTGTGTGTGTGTGTGTGTGTGTGTGTGTGTGTGTGTGTGTGTGTGTGTGTGTGTGTTTGTGCCCTAAAGCTCTTTGTGCCTGTTTTTTTGATGGACTCAGCCTTTGTTGCCACTCCACATGTCACACTCACCAGCACACACACACACACACGCTGTGAATGCAAGTCAGCTGGTTTGTTACACATGAGAGGACATTTCTCTGAAAATCTCATTTGACCTTAAAAACACCGAGAAAATAAATCTGAAGACTTGGGTCATCCAACAGACGATGTCTTTGGATTCAGTGTTTCTGTCAATCCACAATGTCCCCAGCATACAAAATGTCCCCAAAAGATTAGTGAACCATCTACTCACGTTCCTCACAAGCACGGCTAAACCAGACCACACACCCTCACATGCAAGCAGCCACCATTGGCTCTGCAAAGAGGGTTCCCTCCTGTCCCTATCCTTTCTTGCCTGCAGCTGCTGGCCAACCTGTCAGTTCCCAGGCATCAAGCCATCAGAGATGACGCCTCCTCACGCCACCAAGTGTTCACTACCTCGTCCTGCACCTTTCATCCACAAGGCTGTAATGTAATGTTGAGTGCTTATAAAGCCACCATGGGGGTTGGAGACACGTGCTACAAATAAAAAGGTCATTATAATGTTAATTACAGTTGTACCATTACACTTTTTATAAATCCACTATTGTGTGAGTAACTATAAGTTAGGATGGAGGTTAGATCCATAAAAAAAGAAAAAAGCAAAGAATAAATTCTAAAGAGGGGAGTCCAGCAAATACAAGAGTGAAGAGTTATTTAAAGGTGCCAAGTAACCTAAAAACTAAAAATCTCAGCATGCTATATGTTTTATATCAAAATGAAATAATAGAAAGACATTTAGGTGTTTATATGTGCCCCGTGGCCTTGGACTGTCCCTCAAAATCAAATGTGTATAGGAATGTTTGGGCTCACAGTATCCTCGCATTGGGTCTTGTTACATAATTGTGTTTCTGTAGCAAATTTAGAAAGAGAATATTCCGAGGTATAGTGCGCTGAATCCTTATCGCATTCAGGTTCAAAGTCATGAAGGTGAATGTGTGCACAATGGCAGTGTGTGTGTATTTGGAAGACAGCCTTTGGGAAACCATTTAAGGATTAATTTCCTGCACCTGACACATTAAATACAGGCAGAATGGAGGCAGGTGGAGAGCACGGTGCGAAGGGTCGTGGAGAAATAAGTCGGGGCTCGGGAGTAGAGGAGGGCCTGCTCAGTTCAGTGAGTAAATGTGGTGGGTGGGGGGAGGGTCATACAGGTTTGGACCTCATTAAGAGAATTGTCTGGGACCATTCAGGCTCTGAGCTGTTGCCGTGTCACCTGCCTTCTTACCATAACAGCCATCACAGGGAATAACAGCGGCTTATTAACATGTCTTTCCATTTTCCAGGTCACGCAGTTCACCATTAGAGTCAGAAAGCAACACAAAGCAGTTTTTTTGCAGCAAACACCGCAAGCTACGAGCCCGTAATTGACACGCACACGTCTGACATCTGTGGACTTGAGGCGTTTTTTTAAAGGCAGGTACATCATCTCAACCAGTATCGCTTTTGATCGCCTTTGAACAGCTTCTCTTTTCTCTTTGACACCCACCCTCTGTTTTTAATTTGTATTCACAGGGGGGTTCTTCGCTGTCTGAGGTTACATAGATGAGAACTTTGGGAGGCGGGGGGAGGAGGGGATTTCGGAGGGTGGGGATCTCTCTCCAGCAGCTTTTTAAAGAGGCTGAGGTATCAATCAGGTGCTGATGATAAACTGATGCAATCTTTCAGCCTATAGTGGAGGTTACTTCTAGACGTTGCGCTGCTTTGTATCAACTTACAAGAAGCTAAAAGTAGTCATTAATTTTTTTTTCCTTTGACACATGAAGCTGAACAAATGTAGCTAAGAGAGCTGCATTAATAAGGAGAAGATTCTTTCAAGGATAGACGCATTTTAAAATTTAACTACTGATATGTTTGGCAATTTAAACCCAAGTGCACTCATGTTCACTGAGCAGTACAATAACACCATAGGCAGGAAATCACATGCATTCAAACCTGTTTATTCTCATGCTTTCAATCATCATTCAAAGCATTCGCCAGAGTGACTGAATAAGACTGTGCTCCATTTCAAAATGTTACACATTCAAGAGTGAAATCATTATGTATAAATAAAATAAAATCTCTGGATGTCATAGAATAGAATTTCTTTTTTTTTTCTTAAAAAATGTAACCACTTCAGAGTAAGAAATTTAGCATTTACACAAAGCAGAATATATACAGAGAGGAATGAAGTACATTCGTAGATCAGCAGGTGCACAGCACTGGTCCCCAAAACCCCTGAAATTGATTGTTCCCATTATAAATATATATTTCAAAAATTAAGCTACAGCCCAGAGATAGTTTGATCTTCATATCCAACAGCAGGAAAAGCATTAAAGTACTTTAAGGATGTGGTGATTATCCCAGAATATAAGGTGCAGGGCTTTGCTGGAGTTGGCTTTTATTGAAATTCCTTTTCAGCAGCCAGCTTGAAATCGCTTTCTAAGAAATGCAAAAGAAATCTTTTGGAGAAAAAAAAAACATGGCCTTTTAGCCTGTAGAACAATAAGCGTGTCCCTGCACAAAAGACAAAATGGAAAAATAAAGTTAAAGTGAACTCCTGACTTGAAATGTGTGAATCATAAATGACTCCAGCCCTGCTTAGAGGTGAAAAGGCGCTACAGGGTGAAGGCTGACTAGTTGGTCTTTTTGCAGTTTGTTGCCGCTGCGTTCGGTGACTCCTCTTTGGCTTCGAGCGAGCTGCTCTGTCCCGTGGCTGGAGAAGCTGGGGTTTGCTGCCCCGGTGATCCATTCTCACTGGACTCTTTGGTGGTGGTTGTCTTGTTCATGCTGCTATTATCGATACAAGCGCTCTTCACCTCACTGGTGAGGGCGGCATAAGGCGAGTAGCCGGCGAAGAGGGTCTTATAGAGGGCTGACTCAATGGTGGCGAAGGGTGAGGTGGAAGAGCCCGTCAGCATCATCCTTGACTACAGAGCAAAACATACATGCGTCAATATTTTTCTGAAAAATTTAGGATGACATTTAATGACATTTGGGAGAGAATAAATTGTCCTTCAACAGAGCAGACGTCCTGAAAGCAGCTATAATGAACATTTTTAAAAATAACGAATGGATCACATGGCTACTTCTATCACTTTCCTTGAAACCTTGCTCATATTGTTACCTCAGCCACAGCAGGCACCTCTATGCTCCCCGGCTAGCTTGGTACTTTCAGTTGCCTCCTGTATTTTCAGAGGTTGCCATAACGGATGGTTTGGCATATTCAGAGTTGCACAGGTTTTTCCCATCATTACGCAAACCTCCTATTTACAAATGCTTCCCCGTTACTGTCATGTGTCTCCACCTTGGTCTCAAATCAGGAAAGTGTTCATTTCTGCACCAACCAACAGGCACATGGTGTTACTAGTTGGCAAATATGGAGGTTAAAGGCCCACATGTATACACATTTGTAAACATATGAATGAATATTGATTTCTTTTGCTGTCAGAGACTGACTGCAAGTAGTAGCGGTGAGCAAAGCCTCTTTTCCACTAGTACCTACTTGGCTTAACTCAGTTTTTAGGGTTTTCCATTAGGTAGTAGTGCCTGGTACCAGGTACTTTTTTAATATCTACTCGGCCTGGTGTCCAAGTGACCTGACAACGAGGGAAATGCCCACACACAAACCAACATCGTGGTCCAATTAGACCGTACATTTACCATCGGTTTCGCAGTAGGTATACCATTGCCTTGATGCTCATTGTTGTCTTGTGTTTGTATCATACAAATAACGTCACAGGAAATTTGGGCTACCTTGTTCTAACAACTCCACCCACATTGAGGTGGCACTCAATTGTAATTGAAAACCATGTTGAGCCAAGCCGAGTGGGTGTTAGTGGGAAAGGTGGGAAACTTCTGAGTGATCAATTTTCAATGGCAAGCTGATTGCACATGTCTTCAAACTGTAGTCTGACTCATAGTGACTGCAATCACTCTCAGACAAGGTTTGCAAACAGCTGCCGTCTAATTTAGAAACGCAGAAATATTGCCACCATGTTGCAGTCAAGCTGAGTTAGTCCAGTTACGCTCAGCAGCACCGATGAGCATAACCTGTCTATGACCTGTCAACTCATTGCCAGCTGGTTATATTCATATATAAAACCAATGTTGCAGAGCACGTATATCATCATTTATGAAGGTGTTTTAACTTCTGTTTCAAAATTATGAGGTCTAGTAGTTAAGTATTTCAGATTTGCAATTTTCACACGTAATAGAGCGACTCCGCCATCTTGCCGCACCAAAGCCACTTTGAAGATGGCAACTGACTGCAAGTGGTCGCAGCAGAACTGATCCCCATCTTCAAAGTAACCATTTCAAAAGATAACAAGCTAGCAAGTTCATCACACAGTCACAACAATGCTGGTGTGGCCTCTTACCACTGTTTGTGACTGTAGCGTTACACCAATGAGGTCAAATCAAAAAGCAAATAAGATGACACAGAAAACATTTCAGCTTATTACAGACAACAAATTATCACTTTTCATAGAAAGCTGAACAACTGTAGTCCATCTCAAACAAATTTAATTTAAATGTATGAGCATTTACTTTTCATTTGGGAAAAAGAGCGAACATCCGCAACACCGAGAACCCAAAATAACAAACAGCAGGCCTGGACACAGCTCTTAAATGTGATGAAACTGTTTGCTGTTAATTTGACAGATCAGAGTCAGAGGGAGCTAACAGAATGAGAGTTGAAAGAAGACGTCTTAGATTTATCTGTGTCTCAGTCAAGAGCACAAGTTTCCCAGAGTAGAGAAAAGTGGATGATGCAAGCTGATGAAAATGATGCAAAAGCCCCAGCCCTACGGGTAATACCGTACTAATGTGAGTCACCACCGCGAAAACTTCAAAAAAGCAGAGCGAGAAAGGTCATTTAGAAGACACGATAGCACCGATTTGGGAGGAAGCTGTGGCACTAAAACCTTTGCTATACCAAAGTTTTAACTTAATAACAAGAGTGGCATTTATTCATTTCTTTTGCTGCAAGTAGTTAAGCTAAACTGATCAAAAATAGACCACCTTTTTAGAATTTTCCAAATTACTACAATTTTGAGTTATAGCCTGCTCATAGGTTCAGGTTTGGAGTCCAGATTTGGCATCAGACTGACCTTGTTGACAACAATAAAGACGGTGTAAATGAACATCAGGTGGTGCTTCTGGAGAGGCAGGTAGTGTGTCTGCTGCAGAGCGAACAGCACCGCCCCGATCAGGGTAATCTTTGTGGGACTAAAGAGAAAAGCAAAGAAAAAAGATAAATCCTAACAAAAACTGAAAAATAGAAGATAAACATATACATACAACTGAAATAAATCACATCTTGTATGCACAAATAAACCAGGGCATGTTGTTAACTCTAGATGTGTCAGGCTTCCAGTTGCATAAACTGCATCCTCAGCGTGGTTGAATAGTGTGGAAAGTTTGGAAAATACCCTCATCTTTATGTTATTACTGCGGGTAAAGTGAAAGGATTGATGCCACTTTAATTTCTGTATGACTTGTTGAAAAGCTACAACCAGGGACCATGAAAAAAATAGCTTGCCTGGTATATAGTATATCATTAATATAACAAATTACAGTCAAGATAGGACAATATACTTAATGTGCATTAAAAATTACATTTTATGACCACAAAAATATCATAAAATCAATATTAGAGAGTCCTGTGTGAGGCTTACTAAGACATTTTGAGGAGCTCATTTGTCTCTGGTTTCCACACTCCTCGAACAAGCTGCTCAAAATTACTTATCAGACCACCTCCAGCACCTGGTAGGGAGAGTAGGGAGATATATGGTTGCTACGCATTAATATGTAAAATATGTGTGTTAAATATTCAAATATTTTATGGTTACTTGAAAGCCCTAACATGCAAAAAAAACAAAAAAACAACAAAACCCTGTCACACTCATACCTACTGACCTCTAGCCCATCCGATGGCAATCATAACAAGAAGGCCGTCCTTGTATTTGCTGTGAGCCTGAGTCACCCCTCCAAGGACCTTCCACGTCCTCGTCACTTCCTTCATCCCTGACAGCACCAGTCTGAGGGGCAGCGGCGACGCACATGCGTACACCAGGTCCATGGGGCAGTAAAACACCAGGTACCTAATAGAGACACACAAGGCTCATTTAACACGTGGACACATGCACGTTTCAATGACATGGCCACTAAACAAGGCTCAAGGTGATTTTGACAGCATTACCCTCAGGTCTTTGTCAAGTACCTACATTCACCAGCAGGGGGTGTTGTAAATTATTTGTGAGACAGGTGTAATAATATAAGCCACCAGCAGAGGGGGCCATGGACTTATTTAGATACAGACACTCTTTGAAAACATCTCTATTTCTTCCACGTTTGGAAAACTTGGATAATTACTTTATTTATCTATTATTCACTAATTGAATCTACACACCTTATTTTTCAGCCTCAGATATTTCAACCATCAAATATTTACCATATGACTGAAGCAAGGAGAACACCGGTGCTGTTGGACAAAGGAGCGACTGGTGGCTCTGCCAGCATGATCCCCGACAGCACTGCTCCCCCAAAACAGAAGAGCATGGAGCTGAACCAGCAGGCTAAGGGGCTGACTCTGGACACCTCGAGAGCTCCTGCACAACAGCAAAAATGGATAATGAAGAACAATAAACATAAATGATCACTATTATTGGGCAGGTCCCTAGAATAAAGAGACTAGAGAGACTAGTTCTGTGAATGAGTAAGATGTCGTTTACACTCGGCTTAACTTGATACATAAACCAGTTCAATTTGAAGATAACAGATAACTGGAACATAATGGAGTTTGATACTTTGGCCTCTTTTCTATCTGAGGCACCTCCCTACTCTTTCATAGACATTGTTTGAGGTTCACAGATAGCTCCTTTTCTTTGTTCAGTCTATTTGTCAATCACAGCTGCAGTATGAGTGACTGGACTTGTGGTAAAAAAAACCCTGTTTATAGGAAAACTGCATTTCTTTTCCACTGAAACCATTTACACAATATCTACATGACAGGACGGGCCAAGACTCAAAGACAAAATGGGCTGTTGAGCATGAATTAGCAAGGAAGCTGCTTTCTATTAAGACCTTCAGGTTTAGATGTTGTTAGGCCTCTGTATACCAGTGGATTTTAAAATCAAACAATCAATATGATTCAAGTGCAGGATTTCAGCTTTAATTCAAGGGGTAGTGGCCTTGAGATGTGCCCGGCCTTTACTGCAGAGGCCTGTAGTTGCTGCTTGTTTGTGGTTCAATTATTAAATTTTGTATTTAATAATTGAAAAGCTGCTCTATTAGGCTGAGGTCAGGTGACTGGCTTGGCCTTGAAGAATCACATGTCTTTGCCTTGAAAAACTCTTGGGCTTCTTTTGCGGTATGCTTTGCCTCATTATCCATTTGCACTGTGAAGAGCTGATATTTGCAGCATTTGGCTAAATGTGAGCGGCGAGTATAGCCCTGTAGACTTCAGAATTTATCCTGCTATTTCTATCAGCCGTCATATCATCAACCACTGGTTGAAATACATGCCATAACTTTGACAGATGATGTGTATGCTTCGGATCAAGGGCTGTTTCTCCCCTTCTCCATCTTTTTCCTCCTCCTATCATTCTGGTACAAGTTCATCTTGGTTTCTGTCAAAACAATTCTTTGAGACATGTACAGCCTCTTTTAGATGTTTTCTAGCTAAGTCTAGAAAGCATCTAAAAGAACTTCCTGTTTCACGTTCTGTGCCAACCACAGTAACCAGTGTTTGGCATCTTGTTGTAAACCTTCTCCATTTACATTCATGAGGGCGTCTCTATACTGTAGAGTTAAATAACACTGATACGCCTGCTTCCTCGAGACTGCTATGGACTTGTCTAGATGCTGTGTGGGGAATCTTTTTAACTGAGGAAAGGAGGAGTCACAGATTACTGATTTGGCCACTCCTAATGTTATCTCTCTAATAGGTTTATTTTGGTCTTTCAGTCTAATAATGGGCTCCTTCACTTGTGTCACCATTTCTTGGGACCTATTATTGAGAGTTTCAGTGAAGCAATACCAAATGCAAGTTGAATACTTGGAATCCATTCGACTTCATTTATTACCTTAATTTGACATGAAATAATAAAGTGAACAGGCCTCACCTGGCCATGAAACGACTTTTCAGTCAACTGTCAAATTACTTTTGAGTTTCTGAAAATGGGAGGCTGTATAAAAAGGCTGTAATTCCTAAACAGTTAATACACTACTTTTGTTAAAACCCTTTGAATTAAAGCTGCAAGTCTGTACTTCAATCATATCTTGACTGTTTGTTTGTTTGTTTTTTTGTTTGTTTTAAATCCACTGTTGTGGCATGGAGAGCTTAGTGTAGTAATCAGTGTAGCTACTGATATCATTAGATCTCTCTTTAAAAAGGTGGACTTCATCATGGGTGGCCTGAGATACACATGCATTTCATGCAGTACTTTTTCTGACATACTCGAATATAATCTTGCATGCCTTGTCTGCCTCAACCAAAATTAATGCTTCCAACGTACACAAGGATATACATCTGTCTTGAACCTAAGACAGTTAGCTCTTAGTCAATCCCTGTGTTACCTGCCCTGAGTCAGTGACCACACACAGGACCAAAATGGTAATCTGAGGATTACGGAAAGATTAAAGACTCCTGGAGTGAGATTGGTAAACCAGGAGGATTTAAAACTGCTTCCTATGTAGCCTCCCTCGGCCTCACGTCTGAGTTGTTCACTGTTTAACTTTCTATAGAGTGGCAGTTCCTTAGAAAACATCTTTAAAATGAGTTCAAAGTTTCTACATGAGACCATTTGCAGTGGAGGAAAATGTGAAAGCTGATATGTCTGGTAGCAGACACTTGAACCTGTGAGTAAATGCAGGATAGCATCTCACTAATTGCTTGCAAGAGTCACGGGTAAACTCAACACTGAATACAGTAAGTTTTAAATTTCACCTGGACTTCCTCCTGCACTGAGATATCATATATACAAATGGAAATGCACCTGGCATAAAGATACAACAGGTAAGCAGCCAGTACTAAAGGAGCTTATTCATTGATATGCCTTTGTATAAAGCTGAAATTATACTCTGTTGCGGACACAGACCAGACAGCCGAGTGATCAATCCTATTATACTTATTTGAGGTCCGCTGCCTGGGCGCATGCATAGTTGGTGGATTGTCTCCTGTCACAAAAAACAAGCAGGTACACAGATGTATGACTTTAATGAATGACTTCATTTAAAATGGTTGTTTTCCTTGGCACAGACCCAGCTTTTTAGTATGGAAGGCCATTCAAGAATCTTTATGGACCATTTCTAAAAACCTACAGATTGCAGGATGGTCATCAGGTCGCTCAGATGCGTCACCAGTTTGCCAAGGTCTGAAAGAAGACCCAAACTGTCAGCCTCAGATGGGAGGAAATTAGTTAGGATGCTCGGGAACGATACATGAACACAGAGGCTCAAGCCTGCCATGAACTGGAAACTGCTGGAACACCAGCATCACTGCGAAGTGAGTTTTACATCACCATAAACTGAGAGGATGCTGATCAAGAAAGAAGCCCTGGCAACAAAACTGAAATCTTTAAGCTTGACTGAAATTTGCAGCTGCCCACATTGACAAGCCAAATGTGTTCTGGAGAAAGATTGAGCTTTTTGGCCACAATGACAAGATGTATGATTGGAGAAATAATTGTGAGTGAAAAGAACAATGTACCAGCTGTCAAGCATGGTGATAGTAGCATCATACTCTGGGCTGTGGTACTGGTAGTCAAGTGGTACTGGTACATTTCATAAAGTGGTTGGAATAATGAAACAGAAGGATAACCTTCACATTCTTGAACTTGTAACTTTGACACAATTGGGTGTTCCAACACAACAACGATTCGTGCCCACAATGAGTGGATGTAAACTTTTGACCACAGTTGTAATCTTATGCTTAAAGATGTTAAAGTCACATGCATTAGAAAACAAATGGAAAAAGGTATAACTTCGCTTTTCCTCACAACTAAGTGTGGGTTCCAGCATGCCACAGACAAATAAACAAACAGAGTGAGGAATACACTATAAAGTGGCTCCAGCTCAGTGTCAGCAGATTTCAGCCATCACTGTGTAATACTATGATTTTTTTCCATGACTGTGCTCAAGAAGTCTGATGTAACACACCTCATGTGGTTAAAACGATGCTGGGGAGGGTAAAAAAAAATTTCAGTGGGGAACAGCAATTTAAAAAATGTCTGACATCGTGACAGTTATTTACATCCTGTTCTCTGTGATAGCCCCCAGCCTAAACCCTCGACACTGCTTTTTGTTGTTGTGGTCGTTGTAGCGCAGAGTTTACCAATGCACCACACTGCTTACACAGTAAACACTGTTGCACTGTCATCACCTTTAGCTCCACAGCAAAGCAAACTGCTGTAGTCAGTGTGGGTTCCCGATGGGTCGCACAGAGATTAAAGATGGAGGGAGATCAATTCATAAAACATGATTACATCTACAAGTCGGTGAAGAAGCAAACAACAGAAGAAAAAAAATTACACTGTTTACCATTTCCGCTGAAATATAAAAGCACTGCTTAGAGTGCTCTGACATGCAAAATCCCTTCTTCTGGTTTTGCATGGGAAGGAAGTGGATTTACAAGTCAAATTTGAGAAATGCAGGTCAACTACACTGCAGATGTCTTCCTTCCTTCTTTTCTCTCTTGCAGTTCACCTGTTCCACAGCAGCAGTCTAACTAAAGTCTTTCCGTTTTAACCAGGATAACATCTAACAAATATACAGACCAAACACAGCATTATCTAACACGGAAACTCTGCCGTTTTTTTCATTCCTCCTAGTGTGCACATCTACAAGTCTTCTCTTCCTCCCACTAGCACTTTCTTCTTCTTCCTCTTCCTCCCTCTGTGGACAGCATAATTATAGCCAGCATTAAATATCCCCCCCCCCCCCCCCCCAAAAAAAAAAGACACCTCTGGTTATCTCTGGCTTAAAGAGAGGCCCACTGATTGACATATAACCACTGCTCTCCTTCCTTGTCCCCGTCCTTCCGTTTTCCACACACTCCACTCTCAGCAGTGTTTATAAATGTGCTTAAAATAACTCCGTAATGGCATAAACACAGGGGGTAGAACAGACAAGTGCCTTTAAAATACTCGTTTGTACAGTATGTGTGTCTAACGTGCAATTAAGCCTAACTGAAACTTGTTTTTCTTCTCGCTAACATTTGAGAACGTCTGGAGCCGCCCCACCGCTGCACAGCACGGAGGTGGATTTGACACAGAGGAAAGAGAAAAGAGGAAAGAGACTAGCGAAGGAGGGTTGAATGGTTTATGGCATTCCTTTCCTTTTTTGGGGGCTTCCTGAGTGTTTTGTGCCTTGACAGAGTTTACAGTTTCTTTTTAAACGACCCAGAGATTTAAATCTGCCCTCGGCCATTCTCTCAGTGGCCTTTTGTTTGTTTGTTAAGCAAGTCACTGATCTTCACCAAACTTGCTTAACATGAAGTGAGCGAACAAGCAACGACCAACATGAGAATTTTGCAAACGGTGTTGTCAACACTGTCGCTCCCTGTGATTCTTTCGTCCAGCCAGAGACAAACAGACCGGAGTAGAGGACACAGGGTTAAAAAGGTCACAGCAGCTCAGATGCTTTGCAAGGCAAGTTCAAAAATAGCCCATAGACTTACAGCAGGGGGACTACAATGGACTGTCCACGTGCTTGAGTCAACTCCCTGTGCAGTTAAAGTCCACCTGTCTCCATAGCTACTATCTTGGTGACATAACATGGCTCAGTGCACAACTTTGGTCTGAGCTCGTGCAATAGGCTCTAACACAGCTAAAGCATTGGGCTTTTAAACTTTTGTGACGATGATCTCCAACTACTGCTACAACGAAAGACTGCAGACAACAGAACTAAAAGGTTTATACTGAGGCTGTGGGGAGAGCTTAATTGCTTTTGCTTTCCTGAGATAAACAAGTAATGACTCATGAGGCTCCACCAAAATTGAGTTGCTACTTTTGCAAGTTCCTCAAAAAAAAATACCACACAGTATCAAAACAAGCCATTCACACCATCAAACAGAGTTGTTCTCACGGTGCAGAAGGTAATAAATAATTATGAATATAAAGGTGTCAAGGGTTAAATAAAAAGTACCATGGTGCACTGCAATAAATGTTTGATTTACAGCCGTGATTGTACTAGGATAAAAACTGTTCTGCCATTTGTTTACCCTTGTTTTGATGGCTCTGTAGTGTCTACCAGAGGGCAACGGGTCAAACAGCAAGGGTCCAGGGTGAAAAAGTGTCCTTATTCATTTTTAAGGCTTCTTGAAAGGTATCTCGCTTTTGCAATCTCTTTCAGGGAGGGAAAAGGAAAGCCAGTAATGTTTTGTGCTGTGTTTAAAATTCTCTGGATATGTACTGCAAAGCATCCAGTGTGCCACACTGACACAGAGCACACCAGTATGCTCTCTATGGTGAAGTGAGAGGTAACCAGCAGGTAAAGGGGTGGACGTACTTTGAAATTCTGAGTTGATACCAATATTTTTTATTGTTGATTTTTGACAGAGAAACTAAGAAATCTTCATTACCCAGAAAAACAAGTGTACTCATTAAAGCAAGTAGCTGAAAATCAATGAAAAGCTGATGTGACGCAGCATATAAACAGGCCTCTATTAGTGAACATTAGCTTTGTGCTGATAGGCTGATATTTGCCAGAAAGACTGATAATGGCTGTTGCTGATGTTCAGTCAGCATATGGGTCCATAGATTAAAAGACCACACAATATGAAGTAGCTCCACCCTTACTAACAGCAACAGCCACTGACAGTAAAGCTAGCTGATTGGACAGTCCCTTTGAATGCAGGACCTTGTTTATTTGAGTGGAATTCATCCATTAGTATTACTACTTAAACTTAACAGATCTGAATACTTAAACTGAACAAAGCTCTTCACATGCCTAACTCACACTGTTCTGAGTTTGATGATGCTTCTAGCTATAGTTTGCTTGAATTCATTAATCTGTGCATTTTCTGAACAAAATATCAGAATATGCTTCAAACTCATCACCTGGTCTGGCCCAAAACATTCACTCTATGTAAATAAGATGATAGTAAGGTCCAGTAATTCAGTCATGGCAACTTTTTAATGTATTTACTGCATAATTTATCAATTTAATGGGTTGCAGTGCACTTCTATATGTGGCAGCACTATTTATATGCAAACTTATCCAATTAAGGTTCAGACTATGCTGCGTGCCAATTAACCCACAAATTAACAGCTGTTATGTTTTACAATACTTATTAATAATTTATAATCTGTAAAAACGCTTGCAACTTTGCAGAAGCAAAGTGGATGCCTACAGCGTGTCTGATTTTGCATAACAAAATAATATGTAGTTTAAAGTGAAATATTACCAATAAAAACAGCAAAGGAGCACTTTAATTATTTTTTGACTAAGTGGCTCAGATCTCAAACCAGTGGCATATTAAGAACCACTTCAGCTAGGAAATATGCAAATAAGCACATGAAATCATAAATATTTTATGAGTCTTATGAAACGAGGCTATATAAACACATTTAAGCAGCACGTGCGGGCTATTTATGCGTTGTTTTCAATGTGAAGCAGCTGGAAAACTTTTCCTTTTTCTAAACAGCCCCATTCCCCACCGACGTGCCACGCAGTCAGGTAAACTTTCAACAGAATGGCTGGAGGTCTGATATTACAAACTTCAGCCAAACAAAGTTAACAGAAAGAAAAAAGCCGCTTCACAGTGTAAACTTAGCACGAACTATAATCCTCAACGTCTCGTAAAACACTCACCTGGCTGCTCCCTCAGAGCCATGACAGACACGATATAATGCGCCATGTCAAAGTAAGGAAACATGGACAAGTTTGCCAGTCCATGAGACAGTTCGTCGAAATGCAGCACACTGAGAAGATCCATCTTTCTAAAACAATTCGGCAGGAATGAGCTTCCAGACGAGGACTTGAAGCGGAGTAAAGGCACCGGTCCAGCTCAGAGCATCAGGGCACAAACTTGGCTTCATCCGCAGTCTTGTCAAGTCTGACAGAGAGGCTGCTGCTGCCGAGCCGATCGCACCAGGTTAGCTGACCCTTAGGGTAACTGGGGTTTTATGTTGCTGGGCAACAGACCTGTACTATCGTACAACAGTCATTACCGCTGTTATCTCTTCAGCGACGCTGTCATCGTCGCATAGGCGGAATTCCTGCTCTACGTGCCGCCATGCTAGTGATGTGGCGGGCGGAGCCAGAGAGGCTCGGTGATTGGCGGAAAGAGTGCACCGCGAGCCAATCGCTTGTCAGAGTGTGGCTTTCTGAGGTGATCGACCAGGGATGGGTAAAAGTAAACAAACCGCTTTACGTACCTTTTGTTTGCCTGTGCCTTTAATAGGTGGAGCTTACAGGTAGTCAGGACACATGCTGTAGTCAGTTTCAAATATATTCAACCACTGATATTGTTTTAATCAGTATATATTAACTTTAACTCTTTGTTGTCATTGTACAGTCATACTTACACAATAGTACAACGAAAGTGGAGTAGCTACTGTACCACATCTATACTACAAGAAACGCAAACAGTAATAGAATAGAATAGAATAGAATAGAATAATCCTTTAATTGTCCCACAAGGGGAAATTTGGTTGTAACAGCAGCCAGAACGACACATATACAAACAAACAGTACACAGGACACAGAACAGAAACATACACGATTTTTCTTACATATTTACATTAAGGACAATGGTTACTATAAACAGAGTACTGTACAGTTATTAAATTAAATATAAATAACTACAGATAAGAGGCAAACCAGGTTGTAGTGCGAATCGGTTGATTAACTTATTGCAGTTACAGCGCAGATGTAAACATCTATGATTGTTGGGAGCAGTTCTGATTGTACAGTCTGACAGCTGCAGGGAGGAAGGACCTGCGGAAGCGCTCCTTCATGCATCTAGGATGCAGCAGTCTGTCACTGAAGGAGCTCTGCAGTTCAGCAACATTTACATGCATGGGGTGGGAGAATCTGTCCATCAGAGATGTTATTTTGGCCAGAGTCCTTCTGTCTCCCACCACCTGCACTGGGTCCAGGGTGCATCCCAGAGCAGAGCTGGCCTTCCTGATGAGTTTATCCAACCTCTTCCTCTCAGCTGCCGATAAACTGCTGCTCCATCATACAACACTGTAAAAAATGACAGATGCCACCACAGAGTCATAGAAGGTCTTTAAAAGCTGTAGGTCTGTAGGTGGCAGCGTGGGGAGTTGATGGAGAAGTCTGCAGTGTAGAGGGTGAAGAGGAACGGTGCCAGCACAGTTCCCTGTGGGGCCCCCGTACTGCAGACCAGTGTGTCAGAGACACAGCCCTGTGTCCTCACATACTGTGGACGTTCTGTGAGATAGTCCAGTATCCACTGGGACATGTGGTGGTCCACTCCCGATAGCTCCAGCTTGTCTCTCAGAAGTCGTGGCTGGATGGTGTTAAAAGTACTGGAGAAATCAAAGAACATGATCCTCACAGTGCTTCCAGGCTTCTCCAGGTGAGTCAGAGCTCGGTGCAGGAGGTAGATGATGGCGTCCTCCACCCCAATGCCAGGCCGGTAAGCAAACTGTAGTGGATCCAACGAAGACCTTACCAGGGGGCGCAGATGGTTTAGAACCAACCTCTCGAGGGTCTTCATCAGATGCGATGTCAGGGCTATCGGCCTGTAGCTGCTGAGGTCCTTGGGATGGGAGGTCTTTGGTACCGGTACCACACAGGAGGTCTTGATAGAAAAATGAAACTATTGCGATAGACCTCATCTCTCTCTCTTCCTCTCTTATATAAAAAAAAGAAGAAGATCAGCCAATCCAAATTAAGTAGCGCAGAGCCGAACCAATCACAGCCGCAGCGTCACGTCACGTAACTTGTTATGTACAGCACAAGTGCCAAACCGCACATGTGTATTTGTTTGGGAAGCAGCCAGCCGCCGGGTAATGGAGGAAATGAGTGTGCCGACTAGAGAAAAATCAACCGAGAACTTGGGTGACCAGGTTACCGAAGAGAACAGATGACCGTTCCAGTGCCGGAGAGATTGTCGAAAGGAAAGGCCAGAGAAGTTCTGTAGTGTGGAGGTATTTCGGCTATTTGAAGTCTGACAAAAAACACTGAAAAAAGCGCGCACTGTAAATTGTGCCGAAAGCATGTTCCCACAAAGTCTGGAAATACAACAAACTTTTTTTTTTATCACCTGAAGCAGTGCCACCCACTGGAGCACGCTCAATCTCTGACTGAAAGCGCTAATTCGTCATCGAAAACAACCAGGGGAATCCCTGTGAAGCAGCAACAGTCAATTGAGTCGGCTTTCTCCAGCGTCTTACCATATGACAAAAAAGCTAAGAGACATAGCGACATAACGAATGCCATAGCCTACCGTCTTGCTAAAGACATGCTACCAATAAACACGGTCGAAAATGAAGGATTCAAGCAGCCAATTAGGGTAATGGATCCTCGTTACCAACTCCCTGGACATAAACATTTCTCTCAGACAGCGCTTCCAAAGCAATATTATACAAGTTAGTCAATTTTGTCTGTTCTTCTGTAAAACAAACTAAGATTTATTTTTAGAATTAATATTTTGTTTCTAAGTGGAACTGACAATTTAGTAGTCTGTTTTGTTTGTTCTATTTTAAAACTTAAACGTTTTAGCGGCTGCCTTTTGTGTAGTTTGCAATATTTGCCTTTATTTATCTGAAACTGAAGTCTCATGTTCCTTAAGTACATCTGCCCTGTTGAACGTATTATGGGAAATAAATATTTAAATCAAAACAAGCTGCTGATTATTTCACATTTTACTTGGGAGCAACGGCAAATTTGAATCTTACAAATATAGTTATTTGGCTTATATCGTGATATATATCGTTATCGCCTGTAATGAAAAAAACATATCGTGATATGAAAAAATCTTATATCGCCCAGCTCTACTTCCACAGCTGTGGTACTTTCCCCAGTGACAGGCTCAGGTTGAACAGATATCCTAGGATGCCACACAGTTCATTTGCGCAGCACCTCAGGAGCCTGGAGCTGATGCCATCTGGACCTGCAGCCTTCCGCACCTTGATCTTGCGAAGCTCCTTCCTCACTTGAAGTGCTGAGATAGAAAGAGTGGATTTTGGGGGGGGGGTGTATGTTGGAGTCCACAGAAGCCGGGGGTGGGTGTAATGACTGGGAGCTGGGAGGTGTGAAGCTGAGAGGTGTGAAGTCCTGAGATGAAGGACAGGCAGTCCCTGAAGATGAAGGAGATTGCAGCAGGGGGGACAATGCTGTGGGAGGGGTGGGTGGTTGATCAAACCTATTAAAATATTTATTTAGGTCATTCACCCACCCCAAGTCTCCTGCAGCCTGGGGGTTGGTTTTGTCCTGAGATTGTCTTCAGGCTGTTCCAAACCCCTGATGTTGTCCTGTTGCAGCTGCTCTTCCATCTTCCTCCTGTAGTTTTCCTTTCCTTGCCTTATCTTCCATTTCAGCTTCTTCTGGACAACTCTCAGCTCCTGTTTGTCTCCAGATCTAAAGACTCTCTTCTTCTCCTTGAGGAGAGCCTTACTTTCAGGATTTATCCATGGCTTGTTGTTAGAAAAACACCGTACCTTTTTGATGGGTACAGTGTTGTCCACACAGAAGTTCATGTAATCCGTAATGCAGTCTGTGATGCTGTTGAGGTCATCCTCCAGGGGGCTGCAGAGGTTGTCCCACACAGTAGAATGGAAACAGTCCCTCAGGGCCTCTTCAGTCTCTGCCGACCATTTCCTTACTGTGCGTTTCACAACTGGTTCTCTGTGTACTAGAGGTTTATACACAGGCTGGAGATGAACCAGATTGTGATCTGAGCCCCCCAGGGGAGGGAGAGGTGATGAGCTGTATGCCTCCTTCGTGTTGGCATACAATAAGTCCAATGTTTTATTGTCTCTGGTGTGGCAGGTATAATCAGAATAAATAGCAAAGCTAGCTGGATGGATAGAAAATTAACATATAATGAAAGGTCAGGCCAGGTGTAAATTACCGCTGTTGACTATTCCCCTCTTGTAAAAGCTGCCCCTGTGTCTCTTTGTGACCTCATTACTCAGTTGTTATTAATTATAATTAATATAATATCACACTTTTATTGTTGAAAGTTCGACATAATAGCCTACAAAACGTGATTTATTATCTGCTTGAGAAATTTGCAGGCTGCACTTCAAAAAAAAAAAAAAAGAGCCATATATAAATGTATCCAAATGTTTAGTATAGGTCTACTTTACCTCCTGGCACTCTAAAATCAATGATCAGAGAAACTATCTAAGTGAGAGGATACAGGCATGATACTAGAAATCCCTATATGCTGGTTTTTTTGCATGGGTTAACTTGGTTGGGCAATACACAGAAGCTTTAAAAATGTGTCGACATAACAGTTGTGAACCCTGTTGTCATGCAGCATGAGCCTCCACCCACCAGTTCTAAGAACTGTAGTATTCAGGTTTTACAATGAGCTGTAAAAACGCTTCAGTTAAACAGCGTTAGAATGTGTAGAGATTCACACTCTTTAAATGCGCACAATCTTCTGACACACATCTGTGGCAGTAACAAGAACAACAACGAAAAGGGGAAAAAGTAAATAAAGAAAAAACACATTTAAATCATGTGCTTAATAAAACATTAACCAACTTACAGTGGGTAATATAAAACGGAGAAATTTTAGGTTGGTGGGTAATTTGTGAACTTTTGCAAAGCTGCACCCCTCCCCTTTTGCCATAAGTTACTAATTGCTATTACAGTGTTCAGGCATGAGCATGACACCTGGTGGTGACTGCATGTTAATGTTTCCCAGTCTTATGTTTGTTTTTTTGCTTTCTTTCTTGCTTTTTTGTTTGACTGCTGAATCACATGTATTAATTTGGGGCTCACTGAGACACTGACAAGTGTCAGCTTGTCATTGTGCTACAGTCAAATCATATAAAACAGAAACAGTAACAGTTTTAGTCAAACAAGTTAAGGCGTGTTTATTAGAACCATGGTTAATCAATGGTAAATGTTTGCACTTTATTAGCTTCACAGTTAGCAAACAAAGAATGGCAATTAATACAACTTAATAAACTCATTAGTAATTGGTATGTAAACCACCTGCGAACACCTGAAACTGATTTTTATCAGTTCTTAAAGAGAGAACTAGTTTGTGTTCATTGATGTTTGGTTATGTTTAATTATCAAGACAATTTGGTTTGTTTTGAGAAATTATTATAGTTTGGGTAAAAGACACGTGTTTTCAACATAAATCCTGCATTTTGCATGATGATGATCAACGCAACTCAGTGTGACTTACTTATTAGTATTAAAATCTTTAACACAGGCCTCACTCGCCTCAGTATATGACCATAAGAAAGAGAGTGGGCAAAAATGGCCTGCATGGCATAGTTCCAAAATGAAAACCACTGCTGAGCAAAAGGAACATAAAGGCATGTCTAAGTTTTGCCAGAAAACATCTTGATGATCCCCAATTCTACAGGATGTTTTGGTAGACAGACTTCTGCTGTCTACCAAAACATCCTGAAGGAGAACGTCCAGCCATCTGTTTGTGACCTTGAGCTGAAGCGTACTTGGGTTCTGCAGCAGAACAATGATCTAAAACACCATCAAGTCCGCCTCTAAATGGCTTAAAACAAAATTAAGACTTTGGAGTGGCTTAGTCAAAGTCACTCCAATTGAGATGCTGTGGCATGACCTTAAAAAGGTGGTTCGTGCTCGAAAACCCTCCAATATGCCTAAATTACAACAATTCTGCAAAGATGAGTGGGCCAAAATTCCTCCACAGCGGTGTAAAAGACTCATTGCTGGTTATTCCAAATGCTTGATTGCAGGTGTTGCTGCTAAGGGTGGCCCAACCAGTTATTAGTTTTAGGGGGCAATCACTTTTTCACACAGGGCCATGTAGGTTTGGATTTTTCCTCTTAATAATAAAGGCCTTCATTTAGAAACTGCATTTTGTGTTTACTTGTGTTATCTTTGTATAATATTTAAATTTGTTCTATGAACTGAAATGTTTAAGTGTGAAAAAAATACTAAAAAATAGAAAATCAAGAAGGGGGCAAACACTTTTTCACACCACTGTATTTTGTGCCTTAATATGTTTTTGTGCATGTGAAGCCCTTTGAACCTCAGTATGTGATACTGAGCTATACAAATACAATTTATTTGAACTGAACTGAATTCATTCATTCAGTCATTACATAAATAAAAATAAAATGAGTGCATATAACAGTAAAAAAGTTTTAATTAAGTTAATATAGTTTATAATCGCTGGTATCACAGTGTTTCTCTCTAGCTCAAAAGTCTGTTCTTTGTTGCAAGAAATTATAATATTTACCTATTTTTTAATTTATTGGTCATTAATGTTATTGTGATACTAAATGATTGGTGACAAAGGTGAATAAAGGTAAAAAGGGGTTTTTTGCAAGAAGCTGTAATGTGAACTCTTGGCCAATAGGTGGCAGCAGTTAGACACCTAGTACCGTATCTCACTGCTGACATCTGCCCCCTAACCGACTGAAATACTCCCAGTCACCACCAGCAGCAGTGTAATGAGGTGTGGTTTCATGTTCTGTTATTAATATAAATAAAGAAGTGAATGATCACACTTCATGCAGAAAGGTGTTGGACTTCTAACACAGATGTGAGGCCTGTAAAAATATAGATATATTGGTTCGTGCATCACAAAAGCTTTTATGTCACTTTTTAAAGCCATGATGGGAGCTCCCACTGGAGCTGATGTGATCACAAAGCCCCAGTGAAGATGTTAAAGACAGTACTTGCCGTAACATGGCAAGGTGATTATGTAATCATACACTTGAAACCATCATTCACAGGCAAACTGCCTGAGACCACTCCTGTGTTTGTGATGGTATCAACAAACACAGATCTGTGCCATCTTGTAAGACCTCTGACTTTTACATTATGTCATCACTGGAAGCTGTGGGTGATTTCCACAGACAGCATTTAAGCCAGGACACTTCCCATTAATATGTTACAGGAGACTTTCAGGTTCAAGGCTCAGTGCTTGTCAATGCTTTTTACACACACACACACACACACACACACACACACACACACACACACACACACACACACACACACACACACACACACACACACACACGCCCTTCAACCCCCCTGCTGTTTGAGTTCTTCTGATCAGTATTCTCCCAGTGGTGTGGGATTAAGCTATGTCCTCAGCTCTTAGAGCCCTGGGACAGCCTCTCATTCCTCAGATTTCTGGGGCCCACCTCAAAGACCCAGAGGCTACATCCAGAGGTTTTTAGAACAACTGGAATTTTTATTCAATTATGTCTGTGGCCGACAAGCATGTCAGCAGCGGGTTACTCCTCAGTTCAAAGCCCCCCCTAATGAAGCCTTCGTTGAGCAAGTCAGGCGGGGGTGAAGGCAGATGGGTTTCTAATAGTTATACTGTATACATGCATGAGTCTTGCATTCATGTCAAACAACTGTTGAGGCTGAAGTGTGTAATATTTGTTTTTAATAGAAATAGTTGACTTAGTAGCTGGGTAAAGCTCTACTGGCAGCTGTGTGTGCAAAAGTTGTACTCTTGTAAACCATCGTTTCACTTTACAACAGTAACATTATTGTTCACTCATAATGAAATGTGTCCAATGTTTCCTTAACCATTCCTCTCACTTTGAAGCAATCTGCCTAACTCATTCTAGGAAAGGCTTTAGCTAAATTAAGTCACCTGTAATTCCCCATCCTACCAGAAGAACAAAAGAAAAAAATCAGCTTGTTTCACTTTACAAGGAGAAACATGTTCTTGTGTGGTCCACATTTTTTCCCTGTTTGCTATTATAGGTATAAAAAAAAATTCCTTTTATCAGTCTATGCTGTTTATAAAGAAAATGTACCCCACTGTCTTCTATCTTTACCAGCCATTACCTTCTTTCTGTCATTTCTTTGATCGCTTCTGCTTTTGCTTATTTATTTGTGCATCTGGAACTGATTGTGTCTGTAGCCAAACAGGAGCTAAAGATGTGAATCAAAGCAAAGAGAGGTAAACACACATCTGCGTTAAATATTTTAACTTCGGTGAAACATGATGCAGTGTCTCCAAGCCTATCAAGTGAGATTCTGCCATAGATTGTGGATTTTTGTGAAATCCTGGGAAGTGAAAACAACCTTACTGTCACTCTGTGTGCAGCTCAACTTAGCTTTTATATAGTGAGGGTGAAAAAGGGATGGGGCTTGGATAAATGTATAAGGACCCTGGTAAGTTCTTTCAGCTATTTGTTGTACATTGGAAGGGAGGATGTAGTTCTCCGACTGGTTTTGAGGGCTGAATATTTTTGAGTTGCGAAATGCTCCAACAACACTACAGTGACTGTAGTTACATCGGAACGCATGTGGAAACCTATTACGCATTTCATCTGTGATGGTCATCCTAGTGAAACCACTGAAGCCTGAGGGTAAACTAAAAGAGAAACTTTCTGAGCCTTAAAACCAAAACAATGAGCTGAAAGAAGCTAAAACGATGGCGAGAGCTGAGACAAAATTCAATGGAAAGCAGACGTAAAAATGTTGATTGCAGCCACTTAAAAGTCATTCTGGGATATTTTAGTAGCTGCTGTGTAGTTAAGGGTTTGCAGGTCTGTAAACTATAGCCTTAGTTTAATCCTTATTGAACAGATGAGCAGTGAAAGGTGTCTGACTTTTCTAAGATGTGTTGATTTGAAAGGGAGACAAACAATGGCTCATAATTAATGAAACAAGAAGCACGGATGTTTGGCTTATAGTTTTATCTGAAGAGGGAATTTCAGGAAGAAGAAGGTGAAAGCAGGTAAAAAGCCACACCTTAGGAAAGATGACATAAAGGAAGACTGAGTAATCCTGAAACATGTCTCGCAGCTGTTCTTAGACCGTGGGTCTTTTAAAATCCAAAGCACCTGAAAAATATAGCCATAAATACACAACTGGGAAACTGGCGCACAACATGTTTTTCAACAACACAGATCAAACTGCCACATGAACTCATGACGTGCTTTGCTGTAAACAACAAAACCAGTGGGCATGTTGTTGTCTATGAATGTAGCAACAGAGCAAATTCTTTGGTATGATGAGAAAGAAGCAGTGTATAAGTCCATTAATCACACTGAACTGCTGAGGATCTCTTGTGTGTGTGTGTGTGTGTGTGTGTGTGTGCGTGTGTGTGTGTGTGTGTGTGTGTGTGTGTGTGTGTGTGTGTGTGTGTGTGTGTGTGCGTAAATGATGCAAATTATTACGTAGAGACTTGTTTTAAGGTTAGGCCCAGGCAAGTTGTGGCTCGGGGGTAGGGAAAGTATATCTCTGCAGGAAATGACTTTAGGTCAGTCTGTCTTCCTGTAAAAACAAAATTTAAAAGAAAGAAACTGTGTGGTTTTTTTTGGTATACATAATGTATACATAATATACATTTTGTATATTATGTATAGCATGTAGGGGATGGGGTGGGCTGAAGTCATCACAGTCATGGTACACCCGGAAAGGTCACAACTCCGTCACATGGTTAGTGTCGTTGGCCCTGTGTTAAATGTGCGTTAGAAATAAACTCTGGCTTGAATTAGAGTAATGCAGTGAGGAATCATCACTGTGTGTTTTCCAATTTCACAGACAGAAGGCAGGTCACGGTTAAGGTCATAATGAAAGTACATTTAAGATAATGCTTAATTCATCTTGGGGAAGTTCTCTTTAGAAAGAAAAGCCGTGTTAAAAGTCCAAATATCCAATCTTCTGCCAGAGGACGACCAAAATTGTTTTAACCCCCACACACACACACACACACACACACACATACAAAGCAAAACAAAAACAAAAACAAGCCAAGCCATCTGATGCGTTATTCCAAGATTCCTTCCCAGCTGTGACAGATTTCTCCCCCCTTGCATTCTTGAACTCTCTGAATCATTCATTCACTTGGCTTTTAATTATGTCTTCAGACCCTAATCTTCCTAAAGTCTGGGCTTATATTTCTGAAAACAATTATTCTTCAAAGACATGCCCTATTGTCAGAGATTGATGGTGTTCTCTCTTGGATTTAAGTCAGGATCACTATAGTCACAAGGAATGTGTTATTTCTTATGTGTAGTACCATATATTTGGCAGTATAGCTCTGTTCTTGAAGAGCAGCAATAACATCTCCATGCAGAATAGACATGACACTAATTAAGTCAGACACGACATAAAACACAAACAAACTGGGGTGAAGGTGGGTTGTAAAGTGGCTTGCAGAAACTGTCCGCAGGCCAAGGCAAAACTATGTTTTACTGGGGATTAGCCAGTTGGATACGCAGCAGGTTGTCAGCTGATGTGGGCTGGAAATAAGATCATGTGATCTGCTAGGAATGCTGGCTAAGCTTGACTTCTTAACCTGCACCAAACAGACTAAAGCTACTTTCAGCTCATCCCTTTCCAAAAGGGGTTGCCACAGCAGGTAGCTCCACATGTTTGATGAGGTAGAATTTTATGCATGAATCGAGCCAGCAACCTTTCACTTCCTAAGCAAACATGTTTATCACCGCACCAATGGAGGTACAAACTAGAGTAGATGGGCAAAAGCACTGCAAGAGCTGCTTG
This sequence comes from Oreochromis aureus, assembly GCF_013358895.1. Classification (NCBI taxonomy): domain Eukaryota; kingdom Metazoa; phylum Chordata; class Actinopteri; order Cichliformes; family Cichlidae; genus Oreochromis; species Oreochromis aureus. The sequence continues at coordinate 46,757,022 of NC_052948.1, read as the reverse complement.
GCCATGGACGCGAGGGCAGTGAAGCTCCTGGTGTAGAGTTTTTGAACTGAAGTTAATGCCAGAGGAGTTTTCGAGCTCAGCAGTTATTGAGTCAGCATCGGCCCCTTTTTACGCACAGTGTGCATCAGAACTCTGCAACCTGCTCTGCATCCTATCACAGTACCATAATTTGGTGGTCTCTTTAGAGTGAGCAATGCTTTCACAAATGTGTATAAAGGTAAATTGCATAGGTGCTTGATTTCATACGCCTGTAGCAATCAGATTGAAAAGACCTGAAGTCAAAGATTAACACGTTTTGTTTTAAAAGTTGGATGTGTTTTCTTTTTGTTTAATATTTGTTTGGGGGGTTTTTTGTCATTCATTTTTTCTGATAACACAATTTTGTCTTTTTCTCATTAGTCAACATGAGCACCCCATTTAATGTTACAGGAATCTATGGATGCACCTTGCTGGCTCCCCAGCTCTATCCTTACTGCAGCCGTCACAGTTGCTATGTCCATGTTCCATATTAAGCCCATGAATTTTGCTTGTCCTGTGATCCCTTCAAACAAGGTCTACTTTGGTCTTTTGTTAAATTCAAGGTGTTCATAAGCTGTAGACTTGGGAAGAAGTTATTGTAACTACTTAACTGTATTTAAAGTACAAAAAACATCTCGGCTTCACTTAACAACCTGTAAGATGGTGCCACCATGCTTGAATATTTGATAACGTCATAAATCAGTCATGGGGGTAAAACAGGTGCTGTTTGTTTTTGCAAGTTCACATAAGCATAAAACTGCTCTGAACACCAGCGCAAGGTAAACAATGTCAACGAGATTTGTTTACAGGAACTTCTATCTCAGGCCTGATGACTCAGGCGCTGTGAAGCGATGTCTTGACACATTAATCCCCAGCAACACAGCTTAAAACGGAAACTAACCCCAAAATGCCTCAGAATAACCAGTGGCATTTTGTGGTTAGCTAAATATGTCAAGTGACAGCAACATAAAACCAGTCGTGCAAGGTTACAGCTGTTTGAAGTTATGCACGTTTACCTGGCTGTGTTTGTTTCCAATGAATCTACTTCTCAAGAACACACAAACACAGTTCCTGCTGGGATCGTCTTCCCTGAAGAAGAAGAATGACCAAAATGTAACACAACTCCAATGAGAAACACAAAGCAGCAGCCCCAGCGCCACATGAGGATGCTTTATTTATTTCAGCCATGTCACAAACTGTGGAGCTCGCGTTCACTCCCATGAGTCTCATGATCAAGATTCCTCGGCGGACACAAAGAAGCTGATTACACAAAGACTGGCTTGTCTTCCTCCTTAACACCCTGTTTGTATAAAAACAGAAGGACTGAAAAGGTCAGGAGGTGTTCAGGATCTGTTCCAGCAAGTAATACCAAACCGTTCCTTCTCCTTCTCCTCCACTCTCCTCATCAGCTGAATAGAAACACTTTTTTGCAATTATATCCAATAATTGATCTAAATGACTTAGTTTACTATAAGCAAACACTGCTCCCGAGCCATGAGGCACTAACAGTGATTTAATCCTTTTGCTTGAACTGGTAAAACATATGTTTTGGACTTCTTTTGAAAGTTAAATGGCTTCAGATATTAGACATGTACTTTATCACTGAATGAGACATGATACAGTATGTTTAAAGACAGGATTTAAAACTAGCTTTTGTGCTTTACAGCTTACAGTAACAGATCTAAGGAAACATGATAAATATGTTTTTCTAAAATATGGTTGTGTTTTTAAATGTAGACTACTTTTTACTTCTAGCTTTGATTCACTGGAAACCCCGTGAGCTACAGCAATGCAGCATCCATTTTCCCCTGTATCGAATAAATTTCTCTTTTGGTCTTTTGTCGGAACAATCCAGAGGTGCACTGATTTACATATTCTTTGTTTTTATGTTAGGTATAGTTTGGGTCTTATGGAAACTTTTAGATTGCACTTTGTACATTTCATGGCAAATATTAACATTTTTTAACCCACAGGTCTTATTCTGTTATTCCTCTAAAAATAGTTCAGTACCTAATTTGTATTTTACACCGGCTTGTTCAGCAACTACACCTAGGTCTCTTTTTGTTTCCCTTCCTGTTAAGCTGCATGTCAAGTTATAATGTAAAGTGTGAGAGTGATTCGTGACAAACCCACAGACAATCACCATTTAACTCATCACTCTCAGCAGCACTGGTTTCAGGTGTTTTGGGAAAACCCAGTGTACTTTGTCTCTCAAACACCAAACAGCAAATAGACAAGTTAGTAAGCCGCAGCTTAAGAACACAACATAAAGTGAAGACATAATATGTGCAGCCTAAGCATCTCACTCCAATTTAGGTCCTTTACGATAAATCAGAGTTCTTCCAAAATACTGAAATGGTTTAAAGAAAGCAGGAATTTCTCCCACAAAACTACCCGTTTGTACATGTAGACACAACGGCCATTTCAACAAGGTGCTGGAAACATTTCTCTGAGATTTTGGTGCATAAATGATAGCATCAGGCGGTTGCAGCAGATTTCGACTGCACATCAGTGAAGTGAATCCTGCATTTCACATCCCAAAGGTGCTTGATTTGATTGAGATCTCTTGACTGTGGAGGCCATCTGAGAACAGCGAACTCATTGTCATGTTCAAGAAACCAGTTTGAGAGTTTTGTTTTTAACTGAAAAGTGCTTAAAATTATTCAGATAACCATGACAAAAGGAGTGTGTGGTCTCCAGCACACTGAATGCACATATAGGATCAGTGAGTCAGCTCGTTGCTTTCTGCCTTGGGGAACTAGATGTATGTGGGACATTGGCTGCCTCTGGGACTGGTTGGAAAAACCTCTCACCCTCAAGACCTTTCCACAGTGCTCTCCACTGCCAAATACACACACATGCACACACACACACACACACACACGATTGCACTGAATTCTATCTAAAGCATCCCCAAGCACGTGGGTGTGCTTGTGTGTGTGTGCATCTGTGTCAGCCTGACCACACAAGGATGCAGAGAGTCGTGTGGCTGGCGTCATTCTGTGGTAAATTAGTAGTCATGTTATAAACAGATGATTTTAGTCTCTGATTACGAGCGCACCAAATGATGGCTTAGCCTAAACACCAGAGACTCTGCCTAAAACGTTCCCTCTTTGATTACACAGAAGAGTTTTTGACAATAATTATTGTACTAAAGATAGTTGGAGAAAATTATTACTAAAGGGGAAAACTTACACCACTGGATCGCCTCAGAATACAATGGAAAGACTTGTCATGAGGCTGGAGGAGGGTGTTACATCTGCGACTGATGGACAGACATTGAAATAAAAGCCATGTCAGTCAACTGGATTTAGTCCATTAACACAATGTAATATCTGAATCATATCATGCTTAAGATATGATAGTTTCATAATAATTTCATTACAGAAACCCTTTTATCTTCTGTTTGACTGTCAAAAACACACTTGATCTGGACCAGTTCTTAAACACGCAATAATACAGTACATATAATATATTCTAGTATACACTATATCTGTGAAATGGGGCATTTGCTTGCCGAGTTACAATTTTAAGCACAATTTATGGACTGTTGGTTGTAGATGTATTAGTACTTTTACTTTTTAGTAAAGGATCTGACTGCTTAAACAGTGTAGCTAAGTCTTTCTCAATTTTCCTTCTCTTTCTCCCTCCAGATGTAGCCGTTCCATCTGCATACAGCCAGGAAGTGAAGTGAAGAGAAGATAATGCTCCTATCTTCCATACCATGCAGCACTTAGGATAACAGACCGTCCACTTTAGTTTTCTTTTCTTTTCTAGCTTGTCCACCAGTACAATTTGCCACTGCATACATCACAGGGAAAAGAGTGGAGGGTGAACTACAACCTCCTCTCTATCATAAACGTGCACATGCACAATTTTCTCTCTGCGGCCAGATTAAACCGTATCATTTCAGGAAAACCAACCAAGCTGGGTGTTGTCTCTTCTAGTTAAAAAAAAACATGCCACACAGCTGGTTAGAGAGGTGGCTGGAGAAATAGGTTAACAGAAACTATGACTATTTGTGTTAGTCAGAGACAATTAAGTAGGACAAGGCTTCTCCTAAATCTGCAAGTGTGTGTCTGTGTGTTCAGTTATCCACACCCACTCTTGCAGGTTTGGCAAAAAAAACAAAACAAAACAAACCATAAAATTTTGATAATAAATAAAATAGTGAAAGCAAAAGCAGACATGAAAGAGGCTGTGACATTAGACAGGCCAGGACTCTCATGCTGACCTCTCACATTGACCTTTAACTTGTTCAGGAGATGATCCACAACACTGCACCAGAGGAATGTAAGCCATGTTGTTCCCGTGACAGACAGATCCTTAAAGTAATCCCAGTGAATTTAGGATAACCTTAAGGATAACTATTTAAGGATAAAGTTGTCCTAAATGGTCTAGAAAGTCTCAATTTTCATGCCAGCTAATGTAGTGTCCACAAAGGATGCAGTTAATTGTAAAAACACGTCTTTTTGTCCAAGCTTCATTCTTGTTTGCTGACAGAATAAAGGAAAACAGGATTAGCAGACTGCATACTGAAGTTTCCTTAAATACCTTTTTAACCGCAACTTTCATTTTCAGTCCCTTTAAGGTATTTTTAAACATCGATAAGAGCCAGTTACTGGATACAGTTGTCATAATTAACTTTGACTTATCTTTAGTTACTGCTGGTTAACAGGTAGTGTTAATGATATGTAATGAAATTAACTATTTTATAAGTAGAAAATTATCTCAACAAATAAGAAACAAAAAAATCTGCATTTAGCTGCAAAGCCCACTTTATTAGTAACCAAAGAGAAAAAGAAAGGACACATTATGAGGACGGGATTAACTGTGTAACTGGGTTATCTTTGTGCCACTACTTACCAGATTTTGCACAGTGTTCTTGTGCTCCAACTGGAACATGTCCGGAGAGTAAGAAACTGATCTTAGTATGGACAGATGTTGTTTTCACACAAAATTGGAGTCAAATTTAGAAAACCTCACGTGTACCTTTGGTGGCTTAAGCCCTAGTGAACGCCAGCCCACTGGTCTCTAGGGGAAAACAAGTATTCTCTGACTGTGTTGATGCATGCTCAGTTATTCAGTCATTGTGCAAATGTACTGTTTATAAGGCTGGGGAAACCTGCAGTCAGCTGAGACTGAAGAAGTCACTTGGATAAGAGAAGAAACATTTCTCCCACTGAATATGCTACATCCAGATGAACAGAATCAACCTTTTGGGGTATTCTCTGACTGGTTGCTTGTGATTGGTGGTTGCTGGCAAATCAATTGCTAAGCCCCAGTCAAGCAGGCTTAGAGACTGGTCAGTGAGATGGCCCTAGTAACCACCAATTGCTGGGAAAAATGTGTTTCCCCCAACTAGTTGGCAGGTGGATGAAGGAAGTTCTGGGAAGTGTCACTAGGTGAAACTAGTTGCAAAGAGTTATACAGTTCTCCTCTAAGAAGTAGTGATTGCCCATAGATTTCATGGAACACGCTAAGGTCTCTGCAAACACTCTCCAACTACTTGCTAAGTGGTTACATCTAAATAGTTTCAAAGACATTTCCTATTATTGCTATGCAGACGTATCATCTGCATAACAATGACGTACACAGATGTGTTTTTCTGTTAAGACAAATAATCTCAACACTCTCTCCTACCTCGATGAATGCTTCAGTGCCATTAAAAAGTGGATTTCTTCAAATTTCATGCTTCTTAATTCTGGTGAAACTGAGGTTCTTGTCTTTGGCCATGAGAGTTTACTAATGAGGCCAGTCGGCTCCCTGGTTATCGGCTCCCTCCAATAAAATCAAAAAATCTGCAAACAACTTTGGAGTTATTTTTCACCAACATATTTATTTTAGAATTTCACATTTTGAAGCTGATCTAGTCTTGTTTCATTCATTTAAGAAACATTACAGACAACAAACTTTTATTGACAGCTAATAACAGAAGTACACAACTTTCATGTTTCACTGTTTTCTCTTGCCTTGATTGTTGAAACTCACTTCTCGTATGCATCTCTCAGTCCTTCTTACTCTGTCTTCAAACTGGTCCAGAACGCAGCTTAAGTAGCTAGCATGTGCACATCACACCCGTTCTTGTCTTCCTTTACTGGTTTCCAGTGAAATTCAGATCCATTTTAAAAATGTATTAATAACATATAAAGCCCAAGATGGACATGTAGCAGAGCTACTGAGACCTTATAACTGCAGCCGGCTTCTCCAATCTTTTGATTAGTGTCTCTTAATTATTCCACAATCAGACCTCTGAGGCTGTAGCTCCTAAACTTTGAAACAGCCTTCCCCAGCCTATCGAGTCAGCTGAATCTGTGGTTTGTTTTAAACAACTACTGGAAATTTATTTCTATAGGTTAGCTTTTCCTTGACCTTTTTCCCATTATCTGCTTCCTCATAATTTTACAGTTACAAAAAAAGAAGTCAAAACACTAATAACCGCAATTAATGGCATTTAACAGTGAGATGCACTGTTTGGTTGCCTTGAGGCCATCTCTCTGGCAGGATGATATGTTTATACTAGTCTCAGTGTCTGTCTTCCATTGCCCTGTCTGCCAAGCTCAACAGTTGATCAGCTCTCAGTGCAACACAAACACAACATGACTTAGCTACTAAGGTCAGTGCGGCCAAATGGGAATGTAAATGATATTTTGGGGAAAATTAGGAATAAGATGTTCAAGCACTCTGATTTAAGGAAAGGCCTTTAAAAAATTAAGTCAAACAATCTTGAAGTCAGTGTTATCTCTACACTTTTTTTTAGAGCTAGAACTTTTTTAGAGCAGTCAAATATAACTACATTAATTCTTGTTTGTCAAGTCACTGTCCTATCTGAAGCAAATCTAGTGGCCAAATTTATCATTAATAACAAAGATTTCCTGGAACTCTAGTAACAGCAATTCATTGTCACAACCATCACACTTTGAGGAATGCATGTCATAATCCAGTAATCAGTGTTCCCTTTCACTTCAGCAACCACGTTTTATCAGACCAAAGATTACCTCAAACAGCTTTAACTGCGCTGCTTTTGTGTCAGCGTGTGCGAGGATGCGCTGTGGGAAAATCACCAATCTTTTACACTTAGTGAAAAGATATGGCCCTCGGTGTTAAAATCACAGCCAAGTCCCGACAGAAGCACTCAAAAGCTGGCAGTCAAGGGCACTCTGAATTCATTTCTGCACTTCCTCAGCTCAGTCTTGATTGACACAAACATGTTTATGATAAGCCCTTGATTGCAATCCTGCTTTAAAAAAAGAAAAAAACATGCTCCAATATTTCTCAACAGTAATTAAAACATCGCTGTGTAATCAGCTTCATTTCAAGTTACATCTTTTAAGAGTAACTTAATTTCCTTTTTTCCATACACTCTAATTCCCCGTGCTGCTTCAGACAGACACTTAGATTAATCAAGCCTGACTTGAGCGGTCGTCGTGCTGAGGGGGAAAGCTCCTCTTGACTCTGTTCGTGTTTGAGGATAATTGGTACTGATTACCACCTCTTACTGTGTGTGCTCACTGCTCACCGAAAAGGAATGGCTTAAACACAAATATGTGCATATTACACAAAGCGTGTTTGCGAGCCAAGAGGCGTGCATGCAGATACGCCAAGTTTCACCCATTATCTCCCACAGTACATACCTGCAAGCAGAGGAAGTTTGTTTATTTGAGCCATTTTTGCCTCTTAAAGACATTCCAGAGGGGTTTTCCCACGCTGTGGGTAGTGCTGGTAGCTGTTAAGACTGGAGGTTGATGGGCTTAGGGCCTTAGACCTTTTGGACTATGTGTTGTCAAACTGCTGAAAATATCTTTTCTATCTGCTGAGAGACATAACGCACATTCCTCTGAGATATGTCCAGACATGTTATTAAAGACCATGCCGGGACGGACACACATACTCACACACTCTCTCACAGATTGGGTTGTTTAGAAAGGAAATGGGTTTTGTGTGAGTGAGTGTGTGAGAGAAAGGATATTTGGATGAGAGGATTTAATGGTGCACTGTTACCACTGTATTTTTATTGTTGTGTCTAAACTCAACACGATACAAAGGCTAAAAGAGTGGTGCCAGATTTACAAAGAGGGCAGCAACATGCGTTAAAAAAGGGGGCTGGATAATCTGGCTATCATTAGAGACGCCATTTAAACCAAAATCACAAGCGTGGAGCGCTGCCCTGAACTGTGTGGCTGCAAAATAGATGTTATCAATGTGGCTCCTGTTGCCAGACGAGTAGTGACAGAAGACAACGGTTTGCTCTGTGTGTTGATGCGTAACACACACACACATGCACAGGCACCGTTCGGCCCTCTGCAGCATCTCCAATGCTCCCACTGTCAGCTTATATCAGAAGTGTTTTTTCTGAGGGGTGGGGGGGCTGAAACCAGACACCCCAGACATTGGAGTGCCAAAGAAGCAGAGCAGGAGAAGAAGGACCCATCCCCTCCCTTTCTTTCTCAGCACCAGCTGCCAGAGAGGGGCAGCTCTGTGCCCTGGGAAACTGATTTATACCCTGCAGGTGTCTGGCATATTCACGTGCATGCATGCATGCAAGTCCATGCACGTGTAATGTTAGCGCAAACTTCTTCGGTGTGTTTAGCATTGAGTTTAGGCTGTGGAGTGAAAAACACTGAGATGAATGCCTCACACTTTGAGCCCAGCCAATTAATTCTGCACTGTTAAAGAGCCTCTTTCTGTGCCGTAACAGCATTTAGATTTAGAATGTGCCCGGTGACTCTTCACAGAGCACGTGATAAATTTTGTTAGAGGCCACACAGCAGTAGACATCTATGGCCGTATATCAAAATAAAGGGCTTTATTATATTTTCTCATAAAAAGATATAAATATACAGTCCACAGCCACAAAGTTTATGTTTGTAGTAACAGTAACAATTGACTTTGAAGTCTATAAATGACAACTGCAGACACTTATTTTTAGAGTGCAGAGGCATCTGCCTATTCAAGCACAGTACCATAATTTCAAGGTAAAACCTGAAATTGTTTTTTTTTTTAAATTTAAAATAGGCTTCTTAACACAATATGTTAAGACGTGTGGCCACAACGACTCCTCTGTAGGGATGAGACAACCAAGAAAACAGAGCTTTGATAATCATCTAGGTCTGGGGTGTCTGAGCCATATACAACCCATTTTGATCTTAAGTGGACTGGACTGGTGAAGCTGCCCTTTCTGTCAGTGAAAGCACATCTAATTTAATTAACTACACATTTAATCCCAGAGATGTCTAAATATAAGAAAAATGTGCCAAAAATATGCCATTCTAATAAGAGATGCAGAATAGATGCATGTACAGACTATTACATCCCAAGAGTATACCCAACCATCAAGTGTTTAATGAAAAACTCAAACCCCTTGAAATACTCAATTTGAAAAAAGCACAATCTCCTGTGCATTAGTTGCTCATTTCAGTTCCAAAAATGTTGCAATCATCAGTAAAACTTTCACACATCAGCGAGTCACACTATTGCTCTGGGTGACGTGTCCCTTTTATATTTTTATGACCCACTTTCCAACATTCAGTAATGGACTAATGTGTTCACAGACAGAAAATATTGGCGCGTGAGCCTGCCGTCGGCTCTGGCCTGTTATTGATGTGAAAATGCCAGGAAGTGTTTTAAAGTGCCACAAAAGCATTTCAGTCAGGCAGCTCACATTTGAAATAATCGATTTGTTACAGCAACACCACACGGGTTTGGGTTTAGCGCTTGCAACCTCTATACATACTGAAATTTGCAGTGATGAGTAAAGATTCCCCTGGAGCCTACAGGTGGATGTAGGAGGGGGTTGCAGGGACGTCTGGAAAGTTAACTTGCATAAATAGTTTACACTGCATACATTCCTTTTATTATCCAAAACTGCAGCAATAGGATGCAGCCAGAATAAACTAAAACAGAAAGCGTTTTGCCAGCATGTCTGTGAGGTTCACAGGATGCACAGATTGCATGCTGTGGGTCTGCTGATATGCATGTGTGGCTAGATGCACACAAACTTTTCTTGGAAGGCAGATTATGATCAAATTCAGATAACACAGTAAGCGACGTGGCATTTTTTGCACTTCTCTAAATATACAGGAAAGATTTTATTGATTTCATTATTTTCTTGTGTTTGGGGTTTTTTCTTTTTTCTTTTTGTAATTCCCTTCTGGTCTCTATCAATCTCTGTTCCTGCGTAACCCCCCCATCTCACGCCACACCACCACCGAGCCCTACTCTTGTTTCATGTTCCCAGACTGATAGGCTCGATAAAGGGAATACTATTAGAAGAGATAGCGGGGAAAAGGATGGGATGATAAGAAAGAACGGTGGTGGAGTGGGTAGCGGGGTATTGAGGGTGGTCAGGTCATTTGCAGTGTGCTGAATCAGCTCTTACCAGAAAGATCTATTCCAGAGTTTCCCCAGGGAGCAGTTATGTTCTCATGGCTGCACTCTTTATATAACGGCAATATTCATAGGACTGTGCAGCACTTAGTGACAGGGATCGCATTACTAGGATGGTACAGAGGCTCCACATAACTGCACACAAGTCCAACAATGAATCTGAAATTTAAAAACAAAGCTAATTTAATTAGAAATGTAAAGGTAGGGGCTCGGGTGTTGTTTTTAGCTGTGTCACCATGTGGCGTTTTTTTCTATCTGCCCAAAGAGGATATACATGAAGTCAAATAGACTTAAATAAAAGTCTTTCCACATCTGTCAAAACAATACTATTTGTCTTCGATTCTCTCTTCCTCACACTACTTCCCAAATTCAGCCAACTCAGTGCATCTAAACAATAGAGAGAAGCATAGAGTAGGTCAAGGCTGTCAACCGTGTCACTTAAAAAGCAGCTGAGCTGACCAGACCGGCCAGAAACTTAGATGTACGCTTCTAATTGGCCGTCAGGAAGGAAGTGGATGAATACCAGGAAGCGAGGTTCACTGAAAAGACCCAATATGACCTTGCTTGCTAGCTGTGCGAACCATGAAAAATTTCCTGAGTTTGCCCAAGTCTGGGTGCTGTTGCTTAGCAACACTGATTAAGTGTAATCACAGCGGGACTTCTATCTGTTTATCTGTTTTATCTGTTTGTGACAGTAAAGTGTGTCCTGCCCTTCGGAGAGGTCACCCCAGATAATCCGAGTGTATCTGAGCATCGCCGAACCAATTAACTATTCGGCTCTGGCATTTCTAATCTGAGTCAGTTTATTGGAGAAAATCTTTCAAGTTGGAGTGCTGGAAGGAGTCCAGAGGTGCTCAAGGTAACAGCCTTCAAGGTGGTAGTGAGCAAATTTAAAATAGGTTCCCGCGTGGCTCCTCAGCATGTTCTTCATTCGGTTGTACATACATTTTCGGTTTTTGGTTTTTCACAGTTGATTTTAACTTCATAACTGTATTTTTTTAAAAGGCTTTTAGGGTAAGCATAGCCTCTGCTTGGCAAGTGTTAGTGTTTATATAATCCATTCATTGCACATTTACCACTGTATTTTTGACTTTGGAAAAATTAAAAAAGGGACAACAACATTAAAATTCTTTAATCTTACTGCAGCTCCATAAACAACTCTTTATTGTGATTAAAATCCAAAATGTAACTAGCTGGAGGGGTTATGCTTGCTAGCCAGTGGCTAACTTATACTAGTAGAGTAAAAATAGAAAGGCAACCTTCTTGTGGCTAGAAAATTTGGTGATCGCAGTGAATTTTTATTTATTTATTTTGCAGTCACAAAAAATAGAAAAGTCGATTGCAGAGCGCCTATGTCATTCTAGAATCAAATCACCATCCTGCAGCAACTATGTCACTCTTTATAGAGAAATTTGTGAACTGTTTCAAATCTCTGAGGTTCTGGATTATCCTCAAAGCAACCAAAGCCAATGAGATTGCAAGTTCATTGCCCACATCGGCAATAATTTTAGTCATGTGGCAGTCTCCAACTGTTGTTTTCCCTAATAGGACTCTGGTATGATCTTTGTTGACTATTTCTCCATTCACAGAGGTATTATAGAAATAGAGAGGTCAGGTTTTGTGCACAGTTGCAGTTCCCAAAACATATCAATAGACCAATCCACTGTTAAAGTTGGTGCACAGAGCATATGAAGTCAGTGCAGAAAAGTACACTGACTGCTTCTGCCCCTGTTGGCGATGTTTTCATTATCCATTTATCAAAAACACAATTATTTAGACTGTCTGTTTCTCCACAGCACATTCCACACAATCAGCACTCTGCCTTTTTTTATTCCCCACTCTGCCTTTTTCTGCATACTTTCCTCTCGATCTCCTATTCTGTCTGCTCTTTCTCTGCATCTCCTTGAACGTGCCTCTCTCACTTCTCTGCCTCTGTCTGTGCTTGAATGGAAACAACAGGTAAACCTCTCTCCTTCAAAATTTGCTGGCTTTGCAAGGTGAAAGACATGAGAGAGGGGCGGGCTGTATTGTTATTTCAGATGTAATAAATAATTTAGTCTAGGCGTGAAATGTGTTCATTTTGTATTTCAGGATCAATTTCTCTTGGGTGTCTGATGCAAAAGTGAAGCAACAAAAAACGTAGGGAATAAAAAGCAATCGACAAATGTAAAAAAAAAATAGCTAAATCATTTTTACTTGATGAAATTGGTAACATGAGTATGTTATTCCATATTCTGATGTTGAATTTCAGTAGTATCAAAGCACTCTGTAACACCAGGCACATCTTCATCTGCTTTCAGCTCTATGCTATCTAAAAGATGTTTTCTTATCTAGCAGCACCTTAAAGCAACACAACAACATGCAGTGGGACTTCCTGTTTCTTTGTTGACAACACAGACAGCATGCACAGACGTATGTAAACACTTTGTGCCACAGGACAGAAAGAGGCAGCTAACAAAACCACAGAGGTTATTAATCAAACCACTGATATGAGGAGACAGATGGCAGGATGTGTGTGTGTCTAAGACAGCTGTGGCTGTCATACTGGTTTGACGTAAACTTTTACCAGGTGTTGCCTCCTGGGCTTTGCTGAGGACAGCTCAGTGGGCGCTGCATTTTTCTGCGCATGTTTATGTAGATGTGCGCTTGTCTCAGGGGAAACCATTGCTTTCATGAGTGCGTGTATAGGTTTTTTTTCACTCGGGTTTCAGTGGTGGTTTACTGCACAAGTATACGTGTCAAGTCATGCCTTCATCCAGGAGAGTGTTAGCAGTAAATCTCATGCTGTGCCTTAAAGTCGCTGGTATGAATAAAGACAAAAGTGATTTTCCTCACGTGTGCATTCTTCTCCTGTCAAAGCCTAGCCAACACCTAGATTAAATAAAGTAAAAATATCTTTTAGTTATTGTATAGTGGTTCACAAAGTTACAATGAGAAGAGCGGTAGATAAGCTCACTGCTATATATTCAACATTCAAAGAATACCAGCCAAACAAAGTGCTGAAAGCCACCTCATTAAGCTATCAAGTGCAATCCACGTTATTCTTTTACCATTTACCATGCAAATTTACCGCAATTTGAAATCATTCATACATATTGAAACCAATCATATGGCCACTATGAATGCTGATGGGAACACGGGGAAGAACTACAACCATGAGCATGCTTGTAGTTCTTCTTATCTTGCTTGGTCTTCTTCTTCTTTTTCTTATGTGCGCAACATAACTTCAAGAGAGTGTATCCACTCAATCAAAATAAATAAAAGGTCACCATTTTTATACATTGGAGAAAATCCAGTGCTAATTACAGCTACTAATGTGAACTTAGATGTGCGTCTGTTACAACTGATGGGTAGAATGAAGCACTATTAAGTGGTAGACCCCAACATATTTTTATACCAACCACTTGGTGGTCTCAGAATCTCATCTCTGCTATTCGCGGATGATGTGGCTCTGTTGGCTTCATCAAGTCATGGCCTCCAGCTCGCTTTGGAACGGTTTGCAGCCGAGTGTGAAGCGGTGGGAATGAGAATCAGCACCTCCAAATCTGAGGCCATGGTCCTCAGCCGGAAAAGGGTGGAGTGCCCACTCTGGGTCAGGGATGAGTTCTTGCCCCAAGTGGAGGAGTTTAAGTATCTCGGGGTCTTGTTCACGAGTGATAGGAGAAGGGAGTGGGAGATCGACAGATGGATTGGTGCTGTGGCTGCAGGATGCTGTACCGGTCTGTTGTGGTGGAGAGAGCTGAGTGTGAAAGCGAAGCTCTCACTTTACTGGTCGATCTACGTCCCTACCCTCACCTATGGTCACGAGCTGTGGGTAAACAACGAGATCGCAGATACAAGCTGCAGAAATGGGCTTCCTCCGAACGGTAGCTGGCCTCTCCCTTAGAGATAGGGTGAGAAGTTCGGCCATCCAGGAGGGGCTCAGGGTAGAGCCGCTGCTCCTCCACATCGAAAGGAGCCAGTTGAGCTGGTTCGGGCATCTGACGAGGATGCCTCCTGAGCGCCTCCTGAGTGAGGTGTTCCGGGCATGTCCCACCGAGAGGAGGCTCCAGGGAAGATCTAGGACACGCTGGAGAGATTATATCTCTTGGCTGGCCTGGGAACACCAGCCCCGAATAAGCTGGAGGAGGTGGCTGGGGAGTGGGAGGTCTGGGCTTCTCTGCTTGGGCTGCTGGCCATGCAACCCAGCCCTGGATAAGCGGAAAAAGGTGGATGGATGGATGGATGGATGGATGGATGGATGGATGGATGGATGGATGGATGGATGGATGGATGGATGGATGGATGGATATATTTTTATATAACCAATAAAACAAAAAAATAACCAAAGTAATCAGGAATAAATTGACTAAATCATGAACATTGTAGTGACAGAATAAGGAGATATACTGTAGATGGTCACCTCTGAGATCTGTGAGGCAAACATGCTGTATTGCAAAAATGAATATTTGTTCATTTGACTTTAGCTGATCTGACTTCAATTATACCATCAGGCTGGGTTCTTTCTGTCTGGAGTTTGCGTGTTCTTCCCGTGTTTGCATGGGTTCTCTCCCGGTACTCTGGCGTCCTCCCATAGTCCAAAGACATGCAGTTAGTGAGGTTCGGTTAACTGATGATTCCAAATTGCCCATAGCTGTGATGTCAGTGCAAATGGTTGTCTGTCTCCATGTGTTAGCCCTGCAACAGACTGGCGACCTGTTCAGGGTGTACTGCGCCTCTCGCCCAAAGACAGCTGGGATAGGCTCCAGCTCCCATGTGACCCTGAACTGAATAAGCGGAAGAGGATGGATGGACTTTTGCTGACATTGCATTAGCCAAAATGCATCATTTTTTTCAACTGACCTCTTAATCATTGTCTGTGCATCTTTCTGCTGACTCTGAGTCTTGCAACAATCTCCTTTTAATCGGTAGCTTTACAGATTCTTTTCTATCTGCATTCATT
The DNA here is from genome assembly GCF_013358895.1 of Oreochromis aureus. Classification (NCBI taxonomy): domain Eukaryota; kingdom Metazoa; phylum Chordata; class Actinopteri; order Cichliformes; family Cichlidae; genus Oreochromis; species Oreochromis aureus. Next base: position 46,741,676 of record NC_052948.1, on the reverse strand, counting down.
TGATTGCATAAATTGACAATTAACATACTGAAGTGACTTTTGTTGATTTTAGGGTGTTCTGAGATTAATGTACCTGGGAATATTTTTCAGAGTAATTTGCTGTAAATGTGATTACTCATATACAGTATAAGTCATGAGTAACTGAAGAAAATAGTCTGTTTTCATGTGAATCAGCTCATACACAATAGACTCTTATGGCTTTATGTCTTGCCGGTGAGTCTGCTGTGTCAGTCATTTGCCTTCTTATCACTTCCGCATTCCTGTAAAGCATCGATCACTGGCACCACATAACTGGCAAACTCTTAAACAGTGAAGGAAGTGTGTGACTTCAGATCGTGATGTGGCTCGACCTGAGAGAGAAGTAGATGCCACCTGCCGGAGTCACATGGACAGGAAGTTGGTCACTGACTGATTTTGCTTCACTTCCCATTGCCAACTCAAAAGCAGGAAGTCAGACCGATAAGCAAGAGTGACCACAGACAAGGTCCAACTGTAAAATACAATACCACAAATTTAGTGCATGGTCACAGGCCTATACACATCAGTTGACTGGCCCGAGGGTGAGTGGATGATTGCGAAACATGATTCATGACCAAAGAAGTGCTTGCGTTGTTTCCCTTCTTGTGCGCCATTCTAAATGAGCTTATTGTTTCACTATCTGCAGAAAAAGACTTGTCAGTTTCGCCCCGCTATGACCAAAATTCATCACATTTCCCACAAAAAGTTTTCTCATCAAAAAAAAGAAAAAGGCCTGATGGAAACAAAGGACTGCGCTCTGAGCTCGCAAATGGAATCAGCAAGTGCAGCGTTGCAGTTTGGAAATAATAATGCACACAGGCACGCATTCAGATAATTCAAAGATTAATCAGCACCAGGAAAAGTGCTACACTGTGTGTCTGTGTGAATTAGAGAAAGAATTAATCACATGCGGCAGGCTGGCTGCTGTCCAAGCAATGAGAAACTCTGCGTGTTTGGGTTCTGTGAGTTCATCAGTGAAGGGACCTGCAGAATCTCAGTTAAGGATGTCCTGCTGGTAGTGATGCTTCCTTAAGGAAAAGAGATGGAAAGGCTGTCACACAGTGGTATTTTTGTCATCCGGAGATGAGGATTTGTGTGTGTGTGGGTGTGTGTGTGTGAGAGAGAGAGTGTGAGAGATGTTCTAGATGCCACTCTGAATGAGGTTAAAAGTAACTGATGATTAGCATAACCCTTTTTTTTCTACACAGTAATTATACACTCACTACAGCAGCAAACTTGAAGTAACAGATCTGTCATGCTCAAGTTTGCGTGTAGAGATAAACAAATTCACATTTCAACATTTACTGTGTTGGGACTTAGACACACGAAGATGTTAGGGGTATAGTAGCAGTCGGTTTTTAAATGGTAAGAAATACATTAAACTATCTATTTTTACATCCTCAATGCCCTAAGAGCATATGATTATATATCCTGGGTTACATGTTGTTGTTTTTTGTGTCCTGTTTAACACACAAAAAAGTCAGTTTTCATGACTAGCACATCCACTGTGTAGTCTTACAATTAGAGATAGAATAGTGTGTAACGTCACCAGTTCTGTATTTGTTTGAAGCATTAAGACGGAGAAACCTCAGCCAGCCTAGTTTGCAAAACTCTTCTTCATCACTTTTCCTAATCATGATTATGCATAGAGCTAACCTCAGCTGCTTTTCTATTTGCATGTTGTTTACACAGAGTGTAAAATGAGGATGTTGACTCTTTCACTGCAACATCGTTCAGCACATTAGGCCTCAATCACACAGGCCTAGAGATTGGTCAGTGACCCGCTGGTAACATCCACTCACGAGGGAGAAATGCTTTAGTGAATAGTTGCTGGAGGTTCCTGGGTCTCACCAGATGGTGCTCCTAAAAACCTTGTTGTGAGTTGTTAGGTTGCTAGCAGATGCTAGCCAGAGTACCCATGCGAACACATGGAGAACATGCAAACAAAGAAAGATAGGACTGGATACGAATCCAGGACCTTCTTGCTGCGAGGCAGTGGTGCCAGCCACCACACCACTGTGTCATCCATTACCCCAAATTTTGATGGTAAAATCCACATTAATGTTTAACTAATGAAGAAATTTGTGTGCAAAAAGTTGTCTGCTCCGGAATAAAGGGCATCTTGGGAGTTAAAATATTCCTGACCAGCATACTGCATTGTTTACATGTCTAATCTCTAATCCAATGCACATCCTTTACCCCCATTCAAACACACAGACACACACAGACACATTTCCCTCAATACCACAAACAGAGCATAGCCAATTAAGTAAGATGACCAGCAAAGCTTGGGGTTACTGGAAGCACACAAAAGGCTTTTGTATAGCTGCCTCAAAGTGACACACACTGGTTGAATGTATGGGAAAAGATTAACCATGCATGCTTTACGATGCGGCCAGCAAGCATCATCAACAAGTGTGATTCACACACATTGCACTTTTCTATATCTTCACAATACATCACATTAAAATCTGTTTGGAGAACTGGAGCTTGTAAAAAGACTTGCATCATACATCCTGAAGGTTTTCATGTGTATTCGAGCAATGCTTTAGACAAATCTGACATTTTTATAATATGAAACAAATGGAAAAACGGAAACATTGAAAACCGTGGACAGAAATGCAGGAAAATACACTGTAGTGGGGAGAGTGCCGACCGTGAAAGAGAAAAAGAGAGAAAAAATGCAGGAGATTGAGTGGCGTGGGGGGAAAGTGGTGGGACAAAGACTGACCCTTCAGCAAAAAAGAAGAGAAAAAAAATCATTGTTCAGGCAGAAAAAGAATCATTACGAAATGAGACAAAGAAAAGGAAAACAGTAAGAAAAGAGAGCCGGGACAGAGAAGTGGGCACGTCTTGGTTCATTTAGACAGACAATAGTTGAATGATACAGTGTCTACACTGATAATAATTTGCCATATTTTGCACTGTTGTTAAGGAAACACAAAAAAGACAAGCGTGAAGTACGTGGCTTTATAAATTCATATCTTGTGGGAGTTCTTGTATGTAAAGTATGGCACAGGAATTATCTTCTGAGTATAGCAGCTGCCAAAATTGTAGCAAATGTACATTTATTGCATTATAGGACATTTCACATTTATTATATAATTTATTCACCCTTTTCCTTTTTCCTTTCCCTTTTTTATGTTTGATTTCTAAGTTATGTTGGCCCTGAGATGTCAGTGTGCCTCAGCAAAAACAAAGCACCACCGAATAAAGAGCACACCTTCACCAATCTGACAACGCAGATGGCACTTAGACAAAATGCTGCAAATGCAGAGTCAAGCTGAAAACAGATGCAGTGTGCGGAGCCCTAAGAGCCACTCGGTGAACACCTGCCAGCTCACAAAATCCATACATAGAAGACAGCATGCATGCAAACAGAGACACTGACAAGCATACAAATGAAGACACTTGTTTTGATTCCATTACACCCACTGCTCCAAAATGATCTATACAAGGCCTTATAGAACTGAATAATTCATCTTCACACACACACACACACACAAACACACACAACTAGTACACTCACCGGTGTTGCCCTCCAAAAGCATTCAGGGTCAAACCTGTGAGATTTAAAAGTCTGAACTGCATGACTATATGAGAGCTGTGAAATGGTTCAGAAGGTTGTTCGTCTTTCAAGCAATAAAGATGTTAATTTTTCTGGATATCACCAAAGCTAATACAACTATCTGTCAAAAAGGGAAACAAAAATCTTGGCATAGCAAGCCAGAATTTGTGATATGCTAAGCTAACCATATTTTGCCTCTTGTGGTCATCTTCTCTCTCATGTGACTCTGCAAAGTGAATGAAAACATCTGGAAAATGCTGAAGCGTGCGATTGTTCAAGCGATCACATGATCATGTTATGTGGATCGCATGTAAAGCTCAAAAACCGGAGATGTCCTGATTCTTGTTTTTCATGTGAGATGGACAGGAGGGGGTGATCCATCTGTTTCCTCCCTGTTCAGAGCAGGATCAAGGAACAAAGGTTACAACCCTTAAGGACTGCTGGATTGATGTGTCTCTCCTCTTTGATGGTGACGACGTCCATAAGGAATGTGGGGCTCATCGTTACCACTGAAGGAAATGGTCCACGACAAAGTAGTCATTACACTTTCCATGTAGACACACAGAAAGGGAGAGTTTGCTGCCCCACCATCTGACAGATAGCTTGCTACACAGAGCTATCTGCAAAAAAAAAGAGTTGTTTTATGGTGTCTTACAAGGTGTTTTTGCATGCGTAGGATAACTCCACTTGCCAGAATTCAATACCTGATGAGCCAGTAAACAGTGACGACGATGTTTGACAGGTGCTCTCCATGTAATATAGCCTCCGGCAACTGAGCAAACACTGATCTGCCGGTGATTAGATGAATGCCAGATTTCAGCATTTGAAATAAGCTATGCAATCACTGGACCTGTCTTTATGTAATCACAATAATAGCTTGCACTGCATCATTCTGAATGGCCTTTAATTGCACAAAGGAGCCTAGTCTTTATACCAGTGAGGACTGGGTGATCAGAATGTAAATTAATACTACCAGAAAGGACTGCACAACAGGTTCTGTGCACACATCCCATTAAGTATTTATCCTGAAAATCTGTCCATAAAAGAAAAAAAATGGCAGTCAACAGCTCTGAACTCCTTCTTGTCACATTACAACTTTATCTCTTCAGCATATTTTTCCAGTATGTGAGTGATTTCTAAGTAAAACTTGGGAATTTGATGGAAAAGAATAAGAGTCAGGGTGTGAAATGTGTGATGTGACTTCTTGTTAAGTTTAGAAACTACATCCTTTGAGTTACAAAGCTAACGTTTCCCATCTGCAACAAAGCTTCTCTTCCATTTCCTCGGTTACCATAGTAATGTGTCCCACAACAGTGACAACACAAAAATACCACATTTTTTTAAGGGATACACTGTGACGCCTAAGGGTCAGAGCCAAGCATGTGAAAAATCGGAACTGAAAACATGTCGAGGCAGGCGATTGTGACGCTAATGATGGATTTTGTGAGTGAGACCATACAGCTTGTGTGAGTGGCAGGCTTCCTCAGAAAGCTTGCTAGAGTCCAAATTTTATTTATTTATTTATTTATTTCCATTTTTATGCTTCCTAAAACTTCAAAACTTATAGATTAATATGCAAAAACACATATTCGATGTGTCTGTTTATTTCCTACCTTAAGATATCAAACTGTGTCCATTGTAAACACCAGAACATTTGCCAATGTGAATTTCTACTCTAACTGATCACTTAAAATTCTTTTTACTACAAAGTCCCATTAACCCAATCACCCACATGTATGGGGGGGGGGGGGGTTGTTTGATTATTTGTTTTAATATACCTAAGCACCTTGTCTCTAGCTTTAACTTTGATCAGGGGAAACCAGGGATAATTCAGCATGCAAACTAAAGTAGCAGGGGCTCAAACTGTTGGCTCTCTAATTGGTAGTCGACCTGCTCTACCACCTGAGCTACAGCCACCATGTTTCTTAATTTAATTTGGTGTAGTAACCATGTAAATAGATAAAGATATAATTTTCTAATTAAAAACTCCATTAAGCTGACAAGAAACCAACAAGCAATCACAATCCACATGCCAAAGACAGAAAAGCCGCCAACATCACTAAGCCTCGAGTACACTCTGTTATGGACACGGACAGCTGGAGACACCATGGCCGAGTAGTCATTCCTGTTATACTTCTTTGTTGTGCACTACTTGGATGGGTCACAAAAAGTGAGCGGGAGTTTTTCCCTTATAAGCCCCGAGGTTTGCTGGAAGAGGATCCAGAGCAAAGTAGTGTGTTTTTATCTGCTGTTCGCAAATCAGAAAATGATCAGTAAACTACATTTTTGGCAACAGTTTTGAGTGATATTGCAGACAATAAAGCTCAGATAACAATACTGCATCCGACTGCATGATTGCTTGGGTGCTTTACTGAGCTGCCAGGATTCTTTGTCTGTTTCTGTGGATTGCTTTTTCCATGCTGCGTCACAAATATTAAAAAGCAGCTTTAAGTTATGTTTTTGCCAAACTCACGAATGCTAGCGTTAGCTTACTCGTCCATCTGAGTGTTTAATCTGAGGTGCACTGTGCATATGTCGAGCCTTTCACTGCCAAGGATTCTGAACTTGGTGTTAATCAAGTTTATTACTTTGTAATGCATCAAAATGTTTATGATACAAAGTCCACACTTCTCTGAGACTGAATATTTAAGCAATTAAAACACTCTTGGCCTCGTGTGCATTAGAGGAAACATTTGGCTGTACTGCAAGGTTCTTTTTAAACAGCCCATTAAGTTGCTGCTCTAAAGTGTGAGGATGAGATTGTCAAGTATAAAAGAGGACTGCAGACCAAACAGAACAACCCCAGAAGTGCTGAATGAAATAATAATAAACACTGACACAGATGCAGCATGCAAGAATGCAGGGTGACTGCTCAGCGCTGGCATCAAGATCACACTTTTCAGCAGAACCTCAGACTTAAGCGCTGAAATTTAACGCATTTAATTAATATAATTAATTATAAATAAACAAAGGACAAGGATCACATCTGTTCAGCCATTTACAGGCTCATGCACATGCAGCTACTAAATAAAGTATAGCCTTGTTTAGAAATAAATAAAAGGGCGATCGTGGCTCAAGAGTTGGGAGTTCGCCTTGTAATCGGAAGGTTGCCGGTTTGAGCCCCGGCTTGGACAGTCTCAGTCGTTGTGTCCAGTTGCCTACTGGTGGTGGTCAGAGGGACCGGTGGCGCCAGTGTCCGGCAGCCTCGCCTCTGTCAGTGCGCCCCAGGGTGGCTGTGGCTACAATGTAGCTTGCCATCACCAGTGTGTGAATGGGTGGATGACTGGTTGTGTAAAAGCACTTTGGGGTCCTTAGGGACTAGGACAGCGCTATACAAATACAGGCCGTTTACCATAAATAGTGAAAACATCAGCGTATTTCCTTATCCATGACGTGGAAAATCAACGAAGGAGATATTTTTTACGCCTCTCTTCCCGGTGGCAGAGTCAGTCTCGGAGTCTTCATATCATCTATTACTGCTGGAGGCCAGCGTAATTGCACAGAGCCCATTTTCTGATTCAGCGTTTCCCCGGTGTTAGAACAGCAATTGGAACTGTCCCACGGCGATCCAGTTTATTGCTGCGCTCACTTCGTCTTATTTCAGATGATGTGAAGTGAAACATGGAACGATGGGCGGTTATGCTCCAAGGCTGCATCAGGGACAAGTTTTTCTCCATCTTGCCTAATCATGCTGTCTGCAGCCCACGGGGGTCATCTTCCTCCTCCTCATCCGCTGCTGAGGTTTGCACAATAGGAAGATTTTGTCTCTTGTCTCATCACTCAGGGTCATCTCTTATTTAAAATAATAAAGATCCCATCAATCACCCTCAACCGGATTTTTTGCATTTATTAAAATGGAATTTGAAATGTATTCCATCATATTTGCATCTTATATCATGTTTTCTTTACTTTAAAAAAAATGCAGCCGAGCCTATTTACCCATTTATTTATTTTAATTCCAAAGCCAAAGCAGATTGATTGGAAGGTTTTGCATAAAGGCCCATTTGTAATGGCTCTGTGGGCTAGCTGATGAACCGCTGTAGCATTTCGATTAACTTCTAACACACCACATTCGCATCGTTTGATTAAAACTACTTTCTCAATTGGGGAAATGGACTTTGAGCTTGTAAGAGGGAGAATAAAAGCATTCAAACATATAAATGTAAGTTTACTCTCTGTTTTTAATTTTCTACCGTTTGAAGATGAAAATGCTAATCATCCAGTGATGAGTGAGCATAATTCCAAACCAGTAACCACCAGTGGTGGGTTCGTTGTGCAGAATATCAGCCCAATTATGACCCAGTCCTGTGTAACATAAAAGAAAACCAACAGTGCATCTGGGATGCCTCACAAAATCCCCACAGAAAGAGTGCTGTGTTTCTTCAACATGACACTGCCAAACCCAAAGTTGCCATTTGTCCATATATTAAATTCCTGAATCATCCCACAAATGAGTGAGAGGAAATGAGCTGAAGACTGAAGACAGAAAGAGATGACTTGACTGCAGCCACTGGTTAGACTCAAGGCCCAAATCCTCAACTGAGCCCCCTCTGAAAAGAGTGATAGAGCAGGAAAAACCTGCACCTGTGGCTGTTACATCAACAAATGACAAGTAATCAGTGATCCCTGTTGTGATGGGGCTTACCAGACACACAAAAACCAGACAGGAATTTCTGGTCTCTCTAAGACAGGTGCTTAGCAAGACAGCAAAGCTCTTCTTTCTTCTCCTTTTCGTGGCCTACTTAACTGAGGTCAAGAGCCTGAATGTGAGAGAAAATGCAACACAGAGAGTGAGATGAAGATTTTATCCAGACCACCCACCACCCTCAGGACAGATGCCTTGTTTTTCGTTCTTCCGAGTAACTAAAAGTGGGACAAGGTGCCAAATTCCCCTCCACAGTTTGTCAGCTGTTTGTTCTGTAAACCCTTCAGAGCTCTGTTTAGGATAAATAAGCAACGATTTTCTATTTACTAGATTAACGCAGATAAAACCTGGGCTTTGTCAGTTTCCTGGGAACCTGTTTTGGAATTCCCAGACACACAGGAAATCCATATAATTAATAAAGCTATTGAAAACAGATTAGAGATTTGTTTTGTTACTCTGTGCCCTCTCTCTCCTTATTTATAAGGCGTTATAAAATCTCTGTTTTGTCACTGTTTTGTTTTTCATGAGCGGGCGTCTCCCATTCTCAGTGATAGTAACTCTGGACGATCGTCAGTTCTGCTGAGTGCGGCACTCTGAAGCGAGCTCTGCTTTTAATATTCTCGCTCTTGTTGTGGCTTTCCTAACCCCTTCTCTTAATCTGGAAGTTGTTTGATATGTGATGCCAAAGCGCTCCAGGGTTTCTTGTGGTGAGTATTGATGGAGAATGGTATGTTCTTTATGAATCAAGGATGGGCTAGATTGTGTGGGAGCTGGGACAGCATTTCCTGTGTGGGTTGATGGGAACTTTGTGGTCAAGCTGTTTAGGTTTTTTTTCCTTTCTTTATATGAGCAGCAGGCATTGGTGCAGTGATGGATCGGACGTGACAGCTGCCCAAACTGTAGACCACTTTTTGCATTTTTCATGTGTCTGTTGCATTACTTGTGGGCGGGCACTACTTTATGACTCTCCTTCAGAGGAAAGTTTGTGTGACTTTAAAGACCTCATTAAGCTTGGTTGGATGGTTACTGTAACTCATTAATTCCTTCTTTGGCATGGGTCAGTGCATGTGTATGGAATCAGACAACTAGTGTGAAAGCCATGAACCCGATTAAGGAAGTGAGTAAAGTTTACAGTGTCAAGTATTACTGTATGACAGGCAAGGCAGGACCCGAACGCAGGACTCAGACAGAAAGGGATAAACTGAAAGAAAAAGTGTTATTTCTGTGACTACTTAAACATAAGAGCACTAAAAAAAACAAAAAAACTCAGTAACAAGAAACTAGGAGCAAAAAACTTAAAATAAACAGGAATTTACCACTAGGACTTAACGAGGGAGACGAGGGAAACATGAAAACACAGGAAACAGGTACAACACGCAGAGGGAGACTGAGGACTTACTCACACAGGATAACAAGAGGATGGGCAACAGGAGGAACAAATCAGGCATAACGAGACTAGCGAAGCAAAACTGAACACAATGCACGTGAGACACAGACTACCAAAATAAAACAGGAAACACAACACAGAGACACAAAGCAATGAAAAACACAGACAAGCCCAAGAATACAAGGATACGAAAGGGAACAGACTAAATGAACAAGTAACTAAGAGCTAGAAATACAAATGAATGAAATAGGAAGCACAAGGAACTAGAAAGAAACTCCATAATAAACCTAGAAAAAGCTCAAGAACCCAAATCACAAAGACCAAACAACAGATCGACCTTAAAAAGTAAAAAGAAAATAGTTCATGAACAGGAATTGTAGCATTTCTTGTACAATTGTAATGTTAACATGCAAATGAATGGTGTGTATAATCCTTGCAGTGTTGGTATCTTAGTTTCTATCCTCACCAAGATGCCAGAAACAAAGTGCAGCAGCTACAAGTATACATTTGTTCCAAATGGTAGTTCCATAACAAAATTTGTTAGTTCATATAATTCATCCTTTAAGCACTATGAACATTACCAAATGTTACAGCATGCAGTTATGTTTGTCTGCCCAGACTGGCGAATACTAAATATTCTGTAGCATCATATTTAACACCAGTGTTGGGACTAATTATTAAGTAACGCGTTACAGTAACTACGTTATTATTGTGGTAACGACGAGCACGGTAACTAGTTATTATGCCAAAACCAGGAACGCGTTACTCGTTACTGGGATTTAGATAGGCTCGTTATTCGTTACTTCGTGTGGTGGCTATCGCGGAGCTTCCACAGATTCAATAACATTAGCAAGTGGTGGAGGCCAGCAGGTGGATGAAGGAAAAGGGAGGCAAGAGGAGAGACCCGAAGCGGCCGCCTGTCCGAGTGTCAGGTGAACTGAACTTCAGGTAAGAAGTTATGACCTGCAGTCTATCTGGGTCAGATATAAACCAAGTTTAGGTGGAGTTTATTTTCGTTATGCTGACTTTTTCGTACTGCCTACTAGCTAGCATGACGGAGTTTCTATACAGCTGGGTGGGTGCTATGTTACTGATGTTGAACTTTATTTTGTTCATACGGTTAATTATTAGAGTTGCCAACCGTCCTGTAAAAAACAGCATTGTCTTGAATTCAGAGAAAACATTATGCGTTTGGTATTGAGCTGAAAAGGACCGCAGTTTGTCCCGGACTTCAGCTACAATGAAAAAGACACAAAGCTGGAGTTATTCTGTGTTTATGCTGCACAGCTGCCTCTTCTCCTCTCATTCTCTCCCCCTCCCTCTCCTGTTGCTACTTTAATCATGAGACTGATCAATGATCAGCTGATCGGCTTTTCTCTCTTGTTTGTTTATCGCCCACTTTGCGCCAGAAAGAGGAAACCAGCGGATGTCGCGCTAAACAATAGCAGCACGTTTAAGCTTGATCAGCTGTTGTTAGAATTTATTTAATATTAATTTCTAGTATCAGCTGATGTTTGCTGGAGCCACAGCTGTGAAAGCTGCTCGTCCTGATATCGATTTGGTTATCTGGTGAGAGGGAAACATGCAGATGAAACCAGGAGATGTCCTTACTGAATCATCAGAGTTGAACAGGTGATGGAGAAACAGGTTTACCTTTTAGGTCACATGAATGAGTTGAAGGGAAGTTATGAACTGTTTCTGAGAGACAAATAACACCAGGATCCTTTTCTACGTAGCTGACAGCTGGTAACTGTGCAGGGGCAGGTCTAGCAAAGTGTTGCCATGGGCCCAGGTAGGGCATTAACAGGGAAAGGGGGGCACAAGGAAATACTTTTCTTACTTATTCTCATTTAAAATATCTAGCTTTTAAAAAAATAATTATCTGAGTCTTACAACAAACGATTGATAGATTGATACATATATACCATCAGAACAGTGTACATCACTGTCACAACAGTGTTTAATTTCATTAAAAGGCTTTATGATTTTTCCTATAATGGTGGGCCGGTCTCTAGTCAAAATGCCCGGGACGATTGTTTTGTCCCAGTCCAGCTCTGTATGCAGCTCATCTGCAGTCTGGTGTTACCTACATCTTCCTATTCAGAAGGCAGAATTTCCGAGTTCTGAGTACAATCGAAAGCACCACGACTGCAGTTTTTGTGTTGGATGTAAAAAGCAGGCTAGAATCATGCAGCGGTCAGCGATGGTCCAGGCGTGGGATTTCTCTCGTGGAAATGTGCACATTATTTTTTCCTTTCTATTGGTAGGTGGCACAGTGCACTTGTGACAAGTAAGCAAGCTAGAAGACTGGCAATCTTGCTGGGTATCCAGTTATGGAAGCAACACATTAACAAGAGAATTCTGAGTAAAACCAGTTACTTTCCCTAGTAACTAGTTACTCTGAAAGTAATGAGTAACTTGAAGTAACTGAGTTACTTTTGATAGAAGTAACTAGTAATGTAACTAAGTTACTAATTTAAAGTAACTTACCCAACACTGTTTAACACACATGAGAATAATATCCCTCCTAGCTCTCAGCAGGAATGTAAAAGCACTCATACCAAACATATACTCACACCATGGAGGGTTCACTTTTAAACATCATTACAAGGGGAGAAAATTGATGCTGTTTTGGGAGCTGCAGTCATTAGAAAATCTAAGACTGTAATGATTTATATCCTCCAATCTGCTGTCAAAGCTTCATCTCACTCTCTTCCTCCATCAGCACACGTAATTATTAATCATCACATTTTAATTTAGCATCATAAACACTGACCTCCACTCAGTGTCTGATAATAGCTATGAAGGGGAGCAGGTGCTCTCATCGTCTTAATGCAGTAATGCGATCTCTTGGAGAGACAGGTTGTAAGCGAGCGGTTTCCCACTGTCATCTCTTCAAATCCCACAGGGCAAAAGTTACGCTCAGCTGAATTATTAAAATGGACATAAGTCTGAATGATTTATCATCAGGGGATTTTTTTTGTATTTGTCACCTTAGATCACCTGTCTTGCGTTTTGTTTTCCTAGGTATTGTTTGCAGAATTCGTCTTCCTGATGTTTTGCATTTCTAACGTGCTACGTAAAACCACAGTGTAAAAGACCTGCTCTGTTTCTCGAGGCTGAGACGTACGTGACAGGGAAGTGTCTTGTCAGTTAGTCCCCAAGTGTGCAAAGTCATCCGTGTGGTCAACCATCAGCCATATAGCCCTGAGTGCCAGATGTGGCCTGATACATTATAGATGACAGCAGTGTCAGAAAACATGATTGTCTGCTGCACATTGTCCCTCTACGCCCAACTCTAAAATCATTTAGCACCTAATTTTGTTTGGTTTTTTTAAAGTATTACCAAGTATTTATTGATGTTTTGTACTTTCAGTGTAGATTTTGGCAACTCCTGGGGAAACCCATATTTAATTTAATAAGAGCTTCAACAGATCTTTGCGGTGGCATGGCTCTCAGTTAGTGGTTTCTATTTTTAAATCATATTTTCCCCAACTAACAGAGCTGACATAACTTCTGGTCTCCTCTCACTTCTTGTAGAGAACATTTGTAGAGGCTTATTCAAGGGTAAGTTACAAATGGATCACTCCATATCAAATCAAACGATTTCTAGAATACTTTCTGCTGGATCATCTCCAATTTGTGTAAAAACTTTATGGTACAAAGTTTGAACATATATAAGGAGTGCTGTGATAATTTAGCTTCATATATCAAATGCTGGTTCAGAGGATTTTTTTTGCACATTGAAATCAGATGCATACCTGAAAAACTGGTAAAGATGAAAGTCTGACATTTTCACAGGTCTGTGGCAGGACCTGGATCTGTAATGCACTCCCCATATTTTATAATAAGACTGCACACTGTGTCTGAAAACAAGTGCTGAAGGGAGTAAGGCATACATAAAACAGATCAGAACATTCTCAAAATAAATAAATAAACACAAAATGAACACATGTTGTCTATATATGTTGCAGCTTTGTCTGAGTGTGTCTTAAACTCCTAAGACTATTCATTCTTCCTTCTTTTTCTTCTCTTTCAGCTCGTAATTGGTGGGCAGGTGTTTGGGTGCAGTAATTACTCCATTCCTTTATTCTGAGATCACACTGGCTCATCAAAATAATGCTAACGTCCACATTTTGCTTCGCATAGCTTCCATTTTTCTTCCTGCTTAGAAGAAGGGGGATTTAATCAAGACTGTTGTGTCATATAAAGAGACCCTATTAGTCATTAGTACAAGCAGTTTATTATAGCCGATAGTTATGTTTGATTACAGGGTGACTGGGGGTGTATGCGTTCAGAGAGCTGGGCTGTATTCAGCCCCCCAACATTTACTTAAAAGTGCAGAAGACAAGTTGCAGTTTCAGCCAGAACCATTCAAAATGTGAAAAAATGGTGTATCTGCACTTTCATACAGGCATCCTTCTTTATCAGTAGATCTGCACATTCTTATAAGCATTTGTTAACTGTTTTATGTCAACATGATGATAAAGGAGTAGTTCTAATGTTTTTTTTCTGTCGTTTATTACAATTTTATTATTATCACAAAACAGGTCTGAAGTAAAAGGTGGTGAAGGTGATTAGCAGGTTTTAAAGGAAGTCATTGGATGCAGCAGAAGAAAAATAAGAGAATCAGAGAGAATATTAGATAAAAGGTGAGAAGGTAATGAAGGACTGGAAAGGACGTGTAAAGGTAGGGTTAGAAGTTTGGAAGGTTATATGCACTGTAAAAAAAAATCCTAATATAAAAGTATTTTACTGTGTATTTTACAGTTTTGTTCTGTTCTTCTAGAATATCATTAAATTTACATAAATAGACTGTGACTTCACATTTCAAATGTAAATTAACGTAAAATCACTGTAATGTAATAAAACATAATTTTCTTGTTTTTTAATGTATCTGTCTGTACATATGCATATTTAGATTGTTAAAATACATTCACAAATGTATCATGATTTCACAAATATCTGTCTGTTATTTGAACGATTGAACTGTTAAATTCAAATGTAATGCTATGGAAAAATATATAAAATGATTCTTATAAACTTTTTTTACATCAAATAATTATTATTATTGTTGCTATTTAGGGCGATCGTGGCTCAAGAGTTGGCAGTTTGCCTTGTAATCAGAAGGTTGCCGGTTTGAGCCCCAGCTCGGACACTCTCGGTCGTTGTGTCCTTGGTCAAGACACTTCACCTACCTACTGGTGATGGCCAGTCGCCTCTGTCAGTCTGTCCCAGGGCATGCAATCCATTATTATTTAAACCAACTGTTAACTGTATATTTCTGTACATTTACGTATTATGATTCATATTGCCACATTCATTGACCTTGTTTATAGGTAATTTCATTGTTTAATCACATTAACATGTTCCTAATTTAATGTTTAAAAGCACTTGAAAAAGGCAAAATCCCATGTAATATTAGGGCAACAAACTGTGTTGTCATTACTGAAAATAACTGTATTTTTATGAGAAAGTTATTTTCTGTTATTTTATGGTATTATTTTGGTCCCCCGGCTGCTGGAATATTACTGTTTTTCTACGATTTTTTTTTTTTAACAGTGTGTATATATATATATGTAGTGAAAGACGTGTGAGGGGAAAAAAGTGGTAAAGAGGATAAAATGTTGAGAGAAAAGTGTTGGAAAAGGAGTATAGAAGAGAGAATATTCCTCTTCCTCTCTTCATCCCGTCTTCTTTTCAGCTTTCCCTTTTGCCTTTTGTTCCTTGCCTTTTTCATTCTTGCCTTTTCCTTGTTGTAAAGTTGGGCAAAAACCTGATTCCCCCCCCCCCCACCCAAAAAGAAACAAAAACAAACAAAGAGCAAACATGCGCTGATTAATTAGCCCGTCTGTGACACAAGAACAAGCTGTTAATCCACCGAGTCGCCTCCCCAGTAAATTGCAAAATCTGTATGTGTCTGTGTCCATCTGTTCTTTCTCTTTCTGTGTGACCATTCATCCAATCAGCTTCAAACTTGGCAGGTGTACTGCTGCGGTGCCAAATTTGAGGCTGTTTGGATGAAGGCTAATGACCAATGACGGCACAGAATTAGAAGTGGGGCAGTTAGCGGGGCGATCAAGAAGGTCAAGTTCAATGAACAGAACAGAACTGCCTGAGAAAGTAAGATTACAATCAGGACAGCGACTGTAGTGTTTGACTGCATGAGTGGGCAAACTGATGAGCTGAAGGATGGACCTGAAGTCTCCTGTTTTCTTGTGTCAGGAGGCTCATTTCTTCCTCCATTTTTTTCTTGCTGCAGCAGTTCCTGTGCTGTCTGCCAGCTTTTTAATGCACCTATGATAGAGCCACCATATCTGCATAAGGAGGACCTGGAAAAGTTCATCATAACATGAATAACAAACGATGACAAATATCTTGCATTTGCTACAGTAATTTGACCTCTCTCTACTTCTGTATAATGTGTTTTGTGCCTTTTGGGCCAAACTACACCTGTCCTCCCGTCACAGGTAAAATGCTTCATGGACAAAGGACCTACATGGTTGCTGCAGGACATTTAAGCAAACCCTTGGGAAATATAAACATGTGCCAGAAGTATGATTACTACCTGGGTGTTGTCAGTCAGTATGGTGATTGGGGTAAATTGTTGTGTGGCTAAAAGCTTCCCATGACCGCCACAGCTTACTACAGTGCTTAAACACTGATTTGATATCTGACTCACTGTTTATGAAGGGTAGAGGACGGGCAATATTTAAAGGAAATTAGTGTTTTTTGCAGAGTGCAGTATATACATTCCAGAGATCTAGTTAATTTCAAATAAAAGCGTTATATTTAGTGTTGACAGTTTCTCTTAAGGTGGTATGGTTACCATTGCATTCATGATTCAGTGTATCACAGCTGCTGACATGCACAATGCAAGGAGAGGCACTGACTGTTGCGAATGCAGATGAGGCATCCTACCGAGGGAGAAGGAATGTTTATAGATGCCTCTCTCTGTGTGAAACTTGGAAATGTAAAACAGGTTTATCTTCAGGGGCTTACCAGGAGGAAATACACTGCGCATTTCTTTCATCTGACACCATATTCTGCGTTACACTGCGGAAATGTTTGTTTTGTTTTGTCACTGCTCAAAAATATTTCTTCTGACACGCTGCTGTACTCTAATAACCCTCACACAACTTGCTCTGAATTCAGCTGGTGTGTTTCTCTTTTGCTTTTAGTAGTCATTAACAAGCTGGCTGGATATTTGACCACCCTTTTTTGGCAGAATTGGTTAATTTCCTAGCACTGATCTGGCTTTTAAGCTTAAGCCACAAATTTTCAATAGCTTTGAAAAGGCCATTTTAGAGGCTTAATGATAGCCTGCTATATCCATTCCAAAACCAGTTTTGAGGTGTGTTTGGGATCATTGTCCTGTTGGAGCACCCAACTGTTTCTAAGTTAACCATCTAACTGTAAAATGGTGGGAAGTTGAATTTGACTCGAGTTATTCCATCCACTTTGTGCAATGTACCAGCATCACAGGCAGTGGCGGTCCTAGCCTGTTTGGTGCCCTGGGCGAACACTCCCTCTGGTAAATTATAAATTTTAAATTGTTATTGATCCCTTTACCCCTAGTCCTAAAGTGTATATTTATTTTCTTACTCTTCTTATATTTATTGTTTGTTTACTTGCACTGTTGTAACTGGAGCCTTGTCGTCTTGTCTCTCTATACTGGACTGTATGTAGCGGAGATGACAATAAAGTTTACTTTGACTTCCGCAACAAGCAGGCGCACCGAGGGCTCTCGCGCTCACTTTTCACGTATAGAATTTCGAAAAACCATCGGTGCAAATTATAAGTCTGTATCATGATGTCTGGTGTTTTCGTGTTTGTTGGTTTGTTTTTATTTTGTTTTATTTTGCGGGTTGGTTATTAGATGCTGCGCCAGCCAGCCAGAGAATCCCCCGCTGCCCCGCCCCTCTCCTCCCTGTGCCGCAAGCAGCAGGCGCACCTCGCAAACGGATGGCGGCTACTCCCAGCAAATGGGCGATAGAAAACCGATCGGTTTTCTATAAATTTTTTATTTTTTTTTTGCCGATGCCCGTGATGCCGCCCCCCACCACTATGCCGCCCCGGGCAACCGCCCGTGTCGCCCGTATCTAAAACCGCTACAGCAAAAACAGAACCAGAGCATGACGTTACCACCACCATGCTTTACAGTATATACGGTGTCCAGTCATACCACTGGTAGCTCAATCTTTGTCTCGTCTGACAATAAAACTTTTCTCCAGAAAGCGTTTGGCTCTGACATGTGGGCAGATGAAAATTTCAGTAAAGCTTGAAGGTGTTGATTTTGAGACCGTCTTCTTTCTGGGTGAGCACCCTCTCACCCCATGGTGATGTAAAGTTTTCTTAACTATGGACAGTGATGCTGGTGTTCCAACATACTCAGCAAGGGCACACATTTTAATCGCATTCTATATTTAGCAGAAGCGACTCTTGAGAATCTGCAAATTGTTTCCTGTGAAACTGCACCTAGTTTCCCAGTTTCAACACTAATGTCAAGCAACATGTAAACAAATTATCATGGTGCCTTATGCAGTCTCTGTTAGGGTACCTAGGTTTATTTATTAGTTCCTCTGTGTATTTTATATTTCCTAATCCAGTATGCTTGTACTCATGGGTTTATTCTGGATTTCTAGTCTTGGTCTCGCCTCTGTGCATCCTCCTCTGTTAGGTTAGTCTTGTCTTCATGTGCATCTGTCTGTTCCCCTAGTCAGTCTGCGTCTCGGCGTACTTCCTGTTTTACTTTGATAGTCTCCCGTCTGTGTGCGTCATGTTCTGTTTTGCTCTCCCCCGTCTCGTCTGTCTTTCCCAGGTGTTTCCTCTTTGCCCTGTTCCCCTCTTGTATTTAGTTTCTGCGTCTTCCTCTGCTCATCGTCACATTCTCCCTCATACCTCACTGTGTCTTCTGTCTGCCAGCCTGCCTGTTTGTTTAGTTTATTTGTGTTCCCAGTTTAGTTAGCATTAGTCTTCCAGGTGTTCAGCAATAAAGCTGTTTTTTGAGTTTACCTTTTGCCTCCTGGAATCTGCATTTTGGGTGCTCCATTCCTGCCTGCCGCGCACAGCCCGTGACAGACTCCACTAAACCCAAAGCGTGTTGTTTCTGGTTATGATTCAGTGCAAAAATGTCAGAATCAGTGGACTCAAAGGCTTTCTGCAACTTCATCTGACTTTTGCTAACCTTTCAAGGTTTTGTGATCAAGTTGCATTTGAGACACTGACAGAATTTGAAATGATGTACATTGTTTTAAAATAATTTTCTTAGAAGCAGAGTATAGAGCGGTCTACTGGGCTACAGCTACAGTTTATTATGGACCAACCCAAAATATTTTTAATCGCTAAGAAGTGACTACATCATATAGGGTGTTGAATGTTCGCATAGATGCTTATGACTAAGTGCTCATCGCGAATAGTTGCTGAAACATGGTTTCCTTTTGTGTTGCACAGTTGACCACATCTACGCAAATGTGCAAGCAAGTTTACTGGAGGTGCAGAAAAAACAGGCTTCAGGGTGAAAAACCTCATCTAAACTTAGAATAACCTCTGCCACACTCACTTCATACTAGCTTAGTTACAAAGTTCCAATAAACCACAGCCTCCAAATAAAATGAGAAGTAAAGATATGCTGGTTTCATCTTTGTTACCAAGACGGACAAAAACTATTTCTGAGGACAGTACCAGCTATTTTTACATGCTGGAAATGTCACCTTCGTGTTTGTCGTTTCTCTGACCCACTTCACCCGCCTGTCTTCTCTTTATCCCACTCAGTCTGTGCTTAAAACCACAAATTTAACAAGCGAAAATGAAGACTCAAGTGAATCACACCCAGCGTCTGACTCTTTAAGAAATGTGTTTTCCTCATCTGCTCCTGTAATTTTATAGCAGTCTGCATCTACTCTGACTGAATTGCCCCCTTGTATTCTTGCTCTTTGTGATAAGCATGATTTGCTATTTTCACATTCCCATATTTGTTTTCAAGCTCTCAAATTCATGTGGTAAGGGGTCAAACGAAATCTTGACATGTCTCAGTACTGTAGCAAACAAACTGTTTGCATATACATGGAGAAATTAGCTTGTTAGAGCTCACTGAGAAATAGACAGAATTGTGTCTTCTAATACAATTCTCCTTTTACAGGGAGTGCAGAATTATTAGGCAAATGAGTATTTTGTCCACATCATCCTCTTCATGCATGTTGTCTTACTCCAAGCTGTATAGGCTCGAAAGCCTACTACCAATTAAGCATATTAGGTGATGTGCATCTGTAATGAGAAGGGGTGTGGTCTAATGACATCAACACCCTATATCAGGTGTGCATAATTATTAGGCAACTTCCTTTCCTTTGGCAAAATGGGTCAAAAGAAGGACTTGACAGGCTCAGAAAAGTCAAAAATAGTGAGATATCTTGCAGAGGGATGCAGCAGTCTTAAAATTGCAAAACTTCTGAAGCGTGATCATCAAACAATCAAGCGTTTCATTCAAAATAGTCAACAGGGTCACAAGAAGCGTGTGGAAAAACCAAGGTGCAAAATAACTGCCCATGAACTGAGAAAAGTCAAGCGTGCAGCTGCCAAGATGCCACTTGCCACCAGTTTGGCCATATTTCAGAGCTGCAACATCACTGGAGTGCCCAAAAGCACAAGGTGTGCAATACTCAGAGACATGGCCAAGGTAAGAAAGGCTGAAAGACGCACCACCACTGAACAAGACACACAAGCTGAAACGCCAAGACTGGGCCAAGAAATATCTCAAGACTGATTTTTCTAAGGTTTTATGGACTGATGAAATGAGAGTGAGTCTTGATGGGCCAGATGGATGGGCCCGTGGCTGGATTGGTAAAGGGCAGAGAGCTCCAGTCCGACTCAGACGCCAGCAAGGTGGAGGTGGAGTACTGGTTTGGGCTGGTATCATCAAAGATGAGCTTGTGGGGCCTTTTTCGGGTTGAGGATGGAGTCAAGCTCAACTCCCAGTCCTACTGCCAGTTTCTGGAAGACACCTTCTTCAAGCAGTGGTACAGGAAGAAGTCTGCATCCTTCAAGAAAAACATGATTTTCATGCAGGACAATGCTCCATCACACGCGCGTCAAGTACTCCACAGCGTGGCTGGCAAGAAAGGGCATAAAAGAAGAAAAACTAATGACATGGCCTCCTTGTTCACCTGATCTGAACCCCATTGAGAACCTGTGGTCCATCATCAAATGTGAGATTTACAAGGAGGGAAAACAGTACACCTCTCTGAACAGTGTCTGGGAGGCTGTGGTTGCTGCTGCACGCAATGTTGATGGTGAACAGATCAAAACACTGACAGAATCCATGGATGGCAGGCTTTTGAGTGTCCTTGCAAAGAAAGGTGGCTATATTGGTCGCTGATTTGTTTTTGAATGTCAGAAATGTATATTTGTGAATGTGGAGATGTTATATTGGTTTCACTGGTAAAAATAAATAATTGAAATGGGTATATATTTGTTTTTGTTAAGTTGCCTAATAATTATGCACAGTAATAGTCACCTGCACACACAGATATCCCCTAAAATAGCTCAAACTAAAACAAACTAAAACTACTTCCAAAAACATTCAGCTTTGATATTAATGAGTTTTTGGGTTCATTGAGAACATGGTTGTTGTTCAATAATAAAATTATTCCTCAAAAATACAACTTGCCTAATAATTCTGCACTCCCTGTATGCATATAAACCAGTTAATACATAGATCTGTTTTCCTTTGAAACCTTCTAGCATAAGATAAATGGTCTGCTCTATAACATTCTTTGGTCAATACTTTTTTATCTGTAAATGTTTTTGTATTTGGAAATATTTATTGCAGGTAATCCATGTTCAGAGCCACAGTATCTCGGGGTGAAAGAAAGCAGCACATCTCACTTGAAAGGATCGGTCTGGCAACGCAGCAGCGGCGCGATGTCGGGCCCACTGGCAAAACAACTCCAGGCTCTCGATGAAAATGTTTGAAGCAGGCACAACCTTTTTCTCACAACTCGATCCAGTTAAATATATGCAAACGCACATTGGTGGCAGATTCATTTTAACATGATTGTTGTGTTAATATTTGTAATCTTTGTGCTGAAAGATGAATTTTAACTTTTTTTTAGTATGGCACCTTTTTCAAAATGAGGCTTTCATGTATGAAAACTTGAATTTGTGGAATATATTGATAGATGTATGAGGATGATGTTCAACTTGTGACTCATAGTTTTAAAATATCTCTAACACTTGGATGAATTGAAACACCCTTTTTTAAACAGCTTCTTACTCTGAGGATGTTATTTCCATTAATACCA
This sequence comes from Oreochromis aureus, assembly GCF_013358895.1. NCBI lineage: Eukaryota > Metazoa > Chordata > Actinopteri > Cichliformes > Cichlidae > Oreochromis > Oreochromis aureus. The sequence continues at coordinate 46,719,759 of NC_052948.1, read as the reverse complement.
TTACTTGTCATGACTATTGAAATATTCTTGAAAAAAATAGTCTGAAATGCAGAAGCAGCATGTTGTTTACCCTCTTAATAGGATGGTAAATGGCAGCCTGGTGCCGCATATGATCAGCTGGTCTTCTCCAAGTGTGAGTATCCCTGTAGAAGCTGTTTTGGCAGGTTGCTGAGCAGGAGTTTTCAGGTGTGTGTTAACACAATGCAAAGTAGGAAAGACATCAGCATTGATCTTAGATCAGTAATTAAATATGATACCAAAATAATGATGTAACAATGTCTTTTTAATCAAAATTTAAAGAAACATTTAAGAACCTTTTCAGCAAGTCACAATATCTTTTGACTGAAAATATATGCAACGTGTTTATTCATAACTTGTTTTCAGTGGTCATGCTTAGATTGCCACAGCATTGGTTAGGGTGTCTCAATTATGAAAAGAAAAATCTCAGTGACTTCAAGCAAAAAACACGTACTTTCTTAACTTACAAGTGTTTTCCAGGCACTAGTTTCATATTGGGGAATGGAAGAGGATATTTTTAGGCAAGTCCAGCTCTGAGGAAAATATCCATCCAAGCACAACAGTAAAGTGTAACAGAATAGGAATTTGGGAAATTGATATAAATACATAAAAAAAGAAAATAAAAGAACCGGTCAGCACTGACAGAATGCACTGCATATATCAGACAGGCGAAGGCTGGTTACAACTGTTGTGCAGCTTTGGTGTTTGACATGATATAAAGACATGTTGACCTCTAGGAGAGAGATGAGCCGCAGAGGAGGGGGGAGGTGAAGTCTGGAGCAAGCATGCGTCTGGGAACCAAGTGTGATTCACACGCTACTCATCCCCATACAACTCTGTTCCATAAAGAGCCTGAGGCACTTCACTAAGAGGGGGTCTTTGTTTGGAGTCCTCTGAGTATTTGTGAGAGAGTTACAAAAAAAAAGACCTCCCGTGAAACAAATGTACGCTTCATTTGTTTCCACCTGACTGATCAAGGGTTCATCATTTATTCATTTTCTTTGTTTTACTGACTCCAAACACCCTGGAGGAGCAAGTCAGAGATATTATCTGCTTCAACAGGAATTGAGCACAAGACAAAGCTACATTCTTAATAATGAACAAAAGTCATTTTGTTTTGTTTTTTAACCTGAGTGTGCTCCCTGTGTACAGGTTGTAGGAGGCATGACACAAGAGAGCCACACGCAATATGAGACTATTACCGATCAGCACAAATCACACCATCTAATGATGTTGCATTAGATGGCTGACAATGAGAGTCTGACATTCACATGCTCACATGCACCTCCTTCAGATAATAGCTTGAAAAACTTAAGCATGGGCATGGGTGAAGGGGAAAAGTGTTGACCTCTGATGTTTCACCACACGTGCCTCTAGGTGGAGAAGTGTAACAATTTGAAGAGGGATGTTATATAATACACCTGTCCTCGACTTCTGTTGGCCACCTAAAAATGACAGACAGCTTCATGTAAATTGCCTGTCTGACGCTTCTAAATTTATTTCAGGCAAGCCTGTTTTTCAACAGCCAGTGTTAAATTAATCTGAAAATACATAAATAAAAATAAATTACAAGAGGAGCATGCTAGCATTCTGAGTGACCACGCCCATTGAAAGGTTGACCTTCATTCACGGAACCACGGTTACCTCTGTAACCCTCTGCTCTCATCCCTGGGCAGTTACTGGAAGGTGAGTTTGCATGTCCCTTCTTTGATATGACTTATTTGATTCCTAAGCTGATAAAAAAAATGTTTACTTCATCTTTACCCATCATCACTAGTGTCAAGTAACAGATTATTGTTACAATATATACTAATCATATTAAAACAGCTAATCAAACAGGTGCATTATATAAGCTCTTCAATTTCGTCTTGATGCATACTCATTTATCCAGGTGAGTAAATCTCCAAAAGTTGATTCTGTTCATCTGGACGTAGCGTTTTCAGTGGGAGACGTAACGTTTTCAGTGGGAGAAAACGCTACATCTCCCACTGCAACCGCTACGTCCAGATGAACAGAATCAACTTTTGGAGAAGCTCTGCAATTATTTGTATAATTGGCAGAAAAGTCATCAAAATTGCTTTTATGCGCAGAATTACATAGACACCTGACCTGACAGAAATGCAATTTGCACCAAAGCCCAAAACAACTAAAAAAAAATGCTCTAAAACCATTGTGTCAAGGCTGAAAGGGCAAAAATGCGATACGCTAAGGGCTCATTCATCAAAAATACTTTATTTAAGCTGGAAAAAAGGCAAATACATCAAACAGACAAAAGAAATCATGGAGGCCAACAGTCTTTGTCCCATTGTAACATATTGGAGTATTTATACACATAAAACTGACTTCAGTGACCAGTTTTTAGAGGTTTTGGAACCCCTGCTTTTGTGGGTATAACATCAGCTACAAGCTGTGAAACCTGCAATGTTCACAGGACTGTGGTCGAAAGACTGGCGCATTTTCAGTTGCAAAGTGCAAGTTTTACTCCTCATTAACATAACAGTCACTAAAACGAATGCCTGTTCTTAAATAACAGGCTAATTCATGGATTTAGTGCAATGTTTAAAGGAGAGCTAAAAAGACAGGCCACCCCTGCCTACTTGTTTACCCACTGCTTTATCTATGGGAATGATAAGAAGCAATATCATGGTAAGCCTGACAAAGAGAGAGTGCAAATCCAGTCACTCTGACAGACAGACTGTGAGACTGTCAGAGTTTCACTCTTAGATGGTGATCAATCTTCTGGAAAACCAGAGGCAGACAGAAGGAGGAGCCTTTAGATGAAATCATCTAAATTATCGGACGATTTAGCAATATTTGTGGTAATTTCAAATTTAAAAACAGCTATGAAAGTCTCAGCTGGAAAATATGTGAAAGCATCCCTGTTTTAAAAAATAAACATTGTATTTACACTTTGAAACAGGCCTATCACAGTTGTTTACTGCATGGAATTAGGGCAGTTCCCACTGAGACTAATCATTTTCTTTGGTAATTATGTGTTCACTCTCTTGAATCGCAGTAATGTGGAATAAATAAACCTGCAGATTGGATTTAACTCATAGTGGTTTAATGAAGTGTATCTATCTTGCTATTGCCCATTTTAATGGTATGTCACATCACCTCTAGTAGCCTACATGACTCGCTCTCAGCAGCCCTAGAGGGATATCCAATTACCTTGTGATCTGTGGTTTCTCTCTCTCTTTTGTTTTCTCCTGTGCTTTTTCTCAGTCTCTTACCTCAGTTGGTTTCTGACTGCTGGTTATTACTCGTTGGTCCTGTCAGTGCACACTCGTACAGTCATTTCAGACAAGATTCTGTAATGAAACCATACAAGTAAACCAAACTAGATGTATAAAGCATTTCACTGGCTCTTTTTTACTAATTACGGGGCTGATGACTTCACATTTGTTGAGGGAGACAGAAAAGACGTAGAACAAGTCTAACCATGAAATCTGAGTCAGTTTTGAAGCAGATGTTTTAGAAACTCGTAGCATGAAAAAGAAACAGATACAGTCAGTGAAGCAGAGCAAGCAAAGTCCATTAGTCAGCACATCTAAAAAATGACATATAATAGAGAACTTCTAAAAAAGTATTTTACAGACTCAGTTCTTAGTTGGGGCAACTTTAACAGGAATTCCTGCTTCATTGCAGCGTGGTATGGACATCAGCCAGTGCTGAGCTGTTACTGAAGCCCACATTGTTTTTATAAACAGATATATATGGTATATGGTATATTTTCCCATTCATTACATTTGATAGTTATTTTTAACATTAAAGACCATAATCCATTATTTTTTATGTACAACATTGCATCAGATCGACAGGATTTTGTCCACTTTCTTGAATTTTTTTCACCGTGTGTGTCTCTTCAAGTAATAGATTCAGTCTCTGATTTTGACACAAAGCTCAGAGTGGGTGTTAAACCTCTAAAAATCCAGCTGCATAAATGTTAATACGATTAAATAAAAAAATTCAAAGTGTTCCTACATGATCAAAGCCCCCCTGTGAACCCATGAACTCACACATGCCGCTACGCTAGTTGATCCTGCTCTGACCTGAGCATCTGTAGACCACTAATGCCTCTGGCAGATGGTTTGTGTGTGTGTGTGCATGTGTGTGTTTGTACACATCTGTGAAAACTATATTAACATTCATGTTTGTGTTTATTTGTGTTCGGTATTCAAGCAGAACAGCGCCCCAGGACAAACAGGTCAATAGTGGTGTGTCTGTGAGTCAAATCAAAAGCTAAACTCCTGATATGCCTGACTGCAGAAATCTATCAGCTTTCAGTGAGACTGAAAGTGCGTAGACACATTCTCTGAATAACCATACAACATTTTAAATGCTTCTTGTTAGTATTCCATGTAGATTTATCTTGTAAATTATGCAATATTATAGGATGATTTCTGATTAGCCAGCAAATGCAAAATTGATTTTAATCAAACTGGGACGCCTCAAACATAGACCCAGAGCAAAGCAGCAAGACTTGTAATACTTTGATTTAAATTACCATATTACCACAAGGTTTTATTAAAATGTCATGCTATGAAAAACACTGACTCAAATTTTGGTCAGTCTAATGCCTTTAAATACCACAAATACCACAAATATCTACCAATCACAGCAGATGCAAAAGCAAAACTTAGCAGGAAACCATATCAGTATTTATAGTAACTGTTTTCTTCTAAATTTTGCAGTGCACCTATATATTTTTAGTTGTTCCATCAAGTTTATATGGCTCTTGGCACATTCATGTTAACCAGCTCACTAGTTGAAGACAATTACAGTCATGCTTATAAGAAAATACACCCTATTTTCATATCAGGGCTTTAAATCAATCTGGTCCTTACCAGGTAATGTGTCATGTGCCATGTATTGTAGTACATCTGTGGTTGCATTTATCAAATTTAGGACCTGCTAAGGACCAGGTTATATTTTTTATTCATTATTTCAGAGTCCTAAAGAGCTCCAGTTGCCTTGTTTTCAAGTTCTCAAGTCTAGGGTGATTGTATGCAGGTATGCAGACTTCTTAAACAAAACGTAACCTATATTGAGGTGAAGGAAATAATTATACATTATAAACTCCATGGAAGAAAAAAACTGCACTGAGATCACATACAGAAGAAGAAATAGATAAAACAGTATGACTCAGCAAAAATACAAAGACAAACTGAGGCTTTAAGCATACACGAGAGGTAAATCAAGGGAAGTGGACAAAGGAGGGTGATAAGACACAACTAAAATGAATTGAACAAGGCAAGGAAGTAAAAGTAATTGCAGGGTACAAGAGACAAATTACCATTACAATAAATCAGGAAGGGGATAACTGAAAACACTGAATATGGAGAACTCGACACAGGAAGAGGAACAAAATCTCATAGGAAACAAACAGTAACCAAAAATCGAACAACTGAGAACACAGAATACCTTCCTGATGCAACCAGTAGGGCTTTGCAAAACAGGGATCTTTCACTTGTCAGGCAAGTGTGTAAACCACTACATTACAGGCCAGCTAGCTTCCTCTGTGACAGTTATCTGATAATGTTTAACCTTTTGCAACAAGCGTATGCTCCACTGCTTCTTTTTTTTTTTCTTTTAACTTCCTGTCTGCAGGGGAAGTGGAAGCACACTATGGAATGAAAAGATGTTTTTGAACACAGCCTTTCAGCCTAATTGTCTGAGCTGTGCTTTGTGTAGAAAATCATGAGTTTTAATCTGTCTCATCAGCAGTCTTTTGAATCTAAGGTCACAGATTGTCCTGGATTACATAAGTGCCATTGTAAAGGCTTGGCCACACTATAGGCTACAGTATATCCTCTGACTTGTGTTATGATGAGTAACCAGGGTAAATTGCATTGAGATTATGTAAGAAATTCCCCCCAACATCAACAAATGATGTGTTCTGAAATGTCTCAGTGTTTAATTTGTTTCATAATCAGATAGTCAGCCTGTAAGGACAGGTATAGGAATGCTTCAGAGGACGCAGCCGAGAAATATGACTGCGTAGCTGATAGAAGAGTTTACAGAGTGGGTTTGTGCGTATTGTTTTCATCTGTGCGTTACGTATGTGTGTGTCTGTGTGTGTCTGTGTGTGAGGTGTGGCTCTGCCTTGCGTTACCTTTGCATTCCAAACTACACCAACTCAAATGCACGAATGCTATGGCAACTCACAAGGCACTATAAATCAGACACCCACCTCTCCTTTGAACACGCCATTAATTCCTGCTGCCTGGGTCTCAGAGGCATACGGTTACACAAGGGGGATACCTTTGAATGCTCAGGTTTTAAGAGGGACAACCTGTAGAGAATAAAGCGAGTCCTGAGGGACCGGGTCCCCCCCTCGCTCTGTGTAGTGTTTCCGACAAGCAGTAAACAGACTGACTGCAAACAGAGGTTTCTCCATTCTTTCATCATTTCTTTCAAGCACCTGTTGAAAATGTTCCAATTTCACTTTGTTTTTTTTTTAAATGTAATTTTATTTTCAGCTGAGGGAAGTATTGAGTTTCAAATGAAAAGTGGAATGTCTCCAGTGACTGGCTTAAAGAGTAATCTTCACATGCAGGCCAAATGCAAACAAAGACCTTTTGGCGTTGTGACAGGATATCTTTTTATGGGGCCTCCTGTGGTAATGGGAAGTGACACTCAGGAACAGACAGAAACCTGAGCAGCACAGTACCTGGTTTGTGAATTACTCCAAACAAACTGAGTGAGAGGGCAAAAGTTCTGAACCTCTCCTTTTGGCTTGGGTATTCGTGTAATGTGAAGAGGCTTCACAATTAGCAAAAAACAGTGCCTGCTCACATGTACTGAATGGCATGGGAAATGACCAAAACAGCATCTCATTAAGTTCTTGTAAGCATGTCATTTGATATGTGGTGCTTTTGTTTTAACTATTCCGCTTTGGGGCTAAATGTCAGCAGAGCTCTGGAGAGGCAGCACTGAATGCATCTTCAGGGAACTTATGATGATTGATCAAGCAGATGTGTTGTCACACCATAACAAGCATCAATAAGCACAGCAGTAAGTGCCATTTTACAAGCAGGACCATCAATAATCGAAAAAGTGGGGCATTGGAGAGCACTTCTTGTACCAATAAAAACGGGATACAAACACATTAACTTTTAGAACATGTACCAGTTGAATGTACGGCTGAATGATTACATTGCAGGTCATACAATTCTACAATGAAAAGGATAACGAGAACATAATACCAACACTTTACCACGTATGGGTCTGACAGTCTGGAGAACCACATTTACTCTTGGATCATTTATTTTCCCAACTTAAATGCCTGCATGTGCCTTACATATTTACATCAAACAACCAACCCCACACTGAAATACCCCCCAAAACTGTTTATTACTGAAAACATACTCATGCATCCAATGTGTCTATACAAACAGTGCTCCTTATTCTACACAGAGTTACTCACTGCACTACATGCTTAAAGGGATGCTGTAAGCCAACATTTTAACAACTGGTCTGAAGATGGACTTTAAAAGAAGTGTTGATGTGTTTTTGGTATTTTTTGTTTTTGTTTTTCTCACTTTTTTTGAGGAGCAGGAAATGTGGTTTTGATATGTAAAAAATTTTTGCATTACGTAAGACAATTATGATAAGGAAATGCACAGAGCTGTGCAAGTCTTGAGTTACCCTCTTCATTTTTTATATGTGGTTAAAAGTGCTAAAAGTGCTCTGAAGCAATAGTTCTCGAGGCTTTCTGAATGACTTTCAAAGTTTTTCTTTGGACATTAGCTGCCTTTCCACTCATTTCCATTCCCAGCCTTGTACCGGATCATTTCCAGAGTGATTTTTTTTTTTGTTTGATTCTTAAACCACTAAACACCGACCTCTGAAGCACCCAAGTATAAAAAGGACACCTAACACCTAACAAATTTCTTCCCTTAGTTGAAGTTGTGAAAAATTACAGCAATAACACAGTTTGACAGACATAAAAAGTATTTTTGGACCAACAAAGGTGATTGCCTAATGGGCTATTAGCAGACAACTTGGTACATATCTCAGTATACTGTGCAGTGTGTCCTTAAAAATGAGGAGGCCTGAAAAAACAGCAGATAAACAGCACCTGAAAATCATATCTATAAGAAATAGGCAAAATCATGCGCAGACCTAACATAGGACCTTAGAGAGCTATTCAAGCCTTCAACTGAGCCATCTACTGTTCATTGATAACTGTAAAGAAACCATTCTTAAGGAAGGGAAACAGGGAGAAAAGACTGAGACATACAAAATTATACAAGAAGAAGCTCCAACAGTTCTTACATAGTGATGAGTCCAAATTTCAGATTTCTGGTGCAAATCTTCATCGGTGCGTCAGTCAGAACAGAGGTACAACAGTGAGTTTCTGCAGCTATCTGTAAAACATTCTAGAGACTCTGTTATGGTTTGAGGCTACATTACAGCCAGTGCTGTTCGGGATGTTGTAAAAATTAAAATGTGCTTTATTGGAAAGCATCTGATTGGCAACTTCTTCATTTTTCAGCATGAAAATATTCCAAACCACAGAGCCAGTGCAGTAAAAAAATAAAAATAAATTAAGCATGTCGGGATGGAAAACACACAGACTGGCCTCCCCAGAGGTTAGACCTCAACGTTATTGAAGCAGTGTGGGATCATGTGGAGCAGCCAACATCCACAGAAGAGCTTTGAATGCTCTTCAAGAAGCCTGGAGATTATTCCTGAAGACTACTTAAAGAAATGGGAAGAAAGCTTGGCTCAGAATAAAGTTGTTCAGACTAAATATTGACTTTCAAGCTCCTTAGTTTCCAAAAAATGACTACACCTATTTCCCATTTTCCTTGGCACCATACATATGTGTGTCTATGTATTAAAAGAAGAAAACCTAATAGGAAGACATGCATTTTATGGAATATTCAATTTGGACTAGCTTTCTAGCTAATAATAGGAACAGCTTTCATGTTATCTCTTTCATTTTAAAGCCCAGTAATTCACTCTGCAGCGCATTAATGTAAAACTGCGAGCTTCTTAGCTGTATAGCCTACTTTATTATCACTCTACTTATCAGGACTGACAGTAGCCCACCACTGTGCTGTTTCTGTCTGACCTCAGTAATGTCTTTAATTATCAGAGGACTATTTCTTCTATTTCCTTCTATTTCTTGCTACTTTGCATTAAAATCCACTTATCTCCTCTGTGAATTTAATTTTAAAGGATTGCCCCTTTAATAATTCACAGGGAAGTGAGAGCAGGTAGAGTGGTGTTATTTCCAGCAGCGGATTGGACACATAGATGTGGGTGTTTAAAGCCTAAATCTGTCTTTCCCTGCATATAAAAATGCACTAACATTAGCGTTACAGAGTCATTTTAATTAATTTATTCTGTACCTGTGTGGAAGTGATGATGGTGTAGAAGTAAAGGGACATCAGGAGGGAAAACAACATGCATCATACAGAGGTGTCAATGCCATGCTCGTATTTCACTATCCTCGTGTTGTATCTGTGGCTGGGACCTGGGCAATGTGTGACTGGCTCTTTTCCAACAGCATCCTCATGTCGCAGCGTACAGGGACGTTACCTCCATCTGAGTCTCCTGAGCTGCATACACAAGCTCAGTGCAGCCTGCAGCATGCCAACAAACTGCTAATTCAACAGTGTTGATAGTATGGCAGAGGTCCTTCATACGAGCCAAATTACCATTCACTGGCTTTGGCTTTCTTCCTAATTTATGGCATCATTGTAAAAGTTAAGCAGCTAAAAATGCTTTATGGGGCATACTGTACTCACTCCCAAAAACAAACTCATAGCACATTTAGGTTATCAGTAATAAGGAATACATAATTTATTGTACATTTCATTAGTATACTAGACAGTATAGTATAGTAGACATAGTGTACTTTAGTGGAAATAACAGAAGACTCTATACAGTCATGCAAAAAAATGCTTTATGCAGACGAAGGTCACTCATATCCTGTTTCTATAGGAATTAAGAACTAAATCACAGCCAGGTGCTGCTACTAAATACACTTAATTAACTGATTATCAGCTGGTGTGGGCACCTCTGTAAGAGCAGAGGTTTTGGCAGGTTAGTCTGCAGGTTTCAGGAGTGTGTAAACACAATGCTACAATATCCCTAGAAGTGGATGTCCCAGTAAATTTACCTCAAGGTAAGAGAATGCAATTATCAGAGAAACAGGGGGAAAAAAAACATCTCAGGTATTAGTTATCATGTTAAATATTGAAGTTCACAACAGCACAATTAGAAAAAAGACTGAACAAGTTTGACAAGTTTGGAAGAATTGTAAGGAGAAAGTTTCTCTAAAAAGAGCATTGCAGCACATCGTAGGTTTACAAAGCTGCATCTGAACAAACTTGGCTGAAACTGGGTCACACAGCAGGACAATGATCCCAGCACATCGGCAGGTTTACAGCAGAAAAGAATCAAGGTGTTGCAATGGCCCAGTCAAAGTCCCGACTCCAAACTGGTTGAAATGCTGTGGCCAGGCCTCGAATAAAAGCCCTCAAACCTCAATAAACTGAAGCAATTTTGGAAATAGCGGGCCAAAATTCCTCCACAGCGATGTGAGAGACTGATAAAGTCACACAGAAAACAATTGCTTCAAGCTGCCTCAAGCTACTGAGTCATGAGATGTACTGTTTTTCAGTGGGCACCCTGCTACTCAAGGAGCCACACCCCTCAGTAATGCTTAGCATTAAGACTTAATAAATTTAAGTTAGTGAGTTATAAGTAAATGAACCCCTAGTAACAAAGGGGATAAATTGGCTGCAGAAACCATCACTTTTTTGTACCAGGCTGTAAACATGTTAATTCCTGTTGTAAAGTTGGGCATTTTAACACAGTAGTCTCAGGGAGAATGACTTGCTTTTGGGACCTGCCTCATGTGGTCATTAGAGGGACTCCAATTATCCTCATCCTTTTTTGGTACATCTGCTTGACTTTTAAGAGGTTTCTGCTTGGATATAACATGAATTAGGAAGAATTTAGTGAAATTACATTTCCCCGCACACTTGTTATTCAGAAATTTTGTGTGGAAAACTTCTTGTAGTAATGCAGTGTTTCTGAGCGGTCCTATCCGTCTGCTGTGTTCCTCTCATTTGGATGTTCCCACAGTATCTCAGTTTTATATGACAGCCTTTCCTCCTGTGACTTTGCAAAATGACACTACATGAAGCTAATGAAGATTCTCAGCACAGATACACTTCAGTACAGGAACAACACGTACCACCTCCTGTACGAATTTCATATAACAAAAGCAAAAAAACTATACATTTTTGTGCAATGCATTGTTGCCTGGGCCATGTCTAATAGCTGAATGTGCCTAGAAGCTTCTCACACATCATCCAGCGCTCTTATGCCACGCACCAATCTGAATTACCCCATTAGCAGAATTATTACATGTGCTGTGCTGCCAAAAATAGATGAAATGCAACAAACTCTTAATCCTCTTGAGAGGATTGCAACTCTTTCCAAATTCAACAGGTGGTCTTGTAAAAGATATCCCTTTTCCTGGATCCAGTCTCCGCTCTGCCACTTATGTTGATTGTCTTAGCTCTGCTATAAATCTTTGAGTTTCAGGATACTGCGAGGGTCTGTGTCCAATCAATTCATATTCATGGATGTGTCCTTCACAGGCAATAGATCAGATCAATGGGATCCTTGGATTTGAGGCTTGACAGATTGAGTACTGTTGGGTTTTTATCTTAGATTTTTCAAGGAGTCATCAGAGCCTGTCTCCTTTGCTGTATTTATGTCCTGCTACAGAAAATCAACATTAAATCTTCAAAACTAATTCTGGTGTTGTTTTAAACAGTACTTTCTTTTTAAATTAGTCAGGAGACAAGTGTTAATTGCTCGTTTCAGTGTCATTTCTTGATAAGATGTTAGAGGACACACTCAGTTAAAAGGTTAATCTCTATGGATGACTGAGTTCATCCACACTGACTGTGTTTGTCAGTCCCTGAGCTATGCTGCCAGTAATGGAAACCAGCAGGGGTCCAGCCAGGCTCAGTAGCAGCAGCAGTGTGTTTTTCTATTACTCTGTCACCGTGATGAACAGAAGCAGGCGCAGTCCTGGGGGTAGCAGGGGAAAAAAGGGGTGGAGGGCAACAGAACCCCAGAGAAGCTTGTGTTGATCCACACTCTCTTTGCTTCAGAGGATCTCTTGATCCAGTCTCAGGGCTTTCAGAATAAACTTGCACAAGCCAGTGGACCTTGGAGCCATGAAGTAGTGACCATCATTTGCAGCCCGAAGGTTAAAGTTTAAGATTAGGGGAAGTTGGGCTGTGTATTTTTAATAAATAAAAAGTATATACACGTGTACTCTGTAAGCCAGCAGGAGTGTGGCCACTGGGCCGACTGCATGGCAGGCAGGCAGGCAGCAAGCAGGCTGGTTGGTTAGGAGCTCCTCCCACCTCCTTGTGCTCTCCCCCACGTTGCTGCAGAGGGCTGCGCTCCAGCACTCCACCTCTGCACAGTGCAACAGCAGCAGCAGCAGCATGCCTGGCTGGAGCCGAAAACAGCCCGCAGCAGCGCACAGCCTCCTGCGTCTTTAACCTGTCGGTGGTGGAATACTCGAAGACAGACGGATATCGACATCTGTGGGAATCACGAGAACATTTGCACTTGTGTTCATTATTTTAGGTCTATTTTTTTTTTTTTTTTTTGAACGCTTTTGTGTTACCAGGCAGGACGAAGTCCGTGCAGGTAAGCAGTCGGCGGATAACCTTGGCTACTTCAGCATGGTTTCATTGTAGGTGCCATTTATTTCCTCCCTCCCTTTATTGCCTTCGCATAGGCGACACCTGCTTCATCTGCTGAACAAAGTTGTTTCACTTGAATTTTCTATAGGCGTGCGCGTTGTATTATTCATTCAGGTAATGGATTTTTTTCTAAATAACGCACTATTCTAAGGACATCATTTTTCTTTTACATTTAATCTACAACAACCCATCGCCGACCAAATTTGGCACGGCGACAGCAACGTTTACCCAAATCTTCACGCACCTCATCTAAAAACAGAATCTCAGACCGAAACACGTGGGGTGTTTACCGCAAGTCGAGCGGATGTTAAAGCTGATGCTCGCAAAATAGACCGATAATGTATCTAAGATGGGGGTTTAGAGGAAAGTTCACAAGTTATTTCGGGGTTGTGGGGTTGGAAATACCCCCCTCGTGACTGTGAAAAAACCTGGTTGCGCCCCCAGAATGAATGAACGGGGCCGTGTGAGTGAGCAGGCGTGACAAATGTTGCCCGAAAAGGGATTTGTATTCAAAGTGAGGGACTACACACTGAAGTGACCTGCTTATCAGACTGTGACGTGAACTAGAGGTTGTCCAATTATTTTGATTATGTACGAGTGGATGTGTTTTGTTTTTGTTTTGTGTGTGTTTTTCCCCGCTTTGTGGGCCTGTCATCCAATTAAGTGTGCGTTTGGTCGCACGGCACAGAGCAGCTCCTTAAAAAGCAGTCAGTAGGACAAGTCGGTGGATTACAGTAGCCCTAGAGTAATAACTATCAGATGACCTACACTTCATAGCGACTGTCTCTGCGCTTGTTTGCTTACGCGTACATGTGCGCGCGCGTGTGTCTGTCGGGGTATGAGGTGGGGTTGGAGGGGTGTCATGTGTGTCTGTAGGTGGTTGACTCCTTGGTTATGCGCTGCTGCGTAAAGATTCAGGATTCAAAGTGCATGCTCACACCCTGCTCATCAAAGGGGAAAGATCCAATTTTAGGTTCAGCAGTTGGTTATAATGTTCAGAATCTTTGAGATTACCTTTGGATGTGTTTGAAATATCAGTGTGTGTGTGTGTGTATGTGTGTGTGTGTGTGTGTACAAAGGTCGAAAGAAATGAGGGCAGAGGCTTGTTAAGGTTTACACAGTCTATATGAGGTGGTGGCTCAAAACTGTAAATTCCACATCCATCCTCAAGTCATTTTTTAGCCCCCAACTTCTCACACGCTCATGAGATATTCTCCATAGTCTGTGTCTTATATCGAAGGTACTGCTTCACTTTTTCTTCAACTTCTTGTTGCTGCGTGTGAGAGCTTTTTTTACTTTTAGCGAGAGGAAGTGAGAGAAATTGAACTGTAAACTTGAGAAGGTGTGGGGAATGTAGACCACAGGGTCTGTCTCTGTTAAAACAAGTAGCGTTGACCATGTCAACAAGAGCCAAAATAACCAAAACCGTGTGCAGCTTCATTTGTGTCCCAGTGTTGCTGTGCAAATGCAGACAAGAGTGGCAGAAGTGGTCTCAGGTGAAAATCCTGCGTGGTCGATGGCGACTCTCTGTCGAGAAAGCGGAGCCTAAAGTTCACTGGCAGCAGGTCTGTGCTCTCGAGAACCAGTGGCCCAATAATCCCTTGCGCCTCTGATCAGTCATCTCTCCGCATGACTCATGCACGGGGCTGTAAGATGTTAGCCAAGCTGCAGTTTCCTCTGTTGTCGCAGGAACGGTAAAACAAACAGTGAGCTAGCGGATGCCTTCCTGCATGAACTGAGTCAGACAGAACAAAGAAAAATGTAAACATGCATCTTATCTTTGCCGGCGGGACCACTCGTCACACCCTGTGGCATTATTGGGTCATAAAGCAAGAATTAACTGGAGTCTTAATAGGCCTAACCTTTATAATCTTAAGTATTTTTCAATCCGTGGCTACGTTAATGCTTAATGTCACTCTAATGTTTCTCTGTGATGAATCACAGGTTAGCTGAGAACTTTCCTCAGTCGTAAGAGGAATTGTGGATCCTCCTGCCTCTTACGACTGTTTTCCAGCCGGTGCATCTTAAATAGCGAGCTAATGTGGCCGTATGTCACTGCATCACCTTGTTGAAAGGCAATTAAAGCTGTGTCAGGGGCATAAATAGAGACACACACCCCCACCCCGCTCCCGGCTGCGAGGAAACAAATGATCTCTCTGAAAAGGTGTTGATCTTCTCTCTGTCAGACCAGTTAAACGGGGCTCAGCGAGGGAGAGGAAGGAGGTGCGTGGTTCAGTTGTGTTTGTGAGAGGTGGAGGACGCACATGTCGTTTGTGTGTTCATGTGTAGAAGACAGAAGTGGGGTGGGGGGTCATCGTGGGTGTGAGATTCACCCTGGTGAGACTTGCGCCTTTAGACATTCCTGACATTCCGACCTCCGGGATGCTTGAGGCTCCTCCGTCTTCTGGTAGCACGCTGGGGGCGGCAGAGGGCTCTGGAGGGCTTTTATGTTGCCAGGCTCACACCGGCAAAACCCTTTGGTTGAACAGAAACCACATACCCTCTAATTTAAGAGGGCATGGGAACATGCAGTGCACGCAGACATCAGGTCTTCTCAAGTTACATCCATGAATGACACTTAAGTCTTAACAAGTCTTCTATGGAGTCAGAGACACTTGTCAGCCTGGGCCTCCTTGTCTTTGAGTTTTTAAATAGATGCTTGAACTTTTCACTATTTTTTTTTAAATGTTTGTTAGGATTTATGACAGAAGATCATGCATATGTTAGTAGTTTAAAGGCAAAATGAATAAAAACAGTCTGATATCTTTTCTCCGGGCATCTAAAAAGAGATATGAGCTGTCAGACAGTTTGATGTTTTAAAAGTTAAGAACTTAAGGGCTGGATGAGATTTTTACATCAGTTTTTTTTTTTTTTTTTTTTTGGGTGTCAAAGACGTGGGATTATTGTTATGACTTAATGTAATCACTTTTTGGCCATATGTCTAACTCAAAAACTGCATTCTTCTCTCTGCCTTTTACATGCTACCCTACGACCGACACCCCGTGTCGCAAAATCAGCCATGACAGGTTATCCTGCATCTACCAGATACTCCCAGAGCCACCTCTGACCAAACCGGATTTAGTGAACCCAAGATGTCAGCGTGCAACGACTTTGCAGAACACGTGTGGAAACCCGGCTCTTGTAAGAACTGCTTCCACCCGTTCAGCGCACACAAGACCGTTGGCTTCCCGGATGGCGGCGCACCAGCTGCATGTTTGAAGAGCAGCCCGGGAGGTGATGAGGAAGCTTTAGTGACTGCGCCTTCACCCTACAGCAAGCCGACGATAGCTGTGAAACCTACTATGATGAGCCTCGACACCGGCGATGCTGCAGATGTCAACATGAACATTGAGCAGGTGAGCCTCTCAAATGTTTACATTTTTTATTTTTGTCAGCTGGATGTCTGTTTGGTAATGTGTGCTCATGTTTGTTTGTAGGAGGAAAACACAAAGAGCCCAACTGAGAGGCTGCGCCTCAAGCAGCTCTTAGACCTGTCGTCTCTTTACATTGATAACAGCGGCTGCAATAAGGCCCACAGAGACGCAGTTCTCCAGAGTCCCGACGCCAAGAAAGACTGCAACAACTGCTTCTCTTTGACTCCCTTGTCCCCCACTATCCTGCCCACTGACTCTAAGATCATCAGCAATATCTATGTTACCCAGGAGGAGGGTCGAGGTTCTCAGAGTTTAAAGAAAAATGCCAATGAAGACTCCTGCAGGCAGCAGAATAGTACAGCTGCTCTCCGAACCAAAAGCACTTTTAATGGAAATGTTGTGACTACCAGGTTGAATTATCAAGAATGTCATCAGGCAGCTGTGGAGATACCCTTTTCACTGGATATTGTCCCTACTAGCCCTGCCACAGTCCATAGCAATGGTACGAACAGTGGGAGTGCGACCGGTGTTACCACAAAGACATCCAGCACTTCTTCCACTTCCTGTGTGGACGTCGCTAGCCCTAAATCTCTTCGTCCTATCCTGTCCAAACAGAGCAACCTATCAGACTCCTCTTATTCTTATCGTAGCAGCACAGATTCACTTCCTGGACCGGAAGGCTCAGGAGGAAGAAAAGACAGCTCGAGGAGCCCCCAAAGCCCACCATCTATGGATAGCCCACGGTCAACTCCCACCTTTTTCAGTGGACAGAAAAGCTCAGAGCCCATTTATGCTGAGAGCACTAAGAAAAAGCGCAAGCAGCAAGAAAATGGACTGCAATCTCAACCTGAGTCGCCAAACCAGACTGAGGAGTCCCTAAGCTCTGAGCATGACCTCTCAGGAGACAGTCAGCGGGCCACCATCACTGTAATGGCTGCTCACATGGAGGGGAACAACAGGACTTTCTACTTGAGCAGCCCGGATTCGGCTGTTAGCACCCAGTGCCACTTCAGCCCCACGGCTCGTAAAGACCAGAGCAGCCCTGCTTTCCATTGGCCCAGCCCCAGCCACAGCACAGGCTCTCTGGCCACAGAAGTAGGCTGTGCCCCCACTCTGCACCCCAAGCCCCAGTCCAGCCCACCAATTCCTCCAAAGAGGAACACCCGCTCCCCAAAACTGGGCACCTCTAGCCTCTCATCGTCCATGTCGTCTCCAGTCCCACTTCCTGAACTTCCCAGACTACTGACCTCCAGCCTCTCTCCGTCTGTTTCATCTCCTGTCCCTCTCACTGAACTCCCCATGCTTTTCTTCGTCTCTACTAAAGAGGCCACTGCGGAGAACCAGAGCCCAGCGCCCGAGCGATGGCACAAGCCCCACCACCACAGCTCTGGCTGGAACTGCCGCATTGAGGAAGAGGAGGAGGAGGAAGAAAGAGACCGGAAAGAGACGGAAAAGAAAAAGTTAGCCGGCAGTGCCGAGGCAACCTCTCGGGTGACAGGCATAGTCAGTGGTGCTGCTGTCTGGAAGGAGGCCAGGGACTCGAAGGCCCACAGTGGCCCCCCTCCACTGACAGAGCCAGGCACGGCCCCCCCAGCTGCCACTAACAATGGTGCCTATCAGGGGGAAACTAAGGGCAACGGCGCAGAGGCGGAGGGCAAGCATAACGGGAGCATGCCTGCAAAGCAACCGTTGCATGGTGGCTCATCAGAGCCGCTGGCACCAGGGAAGGGAGCTACCAGCAATGACCCCAATCCACCGCCTCCCCCACCCAAGAAACTGCACAGGTAAGAATAGCAAAGCACTGTTTTTGTTTTACAGTCCCACATTTGGTTAACCCTTGAACAGGACAGAGCAGCAATGCCGCAGATCTCAGAAAGATCTATGACTTTTTTTTTTTTTATTACTAAATGTGCTTTTTCAGTTAATCATGTTGTCAAAAGCAGTGACAGAATAGCATCTAGATGGTTGAGCCTAATTGAGGCAACGACACTGCTTCGTCACTCATGTTGACCAACAAACACAAAATATCTCAGAAGGTGTTCATTAACTGTGCTACATCACTTTGTTCAGAGTAGCTGGAAATGGTCACAGGCACAAATGCTTTTATCTGATCATCTAATATCCAAACATGTAACCACTGACATTGTCTTGCTTTTTGCATAAGAATCTAACACACATAGATACTCTTCAAGAAATGGTAAATGGTGATAAAACCCATCAAATGCACAACTTGGCTTAAGGACAGGGGAACTGAAATATTGTTTATTCAAAGGCAGCAGTGAAAAAGTGTGATAGATACATGGAGGTAAGCTGTTGACATACTGTAATGCAGTTTTACTGTAATGCAGGTTTATCACATGTGAATTGCCTGTTGTAGCGAATACTTGTTCTGTTGTTTTGTCTCAGTGACTTGCATTAGGATTTTTGGGACTGTGGTTTGATTATATTATTTAATTTAGCACTTATAACATGCACTTGGGCCTGAGGTAATGCTCTCCACAAAGGCAGTGCTTATAAATAAAATAAACTTAATGCAGTTCTGATGCATTTATTTCATGCATGTCACTATTCAGTGTCTGTGACCGTACATATGTGCAGATACAGTATCTGACTGCAGTCATCAGTGTGAAACTCGCAGTGCCTTCTCCTTTCATAGCATCATTATTCAGCCTCCATTCTAATGCCTTGTGATCATTCAGACTCTTGCAGAATATTCCTTAATGCACGCCTTGTTCTATTCATGCTAGCAGCGTGACCTTTTTCAATTGTAATTAATGCACAAAGTACGTCTGTTAAGTAGTCTGCTGCTATGTCAAGTTACTGTAAATTTGTTTTGGCTGCACCACAGTAGACGATGAATGCAAAAAGCGTTTGTAGTACTGTGGAAAACTCTTGAGTAGCCCTTCATTTCTTTATATTTTAATAGAAAATTGGCAGTAAGTGCAGTGATTTATTGAAACATCTTTAAACATACACGAAAATACAGTGTACACAGCAAAAACGAGCCTTATATAAAAGATTTCTAACAAGCATGAAAGCCAATATTTATTCATTAACACAGCCTGAACCCTCTTAGGCATGAAAGTAGTCTTCAGGAATAGTTCTTCCTGGAAAACTGTCAAAGCTCTTCTTTGGATGTTGGTGGCATTTGACTGTATTGTGGTTGGGATCTTTGTCAGTCAGATGCTAGTGGGTCCAAATCTGATGGCATTTTTCTGTGTTCATAATTCCATCAATTTTGACAAGATCTACAACACCTCTGGCTAAAACACATCCCCAAACTGTGACAGAGCCTGCACCATGTTTTTACAGATGGCTAGAGCCACTCACTGTTCTACATCTCTTCTGATGTCCTTGGTACATATTGACAGTGGTTTGAATCAGAACTTTCACATTTGGATTAGTCGCTCCAAGACCTGATTTTCTGTCAAATTCTTATATAAAGCCACCTACCTCCACCGTTTTCCCTATTTCCTTCTGCATGAATGGCTTCTTGACAGCCACCCTTCCATTAAAATTATTTCTGATGAGGCCTTAGTGAACAGTACATTGGATCAACTGACGGCCCAAATACATCTCTCAGCTCCTTTTTCAGGACTTTATTAGATTTTTCCCACTCTTTAAAGACATGACTTTCAGGTGCTGTTCAGATATTTTCAGGACAAACTGCACCACATGCTGAGAAGTGCCAAATTCAAGCTGATAGCTCTCTGGGAATCACCTTGTTGGTGCAAAAAATACTATTGTATGTCTGTCAAAATGTGTTATTTTTGGGAGTTTCATAGATTCAATCAGCTAAAGAAATGGAAACAAATTATGTCTTCTTACAACAGACTGCTAGTAACAAAGATACAATTTAAAATGGGCCCTCTGGTAAGTTTTCTCTTATATGTAAAAACAACACTGGTTCACATCCTGTGAGTTAAGAGCCTTTTTCATCCTTCAGTGATTCAGAGGTCAGTGTTAAGAGGTTCAATAAACAAAACCAAAAAAAAAGCATTACTCAGAAAATAGGCAGATGCAAGGACTAGACTAAATATGATTTTTTTAAAGCAGCAAATATGCAAAGAAAAACTTGGAAAAATCTTCAGAAAGCCCAGAGAACTATTGCTCAAGACCTCTTAAACATTCCAAGAAAATCTGACTTCTTTGAAGAAAAATATATAGAAATGAGACCAGAGGTGACATTTTCACAGTACTGTGTTTGTTTGTGTGTATGATATTTCTGCTGAAATACACATGCTGGTCATTTGTGTGGCTTGGTAATCACGTTTAATTACATCATGTGCTATATATGCAAAATGATGAATGCTCATGTTCGCACACTCCTTGGTCTTTGCAGTCATATGTAAGCTCTAAAAAAAAAATGCACAGTTGCCTTAAACTGAAGCTGCGTGATTCTAAGAATACATTGTGCTGTCTGAGTCAGTTTTCCAAACAAGAAAAAGAGAAGAGGCTCTGTGTTGAAGTTATTAGAGCATCAAATGAACCCCCTCCCCCCTTAAAATAAACTTTGCTTTGTCTATAACAGTGCAATGAGGTGCAAGCCACACACACACAATGTGACTTCCCCTACGCAAGCACGCGTTTTCTCATCTTGAGCTAGATTCGGCCAAAGCTCAGAAGACGTCACAGACCGCTGATCACGTTTCAGTGGGGCTTTATGTTTGCGGTAATTCTAGGAAGGAACCGTTTTTGCTGTTATGACGTTGCCAACATTCTGCGCTGATAAAAATACCTTGTTGGGACACATGTGGGAACACGCCTTTACCCAGTGACAGCTCTAGCTTTGTGGCATTCCAAGTTTATCAGTGGGTTTAATTTGTTTAAGCAACAAGCGACCCTGGTCACTACTGGAGACACGGTACTGGAGAGTAGTTCCACATTCCCGACTCAAAGACATGAGTACACGTCCCCTTTGAAGGAGCATTTTAAAGTTCTGAATCATTTAAAAGCCACAGATGGTTTAGAAAAATCTGGCTCCCAGAGCCTTTGATCACAGCATAAAACACCAAATTTTGCTCTTTTATTCCGTGTAACAGGTCATCCACAATGGATGATATGTCGGGTCGGACCTAGGAGGTGTTCGCTTTTGTGCATGTGCCTACGTCATGGATGAGTGTGCATGATTAAGTAGCCTACTCCTTAACAAGGAAGGCGTGTCAACTGGTGTGTAAATGTTGCCAAAGAGGGAGGGGCTTTAGTGAACAGATTGCTGCCCCCCGGGGCAACTCCCAAACTGTTCCAGCCTGGCGATCAGTTGCCACAGATAGAAGTAGATTTTATAGATCAGCATTGTGGACTCGACTTGGGTTTGAATTGGCTTCGCTCTGTGATCTGCTGTTCCAAGATTTGCTGCCCCTCCCTGCACAAAGCCTTCCTGATCCCCTTTCTGCTGCACAACAGATAGCATCTTGTTGCAGTCTGGCAGACTTGAAGGCTTTTCTAAAGTGAACTCGTAGGTGAATGAAGTTAGAAATGTGGGCGCTTTAACTCCTCGCATCTAATGGATGCTGTTGCTTTTCTTGTGAGACACTTTAAATACACACATTACTCGTGTGGCACCAGAGTTGTGTTACCTACACACGGCGTGGCTCTAGGGAGCCGCTAGCATGATCCAGGGGCGTTTTGTACCAACCGGCCCAGCAAGGACCTCAGCATGAGGTAGGCACCTGACGACAAATTATTATCCTGCATCACCAGTGAGACACAAAATCTGACTGCTATGTCATTAGGCTGGTGAAGAGTTTGCGTTTCAGGTTGCTTCCTAGATTTGCTTTTCTCTCTCTTTTTTTTTTTTTTCCCCCCCCCACATCAGATGCCAAAATTTAGATGCAGCATTGCATGTGGTCAAATTTGTTTCCTTCCTCTTTTACAAACTGCCATTTGCTCTTCTTCTAATCTCATGTAATGTTTTTCCACTTTCTTGATCTAATTCTCTGTTTTAACAAGTCTCCCTGGTGCAGTAGAAAGAAGTGGTAAGATGAAAAGCTTGATAGTTCTAATAGATTTTACATTCTTAGACAGGAGGAGCGACAGAGTTGCATTTCAAAGATTGTTTTGGGGGGGGTTTTAACACGTGAGCTGAGCGGCGGTGAATAAGAAAAGAGGGAAAAAAAGCTGACAAATGATGACAAGGTAGGCCTGGAGCTGTCTGCAAGAGATAGCAAGGATTTGTGTCAAACATTAATGGATCTTTGGTTTATAAAACTGTACAGCCTTGGTAACTGTCCTACAGTCTTTGGAGGCAAACAATGTGTCTCTTTATTCTCTGTTGGAACATGTAGAGGTTGCACAACAAGCGGGAGAAAATATAACCCAGTGTTACAGAAATGCAATATACAGCTTTTTACCCCCTGTGAGTCTTTATATTAAAGGAGGACATGAGATATTTATATTGTTCATAATATCACAGAGATAGAGTTCAATCCATTCCTCTCTGGCAGAGACTCATAAAAACTAACACTGCAAGCTTTGCAGGGATCGTGTTCATTGCATTGCATGGTGTGTCTCCTACCACCTCTGCTTCCTGCAGCATACATAAAGGATGGACGGTGTATTATAAATTAATCGGGTGTATTCTTAATACTCTTTAACCAGCTTAGCCCGTGACTAAAAGATTACATCTCTATATGAAATAGCCCTGAAAATCCAAGTATGTTTGTATATGAGCATCTGACCTTTTGCACGTAAACATACAAAGTGCATGCATGCTTTCGCTCCCACCGCATCATTTTATGTGTTTACCACAAAGAACGTCCTAAGTAAGAGTCAGGAAGTGAAATCAGTTCAATTAGCCTAACCTCCGAGAACTACAACACTCCTGCAGTTTGGTTTATATCTCATTTTACACTGTTACACTGCTATTTTACACTGTTACACTGCTATCCCTAGCTAGTTAGCTGCAACGCCAGTCCACTGCCTTTTTAAAGCTTGTCGCCCACAGCTTTATTAGTAGCACAAACACACTCACACGTCAGCAAACCAGATTGAGTGGGTTACTTACTATAATGCAACTGTTTATACTGAAACTGGGTTATGTTGTAGTAGCGGAGTTGATAACGAAGCACAAACCTCATCTGAGAGATTTACTGGAGCAATAAGAGAATCTCAAGTAAGCTTTGTTTTTTGCTGGAAAGCTGATTAGATCTACTCCGAGGAAATGAGAAACCAAGGTTATTAATAGATGTTTAGTCTGAAATCAGACATCCTACGGTGATCTTGGAAAAAATGTTGTCTTTTGGTGCATAATGTGTATTTTATACAGCACTGTATAAAGTGTGTGTATGTGGGGAGGTCTTTTAAATTATCAAACCGCAGATACCAAGTGTTCACGGCAATAAAAACCTTCACTTGAAACATTTATTTCCATTTAATGATAGGAACAAACAATAATGAGGACAAATATTGTACCACCCTAAACGCTTGTATCTCCTTCCTTGCGTGCCTCTCCTCAAGAAGCTTGCTCATCCACGCTCATCCTCCAGCATAAATCAGTGCCATTTTTTTTCACATAGGAAAATCTCATGTTTTGGATACAAATCGGAGAGATCTAGACCGAGACATGCACGGGCGCAGACATGCACATTCGCTCATAATCCCTGCGCCCATTACCATTTCTCCTGCGCCTCAGCATTTCCACTGCCTTTCATCACGGCCTCTTTTGTCTGTAAAATGATAGCGAATCCTTTAGCTAACTACCAACAGAGAATACCTAACCCTTTGTCTCCCCCCTGTGCTTCTCTCCTCTGCTCGTCTGTTTGTTCTGCTGATTTATGGTGGAACTGAAGTCAGGGGCCGGCAGATAAACGGATAGAGGAGTCATTTTGTGATGGAGGAGAGGACGGAGAGGGGCAGATGAAGGGGAGGGATGGGACCATGCTTCCCTGAGCCATTAGCAGCTGTAATGAGAAGAGCGAATAGCTGTCAGTCACCCTAATTGGTCAACTTTATTAGAAATTCTGCTCATGAACACTTTTCACCGGCATTATAAGAGGCAGGCACGATGGTTAGGTGGTCAGGTAATCAGGCAAATGGACAGGAGGAATTGTGGTTGTACTTTGTGCTTAAATTTGTAGCTTTTAGTTGAAGCTACATTTGGGAACCATAGTGCAGTTTTTAAAAAGATTATAAAAAACCAGAGAGGTCCTCGCATTTATTCTTCTTTTAGAGATTTTAGTCGTTAATGTAACTCTGAGTCCCTAGCCACAAGCATAAATTAGGAAAATGCAACTAAATGTAGGGAAATCCAGTTTGCATCTATGCTCTTATTGCCACTTGTGGACACAGAGGGGCTAACGCTCAGCAGCAGTTGCTCAGTCTCGCTTTTAGATTCCGATGTGATTGGGGGTACATTTTTCATTGAGGCTTGTTTATTGCAATTATGAGGCAACGCTGAATCAGGAAGCGTACCACTCCTAACGAAGAAGTGAAACTTGACATGACTTATTCATCATTTCAGATGAAACTATGTCGTCTTTCCCGCAGGTTTATTAATTGCATAGTGCAGACATAAAACAAGCAAGAGGAAGAGGAATGGTTCCACATTTACAAACGGGCATGCAAGAAGAATGCCTATTTCTGCTGCAGATCAGCAGATTGACTGCCTCGAGACACTGCACCGGGCCCTGTTGCAGAAAAGTAAATAGTGAAAAATCAACTTGTGTAACATTATCTCTGCTTTGTTGTTTTCTCCATGACAGAGTGGGTAGGATGAGTGGCAGCAACATGGAGATGGACCGCTGTGGCCAACATGGGTCAGTAGAGAGCCCTACCTCGTCTCTGCGGGGCCTGAGCAGTTCCAGCCTCCCAATGGCCTCCACTGACAACCTGACTGCAGCTGACACTGGTAAGCAGCTCATACTGAAGCAGTTAATAAAAATAATAATAGCAGTAATAAACACTCGTGTAATCCAACAGAAACGAGCATGACATGTCTACGTGGCAATGTCTGTGAATTTTCTGACATGTACACTTGGGTGTCCATGGAAGTTGTTTTGCTCTTTTATGACTGCGAACCATAAAGGTGCACTTTGTTCAGAGTTAACCTGAGCAGCAACATCGAAACAAGGAAAGGAAGCTCTGCAGGGATTTACAGTTGGTGGCTGTCAGCTTATCCCTGGTTCCTTTTTTCGCATGCAGTGCGCATGCAGTTTGTTGTAACGGGTTCATTAGTTCACGTTTTTCGCGGTCTTCTAGCCTGAGACGTGGCTCAGAATGAGAGGCATCTGTCCTCGCTTTGGAAATTGTTGTCATTCTTCACGTATCAGCCTTAAACCTCGGTGGCACTCAGACACTTGTAATTGCTGCAACTTCCTGAGCAATGTTGTTTGAAGAGATAATTATGGACTCTGATAACGAGGGGAAAAAGGGCTTGGCTACATCCTAGAGACACCCCCCACCCACCTTTACTATCCACCCCCCCCGCGAAAGCAGTTCTTGAAGACTGCACCGCACAATTATCTAAATATCTTCAGTCTTCTCTGGTGTAATGTCAAGTTCCAAGTTTAAGTCTTTAATTGACAAATGGTTCATAACTGGGTGGAAGATGTTTTGACTGTCACCATGGACCCTGGATTGTGGAAAATTTCCAGTTCTTCTGTAGAAACAAGGTATGTCTTTATGTTATAGCCGAGCAGTGCGCAGTGACATAAGGGGCGTAGTAGATAAATCAGATTCACAGCTGTCACCTTTGAATGTTCTGTCAGGGAATCCTGTTAAGGAAAATTAACTTAGAAGGACTCACAGACACAAAGGATACACTGTGTGAATCCACAAAGGCAGGAAAACGAAAGTCTGCCAAGAGACATTTCTCTCTGTTTGTGTCTGTATTAGTTTGTGTGCATGTGGAAGCCTGTAATTCCCAAGTTGACACAGTTTGTGTTTCATTGGTTATGTCTGTGAGTTTGGTTTTGTTTTAATTGGCAGACCTGCTAACGTCTTTTTTTCTTTTTCCATAGGTTCTCAGGATGCTACACGAATGTCTTGTTCTTCTCCGTTTCCTAGAAGCCCAGTGGCTTCAGCTCCAGGTTCTCCTAACCCTCCCTCCATTACCAGCCCGAGTAAGCAGCCGCCTCCACTCCCAGAGAAAAAAATGGCCAGCCGCACCGTGTCCGCTCCCGATGGAAACGGAAAGCCTTTCGTTCGAGCGTACCCGCGACTCCCGTTTACTGGCTCAGAGAGTAACGTGTGCCGGACCGCTGATGCCAGCTCCCGTTCCAGTTTGCCATCCAGCCCCGTTGATCCACGGCCCATTTTCTCCTCCAGTGAGTCGCTAGAACGTTGTCACGCCCCCCTGGGACGAGCCTTGAGGTCCAGGACGCTGGACGAGCCAGTCAAGACTCATGGTCGGCTGGGCGTGCACTGCCGAAGCAGCATCACTTGCTCATCTTCTCCTCAGCTCAGCGTGCCATTCTCAGCTTCAGAACCAGGTTCAGCGCCAAATTTCGGCTCAAGCCTGCAGCTCCAGACCCTTCTGAGCAACATCGACAGTAGAGAAGGAGTGTACTCCAAACTGGGCGGGCTGTACGCTGAGTCTCTGCGGCGCCTGGCTCTAAAATGTGAAGACCACTTCACTCGCTCACAGAAGAACCCGCTGAGGTTTGAAGAGAGCAACTGGTCTCTGTTCAGACTCACATCTAACAAGCCGAGCTGCAATGCAGGAGACGCTGTGTACTACTCTGCCGCCTGTGCCTTAGACCCCAGCAGCTCCTACGCTGTAAAGGTAATCCATAAATACTGAGCTTCATTTGCAAGTGAGAGATGTTGTGTGTGATGTTTTACTTTCCAGGGACGCAACACACTCTGTGAGCACTTTATCAGAATTAACCCAAAAAGACTAACCGGGCCACCGAATAAATAACTAGCTTTTTGTTTGTTGTTGTGAGCAGCCAAGTACTTTTTCTGCAAAGCAGGTAAAAGGTGGCAGGTGTGCAACCTGTTATGCTTCCTGTGGATTCTAATTAAAATGGGATTGTAGGATCATCAATACAGTACAGTTTACAGTATTCATATTATCAATAATATCCTACATAGTTTAAACAAGTGGTTGGCAATCTTTTTCATTGGATCCCCTAACATACTGAGAAACTCCTTTAATATAACACGTTTTATCTTCATATATATATTCAGCAGAATTCATTTTAAACTTGTTTGGGCTACTTTTGGATGCCCCCCCACCCCACCCCTAACTGGTCAAGGCAGATGGTTTCTGAAACTGGTTCTCCTGGAGGTTTCTTCCTGTTTTTCCTTCTAGCTGTTGCCAAGTGCTTACTCATAGGTGGTTGTTTGATTGTTGAGGGTTTACAATAGGCTAATAGTAAAGTTTATCTTACAGTATAAAGCACCTTGAGGGGACTGTTGTTGTGATAGCAACACTCTATTTAACACATATTAATATCAAAGGATGGTGTCACCCATTCTACCCATTTATCCAGTACATGCCCTGTTAACACTTTCAACTTTCCCTAGCTAGTCAGCTGCTAATCCATATTGCTAGCTAACGATTCACTGCTAGCCATGTTTTAGAACGACAGTTTGCAAATGTATTCATAAAGCAGTTTGTTTTGAAATATTAACTAGTAGTTTCAGCTCTTGGCCAAACATTGGCAAGCTGTATCTTTATCACTTGGATGGTTACTCATTCATTTTAATCACTTACACATTTTTTGGCTGCCATTTTTTACTGCTTATCCATTACTTTTAGCTAAGTGTAAACTTTAAGCTTTGACCATTGTACTTGTATTCTTGGTTTTCATATAATGTACTTGGATTTGCGAGGCTAACATTTAAATGAAATGGAAAAATTTAAGGAAAACATTTGTTGTTGAAACTGTGCAGAAGATAAGTTATAAGTGTATAGTAACAGAGTGTGGACTCTGCTTGATCGTAACTGTTAGTCGCAGTTAAGAAAAGTAAAAGCTTACAGTTGTCTAAGGTACAGTTGACCTAGTGGGTGTTGAACTTTTAAGCAGGTACTTGACAGTTTGAGGACAGGATGAGGAGATTAAAACTGCGCAGCAGTCTTATTTGTTCTAAGGCTGCAGATGGGATGGCCCCACTACAGCGCAAACCTTAAAGGCATGTAATGCAAATAACGAGGAAGGAGGGTGTGGGTGATGTGATCTTTGCCCGAAAGTCATTAGTTCTGTACAATGTAGCAGCTGTTTGTATTGTGTGTTTTGCCACAGCCTGGGTGCCCAGACTCTTGCTTAATATCTCTGGGCTGATTAATTTTTACATTCCAGGCAGGATTTACAGCCCAGACAAACCCTTTCTGTTGTCCAAAGCCAAGACAAACTTACTTATACAAGACACTCATCCCTGTGCTAACGATAATTTTGTACATTTAAACCAGCAAAGTCAGTGTTGTACAGCATGCTTTTTTACATGTCATGCTGTTTACTGTGTTGCCACCTAAACCTTCTCACTAAGACAAGATCATTATTTTTGAAAAAAACGGTCCCATCAAAGTCTTAAAATAAATGAAATTTAATAGGTGTTGTTTAAAAAATTTGATGTAATATTTCACACAGACAAGTTTGAAATGTTCTATTTTTAGAACGAGAATGGACACTGAAGGGCTGTAGTAGTTTATTTTCATCCCAACAGAATCTCGTACTGCTATCAACTTGCCAAACTGTGGTATAAAAAGTCTTTTTGAGAAAGCTTTTCAGCTGAGGCTTGAGCTTACATGTCCATCAGGGGTGCTGATTTCACATGAATAGGAACAGGAACTGAATTAGCACTGACCTTGGAACTTAACTAACAAGAATTCCTTTCTTATGTTTCTTGGCTCCACTCCCTTCCCGTCTCTCTGGAATTTTCCCTCCCTCCCTCATTGTCCCTTTCTTCTTTTCTGCTTCACCCCTTTCTCCCTTCCTTTGTGTACATACCTCTGCAGATCTGCAAGAGTTCAAGCATTGAAGCCAAACAGGGCCATCTCTACGGCCTGTCGGTGCAGCAGAGCATGCCTCCTCACTTCAACCTTCAGCAGGACTGTGGCCACTTCCTCGCCTGTGTCCCCCAGAGCATGTTGCCTTCTGATGAAGTCTCCCAGCCAACCACACCTGCTTCGCCACTGCCTCAGTCTGTGCAGGGCCAGCCGGAAGACAGAGAGCGAGTGGTGGTCATCACACCTGAGATCCCTCAGCAGACGGCAGCTGACTTTGTTCGGGAGTGGGAGGCATTCCACAAAGCTCAGCCAGAGGTCTACGAGCGTCGCATATGCTTCCTTCTCCTACAGCTCTGCAATGGCCTGGAGCACTTGAAAGAGCACGGGGTCACGCACCGTGACCTCTGCCTAGAAAATTTGTTGTTGGTACCTCATCAGCGCAGGCCCGCTCTGTTCGCTCCACAGACTGAAAACAGCTCCAGTAATGGTTCAAGCGGTGCAGAGGCTCAGCGTCACCTTCCCCGGCTCCTGATCAGTAACTTCGCAAAGGCCAAGCGTCGCTCCTCGGAGGATGCCGTGTCAACCAATGTGGACCCTCGCATCAAACGGGACCACGCCAGGCTGGCACCTGAGATCCTCTCAGCAGCCCAGTACCGCAAATTTGATGAGTTCCAGACGGGCATCCTGATCTATGAGCTCCTCCACCAGCCAAACCCGTTCGAGGTCAGTCCAGCACTGAAGGAACAAGACTACCGCTGTGAGGACTTGCCTCCAATCCCCTCGGTCTCCCTTTATTCAGCTGGCCTCCAGAGGTTGGCCCAGCTCCTTCTCCAACCTGACCCCATCAAACGCATCCACATCCAGGAGGCCAAGCGTATATTGCAGAGCTTGCTCTGGGGACCGAGGAAGGACCTCATGGAGCAGCAGTGGGAGAGACAAGGACAGGGGGGAAACTTTGTCGATGGATCCCGACACGAGGGTCTCCTTAATTGGCTCGACGTGAAAAGGGCGCTGCTGATGATGAAGTTTGCCGAGCGCTCGCTGGAGCCAGAGAGGAACGCAGAGCTGGAGGACTGGCTGTGTTGTCAGTACTTCTCCTCAGCTCACCCTCTGTCCCTCTGCCATACAGCTGAACTGCTCTACTCACTAAAGTGAAAGCTCACATTAAGGGTTAAAAATCCATGTGGGCGAAAGCATAGTTATATGCGACTGTACGTGTGAGAGAGACCAATGATGTCAAAGGATGGGATAAGGAAGGCACGATCCTCTGGAGGAAACCCGCACCCGTGTATTCGATCTACTTCATGCATGAGATCCATGCGTCAAAATAGCCGTCCAGTCTGAACTTTTTTTAATTTATACCAACAGTATCCTGCGACAGTGAGCTTAGTATAAAAAAAGACCTGTGAACACGCCACTGATTTTGTAATAGTCAGAAAGATTCTCATGAGAACTAGAATCTGTTTTTATTTTCTCTCGGGATCCCGGTGGATGCATCAGGGGAAAAAAGAACATGGACAGTATTCATAATAATACACTTACCAAAGTTCATGTTTGGCACTGTGTTTTGTGTATTTATTAAATGTCAGTGGAGACATTTATACGCGCTGACGCCAGGATAGTAATTCATAACCTAATTCTGTGTCGGTAATGCTGTGTCGCACCTACATGTGCAGCTAACTTTGTCTACATGTAACCTGTACGGCTAATTTCTCTGCTAATGGAAATGTGAGGTCACCTGCAGGCTTTACCGTGTTGCACCTTTTACTCTCATGTTTTTTGTCATGGGCACATAGTGCTGTATTGCAGAATTACTGCAGGATTATCCTTTTTTTTTCTTTTTATTCTGTGTATACTTGGAAATGATCAACACAGCCTTTCGGAAAAAAATACTACTACTGTTCTACTACACACAGTTTTTTCCCTCCTTTGCTCAATTTTATTATATATTTAAATGTTTGTTGACATTTGTCACAGTGCCTTTTGTTCTTTTGTATTTGTTACAGTGACTCGAGCCTAATGTAAATACTCCCCACCATTTGTCCTTTGTGAAACTGGCCTTTCACAGGAACAATGTTTTCTTTTCTTTTCTTTTTTTTGGTTTTGTACAGTGATTTGTAGATGATAATAGAAGTGAATGGGCCCAAGCAGGTCTTAAAAAGCCATGAATATGAGCAGCAGTTAAAAAAAAAAAAGATATTTATGATTTAAGTTGTTATCCTGTAGTAGTCACTGGAATTTCTGTTTATTTCCATGTTATTCAGCAGCAGCTGGGCTTTTTTATGTGTCATGAAAGCTTCAAGTTATAAATTATATTCAAACAAAAAGTGTGGCAACACATTAACAGCCTGCACGCAGGTTTTTATCCATGACCGACTGTTTTTAATGTGGAAGAAAAGTAAAACGCGCCCTGAACTCACGACTAATGCATTATTGATTGGAATTATTTTGTGTGTGTGCCTCTTATTTGCATCTATCAATAAACTGCATATATTTTCTCACTGCAGGATGTGGTGTCTTGAGGTAGTTTTTTGTTTGTTTTGTTGTACTTATCCATTTTAATGATTGAGCTATTAGCAGGTGCTGCTAATGAATATGTGCAAGCTGTTTGTGACAACTGATAGGTACATTCCCTGGCCTTTTTATTAGTTCCACAACTGCTTGTTAATGCAAATATGGCAGCAGTTGTTTGCATTTAGGTATGTAGACATCATTCAAACCGAACATCAGAATAAAGATTGAGGGTGATTTTGAATTGAAGTGACTTTGGACATGGTTGTTGTGCCAGACGTGTTGGGCTGAGTGTTTCAGAAACTGCTGGTCTACTGGGATTTTCCCGCAGATCATCTCTAGGGTTTAGAGAAAATGGTCAGAAAAAGAGAAAATATCCAGTGAGCAGCAGTTCTCTGGGCGGAAATTTGTTGTTGATGCCAGAGGTCAGAAAAGAACAGAACGTTTCAAGCTTACAGGACGGCAACGGTGTCGAACCTTGAAGCAGATGGGGCACAGCTTCAAGGTTCCACACCTGGTGCACCACACAGCGTGCCACGCTGCCAGCTGAGAACAGGAACCTGATGTGACAGATCACACAAGCTAGAAGATCGGGGGGGAAAATACCTGCTCTGATGTGTGTCTATCTGCTGCCACATTCAGATGGCAGGGTCAGAATTTGCTGTAAACAACATGAAAGCACAGATCCATCCTGCCTTGTATCAGTGGTTCAGGTGGTGGTGTAATGGTATAATGGTGTGGGGGTATTTTTTCTCTGCGCACTGGATTACTTTGTACCAACTGAGCGTTGTTTAAACACAGTCTACCTGAGTATTGTTTCTGTTCATGACCACAGTGTACCTATCTTCTAATGGCTGCTTAACTGTATAAAGCTCAAACATGGACCATGACTGTGAGCTCGCTGCACTGAAGAAATGGTCTCCTCAGTCCAACAGAGAGCACCTTTGGGATGTGGTAGAAAGGGAGTTTTGCATCAAGCAAGCAGTTCTGAAGGCAAAAGGGTGTCCAGTCTTTTAGTAGGTGATGATAAACCACATTTACACAATTTGCTTCATTTTTATGTGTGTTTTTAATGGACTTGATAGTAGAGCTGTTCAGAAAGGGGACCTGATTGGATGTCACACAGGAAGTAGAGGGTGTTTTTGATAAACGGGAGAAAACAGCAGCCTTTTTTTTTATGTTGCTCAGTGTATTTTGTGGATCCTATTACTCCAAAGTATGCTATGTAAGACTGTGTGAAACACATGCAAATTAACTAATTAACTCCGTACTGAGAAAAATACACAGCAGTAAATGATGTTGCAGATACCTGCTCCTATTGGTCCTGGCCTTTCTGTTGCTTGGCTGAGAGACTGTGCATAAACATAATAGGGAATTAACTTCTGTTGATTCTATTCAGAATAATTTCTTTATGTCTTGTAAACTATTTTTTTGTGCAGGGACTAAAGCGTCGTGAGGAAATTAAAACTAGATTTTTTTTGAAAAAGTAAAATAAGTACAGGATGAAAGGAGCCGAAAACTCCTGTCAGACAAAAGAGAAAAACATTTGCCGCTGTGGAAGACAACAGGTTGGTCATGTGGTGGAATCTCAATTTCAGTTTGGAGCCTCAGGCCAAAACAGACCCCAGACCCCCCCTCCCTCCCCAAACACCCCCAAACTCAATACCTCCCACCTGCTCCCCCCACACCGTGTAGCCTTCTGCTTCACATCACTCCTTCAAAACCACTGGCTGCTGCCTTGTCATAGGTGGAACTATGTTGCTATGGTGTTTTGACCAATGGAATGGCATTTCCAGGAAAGCAGTCAGTCTCTGTCTTCCTCTCCCTTTCACTAGCTCACCAGTCCACACACACACACACTGAAGCAGCCTGTTGAGCAAGAATCTAAATAACCCCCTGGTAACAACAGCAAGGCCCCTTCTTTGTTTGTGCCATGAACACCGGTCAAGAGGTTGCATTCTTTATTTAAGAGAAAAAAGGAATGCCAGCAAACTGTCTTTAGCAAAAGACATAAGAGAGTACAAAGCGGCTCAGCTCAGCTACAATATGATTAAAGTAAAGATCTAGCTATAGTCAGGGGGGAAATGATTTATATGAGTATTTAATTGACTTTTAAAAAACCCCAAAATGCTAACCAGTTATTGCTCATTTAACTCTAGAATCATTGTTTTCTTGTGGCTTTGACTAAAAGTTCAAACTAAAATCTGGTTATGGAGACTTTATTGGCTCTTTCTGGTCTTTATACCTTAAGAAAGACAGAAAACCCATTCACAGTGTTATATCCCACTGTATGAAGCTGCCCATTAAAAAAATGCTCTTTTAACACTGAGGAGGATTGCTACATGCAGCTCAGTGGAAATGTGGGGCACAGCTAGCATGGCCTTAGTTAGTTCCATTTCCCTATAGCCAAGAATCAGCCTCAAGTCAACAGGCCCACAGGGCTTTTTCACAGGACACATCTGACATACCACAAAGAAAGAAAAATAATAAAGGTATATATATTATTAACATGTATCATTTACAACTTTAATTGAACAGAATTGTTATTATTAACATTACGAGTGAAAATACTTGCTATGAAAAAGGCCCATTCAGTATCTAATATATAGTAGTAATTCTAATCTCTGTACTATTCTAGGGTCTTTAACCGGAAATAGTCAGCACCTTGAGGTGACTGCTGTTGTGGTTTGGCGCTATATAAATAAAACTGAAATAAATAGTAACAGTCACTGACATGGCATTGGTCTTTAATTAATCACAATGATATCAGCAACACTTCGTGTCACCCAGCATTCCCATCTATCCCAAACGAGTGATGCACACAGCTGCAGCTTCCTTCAGGTGTTTCCTGCGGAGCAGTTGGAGGACTTGCAGCCTGCTGTTGGAGCTAAATAGGAAGCCGGAGTAATATTCGTCCTTCCCCACTTTAAGTTCTCACACTGACGAGCTCCTCGGTCCTTCACCCTTGAACGTGTTCTGTCCCACTTGCACTTCCTCTTCCATTATGCCCTTGCTGCTCTGCAACAATTATATGAATCATTAATAAGAACATAAGGCAGCCTTTATGGCAATAAAGAATATTCCTTAAATCAGTAAGCTATTGTGAAAAGGGGAGCACTATGAAGAAATGCAAATTGCTGCTTCATCAAGGTCAGTCTTTGGAAGTTAGAAGGTGCCATCTCAATTTTAGGATGACTTTTTAAAACTAAAAGAAAACAAAAACAAAAAACATTTCTCTGAAAAAGTGTTTGAAACATTTTACAGTTATGCACCTGCACTTTATCAGCAGCCGTAAACACTGAAATATACGGGCATCTGCCCCCCCATTCATCCTTCATACACTCAGTTTCTTGTGTAACTTGCTTTTACAGACTTCAAAGTGCAAAAATCTATGAATTTTTTGCAGTATTCTGACATCTAGTGGCTGAATTCTCTCATTACATTTGTATTCAATGCTATACTATTTTCCAAGAAAATAATTTTAACCACCTGAGATCCGAGTAAAACTAAAGTATCTTTCAGTTTCACTTTTTTGTCTACTACAGAGGAAATACAGTTTAGGCTTCATCTCAGGAGGATATGTTTGAAGAATACAAACACTAGCTCTAGAGCAAACACCAACTCTTGGAGTATGGAGTGCCTTGTGACAGAGGTATAGCATGACGAAAATACAACACTCCAAGGATCCTGAATGGAAATCTTTGGCAGATACCCATTACAAAGGCGCCAGACTTTTAAACAGGGTTCGTACGCTTTTTTCAGGGTCAAATTCAAGCACTTTTTAAGCACTTTCAAGGTCCCTTTTTAAGCTTTTCCAGCACACAGTTGCAGCAACTGTGACGTTCACTAGTAGAACTGACACACAAAACAAAACGACTACACTACACACTAACTACACAAGACAACGCACTAACTTGAGACTCCAAACATGATAAACATCACAAATCTCTCACTATCAAAACTCTCTCTCTCTTTTTCGCTCACTCACTTCCCTCTCTTCCCAACAACCAAATACCACATGTTGCCGTATCATTTTTTGATTGGTCGACATGGTACATTTTTCCACCAATAGGGAAAGAGTGTTTTTTCATTTTTCACTCACAAGCAAAGCGTGTTTGCTAGCGCTCTCCTTAGAAAACGCCGTTTTTACCGTTTCTTCCCGGAGTAAACGCCACTGTTTTATTCAGAACCCCCCCCCCCCAAAAAAACCATGGGTTTTACGTGACCTATCAACACAATTTAAAAACTGGTATATAGCTTGAAGTCTGCACGTTCGACCCAAGTTGAAATGGAGACTCTGGGTCTGTCGACCCCAGAGGGTTAATCAGAAAGCCTTAAGTTAGCTAGTTATGTATCGGGCTAATGTTTAAAGCTTTCACTTGAGTAAATTAACTCATATTACTGCTAAGTAATGTTAGCTAAGTTCACAGCATATTCCGTAATAGCGCTGCCATACTGCATCACACTCAGTGCATTTCAATCATTTCTCCAGCGAGTTTGATAGCTAGCAAAATAATAACCAAAATTTAAAAAAATAGCATGTGTAACATATGTGTACTGGAAAATTATTTACTAGCACTCACCTATCATGCGACTGGAGAACGCAAACTCCGCCATTGTTGTTTTCCATCAAACACTCATTAAAACAGCAACCTACAGGTATGTTAGCGCACTCATCCCCGACTGTCCGAGGGAGGGGCGGGGTCACATATTGAAACAGACGCAAGGCAGCCCAGGCGGGGAAATTTTGCTTTTGCTTTTTGCAACTCATTTTATTTCTCTATCTGATAAGAAAACAATTCAATCAGATAGCTATTTATTGTGAATGAAATACAGTTACATTTTCAAGCACTTTTAAGCACCACATCTGAAATTCAAGCACTTTTCAAACCTTGAAAAGACGACATTAGAATTCAAGCATTTTCAAGGATTTCAAGCACCCGTACGAACCCTGTTTAAAGCTTTTGTATTTTTCAAAGATTTGGCTGGTGATTCCTTACATGTTTTTTGTGTCTTCATGCCCACTGAACCTAAAGTTTAACTTGGAAATTATGTGTACAAAACTTTCCAAATAAGTGCCCTGGGACATTTCAAAGATAGCTGCCAAAATTCACCTGAAGTAGTTACTGAAGTGTTACTGGGATAAACGTAGTTTTTAAAAGACTATATATTATCTGTATCTATATACATCTCACTGGTTTTGTTAAGACATTCTGTGCCACACTAGCTTTAAAGTCACACAAAGGATAATTCATGAACTGCCAAACTTTATTTATAGATCAAAACAACGCACAGCATTAAAACATTTCAACATTGTAATGACATCCACCCACTGTCTGAAGAGAGTGAAAAGATGCAATCAAGCACTTCTGGTTTAACATCATGCTCAGAATTAACATTAGTCTGAAGATGAAAAATAATTCACCTTTTTAAAAAAAAGAAAAGAAAAATCTGACTTTTATCGTGTCAAAGCCCAAGCAGACGTAGGTGAAAGAACTTCACTGAACATTTTTTGTGATGCTTTAAAAAGCATTCAATCATTCATTTTTTTGTGGTGTTGGAGAGTGTTTCAGATGATTTGTTAGTATGCAGCCTGCATTGCAGTGAAGCACCAGGTCCTATGACAGGACACCGGTGGGATCAGCCCAGAAAGAGGATCGGATGGGGGGGGAAAGGAAAGGAAAGTTTTTAAAGGTTCTAAGAGGTGGGAGGGGGATTCAGGATTCCGTTACAGATAACAGGAGGGGTTGGGGAGGGCTGATTTCGAGGCTTTGTGTTCATTTTTTGGTTTTTGGCTCCAGGGGTTGGCCAATATCCTTCCCACGCAGCTTCAGTCCTGTTCATGGTAGAAGGTAAAAATACGTGGGTCATACTAATAATAATAACAAACTTCAACATTTTGTTTTCAGAAAAATTAAAAGTAACACACTTACCGATTGCTCTCTCTATTTTCCCCATGACCTGGTTGTTAGGAATGGCTCTCCCACACTCATAGTCAGCAATGACTTGAGGCTTCTCATTAATTTTCTGAGAAAAGTGTGCAATACATAATTTAGAACTTGTGGGAAACCATACAGCCAAAAAGCCAGAAAGAAGGTACTCCTGTAGCTCTACTGAATAGCTGTATTGTTCTTTTTTTTTTTTTTTTTTTTTTTTTTTTAGTAAGTGTGGGTAGCACATTTCACATAACTGCAGGGTTATAATAAACACCGACTGTAAGGTTTGCACTGGAAAATCACTTTGCTAGCAAATACTTAAATGTAACCAACAGCCAAAGTACAATCGTGGCTAAAGTTTTGATATTTTTCAACAACTTTACTTTCCTTTTTTAAGTTTCTAGGATTACAGTGAGGAAAAAAAACTCACCATAGATTCCCCACTTGGCTAAGCTATCATGTTTGCCTTGTTGAACAGTGCACGATCATACACACATCACCCCCAAATTGCTCTGGGATTGCATGAAGAAGTTGATAACACTCTTAACATGGTCAATCCTTTAAAAAGCAAGTGAAGCCTACAAACTTTACTCGACTTTGAGCCCTGATAAGATGGGAACGGAGAGCTATCAGTCAGGATTTGGCCTTGAAGCACACCTCTTTGCATAAATTATATTATTTATTATTTGACAATAAAACTCTGTGAAACTTCTGAAATGCTTATCATTGTTCTTCACTATACCCCAGAAACATGTAAAAACTGTGTGAAACTGCTGAAACCTTTGCCCATGACTGTGATCATGTTAAAAACATGGATCATATTGATATCACAACAACGTTCAAACTATTCGTCACTGACTTGGTTTTTGCTTTATCTTACCAACTACTACTTTTATTTTCGATATGTGTAGACTGCTTTCTGAGATGCTTTATAAAACCAGACATGGCACATTTTCCAGCAGTCTGTGCACTGTTTATACAAGCATAATACATTTGTTTACTCACAGTGGCCAGATCTTTCTGGGTCAGGCCTTTTTCCTGTCTGCCTTGTTGAATGACCTTGCCCACCTCCAGTGGAACCCTATCATGGTGCAGCTCCTCTGTCTCCCTGTCCAGTTTGGCTGTATTTTTTGTCACAAGGTGCTGTTTGTTCTGCCCTGCAGCCCCTGCATGACAAGCCGTGGATAAAATCAAAGCTTCACTAGGCAATGCGAAAGATGCCGGGCATGCAAAGACTGTAGTAATCATAACACAGGTGAGTAAGTGGACTTAGTTCTTATAGTGTAAAACCAACTATTGCAAATTTACATTTCTTGGATGTTTGAACTTCCTCCCCACGTCTCTGAGCAGATGTGATTGCCTGGAAAAAACAAAACAAAACAGAAAAAAAATATAGGACAAGTACAAGTCATAACATTGCAGCAGATTGCATTATGACCCAGCTCTTGACACACACTCTTTAGCCTTATGCCATTTGGTTAATAAGTAAGCAATCTGTTTATCAAAGCATATTGACTGAATTTAAGACAGTTCACCTTAGCACACAAACTGAACCTGAATACAAACAATATTTCAGATTTCTCAAGCTGGAATAAGCGTTCACACACACAGAGATGTGACAATGAAGTCCACTCTTTTAAGAAAGTTGTCCTAAGGATTTATAACACCACAGCCAACCCATATGAGCCCAAAATGACATCTTGAACCCTCCTTTCAATACACGTTTAAAACAACAACAACAACAGCAGCAGCAGCAGCAGCATAATGTCAAAATGGTGTCATGATTTTTTTAAAGTATTACTTTAAGTTACAGTTAAACTATACTTGTGGCATTTAAAGACGTTCGCTACGTGCCTGCTGATGAGCATTCACACCATTCGTATAAATAAACACCAAAGTGAGTGTGAGGAGTAGCCTTTGTCCTGACCATCCACTACTGATATTATAGAGGCTACCCCAGGATTAGTGTGACCATTATCCGTGTAAAGTTTGTTTTGTTGAAGGTACCATATGCTACTAACTGTGGTATAAAGAAAAATGTGCTTCAAGTTAGTGCAGGAAGGGTTAGCTAGCTAGCCTCCTCCGAAGATAGCTAGCACTTGCTTAGTTAAAAAACACACACGACCGTTCATCTGGAGGCGGTTCATCTTGCTAGCTAACATTAACGGAAACGGGCGTCCATATCTGTTGTTATTGAAGTAAACCAGAAGGATGTGCGATGGTTCTTAGCGCTTCAACTAACGACCACGTGCACAAAGAGCTTTTACCAACACATTAATTCACACGATTAATTCACTCAGTAAGGTAGCTATCCGAAAATGTTGTTAGCCAGCAAAAGTACGGAAGCACAAACGGAATAAAGCGTTCGCACTAACCTGCTTGGATTTGGCCTGGGCAGCAGTCGGCCCCTTCTTCCTCAAGACAGTTACGGTGTCCCAGTCGCTTTCTGCCATGTTTGTCGGTTGTTCACGCAATACCCGTAACGTTGAATATATATACAAAAATAAGTTTGGCTGAGTTTCCTTCAGGGAAAGGTGTTTCTACTTTAACTAACCAGGCGCACCTTCCAGAATTATCGACCACGCGTTCTGCCAAAACTTTATTCACAACAGTGTGGTTAACAATGACATAATGGTAGCCTGTCAGCAGCGACCTCTGCTGGCCAAAGCGTGCGGTGATTTCACGGTTAAAGAGCACCTTGCATCAGACACGGACACAAACCGAAGTGCCCCTATATT
Organism: Oreochromis aureus; assembly: GCF_013358895.1. Classification (NCBI taxonomy): domain Eukaryota; kingdom Metazoa; phylum Chordata; class Actinopteri; order Cichliformes; family Cichlidae; genus Oreochromis; species Oreochromis aureus. The sequence continues at coordinate 46,679,535 of NC_052948.1, read as the reverse complement.
GTTGTTACGAGATTTGTGTGAAGTCACCACACAAGCCAGTGTACCCCTATTGCCGGTCTCAAAGCCCGGATAAATAAAATCTTTGCCGAATCAAACATGTGAATCATTGAGAACAAGATTTCCATAAAGAATTAAAGTCAGTAGAAGACAGAATACAAGAGTGAATAATAAGGAGACAAGTTATGGTAAGTTGTGGAATGACATAGGATGTTTGAGATGGAAGTAGATGATCCCTAAAGAGAGCAGCCGAAACAAGAGTGAAGTCATCGCACTATTTACAGTTTTTGAAACATAACTTATAAACTTAATAAAGTAACAAATTTCCTACTTTGCAATATATCAAAAATGTTTAGAGAGTTTAACTATGTAAAAATGTTCAAGTTGCTAAAAGACAGAGCTGAGAAGAGAGAATCTTACCCAAAGGTAACCAAAATTAAAAAGCCATGGTTTTAATAACAATACAGGGTGTTCAGTAACATAGTACACAGCAGAACAAAACCACAGAAAAGTATTAAATCCATGAAAACTGTAGCTATAACAAAATGTGAAACAGTCATGTTATTTTGAAACCTCAGCTGACATATGGAGCTGGTTACACGGTCACCAATTACAGGACATTTCAGAGGCCGCATCGCTGCCACGTCGTGTGCGAATGGGGGACCAGCCAAACTCTGACAGAGCATCATCTGCTTGGTGGAGACGACCCCAGCGGTACCCATATTTGGAACTCTGTTTTCCTGCCCATGCACGAGGTTTTGGATTCATCTGGAAAACATACAAAGAATTTTCACGGTTATTTTCCAATTCATGAGTAAACTCCCCTAACAATCATTGCAACTGTTCCTAAATCTTGTTGTCACAGTTTTTGTCGTTTACTTTCAGGTCTTCCTACAAGTGCCCAAGTGAACCCTACTGCCATCATTTTTTTAAAAGTGAAAAGGAGTCCTGCCTTCATTGCTGAAGTGAGTTTTTTGACTGATAATGCCAGAAAATCACAGTTATAACAAAAAGATAGACATTTTATTACATCCCCTCAGACAACCCATCCCGTTCCCACCTGAATAAAAACAGTTGTGTTCATGTGAAGAGTTTCAACTCGCTCAGACAGGTGATTCAGCCACTCCAAATGGTCACTGATAGACTGGCTTAGATCACTGTTGCTCTGAATTTAAAACAAACAAACAAACAAACAAACAAAAAAACAGAAAAGTTTCTTTATAATACAATTTTATTAAACAATTGTTTATATGATAGATAAACATTTTAATGAAAGTACCCCAGACAAGTTATCCTTCAGTTCAACAGCAGCGAGACGAACATGCTCCAGTTTGTCAATCTGCTCTTTCAGGCGGTCATCAAGCTCCTGCATCATCATCAGGCCTTCATCGGGCCTGACAGCACTTTTGGTGGTCATCCTGGATCAGAGAAACAGACCTGTTATGCAAAGATGTATCGGCTTATAGTACCACCCTATAGGAATGTATTGGCATCAACCGAGAGCATTTTATACCTAATGTCATTTGTTCCATATGTTAATTGAGGTTTTTACATTTTGTTTTTGATATTTGTTTTAATCTTTTTGAATACACTGTTTTTGTTTGTTTTGTTTACTGGGCAGGTTTTTAACATTTTCTGTATTTCTGGGGTTGAAATCTGAGAAACTGATGTTTATGAACAAACCACCAGTGGGCGACACAGTTCTCATTCCACGCAGAGTGGCCTCCTGTGATGCAAAGGAACACATCTAGTTTCCTGTTGATCTAAATTCAAATAAACACACATAATGGTCTCAGTGGAAGAGTGGCTGTCAAGAAGACATTTTTAAGGAAGGGAAACAGGGGTAAATTAAAACTAAACAAGAACTGGACTGAAAGTCTGTGGGAAAAAGTCTGACTGAGTGATGAATCCAAATAATCATCAATATATAGGAGGTCAGGAAAAATGTAAGACCGTGAGTGTCTAAAGCCACCTTTAAAACACAGTGCAGGCTGTTTCATGGTTTGGAGCTCCATCTCAGCCAGTAGTACTGGAAAGCTTGTCGAAATTAACAGAATTATGAACACAGAAAAAACAAAACTTCCGATCTTGCGTCTCCTTGCAAAGATTAAAAAATGATGAACCAAGAGCTGGCAGTTCTCAGGTGTGTGGAGCAAACACCTCAGACTGACCTTGTCTATCTTCAGTGTTAACTAACAAAACTCTAGCAAACAGCTTTTTTTTTTTTTTTTTTTTTTTTTTTTTTTTTTTTGCCAGCTCTTTATTTATGGTAGAAGGCTAAAAATGAACAACAATGTAGGATTTTCCTTTGTTTTTAACAGGCACAGAAATGTGTTAATTATTCCTTATTTTTGTTTATTCTGAATTAGTTAAGACACAGTTAAGACACACTACAACAAACAACTAGACCATCTGAATATTAACAGCATAAATAACATTGCGTTGTCTTCAAATGCAAGCTAAATATGTGAGTGCAAATCAACTTAGCAATCAAAAACAGTCGACCGTCATCTATTAATTAAAAATGACAATATAATAATACGAACATAAATGTTCTATTTTTTATTGAAGAGTTAACTTTATGCGGCAAAGATGGCTGCCGTATTTTCTGTTAAGGAGCGATATGGATTTTTCTTCTCTTTTTTTGCATTTTAAGCAACCCTTCTGTGAACTGCTAAAGGGTTCTCACGAATATTAAATATTAAAAAAGTCCTATTAACGAGGATCGTCTGTGTGAACAGGCAGTATTGATGAAAAACAACCAGCTTTTAGCCAAGAGCCATTGTTCCCCTGCTTGGATTCTGTTTGTAGTAGAAAATGCTGAAAAAAGAAAATTAACTAATTAAATAATTTTTTTTAAATGTAAGTTTTCAGACAATTTCAGAGCGAGGCGGTACTTTTTCGCTGTTTATCGTTATCGTCACGCGTGCAGCACAGGAAGACAAACGTCGAAGAAGAAGATGGTGCATCTTTCTGTCCTCAGACAGTGAAGAAGAAGAAGAAGAAGAAAGAAAAGTTACCTTAGCTAGCTCACTAAGAAACACTCGAAAAGCTTCGTGGAAAGTTGCGCGGTGAGGTATGCAAACTCCCGCTCCGCAGTCACGCAGGAAGGAGAAACTTTCTTCGTCCAGGCTCGCCTCCTTTGGTTTTTTTTACGCCGCAAAAATCTCCGGAATCTCTGACCCGAGTGACGTCACTGTGCCTGAACTACACAGGTGCGTTGTTGCTGTGTTACTACGGAAGTTATTAATACATGTGGACGTTAACTAAAGATAACTTTGTGATGACAGTAAAACAATGTACGGCACAAAAGAAATAAAGCAGCGAAGGCGTTGCCCCCAAGACACAAAAACCTGCATTGTGTGTCCACTGCTGACCGAATAATAGAGTGGGTGTAAACAAATCTGAAGAGAGTAGAGGGTTTTTTTGAGAGTAAAGGGGAAAAAAAGGCAGAAAAATACGTGGAGCTTTCTTTTTGTGCCTCCTCAGTTTTCGTGACCCTTACATTTATTTTGTGGGCCTTGGGGAGTTTACTAGAATTTCTAATCTGAGTGCTTGCTGATCATACAAAGTAAATCAATAACCATTATTTAGATGCCACAGCCTACCTATCTATTGTTGCGTACTATATCCATCCCTTTATGTCCACAGTTTTGGAATGAATCCACAGCCAATCTCAGTCCACCAGAGCACCTTTGGGATGTGCTGGAACAGGAGTTTCGCATCCTGATGTGCAGTCAACAAATGGAACCAAAATCTCTGGGGAATGTTTCCAGCAACTTGTTGAATTCATGCACAACAACAAAAAAAAAAAAAAAAAAAAAAAAAGTTTAATCTGAGGGCGAAAGCAAGGCTGAGTCCAACCCAGCCTTGCTTTTCTGGTGTCTGATAAGTGTATTTCCTGCATGGATTTCATGGGGTATGTCAAAGTTGATCTTAAGTGGGCCAGACCAAATTGAATTCTATTTTCTGTCAGCACAAAGAAGTTTAACCACACATTAAATCCTTAAGATATCATTGTATTAAAAAAAACCCCCAAAAAACCCAAGTATAATTCCAACAGTACGTCTCATTTTTTCTACATGATAAAGAAATGTTACTGTAACAAAGATAGAAATCTGTCAGAATGACTCTCAGGGCTTAAACTGTAAGAAATAAATATGTAATAAATATATTTATGTAATAAATAAAATTTCCTACTGAAAAATGATGGTAGCTTATTGGCCAGGCTGTCCTACAATACTAAAATAAGGTTTTTGTTTATTTTATTTTTTTAAACTGTTGAGCCAAAAAGTTCTCATATTCTCTTAATTTAATGTTCATCTATTACTTCATTACCTTAGGATAGCATGAATGGCATGGAGGAAAAGCTGTAAAACCTATGAAAATACACTGAGAAGCACAAAATCCATGTTCCCCTTCACATTTTTCAGTGGGCCAGATCGTCTTAAGCAGGCCGATTTTGACCCCAGAGCTTTCTGTTTGACAAAAATAACATAACTTTTAAAAAGCCTTTTTTGAAACTTTCCTTTGAAGCTCACATATTTAGTACACAGTTAACCTTCAAGGACACCGCAGATTCAACAAACTGCAAACTATTCATCCCGATAATTGCTGTCATCAGAAGAATCTGAGGTACGAGAGTGAGAGTACAGAAACAACAGTGCATTTAAGAAATCACAACTGCTTTATTTATTTTCTCTCAATAAGCTCTTTTTCTTTAACAAGGGAGAGTAATGACCAAATACCTGAAAGGATAAAGGTCAGAGAGGATAAATAGAATGCTGGATCAGCTGTAGAAAGCACTGGTCCTCTGTGAAAAAACTGAAATATGCATCTTAAAAGTAAAAAAAAACCCAAAAAAACCTCAAAATGGGCAACATTGCGGTGCAGGTACAATGATGAGAAGCGCCAAGATCCTTCCCAGAAAGGGGTAAGAGGCCAAAAAAAAACAAAAACAAAACAAAAAAAAAACCCCACACTCCAAGCCCGATAAACCTAACAGGTGAAAGCAGTCCGTTCTGAGAACACGGTGACCTTTTTTTTTTCTTTTTTTTTTTTTTAACATCGAATCCTTTATAGTGCCACAATATCTAAAATGAAATGTAAGTTTAAGCCTCCCTTTGCTCACAAGGCTCAACTGTACAGTTAAGTATGCGTATACACATATAGCAGTGAAACACTGTCGTAAAGATAAACATTTGTAGTGTCATGGAGCATTATAGTAAGTAGTAACAGTTATGGCAGGGGCGTCGTGAGTTTCAAAGTGAGCGCCCGTTACAAAAACAGAAGACGAACAAAAATAAATGATTCCATCAGCTTCACATTTTCAAACAGAACACACTTTTTTTGTTTTTTGTTTTTTTAAAGTCCTTCGTAGTCTGCTGGAACTGCTGTGCTTGCACAAAAAAAAACAAAAAAAAAAAAACACTGGGTGGATTTGAGTTTAACAAGCAAACGCTCCTCGTTCGTGATAATAAGCTTCTAACGGAGGAAAAAAATTAATTGGACCCTGATTGTGATTATAGTTAGGCTGCATTTATTGCTAGTGCCACCTCAGAAACCAGATTTTGAATTATCAAATAGTGATGAGATTTTTTTTTTTTTCAATAACTCCCCTCACTAATTTTGAAATGGGATCTGAACAATATGAAAGTCTTTCAGGAGCCCTAAAGAAAAAGAAAAAAAAAAAAAAAAAACACTAATGGATGTTAAAGAAGGAAAAAAGAAAAATCGCTTACATCACATGTTCATTAACACAGTTTGATTTCATTACGGCCCAAGCAAAGCGATAAGAAAGCAAACATTTCAATCGGCTGTCTGAGGGTCCTTTTACAGCAACTGAATGCCCACCTCTCAGCCCTCCAAAACTTCACAATGAGCCCACAAATGTTTTCAGCGTGGTCAATCAAAATCCACACACACACCCCCGCACACAGAGCACACGTCAGCATAATAAATGCCGAGTCAAGGTACAGTCTTTGTGAAATGTTGCTAGCTTCTAGGTAGATGTCCTGCAAGTTTACACACATTCAACACATCACATGCACACGCCGTCGATGCCAGTGAAGTTCCCATGGAAGCAACATAATTTTGGTAAAACGTCCATCTCTTTTTTTTTCTCCTTTCAATTTACATACAGAGTGATCAACAGAATCTAAAAGCAAAGAACAGTTTAAAGGAAAAAAAAAAAAAAGAGTTTCTAAGAATCTAAGCAGTTTTTACGCAGTTCATGTGTTGGGTTAAGTAGCCCAAAAAAGACGCATTTCTGAGGTGATCCACTTGACTTCTGCTATGTTTGACATGCATGATGTCCAACAATTGTGTTTTATTTTTTTCCTGGGTTAATGAAATAAGTCTTTTAGCATTAGTATGGATGTCTGGGTTGTGACTTTATTTACCAGAAAAAATACCAAAGAAAAACAAAAAGTGCCCCACTGCATTTCAAATTTGCTTTAAAAAAAAAAAAAAAAAAAAAAAAGTTAACAGACTTTGTTTCTCAGTTGTATGAAGTTTCTGTCGGGTCTTTAAGGGATGCAGTCCATAAACAGGGAGTAATTACAGTTTGGCAAAACGGTATGGAAAATGAACCATGTGAGCTGGCCATTTTCCTCTTCCCCCACTTCAGAGAAAACGCACACACAAAAACAAAATGTCTTTTCTCCTTACCAATATCCCCTTAAAAGTGACTAATAATAAATTAAAGAGGACCTTGAAGAGATCTGTTTAAAAGACTGTGTTTATGCATATATTTATATATATTTATATATCTCTATACGTGATGTGAAATAACAGTGTCCAGTTCTGAAAGTTCAAGAGGGGGCAATTCATTATGTTGTCTGCCTGCAGGCCCCGGGCCTTGGAGCCTTGGGGGTAAGGTGGGTTTTAAAAAGGCTGACACTGGTCAATGAGCTTTGTGTTGGCAGGCTTGGTGGTGATGAGGATTTTAAGGTCCATTATTACGCCTTGCCCTCTTCTACTTTGACAGCCTGGGGTTTGATGGCTCCAGTGCGTGCTGGTTTGGCTTGGCCTGTGGAAGGTAGGGGCTCCTGGAGTTTGCTGGTCATGCCCCCGGACGGTGTTTTGCCCTCTCCCACTGCCTTGCGTACATCTCTTATTGTTTTATTCTGTACAAAAAAGACAGGACTTATTAAAGCAACAGTAGTGCCTGGTAAGTCTTACATATATGCACCAACAAGTGTTTTATGTAGCACCATAAAAGTCTCACATTACTGAAAATGAATTACACAAAAAAATGTTACATTTTTAAGTCAAATCACACAACAGTGAACATGAAAAGCATTTCAAAATAAGAGAAAAATAAAATGGATTAAATTAAATTACCTATATTTACAGTGGGTGGCTCACCTTCATGCCATCCTCTGGCCCTTTGACCGGGGGCTCAGAAGCTGAAGGAGGGGTGGGGTGGGGAGGGTCACGGCCAGGATTGGGGTAAGGGGGGGAACGGATGATGACGGGCTTATTGACCTGCATAACAGGTCTCTGAATAGGGTTGGGGAAGGGGCCTGTGGTGGGGGGCCGCATGTGCATCACCATGCTGCCCTGAGCAGGAGGGACCTGTTGGTCACAGAGGAAACAACAGGAGGAAAAGCAGGTGAAGGGTTGGGAAATAAATGAGATGCAAATAATTAGCAAGTGCTGAATTCCTTAACACATTTTTAGACTTGACTTTTAGATTCCAAATACTGATGTTCAGGTTAAGGGATGTAGCGATCCTATATTAGGATATGATATTGGCAGCAGTATCAACGGCAGCATCAAAGACTCACACTGAGCAGAAATGAGACCAGTAACAAATACCTTTTTAAAAAAAAAAAAAAAATCTTGGTCCTGCTGTTATTTATTTAAAATAATAAACCCCAAGTGAGTAAGTGCATATTCTTGTTTTTGTATTTACCTGTGACAGTTTTCTTGAATAACGTTCAAATCCAAGCCTGATGCTGGCTTAGACATAAAATACCGGGGGCTGCCAGTGCTACCCCTCAGCCTCCTAGTAAATATACATACGGTATGAATTTCAAACTCCTATGACTTTGAAATTGATACCGTATGTAAATACAAGAATGATTCCCCATCTCTTCTTTAAAGTAAAGTGTAGAGCTTACTAGTACTTAGTACTCTGTATGAGCAGAAACCAAGGTAATGGAAAGGGTTTTTTTACAGTATACTATATTCTAATTGCATAATGGTGCATTTAACTAATCATGTATAGTGCGTCCCACTTTTAAAACAGTGGTCATATTAAAAAAAAATAAATGGTAGTATTTTAAGGTGAAAAATCCATACCTGCTGAGCAAAATGTGTAGGCAGAGGGCCTACAGGTCCCCCAGGACCAGAGGGCTTCCCGCTGGGGCTAGCAGAGCCAGGTCTGATATAAAAAAAATAAATAAATAAATAAATAATAATAATAATAATAATAATAATAATAATAATAATAATAATAATAATAATAATAATAATAATAATATTACAAATGAATTTGCCAAATGTGCACTGTTTCACAGTGGAGTACATTTGGAGTGATAAAAAGATCTACATAACTAACTTCTACTACCTTCCTCAAATTATTTCCACTGACCTGTAAGAACCTCCAGATATGCCTGGGGAATGATTGGGCTTCTCAGAGAACTGAAAACCTTTCATTTCCATCTGTGAGCCCTGAGAGTGGAGAGACACACAGAGGTACACTGTCAGACAACTGTAGTGGAATTTCAGTATTGGTCAGCGGTGTAACAGGTAAAAATGGCACACCAGTGGTGAGATATCTGATGGATGGAAAGTTGAGTAACATGAAGCCAGTAAGGCTCACCTCTCTGCTGCCAGTCATGACAGCTGCCTGCGACCCTGGTGGTAGCATTCGGCGTGGGGCTCCCACTGACAAGTTCTGTCCCTGCTGCAACTGGATGGACTGCGGGAGGATGAGGTGTTGTTGAGCTGAACCATAACGCAGCTGAGAGCCAGGCAGGGGCATAGTGACCTGGTGAGAATGAAGAATTGATTTTAAGCATTTAATATATAATGCCATTTATATGACGGCTTATATTTGTTAGGCTAAAACAAACACTATGTACAATTTTAAAATCCTCTTATACGTCAAAATGAATATTTTAGTCCTGAGCAGCATCAGCCCACAAACCTGAATGAGCTGAGAGTCCATTAACTGTGAAGAGCCCATGCCAGGCCCTTGGTTCATCTGGCTATCATAGACTAGCTGCTGGCTGCCATTCATAGGCTGGTAGTGTGAGCCTGACTGGGGTTTAACCATGTCTGATGGTTGCATGCCAGGGAAAGCTGAGTATGGGCCCTTGAGAGGGGCTCCACCTGACAGTACCATGGGGCTGGGCTGTGACAAGTTGGGGTGCATGTAAACCTGGGACCTGAAAAAGGAAGGAAAAGAAAAGAAGAGCGACACAATGAGCAAAAGGAAAAAGTTTTTTTTTTTTTTTTTTTTTTTAAAAACCTCTCAAAAAGATTTTATCTGCTTTCTAAATAAATGAAGTGAAGCAATATGGAAATTCTTTAAGCAAGCAGTACCTGAAGGGGGGAATGGAGCTGAACATCTCTTGGGACTGAGAAACAGGCAGACCTCCCCGAAGCCCCAACTGAGCCTGAGCCTGAAGAGACGTGTGTAAAGAAATGGGAATCTGCTGGGCTGCAGCCGCCTGAATGAGTGAGCACATGCAGCATCATGACGATTTGCTGGTACACAAGCAAGCCTGTTTGTTTGTGTGTGTGTGTGTGTGTGTGTGTGTGTGTGTGTGTGTGTGTGTGTGTGTGTGTGTGTGTGTGTGTGTTTACCTGTTGGTAAGTCTGCTGCTGGGTCATGGTGGGTGGTACGAGGCGTGGCTGGCTTGGAAAGACGTGACCATCCAGATACAGCGGGGGAATATGACTACCTGCATCAGGGGCAAAACCCAAACAAACTTTCATTTCCTCCTCTAAGATAAATCCTTCATCAAACTCAAGAAACAAAATGTAGTTTTACCTTGCATGGACATGGAAGGTGCTACCGATGCAACGGGCATTGGTGGCATGGAAACGCCTCCAAACGAGCTGTAACTGACACCAGTGGATGAGCCGGCACTGCAGGGAGGCTGAGCACCTGAAGCGCTGCCACCAGGAGAGCCCTGCTCAGGAAGAGACTGGGAGTTCTCCCACGCCTTGCGTGCTGACTCCATCTGCAGAGACACAAACATTTAACTGAGCTGCACATTTCAAATCAGAGTTTTTCTAATGTTTCCTACTAGAAGCACCACAAATCAACAGGAGTACCATTCTTTCTAAGTTATACATCTAAAAAAACAAAAACTATCTGACATTGGATTGTGATTTAAATACCTTGAGGGTGAGATCAGCAGAGGGAAAGGAGATGGGGTTGAGGTTGATGCCAGGCTGCAGGTGGTTGGAGCGCAGAATGGGGATACTCTGATTCAAAGCCGTCTGTTTGAGGACAAAGAAGATTATAAATACTTACAAATCAACTTTCTTATTTTCAAATAGGACACTATTCCATTAATGGTTTCAGATGTATTACAGCTCGTTTCATTAATTTCTATAAAGTACAGTAAGTCACTTACGTCCTGAAGCTTGTTCACAGGATTGGACACGGGTACTGGGGTAGAACCCGGCGGCAGGCTGAAATCTGAATCTTTGGCACTGACACCAAACTCAATGGGTGGGACAGGCAGCACAGTGTCCACATGGAGGTCCACACCATTGACTGGTGTGATAGGGCCACCTTCCAGCCTATCGACACCTTCTGAGCCCTTCCGGTGCTTCAGGGAGCGTTCATTTCCGATGGGCCCTGGTTTGTGCTGCTCTTTGTTTTGTTCTGGGCCGGCATCAGAGTCCTGTCCCAAAACATGCAATGTTACAAGTCTATCTATGTTTTTCAAAGTAATACTAGAACAACACTGAAAATGTGAAAAAAAGTTAAAATGAGATTTAAAACAAAAACAAACAAAAAACCCCCACAAAACATGCAGTTTAGTAGCAGCTGCATCACACTACCTCAGAGTTGGGCTCACTCCCAGTGTAAGACACCTGTTTGGTCCATGAATCTCCCCCTGAAGACTGCACTGAAAGAGCTTAAACAGATACACAAACCTCACCATTATTAATGAAGAATGCGATCATTTGAAAACCAAAATGTTCACAAAAAACTCAAGCTTTCATATTATGCATATTCATATTACAACATCTGTTCTTTATGGACTTTACTGAAAGCCATAGATTGCCATAAATACTGGGAATAATACTACAATGCTCTTGTTCTATATGTAGGTTAGATTAAATGATTAATTTCTCATGGAGTAACGAGTGCCCAGGCTTCACCACAAGCTATGAAAGGACTCGTCAGTTAATTTCAGTTAATTTTGAGTCCCTGGAAAAGGGAGAGTAAAATTACTTTAAGTTGGTGCAAAACGTTTGTTAAAGCCCTAAAATTAAATATAGAAGTCTGCACTTATTAAAGCATGCCTTCATTGTTTAAGTTCACTGTGATGGTGAACAAAGGTAACCTTTCAAAAAATGTAATTGCCCAAAAACTCATGGGGCTGACTGTATGTGCTGTCAGTGTGTCGAGGCTAAAGGTTTATGTTTAATATAACAAAATGCATATCTCAATGAAGCATTGACCAAAAATTAAATAAATAACAATACCTGAGCTGTTGGTCTCCCAGATTTCAGTTCCCAGATTGTTAGAAGAAATTCCTTCCTCGGGTTGTTCAATGCTCATGCTTCCCTGCTTTTTGGCAAAGCGTGGTGGCATCTTGGAAGTGACTGTCCTGTTTTTCACTGGTACCTAAGATGGTTAAAAGAAAAAGCTTCAAGGTTGGCTGTGTAAAAATGGCAAGCAACTAAATGCAATGAACACTTTTGTGTAAATATAATGTGATATATCCTAGAAAATACTGCCGGCCTCCAGTGCTACCCCCCTCAGCTTCCTTGTACATGCACCTGAGTTATAAATGTGAAAATCCTAGATCACTTCCTTGAGTCATTGCTGAGATTTTAACTTGTCCCAGAGTTTTGGTAAATGGTACATATGTGAAATTCCTATGCCATCATTTTTTTACACTTGAGGGATAAAAAAAAATAAATAAAAAATTACACATTCCCTCGCTTCTTCACATGCCAATGTCTGATGTAATGAGTTAATTCTTTAAAGTGTAATTAAGGGATCAGTGCAGCCACCTTCCCAGAGATCAGAGTCCAGGCATCACAGCCAGCACTTATTGAACTAGGTATCTACTGTGTAATCCAAAAAGAGTAGCAATGCCATGTATTTGTGCCTGTTTGTTTTGTTTGGACATGTTAAAGTAAGGGTTGAATTACTTTAAAATTTTAGCACATGTTCAGCAGTCAGTCAGTCAGAGACAATTATATGGAAGAAAAGACGCAACAAAAACTGACAGCATAGCAGCCAACAGAGCATCTTAATAAAACTGTTCACAACAACGTTAAACACGAAGTTGCTATGTGATTTAAGTCAACTACTATAAGGTCATGATAGAGGGGTTAATCGCTATCCCATAATTCTCCTTGGCCCATCTGCGAGTCATCCTTTCTCAGAGAGGACAGAGTGCACACACTCAGTTTTTAAACTCATATATCTAATATACTTCCATTACTAATCTAATAGTAATGGAAAAAATAAGCTGTATATGTGTAGAATGACAACTGAATCACTTTTCAGGATTCACATCTTGTAGAGAAACAAACGAGCATGCTGCAGCAAGCTGGAAAGACAAGAGGCTTTGCCAATGCAGAAGGAGCTTGGACTCGAACAGTATTATCAAAAGGTCATTGCTGTATCACTTAACAATTAAGTAAGCTTGCCAGCTTGCTCCAACTCCAACAATGCATGAATGTGACGATTAGTTTGTAGCATTTTTTGGCAAAGTTGTTTGAAAGCGGGAGGCGTGCCAATTTACAAGCAAGGGTTTAGTTGAATTGCTGAACTGATTTGCTCATGTAAACCCCGTCAAGACTGTATTATACCATTCTAGGTAGATAATATCACATCGGTCAGCTAACCCTTGGCGACCAGTCACCTGGGGAAAAAGGTATATTTCTCAGTGGGGTGTGAAGTAGCTTAACTGGCTGCTGCCAGGTAAAATATGTGGCAAAAAAATCAGCCTGCCCAAAAACCTCCTTGTGAATTCACAAGGAGATTGCCATGGTCAGCAGTACTTTGCATAGTAGACAGTGACTTTCCTGAAAACATCTGCCAACTGCTCACTGATTGGTGACTGAGGACTAAAGAGCATTAACAACCAACCATTGCAGGACTCATAAAGGGAGCAATAGGACAGTTGACTGCAGTTCACATATTGGGCCAACAGTGTCATAACAACGACTTTCTGAATTAAACACATTTTAGGAGGGACATTTTTACTAAAAAACAAACAAACAAACAAACAAAACAAACTAATAATATTTCTTGAGTATTTAGAATTTGGTGTATGTTAAACTTACAGCTGCCCCTTGTTCTTTCCGCCTCCTGTCATCTTCCTGTGGACGTCTTTGCTTTTTTGACAAGGCATCCTGGTATCCATCTGGATTTGAAACTGGTCCCCCTGCGTCTCCTTCAACTACAAAACAAAGTATTTGTCAGAGGAAAAATCATGAGTGCTCAAGTAAAAGCTTCAGTGCTGAATTGTATCTGTACCTGTGTAAAATGCTCCATTAATACATTTTACCCTGAATTAAATTATCTAATGTAAAATGTACAGCCGCTAAAGACTTTCTCCCAACAGTTTAAACCTTAAAATATGAGACCTTTCAATTAATTTTACTATTTCAAAATAAATTAATGGTATTCTCACTGCACCTAGAAAAAAAAAAAAAAAAAATCATAGTTATTCTGTTGTCTGAAAACACGAAAGGAAAAATACTGGCGGCCTTACAAAGCTACACTTCAGCCTCCTATCAGATACATCTATGGTATAAAATTTGAAATTCCTAGGTGATTTTCAGAAGATCTGACCTCTGACCTTGAGTTCAAGGTCACTCAAGCTTTTTTTGTTTTATGAGACACACCTATGGTATCAATAGAGATTGAAAATGTGACGTCATTCCGGGGTAAAACTGCAAAGGATTCTGGGAACGAGTGGCAAGCGGTACTAGCGCACGCAGGCTTTCACATGAAAACAGTCACACAGCGATAAAAAGAAACAAAAAATGGCAAGAAGCTGTTGTATTATTAACTGCAATAGCCAGTCGCATGACAGCCACGGGAAGCCGACGGGTAAAGAGATCGGTTTTTATCGGATCACGTCGTGGAAGAGAAATTGTTCAAGCCATGTTTCCGAAGTAACAAAGAGCCGACGGATGGCCTGGATTGCAGCCATTCGAAGACCAAATATAACGTTTCAGAACACTCCAGCTCACATGTTAGTCTGCTTCAACCATTTCCACAAAGGTAAGTCTTCTGTTGTAGTTATTACGTAATTTACCATAACATAATTGTTGATGTAGGTTACAAATAAGTCTTATATTGATTTGAATTGAATTCGTTGCGCTATGCTGCTTTGTTCACTGTGGCTTTGCGGGCTAATGTTTGTTGTGTTTTGTAGGAAAACCAGCTTACAAAATGCTGGAATGCGATCCAGACTGGGCACCCTCTGTCAACCTGGGTCATACTGAGTTTAAAAGCTGCTACCACAGCGAGATTTGATCGGTTGAGAGAGAGCAATATCAAAACAGCCACGAAACGTCCCGCATATATGTGCCCAAGGGTTGTATTGAAGCAATCAAGTGATGAATAACTGTTTTCCAGTATGCTGTTTTGCAATTTTTTATTATTTTTTTTTTGCATCGTTGATTTGTTTCTTACCGAAGCAGCTAATAAAGCATAATGGAATACAATTTTGCCTCTTTCTTGTAAGATTCTATAATAGAATGAAACAATAATGCCAGTTATAAATAAAGACAATAAATTGAATGAATTACGAAACACTCATTTTATTTCTATTAGATCTGAAAATGTTGTGTAATACTACAACCTGAAACGACAAGTAGATTATCTCCTGTACAGGCCAACGCAAAGGAAAAAAATGTAACAAGAGCTGTGAAATGGAATAGTCCAAATCACCAAAGTAAACTGGACCTGGGCTTGTTGCAGGGATCTGAAGTTAATAAACATCTTGTGAGTGTATGCACTCACACTTAGGACCATATAATAATAAATATGTCCCTGATGAAAGTTGGGCAGCACGCTAATGTCCTTACTCCACTCTGTATGCTTGTATGGGTCTAACCCTTTCACTCCTTTGATTTTTTCCTCGTCCTTTTTTTTTTTTTGCCTTTTCGTCAAGTCTGTCTTTGTACGGACCTGCCGTGTTCTCCGTCGTTTTGTACATAACTGTTTTTGGGGCAAATAAAATGCAAGTAGGGATTAAAACAGCAGAATTAATGATTACCGGTGCTGGAAATACTAGCGCTTGATGCAGTGTTTTGATTTTGTTGCCACGGGTACCAACAAAGCAATGCGCGAAAGTCACGTGGTCTGTCAATCTCTATTTTAAAATCCTGTGTTTCCTTGTTCTCAAGTTATCGCTTTCAGAAACTTGTGTCATCACCGCCTACACCAGCATGGTAATGGCGCCTTTTACGGCTGAGGGGTAGAAATTTGTATATAAAATATAGTATATGTGAACACACAGAGTGAGAGAGAAAAGAACAGACTTCAACTGCAAACAGCAAGCCAGCTGGGTTTAGCTTGCACTGAAGTGAGACAAAAAAAAAAGTAGCCCACACCAGAACTTCTTTATTGCTTGCAAATCTGTTTCCACCACCCATGGTTATCCCTCAGCATTAAATTTTCCACATAGCTTTGGCCTGTGGGCATGACATCAAAGTTAATTATCATGTTAGCCACGTTAGCTGGGTTGCGTGCTAACAGGATTGTCCTACTGCTGTAGGGACACTGCCATAAAAAGTTATTTACTGGCTTTTCAGCTTGTCGGGACAAGAGCACAGAGTACTATTTGTAGGCCTCACACCTCTAACACATTATCTGAGTGTTTAGTTCTCAATCTATATTAACAGACATGAACTTCACCTTGCAGAACACAGGAGTTGCTGTTCTGCAGCTGTGCAACTTAATTTTTAAACAAGTTTGTCTGATTCCACACATGTTAAGAAAAACAAAATCACATAACACAAACAAGATTCAAGGGGATTAGAGGAATGAATGAAAGCAAATACACATTTTTACAGTATTTTTAACACTAAAAATACACCATTGCCAACACTTAATTTCCATCGGAGTGCATTTCCTATTGGTTCCATAAAGATGTGAAAGAAAGTTGGACTCACTTGGGTAGCTGCTGAGCTCATATGGGGACAGCGGTTCAGCGATGTCTGTTTTGACAGGTCCTGGCTTCAGCTCCTTGTCTAATTTCTTCCCAGTGGGCTCAATGGGCTCCCTCTCTTCTGGCAGCTGCTCTATGCTGTATACAGAGCCTGACTCATCTGGACTCCTGCTGTAAACAGGGCATAGAAAAAGTGCTTAAATTGTGTGTGTGTGTGTTTTCAAAATAAACCAAATTGAGTAACTGAAAATGGTGTCCTTGTAATCAAAATTATAGTCATCATCATACAAATAACAAAGGACAATGTTGTTGGTTTCTAAGCAGCTATAACAGCCGACTGGTCAGTAAGTTATTCACCTCACCTTTTACAAGAAGTGCCTCCGTTCTGCCAGCTGTCACTCCTGTTCGATGAGGAGGTGGGGGGATTATCAGGTGCACGCACCATCTTGCTTGCGTCCAGCAGTGATGGTTCTCCTTTCCTGTTCTGCCGTTCCACCAATGGTCTCTGACTAGAGAAGCTTCTCTTGGAAAGCTCCCTCTTCTCACTGGAGCCTGGCTCCTGGCCAGAGTCTGAGGGCATATCGCCATGGCCCTGTGTAGCAATGCCTCCACTTCCACTCCGTTTCTCTCTCCAGTCACCAAAGTCGCTGTTGTCTGAACCCGTCTCCCATTCCTCTGTCTGGCCATGCTGGCTAGAGCGTCCAGAGTAGTGGCCACTGGGCCAGTTATCATCGCCAGTGCTTTTAGAGCGACCTGGCCAGGGATTTGCAAAGTCTCCGTTTATGTACTCATCACTTGTCCACTGATTTGAGCCAGGTTCGCGCTCTTGTCGTAGACGACGGAAGCGCGGAGGCTTGTCTTGACGTGGAGGACGCCTTCTCCTTAAAATCTGTCTGTCAGGGTTCTCACTGTCAAAGTAGTATTCTCCTTCACGCTCCTCTGTTCCATTTTCCATGAAGGAGCCAGTAAATTTAGGAGTGTACTTGAGAGCGTCACGCTCAACTGGGGGTCTGCGGGAGTAAGCAGTCTCTGCTCCAGGACCATAACCATTTTCTTGCATCGAGCCACTACTGCTGCCGCTAAATTGAGGCCCACGGCCCCTCCATGTAGAAATATCTCTAGATCCTCCAAAGCTTCGACTGTAACTACCAGTGGTGTTCAGTCGTGGAGGCAGCACCCGATTTCCAAAGCCTCTGGTGACCTTGGTCTTTTCTCTGGAATCTGGGGCAGTCTGATCATCTGTGTACACCTTGTTGGATCTCCAAGAGTCTCTATCAGCTTTACGGACATCCCCAGACTCTGTATAGCCTTCTCCATTTTCAGATCCTTTCTGGCGACGCCTCTTGGGAAGTTCCTCATACTCTGAGGCTTCACTCAATGTTTCACTGACATTTCGCCTACGGGGTTTGCCCCTCTGAAACTCCTCCACCTTGATTAGATCCCTGGGTGGTGCTCGACCTCTGCCTGCTCGCTGAGTGCTGCTGCCACTGCTGTTGTTATTGTTGTTATAAACACCTCTGAGATTATCTCCACCGCGGCCACCACGGGTTCCACCTCTGGAGTTAAATTCCCGGAAGCCTCGACTGCGGCCTCTACCCGTGCCCCTCACTGTACCAAAGGCCTGTTCTTCATCAATGAAGATCCAGTTATTGCGCCGTGGTGCCTGGGGTTCTCGGTTCTCCTGACTATCTCTAAGTGACTGACTCTTAGCACTGCTCCAAGTGTTCTCCTTGGGAGAGTCATCGCTGTGGATGCTCAGAGGTCTGTCAATTTTACACGGAGCTGGAGACTGGCGCTGCCTCTCTTCAGGTTGTTTTTCAACCACAGGTGATGCAGAACGCCTATTGTTGGCAGGCTGG
Organism: Oreochromis aureus; assembly: GCF_013358895.1. Lineage (NCBI taxonomy): Eukaryota > Metazoa > Chordata > Actinopteri > Cichliformes > Cichlidae > Oreochromis > Oreochromis aureus. The sequence goes on along the minus strand of NC_052948.1, from coordinate 46,661,339 downwards.
TTGTCTTTCTTCAAGTCATAAACGTTAGTAAGGACTTCTTTCTCCAGGCGGTAGGGGACAGGCTTCTCCTCAGGCTCAGGTTTAGGCTTTTCATTCTCCTTGTCTTCCACTTTGAGGGCCTTAAGAACTGGTTTCTTGATGGGCCCGGTTCTGCGTGTCAAGGTGCGTCCACTAGCCTCAGATGGCTGGTTGACACTACTTGAACTGGAACTGGCTTCAGACCACTGGTTTTGGGCACTGTTAACCCCTCCGTCTTGTTTCTGGCTACCATCTCTTTTCCAGTTGTCTGTGGAGCCATCTAAGGCCTCGTCGTGGGATTCAAGGCCATCTTTCAGATGCTTGTCTCTCGACTCTTGCTTTGGGTATTCACCATCTGAATAATTCTGAGAGAGGTTCTGAGCCGTGGTGAGCAAGCCTTGGTCATGTTGTTCTCTGTCTGAACCTCGGCTCTGATAACTGTGATGGGGAAGATCATCTTGAGTGTGGGACAAACAATCACTGGCCCTCTCTTCATAGGAGTCCTGTTGGGAAGAGGCCATATCACCTCTGTGGATACGAGGAGACATAAAAAAAAGATTAGGAATGACAAAAACAGACAGAGGCCCATTAACAGAGCCTCTTGCCCTTAACAACATAGATCCCATTTAAAAAAATGCACTTTACAGTGTTGATAAGAAAATCCTCTCTATATACTTAAAAATAATGTCAGCATATCCTTTAATTCAGTAATCACGCAATTCAGAAGACTTAAAGGAATTATTAAAGTGCTCAGTTTTACAGATTAAAACACAAGAGGGCCTTATGCCTTAATTTAAGGACTGCAGAATTCTAACGCAATAAACTTACCTGTCATCAGGATGTCCGCTTTCCGAGCTTTCACGCTGTCTCTGGTAAGGTGGAGTAAAGCTACGCAAGGGATAGCCATCTTGATTCCACACTGGGTAAGGCTCAGTGGAAGGCGCTCGTCTCTCCTGAGGCAAGTTTGGATGGCATCCCTCATCAGAACCGGGACTGTTCAAGTGATCTTGGTGCATCATAGGTTTTACCATTCCTGCTGAAAATCAATCAATCACATATGTTAAACATGATTTCAGGTGTGTCTGTCCTTCCATTATCGACTGTATAGTCTGTCTATACCGAAACAAATGTGTCTGGCCAAACCACCTGTTATTTGTTTAAATTTAATACATTTAAGTATATACAGATATAGTAATTACCAGGGTAGTAGTCAACAGGAGACCGTCCCTGGGTCATGCGGGGATCCATGAAAGGTGGCATCATCATCCAGCGCGGATCAAAACCGAGGACATGTGGAGGGTAGTAGCCCCGCTGAGTGTGGCTTGACCCTGATGGATTAGGGTGACTTGACTGCTGCCAATGCTGCATCTTGAACATTTGTTCCTTTAAAATCCACACAATAGACATTCAATAAATGGGCAAAATGGACACCGTCTGTTCTGTGTAAAATGAGACAAACTAATTGAAGACATTTCCAGGCTAAGCTAACAAAGTCAGCAGGATATTGTTCACCATTTAGCATTCATAATAAAAAAATTAAAGTACATTTATTCTCATATATTTTAGAATGAACCAAGATGCTGAAGGTTCTCTTCTCAAGAAATTAAGACCTAACGTTCTAACTATCCTAGTTTCACTTCTCTAGCACAACCCCATCATGGTCAATATCAAAGTGGCTGTTCTTTATGAAGGTGACCAGTTCCAACACACAAGATGTACTTGCCTGGGCTGACCAGGTGTATTAGCGGCCTAATGCAGCATAATAAGGTCAGCAAGCAAGCCGTCTCTAAGAGATCCCGAATGCGGTAACACTAGAAGTTCCAGATGGCTAATCTGTGCCTCTGTAAAGCTGCAGGGAGTTTATGGTTTTCACCCGAATATACACCAAAGGCTACTGTCGCACATTTGTTACATTATTTATAGATGTTTTAGTGCAGCTCCTCATTTCCTAAATCTCTACAACCAAGGTGGACAGTGCAATGTTAACATGACCATGGGCCATATTATTAAGAACAGTGCAATGAAACCAGAGTTCTCCTTAATTTGGAGTTGAAGCTATTGGCATCAGCTGGTGCTCACCTGCTGCTGGTGGTGTTGTGGTTGCTTTTGAAAGCGGGGTGGCACTGGTTTGGATGGCTGACGCCCACTGTAGTCTCCTGATGGTGAGGAGGGCTCTGGGCCATCTTCTTCACTGCCACGGTAGGTAGAGAAGCCAGACTCTTCACGGTAACTATGGCCAGGGGAATTGTCCGAGGGACACTCACTTCCATCTGCACATCGTGATAAAACACACTTGAATAGTTACATTTGTGCATTTTTAACACTATTTTATATAAAATAAAAAGGACTGAGCACTCTTTTTTACCTTTTGTGCTGTAGTGCCAGTTATCATGGTGGCCTCGACTCTGTTCCCGACTTGGGGACAGTGGAACTTCTTTTCCCTCTACCTCCTTCTGGCTGTCATCTGTCCTTGATGTCTGCCTTTCAGTCTTCCCAAACTTTTCATCCAGTTTTTTGAGCTTTTCAGCGCATGCTGCTAGACGTTCCTCACGAGCACGCCTCTCTTCCTCCTCCCGCCGCCTTCGGGCTCTCTCAACAGCCTCAGACAGCTCAGGCGACACATACTTGGCCCTAGCTGGTACCTGAGACTGCCGCTGGTGATCATCCTGGTCAGCAGGTGGGTCTCCTTGGTTTCTCTGTTGGACCTAAAGGAGTTAAAAGGGAGGAACTTGAGTGATGAAGATTATCCCTTACTAGTCCAGGCCAATAAATTAAATAATAATATAATATAATAAATTAATATTAAACTTTTTTTTTCTTTTTTCTTTTGTTAAAGTAAGGAGGTCCGTTAGATTTTATTTCACTCTAAATTTATTTTGGGGGGAAAAAAAAAGGACTAGCAACTCGCTGTTACCCATATGTCACAGGACACTTGTCCTGTTTCTTAAATTGCATATCCTATAGTAGCTCTTGCTAAAATAACCAGTCACCCTGGGAACAAATAAAAGCTTTGTTTTTATTGTAAGACATATTTTAATATTGTGGTACCTTTAGTTTATTTTAGATGGGTGGTTTGACAGATTTTCTACAATGAATTGCAACTAACAAACACCAAAAGGACTTGGCAAGTGAAAAGTGCTTAGACATATCACTATGGTTACCGCAAGGTCATATCTCCTAATTCACAATGACAGACTCACTTCAGGGTATGTAAAGGCAGACAGCTATTCATATGCTCTATAGTGGTGTCTCTATAACGTTCCACAGTCACAAAGGAATTAAAGAAAACGGTGTGTTTTAACAGTGATCATCATAATAATTTGATCTTAGGTAAGTAATCTCAAAAGAGGAGGGCTGAAATGGAAAAACACTGCCCTGTGCATAGCTACCTGGGTGTCTGTGGAGAGATATTTGCCGTTGGTCTTCCTGGGAGGCTCGTGGTGGTGATGCTGGTAAGAGTAACTCTCTTCTGGACCCTCTTGTGGGTAAGATGCCTCCCCCGAGCTAAGGGAGGAATGGCAGTCCCGCTGGTTCTCTCTCTCCCTCTCCCATTCAGCCCTATAAAGAAAAATAAAGCCAGACACATTTTTAAATAAAGACAAAATTGGAGTGTTTAGAGTAATAAGCAGCCTTTAGGGACGTGCTCTCACCAGATCTTGTTTTTGTCACTGGAAGAGTGTTCTTCTTCATCATCACTAAATTTGAGCTTCTCACTATAATCAACCTCCTCATGAAGTCCTGTGGGCAGGGGGAAAACAAAACAGTCAGTCACAGTGGTGAATCAGGGTGAGGTCTAAACTATACTGTCCTGGCTGTATTTATAGAGTGAAGTAACGCTAGCTGTGAGGTTGAGCAGACAAACAGTTTCTTCTTCTTTCTTCTTCTATTTGTATTGTGAAGAACAGTCACCCTGTTCTTTTGAATCACAGTTTAAAGCAACTCTTTTTTCCCCCATTTATCTGTCAGACTGTGGTGAATAAGTCACTTGATTTGCTCTAAACAGGTAGGCCGACATCCCATTTATTTAACAACAGTCAACCAGAAAACTGTTATTAAAAATCCACAGCTGGAACTGGATCTCATCAGCAATTGCCAAATTCTACCGGGCTGGTATTTGGTTTTCATAGTACATACAAAGCCCATCTGACTGTGTCCTCTGTGGCTTTGCTTTGAGAAATATACACATGACCGTTCGCAGTGTTGTGTGAGGAAGATTAGCATTACCCTAAAGTACACATGCTGCACCATTGAGGATATGACAAGATAAAGAGAAAGCACCACTCCAAGCCTTTAACTGGAATCTCTTGATCACATTACACATTTAATAAAGTAACATTAACATTTTTTTTCTTACTTATAAGCCACAGACATATCATGCATCCCCAGGGTTTTTCCTCCATATAAGAAATTTTAATGGCCACTAATGAGATTGTGACCCTCTCCCAAAGGAAAAAGATCCCTGTGACTGCAATTTAAAGCTTGCAGTCACAGTGAAATCTACCGTGAAATTTATTTTTTTGTTAAAATGGTCAAAAATGATGGGAAATACTCATCACCTTCTGTAAGACAAATTAACAGACTGATCATGTATAAGTCTATGGCCAACCACGAAAGGCCCCAACAATGAATACTAGAAAGTGATAAATACAGCATTCCACACATAAAAATATAATGGTGAAAGATATTCACAAGCTATAGAAGAAACTCACAGTGAGAAAGTGTCAAGGACCATTAAACATGTCTAAGATATACTGACCAGCCCATCCATCTTCACAGTCATTGTCAAGCTCATCCAGATCCTTCAAATCCTCTGGATTAATAATGGCTGGGCGAAGTGGTCTGTCAGTAGGTCTACGGATAGGCTGCGAAGAAAGTCGAGGTGCAGCGCGGACAAAGCGATTTTCTCTCCTTACGTCACCACTGCAATGAGATTGTGGCAAATTAACAACTGCTAGGTATCCCAGATCTCTATGTCAAACTGCTGAAAAATGGATAACTACTTGGATATTTAAAATGAACTTACTTTACAAGCTCAGGTTTGGCATAGCTCTGCCTAAAAGTAGGTTTGCTGTCAAAACGGGCGGGGGCTGCTACGGTGGTGGGAACATGGTCTGTACCCGTAGCTTCACGTGTCTCTTTAGAGCACATCTGAAAACAGCAGCACCACACAGGACGATCATATCAGGCATGCAAAAGCCAAACACTCTGTTTTAGATTGTATCTAAAAGCAGGCCATGTTGTTTTCTTCCACAATGACCTGTAATGTTATGAGTCATACAGTACTTACAAAGGCAGGCAACATGTCATGGTAGACAGCAGTTGAAGTGTGATGAAGCTGGTACTGCAATGCAGTAGGGACGGCTGTTCTGCGGACAGGCTGGGCAGGTCGCAGGGAAGGCTCCTTGGGGTCAGGGCCTGGTGACGGAGCCGTCACCGTACTAGATGAGGTGGTGACTGTGGCGGAGGAGGGGTGAGACGAGGCTGGAGGGGTGCCAGTCTCAGCCAGGGCAGTGGCCTTACCCTCAGGATCTGCTGGCAGGCTAAGGGTCAGGGATGAGGGCTGAAGGTTCCTGCCACCACCTTCCCTCCAGCTTGTCACATCTAGAAGTAAAAAAAGAAAAGGGGGGGGGGGAAATTAGAGGACCGGACCAACCTAAACTGATAAAATGTCAAAATCCCCGTGGAATTAGGAACTGCACTGAATGTCAAATAGCAATAGGTAACAACTTTAATTGAAAACAAGCAATGACTATAATTTAAAAACACATCCACTGACCATGTTGTTTCATCTCAACTCAATGTGGTAATTTCAAGAACTAATTACAAGTGAAAGAGTTGGTTAATACTTTTTTTTTTTTTTTTTTTTTTTTTTAAATCAGAAATATTTTATCGAGTTCCCAGCCTGCATGGACAGATCATGGCCAAATGTGAGGGTGGGTGGTGTGAGCCAGTAGTAGTTAGTAAGAAAGTTGTCAAATTTCTGCTCTGAAAGACAGCTTGCTTGCAAACTATGAAAGTAAATTACATCAAGTAGCATGTAATGCAGGTTATAGGAACTCTGAAAAAACTGCCCTCTTTCCTTCATTTCTTAAATAAAGTAATGTCTCCCAGTTTAATACTTTGCCTTCCAGGAGGCAAATCTTATCTGTGAGACTACCAATTACTAAAGAAGGTGAAGCACAGAACAGAACTTACTCTGGGGGCGGAGGCTTGGTCCGGGCCCATACGACGGATCGAAGCCGCTTCTTTCCTTGCCAGCCCTGTCCTGTTCTCCAGCTGCCTTCAGTGTGGGAAATTCCTCGTGAGAGAAGGGCTGAAGTCGGTTTGAGGCCCTTGAACCTGATGTAGATATTGAAAGACACGGCATTAAGAGAGATGCTTGTCTGAGCTGAGCAAACAGAAAGCCATTTTCTCAACTGGGGTTTGAAATCTGAACAGCATACTGAACACCAACTGCGTGACATTTCATTTTAAACAGACTTTATTCTGAATTAATGAATGACTCACCATCTTGCTCTACTGCCTTTCCATTTAGCTGGGCCCATTGCTTTGGTCCACTTGTGTTTGTGTTCTGTGAAAATTAAGAAACCAAAGTCACCATCCCCACAGACCTAATGGAAGTTTCTCTACCTTCGAGGCACAAATGAGAAATTATCCTAAATATTAACAACCTCTCTTGTTCAACTTGGGAATGTGAGCTTTCCTCCATAAAGAAGGTATAATTCTTTGCTTTTCTGCCATTATTAGTCTTCATTAGAATATCTACTAGACACTCATTTGTATATGAGTAGCTCTCAATTAGCAAATAACCCAAAACATTTAAACACAATCAATGTGTTAACGAAAATCTGCAAGAAATATATGACTGAAGCAGATTTATAAGCATATGTATACTCATACACACCTCCTGGTTGGCTACCGGTGAGGACTTCTGAAGATTGGAGACAGATTTCTGCAAAGCCAGCGGCGGCTGCAACTCCGGCAGCTGTGGTGTTGATGCAACAGAACTACGAAAAATAAAAAGACAACTGTGAGAAATTAACCCTCAAAAGCCTCTAAACTGCTTCTCTTTCTTCCTGGTGAACAGCTGACTTCTATCAAGATCAAAGCTTTAACTTATTTTATCCTGACACTGAACCCTGAAAAATATGGGAGTTTAATGTCAATGTTGATACTTCAGGAAGGACATTTCCATTTCAGCCACTGTAATCAACTAAAAAGGGTGTCTGACTCCCAGTGCAATGATACTACGTGAAAATATAAAAATATTATAGCATAATTAATTTACTTGACTGACATATTTTTTTTTATTTTTTTTTTTTAAATCAGAGAGAGCGGGTCTATAAAACACGCCTTACTTCTTTTGATCGGGTTGTTCCTGCTTGTTCGCCCATCCTGTACCGTCTTTGGGCACTATAATCACGTTGGGATCGTTTCCTTTGTTTTCAGACTTCAAGCTCGGCAGATGAGCTGGTGGGGGCATACGCCGGGCTGTGGCCACTTTACCAAGACTCTGCAAGCCATGTCGCGGAACTACTGGGAGACAAAACATGTAGATAAAGAAGTAGGACCAACATTAGTAAAGGGGCTTAAACTAGGTAACAGATGAAGGAAAAAGTACAAGAGAAACAAAATGAGCCTTACCTGTGTTTTTCTGAGTTTCTATTGATTTTCCCTTGTACTTATCAAATAGGCTGAGTGAGGAATACTTGCTTTTCCCATCCTTGGACTTGGTTATTTGCCCCAAACGATCGGACATTGCGATGTAATGTCATCTAGTATGGAAATTTTTCTTTGCGCCTCTTCCCAGTGCCTTCTGATTCTAAAAAGAGGAAATGAAATATCCACCTTAGTACAGAAGTCACCCAAGGAAAAACCAAACCTCAAGAATAAACAATGTTAATTCACCATCTTTGTAAATATTCAGTGTTAATCTGTCAATACAGACCAAACCAAAAACTATAAAACACAGCATACTGTAACTGAGATATTCTACATGTAATACTGGTTTACAAAATACCCATGTAAATAAAAAAGATAAATGTTAACAGGAATAATACACATGAGTAAACAATATACAAGTTAATATAATATAAATATTATATATTAATATCAGTTAATACACTCCAAGTAAGTCAATAGGGCATGTAAGCAAAGTGTGAAACCAAAACAGCCATTAAGCTGACAGCATATGATCGAAACACTTTAGTGATATCACATCCTCTCTGGATGGGTCCACGGCTCCCTACAGAAATGTTTCATCAACACTTCCACTGAATTACACTGACCATTCACACTGAGGGAAGAAGAAACCCAAACCATTGCAGCAAAAATGCCTCCGACATCATAATGAAACAAGGTCACCAGAGTCCCTCAGTGTGGGTGCCAGGGGTCAGGATTTTATTTTAATGCATCTCTTTACCACATATATAGCAGTTTCATAACCTAAAACCTACCAAGAACCAAAAGACCAACACATTTTGGTGTGAATTGTGTTTTCAATATCAATAAATAATGAGGCCATGAAAGTATTCCATAATACCCATATGGTGAACGGTGTTAACCAACATGAAACGGCTACAAATGGCAATTCATTTATTTAAGTGTTAGAAGTAATTTTATACTTTCCAGCTAGACTCAACACAGATTAGTACGTTTATGTATTTGCCTTTATGGCAATACTTCTCCAAAGGTATAATTAACCACATAAAAATACATTTTGTGTAGCTTAAATTTTTATCTAAATAAAATGATTTTGAAACCACTACTGCTATTCTTTCTTTGACGCAAATATCCCCTGTACATTACCATCTATCGTGGACATTCACTTCGACATGAGTTTTGTTTTTCCCCTCTGTCTGACCTCTGAACATTGTCAGCAATGTCTCTGAGGCAGGGACAACAACAGTTATTTACTGAAATAGTTGTACAAATAAATTTAACTGCACCTCAGAAGGGATGCAGTAGATAGGTTCTAAAATCCATGGAAACAAGTTGTTCACTGCAAATTTCAATCCAATATATTGTACTGTCAAATTTAAAGATGCTCCCTTCAGACACCACATGTGTTACAAAGACCAAGTCTTTGGGTGACAGGAAATACTTGCACAACTGTCCTATTGGGATCATTTTCTTAAGATATTATCTCAAGTCAACATTATTCAAGTGGTTTATCACATAAACTTGAACCACAATACAGCCATCTATTCTGAAAGACCAGGAGAAGACAAATCCCTGGGTAGTAGCTGCATATGTGGATCCATCTGCTGTGATGACCCCTTGTGAATAAGGGAACTGCTGAAAGAAGCTTCTATATGAATCATGAAACAAGGTAATACAAGAAATCCATGTGTGTAGTTTTTACCGTGATATACTAAATTTCTTCTGAAGCAATCCAAATCTGCTTTGTAACTCAACGTGTTGTTTCACATGATTTTAAACATTCTTTTCCTGGTGAATTTCTGCACATTTTTTAAATTGCCATTTCTCTCGTCTATAGCAGGAAAATGTATTGAGGATATGGTTTAAAAGACATGTAACCCCCCACCCCCCCAAAAACACAAAAATTAACACTATCAAGGCATACAGACCTTATGTTTTAGTACGCATGCATAGAACATCTTTATGCAGTCTTCAAATAACCTCTGCAGGTAAACATCAGCCAACAAAAGATTAAGGCCGGACTAACCATGTGATACAAAACACTACAAACTTTAAAAACATCAATTACTCTCACAATATTTGAGCTTAAAAAAAAAAAAAAAGAAAAGAAAAAGAAAAAGAAAGAAAGAAATGCAGACTAAATGAATATCTGATATTATGTCCAGGTCAATATCTAGTGCTAAAACCAAACAATGCCACCAACTTTCAAGAAATTATCAATAACAATGTCATCCTATGTTAAGGCCAGTTTTCTCCTACAATTTCAAGAAACACTGAGTGGGGAAAAAAAAAAAAATCCAACCTGACACCAATTACTAAGCACATCCCTATGTTGTTTTTTTTTTCTTTTATGCACTTAGGCCTACCATTGCCACTTTAAGGTCCTGACATGAATGATGGCTGCAGGTTTAAATGTAAGCACGAAGAATGGTTATCTGTCTTTAATGTGTTAGCCTGATGTTAAACCGGCAAACTGTACAGAGTGTATCAGGTCTTTCACTCAGTGACAGCTGGGATGGGCTCAACCACTATCCCCACAACCCTGAAATGGACCAGCAGCTAGGAAAATGGATGGACTTTGATGATTAATAGGAAATAGTTTACACTGAAAACAGTAAGCCAGTGTGATTATTACAGCCAGGAACCTTGCTTTTGGTATGCAACATCTTGGCTTTTAAAATTTTTTCAATATATAAAAATACATGTGGCACTGTGTCCCAATATCTCAGTAGCAGTTGTCTTGAAACCTAATTATAATTGCCGGTATTGCTAAATATCTCTTTGGGTAACAGAAAAAATGTTTTATGCAACACAACCTGAGAAAAATAATCTGACATGTTACATTCAAATCAAACTCAAGCATGTCCATATTGACAGGAAGCAAATGTCACAATGTTGCAATGCCAAGAATTCCTTCTCTTTCCTGGCTAGTTCAAACTCCATTTCCATCTATTCTTTATTCAGTGTTGAACTATTCTGAACAAATGATGGAGGTTTGCAGAAACTATTTGAATTTACAGGATACTTTAGTGAGAAACATCAAGTTAAGCTGACAGAAGCCATAGCATCAACAAAACTAGATATGGCTACTCAACCACACACGTAAACAAATAGTATTATGGTGATTTACTTTTTCAGTGTGATTAAGCAATACACAACCTTGTAACACAGTTACAAATGTCTCCTTTGTCTTCATTTAAACAGTTTCATGTAATTTTTTTCCAGTGTTAAAATTATTGTTGTTGTGCTTGTTGAAGCGTCTTTTTTCATGATGGCTACATGAGCAGATTTTTCAGTGTCTTGAATAACACAGTATCAAAACAAAATACATCTTGATAGATTTGTAATAGGACACGAGCACTAGTATATACTAGGAGTATTTTCATGTGTGAATGAAATTAAGGTTTCAACCATTAGTGGATTATCGTATTTGCAAATCTAAATAATAGTAAATATCATTTGAAGCTAACACCCGTCAATCCATAGCACAGTGGAGGCCGCTCGGTTAAAAGCTCCGCATAGGCGTTTGACACAGACTTGTAGCCATAAATATGTTTATCAAGCTAAATTTAGTTATGCAATACACTCGGTTATGGTCGCTCGCACCAAAAAAAAAACATAAAATCTACCAACCTCTCCAAACTCAACCAATTTTAAAAATACATTGAGATGTGTAAGCTAACGCCTTGACGGCTAACGCTAGCTCCGCCTTGACTTTTGTGAATTTCAAAAGGCTACATCCACCAGAAACCCCAAAGAAAACACCACAAGCAATAAAAGTGGGCATTATGTAATCGTAAAACAAAAATTTGGAGTTAAAATCTTAGTTTCACCCGAGTTACAGTTCTCACTTTTTTTATGCTAGCATACATGCTAAGCTCTCCAGCACAAAACTGACATCAGCGAATGCTGCACAAAAACAAGAAAGTCAAAGCCTAATGCCATCGTTTAGACTACAAATCGATCGTATCTGGTCTGTTTAACACACTTATCAATTTACTGTATGTTAAATTGCAAGAAAGTCACACAAACGTTAACAAAGATCTAAGATGTAGCGGCTACTACTCGGCGACAAAATATGCTAAGTGCTGGCTAAACCAATATGGTTATGTATATAGCAAATGGTCGTAGTGAGGGTCCTGTAGAGTCATCTAACTTCACAGTTAAACGACGAAGACACACACAAAAAATGTGAACTGCTGCTTTTCTGTTTTCTTTTTTCCATAACAACTGCTCTAACTTAGCCTCAGCTAACAGCCTTGACACTGCCAGCTTGTTGGAAAATTAGCGAAACAGCAATCCCGTAGAACTTCCAGTGGAGGATGACAAATTACAACCGGTGTTTTTTCAGTGCTTCTACAGTGGTGCTTTTATTACTGGGGATATACAGGCTTTTCTGTGGAAATTCTCTATAAAATACTCTGACCTGTGCTTATTTTTTTCCCAATCCCGCTTGGCTTTTTGAACGGCCTGAATACAGCGATGGGAATGTAGGACAAGACGATTAAAAATGGCTGCTGCCAGGAACAAAGCAACAATAAAACTGGGCAGCGGAGAAGACGAGCGAACCGGGAGCTCCCACGGAGCTATCTGCACGTATAACTCACCGATTCAACAACTTGGAGTGTCTTCTGATCAGTGACGGTGAGAAATTTCCACAAAATGTTGTCTACTCAAAGGATGGCTTGCGATTGTACAGCCAAATCTTCTTTAGGTTTAACCGATTGCAATGTTGTTGCTGGGGTCCTACCCGGCCTGAGAATGAACAGGGCAGAGTGGAGGCTGGATCGGCTCGGCTCACTACGTCCTACGTCACAGAGCGACGTAACCAGCACGACATCGCCCCCTGTCGTTTGATTTCAGAAATCACACAAACCCTTCCCTTGATATTTCTAGGCCCTTAACCCGCAAAAGCCCTTTTTGATTGACCCCTACACACGATAGAACAAAGCACAGCAGTTTTTTTCAAGTATGAAATTGATTTTTGCATAGATATTTTACAGTGAAAGCGGTTAAACTGACTGATATTTAAAATACAAAATAATAACAAGACAAATAGGAGATGTTATAATTGGACTCACACCTGTAATTTTATGATGGAGGCATTGATTCATCAAAAATTGAGTGTAACAGCAGGCAAATGGTTCCTCTAGGTGATTTCAAAAACGCATGTACTCCTCTTTATGCACTGAAGAAATACAGAACTTCTTTTCTGGATCACTGCTCCACTTCACCCTAGCATTCTTTTCTGTCACACCAACCCTCAGCATGTCCTGTTTCACTACATCCATGTGATCTTCTTCTATTCCTTTAACCAAAATATGAAATCTCTCTTTACATTAATCAACTTCTTTCAGAACTTTTGTTACACAAATACCAACGTGTTTTACCACAGGGATGTCAAAGAGTACACTGTGTGCACGTTTATGAACAGAGAAAAGTTTATGTTTTCGGATACAGAGGCTTTTGAAAAAATTCCATTGTCTTGAATCATCATTTGAAGTTCATCCTTGAGCTGCCTTCTGCAGTCTGGCTCGTTACAAGCTCTGTTTTTTATTATTCTCACAGTTCTTTAAAAAATGAAACAGCCAGCAGCATTAAAGCAATTTTGGCTGCTTAAATGAATAGTCCTTGATGGAAACACTAAGAGACCTTTCTTTAAAATGCTGATTACAGGCCAGATTAACTTCAAAGTGAAATAAATCACAGACCTGAAAGCCTACTAAGGAAGGCCAAATATTTGACAAACATGTTATTAAGCGTGCATTGTCAAAAACATAAGAGAGATAAGATCTTTATTGTCATTGCACAGTCATACATAGTACAACAGTACAATGAAATTGACAACTGTCCCACGTCGGCACTACGTACAACACAACACAACACAACACAGTAAATTAGCTTAAGTAACAAAAAGAAGAATAAGTGTATGTTTATTGCACATTGTTATTATTGCACCATGTTATCAATATTATTATTGTTATTGTTGTTACCCCCGGAAAAAAAAAGTCCAGGGAGGTAGAATTCAATGGAGCAGCAGTAGAAGACGATCAGCAGCTCCTTCTTCAGGTACATTTTTCTGAGGATTCTCAGAAAATGGAGACACTGTTGGGCCTTCTTTAAAACCGCTGAGGCGTTTGAGCTCCATGTCTATGTGCACACCCAAGAACTTGAAAATGGACACCCTTTCCACACACTCCCCAATGATGCTGACAGGCTGCAGCTCAGACTTCCTTCTTCTGAAGTCGACTACCAGCTCTTTAGTCTTGGTGATACTGAGGTCCAGGTTGTTGTCTACACATAAATCTGACAGCCTCTTAACCTCAGCTCTGTATGCCGTCTCGTCTCCCCCAGAGAAGATCTGCGGACTTAATGACTGCATTGTCTGGGTGGGAACTAACACAGTCATGTGTGTACAGAGTGCACAGTAGGGGACTTAGTACACAGGCTTGTGGAGAGCCGGTGTTAAGGCTGAGGGCTGAGGAAAGAGAAGGCCCCGCTCTAACTCTCTGTACACGGTCTGAGAGGAAGTCTCTGGTCCAGCGGCAGGTGGTAGAAGGAAGTCCGATATCCAGCAGTTTTACTTTTAGTCTGTCCAGGAGTATTGTATTAAAAGCAGAGCAAAAGTCAACAAAGAGCAGCCTGGCGTAACGCTCCGGTTGTTCTGGGTGAGAGATGGTGGTGTGGAGCGTTGTAGCAATGGCATCTTCAGTTGATCTGTTAGCTCTGTATGCAAACTGGAGCGGGTGGAGTGTGGGTGGCAGGTAGGACATGATGTGACGTCGGACCAGTTTCTCGAAGCACTTCATTATAACGGGTGTTAGAGCAACTGGACAGTAGTTGTTGAGGCTGCAAATGTTGGTAGGCTTTAGCTGTGGGACAATTGTGGCCGACTTTAGGCATGGCAGGATGCAGGACTGGGACAGTGAAGCCTTGAAGGTTTTAGTGAAGACCCCAGCCTGCTGGTCTGCACATTCTTTTGGAAACCTTCCGGTCACCCCATCTGGACCGACGGCCTTCCTGGGGTTCACTGCCCTCAGTGTGCGCCTCATGTCATATTCCTGCACCATGAGGCTTGGGCTGTTGCTGCCGTCTGATGTTTTCGCTGCTGCTGCCTCTAGTCCCTTCACCTCAAAGCGTGCAAAGAAGTGGTTCAGCTCCTCCGCAAGCACCACGTTGCCCTCAGTCAATGTGGTATTGCCAGGTTTGTAGTTGATTAGTTCTGAACTCCCAGCAGCATGGACATGTGGTCTGACAAACCTAGATGTGGTAGAGGGGTTGCTCTGTAGCCTTTTTGGATGTTGCCGTAGGCTTTATCCAGTGTGTTTTACCCCCTTGTTGCACATTTAACATGGTGTTCAAATCTGGGGAATACTGACCTAAAGTCAGAATGGTTGAAGTCCCCAGCTATAATGTGCACTGCGTCGGGATGGGAGTTCTGCTGCTGACTGCTTATTGCCTTGTGCAGCTCCTCCATGGCCGAGTTAGCGTTAGCATCTGGTGGTACATACATGGCCGTTACCATGACGACAGTAAACTCGCGAAGTATGTAGAATGGTCTGCATTTCACAGTAAAATATTCCAAATCCGGGGAAAGTGGCTGTCTACAGCCTTTGTGTTTTTGCACCAGCTGTCATTGATGTAGATGTATAAACCCCCTCCTTGGTTCTTACCGGAGTGGCCGTTCCTGTCGTGATGGTGGACCGTGCGGCTTGCTAACTCAATAGCCGAGTCCGGAATTGATGGCTGCAGTCAAGTCTGTGAGTAGTAGGATGCTGCTGTCCCGTACACACTCGCTGACTACGTCGGAGAGGAGATACTCAGAAGCGGTGGCTTAAATGGTTGTTTCTTTAGCCGTGCTAGCGGGCCCGCCCTGCAGCCACGCTTTTGCCTCCTCTGTTTACGTTTCCTCTTTGGCTTGCCGCTGGGAAGAACCAACCACGGAGACCCTGGAGTTCTTATTATGTCCTCCGGAATGCCGTGGAAGTCGTGATAGTCTGACGTATGTTCCTTGCACAGCGTAATCCCAAACTCAGAACATAACAAATTCTCATATTCAACATTTTAACATGATGACTTTCAATATTAGCATTGTGTTCATATGTAATTTCTCACTTATTCTCTCGAAGACCTCTGTAAAGTCTGGTATTGATGATTGGGGTGCTGCTGGAAACTAAAGTTTGAGAGACTTTTGCCTCCTCTTTGCCTTTTTTTTTGGTCTTTTTCCTCTTCATCAGCATTTTCCTGGGGTGGGAATTGGGTATCATTGTGCTCCCGTTGGCCTCCTCCAAAAAAAGCCCACACAGCAACCTACGTTTGTCCACAGTCTGACATTCACACACAAGCCCCAATATATGCCCCATCCCTTTGCACGGCCACACTGACTGGCCAGAGATGTAGCCATCCGATGGCTCTGTCAACACTAACTTATAGTATCAGGGCTGACCCCGTCTCAGACATGCATGGAGATATTTTTCTGACATTTTCAGCGGGCAGATTACCCGTATCTCCTCCTCCTTTTTTCCTGCCATGCTCAGGAGTTTATCATGGATTCGGATATATAATGCAGAACCTCCGTGCTTTCACCATCCCAGATAACAATATTTCCTTTTGTTGAATGTGATAAGTACTCCGGGTTCAGGCACATCCATAATAGCAAATGTCATTTAATAAGTAAAAGTCAAAAACAATTGTCAAACAGTCAAGCAGTCACTTGTTTCCTGAAACAAACAATCTGGTGATTGAGCTCTTTTCCATTGTTAAAGTTCCACTTCCCCTTGCTGAGAAATTGTGCTTCAGAAACGCAGGATGCTGGAGGGATGCTGAACTGCATGGTGTTAAGATATCCCACATGGTGATCACGCCATTTTATCAAATGGAGGCAACTTGCTTAAAAATACTGCAACAGAGTGCACACACAGGTGCTTATTATGGGATCTTTGTCTTCTTCTTAGACAGGAATAACTCATTGTTTGAGTAGTAACAGACACCGGACCCAGATCCAGTCACCCTTAGACCAGAAAAGTAAATTCAAACTGCAGAATGAAATCACTGAAGTTTGATCAGTGCAACTGTATATGATGTGGGTGATGAGTTTATGGTGTCCCTCTAATTTATATTTGCAGGATGTTGGTTTGTTTGGATGCCACAACCGCAGTGATATATCTGATCCACCAGTCACCAACCTCGGAAATGATGAAGAGCTTTCAACAAACGTGCAACGCTCTTAAAAGGATCGGTTCTTAAAGACTGTTTTAGATATGCTGGGTTTGGTGAACACAGGTGAGAACAGCGAGGATCGAGCAATCAGTTGAATCATGCTGTGCACACTGATGAAGATGGGAATCCTAATGTACAAAAAAAACTTAAGAGAGATTCTTTAAGAGTGTTAAAGGATATGCGCCTCTGTATTGTGGGAGATGAGCACAGACAAAAATCCTTTTGAATCACCAAAGGAAATAAAAATTCCTTTGAGGCCACTGGATCAGTAGTGCATGATCATCACTGGGCTGTCCTGCTTGATAATGCAGTACTTTAATTCAAACCGTTGAGGGAACTCATTCCACATGCACAATATTAGGTCTCTGTCATCACACCATAACTTTGTTATGCCATATGAGCGGATGGAGAGATGCACAAATCTCTGACTCTTTCTGGGATCATTTGAATTTTTGGAGTTGCTATTTGAACTGCTGCCAAGAAGCTGGTTCTTATAATCATGGATCGCGGATATTCATTGACGAGTTCTTGGATTCTTCCAGCAGAAGGCAGTTTCTGAAACTCAGAAATTCGAATGAGATCCATATCAAACATAAATCTATAAAACTGAATTCAAATTTAAAATATGGTATAAAGCAGACTTTGGTATTTGGCCCATTTTCGTATCTGAAAATCTCCCTCCAAACCTTCAGTTAGGAGCCCTTTTTATGGGGCAGGTTTCCTCTGCATGCTCTGTTCTCCTCCTGCAGTCCAGAGACATGCATGTTAGGTTAACTGATGGCTCAGAGGTGGCAATATGTGCAGATGTGAGCTAGATAAAGCTATGAGTGAGCAGTAAACCTATAAAAATGCAAGCCCGAGTGTGTGAATTAATATTATGAATACATAAAAAGCTAACATAGCATTAGGGTTCAGGATAGGTGTGTGGGGTACAAGCCACAAAGATAATAAGTACACCTTCACCAGGTTGTCCTTGCATGGCACAATGTGGTAAAACTCCTGGGATCAAATCTGAGATGCACTTTTTGTAGTCCATCTGTCTGCACAGTCGTGTTCAGCAAAGTCAGATTCTCTGAGCACCACAGTTCTCTTTTCCTAAGCCCTTTAAATCGTTTCTCCTGACCTTTCCCATCACAGTCAAAGAAAGGTGATTAGGAAAAGGTTGGACTATATTCCACCGCAGCCCACTGTGTATTTGGACATGGTGTCCTGGAGTGTAGTCAAGAAGATTCCTCTAGAGGGAGCACCTGTCTAACCTGTTACTTTTTATTAAAGCTGCATAAAGCTGCAAATGACCCCATAGCTTCTTTATATTGCCTTGCAGTATTATTTTTATGGCCTATCGCACCGCAGTTGTTTTTAATTCCCATGCTGATCCTTCAGTGTATCACATTCACAGTTACACACTGAAGCATGACAGCATTTTACCTATGATCAACATATATGTCCAAGAGACTATTTCTGTGTCTTCTGCACAACACTTACTGTCTTAAACTGTCCGTTAAATATTCAAATAGCACATGTAGTTTCACAATAGATCCTCAGTTCCAAAAATATTAAGGTGAGAATCTGATTGATTTTTAAATCAGTTTCCGTTCCTGCTTTTAGTTTCACAGCGCACTCCATCGCATTGGTGCTGTTTCCTATAAAAATCCTCTGAGGTAAGAACAGTGTGACAGGAGAGCTATAAGGGTATGAAGTATTAACAGTAGTCTGAATTGGCACATTAAAGTTTGCTTTCTGGATAAAAACTCTGTCGAGTAAGCGTAACCTTGGATATTCCTGTCTATTTTTGGTCCCATTTAATTTGTGTAAATTAGAATATTAATTTATGTTGCATATTCAGTCATGCAATATCATTTTATGGCTTTGCATGATTGAGTTTATTATACTGTTAAATACTTCATTAATATTTAAAGGCAGACTGTGGCCTGCCATACAGCCAGAGCATTTTAATCTATAATTGTAATAATACAGGAAAAATTAATTTAAAAATGAAATCTCTTTTTCATCAAGTAATTTTAGGTTGATGGGAGGCTGCAGTGCCCATGTTATGCACACTCATCAGCCACCCCCTGGAAAACAGTTCTCGGAGTTACACTCCATATTGACATGACAGTGTCACACACTTGCTCCAGATTTGTTGGCTGCACATCCTTGATGTGAATCTCTTGTCCCACCAGATTACAAAGGTGCTCTATTGGATTGGCGAGTGTGGAGGCCATCGGAGTACAGTGAACTCACTGTCATGTTCAAGAAACCGGTTTGAGAAGCTTGAGCTTTGTGACGTGGTGCGTCATCAGCAGAACTCAAGACTCAACCAATCAAGGAAGTTTGTTTTGTTTTTGTTTTGTTTTTCCAGCCTCCTACTGTCTGGTTTCGTGAGCCTGTGTGCCACTTTCTCTTCTAAGCTGACCGGAGTGGCAGCCGGTGTGGTCTACTGCAAGTGTACCCCAGCTGCCTCAGGGTTTGGCGTGTTGTGCGTTCCAAGATGCTCTTCTGTGGTGAGTGGCCATTTGAGTCATTTTGCCTTCCTATCAGCTCGAAGCAGTCTGACCATTCTCCTCTGCCCTGAACTGGCACTAACTGGATATCTTCTCTTTTTCAAGCCATCCTCTGTAAACCAGAGAGGTGGCTGTGTAGGAAAATCCTTGTAGATTAACTGAAATGCTCTAACCAGCCTGACTGGCACCAACAACTACGTCATGTTTAAAATCACTTAAATTCTAATGCTCAGTTTTAATGTCAGCAGGTCATCTTGACAATCTCCATCTCATCTGTTGTGGATGGAGGCAGTGTGCAAAATTGACTGGTATAACTGGTTTGCGGGCTGTTCATGCTTTTGCTGTTGTTGATCCATCAGCAACTCACAGAGAAGAGTAAAGTTATAACATGTAAAGAGCTGAGGTTGAAAAAGAGTGAAACATGTCCACTGCACCCACTATATATATATATATGTTTCATACTGTATTTCTAAATTTAACTTTATTATTATTATTATTTTTTATGCTAGCCCGTTTGTCAACCAGTCAGCATCTGTGGAAAGCCGTACAAATATCACCAATTCTCCACCCCATCTGGAAAGAAATGTTGTAAAGATCACAGTTAAATAAGGCAGGACACCATAAAATCCCACCAAAATATTTGCCCTTAATGGCTTTCTAAATGAATAGCCCTCTCTGTATGACATCCCTATGGAAATCCATAACTTAATTTTCTTGAGCTGTGAGGCATTTTACAATCCTTGTGAAGTCTGAAGTAATTAAAACTACTTTTTCTGGAAGGTTGTCTTAAGAGCAGACAAATAAGCTACTGGTAAACAGAAAACAGCATTTATCCTATTAATTGTAATTTTCCCACATTCTGTTTGTGACAGATCTGCCCAAATCTTTAATCACAGACAGAATGGAGCAGCAATCCCAAACACCCACAGGCACATATACATGAAAACAACAAATTCGGACAGCTAGTGGCATCCTCTTACCAAAACTAAATAAAACACATTTGCATTTTCCTAACGGTCCGTTTCATTTTATTGAGATAGAACAACAGTAAAAACATCATATACAGATCCCTGTACAGCACATACTCGCGTACACTAAACTGTTTAATCATACTAAACCAATGAAATGACAACAGAGTTCATTCTAAGCCATAAAAAAAGGCATAACATGTCCACAGCTGATATTTCAAACCAATGTTTGCTTCTGCTTCGTATGCATATGTTCTCACACACATGCACTTGTTTTTAGTGAGGCATAGAATCAGTTTCACTGACATAAACAGTTTATGATCAGCTGATGTAGAGATTTTAATGAATCATTAAAGACCTTTAATGAAAGCGCTGTGGAGAAATATTAGCTTTAAAAATGATTTCAACTCATTAAATGACAAATGGCACATTGAGAGAAATTATACTTGAAAGGGTATGAAAAAAAAAATTCTGGGTGATAATTGTACATAAACAGCGTAATTAAAAAAAAAATCTTCAAATATGATAAACATATCAGCAAAAGAAATACACAAATTTAACAGTCATGCCACTTATAAACAATGTAGACTATCCAAACTGCCTTACTTTCATATATACTTGAATGTTACATCCAACAATACAGTCTAACTCTAAATTTCAGTGTTCAACTGTGGTTTCTGTGTTTAACTCCTAAAATAAAAGAGAGAAAAAATGAGATCGCATGGAGTTTGGTGTCCTTGATAGAAGTTAAATAATAAATGAATATGAATTAAAGTCTTTTGAAAAAATCCAAACCATTTTTCCTTCATGTACACTTTTAAGAAAACCTGTAGCCAGTCTGCAGATATTTTATTTTGCTTGTGGCTGTTAGTGTTTCGTTAAAACTATGAAGCAGTGTCATACTAGAACTTGTAAAGCATTATGAAGGTCTTGCGAGCTTCCTGGTTTAGGAATTGCATGCAAGTCAGCATCTGGATCCGAATATTAGTGGGTTCCTGCTCGCAGCCTGCAACGAAAACCTGCTTTGCAACTTTAACCAACGCATAGGTGACAATTTAAAGGAAAAACCCAAAGACTTGAGCCTTCATCATGAACAGAAGAATGCAAGGCTTGTTGAAACAAAGCCGAGGTGCATTAAGGCTGTTTTGGCAGCAGGTGTTTCCTTTAATTTGTCACCCGTCTGTGTGTTTGATATTGCAAGGTTAAAGTACCAAACAAGCCATGTGTGCTAGTAAAAAGCTCAGAAAAAGGGGCTCCAGCTCAGCGTGCTTATGGAAATAAGAGTCTGACAGGTGTTTGACGAGAGCCACACCGTCTCCATCAGGCTAAAATGGAGCATGCCAAGCGCAAAGCCGCACACCATATCTGTTAGGTGGTGCTTGCCCAAGAGCACCCGGGACATGCCCACTAGGAAGGCCCACAGCACCAACAGGATGCGAAGCGGCACAGCCAGCACCAAGTGGGACAGCAAGAACTTGGAGACCATGGCGGCTCGGCTGGCGTGGGCAGCGGGGAAAGAGTACACGTCCATGGCGACGCAGTCCAGGAAGCTCGGCGTCATCTCCCAGGGTCCTCTCCGTTTCACCAATCTCTGGACTCCAGCCACGGTCATCACGTCAAGGATGAGGGCTATCATGAAATAAAGAAAGCAGACAGTTAGTATGAATATGCAGTGAAAGTCAAAGGAAATGGTTAAAGGAGTACCTGACTTGCATTATGGTACAAGTAAAAGTCCTCATTTGAAACCATATTTAAAGAAGTATAAAGGTGTTACTGGTGATATGTACATTGATTTTAAGGTAAAAGTGATCATTTTGCGGAAAAACAACCACTGTGAGTGGTTTTACTTTGTCTCCCCTAACTGGATATCTCTAAGGTGTGAGATGATTAATGAGGATGGATATAGCTTTAAAAATCTTCAAATAAAAGTAAAATCAAATGGAAATCAACTCAGTAATCATTTTTATAAAACTACTGGTCCATTTGGTAGTCTTCACATAAAACAGCTGTAAACTGCAGTAAATGTGTAAGTAGATATTTCGGTGACTAGTATTAACCAGTGAGTAACATTTGCTCCACATACCAGACATTCGGAGACGCCTTTTATAACTCCACAGCACTCCCCAAAAATATTTCTACTCTGACCATCTATAAAGCCATTTAAAGCCATCTTCACACTCACTAAACTAAGCCTGCGCTAAATAACTGTCAAGTGTCTGAGGTATTAGCTATACTGCTCTAATACTTGCTATCCTAAAGGGACCGTTCTTTCAATATCAATCTCAGGTCTTTAAAGGCGATACAATGTGTCGATGCATGTAAAATCAACTAAATCTGAAAAAGTTGTCTCAGGATCAGCCGAATTGTTTTGCACAGTGAATTTAGTCTGTTTAAATTTTACACTCATGCAGTGAATTTTTTCCCAGTTACAAGCCCTACAGGGTCTCACACGGTCTATTTGCAATTTGTGGCTTCATTGCTTTTTGGGCTTGTTACAGATTTGTTTTGGCGTAAGATAACAGGTCCCTTTTACTGAATTTTCTAAACTTTAGAAGGGGGAATTCCAGTTGCTAGGACCTCGTCTGCTGCCTCATCCACTGATGAGACTCTAAAGATGTTTGATCAGTGTGATGATTCCCAGCTCTTACACAGAAAACCAACAATGAGTGTTAAAATATGACAGAAAATCATTTGACAGATCGAAGATGAGCCTGGAATCAAAACGCAGATAAAAAGACCTTTCATAAGCAGCCACACTAAAACATCCACGGTACCAATGCTTGATTCTATGTGACTGACATCAAATTGGTGTCATCATTTTGTTAGTGAAGCAATAATATATCCCACAATACTGACGCTTAGTGTTGGTTATAGAGAAAAAAAAGTACCTCAAAGGCCTACAAGTTGGAAATATCACCAACTGGGAGGTAAAATTTTGTTATAGTTCAAATAAAAAGAGGCATAAGATGCCAACTGATATTGAGTAGAGGTGCAATGGAAGGACATTCGGGGTCTTTGCTGCACGGCCCCATTGTGCCATCTCAGCAGACGGGGACGGTGCTTGCAGCCAAACAGTGACGCATCGTATCGGCAGTAAGCACAAGTCTCGGTGCGACTGAGGTTCTCTAAGGTTTGCTGTTACTGCAGACAAACTAAGGTTTTCTCCGTGCTCCTGCCGTGAAAGATTGTCTGCAAAGCTGCGGTCAGCATTGTGGTTAGTTTTCAGAAGTACGTCATCTAAGATTTGAGGTGATGAACTCAGATTTGCCGTTTGAGGGTGGAAACTCCGATTCTAGGAAATGTAGCAGGCGTGAGCAGACAGTAGGTCAGGCTGCTACACGCTGCTGAGAAACAGAAGGAGTAGTCAGTCTGCTGCGTATTCTAACATACACACTGTGGTTAGTCAGCTCACATGCACTTATAGTCCTGCTGTATATACTCTACATAGATGTAAAACACAGTAATGACCACAGCAAGCCATTTTTCTCAAGGCTATGTTTGCTATTGTTCACATTTACTTTTCAACAAGGGAGGTTACATGTATTTATATACGGGTTTTTTTGTATTGGAGGGAGCGGCATGGAGGCACAACGTTTTTTGTGCCATTTTTGCCTTTATTGGAAAGTACAATGGGAGAAAGACACAAAATACAAGAACAAAAGAGCAGGAGGGTGACATATAGTGAAGGTCGAGCTGGTAATCAAACTGAGAACCTTGGGGAATCCACCTAAACAGCTAAAAGTGGAAAAATTGTTGAAATTTCCGTTGTGAAAACCAGCGATATCTCATATGTTCATCTCAAACAGACATCCCCTGCGCCGCAACACTGAGACACTTCACAAATGCTTTGTCTATATGTGATTAACATTAAAAAACACCATTAATTTATTGCTTCTCAAAAGACAAAAAGAAGGGAAGGAGGGCTACACAGGTAAGCCCCTTGAAACATAAAGCTAAATACTGAGCTATCTGTTCCATCAAGCATGATGAAAAATTAATTAGAGACAGCAGCTGGGTGAGCATGACCTAATCCTGTCTGTTTGTTACTGTCACCCTGCACACAGGCCTCCGCCTCAGCACAGAGAGATGGTCATTCAGAGCACACCGGACTCTCTCTCATTCATCCTTGTAATAGCGGTGAAATGGATGTTGAAGATAATGTTGCAATCTTACCTGCATGCTTAACAGAACCATATAGATGATAATGTAACATGAAATAAACTTGAGTACTTTAAAAGGAGAAACAAAGCCACACACACACACACACACACATAAACCACACCTGATGAAAATAGGAAAATCCCCTCCACAGCTAAGACACGCTTTTTGGCGTCTCTGACATGTGTAATAGTCTTTGAGAAGGTCCCAGGTTGCGTGCCAGTAAAACAACTTTTCAAAAAACTAAAGGAGAAACATTTCTACACTGTGCAGCACCACGTGTTTGCAACAGTGGGCTGAATCAAACTAATCCCGACAGACCAGTCATGGCTGATTAGTTTCCCCGATAGATAAAAACAAAACATACTTTCAGCGAGTATTTAACATTAATTCCTCTGCCCACTGTTGACCATGTTGGGATATTTTCTCCCGACAGACTTCAATAGACCAGAAATGATCCTGGAACCAACAAATATTGAGCAAGCACTTAGGGCAAAAAACAAAAAGTCCCAAACACAATTCAACAGTGTCCCAAATCCAGAGATTTAATAGCTCCCACTCAGAGCTCAATGCAGCTACAGCCACACAAGATTTGTATTTCTGTTTGGTCTTTAATCTGTGTTTGGGACTGTGTTTATGTGTGCGTGCCTGCACATGAACAAGCAAACACACAGGTCCCCCAGACTTTCAGAAAATTCTAAACTGATGTAGTGAGATCAAAATTTTGCTGCAGGATAATATTAAATGTGCTGTAGTACTGCTTTATGTAGTTACTAATGGAAACAATAACCCAGTACTGAGTCAGTAACAGGACTTGTAATAGCAACGTGTGAACCCATTCTTAGGAATCTGGGCCTTTGCATTGTTTGTACATACTGTTCCACTGTACCATGGCGGCCCTGATTGGAAACGTTGATAAACTGCTCATGAACACAAATAAAAACTTCAAAAGAGGATATTTGAAGGGTCTCGAATTGAAAGAACTTAATATGAAAGACTCACTGTTGTCCAGCGTCATAGATGTGACGCATGGTCAAACTAAAAAGTCTGTTTCACTCAATGCAGCCGGCCAGGACGCTGCGCTGTGGGACACTGTCACCGGTCCTCGGCCCTCCTCCTGCTCGACACCTACCCATCAGTCGTCCCGGGCTGAAGTGATGGTCCATAGTTGCCTGAGGGATCAGAGTGGTGCTGTTTCTCCACCCAGCCTGAACCTCTCCAGCTGCTACACAGCAATGCCTGATGACAACTTACTCCATGTGGATGGCCAAGCGGGTGTGGACCCAGAAACAATGCCTGCAAACACTGCAGCTTTCCCACCACTGGTGGCTGATGACACCAGAGCGGCCGGCCACCCCACCATGAAGCCAAATAAACGGACCTCATCCTGGCGTAGGATGCTACAGTTACAGCATTCTCCTCTCCGGGCACAAAGTAAGGACTATGCACTTCTCTTGCGTAAGAACACACAGCCTCAATCTGTCGTGCCAAAAACTGATTTCCCCTATTTGGCAAAAAAAAGAGAAAAAAAAGAAAAAAGTATTTAAACTGTTGTAAATGACTTGTTGGTATATAATCTGTCTAACATATGAAGTTATTTTGGGCCACAGAGCAAATTCCTGTCACAAGGCAGAAGCTGAAATCAGTTTTTGGCAAAGTGACTTTTTTTCTCTCCTGCATTTATCCGGGTTAAAAGTGTCACTGGCGATAGAAATGTCCCTTTCAAGAGTGATCCAGCCAAGACGGCAGCAGAAATGACAACAAATATAAGATAATAGTTCCATAAAGATTTTCTAATTAGCCAAAAAGGACTGGATAGATTATAATGTCATGTCAGAGTCATAAAGACGCTTTCAAAACAGACAGTTTTTTAATTTTTTATATAACCTCTTTCTTAATCTTGTTTACTACAGCCTATTTGCCATTATAAACAACAATATTATACATGAAAAACACACAGAAACAGCAGAAATCACTTTTTGGCACGACAGCAGCTAGTCTGGTAATGATTAGTTGTGTTTTATTTAGCAGCTCCCCTTTCAGGCCTCTCCAACTGAGTACGCCGGATTGCCCTCCTGTGTTCATAGCGCTGTCACCAGCTCCTCGAATGCCTTATGTTCAGTCGTACTCAATGCCCATTATCCGTTTTAATAAACCAAGATCACATTTTAAAACAAAAAGACCCAGTCATAGTATTTCACCGACCTCATATTTCACTGATGCTGCCATTTTTACCAATCCCTGTAATTATAAAGGCACAGAAGCAAACCGTCTCATTTTCATCAAATTTCTACTTCCGGACTTAATCATCTAATTCCTTTGCCCTTTAAATCACAGCCCTCAAAGCCTCTAAGTTCAGCAGTTACTGCCCTTCTTAACTGCAGATCTTTAATCTTCTGCCCATTATCTGTGACCTTCTGTTCTGCTAACATGTGTGTATGTAGGAATGAATGAAAGCCTGTGGGGTTGACTCTGTGTCTACATGTGTAACTATTTAGACTTTTTTAAGTGTTTTTATCCGAATTGTGAAGCACTTTGTCACTGTTTGTTTTAAAAAGTGCTATACATAAAAAGTTGTTATTGTTATGTATGTCTGCTGATTTTGCCTTTGGGGGCATGGGTCAATTTGTCCGGGCTTTTGGTACAATAAGAACTTCCTGTCTACTTCCTGTTCCAACGAATGCAGACAGATCAAAGAAAGGCAGTTTCCAGGTTGAGTTTCAGCAGATGAGGTCTCTCTTTTGCTCTTGCCATGCACAGTTTATCTCTATATGCAATCAGAGGCACCTCAGACGTGGTTGGTCAGTTGATTAGTCTACTCGAACTACAAACAGACTACAAATAGAAACCAGAAAACGTGCAGTGGAAAGAATCTTGCCCACAGATTTCAGATTCATATGTTTTAATAAAGACGGTTCAGAAGATTCTGAAGAATCACTCAGTGATGCAATTTGACAGAAACGTACTGCAAAAGGCAACTTTTGCTTGACTGATTGACTGCTTTGACTGTATTAGACTGTGCTGTGTTACCAGTTTGATTTGAATATACTGTTAAGTTAAATCCAATCCGGAAAACTGAAGATTTGCTAGATGAGAAAATGATGAAAAGGTTACATTGCCTGCATAGGAACCTCAATACGCAGTTGTGACTTCACTAAAAAAAAATGAGCCTAGGTGATATTTTGTCTTTTCCTTTCTGAATTTGCAGGTTTTCCTCTCTGTTGCTTATTGACAAGGTATCAAATGTTGATATTGTCAGTGCTCTACTATAAAAGCAGCAGTTCAAGTAATATTAAGCACATGAGATACGGTCTATAAACACTTGTGAAATGTGTCTTCAGAAAATGTCACCCACACTTGTTTGTCAATAAACCCCTGCACTGGGAGGCCGAATACACTGAAACTCATTTGCCAAGCTCATTTTTGGCACAGCTGGCTGGTTTCAAGTGTGAGAAGGACAGAAGCAGCAAAGACACTGTGTCACTGTGGGTGCCAGGTATGGCTGCGTGGTGCATTTTGGGTACTGAACGACAGAGGTTGGTGAGTGTGGTGCGGCATTTACCCAGCAGCAGGTTGACTAGGACCTCCTGTCCAGCCAGGGTATTACTCCGTGTGAGACACACGATAGTGCCAATGATCCACGTGATGCCATGCCCCGTGAGAGCCAACAGGGCAACCATGGAGCGGCAGCCTCCCCAGGAGGACGACGTGTAGGCGCACACCCCCATGCGCTTGGACAGGCAGATGTCAATGGCAAGCAGGGAGTTCATTGCTATTCCTTTGAAGGAAGGGTTCAGCTGCATGCAGTCTTCCTCTGGCATTTTGGTGGACTCTCTTCTGTCCCTGCTGCCTCTGTCGGTAGGTTCTTCACTCTGCTGGCTTGTTTGGTGCTTGATTTGACCCAGTCGCCTTGAGCTGCCTCGGCTCTCAGTGGGGCCCCCGCCGCTACAGAGGGGCTGATGGTTGAGGGACATAAACTCAGGTCTGCTCAGGACGCTGTTTCTCTCCCGCGCCCTGGATCTCACACTGGAGGGCATACTGGGGGTGTTGGGGCCAAGTTTTCTTCTGTGGCTATAATAACCGATTGCCAATCTCCAGAAGATAATGCAAGTGGTGCGAGACAGTGAAATGTCCCAGGATAAACCCCCCTCCCCTCCCCTGCCTACACCACTCCTCCCCCACCTACTGTGGCCTTAATAGATATATTTAGACACGCTGGAATGCACGTTGTCCGTGGTGTTTATGCCATGCGGGGAGGAAGAGTGTATTGAATAGCATCTGCTCCGTACAATCCAGAGAAACACGATCTAAAGCACGGAGATAAAAATTACAACATGAGCATTTCGTTACGCACCGATACACCACGAACAGGTGCCTCACTGCGCGTGCTTTTGGTGGAAAACAAGCTCAGTGCAAATTTAAAACAAAAAAAGAAAGAAAAATACTGTGTAAAGAGACTACGAAAGACACGGCGTTGTCATCTTACCGAGCGAAGAAGAAGGGGGAACACGGGGGCGCGCACATCTCTCTAAATCCTCTCCGATATACAGAGACGTTCACGTATATAGCGATTCGCGCAAAATCAGAGGAAAGTTGACAATCACCAAACCGTCGACAAGAAAAGGGAAAAGACAAGGCAGCGCAGCGCAGGCAGTGCAGCGTTTGCTTGTTCCTGGCGGATTTGACGTAGCTTACGCACGATTCCCGATTCAGCCTCGGCGCTGCGCTCCAGTGCGGACAGCGGAGTTCTCCAAGGTGCTTAAACAGACAGCGCCAGGACGCACAGAAACCCCGCATTCGGCTTTATTACACACAAAGACAGGGGGCAGGGCTTATGGAGGACCACGGAAACAATTTCAAATGTTCAGAAATGATAAAAAAAAACCAAACCAAAACAAAACAAAAAGACAAAGCGATGAACACACAACCTACATTTTTACAGTATTTATCGAACCGATCAGACTATTTGTTGGCTGCTACTGCCACACAACAGCAAAATACATAAATAAATCAAAATTTATCAATCATTTATAATTTATCTAAAGCTGACTGCGATCCATTGATTAGTCAGTGGAAAGACTTCTCCAAAACCCCCACAAAGATGATTTCATTTGTCTGTGTCCAAATTTTCAATACCATCCAAAGAGAGCGGACACGCGTTTTAAGTTACCTTTGGGGGCTCGGTTAGGCTCTCAAAAATCACTTACTAATTATAAGTTATCAGTTATAATTATAACCTTCTCAAAATGAGGACCCTTTAGCCTCCATTTCCCAGCATGCTTGCAACACTCGCGGAGCGGAAGTGTCGTCAAGAAGACTACTAAAAGCTGCTTCCCAGGCAGCTCAGATAGACCAATGCGTGTCGGGGTGAACCTGCCGAGGCAGAGATGGGACGAGCGCGGAGAAATGACAGCTTGTGCAGGAATTTAGGCTGAACTGCATCCCATCTCTCGGAGCACTGCAGCTGTCCGCTCGGTCGAACTATGTAACAGTTGGAATTTCTCCCATCAGAGCTGCATTATACATATTTTGTATCTATATATTATTTTATTTTTTTTTATTCAGTTTGACACCTGATCCCGTGGAATGGTCGCAAAAGTTGACCCGGCGCCGTCCTTTTGGATGTTGCGGTGCTCAGTCTCAAACTCGACCAGACTGTCAGCGCTCGGAGAAATGCTACCTCTGTTAACGGGACGCTGAAATTGTTTGCAGTTGGAAGGAAAGAGGGAGAGAAGGGGGCGAAGAAATAAATAACGGGATCGGCTGTGGAAGGAGATAACGGAATTACCTCTGTGACCGGAGAACTGTGCGAGCCGCCGTTTACGCTGAATTTCTCCAGGATTTCGCCCCAAACAATTCACTGGAGACTTTCCAGTGAATTGTTTTATAGGTAGACTTTTTTTTTCTTCTTTTTTCTTTTTTTTTTGCATGTTGCTATGTCGGCTTTAAAAACGGGAAAGAAAGAAACAGACCTCAGTTCGTAATTGCACTGCGAGAACCTCTGTTCCGCAGATGTAGCGTTCAATGGTACACTTTTCCTTATGAGAAACTGAAGCCGATATTTTAAGTTTGGTGGAACATTTTACGCTTTTGTTAAACGGACTTTCGGCTGCTCCGCGTTACACTAGAGGCATTTTAAACTGTGGGCGTCCACTCTCGAACACCTCCAATATTTGTGATTAGGATTCTCGTCACCAGCTGGACGCAGTCACAGGGTTATATCTTTTGAGTGCACACGCAAAGGAGAATCTGATGCCAAGCTGTAACACAAGTAGTTTTTTGGGTTTTTTTTTTTTTTTTTTTTTGCGTGTGTGTTAATTATTTAGCTCATAAATGACACGAACCTTTCCAAATGGACCCACTTTGCCCAAAGGCCAGAACTTTGTGTGGCAGTGTCTTGTAACTTTGGCAGCATGAAAACATCTGTGCTCGGATAAGAACATTTCTGGTGCCAGAGCCGATTTTGGTGGAGTTGCGTTCACGCACCGGGAAGCATGCGCTCTGTTGCGAAGATTTTCTAGGCCTGACTTCTTTTGTAGTATTGGATAAAAGAAAAAGAATGCATGGCTTCTCGTGAGAAACACTGCTTCATATAAATACTTTCTTTGTGCTGATAAACTATTTTTTCTTCTCTCTGTTGGGGAAACATGATGTGGAGCCAACTGTGGTGACTGTCTTGCTTGTTTCCATGCGTCTTTCCTCTCCTCCAGACTGCTGGACGTTCTTGTGGACTGTGTTGCTATTTAATGCAATGGGCTGCATCCAGAGTATCAGATGTAAGCCCAAGAGTTTCCGAGACAGCATCGTCATCCTGGAGCTGAACGCTACCATCGACTCCAATCCCACCAGCATCGACGAGACATCCGGCGTGGTCTTGCGCTACCGGACGCCTCACTTTCGAGCGAACGCCCGAATACTGGTGCCACCAGTAGCAGCTAAGGAGACGTGGACCATCGGCTGGATCCAAGCCTGCAACCACATGGAGTTCTTTAACACGTATGGGGACAAAGGAATGTGAGTATCCTCGGATCTTGTTGTTGCTTGGTCAGGTGTAAGGGATGACAGCGCGTTGAACACGTGGATGAGATTCAAATATGAAAAAAAAAAATCACCTCTGACATCATTTTAGAGTTCCAGCTGATGAATAAATAAGCCATTTGAGTTTGAGACATTTTTGCTGTAGACACTTTTGGTCAATATTGGCTCTTCTATTTTTAATTAAATTAATTTTATTCCAGTTAGCCAACTGTGAGCTTGGTTTCCAAAAAACTATTCAGATTATTTTGCCATTCTATTAATTTAATCCACAACAAACCACAAAGAAAGTATCTAATGCTCACAAATGTTAGGGAACTAAATGTGGTTTCTAATGTACGAAATGACCCCAACACGGGGAAACAATCACAGCTTCACAGTTGTCTTATTTTTGTCTGAGCAAAAGCTCAGAACTTGAAACTATTTAGCTTGCAGATGTGACAAAGAGAATTAAAAAATTAAGAGGCTGGAAGCTGACACTGTTATAACACAACTTTTTGGGAGTGCTTACATCTTGAAAATGTGAAGATTCCACGTAGGAAGACTTTAATTGGATCAAAAAATCTGCCAGGAACAGTTACTGAAAGGACGTCTAGGTAAAAGGTTTAACCAGTTTAACATAAGCAAATGAGCTTGAGTTCTTTAAGTACGGGCAAAGACGAGTAGCAGAAAGAGTCAGTGCCAGCCACCCAACAGAGCCAGAACCTTAATTCCTGTGTAATTTATGGTTTAAATGGTAAAAATATCTCAGTTTCGGTTTTATATTGCAAATAATGTTAAAATTACTCCTTAGAGGTAATATTTCACAGTAGTGAAACTAGCCCATGGTTGCATGTGGTTCTCCCAGTTGAGCAAGGGCACAAGTGTGCGTCATGCAAGCAGAACGTCACATATTAGCATCAGTTTTAAAGAACTTAAAAGATAACTGTGAGTGGCTGTGAGTGTGTTTTAATAATCGATAGCTCGACTGTCCCCACAACACATGGGCTGCAAACGCCTTCAAGAGCTTACACATGTATGAGTGTGGGACACTGTGATGAGAAATAATAGTTGCTGTGACCTTTCTGATGCCCCCTCCTTGGAGTGGAGTGGAGTTATTTTTTCATCAGTTGTTATTAATAAAGCAAACATGAACAAATGCTGCTTTTAACTGTGCTCATCTCACCCAGGGACTATAAAAAGGTCTCGCTCGCTCTTTAATTTCCTTTATTTCTCAGAACGAGTGTTTACATACGTAGGGTTTGTCTTGTATCATGTGATAGGCAAACGCAAGTCGATCTGTGTGCTTTATCTGTAGACACTGCAGCAGAGGATGTTTGGGTGCTGCACGACTAAGATTAGAGTCCCCTCCCGGACACCCCACACCCCAGTACGGGCCTGTGTGTGCTTGTGTGACACAGAGAGAGGGACAGAGCCCAATTACTTTCTGAAACTCAGTCTCACCGGGTCTTATTGGCCCTTTTATCTGGCTAGATTTTACACTTTCCATCTTTTGTCAAGTTCTTTTTTTAGATAATGGTATAAAAATACATGCTGAGAAGAAAACCCACATTCAAAAACATGCATGCATTTAAAAATGCTGAACTTGAAAAAGAAGTTTTTCGCAATATACCAGTAATGAGAATGGCTGTGGTAGTTTGAAACATAGATGACATGCGAATACATCTATGATCATTTAATCCAGCGCCTGTAACTATCTTGTTACGCAGCATATAAGTGGTGGTATTGTACCCCTGCGTTTGTCACCTCCCACCACGAAAAGACAAAAACAGTCACTAACAAGCTCGCTGTCCCCAACTCCACATGCCCGAAACAGACAGAAAACAAAATAAATGACGCTGATGGCCTTATGGTTTTCTCACATTTTCCATAGCTGTTGAGATAATATCATTTTGGTAAATTTTGTTTTTGACATTACTGGTAATGAACGTCTGATATCATGACTATATATATATATATATATATTCCACTTACCACATTTCTTAGTCTTCTCAGAAACCACATAAGCGTACACTCACAATCATTTCATTAGTTCTACTATGCTAGTACCAGCTTGGACACATTTTGCCTTCAGGATTGGATTGGATTCCAATTCTGACCCTCCCACCCAAATGTTGCAAAGAAATCGAGGCTCATCAGTTCACGCAATGTTTCTCCAATCTTCTATTGTCCAGTTTTGGTGAGCCTCAGTTAGAAGCTAACAGGAACGGCACCTGGTGTGGTCGCTGTCCATGTTCAACCTGTTGTGCATTAAGAGATGCTCTTCTGCAAACCATGATTGTGTCAAGTGGTTATTTCAGTTACTATGGCCTTCCTCAGCTCAGAGCCGTCTGGCTATTCTTCCAAACTCTGGAATCAAAGAGACACGTTCACTCACTGCTTTTTCCTTTTTTTCCCTCACACCATTATCAATAAATCCTCAGACCAGCCTATCTGGCACCAACAACCATGCCATGTTCAAAGTCTTCAAAGTCGCTTAAATCACTTTTCTTCCCCTTTCTGTTGCTCACTTTGAACTTTAGCAGATTGTGTTGACCATGTCTACTAAAAACACAGAGTTGCTTCTGTGTGGTTAACTGATTAGATATTTGCGTTAATGGTCAGTTGAACTGGTGTACCTGATGAAGTGGCCAGTGAGTGTATAGTAAATGCACTCTTGACTTGAATTACCCTACATGACTGTAACAGATATGGTATATGTGTATATATAGCACTGTGCTGTATATAGGGGTGTTAGAATGTGCACACCCAGATGTACAGCAGTGTTTACAGAGGGAAAATCCTTGAATCTCATGCGTTCAAACATCGACTTTAAATCACTGTCCAGTGTTAGGAACGCTAAGCATTTCTTTCCTGCAAAGACAAACAATGAAAGAAAAGGCTGCCTATTCCTTATGTACATTTTTAAAGGCACACTTAGGTTGTAAGAGATGAGTCTGCTACCGCTGCTGAGACTCTCATACTAAGTAGCTCCTTTGATGCTAATAAAACTTCAGTGTACTGTAATTGGACAGAACAGCCGAGGATGGTAATGCTGCTGATTTCTCTGCCGGCTTTGGATGATGTGCTCGGGATTCTGTTTGCATCCATGACTTCTTCTCCCCCGTGCACCCATGGGCTTTTAACGAGGCGCAGTTTATCGAGTTTGAACAGTTTGTGTGTATTTAGAAAAAAACATAACAGACATGCACAAAGAAAACAACAAAAATCCAATTTGTTATAGCTATGTCTTGAAAGAAATTGTATCCCTTTTGCATATGGAACAAAACAGTCATGGGAGGAACATTTATTTTCACAGAAAACGGTGACGCTCAATGATGATGCAATTATCTCGTTGATTGCTCTGACACCCTGTTGTCTTTACTTTTGTTCCTAGTCTTCAGTCTCCGTGGGGGAGGGGAAAAAATAAGCATTTCCTGGGCGTCTTTATAATTTCTTTCTTTCTTTTTTAAAAAATCAAACAGACTGCTTTCCAAACTATTTGCCCGCAACATGCAAACGAGTGTGGGAGCAAAGGTGCAAAAACAGGAAATAAGCAATTTCACTGCTTGCTTTTGTTCGCAGTTGTGATGAGACCTTTTCAGTGCACGGACAAATCCTCAAAAAGCTTATTTAAAATCCTTTCTTTTGCCATAAAGCTTTAACTTTTCATATAAATAGTAAATAGTTTTAAATAGATTCTTATTTAGAACACATTTTGGTCGGCAGCTTTCGGTTTTGACATGCAGCGTACGAGGCTTAAGACCGGAAGAATTCTAGGTGACAGGGAATTACAACTATCTTCATGACAGCAGCGGTTTACAGTTTTGTTTTTTTCAAGCCTTGCCACATGCGCTAAACTACCTCCTCTGCAACACCACACAATTCATTCATTAGAAGTGAATAAACCAGATGTCATTTACTGCATACTCAAAGTGGGGGTTTTTGCAAAGAATTTGTCATACAGTTAAACTCAGTATCTTGGTCAAGTTGCTCAATTTTCCACTGATCCATTTCTTTAAACATTTTTTTTATTGCCTATCACCCACCACACATTCAGTATTTCTGTAATACTTTTAGCCATTTACACCTTTTTAGCCATTTTCTCAGACATGGATTAGGCCTAAGGCTAGACCGAACGTTTAAATCCAGTGAGCTTCTCCTTTGAAACTAAGTTTTTAGTCTAACACTCATCTCAATCTATGTCTGGGAAACAGAGTCTGTCTTTATTCACGGTAACTCAGAGTTACGTGTTAAAACTCTTCTGCTTTCCAAATATAGATCATAATTCAGATATTTGTATCTATCATCTTGCACACGTAACATTATACAGAAACTGACATGCTCACAAGTCACGGTGTAAAAAAGAACGAAGAAAAAAAGAAGTGGGTGAATCATTTTAGCGTGTCTGCGGTTGTGTCACAAAC
The DNA here is from genome assembly GCF_013358895.1 of Oreochromis aureus. Lineage (NCBI taxonomy): Eukaryota > Metazoa > Chordata > Actinopteri > Cichliformes > Cichlidae > Oreochromis > Oreochromis aureus. The sequence continues at coordinate 46,625,369 of NC_052948.1, read as the reverse complement.
TCGACCTATGGGAGACCATTTGCTTGTGACAAAGCAGGCAGTGAAGGCGCAAACAGGAAGTGAGCCCTATCTCTGCAGTGCTTTCCCCAGGCGTGATCAAAGTTCCTCAGCGTGTAGATGAGCCCGCAGTTCTAGGTTAATCCTCCTCTGATACATGTGCTTTTTTTACACTCAATGAAACACAAGCTTGAGGTTTACCGTAAATCATGCAGTCATAAATGATGAATTGGAAGAATTTTCAACAGAAGGTCTCAAATAATTTGAATTGAGGAAATGTGTGAGTTCATGACAAAATGGAGAGTTGCTGCAAAATGTTTGGGAGGCATCGAATTAGAGGATGAAGGGATCCTTCAGAACAGAAATGCACATTTGCACACAGACACACACGGGCCTGCTATTAGCATGCCTGACATGCTAATCTCACCAACCCCCCTGGGTGAATTCATAAATCACAATGTGAGGCCAGGCGTAGCAGGCTAGTAAGTCATGTGGGCTGGTGATCGCACTGTTATCTCTGTTCTGCTGAGCCTCGGTTTCTTTGAACGAAAGGTAATCTTTTTCCTGCTGCGGGCGGAAAATCGATAGGTGGACAGAGCAGAGGTGCAGGGTCACTTAAGTCGTTCGGTGTCGCCCGCTGTGCATGTCAAAATATTTCATCACTGTATTGGGTTCCAGCTCAGCGGGACGTTACTGCTGGAAGCATCTAGCTGTGAGACTTTGATCCAATTTGTTGCTCCTGTCCTGCGTTTGGTAGATAGACAGAAAAATCTACCAACTGAGGAGGAGGCCACACTTGTGGTTCCATTTATTGTGTATTTACTGTTCTTCATCATTTTTATCAGTGTTTTAAAGGGGTCAAATGACCTAAGGTAAAAGGTCAGATTACTGTGCTGCGTCTTTCATACCCTGTTAAGCATTATTACATAACATTTTACATGTGCTTACATCCAGTTTTCCCTTCAAAAACAAATGATTTTAAATAAAGGATCAGTGTCTGTGAATCCTCATCTGTGCCTCCTTTTAACTTCCAGGTCAAGTTGGGAACTCCCTGATCTGCGTGACGGCAAGATCCAGGCCATCAGCGACTCAGACGGCGTCAACTACCCGTGGTACGGAAACACTACTGAAACCTGCACCGTCATAGGCCCCACCAAGAAGGACAGCAAATTCGTTGTCAGTATGAATGACAATTTTTACCCCAGCGTGACCTGGGGAGTGCCCGTCAGCGACAGCAACGTGCCTCAGCTCAGCAGCATCTTCCGCGACCAGAGCTTCACGACTTGGCTCGTGGCCATCAATCAGGCCACCTCAGAGACGCTGGTCCTGCAGACGATCCGCTGGAGGATGCGGCTTGACATAAAAGTGGACCCGGAGAAGCCGCTGGGTCAAAGGGCCGTTCTGAAAGAGCCCGTGGCCCAGGAACAGCCACAGATTCTGGGAAAGAATGAGCCCATCCCCCCTAACGCCATGGTCAAGCCCAATGCCAACGACGCCCAGGTGCTGATGTGGCGGCCAAAGACTGGTGACCCTGTGGTGGTCATCCCACCTAAATACTGACCTGTGTTCCCTCTGACTTTCACTGACTGGCCTTGGATACCTTAACAGTATCATCTTCTTTGGTTTCTTTCTTTTACTCCTGCTCCTCACCAGCTCTCACTGCTTTAACTCTTCTTTTTTTCTGTCTCTATATTCTCTCATGTTTGAAAATGAAACCAGCTCTCAGAAAACAAAACAAAAGACCAGCTGTTGCTTTGAGGTACGGGCTTGAAAACTTTCTAAAGGCACTTTTGAAACCGGAGAAAATGCAACTATTCTACCTTCAGACTTGGTCGGGTCTCACTGTGCTAAACTGCAAAAACGAAAGAGAGCATTTTGGGTTTTTTTACAGTACTGTATAATTGTTTGAGCCAACCGACGTAGGGTTTGGGAGTCCAGGGCGGATTCAAGTATTTCCATGACCGTGCGTGTGCAAGTGGATATGCACAGAGGTCATGAACGAGCATCAGTTGTGTTTGTTTGTTTTTTTTAATTTATGGGCTGGAAGACAAGCGTATTTAATTGTATTTGATGTTATTGCTGTGTTCTCTACGTGACAAATTGCATTGGGTGACATGCTAGATTTTAGTACTTTTTAAAGAAAAAAAAAAAAAACCATGCAAGACATTCAATCCATGCTGCCTTACATTGACATTGCTTTCCACTGCGAACTTCTTAGCCTTAAACAAAGTGCAATGCAGTATGTGGTAAACTCATGCCCGTTCCTTCCAGACTGTTGGCGCTGGCACGTGTGGGTTTAGGACAGGAACCACAGCACAGAGGAAAAACTCGGGTCTCAGATCTTGGCTTGTGGGTTTCATTTACCTGCTGAATCTATTGTCTTAACAAATGCAACTGGCATTATGCGCAGACAGTTACACAACTGAGCTAACTAGCTGAGCTGTGTTTCAAGTGCTTTATGCAACAGGGGAGATGCTCTGTGCAGATGGACATACAGAGAGGCGAGTCTCATCAGCAGCCCTCAGCACACACACATAAACACAAAATAAACATGCAATAACAACTTGAGCATAAAAAACTCCACAGCTGACCTCATTTCACTTATTTTACTCAGACCTTTACTATTTTAGCTCAGTAGCAGAAAACAAGTTCTCTTTTCTCGATATTACACCATCTCAGGGCCCCTTTTACTTCCTTCCCTTCTCAAATCTTTTTTTTCCACCCATCCTGTCTCGCCTCCTCCTTATCACATTGCTCACATTGAGCAATCAATATCTGTTATAAATAAGAAGGGAAATAACTTTTAATAAGTGGTCGATGAAAACAGCAGTCTGTCTTTTATTTTTTTCTCCTGCAATCTTTTTGTCATCTCATGGGTATCGCGTTTTTATTGCTGCTGCCATTAATTTGCCTTCCATCTAATTTAATCCAATCATTTGTCTTCTATGTTAACAGACTTTTCTGTTTGTTTTTTCCCCCCGTGCTCTCCCTGAATCACTTCTAATCTTTATCTACACCAGTGCTCCTCCTCCCACTCGCTCACTTGTTCACTTCCTCTCTGCCTCTTTTTTTTTTTTTTTTTTTTTTCCAATCTGCTGTCGAGGCTGCAAAAGCAGAGCAGGAGGCATGCGAGTTTGATGCTCAGTTGGCATATAGATGACCCACTTCTCCTTACCTCTCGCTGCAGAAATGTGGGGCCCGTCTTTTTTTTATTTCACCGCTGGCGCACGAACCCCCCCCCCCCACACATATAAGGAAGTGGCTCTGGTCAGCTAAAGATCGACGGTCGATGAAACGATGCGTATTTAAGTGCTAATCTTTGAGACGGGCTTTGGTGGCGAACTGAAACTGCTTGCAAAAGCGTGAAGAAAGAGGCTGAATTTGGCAATAAGGGAGGAGGGGGACGGGGGTCATTTCCTTATCAAGGGTATCCCCCCAAAAAATATGGGTTGTGTAGACAGTTTTTTACTTCCAGTTCTTCGAAGCATCTTGCAATTTCCTTCCGCCCCCTCCACAGTCTCTGTGTGTTCAGCACCAACTAAAGAAATAATCTGCATTCAAGTCTGATCTGCTCGTGCATTTCACAAAGGTCACTAGGCTGCTGCTGCTGTTTCAGAGTCCAAGCATCATACGGTGTATACCACCAGACTTGGTCCGGCACATCAGCCGCTTTCACGTGAGAAAGCAGGCAAACACAAATGTAAATAATCACGATCTGTTCCACATAGGAGCGGAGTTTAATTAATGTGACGGGTAACATCTGCGTTTACCCCGAGCAAAGAGCAGGCGGCTGGGTGGAGGGGAGTGGGGGCGGTGGATGCTGAATGTGAAGGTGACAACAAATCGGATCCAACTTAGATCTTCGCAGCAGCTTAAAAATAACGCTGGCATTTTCAGAGAACTTGGATGTCAAGTTGCTTCAGCTTGTGGCTTGTAGTGAAGGCGATGCCGCTCATGCTGCGAACCCAGCGACCTCTCTCGGGCAATAAGCGGCCCGTCTGCTCCGCGGAAAGCCACGCGATGACCGATGGACACCGTGGATCGTACTCAAGTTGGACTACGTGTAATGTAATTAAGTGCTGACACGCAGTCACTGACTTTCAGTGTGTGCGCTTTAAATCCCGCTGGGAGGATTTAGGCAAGATGAGGAGTTTCACTCATGTGCTTATGCTGTTGTTGAGTCATGACCCTCCCTCTGTCTTTCTCTCTCTATTCACCCATCTCACTCACACACATATAAGCAGAGGGCAGGGAAGGTTGTGTCCTTGTCATAAAATGAGCTCGCCCTCACAAACACACAAAATCACCCCGAGGCGAAGGGACCGGCCTGGCTTGGTATCTGTTTGTCACAGCAGTGTCACATTGGCAGTGAGAACTCATTTATCAGCCCGGCACGTGGACCGTCTGAACACATGCACAAGCCATATTCAGCAGCACGCCTGTTTACTAGAAAACAGGAAGTGCTTCCCAGCATGTAAACATTGTATTGTAATTGTATTGTATTAAGATCAGAGAGAATTAAAGTACCGAGCTCACCGAGTGGGTGCCTGCCAGCTATCAACAGCATTTATGTAATACTGAAGGCAAAGGGCGCCAATTGTCTTCTCTGTGTGTGTCTCAATCTTTTGAGCTTTGTGTAGATGAAAATGTGTGTTTTGTGTTTGCGCGGAAACGTCAAAAATGCTGTATGTGCTTCCTTGACTAAGCCACAGAAAAACAAAACCACACAATGTTGTACTTTTGCTGTACAAATGGTGAAAAAACAAAGGTGCCAAAATTGGACAAAGCCAAAACTATGCATTGTTTTTAGAGACATGTGAACTCAAAAACCTCTTGGCACTTAGTGACAGACCTGTTTCTTTGGTTGTTTTTTATTGAATGCATGCTTGTATTTCCAGAGAAACACTACGAATCTAGCCATGCTAGTAGGGCTGTGCCAAGTGAGTGTTTCCTCTCCTAAACCCACACCCTTTACAGTTCCTGTGAGGGCTGCTAGCTTTGTTTCATTTCCTTATTTAGTTATCTAGTGAACTAAATTCAAATTGAGTTCACACTCAGGACCACCTGCCTTCATTTTCCAGCTTTTACTTTTACCCCACGAAAGTTAGTATTCCACAGGTGCTGCTCCATCGTGCTGTTCTCCTCGTGTCAGCGATTATAAGTCGTTGTTTTAAATGTAACCCCCACTTGTAGCCCAAAAGATAATAGGAGCAACTAAGTGTGTCCCTCCTTTCTTTTTGGTTTGTTTTCTGGAAATACAGCACTGAAATAGTTCAAGCCGAATGTGTTTTTTGGGGTTCTTTTCTGTTCCGCTTTGACTTTTACACCAATACTTGAAAATGGGTCAGTTCTGGTAAAATATTTAAAACTGTGAAAATGCACAACACTGGGGAAACAAACCCTCAGAAAAAATATATATATATAATATAAAGAGATCTTTTTCATGCCTAATAAAATGTAGAAATATTATGCACAGTCTGGCTTTTTTTTTTAAATTTGCACGTGCTATTCATTACCCACAGATGTTGAATCCTATACAGTCATGGTAAAACGAAAGGCCACTTTCTGTCGAGTACAAGGTTTGATATATCAGGAATTAATAAAGGATTATATGGTCCCTACCTGGTCTTACGATAAGGTAAATACAACCTGAGATGAACAACACACATCACACATCGTCAGTTTATACAAAGTTCTTAAGGATTTCAATCAGGTTGAGACTTCTTTTTTTATTTGTGGTTCAGAATTCTTGTTCTGCTGTAATTTAGCCAAGCTTTAGCTGTCAGACAGATGGCCTCACATTTGAGTCTAGAATACTTTGGTTTATGGAGTTTATGGTCAACTCAATGACTGCAAGGTGCCCAAATCATCACCCCTCCACCACCGTGCTTTTTTGTGATGAAATGCTGGGTTTGTTTTTGCGTCAAACATGGTGCTGTGGATTATGAGAAGACATTTCCACATTGTCCTCTGAACAAATGAGGCCGATGTTCCAGAAGTCTTGTAACTTATTTGATGCAACTTTGCAAACCTAAGCTGTAAGCTTTTTTTTTTGGGGGGGGGGAAGAATAATCTTCCTGGTAACCCTTCCAAACAAAAAAAACAAAACATATTCAGTCTTTTTCTAATAGTCCTGTCATGAACTTTAACATTTAACATGCTAACTGAGGCCTGTAGCGCCTGAATTGTATCTCTTAGGAAATTTGGTGTCTTGAATATTTTCCACTTGTGAATAATCTTCCTCACTATAGAATGATGGAAGTCGAACTAGTTGGAAATGGTCTTATAACCCTTCCAAGATTGATGGGCACCAATAACTATTTCTTCAAGATCATTGCTGATGTTTTTCCTCCCTGGCATTGTGTTAACAAACTCCTGAATACTCCAAAGTTCCCAAACTTCTGCTTTTATAGAGATGCATACACTGGTTCAGTTAATCAAGTGCATTTGATTTGCAGCACCTGCCCCCTACTATGAAAGTAGTAACCCAATGCTTCTGCAGGATTTATTTTTTTGTTAAATAAGTAATGACACATAAGTTTTGTAGTTCATCTCAGGTTGCATTTCCATCATCATAAGACCTGCTGGGATTATTCTTATTAAGTCCTCAAATGTAAAAACCTTAGACTTCAAAGAGGGTGTAGTTTCTTGTACTTTTTACCATGAAAGAAGAAAGAAGCTGATTATTTCCGCTGATAAATGTATTGATTTTATTAGTAGAGCTGATGGTTCTTTGTTGCCCAGCAGTTACACATAGCATTTTATCATACATTCATCCATATACGTGTCACTTCGGGGTGTTTTTCTCTATGATGGATGGTGTTTTCTTTCAATGTGTACAAATCAAAGGACCAAGCATGCTCTGAACCAGAACAAAGACAGGCAGAATTTAAGAGCTGAACTGAAAAAATCTTGAAAGCCTGCATGCATACGAACAAAATCCCCCAGGCTTCGCATACACAGCAGCGTGCACAGTAGATTCTTGTAACACTGGTATGGATATTACTACTCTATGTATGCAATTATGTCACATTTTGCTGATGGCAGTAAAGCAAAATAAATATGGGACATTAAAAAAGGGACAAGAAGGGATTTAAAAAGATAAAGGCCAAGAATGGAGTAAAATATGGCATGGACTCATGTGTTCAGGTAGTATATAATTTTCACTTGAATTTGATTTAAGAAAGCAGCAAACACTGTAGTTTCTTTGCAGTCAGTAGAGCTGAAGCTACTGAACACCTGGGCCAGATGTACAGACACACACAAATACACACAAAAACCCGTGTACGCTTTTTTCCACACATATATTGATCTTTAGAGGGGGAAAAAAAGTGGGTCGAGAATGTTCTTAACTACCTCACGGATACTTTGTGTACACAGAATCATCCATATTAATATGCTGAATTTTCCAAATCACAAACTGCATTGTAAATAATTGAGTGTGTACTAAATTCTCTCAAGCCATTTTGTATTTTACTGTTGTTTAGTGCATGAAGCCCATGCTTTTTCTTTTTTAACCTCTAGCAGGGGACTTTGTTCTCAGCCTGCAGAGTTGAGAGCTCTTTCTACAAATTGCTCTATGTATCATATAGAAAAATCTGTGTGCAGATTTCTTACTTTTTGTATGCACACAATTGTAGCTTAAAAAGTAGAATTTTGCAAAGACTCCAAAACTCCATAAAAAGATAGGAATATTTTCCGATGAATGGTGTTTAGGGGCAAATTTGCACCATTGTGTGTCTATGTATATATTCCCATTGCAGCTCAAAAGCTCTCCGATGCACACTGTTTGGATTTGGAGACCACAGCGGTACATGGATTTAGAAATCTGAGATACAAAATGAATGAATAAACTCATGTTTTTAATATTTTCAGTTATAAAATATTAAGCTGGGAATATTCTGTGTTTTTCTTTTTGTCAGTCAATCCCATCTCTTAATTCTTTTTTTTTTTACTTTTCTCCTGTCTGCGTCACTCAAATCTTTAAAAATGGGTCACTGTCAAATAGTCGCATTTGTATAAGTCCTCAATAATTTCCTTGAACAGCTAGGAACCATTTTTTTTAAAGATGTTATTTAAAAAGGAGAAAAAAAGTGCACTGGTTGGGGACTACTTTCAGTTCCTTATTAATGCATATTTGGTGCATGTGAGGATTTTGCAGCATGAGAGATTGACTTGGAATAAACTATAATGCCCAAGGATAGAATGAGTGTTATGCAGTGCAATAACAGAGTTCACACAAGTGCTCTTACAAGTGGGGCTTTTAGCTGCGTAAACTATGCAGGTAAAAGTTACCACTGGTTTCTTTCTTTTCTTTTTTTGTGGCAATAAGACAAATTATCTTCACCCTTATCCATTTATGTGTTCTGTCATCCAAACTGGAGGTATATATGCATAACCCAAATTCTTTTCCAAAAGGATTACGTCTTTAAAGCGAATGAAACAATTAACAGAGAGATAATCAACTTAAATTCTGGCTGTGGAATTATTTTTCTATCTCATGAGGACAAAACGTATCAGTCTGGTCAAGTAATTTGTATGCAAGAGGACACATATGCTGAACAGTATGGATTTTTCCCCTCCTCACCTCCACCACGAGTCTCACAGGACGTCTCACAGCCCTTTGTTGGGTTCTTTTAATTTTCTGTTCATCGCTTGTGACCCCATATCTCAGAGAACCATCTCTACAATGGAGGACACTGACTGTCCAGCTTTAAAATAACAAAATGTGTCCATTTACAAAACAAAATCTTACATGCGGTCTGAGACTGAAGAGATGCCAGAGTGATTTGTGGAAGGCCATGTGTAAAAAAAGGGTTTTGTCCAGCAGCCTCTGTGTGTGTTCAGTTACTTGAGTCAGTTTGAGCCTCGACTGTCAATGCTATCCCAGTCGCATTCCTGAACTGCACATTCACAGCTATATTTACACGGCTCAGAGTCTCTGTGAGGGTGCTGCAGTATCCACCTGTCCCTATTTGTAATACCAAATAATCACTGCATCACTTTATCTTTGGAACCAGACATTTCTATTAATAGTGCCACGATGCCAGCGTTTAAGTATGGAGACATTGTCAAGTCGACCTGACGATTTTCAAACTGACTATCAGAATGGAGAAGAAAGGTGATTAAAATGACTCTGAATGTGGTATGGTTGATGAGCTGGGCTGGGCTGATCTGAGTATTTGCGAAACTGCTGATTTAGTGAGACATTCCTGCACAAACACATGGAAGTACTCTTGATGAAAATGCCTTGTTGATGCCAGAGGTCAGAGCAGAAAGGCCAGACTGCTTTGAGCAGATAGAAAGGTAACAATAACTCAAATAACGCTTTATTAAAACCAAGGTATGCACAAGAGCATCATCGCCACATCCAATAGAGCACCTCTGGGATGAGGTGAAATGAAAGCTTCACATCATTGATATGCAGCGACTGTGTGATGTTGTCGTCTTAAAATGAACCAAAATCTTTGACAAACGCTTCCAGCACCTTGTTGAATCTGTGGCACAGAGAATTATAGCAGTTCTGAGGGCAAAAGAGGCTCAAACCCAGTCCTAGCTTGGTGTACATATTTATATCAACTGTACCATCTTGATTCTCATAGTTTGGACACACCAAATGCTTTTCTACTCTACTGGAACACTCAAACATGTCCCATTCACACAAAGCAATTTTTTTCCTACACCTAAGTGCTTTCTTTTTAACATTCACACACAAATAAAAACATCAAAGAGCAACTTTGGGTTCAGTTTCTTGCCCAAAAGGCACTGGAGCAGGAATTGAACAACCTACCTTTCAGTTAGTGGATGGCCTGAGCTACAACCTAGCGTAATCTGTGAATGGGATATAGAAATGGTTTTCAAACACTGGGGACATGAAGGATTTCCCACAGCATTTTTAACTGTGGGACTGTTATTTGTGGGACAGTGGGTTTAGCAACCTGTTATCTTTCACAATTAAAAAATGCCTGATTCCAGTATTATTAGGCTTTATATGTTACTTGGGAATTTTTTCACAAAGCTACGGCTTTACACAACAAAGGGCAACGGTTGGAGATATACCTAATATTTAAAAAAGCTCCAGGGCGAGGAGCTGAGACACGGCTTAGATATGCCAAGAAATCTAAGCCGTGTTTGTGAGCATCAATTAATATTGGCTCATTTTTAATCTATCACTTTAAGATGCGGGGTCTGCTAGCTGCTACTAGCAACATTAAAGCATATAGCTGACCCTTATGGAGGAAGCTTAATCTCGTACTTTTGAAGACTTTTCAGTGCCTGCATGAACCATCCAGAAAATATTACGTAACATCTATTTAAAAACAAAATGCTGCAACAAAGCAGATAAATCACTGCTAAGCTTTAGCCCTGACAAACACACTGCAACCCCTACAATTATGTAAGAGATTGATTTATAAACATGTACATCTGGGCTGTCCAGCTGAGCCTTGAATGAGGACAATTACTGCTTAGCATACACCATTGTGGAATTTTCCATTTAGATTAATGATGCTCTTTGAGCGCTGAACATCGCAAAAAAATAAACTGGGGCAGGGATACATAAGTACAGGGCACGCTTTAACTGTCTACTGTGTAATTACAGCATGTGACAGACCCCACACCTCCAACATGTTGTAGTAAACTCAAGCAGGGAATGCATCCAGATCCTTCAACTACTAAACACCTCATCAGACATGTCCATCATTAACTTCTGTGAATATTAAAACCTTAAGATCACAATAAAACACGAGACTCACTCCGCTTTGATGTCATAATTTTTCTCCTCACGGTAGCACAACTTCATTGACCTCACAGAAGGCCTGGAACCGCCAGTAGGCAGGTGACATAAACAACTATAAACGACAGCACATTGTGAGTGGCCTGGGTTTTCTTCTACCTTGTAATAATCGCATTAAAATGTTCTAATGAAAAATTCAACTGATGAAACATTCATTTTTAAATTAATTTAAAATTTGCAGTTAATAAATAGACGATGCTCCACAAGATAAATGGTCAACTGATTGAACCGCTCAGAGGAATGGCTCTCAGTCTGGAGAGGTCTTATTATAGGATTGCTCATTTATAACCAGTAAATTAATAATGCATTATTTAATAACAGAAACAATAATTTATATAATAATATATAGCACTTGTACAGTTTATTATAGTATTTACAGAAGTGAATCTCATTAACATTGTGACAAATACAAAAGGCGAAAAGGGCTTTCAAAGTTTTTCTTTGCACATTGGATAGCAAAGACACAATTTTAAATTTTATCTTTAGGCATTCTGTTACTAGCAGCCTGTTGCAAAAAAACACATGATTTGGTCCCATTCTTCATTTGAAAAATGCCAGATGTAACACATTTGGACAGGCAAAGACCCGACACAGGACTTGAGAAATGCATCTGGCTCTTCAGTTGAGCCATCAACAATGAAGTCTCATCAGCAGTGTAAAGGGGGCTGCCAAGAAGCCGTCCTTAGGGAAATGAAACAGGATGAAAGGGCAGAGGAATCCCAAGTCACACAAGAACTGGAATGAAAATCAGTGGCAGCAGATCATATGGAGCGATGAATCCAAATATGCAACTTCTGGTTTAAATTGTCAGCGAAACATGTGTTGTTTGGGGTTGAATTTTAGCTAGTGGACTATTGTCAAAACTGAACAAATTATGTGAAAAGTGTACAGGTTTTGATCGACCATGCAGGACCATGTGGAAAACAGCGGCATAATTTTCATAGCACCATTGCCAGTCAGACATGGCAGTGATCCTAAACACACCGTCAATGCAGTAACAGCATAGCTGTATCGAAAAACACACGGTGGAGCACTATTAGACATTGATTGGTCTCCCCAGAGCCCGGACACTAACATTACTGAGGCCGTGTGAGATCCTTGAGACAGAAAACAGAGCAAAAAGACATCCGAACAAGAGCTTTGAATATAATTCAAGAAGCCTGGAAAAATATTCCTGAAAACGTTTTAAAAGAAATTACAAGAAAGCTTGCCTGAGAGAGTTTTATTGTGAATAAAATATGGGTTTATAAGATCTGCAAATCATTGCATTCTGTTTTTTCGTGTATTTTACACAACATTCAAACTTTTTTAGAGCCGATTTTGAATGACTTGTGTCCTTTTTTTTTTTTTTTTTTAAGTTTAGGTCACAGAACAACGTTCTGACCTTTGTTTAGTATTTTGCTGGCAATAAGGTGTGTCAAACATACGATCCATGAGCCGGTATTGGCCCGGCAAAGACTTTAATCCCGGTTATTGGATGGCTTTAGACAAAGGGGAAGGAAGACATAATGTTTTGACTTTTAACTATATTTTCACAGGTTTTACAGCTTTTCCTGCTGATAAGGACCTCCCCCATGTCCATTCACAATAAACCAAAGTCATTAAAAAATGGATTTCGATAATTTTACACATTTATATCTTACAATTTAAGCCCATAGAGTCATGCTGACAGGTTTCTTTCATCTGCTACAAAAGAATTTCTTTATCATGTAGAAAAACCGAGTCATGCTGCTGAAATTGCTCTTAGATGAAGATCTCTCACTGACTAAATGTGTAGTTAAGCTTTTCACATAAAGGTAAATGTGTAAAAGTAAAGATGTAAAGTGACTGATCCTTGTCTTGGAGTAATTTGGGGTGCCCAGGGAGAGTAACGACGGTCTTCAGGTTTCTCTTTTTGTATCTCTGACTGTGAAATGGTGAACTCTAGACTCTTCGGAGATGAATTTGTAATGTCTGCTAATCTGATGAGGATCCAATTCACCAAAAAAATCTCCTTTATTCATGTGATACACTTCAATAAAGGTGTTGAGAAGGTCATATTTTGATAGATCCATGCATATGCTCCAAATAAAAATGCCTTTAACACCAGATCACTTGCAGTGGGCTCCTCAAAATATCTTAAGATTCAATTTAGGATTTTTAAAAAGAGAGTGAGAGAGACCAAAAAAAAAAAAAAAAAAAAAAAAAAAGGAATACTTTTTGGTGGATATGGATTTTTTTTTTTTTACATTTATTGACACAAAATTTGGTTACTACAACACATTTGCTGACACCAGCTGGGTATATTTGCATTTAAATACAAGAAGCTTGCTTGGTGAGAAGCAGGAATGCTAGATTCAGCAAACAAGAGATTCAACAAATTGCACTAACGAGCTACCCAAGCTCTGTTCTGCAAAGCATTTTCTAAAACATGCATATATTAAAACCGGTGAGGTCAAAATGATGTTTAAAGGGGAACACCAGAAAGCTTCACTGCAGCAGCTGTCATAAGTAGCCGTTACGAGCCTTTTGGCCTTTCTGAAAAACCTGAGTGCATCTAACATCTGATGCAACACTGGACATCCACGATCATGTCTATTAGGTAAGAGCTTAAGCCCTTCCTCACTAATCCACTCACATGCAGTGTAAGTGTTGAAATTGTGGTTTCACATGTTACTGATCTCTTCTGCTACAGCACTGCCCTGAACACTTTGCAAGCACTTGGAAGACTAAGTGAAATTTGCATGAATTTAGAACTTGGAGAATAAAAAAAAAGAAAAAAATTCCTTTGAAGTATCAAGATAAGCGATTAAGCGATGACACAGGCCTCGCATAATCCCTGCGAATGAGTTAAAGACAGAGAGGGGAAAAAGGAGGGGAGATTTGGAGCTGAAGTAGGGAAGTAATAAAAACAAAAAAAGAGCTAAAACCTGCAAGGTTGGGGGGTCTCAAATATTGTTTATCACTCATTCTGTTCATGGGTGTGCTGCTACAGTGCTCAAAGCTGTTGATAGCGTTTAAGAAGAATAAAGTGGCATAAAGGCATAAAGTGACCATTGCATTCTGAAGCAACTGCAGGACAAAAACAGCTGGAGGTGATGAGAGTGAAACAAAGTGAGTGTTCAGTGGTGTACAAGTCGGCTCTGCACGCCAACGCTTGAAACACTTTAACTGTGACAACATTCTAGAAAAAATGAAAATATCTAATATAATCAGCGTATGAAGTAAAAGGTGAACTTGTACCAGTGAGATGTTTTTGAAAAACGGTTAATCATTCTTGCAGTCTACTTCAATGACTGCAAGAGTTATTTAGGTAAAGAATGAGAGAACTTTCAGCTGTAAGCAGAAAAAGCTGCTAAACAAGACCAAGAGCCTACAGCCACGCTGGCAGCTTTGAGAGTTTGCACTTTTCAACAAGTTTTAGTGCTTATATTCACCAACTTAGTTCGCTAGCGGTAGAATTTAGGCATCTCTGACAGAATGCTGTCTTTTCTTCAGTTTTTAGTCACAGGTTGATTCGATTTCGGAAAAACTCTTTATTTTGGTTTTACAAAGTCCCTTTTCAGTAACATTAACCATGTCCTGTTGAGTCTGTCTGGCTTCGAGACTTAAAGGAAAACTTGTTACATGTACAAATATAATTGTATCGCCTTCAGACATTTAGTCACAAACTAAGGCATCAGGATGTGACATTTTTAACTAATAACTTGCAAACTTTAAGGTTTTATAGAATCACAGGCCATTTCTTTAGGTACATCTTGCTGTTATTGGGTTGGGCTTCATTTTGCCTTTAGATCTGCCTCAATTCTTTAAGGCACAGATTAAAGAAAGGTGCTGGGAACATTTGTCAGGATTTGGATCCATACTGGCACGATAACATCATGCAGATTTGTCAGGTAAATATCCATGATCCAAATCTCCCCGTTACACCGCATCCCAAAGGTGCTCTGTTGGATTGAGATCTGGTTATTGTCGAGACCATTTGAGTATAGCAAACATACCATCTACACAAAGCTACTTTGAAATGATTTGAGCTTTGTGCTCAAAGCAGCCATCAGAAGATGGGCACTCTGTGTCTGTAAAGGAATGGGCATGGTCAGCAGCATTACTCACATAGGCTGTAGCATTTAAATAATGATGAACTGGTACTAATGAACCCAAAGTTTCATGTTGTTTACACCAAATTCTGAACGGACCATCTGAATGTTCCAGCAGAACTCGAGACTCATCAGACCTGCCAATGTTTTTGCAGTCTTCTATTGTCCAATTTGCAGCATCAGCGCAAACTGACTCAATTCCTTTCCCTCGCTGACAGGAGGGCCACCCAGTGTGGTCTTTTGCTGCCGTAACCGATCTGCTTCAAGGTTTGATGTGATGTACATTGAGAAACGCTCTTCTGCATACCTTGGTTGTAACAAGTTGTTATTCGACTTAATGTTACCTTCCTATCAGCTAAAAGCAGTCTGAGCATTCTTTTCTGACCTCTGGCATCAATAAGGCAGTTTTACCCAATGTTGTTGGATTTTGGATATTTCCTCTTTTTAAAACCAGTCTGTAAACCCTGCAGATTGTTAATCTACTGGCATTTTCGCACACAACAATTTCTGAAATAGACCAGTGGCACCAATCATTCCAAGTCACATTCAAAGTGACTTTAATCACTTTTCTTCAACCTTTCAGATGCAAAGTTTGAACTTGAGCAAACCACCCTTGACCATGTCTACATGCCTAAAATGCATTTTTATAAAAAGAAAATATCCAATAGTTATGAGATTTCACTTAAATTGATTTCTCTTGAAATCCTAAATGTCCGTACAAAATTTGGCACTGATCTATAGATGAAAACTTTTATGTCACTGCTGGCACAGGAGAAAATATCAAGGAATCACCACAGAGATTGGAATTGATTCAATCCCTTCAAAGTACTATCGATATCTGCGCCCCACTTTACGGCTGTTCATTGAATATCTGTCGAGATATTTTAGTGTGGAACAAAATGGCAGACTAACACACCAACACTGCAAACCGTTGATGACAGCCGTTACAGACAGATCCCCTTTAACGTAACATAATGAATATGGTCCAAGTGGTCTGTTTTTTTTAATCGTTTCTCTGTTACTGTTAAATACTGAAATATTTCACAATTTCACAAAAGCATAGTTAAGGAGGAAATCCATTGTGCACCACTAAGTCAGCAAGCATGCAGAAGGCAGGAGAAATAGGAAGTGAGGTCTCTGTTGTCTGTTAGTGGATTATTGGATTATCTGCAGAAACACAATTACCCATTAGGGCATATTGTGCATTCTCCTTCAGTAGAGATGCTGCTCACAAAAGCCTTGGTTAACCCTAACCTTGCAAAACAGGGACTCGAAACAGGCTAGCTGCTAAAATATGCACAGCTTGGGCCGCTTTAGTGACCGAAATCAGCAGCATTTACTGTAGAAATAGCACTCTGTTCATAGATATGCCTAAAGACTTGAACGAGCACAGACCGAGGCTCATGCAGCAATGATGAATATGTGCTCAGGAGCTGCTAATCATCAGTGAATGGGGGGTTGGGCTGGGAGACAACAGAGAATGAGGGTGGGGCTGGGGGAGGGATGGGTGGGTGTTTGGTTTGGACTAAACTATTTTTATCCGGATTCCATGAAGACAGCTGCCAACCTCCCGAGTGTGAGACTCTCCTGCCCTCCTTATCCCCAGGAACAATGACATTAGGCTCCATAAGACACATCACCTCTTAGTATTTCGGTTAGGCATGTGGTAAAATAATAATAATAACAACAATAAAGGCTCCTTTTTTGATGCTTTCATTGAGGCCAGTTGTGGAGTGGGTGCTGAAAATCTCATAAGCTCATCCGGTTTAGCTGAAAGCATTATAGACTTCAGGCTCTGCAACTGCCCGTGTGCTGCTGCAATCTGCCATCGTGTCCAGCTTTCAATCTTTACCTGAGATGTCAAACGGGTTTCGCTGCGATCATGTATGTAATGCTGCTAATCGGATTCCTCAAAATAAAATTCAAATCACTGAATATTTTCTTTGTATCTTCATTGTTCAGTTGTTCATTAACCAATTACTTGCATATAACATCCATTTATAGCCACCTATTCTTCACTTGTGGATGCCAAAGCCATCAAAGGCTCCAGCCTGCTCTTTTTATCTATTGAGGACAGAATGTGGGTTTTTCTTTTTTAGCAGGTGTCTATTACAGGCCACATGCCATGACCCTGACATTCCCATGCCACTTCAGACCCACCAGGACTTCTGCCATCCGTTTGCAGAGAGTGGCAAGATAAGGGCTGACAGAGTGACAGTGACATCCTCCACAGCCATAAGCTAACAATGTAATTGTGCTTCCTGCGGCCACATGCCACAAACATCAGGGCTCTGATACAAGCCACGGACCTCCCTCAACATTTGCCCACAGCCACCTTCAGCTCCTGTATGTGGAATCCTTTCAGAAGCAAAGAAGAAAATAAGGTACATATCATGGTTCACTAATATTGTTCTTCATGCCACCAACTCATGTTAAACTGTAACTTTATGTTTTCTCCTCACAATTATATTGTGGCCAGTGTATTTCGATGAACGTGAGCAGAGAGACTGATGTTCAGATGATGCCTGTTTTTATTCTAGTAATGGGCCACCTGCACATTATTCCTACAGAAGATGCTCATCCATGGAAACACATGCCATGAAGCTCTTGGTGCAGTTTTTGTGCTGATGTTAATGTCAGAAGATTGAGTCAGCAAAGCGCTGCAACTTATTATATTCTGTGACTCCAGTCGGTAAGTTTATGTAGTCCGCCACTTCATAGCTGGGTTCTGTAGCTCCTTAATGATTCAACTTTGTAACAATACTACTTGAAGTTTAATATCGTGGAATATCAAGGACGGCCTAAAATAAAGGAATCCTATTACAGCACCATGCTCTTAAGAGCCACTCATTCTTTCACAAATCATTGTAAAAGGCAGGCTGCATGGACAGGTGCTCGATTTTACACACTTTTAGCAATGGCACTGAAAGCACCTTAAATCAAAGATTTCTAACCAGGCAGCTATAGTTATTTTCATGGGAAAACAGAGCAAGACAAATTATTACCAGAGCTCACATTAAGCGTAGACAAAAAACTTGAAATATTTGATTTATTCTTAGTTTTCCATGTAAAAATACACATCCGAGGGATGGATTTAGTGGGGGAAAAAACAAAACAAAAAAACAATTTTTTAACATCTTATTTCAACAAGTCAAATTTTAAAATCAATTTTTGTTATTAAATACACACCTCCAAGTTTTGCATTTTTCACACATATCTAATCTGTCAAAGTCTGCATTGGCAGCAACATAAAAGTAGACTGGATGTTGTTTTAACAGCTTTACAAAGTTAAAGAGTGAAAGGTTTAAAAGTAAAGCTCGGGGGGTTTTTTTAAGTCATGTTTTCAAAGCGCAAAAAAATTGTACTTGTAAGGCAACACAACCCTTGACGTGTGTATATCGTGACAATGAAGACAACTATACACTCTTTACTTGTAAACATGTCAAAACTTGATTCAACTGTGTCCAAGAAAATACTAAGATCACAAAAAGTTATAGCATGTGTCTGCTCTATGAGCAGCCAACCCAAACGCAATGCAGCCTTGCGCTTCTCCCAATGTATGGCCCAGAGAGCTTTAAGTGAAGAAGAAGAAATGTCGCAGTGGCATCTACAGTAGCTCAAGGTGGTTTAAAAGACAAAAACTAGCTTCTCCAACTGGAAAATGTCTGAGAATTTGATCTGTAAAAAGAGATCAGAGAGAGAGGAAGAGACATTACTGAGAAGAGTTTTGAATGTTTAAAAAGTCAGCAGCAGGACCATTAAAATTACCTCTAACGAGCAAATCAAAACACAGACACCATGACACCTTGTCCACCCACGCACCCACCCGGTGTTCTTATAGATTTGACATCATGTCGTCCTAATTGCTTTCCGCAGCATTTTTCAGGCAAGTTGTGAAATAAATCAAATGAAAAACGTGGTGAATTCAGTGAAAGTGTCTGATTTTGTAGTCCTGCGTTTGCCTTTTGTCTTGGCAGCAATGACAAGTGTACATGATGAATGGTTTTCACATTGGAGAGAGCTGCTGTTAAGAACGCTGATATGCCATATTTTATTGTAGGATTTTGATTTATTGTTAGCAATGATGATGTTTTTTAAAACTGGTTTTACAGTTGTCAATGGAGATGTTTAGTTTTCGCAGCACAGGGTAATAAAAACAGTGTAATGTTTCTGTTTGTTCTTTTTAAGGTTTGAACAGAAATCCAAGGTTCCCACAAACAATTTCTTGATAACCATGAATGGATTTCATTTTAATTTAGTCTTTTTCCCCAGTGTGATTGTAGCAGAGGTCTTTTTTATATTAATGAATCCAAAATTATAATGCTTGCAGATTTGAGAAATAAAAGTAACGACAATTTTGATGTGGCAACAATCCTGTCTGTACAAAGAATGTAATATGCATGCAGTTCTGAAGGCATACACAAGAGAAAAGCAGAAAAGATTGAAAGAGAAGGATTATTAACAAAATGTGAATGCGTCCAATAGACTAAGCCTTGTCTTCACACACTCCTGCACACTTCAGAGTGCATTCCACTGGAACACACCCCGGGGAAACACTGGCTGCCATGTGACACATGGAAAATGAAGCGAGAAGCAGTATAAAAAGGTAGAAAGTGAAACTGAAGGATGACAGGAAAGAAGAGGAGATAGAGAAGAGGAGGGGGTGGAAAAAATAATCACCGAGGTTTAATTAGTAAGAAAGCTCTGCTTGAACATTTAAACCATGCACACCCAAGTAAGGAGCACCAGCTTCTCAGGGGCTGAAAATGAAAAGACACACCTACACACCCTTCATGTGCTATAGATTTAGCAAGTGCAGCATTGGGTAGTTTTTTGAATATCTTCTAAATATGACTAACAACAATATTTTCCTATAATAATTGCTTTCAAAATTTACTGTAAGATAATGCAGTGAAATAGTGGTGAATATAGGTGACTACGAGGAACAGAGGAAAGAGAGAAGATGGAAAAGAGGAAAGAAATGAGGTTAGATGAGGTGGTATTAAATCTGAAAGGTTCTATAGGGAGCACTGCGGTGCAAGATGGAAGCTTCAGCAGAGTTCAAACACCACAGGCACAATGCAGTGCTGCCAGCGAGGAACAGAGAAATGTGGGTCTGTCTACTTATCAGTTCACATCCACACACACACAAGAAAAAAAAACACACACACAAAGACTAATTAAAACTAGATGGATGGACCACACTTACTGGTTTGCAGACCCAAAGGTGTTTCCAGAGAATCCTAAAAATATAAAAAAAAATAAATACATGATTAATTTGGTAATTGTTACTGCAAGTGGAGAAAAAAAGACTAATGGGAGTCATGACATGATCTGTGTGCCTATCTGTAGGAGGTGGGTCAGTGGACAGTCCTATGTACAGTATGCATATTGTGCATCCACAATACCATTAAAGCTTCAGAAAAAAATAAAGCAGAGGACTGAAACAAAGGAGAGAAAAACCAAAGAAAGGAGCAGATCTTGCATGCATGAAGACTCAGAGGGATGCACACCAGTCATCTCTGCAAACAAACCTGTAACCGCTGTAATGCAGTGAAAGTTTATAGATGTGCAGGACAGGCAAATTCAACATACAGTGCGTTACAGTGAACCCATTTCTGTCTCGTTAGCTCCTGAAACATCCTAAAATGTATTCATCCATCCTTTGTCTGGCTGACACATGATGTTTTTTGGGGTTGTTTTTTTTTCAGTTGGCTGTTCATCTGCAGTAATGGTAAAATGCAACCAAGCTGGCTTGATCATGTTTGAGAGGGAGTACTCTTTGGATACGTTTTGCTCAAACTTGCATTGTATTGCCAAATGAGGAAATTAACCTCTTTTTTTAAATCTTCATCTGATGCACAATCTACCCTAAAAGTGTAATCAATACAACAAAACACTTGTTTGGTAGCAATACTCAGGAAATTTCTATTGCACAACAACAAAGCCATCTTCCTTTTTCAAGTTTGAAAGACAGTTGAAGTACAAACTTGTGATAAACACTGTACAATGGCAAAAACTCTACAGCTGCTGGAAGAATGGCCCTGTTGAGTGACTCACTGTACTGTTTAACTAGAATGATAGCAGGCAAGACGGCAGCTGAAGATGATGAGGAAGAGGGGAAAAAAATAAAAACAAAAATAATTCAGGTAAAGTAGTAGTCTCACCTCCTGGCTGTGGCTGTTGTCCAAAACCTGTGAAGGTGCTGGGCTGACTTCCAAACCCAGGTCCCTGCTGGGCCAGGCTCCCGAATGATGGAGCACTCTGACCGGCTAGTGCGCCAAAGGAAGGAGTGCTAGGAGGTGGGGCAAACCTGAAAACCGGAGCAGGTGCTGAGGTTGTGATACTGTAAAATGCAAAAGTTACAACTGAAAAAAAACCCAGCAGACACACCTGAATGGGGCTGGTAAGACAAAATGCTCGACAATATTAGGTTACTGGGCTGATAGTCATAAATTCATAATTATACATACATACATACATACATAGATGTGGACAAATAGTTTGTCCAGGATGTTTTCATTGTTTAGTTTAACATGTAAACAAAGCAGAACATTCAAAATAGTGAATGTGAATTTGTTTAGCTTTATTTATTTTTTTTACTTGTTTGGCATGCGAGGATTGACAGGCTGGGATTTATGCATTAATCCTTTCTACAGGACCCAATGCCCGCTGACTCCCAAGGGAGAGAAAAGAGAATAAGCAAAACAGGGGAAAAGAGAGAGAGCGAAAGAGAGAGAGCATGTCAGTTTAATCTGTAGGCTTCATGACCCCAGATTGAGATTATCTGGAGGGAATAATCTAGTCTGGCACAAAGCTGGGTTTGTTTTGTGCTGGCAACCACGGTTGCTGGTATCAAAACACATGCACATGGTGAACACACCAGAAGTTAATGCAAATCATTAGAGTAGAAATGATAAGGAGGGGAGGATTAAAAAAATAATAACAATCAGGAAATCCTGCCTGAAGTCAGAACTGCTGGAATTAGATTAGATAGAAATGTGTGTGTTTAACAGTAATAAAATAAGCCTCACTTCCTAAATTTGCCTCATATAACTCTATAGACCAATAAAAATGTTTCGTTTCTCTTCACTTAAATGTTAATGGGGTTTTTAATAGTGTTGTTAAATGCTGCTTTCAGCTGGTTTGTCTTGTAGTGCTGAGCACACACTGAAAGGCGCCTATTATTACAATAATAGCCTGGTGACAATGACATTTTCAAATACTCACTGTCTGCAACAGTAGGATGACAAAAAAACCCCCCCAAAAAAAACAGTTCTTTGTTACACTACTTTGTAAATAAGAGGTTGTTCCACAGAAAATATTTGCTGCTTTACACCTTGAATATCAGAGCAGGCACAGAAAATAGATTCGAGACAAGCTAGATCTAGACAGATGTTCTGTAAACTAAGGTATGACTGGTTTTGATAGAACCAGCACTGGCTTCCAGTGTGGCTGTTGTGTGGCTCAATTCTAAACCAGTTACTTTTAGCTTTATACGAAAAAAGAAAAAAAAAAAAGTCCCCTGAATCAAAGTGGCTGAACCTTTAGGTTGCTCTAAAGTCAGCTTTAACTACGTAACGATGGATTTTTTTTTCCATATCAAACCTTTCAAAGATTTAGTCTTGCTTACCCAAATCCTCCCATGTTGGCAGCAGCTGTGCCCTCTCCAAACACTTTGCCAGCCGAGGAACCAATGGGGCTGCTGAATGAAGGGCTTGAGCCAAAAGATGCTCCAGTACCAAATGCTGGGGAACCCCCAAAAGAAGGAGGACTCCCAAACACTGGAGCACTGCCAAAGCCACCTGTAGGAAGGAAATAGGATAACAGAGCAGGAAGTTACTTGGTTTTCAGCATTCTTTCTACACAGAAAATACAAAAGAAATGTGAGTCATAAAGTAATTTCTGGAGCTTTTATAACATTATATGCTAAGTGGCTTATTTGGATCAGGCATTACATCCATGTAGATGTTTTTTCTCTTTAAAAAAGCTACTTTAAAGAAAAGAGTTTAATCTAGAGTCCTTCTTGGACTTGTATGAAGACACATACATTGAATTTAGTGCTGGCACTTCCAAAAGGAAAATAAATTTCCAAGTAAAGACAGAAAAAGTATTTTAGCTATGTTTTAAATTTTAAAAAATTGCATATCCCCCTATTGTATCTCATCAGAAGCTACCTGAGTACACGTGTGGGCATTTACAGTATTGTTGTGCACAGCCTCTGGAGCAGTAAACTGTTATAAGCACGATGAGTACTTCACACCAATTCAAAGCCTCTGATTGGCAGGAGAGAAAGAGTGTACTGAAATTACAGCCTGACTAGCAGCATGCCCCAGTAAATAATTGATTGAGCTAATGTAACAAGATTACATTCCCCCTGCATGGCCAGTGATGGAGAATTAGTGTGCTGAGTGGTACCAATATCCCAGAGGCTCTGAGGTACAGCTTGAATAGCTGCTACTACTATGACTACTCATGGCCACGAGCAGCAGAGTATCAGCATATCAGTTCTCTGTTTTTAAATTTACATGATGTTTTCAGACAAACTACAATGTGATGTAGACAGGGTTTTTCCTGGTTTAAAAGATGCCTCTAAGGGTGAATTTAACTACGCCTGCTGCACTGGTTTTTATCCATAGCACCCCAGCTATGTTCAGAAGTGATTTACACAGTAAAGACCACTTTTAAAAAAATATAGTGGGGTTCACCAGTGTGTTGAGAAACATTTTAAATGTTTCAAAGTAAGACTACAAAGAATTTGAGGAGTTCAACTTTTACAGGAAATTACATTATACATCCAAGACATGTATGAGTTTAGGTTAGTTGTGTTTCTAAATTTGAAAGCAGGTGTGAACATGAGCGTGAGTGGTCGTCTCTTTGTGTTAACACCGTAACAGATTCAGGCCCAGGCAACGCAGCATGGAAAACACACATTTCTGGGGTGGAAATCAGGAACCCTTTGAATGCTGTGATCAGTCACCAATTTTTGTTGCTTCATCCACAAATTTGAGTTAAAAAGTTAGAATGCAAAGACAAAACCATATCTAAACGAGGTCCGAAAGCAGTGCTGCTTGTTAGAGCCTGAGCTTAATTTAAGATGCATTGAGCGGAAGTGGAAAACTATCCCATTGTCTAAGCAATCAAATTCTTGACTAAAGTGCTTTACAGGTTCATCCAGTGAAAACAAAAAAATAAGGATCAATAGATATAATACACTAAAATAAAAACAGAATAAAAATAGGAATGTACTGAGATGTCTGTACTCAACTCAAAGAACAGGAAGGACAGGTGAGTTTTGAGTAAAGACTTGAAGGTCTCTGCATTACAAACAGATCTGATGTTTTGGGGTAGGTGGTTCCACAGGATAGGGCCTACAACCAAAAAGGCCTTGTCTTGGGAACATCCAGAATCATCTGATTGGAAGACCTTCGTGCCCTAAGTGGAGTGTGGATACTTAAAAGCTCAGATAAATGAGGGGTAATGTGCTCTCACTTTTTTGTCCCTGTAAGATGTCGAGCAGCCGCAATTTGAACTAACTATAAACTTCGGATAGCAGAGTGATCCAAGCCTGCAAAACGGGAGTTACAATAGTTGGGGCAAATACAATTAAAAGCATTAATAACTCTCTCAAAGTCCCTATGAAGGCGATAGGGCTTGATTTGGCGAACTGTCTGAGTTGATAAAAACCTGCTTTGACCACAGAGCTAATCTGTCCGTCGAATTTGAAACCGCTGTCAAAAATAAAATCCAAATTCCCGGTAAAAGATCGACTCTTAAAACCAAGCGTGCCAAGAGTGTGAGCGGAGTCGCTGAGCTGTTCGGGGCGACCAAAAGCAACCACCTCAGTCTTCTCCTCATTTAGAAATAGAAATGTTGTAGATAACTCACACAGTTAAGCAGTGGTTTAAATGACTCTTTGTCGCTTGCTTTGATTGAGAGATTTAAAAAGAAAATTAGAATTTCTTTTTCAAAGTCCTATTCATCCTGTACCCAGGTTAAAGAGTATAAGAAACCATATGACTTTTGAAATCAGCACTCTGCAAAGGCAAGCATCCATGATGGTATAGGGATGGATAAGTTCATTTGTTATAGGAAAAATTTTGTCCATAACAAATTTCTATTTGTTGCCTTTACTTAACAGACGTGATGTCACCGACACGTCTTCCTCCTATGGGAGAGCAAAACCTCAGTGTCCAGTCACTGGGAAAAATGGTCTGTTTAAGAAGAGGCAGTTGTTAAAGAGGTATGAAAAGTTACTATATATAGTTGCTTTTGAGTGATCACAGCGGTGACAGAGGGATGTCAGATGCAGAAGCTGAGATTGGATACACTAACATGAAAAAAGAAGCCATTGAGGAAGTACCCCTGCAGTCATTTCATTATAAATAAATAGTTGTAGATTAAACGCATCATTTGTGTAGTAAATAAGAATCGATTCAAATAAACATCAGATCTTTGAGGTCATATACTGTGACTTGGCAATGGTGAAGACTGGCACTGCATTAGTAATATTCTGCGGGGAACAATGAAGCTTTTGACAACCTCACAGTCTATTCTGTCCTCAGGGGTGAGGAGATAAGAGTGCTCGCTGTAGCTCAGATGATAAAGGTGAGAGCAATGTCAAGAACTGGCTGCCAAGTATTAAAACTGTTTCTAACACAGTCATCCAACTATCACTGAACTATCACATCAATGAACCAGAGCCCTTAAGCCAGGGCCTGGAAAGAAATGCAAAAGAACTAATCACAGTTTCATGCTTACTCCCCCCGCCCAACGTTTGCAGCAGCAGAATTAGTAGCTCTCTTCTCTTGTCCACATAGTCGTGCATCGTGTGGTTACACACCGCCTCAGTTGCATGGTTATATGTCAGTTTCCTTTGACACAGCCGATATACGGTGACTGACTTTCTACATCAAAGTTTCAGACATGCACTGGTTTGCACTTTTGTCATCTACATAGTTTCCACCTCACTTGTTTACAAGTTCCCATCACAGAAAAAGATGGGCTGCAGGCTTTGAACAAACAGGTAACTGTTGTTTTACAAAATGAAATCATTATTGTTATGCATTATTTAGCTTAACAACTGGTATTTCTGGCGTGACTAACAAGTGTAGAAACGTTTAAATCAATTAATTGATGATATACATTATGTAGACATGTCTTTTTCCTTCAGCTGCTCCCTTTACGGATCATCTGCCTCCATCTTCTCATACTATCCCCAGCATCCATCGAATTCAACATCTTTTGTCCAGTATACCCACCATCCCTCCACTACACATGTCCAAACCAACTCAGTCTTTCCTCTCTGACTTTGTCAACAACCAGCTCAACCTCACCTGTCCCTCTGATATACACATTTCTAATCCTGTCCCTCCTTGTCACTCCCAAGCAAAATCTTAGCATCTTCAACTCTGCTACCTCCAGGTCTGCCTTCTGTCCTTTTGCCTGTGCCACCGTCTCCAAACCATACATCATAGTAGGTCTCGCTACTGTCTTTTAAACCTTCCCTTGTATGCATGTACAAATACAGCCACCAGCAGGAGAGCACCAAATGACACTTGATCTAGTTTAGAAAGACCACTGAATGATTTAGTCCATCCTTAATAAGTGGATAGATATTACTTGAACAGGAAAAAAAATACATGATGTCATAACATTTTTCTGGTTCTTTATTCATTGTTAAAACTTCTGTGTAGTTTTTTCCCAAGCCATTTCCGTATGTGTAAAAGAGTTATAAGAGCTATCAGGAACAAATGTTATAAGCTATTAAGAACACACACAAAAAAAAATACACACAGTGAGTCAGAGGATGTGAAAAAAATGTAAAACATGTTTATGCTTTTGAACTGGTGATTTGATAAATGACCCATATACATATATACACATACACACACACACACACACACCACTTGTATACTATACAAGTGGTGTAGTGCCTGTCAACTAAAAACGTTCTTTTGTTTTATGTGGGTTTACCGTCTTGACTCTTGTTTCTCTGTTGCCCACTCTGTGTGTGTGTGCCTGACAGAAGGGATCCTTCTATTGTCAATGTTTGTACTTTTACAAGAACTCCTAAATATGTCTTAAAGTTTGCACGTATTTATTTTAGCTGCAAATCCAAAATGAAATATTGACACTTTTTAAACTCTGCTTTCAAGCCCTGTGTTCATGTCTACAATATCTATTTAAATTAACACAACTCAAAAATTCTCAGTTTTCACCACAAGTACCCTTTCCAAAGCAATGGGGAACAGCACACAGAAAGAAGTCTGGTTTTAAAATCTCAGCAGCAATAAATCTTATAAAACGTTACCTGTGAATTACAACTAGCTAGGCACAACTTTCAAAACGTGTGAAAATATATCAAGAGTAAAAAGCAGGGAGTGAAGAACAAATGCATTAAAATTACAAGGAAAGCTGTACCTGGTTTTGATGGTGTAGAGAATGAGCCAAAGCCCTGGGATGCCACACTTCCAGCACCAGTGCTGAAGGTCCCAGAAGGTTTCTGCTCCCCAAAGGAGGACTGTCCAAAGCTGAAGGTCTTGGCACCACTATTACCAAAGAGACTGTTGGTACCTAGAAGACAGACAGGTAAATGTAATTGCACAACAATAAAATGATCTGGGTTTATTTGGTTTGTTCTTTGACAAAGTAGTTACGACTGACTCAGAACGAAGTCTTGAGTGAAAATGAAAATATTTCTCAATCGACATAAATCGGCAACTACTGTTCAAATTTTCTAATTAATCTGCAGTTTTATTACATCTTACCACAGCCTCAGAAGACATTTTCATAGAACTGAGTTAGCCTACCTGTCTGACTAGACTGTCCAAACGCTCCAGTGGAGGAAGTGGTGCCAAACGGATTCTTGTTGGCAGCGTCCTCGCTTGGTTTGCCTCCCAGGCCGCTGAAAAATCCTCCACCACCAGATGAGACTGCTGTATTAGCTGAACTTGAACCAAAGAGACTCCCAGATGATGGCTGCTGCTGGGAGATAAACATTAATTCAAAAATGTGTCTAGAAGAAAGGGAATTCAAGAAATTTCCCAAAGTTGGTTTAAAAAAAAAAAAAAAAAAAAGGTGGGTCATACCTGTCCAAATCCACTGCCACTGCTAGACTGCTGGCCAAACACCGGGTTGGCAGAAGAGCAGCCAAAACCTGTTTGAGAACAAAAGACAAATTCAATTAAGATAGTCGAGATCAGATTACTGCATTTGGCCGTTGATGCCAGGCCCATTTTATAGTCATCACTACAGAGTGAAAAGTGGGACCCCCCATAAAGTATGAAATCAGGAATGCCAAGCTGGGACTAACTGCTGAGTTAATGCACTGACATCAGCTGTGCTTCCAACTTGGAGGCATTCACATACTGCTCTGAGAATTTATAGAAGCTTTGGGAACGGCATGACACCCACCATCCCACTCAGGCTGACAGTACACCACAAATCTTTCCTGCAAGATGATACCATTTCAAACACAAGTGCCACATTTACCACAACATGTGGAGGTCAGCCAGAGTGAGCGTAAAACTTTGCACATCCTCCACTGCCCACTAACCTTACAGACATCACAGTTCATAAGCTGTCAGACAGTGTTAGTATCATCACTGTCAAATGTGACTGAACAGCATGCAGCCGAGAAGCTCTAGTTATTGATCATTTCACCATGTTGGTGACACAGTGTGGTCCCTGTTAGGTGGGTGCAAAATGATAGAAGTTTCAATACCAATTTCTTTCTGAGATTTGGTGTCATTTTTCCAATTTATAAAAAGCCACAAAACTTAAAATAGCTTTAAATAAAGATTTCAATGATTTTTTTTTTATTTAAGAGCTCTGAACATCATTTTGGAGTTGATCCAATCAAGTCCAGAAACTGACTCACCTGACGGTTGTCCAAAGCTGAATCCTGAAGATGAGGATGTGGTGGTGTTACTCCCAAACACAGAACCCTGTCCAAATCCAGAGCTTTGGCCAAAAGCCTGGTTTGTGCTTTGTCCAAACAGCCCAGTGCCAGTGCTGCTTACTGTGTTGGCACTGCTCGTTCCAAAGGAGAAAGAACTTGCATTGGTAGCAGTAGAAGCACCGAAAAGACTTCCGCCAGTAGTTGCACTACTAGAAGTGGCTCCAAATGCAGACTGTCCAAAAGTAAATCCACTCGATGTTCCAGTGTTGCTTGCAGGCTGGCCGAAGCCACTAACCTGGCCAAACACATTTTTGCCAAAACCAGTTGATGTACCAAACCCAGCTGAGCCGAATCCTGTTGATGCTGGGGCCGAGGAAGCTGGAGGTGCAGCAGATTGCCCAAACACGTTATTCACAGCAGTCGCTGTTGCACTACTAACAACGGTAGAGGTTTGAGTAGTTGCAGTTGGGGCAGCTGTGTTGATAACTGGTGTGACTCCGACAGAACTACTGTCTGTAGTTGCAGGAGCGGGCTGAGTAAAAATGGAGCCTGGCTTATCAGACGTGGGAATCTGGAATGCTGGTGGAGCTGCCTGAGTTACAGGTGCTGCAGTGGCAGCAGTTGAAGAGGGTACAGTAGCAGTGGTAGATGGCTCTGGGGTGGTTTCTGTTGTGGACAGGGCACTGGCTGGTGCTGGAAGGTTTGCTTCTTTTGGCACAGTTAAAGTCGAGGGAGGGTCTGGGGTAGGGGCAGGTGTGGCCAAAGCAGGAGCAGGTGTTGACACTGTAGGGGTCTGGGTGGTTGCTGTGGTGGGTTCTGTGGTGGCTGCAGGTGCTGCAGGTTCAGGTATCACAGGACGACTGGTGCTCTCTACTTCAGGTTCACTGGTGGGAGGTTCTTTTACAGGGGGCGAAGCAGGTACTGAAGGCTGAGGGACAGCTTTTGGTTCTTCTTGTGTCTCTGGTGCGGCTGCAAGAAGACTACTGAAAGATGCGGGGAAAGCTGAGCTGGCTGAACCAGACTGTGGAACGGAGAAGGCTGGCTTGGCGTTTGATTCAGGAGGCTTAAACAGACTGCCTGAGGGGGCCCCTTCGGACAAGTCTGGTGTTGAAGAATCTTCTCCAGATTTTGGAAGACCTGTTCCAAAACTAAACTGTGTTGCTGCCTTGCCCTTGCCAAGTCCAGTGTCCCCAAATGCAAACGCTGCCACAGCAGATTTAGTGGAGGAATCTTTAGCTTCTTCTCCTTGGCCCACCCTTAGTCCAGAAAAAATGCCCAGAGTCTCGCCACCAGCTGTCTTTGGAGGCTGTGGCTCTATCCTCAGAGTGGCTGTGGTCGAGGTGGGTTTAGCACCTTCACCTGTTGCGTTTGGAGCCAAAGTGGGAGACCCAGTGCCAAGACCAGGGGAGGTGGACTTTGAGGTAAAGGAGAATGACTCTTCTCCAGCCTGGCCAAACACCATCTTACCATTTCCACCAAAAGAGAATTTACTTGCATCTTTCACTGGAGAAACATGAGAAAGAAAAAAATAGAAATAATGTGCATCAGTAATCTCACAGCTCCTACATCTATCCTAACAAGCTGCTGTATCATTTTTACCTTGTGGCATTCCAGCTCCTGGTGTAACTGAAGCAAAACTGAAGCTTGAGGACCTGAAAAAAAAAAAAAAAAAAACACGAAAAAAAACAAAAAACAAAACACCATTTAAGTTTAAATGCAGCAACAGTGAGAAGCTCATTATATTTTGTAACAAGACATATTTACGTATGAAAATTGCTGGATTAACCAGCCAATCACAGCAATACAGCGATGTAAACAAACACTTGCTCACCCCCACCTACAGTTTCTTCTCCTATTAGGCTAGATTTGGATTACATTAGAGAACTCTTTCAGTACACAACTTATGATTTTGCTCCAGGAGCTATTACCACCCAGTCAAGCATAGTTTTAAGCTGATGGAAAGCTTTAGTGAGCTGGCCCAAATCCTTTGTGAGAGGATGCATTTTATATACACCCCCGAGTGCAGGCTACAAAATAATTTGGCCTTTAGAGGAATGTGTTTTAAAACATTTTCTATTATAGTGTGCTTTTATGACAAAAATAATCCCAAACACTGTATAATCGATAAAATACTGCTGGGTCATTAAAAATATATTATATTTATAAACATCAACTCACACTGAATTGAAAGAAAAACCCTTGCTGCTGGTTTGCTCAGCTGAGCTAGGAGGAGCAACAGAACCATCAGTTTTGGACGGCTGACCTGAAAGAAAAAGTTTATAGTCAATGACAGGATTTTACAGTGTGTGTGTGTCTGTGTGTGTCAGTGCTTACCAAAAACAAAACTGCTCTGTGGGATGGTTGTAGTCTCTGCAGGCATTTTTTGGACACCCTGGACAGGATTCTGCAGAGACAGTTTTAAATACATGTATGAAATGAATATTACAGCTTAACTATTAACCTTACAGAAAAACAACACTACTATGATGCATTCACAATTTAAAAACACAGGATTGTTTGAGGTGAAAGCTCAAGTCCACTAAGGCATAAACTTAAGGCACATATAGAGAAAAATAGGTAATAGGTAATCGTGCAGCACATGAACTTGGGGCTCCACAAGAACAGGATCTCTGCGAGAAGTACCCCTGTCACCCAACTGTAATTTGTAACATCAACATGGGTGGGAGGTGGGACATTTCTCACCCATCTTGATAATGGTCTTCACAGGAAAAAGCTGTCAGCAAACTGTGAATTCTCACATGCTGAATGTTCTTGAAAGTTGTGAGAAGACGAACATAAAGCTATGAATATACCTAACTTTTACTATTTAGCACTTGGGCGCACAAAAATATACTGAAGACTTAAGTTTTGTTTGTTTTTTTACATGATTTTTTTCATTTTAAAGTTTTTTATGTATATGTATGTATGTATATATATATATATATATGTATAGTTAAGCCCATAATTATTCATACCCCTGCCAAATTTTGACTTAAAGTTACTTTTGTTCAACCAGCAAGTTCTTTTTTGACCAGAAATGACACAGGTGTCTCCCAAAAGATAATAAGACGATGTACAAGAGGCATCATTGTGGAAAAAAATATTTCTCAGGTTTTATTTATATTTTAGCAAAAAGTATCATGTCCAGAATTATTCATACCCTTCTCAATAATCAATCAATAGAAAAGCCTTTATTGGCTATTACAGCAATCAAACGCTTCCTATAATTGCAGACCAGCTTTTGCATGTCTCCACAGGCATTTTTGCCCATTCATCTTTAGCAATGAGCTCCAAATCTTTCAGGTTGGAGGGTCTTCTTGCCATCACCCTGATCTTTAGCTCCTCCACAGATTCTCAATTGATTCAAGTCAGGACTCTGGCTAGGCCACTGCAAAACGTTAATGTTGTTGTCTGCTAACCATTTCTTCACCACTTTTGCTGTATGTTTTGGGTCATTGTCATGCTGAAATGTCCACTGGTTCCCAAGGCCAAGTTTTTCTGCAGACTGCCTGATGTTGTTGTTGAGAATCTTCATGTATTGCTCTTTTTCATGGTGCTGTTTACTGTGATTAGGTTCCCTGGGCCATTGGCTGAAAAACACCCCAAAGCATTAGGTTCCCACCACCATGTTTGACAGTGGGGATGGTGTTCTGTGGGTTGAAGGCTTCTCCTTTTTATGCCAAATGAAGGCAACATCATTGTGACCAAATAATTCAATTTTTGTTTCATCTGACCATAACACTGAAGACCAGAAATCTTCTTCTTTGTCCAGATGAGCATTTGCAAAGGCCAAACGAGCTTTTGCATGCCTTATCTGGAGAAGTGGCGTTTTCCTTGGTCTGCATCCGTGGAACCCAGCAGTGTGCAGTGTCCGTTGGACTGTCTGCCTTGAGACATTGCCACCAGCAGAGCCCAGATTCACCAGAATGGCCTTGGTGGTGATCCTTGGATTCTTTTTCACCTCTCTCACTATCCTCCTGGCCAGCACAGGTTTCACTTTTGGCTTCCGACAACGTCCTCTGAGATTTTCCACAGTGCGGAACATCTTGTATTTTTTAATAATACTTTGCACTGTAGCCACTGGAACTTGAAAACATTTGGATATGGCCTTGTAGCCCTTTCCTCACTTGTGAGCAGCCACAATGCGCAGCCGCAGGTCCTCACTGAGTTCCTTTGTCTTAGCCATGACTGTCCACAAACCACCTGCAGAGAGCTGCTGTTTTTCACCTGTTGAGTTGATTAAAACAGCTATTCCCAATTAATCAGGGTAATTAGGATGCTTTTAGCTTTGACTATTTGGAATGGATGGAACTTTGGATTTTCCCAGAGACTGTGACAGTTTGTAAAGGGTATGAATAATTCTGGACATGATACTTTTTGCTCAAATGTAAATAAAAGCTGAGAAATATTTTTTTCCACAATGATGCGTCTTGTACATCATCTTATTATCTTTTGGGAGACGCCTGTGTCATTTCCAGTCACAAAATAACTTGCTAGTTGAATAAAAGTAACTTTAAGTCAAAATTTGGCAGGGGTATGAATAATTATGGGCTTAACTGTGTATACATATATCTATATATCTATATATATATATATATATATATATATATATCTATCTATATATCTATATATCTATATATCTATATATATATATATATATATATATATATATATATATATATATATATATATATATATATATATATATATATATATATATATATATATATCTATATATCTATATATATATATATATATATCTATATATCTATATCTATATATATATATATATCTATATATATATATATCTATATATATATCTATATCTATATATATATCTATATCTATATCTATATATATATCTATATATATATATATATATATATATATATATATATATATCTATATCTATCTATATATATATATCTATATATATATATATATATATATATATATATATATATATATATATATATATATATATATATATATATATATATATATATATATATATATATATATATATATATATCTATCTATCTATCTATCTATCTATCTATCTATCTATATATATATATATATATATATATATTCACATGCAAGTCAACTGAGATTTGTGACAATTATTATGTCACCCAAGTAACAGTAACAAGAAACACAAAGACACAAAATGACAGGTCGGTGAGTGATGGATGTAAAATACTCACCCGTTTGGCCTGACTGGAAGAAACTGTTGCAAAGACCTGAGATCCTGGATCTGGTACCGAGGAGCTGGGGACATCAGCAGAACCGTAAAAGGGCACAGTTTTCATATGGCACAAAAATATAAACAAATATGCCAGTAATCTTGTTTACAGTTATACAGAGGAATAGTTTGTAACATTGACCAAGAATAAAAACAAATAGAGACTTCTACTTTGGGTTTACCATCTTATTTGGAAGATATAGTCTTGCTGTATTTGTAGTTTACCCTTGACACATTTTATCTGCTTTCCTGTCAATTGCCATTAAAGGGGTGGGAGGCATTACTTTTATTGCATCTGCTAAATTAGAGATTTATTGAGCAAGGTGAGAAGTGACCTTTGTTTTAGGTTTTACCTGATGTTGGAAGGAACCACCACAGGAGTCCCCTTGTCCTTGAACTCCTGAACATTGACCACCTGAGGAACAGTCTTCAAGGTGGACTCTGTCAGTGAAGTATTGATCACAGCTGGAATATAAATAAATGCAGATTAGACAAATTCACAGCTGGAAAAAAGGGACCAGATGAGACAGAAGCAATCAAACTGAAAGTCTCCAGGTTTATTTAAGCCTGCTTTGTTTACATGGAAACATTTTACCAAATTACTCTCAGGCAGGATGGGGTAATGAGCTAACAGTTACACATTTATTTGTTCCCTAAGTCTTTGTCTCCCCCTGGTGAATTACTGAGGGAATAACAATATAATATTTAAAAGATCCCTAAATGCCCACTGGAGCTAAAAACACATGCACATCTTCCTCATTGTTTAAAAACAAATAAATACATTTTGACTGCTGCACACTATTACTTACCCAACTTATTGGCCATCTGCCTGCGTAAAGCAGCAGTGGCTGCAGCCTGCTGGGCAGAGATGGTGACGGGTGCGGTCCTCTCAATTGGTGGAGCTCCATGCTTGACTGTCTTTGTGGCGAGAGCCGTGCTGTCAGCCCCGCTGAGATTAATCTTATTTGTTGGAACTGGAATATTATTGCAGTAATCAATATCTATAAAAACATCCACATCTAGGACTAGCGACATTATTTTACGTTACTTTCAGTAAAATATGGCATTATAACATGAAGTCATTTATTATTTATGAATATATCCTCGAAATTTTTTATGAACAGCAACAGTTGGTATAATTTACTTACTGGGGCTGGCAATAGGGCTGAGTCCAAAGCCCATACCCTGTCCTGACTGAATTTTAGATAAAGGGGTGGACTGGATGGCTCCGAAGCCCGGCTGGATAGAGGGGGTCCTCACAACGGTAGGATGGCGGGGGGTGGACAATGTTGGAGGTATGGAGGACATGGGAGGGGGCCGTGTCTGCAACTCCTCTTCTTCCTGCTCCAAGTGAGGCGGGTGAGGCTCCAGGGACTGGGACAGGGAAGATGTTGAACTCGCGTCATCCAAGTCCTCGTAGTATTTAGGTGAAAGGAAGGCTGAGCGAGACAGGTTGGCTGAAACAGAAAAATGAATAAACACATTTCGATGCCAATATGTGAAGTGCTGCTGCATTACACAGTATGAGCAACAGCATAGGGATTTCAATATTAATTTCACTGAAATAAAGCTGGTGTTGAATTTGGAAGCGATATTTGCAGTTGTGAGGAAAAAGCTACTGTAGACATGAAATTAGCACGCAGATTTACTATGATTTATTATGAAACACACTAACAGGTCTTGATTAACATCACTTTACTTTAAAATCAGGCTTCTCGTATACTTTTTCAAAAGGCGAAATACACAATCATTTGAACATTTAGGATAAAACTTTCACGTAACCAGAAATTCTAGTACCTGGTGCAGTTGAGCGGACAGGAGGCATCTGTCCCTTTGAGAGAAAGTTGCGCAGCTGGGACTGTTTAACTGGTGATATCTTGATGGCTGCAGAGACATCATACATACTGAAATATACTGAGAAACATACTGAAATAATTAAATATATCCTGTGCTGTTTTTATGCAGACGGTAGGAAAAAAATCGATACCTGGAGATTTGGTCTTAGAAGGGGTAGGGTCCAGCCTGGTTTTCAGGAGAGCATCTCTTAAAGTCTCAAGGTCATTTTCCAAACTAACAATAACACAAAAACATGGTGTTTTTATCCAATAGGAGCAAATGAAAGCGTGTGAACATCCATGCAATGTAAGGAATGCTGCTTGGAACCATTCTTTACAGTACAAGCTGACTAAAAAACTTTTTAATAACTCAAAAACTGCCAAAAACCGTAGCTTATGGTTAACTTAAAACGTAAGTCTTTCCTTAAACTACCCCATATAACAAACTCCTAATCTCCTCCTAAATCCCTGATTTTTTTCCCCACATTGTCCAGCCAGGCCTTACCTAGCTGTCATTGGTGTTGCAGGACTTCTGGCAGGAGTGGTTCTTTTGTTGTAGAGGCGCAGCGAAGTGAGCTCCTTAACCAGCTGGTCCAGTCTGTTCTTCTGCTGGTTGATGATGTACAGATTATTGGACAGTGTAGTGAACAGACCCTCACGCCCGGGCACAACCATGTGTCTGTAAAGAGATTTATTTAATAACAAATTACACTCCATCCAATTTTTTATTCTCTCTTTCTATCCAACACACAAACTGCTGGTGCAATTATCTGCCATCTTCTTTAAAACTCACTTCTGCTTTTTCTTCTTCTCCAAGTGTTTCTCCCATTCCACATCCAAGACGTCATTAACATCCTCCACAGCGAACATAACATACTGGTATAGCCTTCGAATCTCCTGAATTAAAAAAACAACAACGATCAAATATACATGATGAAGGAGATTATTTTTTGTAAAACCTTAAAACTGTCAATTCATGCAAACATGGGGTCATCTGTCCTTTTATTTCTCACCTTGAGCTGTTCCTCACTGCGTGGGTCCAGAGGCTTTTTGTAAAGTAGCTGTCTGTAATTTCTGTCTTTGCTCAATTCACTCTGGGTCTTGGCTTCTTCTGCCCCAGCAAAGCCTTCCAGTAGCGAAGTTTTCAGTGTACCAATGTCACCATGGAGTGACTAAAGATTACAGAAACGCACACAAAAAGGCTTGAAAGGAGGTTTTAAAAGATTTATCAACCTAGAGTGACACCATCTTCCAAACACTGCTTCAGACAGGACTCTAAAGTCACAGTGGTTGAAGTCTTATGGTTGCAGAATTTAGGGTTGTTCAAAATTATTTTTACTGGCTTTCTCAACATCAAATGTTAAAAGGAAGAAGAGCAGTCTGTGGACGGGATTCAGTGTTTCAACCGTTGTCTTACCTCAGTAGTTTCCTTGATTTCCAGGGTGAAAATATGGAGGTCTTCCGACTCTTTCCTCAACTCCTTCATTTCCTCATCAGCGCCAACCTTAAAGTCAGCTTTTGCACTTCGTGCCTTAAGGTCATCCAATTCCTTCTGGAAGTGCGCGATCTGATGGCAAGTCAAAGAAATGTTTAGTAATATTCTGCCAGACACCACATTTAAATAACACGTTGCCTTAATGGTGTCCTAAATAAAGTCCACTAACTTTTTGTAAATCCTACAACTTTGTATGTTAAGTCTTCGGAACTAGTTAATAACTAGACACCTGCACCATTAAAGCTGGTTATAGAACTTTTTAGCTAATGTACCTATGCCTATTGCTCTATTTATCGAAACACATTATTGCACATAATCTGATGCGTCCTTATAAAATAATGGCATTAATATTTACTTGTTTGTTATCTTTTGCCTCTCCATATAACAAATAATGTGAAAAATAAGAAGGTACTTTATTGAGCCCAAACGTTGGGAAATTACTGTGTTATAACACCCAAAACACAAGAAACAAGTTATCTCAATGAAATAAATAATGTATTCATTTCTTCTTCTTCTGTTTCTTCAAGCTGCTTTACAGGTCCATACAGCAGATCATCTGCCTCCATTTAACCCTGTCCCTAGCATCTGACTCTGTCCCACCAACCCTCTGGATGCCCTGCATCTATAATTCTCATCTGAGGACTTTTCCTCCTGCCTGGCAGCTCTGTCTTCAACATCCTTTGAGATGCTTTGGACATGTGCAGAGGAGAGATAGTGGATATACTGGACAGTTTTGTCAGTAACACATTCGACCTGAATTGTCCCCCCTAGCACTCATTTCTAATCCTCTTCCTCCTGGTTTCTCCCAGTGAAAATCTTAGCACCTTCAACTCTGCTACCTCCAGCTCAGTCGCATTTATTTATTATGTATTTGGTATAAGTATTATATGTTCTCTATATAATTTATTTGTTAGTTTATATAATTAAAAGGATTCTGATTAACTTCGAGACTTGATATTGTGCATTTCATTTTATCCCTTTCTTTTCTCTACAGGCTCAAGAGCCTATATATTAGAGATTTAAGCATTCACTCGACAAAACCAGCATTTCTTCCCCCACAAACCACTGCTACATGGCACTACAGTACATGATGCGTCTCACCTCCTCCAATATGCCAGCCATGATGGGATCAGAGTCTTTCTTTTGCTGTAGCTGTTTCTCCAGGGCCTTCACACTGACAGCCGCCTGCTTTTTCATGAAAAGTATATCAAAACTTACTTTTCACTGATAGCAACAAACACAAAAAAAGTCTGAACTAAAAAATATCAAACTGCCTGTCATCTGATATTACTTTTAATCTGTCAGTTTCACTTTGTTTTAGTTGAAGTCTGTTGCCAGTAGCAACCAGTTACTGCAGAGTCAAACAGAAGTTTGTTTTGTGTTACTTTATTTAGGATTTGTGAATATATTTTTTGCTGCAATGAGTTAATTGCTTATGTATCCAGGGCTCTATCTGACAACACCTCCTTTGGGAGTGACCAAATCTAACACCAATCATCATCATTTTGTGTCATTGGCAAATTGTGACTAAAAGGTTGTTTTTCTTAATCTATTGAAAAAGTCTATCACATCACTGAAAGAAACCTATTTGATATAAGAACAGTGAACTTTCTTCGCAGCAAAGAGATCAGACCTGTGGAGCCTGGGTACGGGTCTGGACAGCAGGAGAAGGTTTCTGGACAACTGCTGGAGAGACACTGGTTTGAACTTGATGCACTGGAGCTGATACACATTTGGAACAACAGACAACATGCATTTGCAATTAAGATTCCAAGAGGACCTTTGTAAGAAAAACTACAACATAAATTTACATACATTAAATATAACACCTTTCTTACCTAAAATAGCTGGTGGTTTGCTGGCTAAAGAAGGAGGGGCAGTCAAACTGCTGGAAGTCGTGGCAACCGTTTTGGACAGTGGGGAGTTAAAGGAGAAAGGAGGTTGTGTAGCCTCCACTATTGGAAATCTTTGGAAAAAGCAGACCAATTTTTAAACATTTAGACAAAAATCGACATCTTAGGACTAATACTGTGAAAAACACGTGATAGTTCAGTACCTGTCATTTAGATTCAGTTTCACTGCAGACTGGGACGCAGGAGTGGCAAGACTCTGAGGAGTTAGAGCTGGTGCTGCTGATGGTTTGACAGAAAGGTTGTTGAAAGAAAAAGCTGAAGGTGCAGAGGGAGTGTCAGAGGGAGGTTTCAAAGCAAAAGAGAAGCCGGATGATCCTGAGCCAAAAGGTGCAGAACCCCCCAGGGAGAAAGCTGAAGGGCCTGAAGTGGAGCAGGTAGTTGGGATGGAGAAAGTGAAGCTTGATGCTGCCGATGACACAGGAGCTTTGGGAACAATGCTGAATGGGGCAGCGGCAGAAGAAGTAGCAGGGGATGGAGAACTGGAAGCAGCTGCTGGAGTAAGACCAAGGCTTGGAAATGCTGCTGGGGCAGATGGGATTGAGGCAGCAATTTTGGGTGGTTGGGTTGCCAAAGAGCCTGTGAAAGAAGAGAAACAAACAAACAAACAAACAAACAAACAAACAAAGATTACTTTTATTTGATCTCATCACATTTTAAGCAAAATTTCATCTACAAGCGCAAGCTTCTACTAGTTAAAAAAAAAAAAAAAGTGGAAAGGTGAAAAAAATCTTTAACATCAAATTTCTGACTGTTTTTAAAGGTATCTGCGCAAATGACCCCATTACGAGTGATTCTGACTGAACAAAAAAAAAAAAAAAAAAAAAGCTGTTCATAGAATAGAAGGCACTTGAGAGTGTAGTTAGGGCTGTGCGATATGACCAAAATCTCATATCCCGATATAAGAATTCTATCGTCCCGATAACGATATAAATCACAAAAATTTAACATTTTCTGTAAATTCTGTGAATCTCGGGCAGCTCGACTTGTGGGAAGTGTTTCCAGCTGCGCGTCATGTAGCTGAAGTCCAGTGTTTTAACAGATGCATGAAACGATACATTTTTAGACATAAGTTGTAACGGCCGCTGTTTTCTTTGTTAGTATTTATTACACGGCGTGCTGCGGGGAAAAGCCTGTTCTAACGTTTGAGTCTAAGGTTAATTTTTTAGCACCTGGCGGCTCTTTTTTTGCTTCTCATCCGTAAATAATCTGCTCTTTCACGTGATTCAGTTTATTTTGAAAAGTCTCAACAGGATCTTGAGCTTTATTGTGAAAGGTTTATGTGGAACATAAACAAGCGGACACACGATGGTGTTACCGTCGTTGTTTCTAACCACAATGCATAAAAACAGGCGCTTGTCCGTCTGTAGTGTGGTTATATTAAATATAAGAGAAAGAGAGAACTTTAACAAATTAATATAGCCACTACAGTGACCATCAAAACGGTGAAAAAATATTGCCGTAAACAGTTTATTTTGCGACACCACGAAACAAACGATAGCGTAAAATGAAACGATAGACGTTTTTATATCGTCATCCGATATATATCGTTATATCGAACAGCCGTAAGTGTAGTAAAAGCTCACTGCATGGCAAAAACTGTTGGTCACATTTAACAAATGTCAGTGAACATCATGTAAAAAACAACAACAACAAAAAAAAAAATTTGAGAAATAAACTCTTTACTAAATATTACTAGAACCAACAATACACTACACGGCTGCTATATTAGGTACAGCCTGATAATCCAGGGTAGGACCTTTTTTGCTTTTAAAATTACTTAGATTTTTTTGGTGAGAAAAGGATGACAGAAACGTTTCTCAGAAATGCAAAACAACAAAAATCACACAGTTGCAGCATATTTGTCAAATCATGATGCAAATCTTCCACATCCCAATGGTGCAATACTGGACTGAGTCACTCCTGGTGACTGTGGACTCCATTTGCATACATGAACTCAAGAGATTAGAAGAAATCAGGTGAAGATTATCTGAGCTCTGTCACATGGAACTTTGTTTGCTGGAAGCAGCCAGCAGATGATGGCTGTATTGTGGTAATAAAGAGATGAATTGAGTTGGGAACTACTCAAATTCCAACACTCCCATCTGAATATTGGAGCAAAACTTAAGACTGAGACAACATTTTTCCAATCTTTTATAACCCTATTTTGTATCTCAGCTGACAGGGCTGGCAAGCGCCATGACCTTCTTCTGCTGTAGCCTATCGGCATCAAGGTTCAACATGTGCGTTCAGAGATGCTCTTCTGCATATTTTTGGTTATAAGCAGTTATTTGAATTATTGCTGCTTTCCTATCAGCTCGAAGGAGTTTAGCCATTCTCCTCCAACCTCTGGTATCAACAAGGCATTTTCGCCCAGACAACTACTGCTCATTTTTTCTTTTTTTGCATCATCTGAGAGACGGTTGTGTGTCAAAATCCCAGTAGAGCAGCAGTTTCTGAAAAACTCAGACCAGTCCGACACGCATCAACAACCATGCCCTGTTCAAAGTCACTGAAATCACTTTTTCTTCCTCATTCTGATGCTCAATTTGTCTACATGCCTAAATGCACTGAGTTGCTGTCATGTGATAACTTGTGCTCAGCTGCTTCTTAAGTGGTTGTATGAACACAGTTTAAGGCTATCAAACATTGAAAGACAAGAAGAAGACATCAAAATTAACACGAGGGATATATTCAGAAAATCTGCTTCCTTAAAGATAAAGTCAGTCATTTTGTTAAATTTATTTA
The DNA here is from genome assembly GCF_013358895.1 of Oreochromis aureus. Lineage (NCBI taxonomy): Eukaryota > Metazoa > Chordata > Actinopteri > Cichliformes > Cichlidae > Oreochromis > Oreochromis aureus. Next base: position 46,583,365 of record NC_052948.1, on the reverse strand, counting down.
ACATAAAAAAAGAATGCTGTACTCATAAATGTACATTGATTAGTGTGTAATTGTGTCTTCCAACAAACGGGTGCATTCTCATGAACTTAAAAACTTCGAATGAATCCATCAAAATCCATCGGAGCAGGTACTGGTTTGTGGAAGTCTCTGTGTTCCCTCACATTTTGAATACAGTGGCCGAGCTGTACACACTGTTACTTAAATTAAAAAAAGCACAAATAGCCACTTCAAATCCCCAAAGGAGTAGCTGTAACAGCTCAAACACTATGCAATCAATACATTATATGATTAGGACATTAAGGAAATATTTTAGGCAAATATCGTTCCAATTCACAGGTTTTCTTACCGGGTTTGGGAAGTCTCTCCCCTTCCAAAGCCAGGTTAGAAGGAGCCACGACTAGCTGCTTAACCCCTGGATTGAGGTTGAGTAGAGCAAACGGACAAAGTAATCCCTCTGTGGAAAGCATTAGCATTGTGGGCGCTGGGGGCAAGGTCTTCTCATCAGCTTTATGGGAGTGGAAAGATTCGATATAAACAAAGTCAGACACTGAGCAATTTTCCACACAATACATTAAAAATCAAGTTTTAAGAACATTTGAGTATAAAGTCAGTAGGTTAGCACTATAGTTATCTGATTGAAGTTGGAACTTTACGCCCTCTAGTGGTTAAAAAAAAAAAAGGTATCCAGTCTTCATTTAAAAAAAAAAAAGATACTCCAGTCAGTTACAAAGAAGACTGTCCTAAGATTCGTAATTCGGTAAAAGAGTAAGATGCCTTTCTCTTCTCGCCAAACCCTGAAACATTTTCTGCTCCTCACACCCACTTTCTTGCCCTTTCCAAAGCCTTGCAGTATGCTGTGGGCTGCAGAGAAAATGGCAAATCATGTCTAAACCACCATTCAAATAACGAAACTGACTCTTCACGACACAAATTAAAGATGCATTAGTCAGAGTTGATACTAGTCATTTCAGAAATGCCAGAAAAGTACACTGAACACACAGTCCTCTTTGTTTTCTCTATGACCACGTTTTATATCTAAAACTACTGTATTTATCAAGTATAACTGTTCATGAGTGGATGAAGTGTTTGCTTTTTCTGACTGTGTGATTAATATCCACCAACTTTGCACCTATTTGACCCATGAGCTACATGCATGATAATCACAGTCAATGTACACACACAAATACACACCCAACCTGACAAATAAAATGCCAAGAAATACACTTGAAGAAGCGGTGCGATTTAAAGTTTTAGACAAAAAGAAAGCATACACCCCCACCCCACCACCCCGAAAAAACTGTATCTAATGCTTTTCTGTTATGAAACTAAAGTTTGAAAGCTTTAGAGACGCAAGCAGAGAGAGGGTGAGAGAGAGCGAACAGACGGGAGAGGCACACGGTAAACCTCATCAGCATTCTGCAACAGGATTGTCTGGGCTTTGTTGTTTGTTATGGTCCTCTAGCTTGTGTGAGCCATTTTAATGAGTGCATTTTTCCCTACAGATAACTCCCTCCTACTCTCCCTTTGCTTTTCCAACCTAATGTCTAACTTTAGATCAAGGTTTTGATCAGACTACAATCATGTCATAATGTTGCTCAAATTGCAGGGTTTTTTTCCCCGTAATGGGGAGGGAGGGAATCGTAGAGAGAACAGGAAGAGATGTGACTAGACAGCAACAGCAGCTCTACGTGAATGTCTGGCAGACTGGGCCAGTTAAGATAAAACAGTGTACTGAGACGATAGCTTATCACTATTCTTTACACATGCTGCAATACAGCACTGCGGTGAATGCTGTATGCACACAGAAACCTGACGGATTTAAGCTTCACTGGCTCATTAGGGGACTTCTCACCAGAAAACATTTTTAAGTTGAAACAAAGGCAAGGGAATGCGCTACAAGAGATAACACCGACTAAATTAAATTAAACTAAACTAAACTTAAAAATGACCAAATTAACTTTTGTCTGGTGGCAGAGGAGACGTGCACCGTCGCCTATCTTTAGAGTGCGGTAAGAGGGCTGAATGATGTTTTTCACACCGCAGCTGTCTGATTCTTTAACAAGAGACGGTCACTGTGTGTCTTGGTGAAGAAGAAAAAAGAATTAGAAACTACGCACCCACCACAGTCAACCAAATATAATGTGCCTGTCTCTGCTAAAAGAAATTCACTCGAAACTAACACGAGCCTCTGTGTTTTGCTGACTTATGGTGCGATCGAGTCATTAATTCCTCTTCCATCCATTTCCACAGTTTTCTGCTGACACACAAGTTAGAAGACAGCTCACTACTGATCGCCAGACTCACAGCGTAAACACAATAAATCCATGGTGAGCACTAACACTGCACTGCTTCTCCAGTGTTCAAAATGCTGCATTACTTTTCCCACACAATCCACACGTTTTTCCAACATTACCGATCCAAATTCTTAGAAGCTTTGACTACCATGACAGAAAATGTCAAAATCGTGATCCAAGATTATTCACTAAACTTGAATGTTATCCTTAATGATATTTATAAATCTCACTGTGTTGGGTCTCATTTCTAGCACCAGCACTGTGAAAGGTGTACATCTACGTGGCAAGGTGCCAGATGAGGTCAGGGTTTTGTTTTTGGTTTTTTTCAAAGCGGTTTTAAGCAGAGACACCAACATTGTAATGATTTTTTATTTACTCATTTTTTTAAAACCCTGCTTTGTTTTTTGGGATTCTATTGAGTCAAGCATTACATTTGTTATCTCTGTTAACATTTGCTCAATCAAATGACAGGAGTATTTCTGTCAACAACTGTAGCACAGACAGATCACCTTTACTGTACTGTACGCAGACTGGTCATGCTTATTTGACACAGTCAACCAGGAGAAGCTCTGATATATTCTGAATTAACATGACCCATAACCCAAGTCCCTATGAAGGTTATGCCACAAAAAACAAACAAACAAAAACAAGGCAAAACAACAACAGTAATAATCTTTATATATGTGAAATTAACTTCTGCTCAGACAAGTGAAGCAACTAAATACATAAAAAGTCATATTCACTTACTTATGTGGATTTCCTGCTGGCTGGTGTAGTCTATAGCTAAGCCAAGGGGCAAAGTGTCTTCATTTGTTTCAGTCACTGGAAGCTCAGCCCTGCTCGAATCTTCTAGGAGCCAAACTTCCCACATCTAAAAGGGGGTAACAATAAGGCATGGTCAGCACCGTTTACAGAGAGTAAGTATTCAAACAAAATCTAAGGAAAATTAATAGATTTGGGGGGAGGGGGGGTATTTACAGTTTCTAAAAGCATCAAGTCTAATTCACTAAAACGCTGAAGCACTCAGATAAAATTATTGGTTTACCTAATTGATAAAACTTCAGCAAAAGCACAAGCTGGCTCATCTGTCACCAAAAAAAATCAGGTACGCATTGGATATTTGACCTGGTGGGAGTTTAGCTATTCTAAATTATTTAGAAGGAAAGTATTGTGACTGAGTAGAAGCTGCTGTAACACTTATGTAACCCTCCTCGATTTTTTGGAAGCATTTTACTTTAACTGAGTAAAACAAACAGATGTAAAGACAAAGTAGAAAAATGAAAATACATTGAAGACCACTTTCATTCATCTCTACATTTAGACAAACCTAAAACATTTTCACACATTTTAGCGTTTACCTTATCGTCTTGTCTGGCAATGACGCTGACCTCAATGGAAGCTGCTGATGCTGCAAACACAAGGTCCCTGGATGAAAGAAAAAAAATAAAATCAATGAGACAAAACTTCAATTTACCATGACCTTAACATTAAACAAAGCACAAAACTTATAGGGCATAAACAATGCACTTTAGCTTAAAAGTAATCAGGCTTTCAGGTCACTGCTGGAGCAAATCTATCAGTTGGGATTGGTCTTACCAGTCCTCTACGTGACTGAGGAAGTAGTGGTGCTGACGCTCCGTACAGCTTCCAAAAACAAATTCACCAAAGTTCAAAAACTTTGGCTCCACTTTCTCATCCTTCTTCTGCAAAATAAATAAATAAACAAATAAATAAAGAAATCTATAGTAGAGAAGTGGCATACTTCAGTAGCACTGTAATTTATGTCAAAAATTTAAACTCCAGAAAAAGAACCCCAATATGCATATAGTAATTTATGTGCATTAACCTGTCAGCTAGTGACATCAAACTGTGTCTCAAGGTTGGGTGTTTTTTTTTTATGCTAAATCTGCTTTCTGTTAAACAAATTTAAGGGGGATGAGTGGGCCTCAAGAGTCTTAGTATACAGACTGTAAAGCTGTCTGACACACATACAAGTCTGAGCTTTAAAAATAAAACTGATTTGACATTAACACAGTTAAACGCCTTGAGCTACCCCTGGGAAACAGGTGCAGCAATTTATTGGAACATCTGCAAACAGAAATGGAAATACAGCATATAACACAGTTTGTACAATTCTAACAAGCTTAAAGGTTACAGTTTGGTATTATCACCTTTATTCTTTATCACAGCCTGAACTCTCTGATGTAGTCTTTCTTGTAATTTCTTTAAGTAGTCCCTTAAAGGCCATTTAAAGCTCTTCTTTGGATGTTGGTTGCGTTTTGTTAATTTTTCTGTTAAGATTATCCCACACTGTTAATGGGCACTGAGGAGGTCAATCCATGACTGATATAGGGTTGCCTTTTTCAGTTTACACACAAAAACATTCCTCTGAAAATGGTCAGATACAAGGACTGGACAGGGGAAAAAAAAAAAAAAAAAAAAAAAAAAAGAGTGGAAAAGCAGCCAATGTCCAAAGAAAAACCTTGAAATACATTCAGAGAGCCTGCATAATGCTTTCTCTGTCATTAAAAAAAAAAAGTCTAGCTGGAAGCAAAATATGAAGAAATGAGTGGTGACTCAAGATTTTTGCACAGTAGTGTAAATACGAAAAGAAAGCACAAAAGCCCAATTATGGTCAAAGCACTGGTCATTGCATGCACAGCTGTGATATCATCAGAGCACCAGAACTACATACACTGAAACCTAACGGAAGCCTAAGGAAAAAATAAATAAATAAATCACAGATTCATAGGAATAAGCAGTTCTTTTTGGTTTTAAATGTTTGTTTCTACCATCTGGAAATCTAAGTTCCTTCACAGATGTGTCATAGAAATGTCTTCACTGACTGACCCGCTTGCACTCTCATGCCTCTAGACTGGTTGTGCCAGGCATACAGGAATACTGTATGCCAAAATGCTGTGAAGTTTCTTTTGGTACTCATGGCTGTCAATGGCAACCACTGAGCTACCTGATAAAGGTTCAAAATCAGGAGGAAAAAAAACAATCAACACTGTTATTCTTTGCTTTTCTTCTGTGGTCATTTTCTTTGCACTGAAACATTTCTGTATTCCCTGTTTAATTATTAAAACCTGTATAAAGCTCTGGAGGCATAAAACACTAATGATGAACAATTAGATTGTGATGATCAGTTTGCTGGATCATTCCAGCTCTGTTTCACTTCATGTGGGGAGTATGTGAATATTTCTGAATAAAGATGACTGTGATCAAATGACTTGTAGATTTCCAGAGCTAAAAGCAGCTCTAATGAATTCCTAACCATAATCTAAATGTATTTACATTAAACATAAATACACAAATATATTTGTAAACAATGTTTAAAAACTGCTGTGCATTTATATTTTGAGTATAAATTGAACTGTTACAGTTTGAACCTTGATTATCTTTTTCACACACTTCACGGATCAATAACTAATCTGTTAGATACATGTGTTTAACTCTGTTACTTGCATTGTTATCACTGTCATGTTGCTGATATATAAATACATTTTAAAATGTATGTGATAAAACTTAGAAACGCAAGCAAGGAAAATTCAAGTTTGGTAAAAGATGAAAATGTGGATAATGAATTTAACTCCTTTCTCCATAACTGAGCTGCAGTGATGATTTTTTCCCCCAGTACCCATAAATGGTCTTAACTGAGCTTCATACTCTGATCAGCAGTTCGACAGTAGAACCAGAGTCTTATAAACCTGATAAACCCAGATAAAAATCTATCTAAAAACCAATGCCTGGCATACTTACTGGGAGTGAGATCAACACTAGCTCAGGGGGGGTCTCAAGTGAGCCATCTCCAGCAGCATATGCTACTGCAAACACATAGGTTTTCAGCCACAGTACATCCACAGCTGTGAGAGACAAATAGGAAAGAGAGACAAGAAATTGGAACATCAACGAAACAGCAAGACTCAGCTCCTCCTTTTCCTATACAATTTGAAATATTTTATGGAATCATTGCAATCTATTACTAATCTATCACCACCAAGATAAAAACCTTAGTGTATGGACCATTTTCATAGTTTAAATTTATATACATAGGTATGGCTACCTTACCTTTTACAGGTTCGCCAGGGGTAAAGAACTGTGGACATGGGATAACTTTCTTTTCCTCCAGTCCCTTTAAAACAGAGGAGAAAAATCTGTTCCTGTAGCTTCCACAGGCTGTTAAGCAATTTGCTTTTAATTCAAAATTATTATAATAACTTACTGGTGTATATTGCGTGACTGTACCATCCATTTTTCCAGCTGCTACTTGCTTTCCCTTTGGACTCCAGCAAACTGTGGTAAACAAAGCAAGTAAACGACTACTGAGCCACATCACCGATATGGACTGCAGATAAATTTAGCAATTATGTCAAGAGTGTCACTCACTGCAGGTAATTCCACTTGAAGAAGGCAGCCTGGCCTGCACATTGACACTGTCAATAACATCCAAAATCATTATACTGCCATCAGAGAGGCAGACAGCCAACACAGACACCTGCACAGGATTCCACTTCAGGTCCTGCACTAAGACGTCAGGTGCTACAGCTGGCTGGTGGAATGCAAATGGTAGCTTCTGTAGTTTTCCCTGGAAAAGCAAAGAATGCAAATTAAAACAAAAATCAGACAACATCATTACATTTAACAGACAAGGTGAAATTTGGCAGCAGGTGTTCGACTGTGTTAGCACATTAGGTAGACAGACTGAAATAACTACCTTGTTCATGAACGTGCGGACATCATAGAATGTGAGTGACAAGCCAGCTTCCTCAGACATGCCACACACAGACAGTGTGAGCTCATCACAACTGAGAGCCAAGTGGTGCAAAACTAGTTCCACGGTCACTTCAGCCAGTACTGGTATTCCTTTGACTAAAATACGGAAGAAGATGTTAGTGGACAGTGAAACAGCAAAAATTATTAATGACATAAAACATGTGGTGTATCAGTCATGACAACATTGTGTTTTTAACCTGTCATTATTGCACTATTTAAAACTGTAGTGGATTCATACCTATTTCGTTGGAGTTGCCATCACCTTTATCAGCAGCCAGAATATCTCGAGTTAAGTACACCTTGAAAGTTCTGTCAAGCCCCACAAAAGTTAAGCCATATTTATTTGAGATGGCAAGGAGGCTGGATCTGTCTTTTGGCAAATCTTCGGTGGGCTCAAACACTCTGACTTTCTTCATCTGACGAAACTGAAAATCCTAAAACGAAAGGCAAACACTTTCATTTCATGGTAAACTGTTATGAACTGTTAACAACTGTGGGTCCACTTAGGTAAATGCAAACGCAGCGTCTTTGAGACAGAATAATACAAACTGTAAATAAACATTGTTGACAAGCTAGCTGGTGAGCCTGAAGGGTGATCTCAAAGCCAAATGTTTGTAATGCCTCTCAATTAGCACAATGCTAACACGTTACAATATCGTGTTAGCTATCGGTGCAAGGCTTGTTGTAATGTTACAGCAATACATAAAACTTAAACATAAAAAAAAAATGCGACGTGTGTTAGAACACGTTATTTTACAATTGCATAATTTAATAGGACGAATCCACCCAACACAGCGGCGTTTAACTTTACAAGCACAACATCACACCGGCTACGGTGCTAACCCTAAGTAGCGGGCTAAAAATATGGCATGAATGAAACTGCCGTAACTACTTTTAATTTAAATGCTTTTAAACCGCTGTGAAAGTCTCTAATGTTTTATCGTATCAAAGTAGTCATTACAGTTCAGTAAATATCGTGAGGCTAAGGATGCCTAAACCAGAAAACATAACCCACGACAAGTGGCTTGTTTAGCTAGCCAGCTAGCTAAACTAGCCACTACATTGAGGATGAACTGACACGGTAACTTACACATGCTAACCTGTCAAGTCAACTTTAACAGAGACATACCTTCATTTCCCTCTCAGGAGGGGAGTCCGCATCGTCACTCATTGTGAAATTTTGAGGGTTTTTCTGCCAAAAGACCTGCTGTATTCGTTTATTTCTTGCTAGTATGTACCACAGAAAGTTTTGGTTAGCTACATCAGGACAACTAAACACACACCGCGCGATTTTTCCGTAGAAAAAACAAAAACCAGCTAGGATGACGAGTAGATACCAGAGCAGCTTGACAGAACACGAGCTCATACAGCCGAGTATGTTCCAGAGTTGCAATTAAAGGTTGAGTGAAAGGCATATATATATATATATATAAATATATATAATTAAAGGTATATATTTTACCTTTTTAATAGTAAGTAAAAAAGTGCATAAAAGTTGTTTGTGTGTAAGTCTGTATATACATATATGTGTGTGTGTGTGTGTGTGTGTGTGTGTGTGTGTGTGTATATATGTATATATATACATATATGTATACATACATACCCACACGTGTGTGTATACGAAAACATAACTTTTATGCATTTTTTTACTTACTGTTAAAAAGGTCACACTTTTTACAGTAATATAATAGCATTTTTTCCACCAACAAAGTGATTTCCATGAGCCATTAACCAAAACTTATAATAGTGTTGGCTAATAGTTAATCTACAATTCTACTGTTCGAAGCTTCAGCATAAATTATCTAAATGGACTGGTGGCTGTCAGGGAATGGAATAAAAGCCAGCTAAGCCAGCAAAGGAGAGCTCTGATTGTCCTTCAAGAATCCTGGAGAACGATCCTTGAAGACTAGTTCAAGAATTTACAAGAGTTCAGGCTGTATTCAAGGATAAAAGTAGTCATACCAAATACCGACTTTCAATCTTGTTAGAGTTGAACACATTTTTTCACCTCACATACCATATATTCATGCATGTTTCAATAAACTGCTGCATCTTCAGTATTTCTCATTTTCATAGCAAAATAAATTTAAAAAAAGATTGTAAGAATGAGTGGTAGCTTAATAAGAGCCCCCCCAGTACATATAAATATTTATATATCATAAAGATGAAATGCTTAGGTTAAGATGGTTGATTTGGATCGATCCAGTGTTGCCTGCAATTCTAAACCTGTGCCTTTATGAAATAAAACTGGCTGTATACTGTATGTTACATTCATCTTTGAAGGGACTCCAGTGACTCATCCAGCAAAATTTAACACCATTTTAATGACACAAGCATTTCACAGCTCAGTGGCACAGACAGTGAGAATTATTATTGTCACTAATTTGTCTTCTTTCTGCTGGAATCTCATTACTTACATGTTTGAAGCCATGCAGATCTACAATAAATTGCAACTTCCAGAGAAAAATATATTTCAAGTGCATCCTTTTGTAGGTACTTTGGCAAACGCAAAGAGAGACAAAAGACAGTATATGGTGAAGTAAGGACTTTTATTAGAAAGCAGATTTTTCTGTATTGCATTTAAAGAAATTGGGTACTCTTGGACTATACAACTTAAAACTGGTGATGGCAAATATGATGGGAATGAAAGGTAGATTACATCAAAAGTGGCAACTTGCATTTCTGTTGTATATATTATTGATGCTTGAGTCAGAAGGCGCATAAACATCTTTTTCATTTGAAACATAAAGCGGCATCAACACTGAAATTGTCCCATCCCAGTTTGCCTGATCCAAGCCCAGCTGATAGTGAAGAACATTACCATGATCGGTGTAGGGTTGTTGTCCATCAAAGGGGGTTATCAACAAAACCCGGGCTCAGGACCACCTCCAGAACATGCTTACCAGAGCATGACAGATATGGTCCATGTCAACATGGGGACAGCTCTGTTTGCAAAGCACCAAAGTTTGACTCAGTCCTGGTTGTAAAGACACACACTTATAACCAAGAAGGCTGGAGATAACATCACCATGTCCCTCCACTCTGGAAAGGAAGCTAGCACAGACTGAAGCAAGCTGAAGAAAGACAAAGCAAACAGCAAGAGCACATAGCAAGTCATACCGTATCTCCCATAGTGCACTTTGGGTCTCGTCCTATTCTGATTGTCAGCGCTCTGAACACATGGCTTTAAAAGTTGCATTTACCCCTCATTTGCCTAACACCCGGTTGCTCTCAGTGTTTTTCCTTTCACCTTTCCAAGTAGTTCTAAAGTGCTGGCGTTATGTACAAGGACACGTAAATACACATACAAACCTTCAGTGCATTTTCTTCCGAGTGTGCTGAGCTGTGAACACACTGAACTGTGTACTTGGTCTCTGTATTCCACTCTTTGTCACTACTTTGCTGTCATTAATACAAGAAATTCAGCTTTATGCAAACATTCAGCGAAAGGCCAGGTTGTATAATAAAAAAATCCAGCCCTGCTCACCACAGGACACCTCAATCTTTGTTTACTAACAGTGACAAGAGTTATTCAGCATAAAATACATGGTGCATAAAGATCAGAGGTTTCATTGGGTTGCGGTGAGTGTGCGAATGGCATGCATTTTATGGTACAAGTGCCTCTTTGCATATAAATGTATTGTTTTTCATGATGAGCCAGTCACTGGAACAAAAAACTACAGTGTCCGTGTGGGGGTGAGCAGAGCCCGATGCAAAGTGAGGAAGAAGTTATTTGCAATAAAATACCCTCTATTCAATAACCATCCAAGAAAAACTAAAAGTTTGATATAAATGAGAAACACGTCAGATACATAACATACATGTAACTGGACTTTTCTCTTTTGGCCACGTCAATCTTCCCAAGGGTTAACCATGATATTCTCCGTTTATAGTGCAACATCGTTCATTTACCCTGCACAAGAAAAGGATCAAACCCCAAGTGCTGTTAAAGGATTATTTTTCTGCTTTGTTTTTTTTTTTGATGGCTTTGTTTTGCAGCGGGGCAGAAAAGGTGAATGAGCTGGTCAAAACCGGCGCATGATAAGGAAACCGTGCGTAAAAAAAGAAAGAAAACCCCCCCGCCCCAAACAACAACAACAAAAGCCCGCCACACCTTAAATGTGATTAACTGATGAACAGGTTTGACTATACTACGAATAAGATTTCATTTGAATTTCTTCCAAGGGTGTTCAACCAGATTCCTTAAGAGGTGTGCTGTAAATATGTAATACTGGGCTGGTGAGCCAACATGATGGAAAACATAAAGCAAGAATGTAAGGTGAATAAATGACTACGTTATTAATATCATTTATTAGATTAAAAATTACTAGTTTGGAATTTTAAACTCGAAAATGGCCCAAAAAAAGTGTTATCTGGCTATATTTAGTAGATCCTTGGTCTTGTTTGCTTCTGAGCACAAAGTAATGGCACACATCCACACCCACACATTCACAGTCTAAGGCACTGCTCCACACCCCTTTAATACTACAGTGGAACATATCCATGTTTCCCACCCGTTATTATTTACTGCTTTATTTTAATTGCAGCTGATTTCATATTCCCCATGTATTTAGTATCTCTGCGAAAGTCCGCCTATTCAAAAAGATCAAAATCAAAGATTTATTTTACACAAAAACACACAGAGAGAAATATTAAATACAAAGCATATCACACTCATTGCCCAGTTTACCAACTGAGTAGAAAGGTTTCTCTCTCTTTTTTTCTGAAGCTATAACAGCTACTTTCTATATTTTCCAAAATAAAGGCTACACATATCCATTTCTCAAGTCTGTTACTCTGACTGGCATAACCAGAAGTGATCAGACATTTAAGTGGCTCAAATAGACAACTGAATATTGTTTTCTTATTTTCCCTGCAAGAAAAACCTGTAAGAATAAAAAACGAAAAATGATATGAAGGTACAATTTGCAAAATCTGTGTTAAAAAAAAAAAAGATCAAATAAACAGAGGGAAAAAGTCTGCACTGCATGTGAACCTTGCTCAGTTTTGCACATAACGATGTTCACTACACTGGAAGACCTGTTCGCGGTTTGAAAAAAGAAAAAAAAAAAAAATCACTATATCAATAAAGCTTTAGGTTTAAGCACCACCCAGCCTCACATTAATTTTATATTATGGCATATTTTGTAGAATTTACTATACTCAAATCAAAGCTTGGACCCTCACCTCAGCAGTGCTACAGATTACATTCATCCATCATCCCAGCCATCGTGTCACAGTCTTGTTTTATCTACGGCAGATCGCATTTATTCCCAAAGAAAATAAACGCTATAAACCTTTTTGTTACTACCTAGTGCAATTATAACCCTGTGTTTCTTGTGCAGGGCCAGCTTAAAACTTCCCCTAACAGACCCTGAAACAAGAGCACAGACAGAGACTAGTCTGGCCCCGCTCATGAAGTGGCAAAGCATATATTTGGAGAATAGTATTAGTACTAAGCCTGTCAGTTCTTAACTTAACCTCTCACTCTCTGTAGCAGAAACCCACTTTCCCCAAAATGTTGGTGGCTTCTCTTTCACTTAAATGAATCTCTGTGCTTTCGTTTGCTGATAGGGAGGAAAAAAAAAAAAGAGATAGGGAAGATCTATGCATGGCACAACGAAGAAAGGCTGTGTGGCAAAAAACAGATATCAAAAAGAAGAAATCAGGTATGACGAATGCAGGTTTAAAGTCCCTGTTGGACATTGCTTTGCTCCCCCCACCCCCTCTCCAAAACGTAGAAACAGTCATTGTCAGAGAGACTCGTTTCAGGTGTTGTCGTTACAGCCTCTCAATTAAAAAGGTCCACGTTACCTCCCTCAGCTTCTCGGCCCTTTACCTTCTTTTGAGTGCAAATGCAATAAGCCAGCATAAATTGCTCTTATAAGTTTGATTCAATAATTTACCCACCCACCCAAAGAAAAAACGAACAAACAGTAAAACAAACAAACAAACAAACAGCCAGGTAGGAAGCAGGACTGCGTAGTATCGGTGCATATCACACCACCACCACTACATCATCGAGGTGGAACAGTGCTTCTCTCTAACATTCGTTCTTCTACCGCCCAGTGTAGTGCACTTCTTTACTACTCCATATATCCAGTCTCCTCTGCTCATGGGCACAGCACACTCTTTAGTTTAAAAAAAACAAAAACAAACAAAAAACAAATAAAACAACAACAACAAAAAGAAAGACATTCCAACTGTTACTGTGTAAATCCTGGGTCACAGCTCGATCAGTTCTAACATGTGTCAGACTGCGGTCAGGTCCAGCGGGAAACGGAGAGAGTCCTCTTTGAGCATTAACAGCATATCTCGAGGCAACGCCAGCTGTTATCTTATTTCAATGCAGGTTTGTGGCTTTGTTGGTGTTTTTTTTCCGAGAATTCTTTGTATCCACTGTTTGTATGAATGCATGCAAGCTCGGATTTTTTCTTTCTCTCTCTCTCTCTTTTTTTAGTGCATGTTCATGTTCAAGTCTCTCTCTGTATCTCCACAAGAGAATGATTTTTACCCAAAGTTAAAAAGCACTGTTTTTTTAGACCATGTATTCTGAATACATTGGCGCAGATATTCAAGGCTATTATCCACGGGTTAGGAAATATGTCTTATCTGTATGCATGTGTGGTTGGGGAGGAGTGGTCTGGAGCAGACACAGGCATCACATTGACAACCTAATTCAACATGTCATGGGCAAATATGCGCAAATAAACAACTCCGTGTGATAGAGTTGTTTTTAGACTGTGGACTATAGACATGACTGTTTAAAAGAAAATTTGATCATATAAATGATGGGCTGATTTAATAGGGAGAAAACCGATTTGTTTAATAGAGCTACCACAGTACATGGCCTTAAATTGCAAAACTGTTGTTGTTATACATTCATACACATTCAAAATACAGTAAAGTAACATAAAGCGGTCAACATTGCTCTTTCCAGATCTGTTTTCCCCAAGGTTACACGGGTTAGTTTCTGATGCAGCTTTCCAAGAAAATGGAATCATTTTACAAATCAGTGTACCACACCGGCAAAGCAGCTGTTGCTTTTGTATTGCACTTGAATGATGAATCATTACAGCCATTTGTTCTGCTACCAGGCCTTTGTAATAATGCTGCGGATGCCAAAACACTGAGTACATACTGAGTGTACCAAGAAACGGGCGGAGCAGAAAGAGTCGACTTTCTCAAAGTGCTAATGCCATGCCTGTGTCTACTTCTAAGAACAGTGTTCTGCTTCCACTAGCGGCAATTATGGGAGCACGCAAGCACATGTGTGCGCATGCATGTGCGACAGATTCCTGTATAGTAAGATCAGTGAGTGCGGCTTCTTGTGCTGAGCGAAATTCCCGTTGAGGAAGCACAGAGGAGGAGGAAGAGTGGCGGACGAGCTGTTGTAAAAGAGCAAGCAAAAAGAAAACGCTGTGATTTCACAATGTAAGAGACAGCCTAAAAAGGACATTCACTGTCCGTTCACCCTCGCACCTTGTCCAAAATTCTCTGCTTCCTGCTCAGCTGGCGTGTCGCCACAGTTGCCCGCCTCGGCTCCTGGGATCGCCCCCAGTGATCTGTCTACACCCTCTAACCTTGCTTCATCCTCCTCTTCCTCCTGTTCCTCTTGGACTACTCCTTCTCCTTCATCTTCAGCTTCCGCTCCAGCCGCCCCAGACCCGGGACTGCCTTCTGTCAGGGGTGGGTGAGTCCTGAGAGGGTCCTTACGATCATGATACAACCTTTGCTCTAAGGTCTTGAAGTCGGCCTCGAAAGTGAGGGGTAACCCCGACTGAGGGGCACCCAGCGTCAGACCCAGACCTATAGCAGCACTCATGCCCATTCCTGCACGGTACACATCCATGCCATCGGGCAGCATGGACTTAATCTTGGGCAACCATCGCTTGCGGACCCGCCTTGCGTTTGTGCACATGTCAGCAGCAATCACATTCATTTCACTCTCCTTGAAGTTAGGGTTGAAATTTTGACAGTAGACTGTAAAAAAAAGAAAGAATACAGCAAAAGTCAGCGTGGAACAAACTGCCCCTCTTTGAAACTTCCATTACTTCTATCAAGTATGAGATGGTTTGGACAATAAACCTACGTTTGACAGCGTTGAGGACCCTGCTGTCCAGGGGTTTCCTGCTGGGATCACTAGTAGAAGAGCGAATGCCCGTCCCACAGCTATTGGCTAAAGTGTTTCTGCGGGGATGCAAAGTCAACACCAGGGGGCAGAGTCAGCAACAGGCACATACAGTAGATAAACATGGGAGCACACATAACAAACCGCATTGCACAACATGGCCACAGATGGAGTGTGAAAGTTGGTTTGTGACAACAGCAGTAGTGTTGGAGTCATACACAGAAGTCAAGCCTAAGAGTCGAATACTTAAACAGTTTGTTCAGTATTTGCACATTTTTCTGCTCACCTGTCAAAGAATGTGGCTAAGAGACGGCGGAGCAAGACTTTGTGTTTGATGCCGGCACACAGATGACAATTCATCAGCTGGCCTCGAGTCATGAACACTTGTGTACCTGTGTGGGAAACAAAGAAAAAAAAAGAAAGAATCTTGTGTGAAACACGCTGACATTACAGCCATTTTTCTTTATCTTTGAAGGCCCTCCTCTCTTTGTTCCTATTACCGGTCCACTTTGTAGGCTTTTTCTACATTTGAAGTCGACGTTTAGGGAGATCTTTAATGGATTTAAACAAAATGGAGTGAGAAATTAGAGAAGAGGAACAGAAGGTGACAAAAGCAGCACACTATTAAATTACTCGGTTTTGCTTTCTTTCCAGCGTCATCCCTTCCTCAGCAGTGCATGAGCCCTTATACCAATCGAGTTTTGTATTATTCACCACGACTTGCGCATTATTGTGCTCAGCTGTCTGTGAATTACGTTGGGAAGTACTCAGATGTCGTTCTTTTGTCTGGAGAGATTCGGCACCGAATCGATTTAAGGTTTTCTGTCACGTTCCTTTGTGGAAGCTGTATTACCTACACGGTGAGTTGTACCTGTTCTCTTTGAAAGTCTCCGGACTGAGTGCCAAGAGCGTAATGTGGGAGCCAGACCAAAGAGTTCAATTTTTGTCTCATCGTACCCAAAAAAAAAAAGAAAAAAAAAAAAAAGAACTTTTCCCTCATACTCTCACAGCTCTGTAAGGACCATTTGGCAAACTCCCGACAGGCATTCATATGCTTTTTACTCCAGAGTGACTTCTGTCTAGCTACTCTTCCATAAAGACTGATGATATCTGCAGAGATGGTTGGATGGGTGCAGAGATGGTCCTTCTGTCTCAGCCTTAAATCTCTGCAAAGAAACTTGCAGCTTTATTTTAGCACTTTCAGTCTGACGGACAGAGACGTGACGCCGGCTTCCTGACCCTTGCCTGATCCGTGGATTAACATGGGTCAGACAATGTTTTCCCAAACAGCCTTTTAATTAGGAATATGAATTCAATTAAACGGCAATGAGTTGTAAACATAATTTAACTAAACTGTCTTAATCAAATTCTTTAGCATTATGCATAGTCAAGTTGCTGTGAATGAGCAGTAATTCTCTGGTAGGAGTCTCATATTGGACAAAGAGGGCTGATTACATGCAGATGACCCTTACATTCACTATGAATGAAGGTCACAGGGCTGTGGGTAAATTCTCTAATGGATGATGCTCTTTGCCCAAGCCTCATTAAAAAGATTTCGGTAACTTTAAACTCTGACAATGAGCTCTCTATCCTCCTGAATTTATGACTTTAAATTCATTTAGTTAAATTCATTTTTAAATCCAATTTCGATACCTTCCAAACTCACTTGGTGTGTAAGCACATCCTGGGAAATTCTGCTGGGGTAAAATGTTAGCATCTAAATGTGCTGTGAGAGGACTCGTGATTGCTTCGCGTGTGCCTACCCGCCACCAGCTCCAGCTTCTCTCCAGGGTCCCCCTCAGTGTAGAGCTTAGGATGGCAGCGGTAGCCTATCTGGCTTATGAGGCTTGCAGGCAGCGCCACAAGGTCCCTGCGGATCAGCACGCAGTTGCGGTTCTCCAAGGACAAGGGCATCGACGCCATCTCCGGCTTGTCTTGGACTAAAAAAAGAGACAAAGAACCGAAATGCAAACTTTATTTAAAACCTCACATCATAAAAACACATTGGTATCTGTCAGTTTACTGGAATAAAAACACCCTAAACAAAGTTATTTTCCACGCCTACCCCTGTGTATCCACACCAAAATGGAAGCTATAAAATTTAATTAGTAAAGCAGGTTGGGGTAATCTCATACAAGTTTGTTGTGTTTCATGAATGTTTTAGAGCATTGCAGATGCATCCTAGATAAGTCACTGTGCAGCATCAGCATCTTTAGTTTTGGAGGTGGGGGGGTGCATATCCAGAGCCGAGGGTTGGGTTCTTATTCACAAACTCTTTTTTTTACACCCCAAAACCTCTAAGACAGCTTGTGAGTGTATACACGTGCACACTCGTCCTGCACGCGCACACACACACACACACACACACACACGAAACAGAAGAAATTAATCCAATAATTGCCACACACATGCACACAGCGAAAGGTGTAGATTAATCCATTTGTATGTGCAGACACATCTACACCCGTGCACGCACGCACGCACACACACACACACACACACACACACACACACACACACACACACAGAGGAAAGTTGTGCATGGTTCTCAAATATCCTACAATGTCACCCTGGGGTGCTCTGACTGATTGCAGATAGAGTGGATTTCATAAATATGTGAAACCCTAGAATTTGACAAACCTCCCTTTGAGCTGCAGGATGTGAAGAATGAAGGAGAGCAGAATCTCTCTGTGTGTGTACACATGTGAGTTTATCACTATGCATAGGTACCCCCTCTGTGTGTTTATGTGAATGCAAACCATTTACACCTGCATGTATTGAAAAAATCTACACCAGTGTGAAAATTGTGGCAGAAAGCCATAATGAAAAGCGGTACAGTCCGGCTGTTGTAGCTGCGATAAGGAAGATGTTGTTGGTCACGAAGCACTTCAATCATAACTCCATAAAGCTATCTTTAAGCTGAGAGAACCCCCACACGCACACACACACAAACACACACACTGGAAGTACAACAATCTGCTTTTCAAAGATGCGCAGGACACATGATGCATAAAAGATTAAATAAGGTAACTGGGATGAAATGAATGTGCATCAGGTTCTTGTTTTTTTAAATTTTTTTTTATTTTTTGCACAACACGTAACAGATAAGAGGTCTGGAAAAAACCCCACATTTATACTTTCTCCAAGTCCTCTCGAGTTTTACTTTGAGATCGCTCTGTTATCAAATTAATTTCCTCCAGATGAGCCGAGGGCAGTTGAGAAAGTAATGCACCAAATCAGATTTGACATGACTACAAATTTAAAGTTGCCATTGAGACTTTATCAGAGTCCTGGACTTTGATAGTACTTGCTTTAAGCATCGAAGTGCTGTAAAATCAGGGGGTGTGTTGTAAACACAGCTCCTTATGGCATGCCACCTTTGTTTCATGTACTAATAAGCATTGTTAAGGACTTTAGAAACATCTAACACAATACTCACTCCCGTAGGGGTTGGCTGAACGTCCATAAAGATGACTGTAAGTCTCCTCGGTGATCCCATCGTAGGGCTCCTCCTCAAACTCCTCGTCCTCGTTCTGGTAGGACGTGGGACTGTCGGTTGTGGGCAGACTGGATGCTCCGGGGCTGGACCTGTCACCGCCGGCTGCTCCTCCTCCTCCAGCTCCACTGCCACTAGTCCCCTGGAGGCTGAAAGTAGGCATACCAGGGATAGGGGTCCCTCCAGCTGTTGTGTAGAACAGTGAGCCGGCCCTCCCCAGTCTACTCCCAAGCTCCGAAGGCGAAGTCTTACTTGGTGTTGAAGGTACAGTCAGGGGCATGGGCTCACCTCCTTCAATTTTAATCTTACGCTGCGGTATGAGCAGAGACGAAGACCATCCCGGAGTCCCCAGAAGGGCAGCCACTGCCAGGCCGTTGCCATTATTACAAGGACTCTGTGGCTCAGATACCGTTTCTTCTAAGGACCCCATTGTCTGCGAGTCACAGTGAGGTGAGTTTGCCTTAAACATTAGGTCCATGCCTTTTTCAACTATATGCTGAATTTGGAGGTAGCCAGCTGTGTACATGACCACCAGCTGTTCACTAGCTGCCATTGTTAGCTTCCCTGTGTAGCAGAAAGTGAGGATCTGCTCAAAGCAAGCAGGTGTGACTGAGGAAGGCAACTCAAACTGGGTCTTGGTGGAGCTGCTGAAGAGGTCACGAAAGTAGAGGCTGCTGGCAGCCAAAACAGCCCGGTGGGCTTTGAAAGCCTGGCCTGGTTGAGGGAAAAAGAAGTTGAGACCATTGACGAAAACAGTCTGTGATTAACAGAGCAACATTAAGATTTTTCTGCCGACTGACCTTTAACCAGTATGGATACATCACAGTAGTGTCCCAGCAAGCGCTGCTCATTAAGGGAACCCAGAACCGTAGCTCCAAAGTTTGGGATCTCCACATGGAGCAGCTGGGACATGATGGCCACAAAGTGGAAGGAAGATGGGGCTTCAGATATTCACTGCAGACTCTGCCGCCGAGAGAGGCATCTGTAATAACAAAGCGGAAGAAATCCCAAAAAAAAGGTATGGTAAATGCGTTGGAGAGGAGAAACGCACTGACAAATGAAGGAGCAAAAAGCAAACGCGTGAAAGATGAAAAGACATGCCAGAGGGAGGCAGAGGGGCGAGAAGAGAGAGATAGAGAGAGAAACAACCTGAGAGGATCTTAGAAAAAGCAAAGAGTAAGAATGAAAATAGAGTTGAGATGAAGTGAGAACACGCATACAGTTGAGGGAGAAGTGAGAGGTGTGCGAAAGAAAGATGGATATGCAGAGATAGTGGGTGAGAGAGTCGAGGCAGGAGAGAGAAAGGAGGAGTCACTCCACAGAGAAAAAAAAAAACAATGCTGCGCCTACTGTGCATAGAAGGTTGTGAAATACCTTTAGGCTATGTTGTTTTACATTACTTAAATTCCAAGAACCTTGTACTGCTTCCACGTATTGCTCTTAATGCATCCAGAACAATTTACCCACAGCATGGACTTTGACAGCCTGTACGCCTTAACTTTTCTCAGAAATAAACCCCACACTGAATGCAACCTGTTTTTCATGTCATAGATTTTCCTGGATTTCGCTGACACCGTGGCAGTTGTCCTCTTTCTCAGATCTAGCTAGACAACAATCCAAAGAAAGACAACTTAAAAAAAGAAAACAAATAAAAAGTCCTTTTCAGTAACACTCTCCAGATATATTTGCACCTTCATTCCAGCCCTGAACCTTTTAAAATTGCCTTTGTCTTCCCACCAACCCACACATACGTACATATACGCACTAGTTTCATTATTGAGCAATGCTGCAGAACAGTTTCCAGGAATACAAACTGAAAAAGATGTCACCGCCTCTCTCTCTCTCTCTCTCTCTCACACACACACACTCTCCCACTTCATGCACTCCATACAGAAAGGCATGCACTGTGGCTTACTTACATAAAAGCCTGCATGCATGAAGACACACACGCACATGCAGTAAAAACTGCATAGGGAAATTACTGTGTACTCTGGCACGCAAGCACTCACCTGGAGAAACAAGAACATGCCTTTTCCTCTGCTAACAGTCTCTCACACATGCACAAATGCACAAAAAGAGTGCTCACTCTGTTATCCCAGACAGTTCTGACCTGAGTAAGCCAGTCTTCTGGTTAAAGCACACCATGGAGCCTTGACACACACACACACAAAACACGCCAGCAGCAGTCAGGACCAGGACAGAAGAGGAGCAGTTAAGAGACGGAGGGAGAGCACTCAGATGTACTCCGTCTGGTCGACTCTCTCTCACTTAAAGTGTCATTCCTAGTGTCTCAAAGATGATTCTCTCTGCTGACTGACTTTTCTCTGTCTGTTTTCTCTCAGCCTATCTCCAATCTCTATACCCTCCAAAGCCCTATTCTCCCTGCTAACTGTCTGCTCTAGCACTGTCTCAAAGCCTCCCTCTGCCTCCTTGTCATTATCTCGCTCTCCCTGTGTTTCTCTCCCCCTCTCCCTGTTCTCCAAGGGTTGAATTCAACAAGTGCCGCTGTAGATAGGGGGAGTGTGTGAGTGAGAGAGAGAGCGAAGGGGGGGAGAGAGAGGGAGAAAGACAATGGGGGGGAGAGAAAGAGGCCAGAGCAGAGCAGAGCAGAACAGAGCAGAGCAGAGCGAATCAATGATGAAAGGAGTGGGAGGCTCAGTGTGTGCGCGAGCGCACGCGCGTGCATGTGTCTGCGCGTGTGTGTCTGATCAATGCAGTATCTATACGTCGCAGGGAGTGGGAGGGAGAGAAAAACACAGGCTACAGTTACAGACGGAGACAGAGACTGGGCAGAGCTAGAGAGAATCAAGAGAGGGAGGGCGGGAGGGGAGAGTTGAGACAGAGAGAAAGTCATTTGAGGACAGTACGAGTAGAGAAAGACAATTAGGTTGAAGCAACTTCTGCTACTTGGACACAGACATGTATATACAGTCTAACAGAATGAGGGGGAGAATGACTAAGACGAAAAAAAAGAGAAACGAGAAGCACATACAGGGGTCATATCCACCATTAATTAAGGAGACATCGAATAGCGAAACTTGTGAGAGCCCAGTTTGACGCAAGTCTGGAAAGAATGCGTCACATCTCGGTAAAGCAGAGCTTTATTAAACTCGAACTATCGCGTGCACAATGCAGTGAATCCTTAAATCCTTCTAAATGTAGAACTGAAAAGAATGATCGAAAAACAATCACCCGTGTCAAGGTATTTCCCATTATTCGTACCATCTTTGTAAGACAATAGTTAAAAAAAAAAAAAGAAAAAGAAAAGAGAGGCTTTACTTTTGAGCAAGTGTTGTGTATTTTCTCTGAATCATGCAAGGACATCTCTGCCAAACACCTACACATAAACAGAGAGAAGTGCTGTCTTCACGCAAGACTATTTTGTATTTCTACATGAATTGATGAATTAAATGATTAATTTACGCCTCCGCTTCGGTGGCTCGGCTTGTTCAGGTGACATTTCTCTGCTTTCTCTTGGGTACTTTTTTTGGCCAGCCCATAGAACGCTTCCCTAAATGTTACTTGATCTGGATGAAGGAGGACAGGAGCCAGATGTCGCTGCCTGCGACAGGACAACCGCTAAAAGAAGGACAACAGCTACCAGAGAGGATAAGTTCCAGAAAGATGTGTGTGGGAGGGTATAAATGCATAACGGATGAGTAAGAGAATGTTTTGTTTTTTTTACAGTACGTGTGTGCATATAAACACGCATACGCACAAATGCTGTGTAATTTTCACATGTCAGAGTAAGAAATGTAAAAAAACAACAAATAACATTAAGGAGACAGCTCTCTCGGAGTGCCATGCTGTGTTACAGGTGACGAGACATGAAGACATCCTTTCAACGCATGTCGCTTATCTTAAAAAAAAAAAAAAAAACACACAACATCAAGCTGATGCTGAGGTTTTCTGAAAGTGAGCACGTCTCCCCCCCCCACAAAAACTATCAAGGCACATTGTGCTCAATTCTTTGCCAAAGAAACCTCAAGTGGAGAAAGTTGCGCTAAACTGAGCAAACTTTTACTCTTCAGTTGCAGCGGAAATATGAAAGGGAGGATATCACAAAGCGTTGAATGCAGTGAGTCAGACTTTGGTTTAGAGAGCTTTGGCCCAGCGGTGTGATATCTGCACGGCACATATAGGCACACATGAGTGAGCACACACAAAAAGAGCACAGTGAAACGCAGGAGAAACAAATCTGCAAACACTCTCCTGCTTTCTTGCACACACATACACACACACAGGTAATCTCCCTGTGCACACTCAGCAATACACATTCTGTTTGTTTGTCTGTCTGTCCCTCTGTGAACCTGCCAGACTGCTTGTCCACGGGCCCATCCATCCACCGGTTATTGTAACTACTGTGTCCTTACATCGCCTCTTGCGTCCCCCCCGCACCCCCACCCCCCTTCTTTCTCTTCTCTATCCTTCCCGCCCTGCATACCACGTACCCACTGTCTCTCTGCCAATTAATGCACACAGGGCTGCATTGCAGTGAGGTTGGCGCGTGCCACGGCAG
Organism: Oreochromis aureus; assembly: GCF_013358895.1. Classification (NCBI taxonomy): domain Eukaryota; kingdom Metazoa; phylum Chordata; class Actinopteri; order Cichliformes; family Cichlidae; genus Oreochromis; species Oreochromis aureus. The sequence continues at coordinate 46,560,149 of NC_052948.1, read as the reverse complement.
CAAGCACAGTACAGAGTCTACAGACATGCATGTACGTGCCAGCCAGGCAGAGCGGGATGGAGAGGAGGGGGTGAGAGTGAGGGAAAAGAGGAAGAGGGAGGGCGGGTAAGTGGGTGGGTGAGTATGGGGAGGGGGGCGAGAGAGTGAGCGGAGAATATGTTGAGTCAGGCAGACAGGACGGTGGAGTGCCACACTGCACATATACACAGCCGCATGTCTGTGGAAATGTATGCACGAATGAATATGAAACAAAAGGCACACATACACATACAAGCCCAAAAGTATGCAGAAATGCAAATGCACACACACACACACACGCATACAAACATGCATGCAAATTCCAACCTCCTGATGGCTGCTTTATATATAGACTTTGCACATCACTGATGAAAAATATAAGGCACCGACTCCCTCAACTTGTTCGCCAAACGAGTCACTCTATATGTGTGTGTGTGTGCGCGCGCGCTTCTCCGTACACTGTGTCCTCATTTGCTACCGTATGTTTGCATTTCCATGTCAAAGTTTCCTGCATACCAAGGCGTGTTTTTATAATCATCATAATATATCCGACTGTGACTTTTGGCACTTCATATCAGGCGCATGTGTGTCTATCTGTGTGTGTAAGTGTGAGGCACAGTTTGTGAGTTTAGATATGAGATTCGAATGCTGTTCTGATGGCTCTTGTCTGTTTTTTGTTGGAATGTGTTACATCCATTTTAATCAAGAATTCATACCTACGCACAGTGTTATTAACTGTAGCAGCAGGTCCAGGCATATTTGAATAATATGAAGAAATGAGACGATTCGCCAGATGGCAAACAAACACGCACACACACACGCCGATTTTAACTACTACTTATACTAGAGCTGTCTACCAAATGACAATGCTGTAAGATTCAAACCTAAAACCATCAAAGTCACAAACAACCCTGAATGCACTAACCGTTTATTACTTTGTGGAACAGTTTAAGCTTAAAGTTAAGTTGGTGTCACATGATGCAAGTCGCAAAAATCCTCACTTAAATAGGTTAGCCGGCATCATTGTCAAGGCACAGAAAAGTAACAAGATTGCTAAATATGTTTTTGGAAGTAAAGAAATTCATTTAAAAAAAAAAAAAAAAAAAAAAAAAGGAAACTCAAATCAAAATTTTGAAACGAGCCGAGGAGGAGCACATCCGTCCTCCATTGCTTATGTTGCCTCTATACAATCTCAATATGAACAGTCCCCTCGTTATAAATATTCAGATCCTGCAGTTGTTCTCATGTTTAAAGTGTACCAGACAACAGATTCTATCCACGTTGAGACAGCAACGCTCCCTGGCAACAGTTCTACCAATCGGGAATGAGCGGGTGTCTGCCTGAGTCTGTCTGAGTATCATTATGGGATGTCGAGAGAAATAGAGAGAGGAAGAGAGAGGCTGCTTATCACTGCTTATAATGCAACATCATTCTCTGTGTACAGACCCCGCTGGGTGAAGTTGTCTGCACATAGTCAGGATCAAAATCATCTTTTCTTAAAAAGAAGAAAAAAAAAAAATCTCCCCATGATTCATGTAGTTACGTAACAAAGAGACAAATATGAAATGATTTGTTGTGGGCTGAATATTGTCTGGTATCTTTCCACTTGTACTCACTCAATATGCACTAATAACGTAACTTGTGGTCTGACGAAGGAGAAAATAGCAGTGAATTCCAGTTTTTAACTGCAATGTTGTCTGCAGAGAAATGATAGTGTGAAGCAAAAAGTCACACAGAACAAGCCATATGAGGGTGGGATGATGTAACCGAATATAAACATTACATATCACACTTGTTTGGTCAAATTAAATATTAGAAAAGTACTTTTTAATAATCATTGTTTTGTTTTTTGGTTGGGTGATTTTGTATTCAAAGTATTTACTTCCCTTTTACACTGGAATGGATTTGCTGAACACTACCATGACCGGAAGAATTTGAAGTATACACACATTTTGTCACTTACAGTAAAGATGCACTAATGTGTCTAAAAAGAGAAAAATAAATCTAATAACTGTCAACATTATTAGATTTAGTGACAGACAGACTATTCATTTGGTCCACTCTCCCTACTCACAGCATTGCTTTGACAAAAGCAGTCTTTTTTTGGTCTGCTAAGGGCCTAGAGACCAGTTGGCAACCATCTGCCAACTGGTCATGAGGGAAATATGTGTACTCTCCAACCAGTTGGTGAGTGCTTGCTGGAATTTGATGGTAGTTGCTCTGAAACTTATTGCTAAAGCCCCAGTGATGCCAAGAGACTTGTCAGTGGGAACAATGTGTATTTCTTGACCAGCTGTGGAATAGTTGCTGGTAGTTGTGGTACATGGTGCTGCTCATAATTATTTTATTTGCTAGCACATTTCTGCCGTTGCCAGTGAAAGATGCTGACATGTCTGCAAACACTCTGCAACTACTCTCAAAGTGGCAAAGAAACATTTTCCTTCAAATTAAAAGTTGTGCCTTTTGGAAATCCACATCACACGTTTTAAAGTTGTACTGCTGCTCATCTAGTCTGCAGACAAGTCGCTGTCTTCCATGCAAACTGCAATCTGCTAATGATCTTAGCAATTAAAACCAGGTTTTTGGTCCAGAACCCCATTTTCAATTTCACCTAGCAACCTTCAGCAACTTGTCGGCACATTTTACACATTTTTTCCCCAGCACCTGGAGGCTGCCAGAGAGTTGCCAACCACTCCCTAAGCCTGTGTGAGTGAGGCCTTAATTAGTTAAAATCTTTCCGCCTTCTTTCCACCACAATGCAGACACTTATCCTCTCATGTTGTTTTGTCACAAGATGTGATGGTAGAGACCAAATTCAAAGCAAAAAGGTGAGACTATTCTGAATCTCCTGGGGTTTTGGAAACACAAATATATGCTAACAACTGCTGTCCAAAAGATCAGAGCCAATGCAAAGCAGCTGGACTGAACAACAGGAGTTTTAGGTAATGCGGTGTGTTCAAAATTTTTCGAACAAATATGGCTCTAACTGTCAGTTGTTTAGAGTAGAGGTTTTAGAAAAAAAACATACTGCCCAAAGGGTTGTTGTGGCTAGCATTTGTTGAAAAATTAAGTACGGGTAAAATCAGTAAGACAGACAAAATGAAAGCATCTACGGATCGAGCCTGCCAACTGCATTCCCGGCTGCTACTGTATTTAGTAGATACTGTTTACTCTCTTCCAGAATCAAACAGCTAAAGGGTCAATTATGATAAGTACAACTCCATCCATTATATTCGACTCTCATCAAGGGAGGTAAACACGAAAACGGACACACCTTCGCACAAATGCACATATCTTAATCATGTGCATCGCTTCAGGGGAAGATGCCAGCGATGAATGAAGTTTATGTTTACATTTCCCAGTGGTTGAGCACAGTATTAAGGAAAAAGCTTTGACAAATAACTCCTGTAACAGGGGGGTACCTGTAAGTTTAGCCTGTAGTCGCAGTGATAACCAGACAGACTGAGGGAAAGAAAGACAGAGAGAGCATATACAGTATCTGTGTGTGTGTGTAATCCTCCTGAGGCAAAGGCATTGCTAATGGACTCCAAGTGGCTGTGGGAGGTAAACAAACAAACAGTAGCAGTGGCTACTACATCACACCAAACTCTGGTGACTAGCACACTAGACCGGCTGTGTATACCAAACATCAACCCACATACCCTTGAATATACATGACTGCATTGACTGCTTATAGATATATAAAGGAGTGCTCGAAAGATAGATATGGCAGACTGACGGGTACGTAACGGTGTTTTAGATGAAGAGATGATAAAAGGCCGGGGGGGTGGGGGGATAAATGAATAAAAGGGGAGAGGAAACAGAGAGAGAGGGAGAGATAGAGCGAGTGTGTGAAAGATGCAAATAGAAAAGAACAAGAGAGAAGTTGACAAAGCACAGTCACAGGGAAAGAGAGGAATAGGGAAATGAGCTAAACTGACAGAAATTTAAAGCTCAAAAAGAGAATGTGTTCGAGTCGACAAGAAAACTGCAGAATACCCGAAAAGGCATACGAAAAGTTAAAAGATGGAAAAAACACCGCAGACTTGATCATCTGTAATATTAATATTCCCATTTAAACTGTGACAGCCATAAAGCACGACTTAGCATATTGTGTAATCTCATTTCATGTGCTTTGGTCCCCGATTTTTCCAAGCAGGGCAACAGACAAAGCCAGGCCATATGGATAAACTGTCACTTTGTTCCAATCCAAAGAGATCCGACCTCCGCTCAACATTACTCACTCTAAAATGTCAGCTTCATGGTATAAGCTTCCCAGACAATCATTTTCTAGCAAGGTAAATCCTTAGATGACAAAGAAAGGGAAGAAAAACAGGCAGGTTGGATTTTTTTCAGTCAGAATAAACTCATATTAGAGAACCACAGGAGCCCGCGGGCCGTTCCAGTTTAGAGCAACATATAAGTGTGACGTTAGTGTGCTAAGGAAACTATATTCACGCAAGAAGGAGATATTTTGAACAAATACTGACACAAGACCAAAAATTCCCCCAATTTCCAACTTAAAAGGAAGCTACGTAAGCAGCACAGGAAGAAGGTAGGGAAGAGAGAGAGACAGTGACGGCGCGACAAAGCAAGAAATGATTCAGTGTGAGATTGTTAAGTCACAACACTTGAATGTGTAAACGCTAGAGTATACTGCGCTTATGACTATCATGTGATATCTCTGTCTTTGGGATAGAAACCCTTTACATTGAGAGCTGCAGTGTGTGACTGTTGGGACTGTTTTCTATGAGCCCGAGGGACGTCATTTCACACTGGCACAGACTGATCTCCTGCCAACAAAGTGTCTGGTTTGATGGGCTCAGGCAGATTTTTTTCTTCCTTCTCCTGTCTTGTTTGGTGATTTCATCGATTGCCAAGACGTTACAGGAAAAATGTCAATGGACAGAGAACAAAGTGACTTTGGTGTCAACCATGGAATGCAAATCATCTCCAATTACAGCTTAAAAATGCCATTAGAGATAATCGGACAATTACTGCTCAGAAAAACAGAGGTTTTTTTCTTTGATTGAAGGAAGGGTAATCTGAATTTTTGGGAAGCAATAACTCTAAGTTTATAAAGTTATAACTCTAAAGTTAGTTATCACATGAAGGGAGGACCTGTCGCCGGGCAGCTACCATACCGAGGTCCACAAAGGTCTAGGAGTGAGTATAAGCACAATTTCTTTTAGCTAAGTATTCCTAAAACTTGCAATATCTGTGGATGGCTTAGTCTGGCTTTATCAGGGAAGCAGCAGATTGAAAAATACTTATTTTTTTCAGCGTATCAAGGTAGATGCGTGTGTTGCTGCTCAAACCCAAAGAAGTGAATACCAAATAAAAGAAACACAATTTGTCCTTGGCCTCGCAGTAGGGATGTTGTAGCCCTGCCATGTGACTCTGCTTTGACAAGGACATCAGTTCACTCTCGGGACAAGCGTTTGTGGCATCTCTAATGTGCTCATTTACAAACTATAACTGTGCCATGGCAGGGAGTGTACCGGCTGAAGGACCTAATTGGTTTTATAGCTGATCCCTGCATTGAGAGCGCTTTGATAATTTATTCTTACAAGTGCAATTACAAATCAGGTTTGCCACCGTTGCTGTGCTAGCACTTCTGGCTACAAGGCACCAGATAATCGAGTACACTGGATTTATGCAATTGCCCTTAAGTTAGTTAAAAAAGGCAGCCCCATCCCCCTCCGGAGCATGTGAAGTTATTGAGCTTTTTCTTTTGTTGTCCAGCTGACCAGAAGACTTGTGGTTATTGTCATACCTCCTGAGGATAGTTTCGGTATTTCCTCATATATCCCGAAACCAATACGTTCTACTTTAGAGGTGGCATGGGATAAATTTTTATACGCCAACACACATTTAGTATTCAGTCATCAATATCAAACATATCTCGTTTCAAAATCACAAATGTTAATAAATTTGTTATATTTGTTAATAATTAATATTAAGGACATCTTCAGGACTTTTTAGAGGGAACCTATTATGCCAGCTTTTATTTAAGAAGCAGCATAATTCCCTTTTGCCTACCTGGCCAGCTGTCTTGCCTTAGATACTCTTTGGATATTCTCTTGACCATTGTCTGGGGATACACTGGCCATAAGATGTCCTGCTGAGTGTCACCATCTGTCACACAAGCTCTATTATTAGGTTAGATTTCACAGGAAGTCTGTATGTTTGTGAGTGTATGCGTATCTTGCCTATGCATTTGTTCCAGGGCATGATTTGATTTCCATGCTGTGTGAGATAGTGAAATGAAACAGCAGGACATGAAAGATCATGACTGGCGATCCTGAACATTTCGAAAAAGATCCTGAATGAAGGGATGAGAGATATTAATTTTATTTCCGGTTTGTTTCCACATTTTGTAATAAGGGTAATGATGCTAATTTTTTTTTCTTATTAGTTTTTAAAAAAAAAATGTATCTGTAGCTAAAAAAGTATCTCTTTTGACTGATGACTGATTGGTACTCCTTTACTCACCGCATATACTGCAAGCAAAATTAGCATACATGTGCAACTCTGATGTACACACACTTGCCACTTTATTAGGTACGGTATTTCAACTGCTCCTTAACACAAATATTTATTCAGCCAGTCACGTGGCAGCAACGCAGTGCATTAGACATGGTTAAGACAACCTGCTGAAGACCAAACTGAGCATCAGAGTGGGAAAGAAAGGTCATTTATGGGACATGGTTGTTCTTACAATTCAATTCAGAGAAATTTTGACAAAAAAGTCACAACAAAAGTCACCTCAAGGCCTTGTTGCAGTTAGACGATCGTTCTACACAAGGTGATCAAAGGAAGTTTCTTCCTGCTAAAAGGAAGAAATTTCCAGTGGGACAAGGCTGTGGGAGCGGCAGCTATCTGCCACAACCGGTTGCGGGTGAGGGTAAACAAGAAACAAAAAGCAAAAGAAAAGGGAGACAGGACAGAAGACACAGCAGTTTATAAGGTTTAAATAGAATTACCCAAAAAAGAGAAAATATCCCGTGAATATCTTTTAGTGAAAAGGCGACAAGTCAGAGGAGAATGTTCAGACAGCTTTGAGCAGATAGGAAAGCAACACACCTTAAAGCAGATAGCCTAGAGCAGCAGAAGACCACACCAGGTGGCTCTCCAATCAGCTAAGACGTTGAAGCCAGAATTTGGTGTCAACAACATGAAAGCATGGCTCCATCCTGCTTTGTATCAACAGTAGAGACAGGTGGTGGTGCGTAATGGTGTGGGGGATATTTTCTTGGCAAACTTTGGCACACATTAACTTTAACGCAACCCCAGCCTACCCAAGTATTGTTGGTGACAATGCCCATCCTTTTATGACCACGCTATACCAATCTTCTGATAACAGTAAGATAACGCACCATGTCTCAAAGCTCAAATCATCTCAAACAATTTCCTTGAAAATCATAATGAGTTCACTGTACTCAAATGACCTCGACAGTCACCAGATCTCAATCCAATAGAGCACCTTCGGGATATGACATAAAAAAAAAAAAAAAGATTCACAGGAAGTAAAGCTGATAAATCTGAAGTAACTGTGTGATGCTTTCATGTCAGCACAAACCAAAATCTCAGAGGAATGTTTCCAGCACCTTGCTGAAACTATGAGACAAAGAATTAAGGTTGTTCTGTAGAGAAAAAAGGTGGGGAGGTGGTGGTGGGGTGTCCAACCTATTATTAGGAGTTAGTGTGTACCTAATAAAGTGGCCTGTGAGGGTACGTCACTTGCAGATGTTATTTTTCAGTGTCTGTTCATATTCAGTCTGTAGGCGTTTATCTTGTTTTCTAACAGTAATTCTTGATAAAAGTCAACGTCTCACTGACAAAACTGACTAAATAAATTTTTAAAAAACCCACATATATATTATTATTATCATCATCTTTGTCTCCAAATATTCTTAGTCAGCAAAGCCAAATGGTTTAAAAAGGAGGTGTATTTGTTGTTTTAGTTCAAGGAACTCCTTTTGGTTCTACTGACTATGATCCTTTTTTTTGGCCTTCAGCGTAGTAACAGATACAAATACAATGTTTGAACTAACGCAACAGAATCAATGAATCTTTGATCCAAGCCTTGCTGAACACCGAGATCGTCTGAAGACAAATGAGAAGCAACGTGGACATATTTAGGGTCTGCTATTGACATTACATCTTGCTATCCAGACTCTAATTTAAGGGTTGAGGACCAGTTCCAGATTTCAAATGTGAACGTGTCTCCAAGGGTCCAAATAAATGTTCTTTTCAGAGGTTTTTAACTTGCTGGAAACAAGCGACATATTGCATAAGACAATTTCAGTGAAAAGGTTCTGCACATATTAAGAAAAAAAACCTGTGGATAACAGCTGCGTCGAGGGTGTCAATCAAACAGGGGCATGCAAAGTGAGAGAAATTTAAAACACACGCGATCAGGTCTCTGGAAGGCTCTTCACACCTTCAAGTGTAAAAGCGGTTGTTTTTTAAAAAACAAAAAAACTCCTACCTAGTAAAACCACCACTTTTTTTAAATTTACATAAAAAATTGCAATCTACGAGGGATCTTCGATGACAAAAAAAAAAGAAAAAAAGTTCCCAGCAAACCAGCGAGTCACAGAGCAACACAAAGGTAGACAGAGGGTTGGAGAAAATGGAGAGAAAAAAAAAAAAAAAAAAAAAAAAAAAAAAAAACACAGCGTCTTGATCACACTGCTCTGCTGTGTCTGAGCTGACTGCTCTACAGTGGCACATGTGTGACATCAGAGAAGCCCAACATGGCTGCCAGAGGAGCCCAGTGCAATGCAAAAATGAGGACGCATCTTTCAGCATCAGTGCCCCACTGTCTACACACAGGAGTATACAAACTCACACATGCACACGCAAACACACCCACGCAGACAAAGGCATACAGAGAAAGCGGTCCCTGCAACGAGTGAGTGCCCCAAGTACATTTCTCAATTAGAGCAGACCGAATGATAACTTTAAAAAAAAACAACAACAAGAAAACCAAAAAACAAACAAGAGGCAAAAATAAATATATAAAGCAGCAGGGGACTGAAATGCATTTGATATCAGAATCAGAAAAGCCAAGCACAGGCCACAGGTCATGCCAAAAAAAAAAAGTGTATCACAAAAGATGGTTTGGTCTAGCAGCAGCACACGTTTATTTTGAGACCTTATACGCAACCCCCCCCATCCACCCTTTCCCCAACCGAACATCTCTCTCTCTCTCACACACACACACGCACACACACACGCACACACACACACACACACACACGCACACACACGCACGCACACACACGCACACACGCACACACACACACACACACACTTTCCTGTGACCTAAGAACCTTCCAGTGAGCACCATACCAAGCCTAGCACACATGTGCTCAAATAGCATTTAACCTTGGGTAACCTCATCGCACTGGTAAAGCACTGAAGTGGGCTGTGGCTGATCCTACGCTTGTTTATCTCTGTCTCAGGCAAGAAATGAGTAAAGAACGTTGAAATAACCATCACACATCATGAAAATCCCCTGGAGTTTACATAATGTGTGTAGAAGCATAGGTGTTGGCCACGCAGATATAGGAAATGCACTTACATCATGTAAGGTTTCCAGGAACCGATCAGTTTGATCTGCCTTTTGATGCATGGGTCCTTTGCCATGCAGTTATATAATTCCTCGAGACAGCGTTAAGAAAAAGAAAAATCACTTTTGGAATTTTGTTTTTTCAAAATACTTTTCTCTGTCTGCCAGGTTAGTCACATTGCTAATGGACATGAGGATTGTTAATGAGTAGAGAGTTTTTGTCCTCCTTAGATCAGCCTTTCTCAAACTTCAGAATCCTGCAGCCCAGTTAGAAATCTCAATAAACCCACCAGACTAGTTGCGTTTTAGCAGTTTTAGTTTGATCTTTAACTGACTTGCTTGTCGAGAGCGATTCTTCATTAGCAGCTTTCCTCTTCCCTTATTATAGCCCCCATTTTGAGCTCTTTCCCTGTCAATACTCACACAATGCACACACATACTTGTAGATCACACGAGAGCAATGACAGATAATGTGTAACTAAAAACCCCACGCCTTTGTTTTATTAGTTCTGAAAGAAACAACTGTATCAGTTATATTTGATTGTAACTTTTATCTTAAACCGTTTTATGCATTTGCTGCAAATGATGTCTTGCAGCCGACCAGCAGCAGCTTTAAGAGAGCACGCTGTGAGAACCAATGGGCTTACAGCATTTGCTTTTTGCTGAGGTTTAGATAAGAATCAGTGAAACCACTCTGGTAGGTCAAGGCTATACATGCCAGAGTCTTGCTTGGATAGGCCGAAGATGAGGTAATGGTCACCTTGACTCAATGAACTTTGGAAAAAAAAAAGTCAAGTCACATCTCAGCTAATATGCTGGATGATGGCCCCATGTTTTGTATGAACAGAAAACAAGCTAAGCATGATGATGATTGGCCTTTACGGATGCAAAGGGATAGACTTTTCTTTTGGACTTTTAAAATGAAGCCGGCTATTTCTAACACTCCGTTTCCCAACACTGGCTAATCGTTACAGTCACAAGCCAAGAAGAATTCCTAGAATTGACACAATCATCCCCTCACCCTCAACCGGTCCCAGCAGATGCCTGCCCCTCCCTAAGCCTGGTTCTGCTGGAGGTTTCTTCCTGTTAAAAGGGAGTTTTTCCTTCCTACTGTCGCCCAGTGCTTGCTCAAAGGGGGTAATTTGATTATTAGGGTTTTCACTGTATTACTGTAGCATCTTTACTTTACAATATTAAGCACCTTGAGGTGACTACTTTTTCGATTTGGTGCTATATAAATACAATCTAACTGAATTGAGCTGAAACCCTAAGAAAAAGTCAAGAAATCAAAGTGGGTTTCTACATCTTGCCCAACGGTCGCGAAATCATCAGGTAAGTCAAGTTGTGATTTAGCAGTAATTGCTAGCACATGTTATCTTTGGAAAAGGGAGGGAGTGAGGGTGGGCTGTGTTGTGAAAACGACCCGCCTCGGATTGCTGTCTTTTTCCACTGGCCCCTCCCAGCATTCGGTCCCGGCTGTTAAGACATGAAGAGCACATGCGGGACAGGTCATCACTACAGAGGAGGGGGGTGCTTTCCCCCTCGCTTATTACCTTGCGCTCTAATTAGCGAGCTTTGTTTACAGGCAGGAGTCTTGAGAGAGGCTTGAAGTTTGCAGCAATTTAATTATGCGCAGCACACAGTGAAAGAGCATGGAAAATTGTGTGTGTGTGTGTGTGTGTGTGTGTGTGTGTGTGTGTGTGTGTGTGTGTGTGTGTGTGTGTGTGTGTGTGTGTGTGGGGTGGGGGGCTGCGAGGATAAATGCCATCCACGGTGCTCTCTCGCTGGCTCTCCCTCTCTCAGTCTGGTCTACTCCTGTGCGAGTGTGTGATTCTGTTGGGTTTATGCATGCGACTGTGCGCGTGCGCGTCATCCTCTGAATTACAGGTTCAACTTTCACAGCAAGTCTAATGTACCCTCAGTGGGAGTCTGAGAATCTGACAAAATTGCTCTAATCCTTTTCAATCCTTGTTTTTTTTTTGCTACTGTCTCCAGTTATAATCAAGCACTTTCCAAGAGAATTTAGGGTCAGAGGTTTGGGGGGTGGGGGTGGTGGTGGGGGGGTGGCTCAAAAAAGTTTGAGATACTGTAAGCGAAAACATCCAAGTGGTCTCGCCGCACAAGCCTCCTTACAAGGCTACGCAGCTTTAATGAATTTTGAACGGCCCAACGCCACAAGTGAAGTGAAAAAGTGCATCCACTATGAAGTACCATCAAGGAAAAAAAAAAATCAGATTCTCCATCCTGTTTGAGAATGTGATCCCATGACCGTTTCAGAAACACATCCTCGTCATACTTCTTGGTACTCTGTAATTCTCTGCCATGGCTACGTGCTTCTATTCATGCTGAAAATACTTGGAACAATCAAATGTGCACATGCTCCCTTTCGTTTTTTTTTTTCTCTACTCAAGAACAAATGCACACACACATGCACAGTCTCTCTCTCACACACACACACACACACACACACACACACACATATACACAACACAAGCACGACATTCATGCCATGTGATCTTGCTAGGCATTATGCCAACGGCCAAACATGTCACTTACAAGAAATCTCTGAGACACAGAGAGAGGGAGAGAGGGAGAAATTGTGCACATTTGTCAGTTTGTGAGAGCTCCTTGTCAAGTGTAAGTACAGTGCATACACAGGGAGCAGGAGATTTAGCTGCTACAGTTATCTGCAAGTGTAGTGTGGTGTGGGGGCAGTCGATTCTGAGAAAAAACCAGACACGTGATCTCTGAGATCTAATGTGGAATTGTTCTAAGGAACATGCCATGTTTACTGTTCATTGTCTAAATTCTTGGAAGGCTTCCTGAAAAGCAGTTAGTGAGCCAGAGCGGCCCAAATCACTAACATTTCAAGATTCCTAATGGCTTTCGCTGATCCTCTCTCCCTCTCATTTGGTCCCGCATTATTTCGTCCTTTGCTAACATGCATGTTGTGTAAGTTCACAGGAAATGACAATAGGTGTCGAAAAATTTTCATAGCTGCATTATTATTTCTGTGTGCGCTTTTGGAATACCAAAATAAAATTAGTACAGTACTAAAGAAAAACAAAAGAAAGAAAAACGCCACACATACCTCCAGAAGATATATCTTATCCGTCAATCTGTTTTCCTCGAGAGAGGCAGGAAGGCTGCCAAACCTACTGGTGTTTTCCAAGAAAAAAACTTGGCCTCATTACATATGAAATGAGCAGGAGATTCGAGGAACTGCCCAACCCTGTTTAGTGGGTTTGGCAAATACCTTTTGTGCTGCAAACGTGTGCCACTCTAATAGCTGAGCTGTAAAACAGCAGCGGTGAAGCAAGACAAGAAATGTGAACCTTCTTGTGCCGACTTTAGCATGAAGTCTAAAGGTCTTCACATGCACTGGGAGCGAACCTAACGAGTAAAACAACTTAAGCAAACACCTTTTGTAGCTAACAGCAAACACACCTTAATGTATGAAACTCCCAACTTCACTCTTACCGATGAGGAAGTATGCGGACAAAGCCCGGTCACTGGGGCCAACAAATTTGCTTAGCATTTACCTGCTTTTCATGAACTCAGAATGTATACTTCTAGTGTTTATTTGTGTCATTCGAGTCTGCGCTGACTGTGACGGCACGTTTTACTCTCACTATCTGCGCTAGTTGCGCACATTACATAAGCTCTGGCTCCATCGCCGTGCTGCCATTCTGTTTAATCCCTAAAAGAGAACATAACCCGCTTTCTTTTTAGCAAAAAGAAGTTGTCACATACACATGTGTTTACATACCCACAAGCTATGAAGGAGAAAAAATCCTGTCCCTCGTGCTTCTTTCCTTTAGATTGGGAGTGCCTGTGAATGAGCCGTGTTGTTTTCCAGACGGTCGTGATGTCAAAACGGGCTAGGCTGTTACACGTCTTTGATGGAAGTTTCACATCTTATGGTGTCATCTGATCCAGAGTGGCAATACAATCAGTGCATTTGTCTGATCCCACCGGCGTGTCTGAACAAAGTTCACACTACATATACACGTAGCTTTAAAAACCATACATGCCCTGCCTGTATTTTTAGAATTTCCACGTCTTTCCCCAATTCCTGTTTTGACAGGCTTACTTTTATTATTTGCTTTTACTTAATTGCCCATGCCGCTTCTGACAGCTGTATCAGGGCAAAGCTAAAACCCAGAGGGATGGCACATTGAATGAGCGAGTTACCATGTGGCAGTTGCCTGTGCAGAAGTCAGAGAATGCTAAGTTTCCTCTACTGTATTTAAATTGTTTAGCCGTACAGCACATTTTATGCCGTCATCCTAGCTGAGGTATAATTTGCATTTGGAGTGTGCAACGTTAATTGAGGCTTTACATTTGAAGGCAGAAGCCTGCTAAGGTCCGGCAGCATCAAGGGTGAAATCTTAAGTCAGACACTGAGGAAGGGGTGGAGTCTCACATAAGATGCATCTAACTACCAACAATTTTACAGGCGATTCCTTTCCTGAGCAAGTACGGATAAAACTTACCAAACAGATAGGGAATCTGAACAAAATACAAAAAAAGAGGGGATTAACCGGCCCTCAAATAGACCACTGCTTTCCCTTACTGAATCAGTGTGAGGCACTGCTTATTTTAAAGCACTTCCTATTAGCATAAGGACATTATTTTCCTCACTTACCCTCTACATACACATGTAGTTGGCAAGAAACACCAAAGTCAATTTTACAGCGTTAGCACTACTGGGTTAGGGAGGAAGGAGTCATACTCCAGTATTCTTTAGAAACACCACAAAGAGGAGAAACTACATGGCAAAAACACTTGCATGTTCCCCAGAAAGATCCAAATACATGCATGAATGTTAAAGTCTGAGCACGAACAAGCTTACCTCCACATTTAATTAGACATTACCATGTGCTGGTGTATGTAGATAAATTCAGCTAAAGGAAAAATGCGTATCTTTCCCAGAATTCCTGAACGCTTACTAGAAATGCCATGTCTTCACAGTTACCCTTAACTGCTTAAACCTCAATTCCATGAACAGTAGCCTACATGCCTGAACATACCAGTAGGAGCAGGTTTTTTTCGTCCATCGGGGTTTAACTCGAACAAGTAGCATGTGTGTTACCAAGAAAGCACAGAAGTAACCTATGAGAATACAATGTATGACTGTTGGTATCGCATACCATCAGCAATGACTCATGCTTGTCTCAGGAAAGGAAAATCATAGACACATAAACACACTCCCCACACAAGTTTACACGCATACACAGAGGAAAGTGCGCCAAGCATGAGGGCGAACATGCGCACATGCATACACGCATGCGCACGTGCACACAGTAAATGAAGCAGCGCTAGAGATGGTTGCTGATTTTTCATCTAGTCGACAGTGCCCTTGTTTGGTTTTTCTTTAATAAAGCCAGGGTACAAATCTGCAGTTAAGATGATCTTTAAAGCCAGCAGCTGCAGGGTTTGATAACCAGCGTGCTACTGTAAATTACATTTGGGATTAACCCTACTTAAATATTTGCTGTGTAAGAAATAACAGGGGAAATCACCTCCAGGTGGCTTTCTATGACTGCTTTACACACTGATGAAGTTAACGCCACCCCCAAATCTCTTGCACATCTACAGAGGAATTTACTGGGAACGTCCATTTTCCTGCAGAGCACCTTTTAATTTAAAGGTCTGACAAGCGATGAGGAAAGAATCTCACCGTTTCCCCTCTCCTTCGGCCTTTTCTCTGTCAGCGTGTCCACATCAGTTTTATTTATTGAATCTCTCTCGCTCTCTCCTTGACACTCCCTACACGCACAGCCCCCGGCCCCCTTGTGGAATGCTGTATAGAGAGAGGCCTATGGAGGAAGGGCATCCCAGGACACAGCTAGAGCACACACAGAGGCACACACATACGTACACTAACCCACTCACTGACACACGCAAATGCATACACACTTTCTCTCTCACACACACGCGCACATACACACACACACACACACACACACACACAGACAAATACAGCTGTTGAGAGCCATCAGAACCCTTTGGCAGATGCCCAAATCAAAGACCACTGGTGTCGGAGGGCCTCCGTTCAGAGCGAAAGAAAGAACGAGGAAAAAAAAGGCTCCCATTTTCCATGTATGTTATCTTAAAGGCTGGACATAAAAACTTGGCAGCGTGAGCTAACATTACTGTGAACCGATTTCCTTGTAATGAAGGGAGGGTATGATAAACTGCCCTCATAAAAATCTGTCTCTGTGTTGTCTTAGGGCAACCAGGTACACCTATGGATGCATAATGATTTAAAAGGGCAGCTTAAAATTAGTGCAATGCACCTTCACACCTTCTTATATCCACAGGGTATATATTTATATATACGCAGAAACAGATGGGTGTTAAAACATAAAGTTACACTGCAGTTTGAAAGGGTTCATTCACCTAATAACCCCACCTGAGTGTCACCTGTTGAGGACACGGAAGCTTAATATAAAGTAGGCTGCATTGCTTAACTTTTTGCCACGTTATCATAAAAGTAAGACAAAATGTGTCTAAGATTTTTTTAAAGAAAAAAAGGCATTTTGTCTTCTTAAGAAACAAACAATTGACTCACCAGTGGACTAGACAATAATAATTACAGCGACAGAGAGAACGCGTGTGTGCTGGGGGAGGAAAAGTGACAGGAAATGAAGAAAACTACCACAAGCTACATGCCGGGTAGCCACACACTGCACCCATGTACACAAGGAGAAGAGAGAGAAGAGGGGGGTGGGGGGTGTTGTTGTTTTGTATGTATAGCCAGATGGCTCCTGCTGGGGGTTCAAGTAAGGTAAATGGAACCACGGCTGACAGATTTGACTCAACAGCATGCACAAATAACGTATATACATATATTTTTTTCCCAACCCATATATGCCAAACATAAACTTCAGAGCCCCCTCATCCCCACTTTTTTTAACAGCCATGTACCTTTCTAACCTAGCCAGTGGGTCAGCCAAAGAGGCCAAGTGTTAAAACCAGACTCTAGCCGAAAAATAACCCCCCCAAAAAGAAACAACAGTCATGAAAATGTAAGCTGATATTCTATAGATTTTCTTTTTTAGCGACTACAACCAATAAAATCATGTCTGCAACACCAGTACCTCCATCCATCCGACCTGAAATCTATAGCATTACAATAGATGCATTATGGGTGGAGATTTATCTTTTTTCTTTTTTTTTTAACCTCATCGTGACGCAAGACCGATAATAGCTTGCCACTTTCACCACTCAGTACAGTTGAAACTAATGACAACACCAGTTCCTGTGGTTAAGAGCAATGGCCAACATTATCATTAGACTGCAAATTTTGGGTGTTGGGGGGGGGGGGGGTAGAAGAGGTTAGGGTGAGAAACTACAACTACTATCAGCCTGATTAAATTCCTTCAGAGGCGCGTGGTACAGTTACACATTTTCCGACGTGACTTCGTAAAGTTTAAGGCGCTAACTTAGTTTTAGGTGGCCGTAATAACTGAAATTCCGACCGGCAAAAATAAATAAATAATATTTAAAAAAAAAAAAAAAAAAAAAAAAAAAAAGCAATGAAGAGAGAGGGAGAAACGAGTACTGCATGGTAAAACCTATGCGTCATACGAATCAGGCTCAGTAAATATCAAGCCAAGAGAGAGATAGAGAGAGACAGAAGGGGGGGGGGGGGATATATTTACCCGATGCGTCGCTATTCCATAAAATCAGCTGGCCCAGATGTGGCAGGCTTTCTCTTCTTATAGCCTATAAAGTTTGGGAGGCGTTTGTTTTTAGTTTTTAGTTTTTCTAAAGAAAAGAAGAAGAAGAAGCAGGCCCCGGTTTCCCTTCGTCCGCTGGCTCACTCTTTCACTTTATCTCCGGCCGCTCGTTCCCCATCTCTATCCCACTCTCTCTTTCTCTGCCCGCTTCTGTCCCTTTGCAGGAAGTAAACGCAGCTCACATGAACAGTATACGGACTGCATGCAGCCTGACATCATGCAGCACTCGGCAAATAGTTCTTTTTAAAGACACAGACATTTTTGGACCCGCCAGGTTACTGTAGGTACTCTGTCCTACTGTAGTCTACGCGGCAAACGGGCTGTCGGCAGCAGCGGTCGGTCATATCGTGCGCCTTCACGGACACATGAACCCGCTGCACTCTGCGGGCTTTAAAGGTGTAGACTGCTGCGGAACACTTTTTAACGAGCTCACCGGACAGGTTCGCGCGCCTCCACCCCGCCACTAACGTGTTCCTGAAAAGACAACACACTTGGGAGCACATTTGGGGGGCTATAAGTAGGGCAGGGGAGGGTTGCACGGCTCAATGAGACCCCATTCGGTGTCGTCTACATGTGTGGTTACTTCACGTGTCATTATGCGATGACAGTCCGGGCTACATGATGCGCATGTGTGCCGTTCTGCTAAATTATAAGCGCCAACTGCTGGCGGTGTGACCTCAAGTCAACTTTTCTTTACTGCAGGCCTGTATCACGGTGTCACAGCACGATAAATCACTGCAGGAGCCTCCAGTCTACCACATGAAATCGCCATATTCGTTTATTTAGATTTTTCACAATGTTATACTATATTTACCGTATTGACTTGAGTTATTTTATGATCGTCCAATCACATTTTTACTTTTCACTTGTAAATTTATACACTGCAATAGCAATTAAAATCAGTGATTTTACCAGGCGTTTTAGTGATTTTAACTGTAGTTCATACATACACACATATATCAGGGATGTCAAGCATAAGGCCCAGGGGCCAGAACTGGCCATGTAAAGACTAGAATCCGGCCCACTAGACTTCTTTAGAAAATGTAAAAGGACTGCATAGATTTTGAACTTTTAACTGTATTTTCACAAGTTTTAGAGCTTTTCCTATTGATAAAGACCCCAACACTGATTGCCAAGGACATTTTCTGTGAATTAATGAAAACTTTATATACTCAATTTATAATTACAGGATAGTATAATTAGTCTGTGCAATGATCTACCAGAACTTTTTCTGTAACATTACACTTTGTTGGGTTGAGTTTCCTTTCACCTTTTATTCTAGATAAAACACACACACACACACACACACACACACACATCTATGTTTGCAGGGTTAACATATAGTACTGGTTTTTGTAATAAAGCTGTTATTGTATGTGAGCATACATGACATATTTGTTTCTGTAATGGCACCAGCATCACTGGGAGAGTACAGGTCAGGAGGATCCCAGCAAAGAGAAGGCTCTCTGTGAGATAAACTTCTGTGGTACCAGATGTATGGAGCAACAGCGGGTACAAATGTAAATGTGGAGAGGCTGTGTCTTTTGTATTTCCTCTGTAGCATGAGAGAGATAATCCCCGCATGAATAAATATCTCAATCCACTTGGAACTATCTTTTTCATATTCGCCTTCCTCAATTCAACCACCATCCTTTAGTTTCACTGATCTGGCCTGCAAAGAGGGCTGTATGATGTAACATGAGTTTACAGTTACAAGTACATTTACTTACAAAATATATATGAGTCAGTCGTTCTTCTCCCTTTTTATTTGCATAGTCACACATTTTTTAAAAAGTAGCCTCCTAAGTTGTAGTAGTATCCTAATGACTGGTGACCTCTGGTGACCTCTTAAACCACTTAATTAATTTTATAGGGTGGCTGGATTATCTTTAGAGGCCAGAAGAGAGAAAAACAGAAAATATTAATGCAGTAATTGTATGTATCTTTGTGAAACTAAGTAGAACGAGTGTAGATATCTAACTGCTGCACTCAAAAATGGATTTTTCGCCTTTAATAAACATCCATCCATTCGCTTCTGCTTATCCTTTCCAGGGTCGCGGGGGGCGCTGGAGCCTATCCCAGCTGTCATAGGGCGAGAGGCGGGGTACACCCTGGACAGGTCGCCAGTCTGTCGCAGGGCCAACACACAGGGACAGACAACCATTCACGCTCACATTCACACCTAGTGACAATTTGGATTATCCAATTAACCTATCCCCTCAAACTGCATGTCTTTGGACGGTGGGAGGAAGCCGGAGTACCCGGAGGGAACCCACGCAAACACGGGGAGAACATGCAAACTCCACACAGAAATACCCCGGCCTGACGGTGGAATTGAACTCAGGACCTTCTTGCTGTGCGGCAACAGTGCTAACCACCGTGCCACCGTGCTGCCCCTTTATAACAAATCATCTGAAACTGGTTTCTTGAACATGGCAATGAGTTTACTGTACTCACTTTAATGAGTACAATACAGCAGTAGTCATGACAGTTGGAGAAATGTTTTCAGCACCTTGTTGAATCTGTACTGTGAAGAATTACATTTTCTGCTGGCAAAACGGGGTCCAACCCAGCACTAGCAAGATTTAGCTAGTAAAGAGGACAGTTAGTGTAAGATTTAAAGGTATTTCGATTAGTTTCCTCAACAATCATTGCTACATATACTAACCTATTCCATGATGACGAATAACTCTTAGTCCTGTGTTACTTCAGCATAAGCGTATATACGTTTATATATGTTATAAAAGTCTGTGGTAGGACTTTAATATTCCTAAAGTTCGGGTCATAATGATCTTTTATTATTTAAGCACACACCTATTGTCATTCATTTTTACAAGGACTTTTGTTTTTCCCAGTTGTGGCTTACAGCCCAGCCAAACCAGTAAAAGCCCTAAGTGTAGCCTAATTAAATGACAGCTTTTGCTGTTTGCTCCAGTAAACTGTCATTTTGCAAAGCTGAATGTTGACACACGATATTTTACTTTCTGCACCAACAACAAAACCTGATCTTGTGTTTCGTACGCATTTCCATATTCTCGTTTCTCATAAAGGCCGGGTTAAAAGTTCAAGATAAGAGCTGGAAAAAAGGAAACAAACGCAAATGTCGGTGAAACTGACAAGTCATTCAGACTAAGCAAAAAAATTCAGCTTTTCATAAAGAATGAAGAAATGAAACTGAACAGTGACTGACTTAATCATCAAGCCCACCTAAAGAGCTATGTTGGCATCACGGGACAATTCATGTTCTCTAGTTCTCTGTGTAATTCAGGCTGTCAGATTGACCTGGCTCAGAACATGAGGCATATGATGTGTTGATCCAATGAACAAAAGCTTATTGTTGCTCTGATTAGCCATTTATAGCCCGGGGCCTTGTGGGTCTGAAGCATGTCTCAGTCAGCCCACCAGCCACTGTGTTGAAAGTTCAAATCTAAAGTTGGTACTCTGTACTTCCATCCTCTTTTGCATGCTTTCCTAATCATGGCTATCCAACCTAATGCTTATGCATGACAAGAACAAAAAAATAGTTAAAATCTTCAAAGCAAACCCAGGTTTAGAATTAAAGCGCACATTTCAGTGCCTTCATTAGTTCCAGTAAGGCATACTTCATGCCATGTGAAAATGAGGCTATATAAGGTGATTGGGGCACAGCCATCTCCATTGTTATGCTTGGCACAAACAGCAGGATCTAGTTGTGGTTGGTGTTTGCGTGCTGGAGGAAGCTAAACAGAGAAGTCTGTCAGAGCAGCTCCGAGACCATGTGAAGAACGACTGATTGAACACTTGACCCAAAGCCGTTCTCAGTTTGAACTGTCACACACTCTTATGACACAGCTCGAGGCATGCCGTCATGAGTGTTAGACTACACAGTAAACACATTCATTTGGCCATGCATTGTAAAGCACAAACCAGCTCATGGACAAAAAAGAATTTATTAAACAGCTTTAAAAAAAAAAATGTTTGTGACTCAGGCTATACCCTTTGCCCTATTTTGCCCAAAACATATAAAAAACACAACAAAAACTTTCTGATGCAGCACATTCAAGGCAAAAAACTCCCAAAACACCTTACCTGATTTTAATTTGGCCACTGCCATCTTCTTGTTCACCTCTCCATCACTTACAGGACTCCTGCTATTTTCAGATTGCTCTCTGGAAGTCCTACGTTTTAAACACTCGCCCCCCTCCACGGGCTTTAAACTCGCGCAGACAGGGAACGTCAATACCTGTGTCATCATCTGTCATCTAGCTATGAGACCAAGCCTGAAGGCTGGTTGCAACTAGGAGCACAGGTGTTGCTTATTTCCTGTCACTCACGAGGTTGTGCACCATGAGTTCGCCTCCTCTCCCCTCCCCCAGGAGTCAGACTGTCAACAGAAATATGTACTGTAATGTCTTAAGCTGTCTAAGGGAGGACATTCAGCACAAGCGACCTCAAAGCTGGGTTTTTTTTGGTCATACCAACACAGTTGTGGCTTTCCGTCTGCCCTCCTCACCAGATTTGGATTTTTATTACTTTGAACGCTTCCTTAAACTCTAACTCAGAGTAAAGCGTCACTGTTTTGACATAGTGAAGAAGATCCAGTGCACATCCCAGATTCGGGTGGGAACAAGACTTCCAAGGAGAATTCTAAAAATCACAGGAGTGTGCAAAGGGTTCAAGCACCAAATCGACAGACAGTGGCCAAATTTGAATCCAGGGAAGTTTTTTTTTCTATTTATCAGGTGGAGTCAGTCAACTTCTTTTTTTTTTTTTTTTAAACTGTGCTTTCTATTTTACATTGTAATTTTATTTATACACTACATCAGTTAAATGCACCGATTCATACACAGTATCATGACATCCACTTTGTGCTCTAGCATGACTTTTTTGTGACACAGATCACTGACCTGCATCCACAGTCACGATGCACATCAGTCATCTGTTAAGTCACTCCTCCATGCAACAAACACATTCCTAGATGAGATGTCCTTTAAAGTCCATTAAGACGTTTTACAAATGGCACAAAATACAAGAATAACTTCATATAAAGTCACAAGTCTCACTCTCATTTTTGACATTTCTAACTTCTCTGAAGTATGTAGGACTGACATTTTTTAAAAGAACAACTATGTTTAAGCCACGCAGACTGGTTTAAAGATCGCATCAATGCTTCTGATGCTTCTTATTGGATTTTAACCTTATCTACAATAAACCAAATGAGATTTTGCGCCTTTTCTGACTAGAGCCGAGTCAAATATAAGTATTTGAGTGCAAAACTTTCACATCACACGCCACATTTATCATGTTTCTCATGACAGAGCTACATATCCACGAACACCATTAAGCACCAGCCGAGTCCCCCCACCAGAAACATGGTGATCTGCATGCTGTATATAATCAGGTCATTAAGCACACCCAAGTCCAGTCGCCGGTGCCCCAGCAAAAGCAGGATGACAGACAGCTTGTATTGCAGGCGCAGGAGCACACGCACGCTGATGTACTGCAGGAAGAAGAGCGCAGAAAGCGACACCCAGAGCAGAGAGGTCAGCAGGCTGCAGCCAAAGTAGAGGAGGAAGCGGAGGAAGCTGTACATGCAGCGTGAGCGCAGGTACAGGTCAAAGTTATTGTACTTAGTCCGCACTAGCTTGGAAGTGTGTGCCGACCCACAGGCCGAGTGCATGCAGGTGGTGTGGGGGCCATGGAAACTGCGCACCCGCCGTGGGATGGGGATCACAGGCATGGATGGGCTACAGGAGCCCGACAAAGTGCACTGGAGTCCTTGATCCAGATGTGAAAGCCGCTTCAGGGGAGGCAGTTAGCTTCATGGGGAGGCGATCCAGGATGCTCCCTTCCCTCTGCTGTTAGTCAGGGGTTCTCTTTAAAAATGGAACAAGGCTCTGTGAAGAAATTAGATGGTTAATATGCTTTTAAATGCACATTCAAACGGCACACACACCTACAAGAAAGGCAAGCTTATACACAATACCCATAGATATGCAGGTTGAAAAAGACCTATGTATATTTAAAAAATTAAGCTAGTGATCATACTTGGATGATTAAACCATAGCCACAGCACATTATATGCAACCCCAAAGCATCCTTTCTTCATATTGTGGTCTAGAGATAAGTAACAGTGCAGAATCTTACATGAAACACCGAGACGTCTTCCTCCACAACAAAACAAAATATCACGGCTGTTTGACTCGCATACGTCCAGAGGATTGCATCACATTATTTAAATTTTCCAGCAACATGCATACAAGCTTTATTTTCCTATTTTTTTCTTTCTCAAGATAAACCGTGAAGGCGGCAGCGAGCCGGTGCGTTTACGTCCTGTCGCAAAATATACGAGTCATCCTGCTGTGACGGCAGAAGCCGACTTAAAGGGGAAGTGCTCCTCAAGAAAAGGAGCTTGGTTTAGATTTGTGCTTGTTTGCTCGTATGTAATGTTCAGCTGCTTTGCAGTTATTTTAGCAACCACATATTAAGCAAGTATTACGTATGGTTTGCGCAATATGTCGACTGCAGATATGTGTGTAGGCCTACTACAACTCGAAGGCGAATCATATTAGTTTAAGCTAACTTCAAGGGTCACAGTTTCACCACCGTTTGGCCTTTAGACCACATTTCTTCAGCATGAATAACGTTTAGAAAAGCAGCACGCAGTTCCTGGATATGTTACAGTCCTTACAGTGTGCAAATAAGGTCCAGGAAATATCACATCACCATTTTATTATGTTTTTCTTTCTTTCTTTTTTTGCTAGAAAAAAAGACATTTTTTTTGTTGTTTTGCCTCTGTACACCATCACAGTGGATTGTAAATTAGCAATGATAATATGTGATTGAAGTGCAGTGTTTCAGTTTTAATTCAAGGTTGTTTTCCTTTTTTTTTTTTTTTACATAATATATATATATGGAGTGGCCAAGTTAAAAAAAAAAATCTAGTACATCCTCAAGAAATGGTCAGCAATGCCAAAAGGTGTGAAAGATTACAGACGGTAACTACAGTGCATGATGACAGAATTCTTTCCATGGTTAAGAAAAACCACTGCACAAGTCAAGAACTCCCACAAGGAGGTAGGCGCATAATTGTCGATGTCTAAAGTAGAGAGATGCCTTCATGAATGGAAATACAGGGTTTGCAGCAAAGTGCAAAACACTGGTTACACTCAAGACTAGGAAGGAAGGAAGGAAGATTGTATTTGTCGGAAATCTCCAAAAGTTGAATCTGTTCATCTGGACGTAGCGTTTTGTGGGAGAAACGTTTTGTCACTCATCCAAGTGACTTCTTCAGTCTCAGCTGACTGCAGGTTTCCCCAAACCTTATAACCAGTACATTTGCATAATGACTGAAACCAGCCCACTGAAGGAACAATGGGCTGTGAGGTCAGTTCCTTAATCATAATTATGCAAATTACTTTCCTGGATGATTGAGAATGCATCAAGATATTTGTCGGAAACTTTGTCAGCACAGTTCTGAAAAACAAACAAGCAAACTTTGGACAGATGAAACCCAGATTAACTAACACCAAAATGATCATAAGAGATAAACATTGATGTGAGTTTGGCCGATTAAATTCGAGCATCTGAAAATGGAGGACTGCGTATAAAACTGGTTGCAGTTCTAAAAAGTTCATGCAGAATTTTGCATAAAACTCCTTGAATTAACGCGTAAAATCTGCACTTCAGTCACAGTCACATATTGTATGATTTGAAATCCACTGTGGTGGTTTATAGAGCAAAACTGCAAGAAATGCTGTACCTAACTGTATGTTCACAGTCACCTGGGTGTCTCATTAATCAGATGTGTTCACAAATATTCTGAATTCCTTAAATCTTGCCCTTGACAAATACCCCCCTATTATAATCAAAATAATAACAATGTGAGTAAAGTAATGTCAATGAAAATATAAAACTACAAGAACACTGCTAGTGCATTAAAAAAAGTATTTTCAGCCTTTCTGAATACTGCTAAATAATATATATATTTAAAATCACAATAACATCTGATTGGTGTGCTGTTTACCACACCAAATGCAATAAAAGCTACCATTTAGGACTGTTGCATTAGACTGCATTAGTTTACCTTGACCTATTAAACCTGTGTTTTACAGAAGCCAGCAAATTGGAGTCCTGTGACTTGCGGCCGTTTTAGTAAAAAGACGCCATAAAGGGCAGTCTGCAAACCAAACACAATGTTGCTATGCATGTCCATTTGCACGTCCTCATAAGCTGTGTGCCACATAAACATGGTCAAGTCTCTCTGTATATCACGTAACCTTCACTGGGTAGATTTATTGGTGAGCCCAAGGATTACATCTCTGGTATCTGTCAGCAAGCCAGATGGCAGCAGGTGACCATAAGTCATAATAAATGCAGGGGTATTTTTTTATTTTTTTAAAGGCGTTTATTACAGTTGTTAATAGGGATCTGGGTCACTTTGCTGAGAATTTAAAGGTGTATTATGCAACATTAGAAAAACAAACCTATAATATTTAATCAAACAAACATAAAGCTGTCACCGAGGCTGAATATATGAATCTGTGTGCTTTTCTTTCGCATTATGATTGATTTTAGTAATGAAGTCCATAGCATAATAATTTGAGTGGTAGCCAAAGTCTGAAGTCAGCTCTGACCTTACAAATTTAATAGCTGTATATTTATTAAAATGGAGAGTATTTTCTGTGCTCACTAGCACAAAATGTTATCGGAGCGCTTTCCATTATAAGTTTGTAGTGGTTCGCTTCACTCCTTGAATCAAAAACTGTCTCTCGCCGATCTCCTTTCCCCCCCAGTTTTGCTCTGTATTACTTAATAAATCTAAAACGGCACCATACACTTTATACCACACTCTTCAAGGTGCCATGGTGCACATATTTGATAAAAGTTACACTGTAATTACAATAAAATCTATTCTCATTACAACCTGCATTTCAGTTGTTGTGTATAATCTCCGTCTGTATCACAACTGTGGTAAAAAGTGTGTGCTGGGCATAGATAAGTGAGTGCAGCCTTTAAACCCACTCACCAGCAGTAACAGCCGTCTATATTCTATATAATGCAGACAGTATTGTTGTATCCTACAGATGCCTATATTGCTTCCTTCAGTGAGATATTTACCGAGAACGTTTTCTCTTAAAGAGTTCTTAAAAGCTCAGGGTCGTTGCTGTAGCGCTTATTGGAAGCGACGCTTTGAATGCTGCATTTCATCATCATTTGCTTATGTAATCATTTGTGCTAATGTATAAACCTGATCTTTGGGTTAGCGAGAGACAACCTCTGTCCAAGCTTCAGGTGAAAAACAAGGATAATTCTCATTTTTAATAGAAAAAATTTGTTACCCCTGGAAATGTGAACCTTAAATCTGCATGTTATTCCCATTAGGAATAGAGGCTGAATCCACACTTTTCTTCATGGACAATTTTATCACAACCCAGTCATATAAAAGTATCCATTAGTTCGCCTTTAGCTGTATACGCTTTTTTCCCCAAGCTTTGAAATGGGTCTTTGGATCTCTTTGGGGACAAAACCTGCAGCACAGGTTATTGGACTGATTCCACTTGGTGAGAAACTTTCCTGCCTATCTTTCTCTGTAACTCCTCTAGAGACTTAAACTTTTAATGGACTTTGGTTCTCTGGTTCTGGTTAAAAGATAAATTGTGAACATTTAGGGAAAAAAAGTATTGAAAGCAAAGAGACAGATCCTGTTCTTGGGGATAAATAATACTTGCCCAGTATAAAGGGACATGTTTCAAAACTAAAGAGCAGAATAAGATAAATATGAAAACAATAAAACTCTTTCATTAGTGGAAAACCAAGTTTACTGCATCTTAAACACATTCACTAGATCTCAAAATGTTATTCAGCTCACTCTTATGCAATTTACATTTATTTTTAATTGATACCAATCACTTGAACTACAAATCAAACTAAACAGAGCAAACACAGTTTTACTTTGGAAACTTTTTCTGATCATTTTACATAAATGTGTGTCACATTATTCATTCTATTACTTTTATTTTCTGAAACATTTATTCCTTGTTGGATGAGACTTTTCAGCTTGGATGCCAGCCGAAGAAGGAAAACATTTTGATTTACCACCACTGGAGGGAGCTATTTCTCCAGGTTTCCCCTCGCATGGCTGACTAAAGGGCACAGCACTAAGCTATCTCTTCTTTTCCTCCTTGAGGCTCTTCTGAACAAAATCCACCTCCTATGTTATTGCCTTCTTTCATAAATTAGTACATTTAGTGCCATTACAGCTGCAAATGCCATCCGCCAAATGGTGCCAAGTTCAGATGTTGGCTCCCCCCCCCGCATCTGGTTAATAACTTCCCGTGTGCTGAGGAAGCTCCGATGTATCTTACCATTACCAAGAAAAATGATGTCAATAAAGTAGATGTTACTGATTTAGGACATCCAAAAGCCTCTGTAATGGATGTTTGCTGATTCTAATCATGCATTATGGCAATGTTACTGAGTCATATTTTTCTCTTCCAAACCATGAAGAAGGGGTAGAGCGCTGCCTCTTCTTCACGAAGGTGGAGGTTAGTCAGGGTAATATACTCTGCCTCCCCCCCCCAAGTTTACAAGTACCTGAGGGATGGTGCTTTTAAAATGTCCTCGCTCTGGCTACTCCTTCATTCACTGACAAACTGCAGAAGGCCCAATCTACTCTGTAATTGCATCCTGGTGGAGTGGAAATTGTAATCCACAGCTGAAGCTATCCGCCCTCCACCTCCCACCCTCAAAACCTTCCACCAATACACCGCCTCTATGACCCAAAGAGTGTCCAGAGTAAGCAAGATTAAAGGGGCAACATGTCAAAAATCCTCTTTGACTTCTTGGTCTAAATCAATTAATTCATTAACTAAGTAGAGGTCACAGCCAATAGTTTGGGCTAAGACAAATTAAATCAATTAGTCGGGCTTATAAGATGAGGAAGACTTTAATTAGTGAAAGTTTAATCAAAGCCATTTTTTTTTTGCACTGTGCTGTGTTATGAAGAAGCTCAGTGGATCTTCTATAGAAAGATCTATTGGGCCTGTCAGATGAAAGTTTGGCCACATATTATAGAAAAAATGTGTGTGCAGTTGTTCCTTGGTCTGAGGATGTGTTTATGTTGAGTAATCATTTAGTTCTAGAAAAATGCAAATCATAAATAAATAAATAAATGTAATAAATGAAAATGTGATAAAAGGCCCTAACAAACGACCAACTTCCAGGACAGTACAGGATGCCAAGCCTCAGCGAGAGAGAGAGTGAGAGTGAGAGAAAAAGTAACTACCCAATTAAACCAATTAAAATAAAACATGACACACGCAGCTGGGTCACACGGCTGCTTCCAAGTTCCTTTGCTATATAAAGATGAATTATTACCATTAAGCAAGGAGCTACTGGGCTGTTCGGTGTTTCATCATCTCTTGTGCATGTGTGTCCCTTAAGTGCATGCATCCTTTGTGTCTTTCATAATCCTGTCAAACCATCTGTTAGCATTAAAGCCTGCTCCTGTTGCAGTACAGATTTATTTGGCCAGATATTATTTCGAACTATTGTATCTCAAAGTTGTGCAAGTTGTGTTGTGTAACCACTGGAGCAAACATCCAAAACATAACCACTGAAAATTTAATGTGTCAGAAACAGTGTTTTTGTTTAACGTTGACAGCTTTAAACATTGGTAGACGCCAGCGTTATATCAGTCGTCATAATGCAAGCTTATAACAAAGTTAAAATTACTACAGTTTGTGGTTGTTACTGAGCTTCTCTTTGAGATTGTGTCCGTGT
Source organism: Oreochromis aureus (assembly GCF_013358895.1). Lineage (NCBI taxonomy): Eukaryota > Metazoa > Chordata > Actinopteri > Cichliformes > Cichlidae > Oreochromis > Oreochromis aureus. The sequence continues at coordinate 46,531,040 of NC_052948.1, read as the reverse complement.
CTGTTCTGTTGTCCTGTCCTGCTCTCTGTCCTCAGACACATGTGGCTGGATTGGTCCAGGCTGGTGTTAATCCTTGGCATGCGGGTACTAGGCTGGATTATGAGCGGATGTGGAAACATCTGTATGGGTGACTGAGAGGGTCAGGACGCTCAGACATAGAAAAAAAGAGCTCTCTCTCATGTGTGATGACCTGCAGGGGGCATGGTGAAACAGCAGCAGAAGTTAGGTCAGGTGATGTGTGGAGGGAAAGTGAGAGTCAGATTGTAGAATTGCTTCTGCTTTAATTAAATATTGGGACAAAAAGGACAGTGTGAATGAAAACTTTTTAATATATATATATATATATATGTACCATGAGAGGGGTGTTGTTGATCACCACTACTGATAAAAATATATCTCACCGCAAGGGCAAAGAACAGCAATTCCTTAAATAGCCACCTAAGGTTAGGTTCAGAGTCCATGTTATTACCCATGTATCCATTTTCCAAATAGCAAGAAACATGTTTACAACTGGCGCAAAAATGGATTTTGTCTCTAGTATTTCCCCCCTTTGTAATAACTGTAGGGTTTAACTCACTACACACTGCCATTATTAGTCGTGTAGTTGTTTTAGGTGGCTACTTTAAGCTAATAGCTGTCTGCTAGCCCATGCATGACCTCAACTAATTCAAATAAGTAGTCTGGACCACTCCACCATATTTGCGATGTTGGTACCTTGTAGAAAATACAAATAACACATCCAAGGAGGTGTGTTTTACAGTTTAGGTGAGTATAATTCTCGCAGTTTCTTATATTGTAACTGTGTGATGAACATGCTATCTATGGATGGATCTTGCTAACCAAATAAGCATTAGCTGATAAATTTGCATCCTCAAATCTAAAAATGGTCTTGATGTGCCCTCCCACTGTTTCTATTTTGCGTACTCGTTGTGGTTTTGTGTTAACAACACTTTGTCAATGCTTCTTACTCTAAAAGAACTAGATGCCATTGCTCTAAAAGTAGGATCAAGGCTTCTTAGTGTAGAGACATCACAGTGGCTACATTCAGCCTTTATTTACAATCTGACAGTCCAACTGAAGGAAAAATGATAATTTCACATACACAAATGCTTTAAAGTTTTAGTCAAGCTGTACAAGGTATAGTATAAATAATATTTGATTCTAATGAAATGGCTGAAACCAAGGAATCGTTAGCTAACATAAGATTAATTGTTATCTTGTCATGAGATAACCAGCTAGTTTAGATGACATTATGAGATAAATTTAGTGGTGTGGTAGCCCAGTGTTGTTATGCTGAGTGAACTAACAGCTGCTGTGTGAACAGATTTCTTGAAACATCTGGATAACTGTAAGAGCCCAAGTGAAAAAAGGCTGTTTTAATGTTGAAATTTTGCATATTACAAATCAAACTATATTACCAGTTTTCCACCATACACATCTATTAAAAAAAAACAACTATTTTTGTTCTCGCTCATCGCACACCTTCAATGAGACTGTGTCCTTGGGGTTTGTGTTTTGCATATAGAGACATTTCTATCTAGCTTGTGATACACAGACATAAATATGCATGGATGATTTAGAGAGCCGGGGAGACTGGGGGGGATTAGGCCCGCTTCACTTCATACTGGGAGAGTTTGAGGAAGGAGGAGGTTTACATCAACAAGCCCTGATTTATGTTGGAGAACAGATGGCAGAGAAATTGCTCTGTTTGGAAAAGATGTGCAGTTCATTTCAGCTGATATGAGAGAGGGAGGGAGAGACACAGAATTGATTGGCATGGACAGTGAGATGTTGCTGCTCTAGAAATGGTAGGGTGAACTTTACTTTTACTTAAAAGCACGTTAAACTGGGAGCTTTTCTATAGAATAGGGCAGTTTATCACAGGCTTTTACATTCATTTGCCACAATATCCATGATGATTTTGTGATGGCCATTATTTTACTGAAATGTATCCTGTTTTTATAGCCAACAGTTGACTGTGGAATGGTTGTGTGAACCCCCTTGGCTTCTGAAGGTGGACAAAGCAGAAATAACATAAGATCACTGGTTTAAGCTTATGTTGAGTCCCTTTGTTTACATCATAATTTATTTTTAGTCAGGAGAACAGTTTAAAACAGGAAAGAAACAAAGAATGTGTTTTGTGTTTTAAATCTAGCCAGAAAACTGATGGGATTTACACTTAGATTTCACACTGTGTGTCTACCACACCCATCTGCACCTTTTTTTGGGGCAACACTTCCTTAGAGCTGTGTGGCTGCAGACTGAGGTTGAGGTTAAAGCTGTTAGGACGCCATTATACATTTCGCATTGGTCATTTTGCGTGCTGCTTCAACGTCATCACGCAATGACTTATATTTATGCTCTTAGATGGAAGCTGCTGCAGAAATCTCCTAAAATACAGGTGTTGCCACTAAGACAAAGCCACCACTTGAGGACTGATATATAAAAAGAAAAAAGTTAAAACCGGAACACATTGCAGAGTGGTTTTTTTAGTAAGTAAGTTTTTTTTTCCAGTCTCACGTTTTCAATCTGTTGTAACATCCTTCTCTGTGATTCTCTGAGCTTCTCTAATAATACATCAGTAAAAGGGCCGTGAAAACCAACACAGTCATGCACTTGTGTCTTCAACCCAGCTGCAGTAGCAGTGGCACAACATGCCAGGGTACAAAAATCAATAAGTGCATGACCAGACGAAACAAAATCAAAATGCCTCACCGTGCCACAGTGTGACGGGGTTGAGCAGTGAGCATAAAAGTGCCCTTAAACTCCGGGAAAAGACTTTTGACCCTAAGGCAAATGCACAGGTCAACTAGTGGAAGGCAGCCTGTCTCCAAACAATCTCAGAGAGATTGCAAATAACTGTCATCGAATTTATAAACAGAAAAATTCCCAATGCTCTGCTTTATCAGTCTGCAATGATGAACAAAAATCATCTGCTAATCACTATGATGAGGTAACTATGTCACTATTTGTGGAGGAATTTCTGTTTCAAAACTACTAGGTTCTGTCTGGCCACGTCTCCTACCTCCTCCTTGCCTGCTGTTTAACTCTGTTTACTGCGTGCTATATGGCTGTTATTTAATCTGTGGGGATCGCACTTCAAGGATGAAGCTTTACTGGCACCAGAATGGAGAGTAGAAGTGTCAGAAATAGTCATATGGTGCTGGTGAAGAGGTGACAGTCATTTTAAACTCTTGCTACAAGCCATCTATACTGACTCTTTAGAACTGTCTCCATTTGTTACCCCACTTGAATCACCAAGCCTGTCCACCACACATTGGCATCTCTGATGTACACACTGTTGTCAATTAAGAATCCATACACTATCATTACATCAAATAATTGGAAACCTGATATAGTGACCACATACTGGATCAGATCAATACAGCTCCCACTTCCAGTCAGCACATTTGGACACACCCAGTCTAAGAATTTTACTATATAATTGATTTATGGAGATTTAGTCTACAGGGACATATCGATCCAGATGAGGTAGCTTGGATTGTATGTGTGGAGTCATTATTATTGTTATGATTAATATGAACATACACCCATATGCCTGGGAATTGTTAAAAAGACCAAAAAACATTATGATTTCAAATCAGAGGCACAGTCTTGGGCCATAAAGCAAACTGCCATAAGGCCTCTTGATTTTAACAGGCTTGCAAACAGAAAAAGGTCAGCACTAATGACAGCCCCTGAGTTAAGGGTGTGTCGATACAGACAAACTGAGATGGGTTAGAAGCCCAGGATGTGTGATTTGACTGGATGTCAGCCTGTGTTTGCATGTTTTTGTGTAAACAGACTCACAAATATATGGTTCAAGTGAAAGGAAACTAGTAAAGTAATGCTCGGACCACTAGCCACCATTAGCTTGATTGGCCTGAGAGGTCATCGGGGTCAATTGATGGGTCAATCACATTGTCGATTTGATGACCCAACCACATTGGCTTGGCAAACAGAGGGCTGGGTGCTGGATACACTTGCTCCTTCTCCCTTCGCTTGAGTTATTGTGCATGCCAAGGCTACGATACATTACTGCAGAAAAATCTATCCGATCACTTATGCTGATTTACGTTTGGACTGTGCTGCCTTGTCAAGCCTCTTGACCAGCTCGTGTAAACATTTTAATGCAAGAAGATTTATGCTGCAAATCATTTCACAGTGGAAAAAATATGAGTGCATGAGATGTGACATCGGAATGGTGTGTTTGTGCTGGATTTTCAAAACCAGGCTCAGTAAGTAAGAAATATTATATTTTATGTGTGAGCTTTCTAAGATGTTTAAAAAACAAAACAAAACATACAGCTATCTCTAACTGTCTTCACTGATGTATCGGTTACTGCCAGGCCCACATGTGAATTGGACCAAAACGAAGCCTAGATAGAAAGGACAAGATAAACGCATCAGTTTTCTAAGCCCGTCTCCTAACCTGTAGCAAAGTGCCAGGAGTCCTGCGTATCTTTATCTGCGGCCCATTAATGATACAGCAAGTACAAAAGTACCCCAGCTCGGATACCACTCTTCCTTTAACTGGCCAAACCCAGAAAGCCTGGGCTATCAGAAAGAAATACCTCCACCTTTTTCCCAGTGACATGATGCCAGGGTCAAAAAGTTAAGGGTCATGAAACCAGGTGACCTAACCTAAAGCTAACCTCAACCTAATACTGCAAAGTCTGATCTACATGTTGTCTACACCCATTCTTAAATATCTGGTTCACTGACTATTAAAAATCAGTTTCCTGTATGCAGTTAGGCTTGTAGTATAGGTTTAGAGTAAAAACTACATGAACATAAAACAAATCCAGTGAGATAAAAAACATGCATGCAAGTATGGACTATGGCACCTTTACGTTCTTATAGGTTTAGCATTAAAAATCAAATGCTGCCGCTGCTTGTTAATATAGATGTTTATAATATATGTCTGTACTAATCCCTCCACCTGGCTGGAACTGCTTATTTTCTTCTTAGCTGTCCACACCTCCCCCCCCATCTCCATCTTTTGCTCCAGATGTAAGCAGCACCTCATATTTCTTTAGTTGCTGACTCATAAAGTCAGTTGGTGTTTATGGGATTCCCGCAAACATGTTTAACAGTATGCCATTTATTGAAAGACGGGTACAGCGTTGCATTTTATTCCTTAGCATATGCTAAGGAATAAATTCTGACACAGAGTAAAAGCAGTACTCACTGGTAATAAAACACACACACACACATAAAAAGTATAAATGAAACAAAAATCAGGTTAAGGATATCAGTCAACAAGTCTGCTGTTTTTACAATAGCTGTTCAGCAGTGCTGCAGATCAGGTGTCCAGCCTCACACACGGTGACCCCAGGTTTGCAGGTTTGCGGTTACCTCAAACTCCTCCAATATTAAACACAGACATCTATTATCTGTAACTGGTCTCCATTTACACAGGAACACATACATGCAAGATACACCTGCAAGTGCGCACACACAAGTATGTGCCTTCGCATGTGCACATGCGTTCTCTTTGGTCATGCAATGTGCATGTGTGTAGGTGTGTACATGTGAACGAAAGATAATGAATGTGCTCAAAATAAAATAATTAGGGGAAAGAAACACATAGCCTGTAAAGTGACTGCGGTAAACATCATCGGGAGGAAGAGGAGGAGGTAAAAAGACGAGGCAGGTAAAGTGGAACTTTGTGGTTATGCGCGGTTAGAAGAGGAAAATAGAAAACATTTATTTTTGAGAATTTCCACTTGATGGCAGCTTTTAACTACATGATTTATTAGTAAACAAATTTAGGCCTGATTGTGGATGACAGTGGTTTAAATTGTAGTGAATTCACACTGAACCTTTATTGCATCTTTCAAATTCACGTGTTTCCTGTATACCAATCTTTTAGGACATTTTTGAGCTTTTTATAATTTGAATCCCCCCCCCCCCAAAAAAGGCCTATAGCTACTCACCATCATGGGCAACTAAACAGGACAGCATGAGCAGCCAAACCAAACAGTCCATGCACGACTCCAGCAGCATACCCTGCAGCCTGACTCATCTTGCAGCTAACTCCTGCACAGCTCTCAATATCTTCTGATTGTCTCAGTCTGACAGCATATGTGACGTCCTGTTTGGTTTGGTTAAGCCTCTGAATTGTGTGGCCCACGCAAAAGCAGCTGAACCTAAAAATACAAAGTCTGTGACGTCATCATCTTCTGTGTTAATTTGTTAATTTGCTAAGCTGTTGATAGCCAGTTGTATGCAGTATTGGACTAGACTTCATTTAAGACACAGCAACCTCATATGCTTAAACAAATCCAGTGCTGATTATTAGGGGTTTGAAGACTTTAGTGAAAGGTGGGATATACTCCATATGTTGTAATAAAAAAAAAGACTAAGAAGTTAGATGTTGAGGTTTTCTGGTTGGTTAATTTTCTTTGAAGCCCTTTAAGCCTATAAATTATGAGTACACCTTGGTAATTCTGTCACGGTACACCCTCATCCAAAATCTTCACCCACTCCTTTGGGAAAGTCTTTTGGTCTTTGGCTTCTAAATCATATTGTTCATAGCTAATTAGGCCTGTAACTGCTTGCATGCAATTAGGTTTTAGTTATTTATCCTAGAAAATACCAACTTGTTGCATCTAAAAACAGTGCTAAGATGCTATAATAGGTTGTGGATCCACCTTCAACTTGAAGTTATCAATTTCTGTATGACAGTCTCTCAGGACCACCCTTCTTAACAATGTTGCTTCAGTTCAATTCATTTTTATTCATATAGTGTCAAATCACAATTGTAGTCACCCCAAAATACTTTATATTGTAAAGTTCACTGAAGTTTGTAGGTTTTATTTGTGCACAGCACTCTTAAGGGCCCTCCACAGCATTTTATTGAGGCTAAAATTTGGACTTGCAACACCTGGATTCTTTTTACACTATTCTGTTGTAGATTTGCAGTTGCACTTGGGTTCATTGTTCTGTTGCATGACCCAATTTGGACCAAGCTTTAGCTGCTGGACAGATGGCCCCATGTTTGACTGTACAATACTTTGGTATACAGAGAAGTTAATGGTTGACTCATTGACTGCAAGGTGCCCAGGTCATGTGGCTGTAAAACAAGCCCAAAGCATCACCCCTCCACCACCCTGTTTGGCATTTAGTATGAGATTTTGTGCTGATGTGTGGTGTTTGGTTTCCATCAAACACGGTGCTGTGGATTATGGCCAAGCATTTCTGCTTTGGTCTTGTCTGTCCAAATGAAATTGTTCCAGAAGTCTTGCGGTTTGTTCAGATGTAACATTGCAAACTTAAGCTCTGCAGCCGTGTTCTTTTTAGAGTGAGGAAGATTTATCCTGGCAGCGCTTCTAAACAAACCACACTTTATCAGTCTTTTTCTAATTGTTCTGTCATGAACTTTAACATTTGTTATGCTAACTGAGGCCTGGAGAGTGTGAGATGTAGCTGTTTGGGGTTTTTGCAGTTTCTCTGAGCATTATACAGTCTGACCTTGCTGGGATGACCACTTGTTAGAAGACTTTGGCATTGTGTTAACATATACTACAGCCAGCAAACTGCCAAAACGTCTGTTTCTATAGAGGCGCTCACACTTGCTGATGATCTATTAATCAAGTGCATTTGATTCACAGCTTCTTGCTGCTACGTACCTTCTTAATTCATGTGATTTTCTTTTCACTATTTTTCGCAGGATTGGATCAAGTCTTGTGAAGACTGCCTTCTCTTTTCTAGTTTAAGTTTTAAAATAGTATGCTTTTGTTTGGACTGTTTTGTTCTAATTAAGATATTGTAATATGAAAAGAACATCAATTTTCTCATTTTATTTTTTTATCAGCTTGTACTTTCAGTTTCCTAAACGTAGACAACTTAAAAAAGCTCTCAGACTCCAGCTCCTTCTCTGTGATTAAAGGTTAGAGCTACACATTTTTTGCCTCCAGAAGCCACATTTTCAGAGCTGTTTACCAACATGACAATTAGGTCTTTCTCCTTGTATGTTTTCATGCAACTATAGTGCACTTTGCTTCAGAGCTTGTTGTGGCTTATCCTACCCAGGTGGGGTTTTGTCTCAGTCAGCTTGGTACAAAGAGCGTTTAGCCTCTCCTGAATAATGAGAGCATCCGGCAGATGGGGACCTAGGGATCGAAACCTGAGAGTGACATTCGACGCATGCACACACACAAACACACACACACACACAGGGGACCTGGGGACTAAATGTCTTCAGGTGGTTGGTGGCCGTGGCGTTTCTTCTGGACATGTCACCTAACCCACAACTCTCCCTGACCCTTGCTGGGTTTCCATGTTAAAGACTAAATGGAGCAGAAGTAGTGGTTGGTATAAGCATATGCTCTCACCTGGCATTGAAGCGAAATTGTCTGCTCTGGTTGGGACATCTTGGTATTTTTCTTACACAATGTTTGATTTGTATTTGCAAATAAATAACAAGTAAATGCCAACAGACATCCAAAATTACTTCCTGCAGCAAACTTAAAAAAAAAAAGGCCTAATAAAATATACAATCAATGAATCCTCACAGGCAATTGCAAAATGAAACCTCCTTTGAACATTTTACACCTAAGTATGCCATGCTGTGGTTCAGCATTCACACAGGTTCGTGTCCCAGCTGTCAAGCAATCAGAATTACTGTATATTTGTTGGCCACATCTACGACTCGCCCTGAATGCTGTGCTCAGTAACTTATTGCCCCGTCCCTAACCTTTCTGGGCAGAGGGAGCATCCATCATCTTAAAGTGCGATCTATTCCGGTCCACCTTCAGCCGAGGTGAAGGGGTGGGGGCCGCTGAGCCAACATGTGTGCCGGCACAACTTATGGGCTGTCAGCACAAAGTGCAGAGCCTTGCCGGAAAGTGACAACCGCCGAATGACTGACAGTGACATTGCACCATCATCCCCGCTCTGCATATGAGTGTGTGCGCACATTCGTGTGCTTGCTTTCCCATAATTAAAGTTATATTTCTGCCTTTTCCCCAGAGAATCTTTTTAATGTTTTTCCTGCAGTCTTCACAGAGCAAAGACTGCCACTCATCATTATGATGCCTTCATTACTGCCACCTGAAAATGCAACTGTGCCATATTAAACAAACCTTCACTGCTGCAGTGTTGACTCTCATCTTTTCTCAAGATTCTGTTTTTTATTTGTACGTTTCAGCGTGGCTCTATATTTTTAGATCTTATTCACCCAACCATGTTCATGTCTTTTCTGTTGATGCCTCAGAATTCTGTTGCTGTCTCGGTGCTATAACAGTCTGCCCCTGTCTTTTTGCTTATCGCTGAAGCTCTTCTTCTCAAATTTTCTCCTACGTGACTCCTCCTCCTCTTTTATTTCTCATTTTTTACCTCAGTTTTTCCTCACTTTCGTGTACTCTCGCCTCTCTTTTATGCCATGTGCTCTCTCACTGCACCCCCTCCCGTTTCCCCCGCCGACCCTCCTCTTTCCCATCAGCACCCAGGGACTGATGAATGCGTGGCCTCCTATTGATCGCAATGGGTGATGGATGATGGCTGGGAGATGAGTGATGGGGTGCAGGCAAAGGTGCCAATAAGGGGGCAGCCAGAGGGTGGGGTCTCCCCTACTGGTGTTAATGGGAGAAGACTAGGAGAGACGGCCGCTGTGGCAACCGCTCAGCTCCGCCTTTTCAGCCCCAGCTACAGCGAGGTGCTGTGTTTTTAGTTCTAGTTTGCATTTTCTTTTCACGCAGCATCTATGGGTCACGCTTTTATGCGCATTGCACATAAATGCGCCCTGCGCTCCTACATGTATGTTTTGTGCAACTGCCTGAGTTTGCAGAAAGTGTGCTGAAATGTGTGCTGGAGGTAGATAGAGGGTGAGGCTGTTTAAGTGTGCATGTGTGTGGGTGGAGGGCGGCGTATAGGTGGGGTGGAGTGCCCAAGTGGTGGTTAGCACGAAAAGATGATGGATGGCAGGGCAGGAGGGGAAGACTGCTTTGCAGCTCCAAATTGATATCCCAGCAAATGTTTTTGTCTGCTGTGAAAAATGGTGCCGCAACTCTCATCTCCACTCCACTCCAAGCCCACCCCACCCCCAGCCACACACCCCACCCTCTTTGGTCTCTCTCTCTCTCGTTCTTCTGGGCTTCTCCCTCTGCAGTGAATCATGCCCCGCAATCCATTTCTAACACCCCGAGCTTCACTCCTCGTTTCCAAGTATTCTGACAGCACCTGATCACAGCCCTGGCTTCCCGGCTTTCCACTCACATTGCATACCTGGCCTTCATTTCCTTGTTGCCATAGAAACCTTGCCTCAGTTTATTGTTCAACACCTCTCATCCTTTATCCCTTTCTTTTGCTGTGCCTCTCCTTGCTCAGCATTAAGACCAACCGATCAGAGTGGACTATCAGTTGTGAGCTATTGCTCCAGCTCCTGGGAGGGAATGAAAGAAAAAGTAAAAGTCCTCCAGAGAGACAGAGATTACTCTCTAATTGAGTTGGTAAAAGAACCACAGAGTTTGGGAAAGCAATGCTATACAGAATCCTTGAATACAAACTTCTTAAAATATGACTTAAAGCAATTGCTTTACATGGTTTGCAAATGTGACATTTTTGAATAAAGATTTAAAAAAAATATTGACAAGAGTTAGTCATTAAGTATGGGTTGAAATTAATTATCTGTAATCTATCTCAACATACTGTGTGGACAAGACTTTATTTTTTATTTCTTAAGGGTTCAAAAAAATGTTAAAAACAAATCAAAACATTCCAGCAGTCGGTGGGCAATGTTTGAAAGTGCTCTAAACTTTGTAGTTCTTTGGTAAAAAAAAATCAAGTGTTCGGGATGAGGAATGAGAGTGTAATGTTGGGAGAAAGGGATGACGGAGTCGAGCGATATCGGGGGAATAACAGGAGAGATAGGGATGAGCTCACTTCTTTTTCTGTGCTTAAGGAGAGAACCATCTGCAGGAGAGATTGTGACTCAGATTAGAAGCGAGGCGAGGCTTCGGTGGAGAGGATTACGGCGGCGAAACAGAAGCAGCGCTAATAGAGGACAATCCAGCTGCCTGGAACGAGCTCTGCCACCCAACTGGGGAAAAACAGGGAAAAGACAGACAGATATTGGGAGATACAAGCTTCACACTAAAACATGCTTTAGGAGTAGTAGTTTCTAAATTGTTTTAAAGAATTTATTCTAAAATCTTTGAGACAAAGACACCATATTAGGAATGATATAAATCTGCTTTATTATTTCTTTGTATCACTGGTTTGTACTCAGAACCCCATTTTTGGTCATTTTACCTTCAGTAATGAATCACTGAAAACCATGAAAATAGAGTTTATTTGTGAAAAAGAAAAGGACAAAACATATGTATATCATTTTTTTTTTTTAAATCCAGTGACGTAAAGAATTATAGAACAGCTTAGGTTTACTTATATTTATATACCCTAAATCTGAGGTTAGAGTTCATCTATCTTTGGCTCCAAGATAACTCTAATCCTAGTTCACTAACTCGGCTGCCCAGTGAAGGGGCCAAGAAGCCCATAAGACCAATCTCTCTGACATCTGGGCCTCTGCCTTTCTCTGGGCTCCAGACAGATGTTGGATGACTGTTAAGCTCCCAGGGTTCTTAGGAGAGGAGAAGCGAAAGCTGACTATGGTTTAGCAGTACTTAAGAAAATAGCTTTGTGCCAGTCAAACATGTAAGTATAACAAAAGGTTAGAAAGGCTAACAATGCCTAATCAAACGTAAACTGAAGACATACAGAAAGAGCATGTTGATATTTCAGTATTTTGCGCCTACATAGCTTTTAGTTTTGGGGCGTTAGCATGCTAATGTTAGCTGTTACGTCAAAGGATAAGCATTACATCATATTCACTGGACAAAAGTGATATAAGCATCTGTGTAAGGGGCAGAACGGAGAAGCAGAAAAACTGATAACATTCTTTTTGTCAGCTTGGCTGTTTTTTAAACCACAGAATGACCCACTGTGTTAAAACATTTAGTCGATGTAAATGTGCTAACCCTATCAGGGATGTTTTCCTGCCTCTGCTAACTCTGGCACTCTTTGTGGGGGTTTAGATGCCTTGGTATTCAAAGTCTGTACAGATTTACGATCAGTGTTTAATTAACACATCACTGGGAGGGCACATACAAATGCAGACACAAATTCCGCAGTAAGTTACACTTATGTGTTTATTAAGCGAAACACACACAGTCATACACCCGTGTATATGTTTACTGTAATTCTTTTAGGGTATGTATTTAAACCTTTAAATGAAAAAACAAATTATATACTCAGATTTAATTATTTAATTAGTGTGGAAAGTAAAACACAGGGTTTTAGTGCTCATTAAAATTTTAAGCTAAAGCTTCTCTTCTTTGCCACAAGGGGTCGCCACAGCAGGTAGCTCCCTATGTTTAATCTCTTTTCACTTCCTGATCCTGTTCTGAAGGAATGCACACTAATAGTAGTGCTTGTATTCATATACAAGTATTGGTAATAGTGCTTTTTCAACAATTACCTAATCAAATTTCTCTGCAGTAAATCTGCATGATCATAAACTCAGTTATCTGGCATTCATTGCTTCTAAGATGAACCTGTGATTATGTGACTGGTGGCTACTTCCACCACTTTCAGGCCTTGCACCAAGCATGTCCTTTACTATTGGGTCTAAGCCTGGCCCCTTGTAATCTTGTTTTCTGTATGTGCTCAGCAGTTTAGGTTGGAGATTTTAGCCTATAAACTTTAAAAAGTGTTTTATGAAAATACAACATTTAAGCCTAAATGTACTAAAAGTACTTTTATCTGCCCCAGCCCAGCATAACGTAGCAGGCTAAAAGATGTTGAGAGATTGCGAACCCACCCTGTTCACCCCATAATGTCCAGTTGTCTCTCTATAATGGCCATGATATAGTTTGATTGTTGGATTAAACACTTATCCCTCCCCTCAGTCTGCCTTATTGATTTTCCATATCCCTCCACCCCCCCCACACTTTCCTCTGCCCCCCTCTTAAAGGTGAGGTGGACGCGCGTCCTGATAAATGGCACAGGATTGATTCGTATTTAATTAACAATTTGCTGGAGACTCTCTCTCCCTCCTCGCTTGACTCCCCATCCCTCCCCTCTCTTTTTCTCTCTATAAGGCCTTGGACGGCTTGTGAGACATGCAATGAGGAGAGGAGAGGTGATGCATGGATAATTTATAGTCTGATCGATAAGTCCTGGCCTAACATCTCCACTACCTGGATATGAGGGCCGGAAGGGGTGTCAGGCTCCACAAACGGGGGAAAAAGGTGAATGCTCAAGAAAAAAATAAAAGGAAAGACTGCCAGACAAGAAGAACATGGTGAGAAGCTGTATAGACTTTTTTTTCAAAGACTAAAAATATAAAGTAAATGACAATCCAATATATGTTGTAAAGGAGAAATAAAAATAGAGAAATAACAATTGCAAGCTCAGACAGCTGAAGTGTCTGGTGTATCAGAAAGGAAGTACCAAAGGAAAACTTGAATTTTAACATCCTGTAGATCGAAGAGACGTGTTGATATGGCCAGGAGGCGTCAAACAGAATCATTAATGTTAATAAAGATAATCACTAATCTGGACATGAACATAACAACATATACCAGTAACTGCAAAAATTAAACACCAACCAGATAGAAGTGTACTTAATTGTTATGATGGGTGAAGCTTTTGAGTCTGTATTTATAAAAAAGACAAAAACACAAAAACTGCAGGAGCAATGTATGATTATTTACAAAGAAAGATTTCAAGAAAGATCTGATACACCAAATATATAACAGATTATTTTAGTTAAGAGGTAAAAGAGTTCGAAATGGGTTAATCATAAAACGATTACTAAGTCATCAACCTTTTATTTAGGTCCAGTTTGTTTTCATTCTTTATCTTTTGTGACAGCAGATTTGATATCTTCAGGTGTTGGTGCGTTGGGTAAATCTAAAAAGGTGTTCTATGGTGTCTCCAACAGTGTATTGTGATAATCTGACATTTTTGTTGCCTCAATTTATCCACCCACTGAATAACTAAATTGTCCAAACAGCCTCCAGTCTATGCCAAATCCATTGGTGCTGTTGCTCTGTCACTCCTCCATTAGGGGGTGACACTGAGTGCACATTCTTTTTCGTTTCTCATCAGCTCTCCATGCACAGTCCTGAAAAGAAAAAGGAAAAAACAACAACATAACAAACCCTCCTTAAGCTAATTTTAAAAACCCATCTTTGTCATGAAACCCTAAGTATAAAGCAGACAGACTAATGTGTGGCAGAAGTGTTTGCATGACTCAGGAAAGGGAGGAAAATTATTTACAAAAAACACCCCCAAAAATCCACGACCAAGGTGAGAAAAAAGGCAATTAGCTAGTGCTGCTGCCCCCACGCTTAGGATAACTGGCTCTGGCACTGGAACCAACCCCTCTCCAGTCCCACACACACAAACGCACACACACAGGAGCACAAGATGGGCCGCTGAGTGGGCACCATGTGTGATGAAAACACAGCATTTACAGCCCCCCACATAAAAGTGTTTTATCACATATCTTGTAATGCAACACATTAAGGGCTGCTGTTGTTATTCCCAGCAAGGTCATTTTTATCTCCTTCCCCGCCCGCAACCCTGGATCTTTGCAGTCTATCTCCCTCTCTGTCCCCTTGTTGCTGTTCTTAACACGGTAACTGCGACGCACGGCGCTGTTATTATACCCATAAAGGTGTGAACATGGGGAAAATATACACATGGAGCAATGGCAGAGGGCTGCACATTGACAAGGTTATCTGGAGCAGTGGTTTAACTGGGTGCCCGTGTTTGTGTACTTGTCTGATTCTCCCCCCATCCTCCTTTGGTTCAGCTGATATGCACAGTCCAGTGCTGGAGACACACACGCGACATGTGTGTGTGCAAAATCTGCACTCTGTGTGTGTAATCATTTGTGGGTGCTGTCTTCTGTGTCGCCGCTGAACTGCTTTTGAGCTTATCTTTGGATTATTATTGTGCCAGACCTACTTTTACCTTCCATCACTATTTTTGATCTTTCTTTTGTTCAGATTTTTCATACAGTCATCATCTTAATGAACGCGTATATATATTTTTTTATTATTGTTATTACTATTCCCTCCCTTCCAAATTTAAGTCCGCTGGCTTTTCTGGTAATCTCATCAGTTCGGCCTCACCCCCCTAACCCAAAACACTCCTTCAGCTTCAGCAGTAATAAAAGAAAAAGCATAATCCTGTGTTTAGAAATATGAGATTTACTTGTTGGAATCTGGCGAGCCATGTTGGATTAAGAAGGGTCTGGGCTGTGCCCCCCTGGTGATCATGCCTCTGGATGGATGGAGAGGCTAGTGAGGCCTTCGAATTTAAAGTCTTTTAAATATTTCTTTAATTATAGTTCAACTCCTGTGGGCCAAAAAATGTGCATAATTTTGGCTAAAAAATACAAATGCACCCCTTCTGTACCCCATGTCATTAATAAAAGGAGACAGTCAACACACACCAGACAGATGCGTCTTTGATTTCTTTCCTCGTGCACGTGTGTGTGTGTAAGTCTTTAAAAGAGAAAGTGTGTGTGTGTTCATGTTATTTATGGCTCCCTGGATTTGAGATGATAGAATTGGAAATTGGGGTGCTTTTTAATTTTTTTCCCCTTCTGCCTTTTTCCCCCCACCCGTTCTTTACTGCACACTGCTCATTTATTTAATACCCTCTAAAATGTAAATCCGTATGCACACATGCATCCCGGACAAAACCCCCGATGTGAATTTTATGTAAAACTTACCCATAACTCTCGCCTTCGATGTAACGTATGGCTCTGTTTAATTTCATTACGTAAAAGGGTTTTTTGTTTGTTGGAGAGCGAGGTGTAAGTGTGTGTGTGTGTGTGTGGCGGCACGCATGTGGACGTGTGGATGAGGTTTAGGATTAGAAGAAGAAGTGATTATTAGCAACGCCGTATGTTTGTTTGCGCCCTGCCTGCGCGTACTTTACAGGGTCGAGGGTGAATGTGTGTCAGCATCAAGATCTCGGAAATGCAAAGTGGACAGAGGCATTAAATAAAGAGGAGAGCTTTTCATTGGCATTAGAATAATCCAAGCAGGGTTTTTGTTTGGAGAGTTTTTCCTTGCGCCCCATTTACATATGAGGCCGAATCATAAAGGTCAAACACCAATAATTTCTAATACCCTAAGTAATGTGAAATATGTGGTATGACCTCAGCTGCGATAAACCTTCCGAGAAACATAAGTGAAGATTAGAAATGTGGTTTATTTTGTTAAGTACGTTTTGTTATGGGATTTAAAAATACCATTTCGAAATGCAGAGAACTGCATGCAATCAGAGTGTTGTGTGTTTTGTAGAATGGCATATTTTTAGTCTCGTTTAACATGGCTGTGTTTACTTTAATAATGATTTCATACACCGCATACATGTGTTTTCTGTGTTTAATCCTCTGTATTTGTTTTTATTTGTCATGTACAGAATGTCACAGTGAAGCAAAGATGCAAATAGCATCCAAAGAAGAATGTGCTTTCAAGAAAGCTGCATGAAATTCAAGCTTTTGTAAGGTCATTATTAATAAAAATTAGGAAAACTTGTGTGTAGATAAGTTCGATTAATGAATCCTTCAGAATTTACCAGCGGGTGTTTATCATGCCTGCCCCTGTGGGTGCATCTTATTATCTCCTTATGCTATTCTGCTTCTCACATGCGGGCCTTTTATTCAATTAGTGGAATTAGAGTATGAAGGGGAAACAGCAGTTTAACCCTTTCTTACATTGTTAGATTAAAGTTTTTGTTAAAACCTGCTCATTTTGCACCTTTAAAAAAAACACTCTGCTTTTGTGCCCTTTATGTTTCATTATGGCATTTAAAAATACCATTTCAATGTCACCAGCTTGCGTAAGGACAAAACCCACCGCACAAACATCAGTTCTGAACCTTTTCTTTTATTAATAAAAAGCCAATCTATAATGTGGAAATCATGCTCTGCTGGTATTGATCGAGGTTGCCGGGTTAGTGCGCTGTGTGGCAGCGAGACCAAGAGTGTATTTGTACATAAATATTTGTGGGGTGTGTGTGTTTTATGCGTCTCTTACTGTGTGTGTAACCTGTACCAGACACTTCAGTCTATTGGATTGAGATTCATTTGCTATTTAAGGGTCAGGGTTTAGGCCGTGTGTGCGTTGCATGCCTCGCTGATCAATACTATTGCCACACATCCTGCCTGACCCTGGCATTTTGTCACAGTAAATCCCCAAGATCCCTTTTCTCCTGTTCACCCCGGCCTCTCCCCCCTCCTGCCTTTTTTTGCTTCTTAAGTCATTTAAAAAAGTGATGGACTCAAGGGGGAGCACTTTGAAAGATCTAAATACATTTAATGTAGCAGGGGATGGCTGTTTGATGGGTAACGCTCAAGATTCAAGTGATGGCCTTCTCTCTGGAGGGATGCACCACCGAAGAGATTTTTGAGTACGTCATTTTGTGATGACTTGGTTTATTTGATGTGAAAGCTTGGCCGGTTGATGCTGGAATCAATTGCACAATGAGCATTATTTATTTATTTCTTTGAACCTGTTTGTACAAGAAGATTTTTAGTTTTTCAACTGATATGCAAAAAAATCCATGACTAAAATCACTAAAACCATTTCCTATAACAATTCATCCATATCCTGGCCAAAGATTGACCAAAACGAACCAAATATAATTTTTGGAATAATGAAACCAGAGCTCTAAGTTTTATATACTACATACTGGTGTATAGATTTAAGAAAGTACTGTTAGTATTTTCACTTTTTTTTTAAAATCAGTGTGTAAAACCATCATAGAAGTCTATGCAGATGGATATAGACAAACAAACACAAGTATGTGTCCTTCAGACATCCTTAGGCATCCGTCTTATTCTATGCAAAATGCAAAGAAGATGCCCTTTCACCTCTCATCTCGCTGCTCTACATGCTTTTCTCCTTCCATCTCCCTTTTCTTCCTTCCCTACACCCTACCTTGGTGGCAGCCGTCACACTGCACAGACGTGTGTGCCTGTCCGCTTTGATATAGTGGCATAAGGTTTTCCTGATGACCAAGGTCAGGGACAAACAATCTATTCAATCCACTCATTATTATTAGTGGTATAAATAAATTTGCTTGGAAGACTGCTCCTTGAACTTTGAACCCTTACCCTCGGTTGAAATTTATCTTTCCACCGTTTTTCCCTGTTGCTTGGTGATGAAAGGTGTCTTTTCCTCAGCCTCTTTATCTCCCAGTATTCTGTGGTCTCTGCTCCACATTGGCAACAAATCCATTAGCTGAATGAGATGAATAATCCAACTCTGCATATGCAATATTCAAAGGTAATGTTTTTAGACTAGAGTTAAAAAATAAAAAATAAATTATGTATACATATGAATATGTATATGTATATATATATATATATATATATATATATATATATATATATATATATATATATAATTTACTCTAAACCTAAATAAGTTGACAGAACCTAAAAAATAAAGCTGTTTTATTTGTCTAAGCTGATGAATCATAAATAAACAATTATCTCCAAAACATAAGTGTTTGGATTTTGTGCTAGATGTACTTTTTGACTTGTGTTTATTTATAGTATAACTAATAGCAATGTAACCTAACAGTGTAGAACTGTAATTCCAATATTTGAGCAGCTATCACTTACCCAAATTAAATAATACAATTATCTATCTCATTGTTTATTTGTTTTTTATGAAACTGCAGTATTCATCAACAATTCAGCAACCCACTGCACTCATGTTGTCACAATTATTTTAAAATTTAGGTTAATGTAACAACTTGGGCAACTTAACTGTTATTATGTTGAGTTCAACTTAACTGAACTCAACATAATAACTTATCATTTGCAGATGCAACACACTAGCTTTCCCAAAAGGCCTGCATACGAAACACTACAAAGTATTTTATCAAAAGGTTACAGGAATGGTCCTCTAAAATTAGGGAATTTTACTGTTTCAAACTCAGGACATTATGATAAAACTCCACCAAAAGTTTCATCCTTGTGGATGAAGTCACAGTGCACAGCACGTGAATATTGAAAAAATGATGAGTCTGAGCAAATCTGGCTCATTATCTTACTTCCTGGTTTTTTCCCCAGGATGTAAAAATTGCTTGGTTGTAGCCAGCAACAGAGCAGCAGTGCAAGTACCGAGAACAGGACTTACAGCGAAATATAGCATGCTGGAAACTGTCTAAACTAGGCCAAGAGAATGACCGTGAAGGGGTGATCAGCCAAATTTAAATCAGTTAAGCTTTTTGATTTTTAAAGGCCTGGTCCTGGAACTTTTTGTTTACACCTTTGCCCTTTTAGGTGGAAGTGTGTCTGCTATAATCTGAATTTAAATGATAAAAAACAGCCCCCAAAATAATACAAAAAAAAGAAGAACAACAGACTGTATATAAAAGATGGCTGTAGCAGATGGTGCCTTACACCTGGAATCATTCCTGTAACCAGCAAAACTGGTTGCAAACTGTACAGACAGTCGGTCTGTACACTCAAATTAATAGACAAATTAATAGAATAAAAGGTCAAAACTACAGTGCTTATCAAATGTATTATTCCATCTGTCACAAAAAAGAAGAAAAGATAGGATTTTTCTACCCAAATTTGAGCGTGCACCCTGGATTATTCTGAGAAGTCAGAAATTAATCAGACATAACATTCAACCACTAAAACTAATTTTTCAAATGAACATATGTAATCTGGTATCTTAATCACAAAAATAATAATGTTTTTTGCTATTAATTCTGCTTATTTTTGTAAAACGGTACATTTGAAAATTTATGAATTTAAATCAATCATAAAAGCAATAATGATACTTATTTATGTATGTATGTATTTACGTATTTATTATTTTACGATAAAAAATATCTTCAATTAAAGAGCTTTTGCATATTGGTGGATTAACCTTTGCAGAAACATATAAAATTGGTTTTGATAATTACCAATAATTCAGTTCAATTCAATTTAAATTTATTTTATTTATACAGCACCAAATCACAGCAAAAGACACCTCAAGGCGCTTTATATTGCAATGTAGACCCTACATTAATACATACAGAGAAAACCCCAACAATCATATGACCCCCTATGAGCAAGCACTTTGGCGCCAGTGGGAAGGAAAAACTCCCTTTTAACAGGAAGAAACCTCCGGTAGTACCAGGCTCAGGGAGGGGCGGCCATCTGCCATGACCGGTCGGGGTGAGAGACTGTTTTACCAAAAATAAATAGTGTTAATTTAAGGCAGATGTAGCATAAACCTTGGTTGATAGTTGAATAAATTTGTTAAGCACTGTTTATCACAAACCAGGTTGGTATAGAAGTGCCACGAACTTGATGAACACTTTTCTGACGAGGTCATATTATCAGTCACTGGCTTCACATCTGAATATATCGACTGAATATATCATGATGTTCATTTTGTGAATAACATCATGTGTATATAAATAAGGAGAATATGCTTTAAGTGGAATTACCTTCCACCTGACAAGTTCCATGCAGTTTCCCTTTGTTTCTCAGTCAGCTCGACCCATGGCTCATCAAATTTGTTTTCAAAAAGATTAAGAAAGCATGTCCATGTGTTGTATGGAGTATATAAATAAAAGGTCACAGGAATGCTAAATATTTAGCTTAGTAGATTTTTTCAGTAAAATTTGCAATACTTAATGTGCCTAATTACTTTGAGCATTTGAATTTCCAGTTTTAATAAATGTTAATGAGTCTAATAACATCATACATTGACAAAAAAAACAAACAAACTTATACCTAAAACACCACAAACCCAAAACTTTTATAGTCTTCTTCAATGCCATTATAACACATACAATATTTATATGTATAATAACCTAAGTCCTCCCAACATCGACATTATAGATGCGGTAAAATCTGCAATCTGTGAAGGTGGTTAATGTAACATTATAAGACAATATATAACAACATAAAAGCTCCTTGCACGTATTCTCTTCCGTAGTGTCTATAGCGTACATCCCTCACCACGCTTTTCATTACTTTCCAACTTTCACCCCGTAAAACAAAAACCTAGATGTTTCAGAAAGGACGACATGAAGAGTTGTACACCATACTGTATTCTGCTCCTGTATTAACAATAGTTCTCCCTCTTGTCTTTGTCCCTGATCTCTCCCCTCCCTCCCTCCCTACCCCCAGAAACCAAATTATAAAATCATCGAGAGCATGATGAGATTGCTGCTCGGTTATTAATCTTCAATAAATACATCTTGACCCAAGGATTAAGTGTATGCCCTCTCCACCCCCTTGTCCTCTCCACCCACCCACCATCACCCCGCGCCACCCCCTCCACCCCAGCACACACCACCCTCACTCATCTCTCCAGAGATCCTTTGACATGAATTATGAAAAAAAAGGAAAAGAAAAACAACAGCCAAGGGCTGAGAGAAAGAGAGAGAGAGACAGGAGCTGGAACAAATGTTCCAACCTGGATTGACTATTGGGCGAATGATGGCAGCGACCTTGGAGGGGGTCGCCAGGCTCAAGTGGGATTACTTCTTCCCTCTGGGAAAGACAAATAGCATAGCTGGAGACGTGCTCAAATAGAAACCTTGGCACGCAATAAGTAAAATTTTCAGATGGTTACAACATGTATGCTATATGATATTAGAAATAAAAAAGAGAGCCTTACCTCTAATGTGTAAAACCACCACTAAACAGTACTTCTTTTTGCTAGAATGATTATGAACAACCTGTTATTGCTTTATCTTGTGATGAATATTTCTTAGCAGTTAGGCTTAATGAGGGAAGACACGACTCCTGCATTGCAATTCTGGCCACATTGATTACTTTATGCAGCACTTAACATAAACGGGCATGGTGAGTTAGGTGACTGTTAATTATAGTTAGGATTAGAAATTCTCTAAAAAAGAGAGAAAAATAACATCGATTTAGCAAATTTGCTCTTTATTCACTCTGCAACTGTCAACTGCAGTGACATTAAAGGAACTGATTGGTCAGGACCAGTCTGTCTGTAGATGGTAATAATGAAGGAATTAAGTTTTATTCATGCTGCAGGAAAAAATTAGAGATTAACAAAACAAAAAGTATGAACTAGAATATTGTGCAAAAGTCTTGAGCTACCCTTCATTTCTTTTCCAAGGAGCCAGACTTTTAAATCTTTTTGAAAGTGCAATTTTTGTTGTGCAATTTTTGTTTGGTAAGACACTTAAAACTAACCAGTGAATCATTCGAGCATAAAAAAGGCATTGAACTCAAAAGATGAATTTGTGCTGTCAATATTTAACAGATGACATGACCTGACACGGGACCTGAGAGATGCATCTGGCCCTTCATCCATCTACGTTAAGCATCATCAGAAATGATCTTAGTGGAAGGGTGGCTGTCAACAAGCTATTCATGAGGAGAGGAACAGGGAGAAAAGGCTGAGGGATGTCAAATTTCTCAAGAACTGAAAAAAACAGTGGCAACAGGTCGTATGGAGCAATGCATCCAGATTTTAAATATGTGGTTCAAATCTTCATCAGTGTGTACGTCATTAATATGATGAAATCATAAATTGGATTTTGATCCACCATGCAGTACGCAGTGGAAAGTATTTGGATTCATTTTTTGCACAAACACACTGTCAATGGAGTAAAGGCATACCTGAATAGAAAAACTTGGCCTCCCCAGTGCTCAGACCTCAACATTATTGAAGCAGCGTGGGAACCTTTTTGACAGAGAACAGAAAGAAAAAAAAGGAAGCCAACATTTATAGAAGTGCTTTGAATGCCTTCAAGAAGCCTGGAGAATTATTCCTGAAGGTGGTTATACCAAATACTTTCAGGCTTGTTCGAAGTTCACACACTTCTGTTTTTGCCTCATATAGTCTTTGTGTGTATGTTTGCAGCAGGGTCAAGCTGTATCTGTAGCATAGCTCTCCATATGTATAAACACATAAAGAGTTTAATTGGGAGTTACATGCTGCAGTATTTCTTTACATATTTTTTATACTTTGAGTGACATATGAATCAAATAAATAATAGAAAAACTTTATATTCTTCAGATAGAACCAGGCAGACACTTTCCCTGAACCGAGGAGCCATCTCCTGGCCGTAGCTTTAAGACAAGAGACTTATTTCTGTTTGAACGCACAAGTGTATATTTTTATTTTTGGTGAAACAAATCATGATGTTTTTAATCTCTCTCCCCCCACCCCCCCACCCCTCTTTGCAGCTCAATATTAAAACACTAAAGAGCAAACATTCAGGGCTTGCCCTCCTTGTCTCTTCACCCCTCCCTTCTTTTCATGCAGGCAACTAAAACTGTGTAAGACTTAAGTGGTTCAGCTACCCTCTCTCTCATTTGCCACTTTAAATGCTGGCTTCAAAATCAACAATTATACTAAGTGATTTGTCACCTTATACAGCGAGCGAGCAGGCTCTAAAAACATCTGTACTGAAAAGATCCTCTGTCATGGCTGTTGTAGACATGTTGCGGCTGTTTTTCTGTCATCTTTGGGCTTTCCATGTTCTCTATGCAGGAATTGTATGTCTCCCATCCCTGGCTGGCTTCTCTCCTATCTGCAGTGCCACTAAGAGGTGACAGCTGAGCAATGGCCTTTCGCGGGCAAAGCAATAATTGAAAAGTGTGATGGCTGGCTGCTGGTGTAGCGACCATCTGTGAGTCTGAGTGGTTTTGGTGCGTGTTGCACTCGTGGGTGGGGAGGTCGAGGGTTATGCGAGAGCCAGACAGCCTCCCCTAGGGAGCTGTTAACACCTCATAGAAGCCAAAAGGCTCGAAGTATGCCCTTTGCAGAGCCAAAGCTCCTAATGAGAAAGAAGGTGATTATCCCACTGTGATAATCATATAAGCACGTGCTGCGATGAATCCTGACAACAGTACTAATGAGGCAAAACCCAGCAGAAATATGGTTAAAGCATCACTATTTCCAGTTTGCAAACAAAGTTTTTCATGGGCTAAATTATCCCTGTTCAACTGGGAGAATTTGACTGGGATACTTGCAGATGGAAAATTTATTACCCAGGAAAACAATTAATGCTGAAATGATTACACAGCTGATGCACAGAAAATGAATTCCATCTACGTTTGATAATTATTTATTTTTTTCCATAAATCACAAACAGTTTGTTTGTCTTTTTAAATACTTCAACTATTTCTTATTAATTCTGACTTTTTTGGTCCACTCTGAGCTGCAACTTAATACTTAATACTGAAAAACAAAAAGACCGACCTGTGATTCTATTCCTAAACGAGATGGCCTTTTATTGGTTGATGTTAAATATCACTGCATTCATATGCAGCTGTAAAACCAGTGTGAAGGATGATGCGTTAACAAACACAACACATGAAAATCAGTATGTGTCTCATGCACACGCTCCCGGGTTAATGCCTGTATGAAGTGCTTTGATGATTGCATTAAAGATGACAAATACCTATATGCCAGCACTGAGAGGAAGAGCTGAGTGATACATTAGCCAATACATTTCTAATATGAACGCTCCTGAATGCATTTCAGTCAGCCATTGCAGACAGATTACTAGATATTGCATTCCTGTCTAATAATAAAATGAAGAAATAATTATGCAGCTTGCGGGTAATGGGGAGGTGGAGCAGTGATGGATTTGATTAAAGTTGTCAGAGAAAACACACGCTAATGACTGTGTTGATTAGTTACATTGCTCTAGTGCTGCTGCTGGTGCCATTAATCTGCAGTATAAACAAAAGTATCATGCTGGTCTGTGCTGTGCTTGCAGTTTGTTTGCTTGTGTGTGTGTCTACCATCATGGAGACACTTTCTATTTTTTTATACTATCCAGTCAAACACAAAGTTTTTTTGTGTGCCTGTTATTTGGGGATAGTGCATATTTTAATTCGACAAATATAGTTAAAAGTATTATATTGAAAAAAAATCCTTTTTAATTTCATTCCTTACCTACCGTTTATTTCCCAGCACTTTTTCCTTTCCTATTTTCTGCCTCCTCAAAACTAAAGAGCCCTTCCCACTGCAGGACCTTATTCAATTAACACATTGCCTTAATTGATTGATATCTGTACCACAGATAATCCCCTGTGCTCCTCCTCTCTCCCCCTCACTCCTTCATCTCCCCCCTCTTCTGAGATCCCAAAATGAAAAAGAGCACACTGCCTCTCCCATGCATACATTCACACACACACACACACACACACACACACACACACACACACACACACACACACACACACACACACACACACACACACACACACACACACACACACACACACACACAGCCAGCCAGGCCTCCGTTGCTGCTCCATTAGGTCTGAATTGTAGTTGTGATGTGTGGGACCCAGGGGAGGTGTTATTGTCAGCCCTGATTTACTCAGCACCATCTGACATGGGGCTGGGGGGCCTGTGTGTGTGTGTGTGTGTGTGAGGCCGTGTATGAGAGACAACAGGCGTTCTGCCAGGCTTAGAGTCCTTCACAGAAAGGACTGTTAAAAGCAACAGTTTAACAGTAACCACAAAGCGATGGGCAGCCTTAAACCTCATCAGGATTTCATATTCTACACCTTGTAATTTATATTTTACGAGTGTTACGCTGCCAACGCTGGTGGCTTCAAGAGAAAATGCATTATATTTATAAATTTATTTCTTCCTCCAATTAACAATCATTGGTGAAAAAAATGTTTATTATATTTATTTGAATTGAGATAAAATAAATAAAAAGGTCTGAAATTGGGAGAAACATGACTCATCCAATCACAAATGGTTTTCATAGTATATAATACTATATGCAACATTTTTGTTTGTTTGCTTTTTCCTGTTTCCCACTGCAGTGAATATCAGGTAAAAAAAAAAAGGTTCACTCCCTGATGATCTCTTATACTAGACAAGTGTGATGTTCTCATTTTAAAAAACAATTTCCATTGAAAGAATGGTGCGAACAATTTAATAAACTAAATGGTGAATGGAAAAAAAAGGAGAAAACGAGGCTAGTTTGTTGATATTTACTCCGGTAAGTGGAGGTGTGGTTGCAGTGCTTTAGAGAAAGAGCAACACACAAATAATGTTTTGATCTGTTGTTAGATAATTTTTTTTTCTTGTTTATGACTGTGAACTGGCAGTCATAAAACGGTATCTACATTTCATTTGTAAGTGTAATTATAACTCATTGTAACTGAAAGTTCTGTAAAGCATTGAAAAAGCCATGAAAATAACAATTATAATGTGCATTATGTTATAATGTAATTTACAGAATTAACTTACGTCTTGGTTTTATAAATTTTATTTTAGAGACGTGATAAAAATAAACATTATTTAAGGATGTATTTGGGCTATTTGCTGTGATATCAGAAATTAGAAGAAAAGACTGAAGCATCATTGACAGTCTCATAAACTGAAGTTGGCTAACATAGCATAGTGTAAAGGCTGTAAGCAGGAGAAACTGGTTAAGAGAAAATCCACATCAAACAATAATTTGACGTTTTTACATTTTTTTTTTTGTATGATGATGAAAAAACCCTAAAACAAAAAAACATATATAACGCTGCAATAATAAGCTTTAAATGCAGTGAATAGCAGATGTTTTTAAACCAACTGCACTGTTTCTTTTGGTTTTCATTCTTTATGCTGGACTAGTTATGTCCTGTTTGTAGCTTCAAATGCAACAGCAGACAGAAATGAGAGGGGCATTTAATTTCTTGTTGGATGCTCATCTTAAAAATTGAAACATTTAAGAAGAACTTTTTAAAAATGTTGATTATTTACATACCTGCAGACTTTGAAATAAAATAATTTGTTATTTATGATGAGATTTTAACTGTTATAAAAATGGGTTAAGATGCTTTTATTCCCCTCCCTATTCTTTCTTTTTTTTTTTTTTTGGCAAAAATGTAGCTGCTTTTTATAGAAATCCTGTACACAAGTCAAAAATCATGCAATCTTCAACTGCTTTTAATTGTGTACAATACAACAACAATCCTACTGATTCACACAATTAAGTATAGTTTGGTTTTCCTAATTAATTTTGATTTAATTATTGTTCTTTCTGTCTCAGTCATATTCTTCCTTAAATTGCGTGCAACCTATGTACACTCCACTGTATCACGTTACATGTTTCCCCACCTACTTCTATTTCCTCTGAATTTTCCCACCATTTACTTACTTGTTACGCTCTTCATTCAACTTAAGTTGTTGAATCGTTACACCTCATTAGAATACGCTTTCCTTAGCAAGTCCTGTACAACCCATTTGACAAATTGCATAAACGACCCTAATCTAATTTTTCACTCAGAAAATAGTGAATTTCCAACTCAATCTGAAAGAGTGGGGTGATATAATCCCAGTTATTTGCTTAGAGGAGTTCACCCCATGGTCACCAAAATCTCACACCTGCAGAGTGACAGCTGAGAAGTGAAGGTAAAAGAAAGGAAGAAAATGTAATGGGGCCAAGAAATTCAAAGAACTTCCTAGAGTGTAAATGCATGAAGCTATAGCACAGGTGCCACGTTAGTGCACTCATTAACACCTTTCGTTTAAGCAAAGTCTGCAACAAATAAGCCTTTCTAACCCAAATGCAAACAACCCGGTAAACTGACCGAGCCTTTGACTGTTCACTCTCACCCCCTTACTCTCTTTTTGCCAAACACTCTCTGGGTCAGGTTACACACCTGGGATGCAACAATGATACCTGCCTCTCAGCTGGAAGGATTCAGCTCTGGTGTTCCTTCCCTTGTTGTTGGAACCTGAGGAGCAGATCAAGCAGCCATTAGCGGCGGAGGAAGTTGGAGGTTATACTTCAAAACAAAAGAAGGGTATGAAGACAGCTGGCTGTTGTCCTCGTGCATGTCAAATTTTACAAATCTGCATAAAGACACGCACAATGATGCACAAGACTCAGATTCAGTCTCTATGCATGCAGCAGTATTTACTTTGACTGCATTATCCGAAAATGGACAGAATGCAAATATTTTACATTTTGCTTGGTAGTTTAACCTTTTTCACCGGCTCTTTTAGTGTAGCGAATAACAATGTTTTAAGCAAAACTACATGATGTAGCATAAAATGGAAAAATAAAATGAAAAAAAAAAAAGTTTTCAAAGGTGTCCATAAGTGTATTGCTTCCATTGTGGTTTATTGATCTACATATTTAGGATGCTTGAAGTGAAATTCAAACAGGTAAAGCAAAATGGCTTTACCCGCTAATGGCTTATAGATAGTGAGCACAAATATCAATACAAAAAAAAAAAAAAAAAAAAAAAAAAAAACTACAGAAAGCATAAAGATTTAAAACCTGTATGATGCAAAGGTGTTTCCATGCGTATGTATCACAAGCCCTTATAGAAGGAAACACATAAACAAGGAACCGCACACATATACACTCACATGCACGCACACATTTACTGTTTAATCTATTTAATTGAATCTGACTTTGAATAACTAAACAAATGAGGAAATTCACAAGGGGCACTTGATCCCTTCTTGGATAATGGATTGGAGATTCCTTTCCCATAGGGACATTTGGGCAAACAAGACCCAGTAATCTCTGAATTGATGGGTTGACTGCATCAAATTTCTTCACTAAAGAGCTGTTGAACCCCTGATACAGTGTTGGTAGTTAGCCAGATACTCAATTTGCAGACACAGGCAGAACTGCAGGCTTGCTCTGGTTTCACAGTCAGTGTGGCGATATGTACTATAGATATGCAAGATAAAAACCGCTGCAGGTAAGATGAATAAAGGGTGACTGCGTTGTTTGTTGGTTTTTGTTTCCCTGTTTTAACAATAACTTTTCAAGTGCTAAAAATAACCTAAAATGTAACAATAAAATTTCATCTTCAGTTTTCTTCCAAATAACCTCTTTGAACACTTTACTCAATTACTTTTATGAGCGCTCATTACTCTCGTTGTCTCATAAGGTATGGTGCACTGTTTTGTACAGCAACCAAAAAGGACTGAATCCCATTTTGATTTAGGTGACAAATTTATTAAAGTCCTGCCATTTAATTAGGAATCATCATCATCATCATTATCAGACAGAATAAATAAGACATAAAACAGTTTTTTTCCCACATAAACAAACATATACATCAGACCCCGAGTACTACAGTTCTTCCTTGGGGTGGTTTCCAGTAGAATGAAACGAACAAGTTACATCTGAGAACACACAAATGCATAGAAGTAATTGGATCCCTAGGTACCATTTAAGACAACATCTACAAGTTTTGCCTATATCCCTGTTCAAGAATGTACAAAGTCCTCATATGCGGGTTCTTATTCATGTCCAAGACGGGGTTTGTATAAAAATAAAGTCTCCACAATGATAAACCATTATATATATTTATATAGACATTTGGCAACAACCAGACATTTAAAGACTTTGAATGTTGAACTGAGTTCTGCACCTACCGCACTTTAGTTGACAAAGAGCAGTGGGTGGAGAGGGAGAGTTGGTAAAGCAAACAAAAGGTTGATGTCTAAACTTTCTGTGAGTGTGTGTGTGGTCTCTATATTGTTCTTAAAGAGCTTATAGTGGTGTCTGAAAATGGAGAATTTTTGAAAAACTCCTTACTTTGCATACAGTATTACTACTGAAGGATAATTGTTAGGCCAAGTCCTTAAAATGAGGAGCATTGTCTTCCTTACTTTCATTCAGATAACACACACCGAATGAACCTGTCAATCAGCTATTGATGTGATCCAGGGACAGCAATCTGCTTCCTTTCCTTACACAATCACAGCCCTGTGAGACTATTTTCCAACTCTTAAAATCCAACCGAAGACACAAAAAATGCAGAAAAAAGCTCAAACTTCTTATTGTTGACCAATCAAAACTGCCCATGGTCCACTTCATCTAACCAGGAGGCAGGACTGGCTGGAAAATCTGGGTATCCGCCGCTGCTGCCGGTGGAGAGGTCTGAGCTGGGGCCGTTAGCTGCCCCCATGGAAACCCTCACAGCAGGGTTGATCCCAGGACCGCTGCCTTGGGCCATGATAGAAAGGGCAGAGTCAGGGTAGACCAGGTTGGAGATGAGAGGCTGGTGTCTTGGTAGTGCCTGAAGTGACCCCGGTGACTGAGGAAGGCTGTAGGGGCTGTTGGAGCGCATGTCGTGGAACTGGTCTTGAGAGGGGAGGACGCCGTGCTCAAGGGGGAAAGAGTTGTGGTTGTTGCCCGCTTGGCGGCCTCCCATAGCTGGAGAGGACTCGCTCAGGCTGCTGTAAATGCCGTTAGTGTGGCCAAGCTCTGACATTGGTGGTTCATCTGTCAAACAAGGATAAAGATAAAGGAATAATTAAGATAATTAAGATTACAAGAGTAATAAAAATTTGCAGAAATGTTTGCAAAAAATGAATTTCAATAGAGCTGATGCAGTGTGTTCAAGTCAAGTAAAGCTGCACAAATGGGACTTCGCAAACCCATTTTCCTGATTCAAGTAACTTCCTCACATTATTAGCTTGGTGAACTAATTATTAACCCTTCCTTGAATATAATAATATACTAAACCCAGAGAAAAATATGAAACGAGAGAATATGCTGTCGCAGCTCAGCAAAAACCATAAGTGGCTTGGGGAGGTTATCAGAGCAGCTTGGGCTGCCAGCTTCCAGTTAGCTAATGTGTTTGTTTTCCAGTTACAACAATTCATCATAAACATCCAGTCAACAAAGTACTTTCTGCAAGACGAAATTTTGCTGCAGCACTTTGTGATGTGCCTGGAATATCAGACACTAAATTCTTATTTGAATATCGTCACAGCTTCATGTATCGAAACGTGAAAGGAAACTTGGAAAAGCAGATTTTTGCTCTAAGTAAGCAACTAAGCAAAGTTTATTTAAAAAGTGCTTTTCACAGACACATAGTCACAAAGCAGAGCAAAGTAATAAAAAAAACTATGAATAATCATCACAGAAATATAATAGAAATTTCAAACAGAATAAAAAATATAAAAACCGATGATAAAAATACTATTTTATTTTATCATCTGTTTTTTTTGTAAATAGCATTTACAAAAGAAAGCCAAGTTAAACAGAAATGTGTTCAACTGCTTTTTAAAGGAGTCAGCTAAATGTAGCTGGAGCGGTAGATCTGGTGTCATTGTGTGAAAAGCTCTGGAACTATAGTCTTCAATCTGATCACAGGAAAAATTAATTTGAGCCTGTCATCACTTTCCACCGCCTATCAATATTCCACGGTTCAACAATAACGATGGGTCTATTCAGTTTCCCTGCTATATGAGATCATGTAAAAGATGGTTTAGCACTGCTATAAATAAATAGAATACATTATTATAAATGTTACTCTTTATATACTTGCTCATGTGAAAACATATCATAGTAGGAAGGCAACAAGTGCATCTAATGAATTTAATTATGTGCATGCTGGCTCACCTTTATGGCAGTTACACTTAAAGTGAAGGAGCCATCTTTATGTTAGTAGTAGCAGCTGTGCTTTTCTTAGGACACATGTCAAAGAGGCTGTCTCATCTCTCAGTAATAGCATTGTTGACTCTACCTGTGAAGGACACCTCTGCATCACTGTCCATGCCTTCCTCCTGGATGCTGTCCTTGTCAGATTTGGAGCTACCCCGTGACCTCTTCATATTGCGAAAGTACTGCCCCCATCTTTGGCGCCCGGCGTCTTTCTTCAGCCTTTTTTCTTTAGCTCGCCTGTTCTGAAACCACACCTGCAGGGTTAAAAAAGAAGAAGACATTTTTTTTAGTCAAAGTTGTGATACTTCATGATAAATCATTAGATACAAATACAGTGTCTGACTGATTAAACTAATCAAAACATTTTCAGCTTGTTTTGTTTCTATAATTTATTTAACTTTCTCAGTGTAAAAGACTTTAAACAAGTAGACACTTTTTTTCATCGTTATGACTTCTAAAGAAGTCAAAGTCTCCTACATCTGATGTCCTCAGCTCCTTACGTGATGCACATACTATGCTTTAAAGCATTAAAGCAAAATGAATGTTCAGGGACTGTCCGGACACTACTTCACGCCCACTTCAGCTCAAGTGAGAGACTTGAGCAGTGACACCGAACAGTAATCCTGTTTGGTGTCACTGCTAGTGTCCCCTGCATCAGATTTATCATGCATTTAATTAACTTCATGACAGCTACAAGTCGTCCTCAACTTAGAGCAGACAGGTTATCTCGCCGCTGACTTCGAATATTTGAAATTTTGTGGCTTTGCTTTTGATCAGCTCAAACTCTGGCTCACAGACAGCAGTATATGTGCAGCTGGTAGTCTTAATTTGTCTGTAATCTCAGTGCCTTGTGGTGTCTGTGAAGTCTGATACTAAATGCAAAACTTCTTTTTTCCCATTCATTTTATCTTGCACACAAAATATATTCATTTCAGCCACGAGCACAGAAAGCAGTTTTACATTCTTGTTAATGATATTCCGCCCTGAGTGAACCCTCTTCACCCCTTCGCTTTCACTGAATAATGAAGAGCATTTTAGTGGCTTCTGTCTCTACTTTTGTCCTTGCAAATAAAACAATATATATGACCACCACCCAGCAACCAGGATGAGGCTCTTCAGCAGCAGACAATATGCGAGGGGCCCTCTTAGCATTGTTAACGAGCTTGCACTTAAACCGTGCTGACGTTCAGTCGGACTTTATTTTACTCCATCTAGCCGTAAATCCGCCCCCCCACGCCACCCAGCAGGCACCCACACATACACGCACTTCGTACAGTACACTTGTGTCAGGTCAGCCACAATTGTCCCTTGATAATGAAGTCAGGACACTAATGGAATAGCCTTTAATGGATAATAATGTACTCTACCTGCACAACCCGCATATCCAGGCCCGTCTCCGATGACAGCTGCTCCCGCACGTGGCGGGCTGGTTTGGGAGAGTTATTGTAAGCGTTCTTCAGTGTCTCTAACTGTTTCGCAGTGATGGTCGTTCGTGGCCTTTTTGCTGTAGAATCGGCCTCTGAAAGACAAATGGACAACATACAGTGTCATCACTGGGCAGGCGTTTTTTTGAGATCCTATGTGGATCTGAAAAAGTAACAATATTTGTTACTAATATTTGTAAATGGGCAAAATATTTAAAGACAAATTCAATATTTTTACAACTGTACAACAGCTGTCAATCAATTTGCTATAAAGAAATAAGCTCCAGTCTAGTCCATCCAGCTAATTCTGTACAGACATCC
The DNA here is from genome assembly GCF_013358895.1 of Oreochromis aureus. Lineage (NCBI taxonomy): Eukaryota > Metazoa > Chordata > Actinopteri > Cichliformes > Cichlidae > Oreochromis > Oreochromis aureus. The sequence continues at coordinate 46,497,879 of NC_052948.1, read as the reverse complement.
TCAGTTGCCAACATTAAAATCTCTGACAAATATACATACTTATTACAGCAACCAACAGCACATAACCTGCATAACATCCTGTCTCCTAATTTTACGTAAATGGATAAATTCACTAAACCCTAAATCTGGATCCCTGTGCATAACTGCATCATGTCTGCACATCTGTTTGCCAGCACAGCAAAATACAAAGCCATCATCCAAATGGATGCTGCCCAAGTAATTGCACCCTGTCATTAGTAAAATAAACGTGTGTGTTTTTGGTGAAAACTTGTGTTCACTCACTGCATAAATCAGCACAGTAAATTCAAACAAACAGATGGGGAGATAAAAATCGGCCATGCCCACTCTGCCCTATCACGAATGAGCCTGCTGGGACTCTCAATAATATGAGGTAAAGCAGAGCACTGATACAAAACAGAGTATCTGGTGAACGTGTTTTAGGCTGTCGGCCTGCGCCACGTTATATCATTTCAATGACTACAAGTCAGCTGTTCTTTTCAAACCAGTATAAACACTGCATCTAACACTAAAGCTCAAATTAATCAGAGCCCCGCGATGTAGAAAGGCCTATTAAACTATATTCCTCGGTTAAAGCAATGGGGTTTTTTGGGTTAAACAGCTATAATTGCAAACTTTTACTCTGAAACAGCTTTAGTGGTCTTGAAGCATGTTTAATTTTACTTATGGACTTTAAAAAAACAAAAACAAAAACTATCATGTAAGGGAATTCTTTTAAATTTATACACATGAATAAACGTTAGAAACTATTCCTACAAAAAATAATAAGTGGAATGTCAATTTGCAGCATTTGCAATGTAAAATTTATCCATGCAGACATGTATATATTGCAATGACTGCAGTGGAGAACAATTCCTGACGCCACTGTATATCATTCCCGTGCTGTAAATAATCCTGAACCCCGCACAAACTCATACACACGCATTCTTCTCTCACGGTCAGACATGCATGCATCTCTCTCTTACCGAGTCTCTCCGCCCACTATAATAAGAGTTATTGAAAGCTGATCCTTTCAAGTGCAGAGTGCAGATGTAATCCTCCTGACCTGCGCTTTATGCAGTTTTGTATCGATCGGTTTGGAGGCAATGATGCAATTAGCGCAGGTGGGTCAAAGTTTAAGGATGACGTCTGTCATGGCAGTTTGCTTAAAACAAGCAGACACACAAAGTACAACATGCCGGAGCCTGGAGTCTGACAAACTGATTTGCTGACCGTTTTCCGAGCTGTTGCACGTGAGGCAATCATATCTGCAGCTCACCTCTCTGCTTGGCGGTCTCGTAGTCGGCCTTGCAGACCAGCCTGCTGTCCTCCATCAGATAGTACTCGTCACCTGTCGCAAGTTGCCGCTTGCATACAATGCAGGCAAAGCAGTGCAGGTGGTAGACGAAGTCCTGCGCCCTCCTCACCACCTGTGTGGGCGGAATCCCCTGCTGACATGCTGCGCATTTGGTCCCGAATCTCCTTTTGGAAACAGAAGGTTGCCATCAGTATACATCTCATCCAGCAAGCCAAAAATAGAAATTAAAAAAAAAAAAAAAAATTAACAATCAATGTCTTATTTAGCACTGGTTTATTTTCTGAAAGCTGCTCACTTGAAGAAATCGTCTTTGCAGTAGACACTGTCGCCCCTGGTGAAGCACTTGTCCGCCAGTTGTGCCTGGCAGTCGCTGCACTTCAGGCACTTGCTGTGCCAGTGGCGATCAAGCACTTTGAGAATAAAGCGATCGACGATGTGTTGATTGCAGCCTGCACACATTGGGATTTCTGCGGGAGACAAGATGGAATCACGGCATTTTAGTCTTTTAAACGAGACGAGAAAAAGAAAAAAATCACGAAGGGAATCGGTGCGCAAAATGACAGCCGGGCATGCTTAATGTGCTTAACATAAAGAGACTCTGAATAATTATCTCCTAATGGACACAACTGTTTAATTATGCAAGACTCCCAATAAGAAAACGTCCCGCTTTATAGATAAAATATAGAGCGGGAGAGTCAAAACACTGTAAATATAATGATAGTAATTAGATTTTTCATTTCACCTGACTTATTCTTCGCTTTTTAGCCCTCTCATCGATTTGTGTGTATGTGTGTTTTTTTTTTAAATACTCCCGATGAATGTTTTGACTGTCGATTTCTTTTTGGGAGCGATTTTCTTTAAATATTTGCGCTGCTATATCAGATAAAGTATTGGCACAATTGTTTTTTTTGTTGTTGTTTTTTTAAAAGCATCATTTATGTCATGTTAATGCTTATGATCTAGGCCTAAAAACACTGGCAATCATTGATTTTATTTATGTATTATTTATTTCGTTGTCGTATTAAATAACATAAAATTGAACTCAGTTATTAGTTGTAAGCTAAAATTTAATTGGACAATTAATTTGGTAATTACTAGGATTAATTGTAGGCGTTTTACAGATGCCCTCTTTATCTTGTTCACTTTTGGGGAAAAAATCATAGAAGTCACGGAAAAATGAAAAATGAGACTATAATTTTTCATGCATTAAGTAGTAAAATCGCATTTGAAACCGAACAATTAGGCACATTTAAAAACTGAATAATGAACGATTACATTAAAAGTGATGTGTTATAAGCTATAAAATGATAAGAAATCGAAATCAGTTTAAATGTCTTTAAACTGCTTTGTGAGGCACACGTCAACAGTTTGTAACAACAGTCATTCATTTAAGGTGAAACACACTAAAACTGAAGAAAAATAAATGTGCATGGATTGTGATGTGCATACACACTAACAGTGATTGCTGGTTTGCCTGTACATTTTCCATGTTTGATCGTCCAGATAAAAGAGAGGCCTCACATGACCTGACACTACGCTTTAAAGTATTTTTTTTATAATGTTACTACAGTGCACTTCCCACTTACGAAGCTATAAAATGAATAGATTTCAGGGACGCTTTAGCATTAAAACAGCACAAAGGCAAAAATAAGGACAGCTACAATGGCAGGTAAAACCTTACTAGTCCTCTTTATTATTAATTAAAAGAAGCTCAACCACTTCATATTCCATCCGTGCAAGGAATCGCATTCCTATTGTTCTGTTGCGGGCTGTTCATAAAATATGAACGAACCATTTCTTCTGGTATCACCAGCAAGCTGTGCACAAGTGCGGTGGCAGCCACATCAAGAACAGGTGTATCCAGGTCATCATTAATTCAGAGAGCTCTGTAAAACTAGAAAGCTGCGGCCTGTAGCCTCACGGCACACACCAACATGGTGTCCAAGCAATTTGCTCACCTTGGAGGGCCCACTTCAAAATACTAAAATGATAGCCTACACGAACATCCCAGCTGAAATTACACGCATCACGTCAAGAATCTGATAACTGATCAAAATGAACGGTCATAAATATATAACCATGTTAAACTTCGTGCATTTAAAAACAAAAACAACAACTTGTGAATGTTAACAAGAAATAATGCCCAGTTTATTTCTGACTGCAAAATATACAAAACATGATTAGAGATTCGAACGGTGGATAAATCTGAGTTAAACCGGATTTACCCTCCACACAGAGCATCAAACGAAATTTGAAAGACAGTTCAGGCAGATCAAAAGTTAAAACCCGGTGCTTACGATTGCTCCTGCAGATATGTGGAGCAACACGAAATGACACGCTGTCAGTCCTGGAAGGTTTTATTTTCCAAAATAAAAGACTGCAGCTGTGGAACATCCATCATCCAGACACCAGTTATGATAGCACACGCTCAACAGACTGCAATCAGTCCTGTAGCCGTATATGACGGCCTTTTTAAAAGGTGTGTGTGAACACATGCCACACACACACACACACACATCCAAACGTATGTGCAAAACGAACAATGTGATTATATTTTGCCTTGGTTACCTTTTTGCAACTCCTCGCTGTGGGCCAGCAGAGCGAACAGCATCTCCGCGTTATTTGGTGCCTCTTTTGGAGAGTTGAGCTCAGCATGTCCATCCATTGCTCATGATTAACGCTTACATTAAATCAAACCTGCTTTGCTTGTGTCTATCCAAACACACATACACACACTCACACCGGACGTGTTGTCAAATTCGAGCTTGCAGGAGCCCGGGATTGAAACACAAACGCGCGAGAGTCCAGGAGAGCTCGCTTTTATGCTTCCCCGTGCTGAAGCCAGGGCTGGATTACGCTGCGCCGTTTCCTAGGCGACAGGGAGATGGATTAACATCACCTACTGAGTACCTTACCCCGGATCCGAATAAACAGGAGGTGAGGGGAGAAGCTAATAGCTCTTCTGTGCTCGGTGAGGCACTATAATGTTGTAGCGTATTACTTTACAAACATGAAGAGAAAAGATCGAAAAAAAGCACTTACTTGTTTTTACTGAACTGAAATCTATTTGTCTAGATGATAGATAGTCATATATTTTCCCATGAAAAAATAATCATCCAACACAACACAATATTGTGGCGATTGATATGTCTTCTTTAAATGCTTAAATTTTTGTTTTAGGCATAAAAATACCGTAAATACTGAAACACCTGGAAACTTTTTTTCACTGGGTAATTGTAATGATTTAACTATTTCAGCTGTTACAACTGCAAAAAAGCAAACATACAAAAACAACAACAACAACAACAACAAAAAACCCTGCATGTGCAACCTGATCACATACAAAAACCATAGCGGAGCGTGCCTAGAAAAGGTAAGTATACTAAGTCTCAGCTTTTATTTTTTCACTAAGTTTTTTGTGTTTCTTCCAATTTATTAAATTTTGTAATTTATTTATTTATTTATGTATTTATTGGTTCATGTTCTTCTAAAAAATAAATATTACTGTGATTAAAACCGCCACACGACTAAGTATACGCCTTAATTCAGGTTCCAGTGCATGCGTAAAAGAGAGAATAATAGCTTTTGACTAAAGCAATTCCATCTATTTAATAATAATAATAGTAATGATAATAACAATAATAATAATAATAATAATAATAATAATAATAATAGTAGTAACAGAGTAAATTGTATGATTTCATGAATGCTTTCTATTTGCATTCCTCCGCTCGGTCAGATTTTTACATTCCTTTTAAATATCTTACTAACTCACGAACACATGCACAACTGAGCACGCATACGCAATCTCCATGTCATGTTGAGTGTCTGCTTGAAGACAAGTGTTTATTCAGGGGAGAGATTGGCTGTTCAATAACATGTTGATCGGGCCAGCACCCCAATGAATTTTATTGACACTGATCTTTGGCACAAAAGAGCGCCTGGGGAAATCTCGGGTAGTGCCACAACCGCCAGGACCCGCTGATGAATCTAAAATCAATGTCCCATTTGCCTGTATTTCAGAAGTATATGAACGACGTTTTGGAGAAAGGTGTGGGGTTCATGTGTGCCCCTCTTACTTTTCAGCTTTGTAATAATATTTATGTCATATTGATCGCTCACTTTTGAGGGGGTGAGCCGACAGTAATGTGGCAACAAAGCCATAAAATAACCATCAGAGAAGTGGCCAGTCAGTTAGGAAAAAGGTTGCAACGTTGATAAAATATGTATTTTTTAAAATCAAAATACACATGTTTAAATCTGGTTAGAAATGTGGCGGAAATCGGATTGAAAAATATTTTAAGATTTGAATGATTCTTTATTTCAGCTAACATAAGTGACAACTGCTACAAAATTATTACAGAAACTAGCGAAATGAAGAAGCATCGAACATGAGACTTTTCTGGACACTAAATAACATTTCTAGACTACAATCCACTAACAATTCAAAGCCTAAATTCCATTTTTTTAAATAACCAGTCCCCAGTAGCGGCCTCAGGTGTCCCACCTGTCGGGGCAGGTATGACACCTGTTGAGCACGTGTCGTGTTGCTGGGTCCGCTGGTGGGAGCGACTTCGTGCCTGCTGGCAGTCTGTCGCGCGTCCTCACGGAGGCTGCTATTGCCACAGCGGGCCCGGTGCTGTCCCCATATCCGCTTCCTGCGCCACGCGCACGGGCGGTGTGAAATGACAGCACGCGCATAACATCTGTTCCTGTGAGTCTCCAACAATGAAGACTCATTACGGATTCATAACGTCTCCCACACGCAGCGCAGAACAGGCGTCTCTAAACAGTCTATATGCACCATCGTGGCTTGCCCAGCAGTCGTCCTGCAACTTTTTTTTAATGCAGTAACATAAATGTCTTATTTATTTATTTAAGATAAAAATACCTACACAGGTTTGCACAGATTTATATATTTAGCATTTTTCTGGAGTGCCTTTGCTTTCCTCGTTAGAGCGACTGTTTCATGCTTGTTACAGATCACTTAAATTAATTTTCAGTCCTGCTGTGCCGGACAGGATCGTGACGAATTTACGGACCCACGGCGCCCAATTAAACTGTATTTGATAGCTGTGTTTCTCCAAACCCTTTGCGTAATTTGCATCAGTTGTAAAAACAGGCAGGCTGTTTTCTTACCTTGGCCAGAATTGTACCGGGAGAAATTCCCGGTGTTTTGACAGCTTGATCCCGGGTGTTCAAGCAGCATTTTGAAGATGCTCCAAAACGAAGACTCACGTCTGTGATTCAGCAGCAACAACAACAAAACCTCTAAAGCGACACTGAGTATGTGGATTCAAAACCCCGCACTGTCCTGGAGACTTATCCTCTGGAGATGAAGCTGAGGTTTGTTCGACTCTGGATGAATTTCGGCAAAAAAGTTAAAAAGAACTTCCGTGGACTTTTTCCCCTTCGTCAGCCAGCGGGAACTGAAACTTTGAATATTCATCAAGTTGATCTTTAACGTTGTGTCGATACCACTGAAATGAGAGGTGGGAAAGTGAGCCTGCACCCTGCAACCCTACTTCAGCTGAAATAATCAGCGGTCAGCGCTGCCTCTGTCCAGGGTGCTGAAAGGGGAGTTTCCCTAAACAGGCTGGAGGGGTGTGTGCCGCTCAGATATCCCCAGAGGCTATCTTTAAGCGCGCTCACACACACGCGCACGCACACTTGCCCTCCCCCCTCTCTCTCTCCCTCTCTCTCCCTCTCCTTATCTATGTTGTGTTGCACGTGTCTCTCTTTCAAGACGCACAATGGGGCAATCGGGCAATGCTCTTGTCCATTTTATTTGATCAAAAATAGACCGGCACTGCATTAAGTAGATGGAATGAACATGCCATTATGTAAGCTTATTAAAGTAAACTAATTTTTTTTTTTTTTAAATGCTTGAATTAAACACATTTTTTCTTCTGGGACTAGTTTACTGAAATAAACATCAATCGCCTAAAAACAGAAAATAATACATAAAATAATTCAACATGTTTTAATAAGCTGTTTTTCTCCTCCAGTGTAAAGTGGTAAAAAGGGGCATCGCTAAGATGTGAATTTTTTTGGCTGGTCTCATGACTGTGAACTGGTCCCATTAGCACCATATGAGACATAACTACACTGAGGTATTCCTACAGCTTTGATTCAATTTTCCTCGCCCAGCACGCCAGCCCCATGAGTGGTGTAAGCCAATTAGACTCACTACGCTGTTCATTAGTCCACTCCAGGCAATTAGTCCACACATCCAAAACATCCAAAGAAATCAACAAGTCCCCCCCACCCCCACCCCCCTCACATTCATCATAACTGAGCATCGCCACATCTCCTCTATAACCTCCTATAAACACTCACATTTATTATTGCATGACATTAAGCTCAAAACAATGCCTGCTGGATGGTTGTTTTCATGGGTGACTTTTTGTTGTTATGTGGGCAGTAATCTCTGGTCGACAAGGCTGCACGGATCCCTGTACAGATTAAGGGAGAACTGTAAATCTGGAAGGAGCTGAACGCAGTAACTAGGCTCCTAAAGCCAGTGCAGCATCAAAGGAGCTTAAACCAGAAGCACAACAACAGGACTGCTTTCCTTTTGCTCTCATCAGCTGTCTTCTCTGATTGTGTTCTGCATTATGAAATTATGTAATTACATATTTATAGCATAGGGTATAAAACAGATCTGGGTTAGGGACAATTAATACTATAAGAGCACAAATTGTCTGTTTTTGGAGGAATGTGAAGGATACACTCATGAGCGATCAGAAATCCATATCTAAATTTGTGTCACTACACCTTTTTTCATGGGCACTTTCTTTTCTTCTGCCAGTGTTTTTGTGTTATTCTATCCTCAGCTCCCTCACAAGAGTATTATGATGATTATGATCCAGTCTTCTAAAAGATGCCAAGGCTCTTTTCCCTGTTTGTTTGGTTGCTGTGAAACCTCAAGTGTCATCACAGAAAATTGGTAAAGTGTAATACACCTGGGTCCTACTTAAGAGAGCATCTGCAATCAGCTCCTAATGACTCCATATAAGACTCTGCCTTTTACACCTATGAGAACTTTATTTTTTATTTATTTATACGTTGATCACGAGCTACTTCAGGAGGCTCACAAGTGCCACAGAAATGAGGGCTACTTCAAAGCACACACAGGGTGCTTCACATGAAACCTCTGTTGTCCTTCAAGTGGAGGCACTTTTCTGAACAAGCGAGCGTTTTAGGTGAAGGGCACAAATTTATACTCAGATCTGTTAGGTTTCAAACGTAATAGAAAATCATCTTCACTTATACTTGAATTCTTTTCTCTAAAATGGTTCCAGTTGGAGTGGAAAACCCAGCTCACTCCCTATCTATCTATCTATCTATCTATCTATCTATCTATCTATCTATCTATCTATCTATCTATCTATCTATCTATCTATCTATCTATCTATCTATCTATCTATCTATCTCTCTCTCTCTCTCTCTCTCTCTCTCTCTCTCTCTCTCTCTCTAAAATACTAAGAAAGATTCAAAAAGATTTGAAAACATGTATTTCTACTTTGGAGCTTGTTTCCCTGAATAATAATAATAAATAAAAAAGAAGATGCAGAAGCAGAGTTGAAGAGCTGACACATTTGATGTGAACTAATCATAAACTTAATGTTTATGATTAGTTAAAAATGAAGATTCTGCTGTATGTTGTGCCACATTATCACCAAGTCACAACATATTTATCTGTATCAGTTTGTGCTGTTTTATAACTTAATGTAATTTGTACTAAGCTCTTAATGGATATAGAAGAGAAAAATGCACTTTCTGAAATAAAACTAGATTATTTTGATTAATTTGATCATGGATGTTGAATAAGTTTAGCATCTACAGAAAGACAGCCATGAAAAAGAGCTGCAGGGGAACTAGGAATCCTGTACTTCTTACTTACTTACTTCAGAATTAGACCGAAGCATCACTGAATTTGTAAATTTTGCTTTTCCTACTAGTACTACTATTACTACTAAACTACTCGAAAAATAGAAAATGTAATTCTAATTTTAATTAAACTATGTATATGGTTTTAGTATGATGTAAAGTTAAACAGATATTAAGATCAAGCCTGTTTGTTACATGGAGTAAATTTTGTTGCATCTCTTTCTTTTGTTTTGCTCTGTATAGAATTTTACCACAGTAACAAACATTTGGGGGGGGGGGGGAAATAAACACTAGGAATATTTGTGTAAAGAACTCCAGCAAAAAATAAAGCTGTCTATGTAAGCAGGAGGAGAAGAAACTGTAGGAGCAACTAAACTCAAAGATAAGTAAGGATCAAGATACTGAGAGGAAAAAAATAAGGAAGTATTGCAAAGATGTAGAGGAAGAGAAATGCAGGAAACAAAGGAACAGCAAGAGAAAACACACACCGAGATGCAATGCAAACTCCAAAAAGGCTCCAAAATGTGGAAGTGAAAAATTGAGAATTGCAAGCCCTCGCACACACAGATGCAGTATACTGGTCAAGGAAAAATAAACAACTGCAGATGTTTTGTTATGAAGTTATGAAGGACAGAAATGTTGACATGAAAGAAAAGAGATGGTCATTGGACTGGTTCTTATATAGTGCTTTTCTACTCTGAGTGTTCAAAGTGCTTTATACAACTTGCCTCGTTCCCCCATTCATACACAGCACTGTGCTTTTTGTAAGTAAGTGCTTTCTAGCTAACATTCATGATGTAGGAGTGTCGGAGAGCAACTTGGGGTTGGTATCTTGATATTTGGCAGTCTCAATTCCATATTTAGCAAAACAGTTTTTTCTTTTCAGCACTGAAGAAGAAGCTACATTAGTCATTTCACCCCATGTCCTCATTTTAGGTTTGACAGCATTTTAGTAGATAAAGGTGAACGGCTAAAACATGAATTGAGCTGCGGTTTGGGAAAGGCCTCTAAGGGGACTAGTGGCAGCTCCCGGGCCTGCCAGGTCCCCATGTACTAAATAGAAGTGAAGAAGTGAAAGAAATGAAAAGGGCTCCGAGGGTGGGGCACGGTGTATCTATGGTTATATGAATCAAATAGATATGGATGAATTAAAGGCAATGTTAGGAGAATCCATTCATGAAAGTTCATCAAGAAACAAAAATACTCCTGTTCGTAGTTTTGTTTTAGGTTTTCTCTTTAAATAATGTTTTAAAATCAAATTAATTCACAGACTTACACCAGTATTTTTCACTTCTTTCCCTTCCTCACTCTGAAGTCACATTACATCCATTCAGCCAACTGCACCAGCTTATCAACAGTCTGCTCCAGGCTGTAGAAGAGCATCTTCGGTTCAGCCGGTAGTCTTTGAAACCCATCTTGGAAGAGCCCTGTCTGGTAGCTTTTCTGTAAAAGACAGAAAACAAAAGAAACATGGATGATTATTTAATTGTGTATGAAAGTGAGAAGCCAGTCAAAAAGCAAAGATGAACATAATCAGGGACATGTGGAACTGATGCATGCTGGGTTGTTGTGACTAAAATTTGAAATTTCCGTGGATTTCGGTGATTCCTGAAGCTTCCAGTATGTTTACGTGCACAAGCAAACAAACAAACAGTAACAAAGACCACATTCACAGAGCAGAGTAGATTATATTTCAGCCAATAAACTTAGTTGTAAACTTCACTTAGCAGAATTCTCCTCTCGGTCATTTATAACTCCAGTAAGATTTGAAGTTAACAACCCTCAAGCGATGTCACAGAAATGCCTCCCTTTTTTTAGTGATAGAGGCAAGCTGTCATATATTTTCTATATATTTGCAACAATAAAATTCTGAGTGGTTTTCAAGAACACAAAAATGGATAAATTAAAGTCCTTAATCTAACTTAAAAAATAGAGGTACAAAGAACTTAATAATTTAAAAGTAAGTCTCTTTAGTCTTCTACCATCTGCTGACAAAAGGCTTTTAAGGATTTCTCTGATATTTTTTGAAACCTTTGAGTTTAAAGTTGAACCAAAATATTCTCAGATGCCGTTATTGCAGCACACAATACTTCTATGATCCTCTATTCCATTTTACATCTTTGCATACATCCAGAAACGTTACTCTGTTTTCCTTCCTTGTGTCTATTTGTATAACTACTTATGCACAGCTGAGTTGGGGGGCTGAGTGTTGCTGCAGGGGGTCCGTGTGCACCCATGCCACCCCTCTGACACCAGTCTGCCATTGTGCTCCTGTCATGATCGATCATGTCCTCCAAAGACTGGCCTTGTCCTGGAGGGAGGAGACCAATCACACGCCTCATTACCCAGGCTTGGTTACTCCTATGCGGAGTAGTCCCAAGACACCCCAGCCTGTTGCTGTCTGGAGAGAAGTAGGAAGAGTCCAAATGTGTGTGAGGGGTATAGAGAAAGAGAGAGAAAGATAAAAGATTAGCAGGATGATGTGAGGGAAGGCAGGAGAATCAAACCTAAAATGGAAATGTAAGTCTTTACAGCGAATATCCCAAACAGTTTCCAATTGACCGAGTAGACCCTAAGAGCATCTGTACGTACTGAAAATAATAATTTAGTTAAAGTTACACTTTCTGTGCCCTCTGAGCAACCATCCTCTATTTTTCAACCACAGCCAGGAACTCTCATTGTTTTGAAAATGGCTCCATCTGGCAAGGTTTCCCTGACCAGGCGAGCTGAGGGTCGCTCCCCTAGCAGCTGGCTAAACTGCCCAACCGCTTTTCTGCTCGGCCCGGCGACTAACCGACACTCTCTGGTGGCTTTGCTGCTCAAACATACACAAACACGCACACACACACAATGCTGCACAAGGCTAACTGTCCACTGGCCTGCCAGTCTTGAGGTCAGCTGGCTTGAGTTGAGTTTGGGGGGGGGTATGCTTGAAGGGTGGTGTGGGGCAAGATGGGTGACACCATTTAGCCCTTTGTTATATGCCAAAGAGAAGGAGTGTTAAATGTGTACTGCAAAGAATTTAAAACGATCTTTGGGGAAAAAATGACAAGTGCTTTAAAGCTCTATGTTTTGATTGATTGTGATCATTCATTTATATGGTTAACTCAACAGCTGGCCCTTAAGAACTGAATGCAGGTTTCATTATTTGTGTATGAGGGTCTATGCTGCGCTAAAAAGCCTGCCAGTGCCGCCAATCAGCCCCTTTGAATATTGATATGCTAATGACGAACAACACAGGGAACAATGCTTGAATGCTACCACTGGAAAGCCGTACAATGGCACTCCAGTCAGGCTCTGACACTTTTACCACCCAACATGTGTCCCTAGTTTCATGCTCAGACAATAAAGGCCAACAACTGTCTGTCCATTTATACGGGGGATTCTGTTACTCAGTGCGGATGCACTGTCTGGGGGTCCTGACCGGTTACATTGTGTTTTAGCTGTCTTTGTCCAAGATGGGAAATATAAGCATTGTAGAGCAATGATAAGCCACCCCAGAGGCTGGCATAATGCCTGCAAGGTCAGAGTTCAAACCTTTCAAGCAGAGCTGAAGCTTGACCTTGCGTGCCATTCCAGATGTTGACCTGCCTCAGGGATCTATCTGGTTTGTAGGTGGCATTTTTTGAAGTAAAATTAAGTAGAGGAAATCAGAATTTTTAAAGAGCTTACCAGTTATCTAAGCTTTACAAAGTGCAGGTTATGCCCATCTATTCAGCTTTGTTAGCCCAGATGAGAAATTTTCAAACTATGCATATTGATAAGTTTTGATCAAAGAAGCATCCTTGCTGCCAAGCATACCATCTATAATCCAAGGGTCCTGTTGGCAGATTCTTCTTTTTTCTATCAGAACATCAAATATATCATGTGTGATGTATGTGTGACTGAGATTTGGTATTTTGTGCAGGGACAGGAGAAGCTGAGGATCGAACCAGCCAACTTTCAGATAACCTGATACAACACCTGAACCACATCCATATAAACGTGAATAGAGTACCTCTTATTAAATCTCCTCACTCTATCACTGGCTTATCCTTTTATATTGCAATAACTAGATGGAAAGTAGAGAGTGAAACAGTGATTAGTGGCTATACGAGGCAACAGCGACCTTGGATGATGCTCGTAATCACTCTACTGCAAAACTAATGTATTTATTATTAGTAGTTTATTTGCTGATTAATTATACTCCATTTCAGAGCATACCAGACAGCCATCCTGCCATTAGTATTGCAGGGGTCAGCTATTTGAAAGCTAGCATTTATCATTATGTATCTGCTCTATTAGTTGCTATTATTACTGAGCTTGTAGAGATACAGTAAATGAGAACCAATTAAACGAACTGTTCAAATGATACATGATTTGTCACTCTTTCCTCAACCACTGCTTGTGTGTTTCTTCATATGACGGAGGATTTGAAACTGAATTCAGAGTTGCCTCTGACTAACAAACTAATGGTTAAAGATGGATGTTTGTATACCTCTTGTCAGTGGAGGACATAATGTGTTTTTCTTTTTTTGTCTTTCTTTTCCACTGAAGGGAGGGGGTGGGGTAGGTGCTTGTGGTCTAAACATTACGGATAAGGGCCCCGGCACACGCCTGCATGATGTTCGGTAATCCTACAGTCTCAGACTCATGACCCACTTTCTTGGAGAAACATGATGGAGCAGCAGCCTCCTCTTACCCATGAGGAGCCTCCAGACGCGGGGTGGAAGGGTGGAGCAACCCCCCCTACTCTGTCAAGACAAAGGAAAAGGCAGACTCCTGTAAAGTCTCCCAAAAGCCAAATAAGAGGTTCAGGAACACTAATACCCAAACCTGATGCTCTTATTAGTTCAATCTGATGAATAATTCAGAGGATGTGCCACTTTGTTTCCAGTCCGGAAAAATAAAGGAAAAAAAATCTGTTAGTTGAGGACTTTATGTATTTTTAGGTGATTCTGCTGATACGCTTAAGATTCTTTGTGAATATCAGGGTTTTTCAGGAAACCTTTGTAAAAATGTGCTTTTATGCAGACGATGTTCTATTTTACTGGAAGATTTAAAATTTAAGTCGGTCAGTGGAACAAAGTGGCAAATACAGCCACTGAGTGATCTTGGCCTTCATGTTAGATGGTTCTTCTTGAGAAGATTCTTAACACTTCATGCTGATCTGCCAATTCAGTGTAGTTCTTTTGTTACCTACATCAGGAAATGGGAAGACTTTTAAGCAAGGATCTCAGCCACTTCCTAATTTAACTACTGAGTTAAGCAGAGATCATCCACTGATACAAAGGAAATGAAATGAAAAGAACAGCTTCTCCACTATTGTGTCTCATCCCTTGAAAACATGCTGACCGACATCATGGCACGCGCTGAAGGCAAATAGGTCCACAAATGCTGCATTATGCATTAGATCATATCACCACCATACTTCTTATTCTTTTTATTAACCACCACCACCCGCCCCTGCTCTTGCTTTTTTGTTGCTGAAAACACACAGCTCTTACTTCTCTCTTTATCTTAATCCCTGGCAGACTTTAAGTGTCTGGCATCGAGGCAAAATCCCAAACTGCAGAGGAGCGTGTTTGGAGACCTAATCCCCTTACCCATAGACTCGAGTTGCCCTCAATTCACCTCTCACAAAGTAGGCCAAGAACAAGGAGCCACAACAGAGAGGCAAGCGGCTTCACGAGGCTCAGTATTATCACGCGTCCAGACAGACAGACATGAATGACACATACGTTGGCACATGCACACAGACGGATACATGGACTGATGGTGTATAAGCTGGTATACAGTACTATATAGACACATATGTGACTGACATACAGACACACCCAGATGCTAACCTGAATCATGACTTGTCTCATGTAGTCCTCCTTACACAGAGAAACGCACGTAATCTCTTTGACTTCTTTTATGTTCTTCAACAGTCAGTTTTCAGTGTTTCAATCATCCAAATTGAATCATCTCCATATTCTCTGTTTCTGCTGATTAGATGATGACTTTCTGTGTGCAGCTTACTGGGTCTTATTCTTAGTAGAATAGGAGGGGCTCAGTATTAACTGTTTACACAAATCAGTAGTGTTCCAGATCATATCCTGCATGCAAGTGATGCTGTCCTCATAGACAATAGGTGTAAATACTGACATGCCAGCCTTGGACAGTACTGATGAGGTTATTCTTTGTTATTCAGGTTATTATTGACTTAAACATATGCATAGAGGTCAATAAGTGATGAAATACAATACCTCAAAGTCCCTTAAAGAGTAGATTTGTGACATCTTTATATTTTTTTCAAAACTTGTTTGCGTGGCTTTTTGCTTTTTTATTCCACTTGTGGCCAGTGACACTGGGATTTGCAAATGTAAATATGATTTAAGCGATGGCAATAAAATAAACATTTAATGTTCTGTGAAATATGCACTTCTTTGTAAATCAAATATATGGCAAATGTATGGAAGCTAATCATTTAGCTGTCACTATCCTCAAGCTGCATGCCAGTAAACAAATGTGATTCCTTTTTATTAGGCACAGGAAACCTGGAAGAACACTGATGGAGACTTATGTACAAAAGCCTGATTATTGTTTTAACATATCATGACTACAGTTTAATGTGCGTTGCAATTTCTACCATAATAACTGAGTAAACTCAGACCTGAGAGGAATGAACAACGCTGCCACCCCTTGGCTCTTTGGAGTAAATTTACTCAGATGTGTTCAAAATCTAAGCAGTGGTATAGGCCGTGTGTGCATGCTGTATACCAGTGGACCATATGCTGTGACTTCAAATAAAGCAAATGAGTAAATATCAAACTATGTAAATAGCAGTTGCCACCCTTCATGCATACATTATCTATAAACTTTATTGTCAAGATACAGTTGATGGTTACATGATTTTATAGAAATCACGTGTGAAATACAGAGGCTTACCGGTGTATTCTTCAACAACAGGCTCAGTGGAGACTAAAGCATTGTCTTGGGGTTCAAAGAGGTTTAAGAATGGAGCTAAGAGACAAGACAAGCTTGATTTGGAGTATTATTTAAGGGCTTATCCATCGCTTTTCCCATTTCTTACATTCTTCCCCCCGCCTTTGCTTCATCTTCTTCAAGTTCCCAGGCTGATTTCAAGAGAAGATTATGTCAGATTTTCCCATTATGTAAATTGTTTTATCCTTCTCACTCTTCCTTCCTCACACAGTTTTATTAAAATAAAGCTTTATCACTAGAACCAAACTTAATAGAAAATAGGCAATTTGCTGTAATGTTCTGAGTGAATGTATTGTGTTTGGGCAAGACACTAACTTCAAGTTGCACCTGCATTGCATGGCAACTGAAAATTCGACCACTTTTCTTTCCATCATGGTAGCTGAGAGATGGCTCACAGAAATGCAGACAACCAGTATCTGTATTAGTGAATATGAACAGAAGCTCCTTCTTGGTGGCAGCATTTTTCGCCCCTTGAAGGGAGGGATTATGTAATCATTTCTGTTTGTCTTTCTGTCTGTTTGTTAGCAGTTTAGCATCCACAGTTGTGAAGATATTATTTTCAAATTTTGTGTGATGGTAGATGCCAATAACAGCTGGAGCTGTTTTAATTTCAGTGAAAATTGGGTCAAGGTCAAGGTTACACTAAATGTAAAAAAAAACCCCATTATGGATGGTCTTAAAACTTCACAACTATTTAGTATGCCTTGCGGGACACGAGTACCTAGGTTGGCTAAGCATTTGACCTTGACCATCATTGTTAGCACCCAAGATCAAAGCTGACCTTGAACAAAATTTCAAGAAACCATACTGAGTAATATATCGTATGAAAGGGTACAGAGAGAGCTGTATATCACACTTTTTATTTTTTTCAATATGACACCCTACACAGCACAAAATCACACACTGGATGAATATATCTTCAAATCTCACATTTTTACATCTTTTTCTTTCTTGTTTATTCAGAGCCCTACTACTGTGAGCAATGGCATGCTCCCTGCATATTCCTGTGACAGTGCTGCTCCTATGTCTGGACCACTAGCATGTGTAACTATAGAGATTTGTATCCAGCATTTGTATCTGTTAGAGGGTGATATTAAACTAAACTTAGAATGTCCAAAGGTGTCCATCTAGACCACTTACTTTTCTCCTTTAGTTGATGGACGGATGAAAAAAGCTTTTCACAGTGGCTATCCCAACAATGGTACTTCATTCTGGATCTTTGGCACTGCCATGAAGTGACTAAAGGGATGAACTAATGCTGTGTCTACACATAAAACACAGCAAACTAATTTTAAATTATATCTTTACACACAAAACATGTCATTTGTTCCCATTTCTTCAGTTGAATCTATGAAAAAATGTAAAAGATACTATTGTGTGACAGGCATAAAATAGCATTTTTGCACAAACAAGGCCATTCCCAAAGAGCTATTGGTGGAAAACTTGGCATTTCTCTGTATCGTGTGCAGTGTGTTCTTAAAAATGAACACGTAAATGACAAAAGATAACAAGGAAGAAGTAGCAGACCTAAAAAAATATATCTATAGCTGTGCTGAAAATATGAAATAGGAAAACATCCAGCAAAAATCAGACACAGGACCTGAAAAGTACATCTGGCCCTTCAGTGATTCATCTACTGTTCACTGAAACCTCATCAGGAATGGTCTCAGTGAAAAGATGGCTGTCAAGAAGCCACTCTTAAGCAGGGAAAACAGGAAGGAAAGGTTGAGGTGCGCCAAATTACGCAATATCTGGACTAATCGCAGGTCCAATACTGTGTAAATTTGAAGTATTTGGTTCAAATAATCATCGATATGCATGGGGTTCAGGAGAGAGATACAACAGTGAGAGTCTACAGTCATCTGCAAAACATAGTGGAGCCAGTGATGTTCAGGATCTTGTTAAAATTGACAGAATTATGAACACAGAACACATGCAGCATCAGATTTTGATCCACCATGCAATATCATCTGCAAATCATGTGACTGGTAATGACTTCATGTCCCTTTGGTACAGATTCACAACCTGATCCTACAACAATGGAAAATGAGCAGTACAGAGATAACCTAATACGTACAGGCATACGGTTTGGTTTGTTATTTGTTTGGCTGCCTTACTAAAGAGAAACAAATTTAAGTTGCTCCCTTTAAATCTGAAATCAGCTTACCTCAATCTCATTGTGATTTTGTTGCTCCTTTTTGTCTGTAATGAGCTATTGCATGGGTGGCCCATGGATGAGATCCAACTGAGGATTAAAGCAAAAACACACCAAAAATGTAAAATAAGTGAGAACAGAAGAAAACATGTTTTTTGAGTGGTGAGAAAATGGAAATTAAAATAGCTGCCTTGGGGAGCTTATTATTATCTGAACATTCAAATGGCAATTCATTAAAATAAGTGGTTCCCATAATATCAAACACAAACAAATAAAGCATAAACACACTCTGAAGATTAGTGGCTTTTCCTTTGTTCCCCAGAATCATTTTATCGCTCTCAGTTTGGGAAAGCAGAAATGTAGAATAATAAAATCTTTTGATCTAAAACTGAGATGACACTGGGCAAAATGTGAATTTATTCATAGAAAGTCATAATATTAATTTTATGATGACACCGCATCACCATATGATCACAAAAAAAGCATTTAAACAATTTTCATCAAACGAGTAAAATGAAATAAAACAGAAATAATCAAATAGCAGATGAATCATTTAAAACTATATAATATACTTTATATAAAAAATGTAGGATTTGTCAGTGTATTCTTTATTTTTCTCTTACACTTGCTTTATAGATTCAACAAAAAATCTGTCATCTCTGATGACTGAAATCATTTATGGTATCTGACATCTTAATATTTATTCAGAAATGCTTTTGTTTTCATGATGGATGAAGAGGACTGGATGTGCACGGATGTCTACACTCTGTATGCTGCTGTTATTTTCACATAGAGTTTCTAAATCTTCCTATAATTGTAATATTCCTCTTGGTATATTAATATAATAGAAGAAGATCTTTGAGGGGTGCACAGCAACCAAATAACAGCACTGGAAACATCACAGCACAACAGCTGTAGGGCTGTGTTCAAAAGGAAATGAAAGAAAATCCCTCGATAAGACAGCTAAGTGAATAATGTGATATTATCTTGCATAGCGTGTATATTACAAAGCAAATTGTTTACACACACAGACTTAATCGCAAACAAAATTAGTTTAATATTGAAAAAAAAAAAACACATCACAGACTTACTACTGATTGAATATCCGTCTGTGTTAATATGCCAGCAGTATATTTATTATATAGAGTAACTGTCTAACTATGCTGAAGTATCTTCAGCCATGTTAAAGATCACTGTTTTTTTGTTGTTGTTTAATTGCATGCATTCTTGCTTTTCCTTGGAATATAAATCCAGCTTTATTCCTGCTTGTCTTTCACCAGTACAATGCTGCCCTCCTATGGTAAGGTTTAGGGTTTTTTTTGCAGGGACCTTTGAATATTTGATACGAATCAAATTCACAACAAAAGCTTGCAGTGTTGAGGGATTTGTTTTAAAAATTCAAAATACATTAGACAAGACTAAACTAATATTTTACTGTTCTAAGCTGCTTAACACAACACCTTACGCAACACCAGTGTACAAGTGTATTATTAGCACTTTGAAGATTGGCATGAAAACCATACAGCTCTTACCTACACCGTCACATATAACAAAACAAAACAAAACAATCATATTTTATATCTGTGACATTGACAGCAAAGTGATTTAACAGAGGTATGTATGCTGCTATTGCTAGTTCCCATCAAGCACAGAAAAATAACCTCCGGGTCCTCCGCATGAGTATGGTGTGGATCAGTTTAATTTAATCTAATACTTTTTGTTTCCTGGCTGTGGATTAAAAATTTACCCCCCCCCCCCGATATTCAGAACACAAATACATCCAGCCAGCCATCCACTCTTCCATCCACTTTCTTATCCTGGTATCAGTAGTGGGTGCAGAGATGAACTCGCTGGCCATTGTCCTCAAGTTTCCCGAGATGCTCTAAGTCTCCTGCTCCACTTTTCACCCAGTCATGAACAACACTCCAAATTACTGAAAACCCTCCATGTGATGTGGCACCTCATCCATAACATGGTATGGGCATTCCACCCTTTTCAGGCAAAAATCTATGGATTCAGATATAGAGGAACTAATTCTCATCCCATTTGCTTTTATTTTTACTGCAAGGATCACAGGGTGGGCTGTAGATCATGGCTTGAGGATCCCCACAGGATAAAAAAAAAAATCACTGGAAATGGACACCCTCTGGCCCTACGTTACACATAAATTGTGCTCATAAAAGTTGTGGTAGTGTCCACAGGAAACAAGTCTGACTTGTGGAACAATCCTTGAATGGGTAAAGATCCTCCTAGTTGAAACCTCTTGGCTTTAATGATATTTTTAACTGAAAATCAACTGTTATAAACAAGTACAACACACCACTACATTCCTGCTTAAAAACAATCTCAAAAGTGTAGTTGGTGACACAAAAACAACAGTGTGTCAAAACTTTACTTACAGTTTGGAGCACTTTCCACAACCATTGCCATTGGTGATTTTCTTCAAATTGCTGGGATTCTGGGATACCTAGCTGTTCCAAGTTCACACTACCACCAATTCAACTGACTTTGACACTGCATCAGTCCACTTGACTTACTGTGTGGAAGGTAACCAATGAGATGTTTGGGTCTGTTAATGAGATGCAGTGACAGTTAAAATATTTCATGATGCGCTGCAGCACAGGAACCATGAAATCAAATAGTAAAAAATAATCAAAATAGTTTTTTAATGAAATTAATTTATATTTTAATAAGTAAATGGTACGTTTATCTATTTAATTATGTATTTTGTAAATTATTAATTATTTATTTCCTACTGTAATTAATTGAGGACACATGTTAGTTTTATTTAATGATACATTGGCACTTTTGGCGTTTCATAAGTTAGGCGACTTCTGCCTTTCTCACTGCAAAGACTGATTTAAAGCAAGTAGCAACACAAACGTTGTGAGCCGGCTGACACTGCCCCCTGCTGACAGTACACATTCAAAACACGTAGACGCCGATCTGCAGATCTCTGGGAGACATTAGGACACGCCCATATTTGCGCGTCACCCCCAAGACTTGACTGCGATGAACTGTGCATGCATGCCTGCTTTCAGGGTACTTGGAAAAAAGTATAACGGTATAACAGGGATGACTACTCGTCCGTGGTGGGCATATGTGTCTGCGAACTTGAGAGTGTGCGGCTTATTTTTGTACTTACATTCTTTTTTTTGTAATTAACTGTCGTACAGGGATTGAGGAAAGACTATTTACTTTCCGCTGCCCTCGCTAACAGCCTAAAGAAGATTTGGTACATTTAGGTCTTTTTTATGGGTGGGGAATTAATTTAATAAAAAGTATTGTTAATATAATATTTATTATGTAATTATTTCTTTTTTTAAATGGGAAATTAGCACTTCGTCCTTTCTCACCGGCTACACCACGAGCAGCTACGTGACGTCGTTTCAGGGGCGGGGCTTGGATTTTTTTCTGGTGTATTTGCAGAATACCTCACTTCCTCGGCTGCTGCCATTATTGTGGTGAATGAGGAAAGAAGAGTGGGAGATACGGGGACAGTGGGGGAAGAACGAGAGGGAGGGTGGTCTCAAGAAACACGAGCTAGCTGCCTCTGGAGTATACAGTGAAGGGCCCTCATAGCGGGAGCGAGCAAGTCAGGTTATGGCTCATTCGGCTACTAACGGTGTGGACCAGGATCTGGCCAGCAAGAGGCTGCACTCAAGGTAGGAAGCCTCGGGAGTACATCGGTATACCATAAGGGGGGTCAGCTCCGTAGCACGTCCTTGAATGCCGAAAAAGAGACAAGTAAGACGATTGAGAGAGAGAATAGCAAGGGCTGCCAGCTCACAGCTTTGCTTACTAAGGAGGAACTGGGCAGGGGGAGCTTGACCAGCCAGCTTTTACAGATTTAAAGAGCTCAAGACCCAGCCACAGCTGCAGCCAGAGCCCAGCTCCAAGCCTCATTCCTGGCTCGGGTCACTGAGCGGCTGTGGCTGGAATGTACAGACTGAGAGGAGCCTCATAAGATGCAGACGCGGTGTAACAAGGGGAGTCTGGCTAAAGGGTGGACAAGCTGACAGTGCGCATGGTTTTTAAGGTGCCATGTGGGTGCTGAACTTCACCTTGAAGGGTGATGGACCTAAACCCAAATGCATATAGAATGGCTCTCAGAGCGTTACTAGTTAAACCCCCGTATTTACATACAAATATCACAGCCTCGTTCAGTTTCATTTGTAGTTTCTTTTAATCATCTTTGATGATCATCAGAAGTATGTATAATAGCACAATTTGCCTCTTAATTAGCATAACATTTGACTGTCCTCCATGGCCAGGCAGTGAGAATATTTATTAGTTTTTTGCATTATGAAGAACTCAATAATGACAGTGTTACTGAACTTTAGTTAAGTTTGACAAAACTTGAGCATATTTTATGTTGTTTGTGATTTATGATTAATCATCTCTATTTCATCTCAGATGATCCGTTTGCTTATGAGAAATGTGATGTCTCATCATCCAGTCAGCTAGCTGACGGTGTGATTCAGCACCACTTATCACATTATTTTGACATTTACTGTTTGTCCAGTGTCATGCATTGGACAGAACAATCATTCATCACTGTGAATATCAGAAGAATCCTACATTAAACACGTTTATGGTAACATTGCCCAGAGAGCTGGGGTGAGGGGGCAGGCATGTTTATATTTAAAGTCAAATCATGCTTGTATACTTTAAGTTGATACCTTATTCCATTGGCTTTAAGGGATATGTAATATATATCTTAAGTGATTATGATAGATACTTCAAGAAAACAACAATTAAACTTACTTACTATTGTCAAGCTGCAGGAGTGACATTCACAAACCCTGCAAGGTTGTCATATGCTCTGCCAACATAAACACAAGATTCATAGGCACACACACACACGGGGTGGGTAGGACTGCTGTTAGAGCTGTGATAGGTTTTCCTCTATTTAACTCAACACATGACCTTTGTACATGACGGTTTGGTGAGTGTGTGTTTGTGTGTATTATCTTTAAACTCCAAAAAGCATAGGCAAGCACAAAGGGGAAGTTATGTTTAGGATTTATTTGTCAACTGACCTGTCCTGTAAAATCCTTTTGTTTTCTTCCTAAAATGAGAACGTGTCCTGCTATAGAGATTAGTATTTTAAAGCGTATTTGTCCACTTATGTGTGTGTGTGATGATTGAGGAGAGCAAAACAATCTTTATATCTTTTTTTAAAAAAAAGAAACAACAACAAAAAATGCCACAAAACATAATTAGTATTAATTCAATAAATAAATCTAAAAAAAAAAAGTAAGACAAGACTTACACAAGCTCTTTTTCAGTACCAAAGCACTTGGAATTAAACCCTCAAAAACAACTATTTGCTGTGGTTTTGTAAGCTTTGGAAATAACTGAATAGTGCTGTTGTTTTTCCATAAACTTCATGTAATCGCATTTTCCCTGAACCTATACTACATTTTTGCGACTGAAAACTGAAACGTTTGCTAATACTTAGATTACAAATGTCTGACTCAGCACCTGTTGCCGTGTAACAAATGATTTGACTGCAAAATTGTGACTTTGTGTCTGACAATCTGTTGAAGTTGTAAAAAAGCAAGCTAGAGAAAGGGATTTACTCTGAAATCTTTAAATTTAGCCTGTCTTTCTGTCAGTAATGACAGTAGTTACTAACTGAAGTTCATCTTAGAATGACTAACATCATTGCCCGTGTTCATTGCTTTGTTTTCATGGCCCCTGCAGCACTTGGTTCCCTTCGTATGGCCTACAGTGTGTGTGTGTGTGTGTGTGTGTGTGTGTGTGTGTGTGTGTGTGTGTGTAAGTAGCACTATTCAACCTGGCTCTAGAAAACAGAACATGCAGAGAGTAAAAATGCAGCTTTACAAGAGACTTAGACAAAGGAGAGGAGGAGAGAGCCTAGCTTTAACTGAAAGTGACATGCACTGAGGAAGGAAAGCATTCCTGGAGAGTTTCTCTTTGGTTTCCCTGACAACTAGCCATGGCACTCTGTAATTATGGCTGGATTACTGAGTGCACGGTTTCTTAGCTTAACCAAGATTCACAGTGTTGGAAGTATAGGCCTTTAAAAATGAAATAAGGATCAATGAATTGAATTAAATCAGCTAAAACAAAAGTATAACTGATTTTAATGATGAAATAAAATCCAAGTAAATTAGATTGCTGGCCATTAATTGGCTGAGATGTCACATACTAGTTGTAATTAAATACTACTCCAAAGCAGCGTATATCCTAATGGGTTTACTGCTTTCCCAACTACATGCCTGATAAGAATCTCAGGTATGAGTGTTGAACAGCTCTTTAAATGTCCTCCGGGTTCTGCTCTGTACCAGGAGAGCAGCAGCAAGAGTCAACACATGATCGAAGACGGCAGATGTGACACTGATGAAGTCAGACACAGCTTGGAGGTGGGCATGCTTTGAATGTACAGAAGTGCATCAGCTGTGAGCAGACACTGAGGTCAGCTGATCTGCTGAGCGATTACCTGAAGTAACATTACACTCGATTTGGCCACTGAGGTTTTTTTTTATGTGGTCATGAAACAGTGGTGGCTGAAAGTGAGAATGACCTTGTTGGATTTAGAGCTAGTAGTAAATGTTCAACGGTTGCTTTTACTGAATATTGTGCAACGAGGAAAAGGAAGAAGATGTCAGAACCAGGCGCGTCTATGCAAAGGTTGGTAGAGGTTATTGGCAGCATAACAGCTATTGTGAATGCAAGCTAGGTACAGTCACAGTCTGTTAGGTATTACATTTTGTTGCACAGAGGCAGTATCTTTGCACAAATCAATATGCTCTGTTTAAATCGTAAATTCCAAGTGGACCAGTAATAGTTGTTACAGTACTGTGATAGTTGTGTATACTTACATTTCCGGGGGAGCTGCACATAAAGCTACAGCTCAGGCTATGGCGTAAGGCGTGCTGCTCCACTGCACCTACAGTGTACATTTAGTCTAGATTTACAACTCAAGCTTAACATCTGAGCTACTGCGCATGTCTTTGTAGGCAGTCAGTCTGTGTAGCCATGACCAGTTTATGTGTTGAAGGTCACCTTTCCATAAACTTCCACCAACGTAAACATTTGGATGTCTCTGAACTTGTTTCTGAACTTTTTTAAACTTGCATTTACGCTATAGCCTTACTATAATGATGAAGCATTATTTCACATTTATATAGATTATAATTAATTATTTGACAAATATATTATTATTGGCATTATACTGTTTTCCACTGTTTCACTCTAACCTCACTTCTGCCTCTCTTACTTACTCTTGAAACCTGCCCAGTGTGCTACATGTACTCCTTGATGCCATGGTAACAGCGCTGGGAGTTTGTCTCTGTTAGACCACAAGCAGGCTATTATGAGATGAGTGTCTCCCAAACAGAACAATTAGAGGGGGTAATAAGAGGAGAGAATGGCCGACTGTTCGGCACAAATTCTTCTTACTCCGACCGCAACGATGGCAAGAATGAATGTCACTTTGTGGAAATCCTGCCATGAAAATTTGCTCTTTGTTTGCTTCAACTTTTTTTCCCCCTCTATTCTTTCTTTTTGTGTGCGAGTCAGCCCGCTGGCTGCCTCTTGAAGTTTAGTTTGCAGACTTTGATTAAAGTGAGTGAGGATGTGTTGACTTCCAGCTTTACAACTGCAGAGTTTGGATTTTGCTCAAGCTTTTAAAAATATTGCGAGGCATTATTAAGGCTACACCCTTTTCCACAGCCACAGTTTTACAATGCAGGCCTTTATTGTTTGGCTGTGTTTTAAAAGACTGAGGCCCCCGTCACCATCTCTGACCAGACTCGCTGTCTTTTTGTTTTTCTTCTCATATTCTTGCACTTCTGTGACTTCCAGCCATAAATTGAATCCTTATCCAACCACAATAGCACTGACATCTGTATGCAGCGTCGATTGGGTAGATCAACATTTTTGCCTGTATCTCCCACCTCCTCTTAACATCATTCACAAACACTCTGTATGCACAAATCCCTGCATAAGCAGTCCATTCAAACATTTCATGCACAAATCTGTGCTACATCAATATCTTTTTACCTGAATTTGTTAACACTCTGTGTTAAAATGTACACATATTTTTCTCATTACAAAGTTATTAACAAATGTACATCAGAACTTCCTCAGTCCATGCACACCAACAAATGATGAAGACCTGTCTTAGAAAATTAAGAGACATTTTTAAACTAAATACTACTGCGATTACTCTATTCCTACTACTAATATCGACCATCGATTTATTTTTTTTTCTCAGTAGTTACAGTTTTCCCAAACACCATATGCCAAAAAATGTTTAAGAGTGAGACTTTAAATTGGATGTTAACAAAGCTTTAACTTTATTTTCTTATGTGAATTTTTCTTAGTAGAGCCACAGTGAGTGTATCGGGGAAGACACAATTCAGCACCTCTGTTTTTCAGTGCAAATCCTACTTTTTTTTTTTTTAACACCATCATCACTCCTGAGATAATACTTTGGAAAGGTGTGTCCTTTCCCGTCTTCCTCCTTTTTCTTCAGTTGGACTTTTCTTTTCTTGTTTTTTTGGTATAGTGGTGCAGGCTTCTCTCTTGCTCTCAGCTTTCATCCGCTTCACTTCGAGGTAAACCTGTTTACTGATGTAAAAGCAGGCACTGAAGAATGTAGATTGCAGATTGCGAGCATGAGCCTTTTGGTTTAGCTAGATTCTGATTCAGTAGCGCATGCAGGTTTCATGAATCCAACAGTAAATTTGCTTGTGCATTTATCTTTTGTCCAGGGAACAATATTTCTATGCACATAAGGGCGACAGATAGCATTTAGTATTCCCTTAAATAAGCTTGCTTTTGTCAAATTTGACTGTATGATGAGAAGAACATCACACTCAGTTGGTGTCTTAAGTTGAAGGACTAGTGTAGTATGTGCTAGATCAGGGGTGCTGAACATAAGGCTGGGGCCAGAATTAGCATAGACTACAACTCAGCCAGCCCACGAGAGGACTTTGGAAAATGTGAAAGCGTGCATAGGTTTTCAACTTTCAGCTGTATTTTCATTATCTGTACAGATCCTATCTACTATAGAAATGTCTGGGGGGGGGTTCACAGTGAGTCAAACTGAGTTTGAGATGCCGCTGATATAACTGATCAGCTTTAAATAAATTGCCTCTGTATTCTTTTGTATATGCACCGACCTTATGCCTTTCATCCCTCTGGCTATGGCTGTTAGCCTCTGCCCCACCTTCCTGTTTGCACTGAAGGGTAGCCTTGGCACATTCTGATGCTGGTCTGTCTTTAAGAAGTTGTTTAGCTATGGCCAGTGGAAAAATCATTTTAGGGCGCAAGGAATACAGAGCTGGCAAGTTTTCCTCCACTGTTGAAGAAGTAGCTGTTGCTGTTTTATGTATATCAAGAAGATAACATTGTACACTTTCAAGGACTGTTATCTACGGTGGGAACTAGATTATCCACATTCCAGAGACTGGACTTTTGTTTGTTATTGCCAGCCATACAAAAAGGTGATGAGAGTCCCGCTTTTGCTCTGGCAGCATGTTTTTTTGCAGCAACAGCAAAATTTGTTAATGTTAGCTGAAAGACGAAGAGCTGTGGAACCTCAACCGACAATACTTCACAATTTAATTGTTAGTAGTTTGCTAATTTAATGCATTTTTGATTTTTCGATGTCAGCAAGGTTTTCACACAAAACCTTATTTTCTAAACAAGACTGGGTAATGGAAATGGACTGGTGACAGTGCTAACCACTGCATCATTGTGCCACCCTGTTAGTATTTGTATTTTTAGACCGCTGATGACTTTGTTGCATTTCAGTATTGCACGTTTCAAGACTCTTTGATGGTTGGCTTTGCATGTTTCTCCTGTTTGTAAAGTTGTATCTAATTTCACCCTTTCTAGTGAGCCACCTTCTAGCATGCACGAGCAAAATACACAGTCTACCTTAAGAGTAGGGATGGGTATCGTTTAGGTTTTATCCGATACCAGTAGGAAACAGGTACTTTTGAAACGGTGCCGGTGCTTAAACTGTGCTCGAACCGGTGCTTAAAGAATGGAGAACACAAAATTGGTCCAAAAACCTCTCATGTTCAGTTGTTTTTTTGTAAAAAGATAACAATGTAGCCTTTTCTGCAGCTATAGGCGATTTATGGCATCACTCTTGGCTGGAAGCAGTGCTTAATCAATGGAAAAAACACAAACTTTGTCCAAAAACCTCTCATGTTTAGCTGTTTTCCACTTTTTCTTTGGTCATTTTAGCCTTTTTGGCCAGGGTGAAGGGAGTATCTGCCATCAAACAAGAAGACAGCCGCATAACTATGAGGGTGTTTGCTAGTTCACCTTACATGCATTAATTTAATAACGCGGTTAGCCTACTCAACGTAAATTACACACGAACAACATGAAGCTACTCACGCAGAGAAGAACGGCTGTTGCTGCCATCATCATCCGTCATCATTTCTGCTACACTGGCAGGGCTAGGGGCCAGGACTCTACTCTTCGGGTTTTTGGGGGATGTTGCTAACTCCGGGTCCGATAACAGGCACCACACCCACAGTAGGTGTGCACGGTGTGAGGTCTCGCAGCAAGCTATCAAATATGGCGCATTTCTCGGCTTTTAACAAAATGCTATATGTCGCTAGGTGTTTCATCAGATTTGAGGAGTTACCTCTTTTGCACAGTATCACAGAATCAGCTTAAAGCACTTGTTGCAGGCTGCTGAGTTTGCATCTTTTGCTGTGAAGTACAGCCAGACTTTGACCGCTTTTAATCATTTTTAATCTGTAGCTCTGCTCTAAAAGAACGTACGTACCTGGGCCCGCCTACTATCCTCGGAAAGGTAAAATGATTGTCTAGAATCCAAAGTGTATGACATCTCAGGAAAAAAAGGACCGAAATAAAGCACCGAAATGTGCGCTGCTTTTCGGTATGGTTACTACCGATACCGGTACCCATCCCTACTTAAGAGAACAAGACTTATGGTCACAAACTATCTATATATGACTTAATGACTATCAAAATATCCGACAATCCTGAACTTCCAATCCCTTGTAGTGGGTTGAGTTATATAAGGATGTTGTAAAAATAATGCCACCAGTTTTTGAATGATCTTCAGCCGTAGAGCTCCACTGAATAAACACTCTTTTGGTGTAAATTCATGCTTTAGTTTTGGTTTCTACTCATCTTTCTCTTCATCTTCTTTTTTTATAGTTTATACAGTTATAGTGGATTTTCCACTGCCCTCCACTTCAGCTATGAAAAATTAAATAATCATTTTCTTCCTGTTTACATTTTCAAATGAAAGTTTGTATCCAGTTGCAGGCGGAATTGGATACTGAAAGCAAGATTTCTGGGAAACTAATCAAAATCATTGAATTCTCTTTATTACATTGTGCACTGAGAATTAACATTAACAAGTAATTTAATTCCATTAAATTTTATCATGTAATTTTGCCCTAAAAGGCAAAAATAACATTTATTGTATACATGTAGAATGCAAAAATTAACTTTTAGGAAAAAGAACCGTCTTAAATGTAAATTCCTGTGTACATTTCCATGTTACTGTATAGACTGATATTTAATAAAAGGGGAAAACAACGCTGTAGTGAAGAGATCTCTTGTAAATTCCTTATTTAGCTTGTATTTTGCTTGCTGCCCCTGTGACACTGTCTCGGTTAAGTAGGGCACTTGTTAATGTACTTGGACATGTGTGTCATAGTGGCAAGATTTTCATGCAGGAAGTGTTTTTTATAGCTTTAAAATAAAGTTAATCTAAAGATTAAAAACAGAAAAGCAACATGCGTTTCCTTTTTAGTGAAAATAAATTTACTTAATACGTCCCTTAGGTCTTATTTACTCACAGTGTCATCTGTCTCGGTTGGTGACCTAATAATGTTTATGCTAGTGTCAGCAGGTAGTTGGATTTGTTTAGGCCACTCACTGTGCTGTATTGTCTCTACTGAGGAGGCGCATGGCACTGGATTAGCCATCCCTGTCTCTCTCATCCTTTCTCTCTGCCTCTCATTGGGGCAATGGTCAAGCTTAGATGTAAGGTATTCACTTTGTAATCATTGACTGTTCCTCTACTCTTGCCCAGAATGGTCTGTCATCATGCTCCCCTGTTCTTTTTAAACCCGATAGAACAACTGGTCTCCGGGTCAGACTTGAGGAGAAGTTGAAGAGGATCAGAGATGAGCACAATTTTCTGTTGGGAGTAGCAGGAACTGAATTACATAACAACAATGGATATCTTAACTTGATTAAAATCACCTGGATTAATAAAACATAAACTTGTAAACTTGTGACGTCTTAGAAATTCACTTGTTTTTGAGCTCAACCTTCTTGTGGAATTATCTGAAATTCCCTCTGGACTGTTTTGTCTGCAGGTTGCTTCACTGTGTAGCTTTGGAACGATCTTGAGGACTTGAAAAGCACACATTTTTCTCGGCTGGCTTTGGACTGTGGTTAGAATTTACAATTGGAGTGTGTCCAGGTTTGTTGTAATGTTGCTGATATAGTGGTTTTTATTGAAGCTGGGAAATATGGACTTTATAAGACCACAGCTTGTTAAAGTGTGAGAGGAATTCTTAGCTGTAAGCATAGTACTTAAATTAACTCTACAGAGTTAATTCTACAGAGTTAATTTAAGAGTTTTCTGATAAAGTTAGTTTTATTTAACAGTACCCTCATGGCATCTGAGCCTTGTCCTCTGACTGGAGCAGAGAGAGCCGTGTGTAGACTTGTCCACTGTGGACCCCGACCTCAAGCTATGCTAAAGCCTTTACCTCTGGAGCTCCAGGTGTATGTGGACAAAACAAGGACCAAGCAAAAACACAGGTACTGTAAAAAAAAACAAAACAAAACTCAAAAGGAACCCGTCAAGGTTTTACAAACCAAAATGACATTGGTGAACACATGCATCCCATATTAGGGCAATGTTATGAAATCTGACTAGAACATAGTGTAACGTCAGCTGCTTTAAATTACTGTTCCCGTCACAGTAAATCCTTTTTGCCTCAAAAAGGCAGATGCATTCGCATCTTCGATTTGACAGTAAATAAGCTGTAATGCAAAAAACTCATGGTACATCTCTTTACCTTTTGAGTGGAGCCTTTTGCAAAGCCTTTTGATTAGATGCAAGGATAATCCTTGCTTATCTCTACATTCTAGTACTTTATCTGGAATTTAGTGTTACTACTAAACTGTCTGGTCTTGTTTATCCTGGATTATGCAATGCATTTAGGGTGTATACTTCTGGATACAGGTCACTCATGAAGCCTTGTTGTATGCTCAGAATTGTTTTTAGTGGGTTGAATAGTGGTAAACTCAGCGTGAGTTCTGGCCGGACACATTGGTATCTATTGAATCTCTCCCTGGAATGTGCTGATGTATTTTAGCTCAGCAGCCAACTTCAATCTCTGAAACATAGTTTTGTTAACTTCAAGGCATGGAGTGTGACACAGGGCAAAATACAAACCCCTTTAGCTGTTCAGAAATACCAGATTTTGAAAGACTTCATGCAATAACCCTGCAGTGGTCTGGCATCCTATCCAGACCATACCCCTGCTCTCATCAGAGACAGCTGGGGTAGGCTTTAAGCTGCCGCAGCCCTGAAGTGGATAAGCAGTTAAGGAAGTGAATGGATGACATTGTCTCAGATTGCAGTCAGTAGAGAACCATATTGTTTTTCAAATGTTTTATCTCTCTGGTGTGGGTGGGACATTCTGTCTCTGTCTTATTTTGTTTCATATCCTCATGAAAATCTCAGAACATGCAAAAGAACGGCACGTCTTCGAACATCAGACTGTAAACTGATTTAAGCAGTTAAAAGTGTATCACCTTTTCAAGGTGTTCATCTTCGAGCTCAAACTCAGTTACTAAGGCAACCATCCACAGAATTTATTACAGACCTTGTTGTCATGGTGATACTGCCTCTCTGTGAAAGTATGTTTCACTCCCACTGTAATGGTATCCATGTTTACTGTATGTCCTAATCTGTGGTAGGGCTATTGTTTTTATTTCATTAGTTTCATGACTTTATTGTATGCGTGTACCTTGCAGGATGGAGGCCTCGTGTTTAGAATTGGCCTTGGAAGGAGAGCGGTTATGCAAGGCTGGGGACTTCAAAGGGGGAACAGCGTTTTTTGAAGCAGCCGTAAAGGTCGGCACAGAAGACCTGAAGACCCTCAGTGCCATCTACAGCCAGCTGGGCAATGCATACTTCTACCTTAAGGAGTATGGCAAAGCCCTGGAATACCACAGACATGACCTTACCTTAGCAAGGTGAGCAATGTGCACAAGCTATGAGTAAAACATTCACCTCAGCTTTGTGCTGCTTGTTTTGAGCTGCTTGGGAGTCTCATTCAACAATCTGTTTGCTGCACAGTAAACAGTTGATACATTTCACATTTGAAATCAGTTAACAGGCACTTTAGCTGAGAAGAGCTGCATCGTTACGATAAGGGAACTTATACACAGATCAATAAACCCCGCGTACATATTGCATCCAGCACACGGACATATAAGAGGACTATGCACCAGTATGCAGGAATCATATGCTACGTTCTGTTATTTGATGTACACACAGTTCAAAAGGAAAACAGTCTTTTTCACACTTTTTCCTTTACGTGAGACCTTCATGAATTTCAGACAAAGAATTTTTTTTTAAAAAGTGAGGGGACTTTTACGTAGTAACAGTTGACAAATACCAACTGGATATTTAGCTTGTGAGTAATCTGGTCTCCTGCAGTTAGTGCAGCTGGTACTCCTGCAGGGAACTGATTAAGGACCCTAGGGAGATTTACCTTGTTACATTACAGTCTCACCAGGGCCACTGGGGCTTGGTCCTTGGAAGTAGGCAACTGTTGTTACAGTATTTTAATGGTTATTCATTAGCTAAATGGATAACTCGTGGCTTCCTGTGGGTCATCTGGGCCGCCTGCTAGAGGACAATAACGTAATGAAACAATGTGGTAGTAGCAGGTTCATAAGAGCATATAGTAACTGCAAGCACTTAGTGCATACCATCTTTTAGTTGCTCAGTTTCAAAGTGTGAAAGTGAAAAAAGGAGAACAACACAATGGGGAAATTATTTCTCACTTCCAGCATGAAGAGAAAGTAGGCCATAGCAACCAGAGAGGAACTAATCGTGTTGACAAGTTCCGATTCAACGATGCATGATTAAGCCTAAAGTAATTAGTGGACATGGTGCTCTATTTAGTGCTTGTTATGCTTTATAATGCATTGTCAGTGACTCTCTAGGGTTGTGCATAACTTTACATGTATAACAAATAAAGAAAATCATTTATGTTCAATAGCCCATTGTTGAATAAATGTAATATAGCAGCAATATGACTGAATATCTTATAAATTCCTCGATGTGGATAGTCATTTTAGATCCAGAAAAAACAGTCTTGGAAAACAGAAACAGTGAACAAAACCACAACCTTAAAGTGACATTTGATTTCCTTGATTTGCCTGATGAGCAGCCCAAATTCCAAAGAGATTCACTTTACTGTCATCTGGTGAAGAAAACGATCAAATAAGATCTGTTGTAGATATTAATTGTACTGATGTTTAGTTTGTGGTACACCAAGCTTATCATTGTGTGTTTTTATTATATTTATTTATTTTTTTAAATAAAAGCTGTGTAGATCACTGTTTGATCTAAATGTTTAACTACTGGGGTCTCGAAAAAGCATTGATTTTGATTCTAATGGTGCAAGATCACTGAGTAATAACTTGGTCTTTAACTCTGCCGCTAATCGCCAAAGATGTCTTTCCTCCACAGAACAATAGGAGACCGAATTGGAGAAGGAAAAGCCAGCGGCAACCTCGGTAACACTTTAAAAGTATTAGGGCGTTTCGATGAGGCCGCTGTCTGCTGCCAAAGACATCTGGAGATTTCTCAAGAGCAGGGCGATAAGGTAAGATTACGTACATATATTTGGATATCCAAACAAACCAACACAAACACAAATATGAAAACCTTCTGGGAAAAAGATAGACAGCCTGCGTTTCTTCACTGTCCTGAAGGTTGGAGAGGCCAGAGCACTGTATAACATGGGGAACGTGTTTCATGCGAAGGGCAAACAGCAGTTATGGGGCTGCACCCAGGAACCAGGGGACCTGCCTCCTGATGTCAGAGACACACTGCAAAGGGCTACTGGATTTTACGAGTATGTATGTTTTATGCCTGTATGAATGTTTAGAACAGCATATCAGAGTCACATCAGTAGCTCTGACATACGAATGTTGCTGCGTTTTGTGGTGCTATTGATGATTTTTGAATATTGTCAATTGGTCCTTCCTTTTTTTGTCAAGTAGTGGCCGAGAGTTGGCTTGGCTGCTTACTCATTTAAAACTGAATAACAGTGTATATGTGTGTAACAGTGAATTTACTTTTGAGTCCCTGATGATTGAAAGCAACCATCACAGCCCTTGCTGTGCTACTGTCTTTATGACTGGGGTGAGGTTGACTTTGAAAAGATTTTTTAAATCCGTTTTAATACAGTCTTGGTACCACCACTGTGATAATGAAGGTTTCATTTTATTTTCACCATACTATCAAATATTTTAATCTCTACTCTCCTGCTGTTATTTTAGCAAGATCTTTTTCATTAATATGGCAAGATAAGAGGAAATAAGTTAGCCACTCACAACGAATGCAAACAGTTTGGAAGGTTTAAGACGTCTGTAAATGTTTCATATTTACCAGATAACCCGATGAGGTCCTTGACAAGGTTTCTCCTCCACATGATTAGAGGGTTGAATTGGGGCCAAACTGGCCCAAACTCATTGTAATGCAGGTTTTACAGCATAAAGTCTTCAGTTGAACTTTGATAAAGGAAGTGTTGTCTTTCAACACAAGAAGTGCAACACAATTAGTATTTTGCCACACACCATCTTATTTCTTTATAAATTATGGGCTGAAATGTTCACGGGCAGACTGTAAATGACATTAAAAAGAAACTTTTGGTGTTTCTATGATGTTTGAAAATATGGCCAATACATAAGAAAAAGGGTACACTGAAAAAACACTATTTTACAAATAAAAGTGTGTTCAACACAGCTCATCTTCCTGGGTAACTTAAAGAGCCCATAAAAAAAAAAAAAAAAAAAAAAAAAAGAATTAATATTTTACTTTTTTGGTTTCTTTCTAACCATAATGAATGTAGTAATTGCTTTATATCAACATCAATTAATTAGCTGTTGTCTCAAGTCATACCTCGCATAGTAGATTCAATTCTGTTGATTTCACATAAAAATGGGAATGCAAAAAAAATTCAACAACCAATCACAACTTAATGTGTGTGTCTGGATGTGTAGGATGAACCTGTGTTTGGTCAAAGAGCTTGGCGACCGAGCTGCTCAGGGGAGAGCCTACGGGAACTTGGGCAACACCCACTACCTGCTGGGTAACTTTGTGGAGGCTATAAAGTTCCACCGTCAGGTAAGAAATCCACATGTCATCCACAAGTATCAAGATTGCACTGCTGTAATGCAGAGATGGGAAGTATCAGCTATAATGATGTTTTCCAGCTTGGACCATTCACTGTGCAGCTGTTCAGCAACGGTGGTCTCCCATCATATAATACATGTATGATACATACATATCATGTTTGGGTGAATAATGTTGAAGTTCTTAGGTGTATTAATAGATTGTAAATTAAGTAAGGAAACTCAATAAAACATATTTCAATAAAAATGTTTACAAGAATCACATTATTACACCAAGTCAAAGAATTTATAAATCCCGTTTCTTTTTAGATAATGTGCTGCTCACTCATAGTTCCATACTTGACCTACAAAGTGGAATGGAATAAAGTACGGTGCAAAATTTTTTGGCAGGTGAGAAAAATGCTGTAAACAAAGAATGCTTTCAAAAATGGAAGTGTTAATCATTTATTTTCATCAATCAACGAAACACAGTGAATGAACAAAAGAGAAATCTAAATCAAATCAATACTTGGTGTGGCCACACGTTGCCTTCAAAACAGCATCAATTCTTCTAGGTGCACAGTTTTTGAAAGATCTCGGCTGGTAGGTTGTTCCAAACATCTTGGAGAACTAACCACAGATCTCCTGTGGATGTAGGCTTCCTCACCTCCTGCTGTCTAATCATGTAATCGCAGACACACTCGATGATGTTGAGATCAGGGCTCTGTGGGGGCCATACCATCACTTCCAGTACTTCTTGTTCTTCTGTACGCTGAAGATAGTTCTTAATGACTTTGGCTGTATGTTTGGGGTTATTGTCCTGCTGCAGATTACATCTGGGGCCAATAAACAATCATTTATATTTATGAAAGCATTCTTTGCTTACAGATTTTTTTCACACCTGCCTAAGACCTTTGCACAGTACTGTAAATAGATAAATAACAAATCTATACACATAAAGCATAGGTGCATATATGCTTGTGAAAATTATATGCCCTTTTTGCAGAGATAAAGTTGTTCTTTTCTTGTTTCCCTTTGCTTTTGGAAAATACTGCTTGTTTTGCAGTATTTTTGCAGTATTTTCAGGCAGAAACAAAATGAGTTAATGAACAAATGTTATTTGCATCTGGCTGAGCAAAAAAACCCCAAACATTTGAATGAAGCTCTTTCATTTTACAAATTAGTTTCACAATATCATATAACAGATGAACCTAATGTTTTACATATGTTTTGCCTTGTCTGGTGTGGTTTTGGTGGCTTGTGTCCTTACTGTTGTGGCCTTGACATCCTGGATGTTTGAACTGCAGCACAGAATGAAACCACATTTTCTTTATTTTAGCCTCCTTTATCTATTAAATGCACCTGAGAAGCAAACAGGTGGCCCGCACCGAATTTGCTTTGATGTTGAGATGAGATCAGAAACATTTGCATGACTTGAGCGTTTAGCTTCTAAGTTCAGTCAGAGTAGAGTACAGGTCATTTAATTTCAGTCAGTGAAGCAGGTGGTGTTCCTGAGAGATGTTTTTGTTGATCTTACCAAAGTAAATGTGGTGTAAAAGTGTGTGTTTCAGTGCTTTGCTATCCATCTAAAGCTGCCCTAGCGCACAGTTTGCAGAGACTGATGGCTACTCATACAGAAAAAGGAAAAAATTGGTTTCTTGGTGAATCAGCGGGAAGCTTGACTTCAGGCTTCCGCCCTCCATGTTTCTATTGAAAACCAAGTTTTTCCTCAAGTGGGAAACTGATTTCTCCCCCTCCTTCCCTGTTACTAATCTATCAGTATGCTGCAGAGGAGAGGTTTCCTATGGAGAGAATCAGAGGAGCTGATTTGATGCACCAGTGCTGCAGCATCACCTCTGCTTATGAAATAACGTTTCCTACAGAGTTTCCAGTATGAACTTGTGAAAAATCTCTCTGCCTGAGCACCAAGTAAAACAAATGCACTTACGTAAAGCAAAGTGAAAGGAGGATTTAACTTCTTGTCATTAAAGTTAACAATTGAAATTAAAAGTCTTGATTTGTGAACTTGTTACTCTCATCATTTACAGCGATTATCCATTGCCAAAGAATTTGGGGACAAAGCAGCTGAACGGCGAGCTTACAGTAACTTAGGCAATGCCCTGATATTCCTGGGACAGTTCAACACAGCCACAGAGTACTACAGGTGAGGAAAGAGTGCAGTCTGACATCTAGTGGACTGAAGGAGAAATTAAACAATTTTAACCACTTAGAAAATCTCATGAATGCTTAAATACATGTAGTGAAATAGCTATGTAGCTGTTTAATCATCATTCTTATTCATGTACCCTGTTTCTCGCATTCTTCCTTTGTTAGCCTCTATTTTCTTCATTTTTTCCCAACCCTTATTTATCCCATTATTTTCCTTCCTATAGGAAAACTCTGCAACTGTCCAGGCAGCTGAGGGACCAGGTGATGGAGGCTCAAGCGTGTTACAGCCTGGGCAACACTTACACTCTTTTACAGCAGTATGAGAGGGCCATAGACTATCACCTCAAGCACCTGTACATAGCGCAGGAGCTTACAGATAGGTATCGTTTTAAAAAAAATTGAAAGAAAACCAAACAAATGACCACAGGAACAGTTTTTAATGTCGTACATTCACTTTTTCGTAGGGTTGGAGAGGGCCGTGCATGTTGGAGTCTGGGAAATGCATATGTGTCTTTAGGGAACAACAAACAAGCGCTCTACTATGCCAGAAAGCACCTGGAAATCTCTAAAGAAGTGAGAAATCTTTACAAGCGCAATAATATAAAAAGGCCTCTTGCATTTCATGTGATTTTTTTCATCTCTTTGTCCCGATTTCTTCCGTAGATTGGAGACAGAAATGGTGAACTGACAGCCAGGATGAATGTGGATCAGCTGATGGAGGCCCTGGGGGTCACTGAGAGCGACCTTTCACCCTCAAGTTCAGAGTTTGAGATGCAAGGTAGCACTCAAATATATATATTTTATTGCTTTTTACATGAAAGGTAATCTGGTCATGCTAGACTTTGTGTTTAGGATATACTTTATTGATGTCGAAAGTTGGGAAGTTATCGTCACAGTAAAACATGAAAAACAACCTGCCTCAGTAAATACAAGATCCCAAAACAGAAATAGCTCAGAAATATTAAAATATATACTTGTTGATTAGTTTGGGCAGGTGCTTTCAGGTAAAAGTCCCACTGAGATGATCTCTTTCAACAAAGTGTGTGTCTGGAATATGTCAGAGCACAAACCGTATCGTGTAGCTTGTTAGCATGCTGTTGTTTATGCTCAGTATTAACTTCCTTGTTTTGCTCAATTGTGTGAAGACAGTGCTTCTTCTTTTCAAAGTATGTGCAAATACTTACTTCTCTCACAGATAAATGCACCAATCCAGAACACAGAACCTTTCTCCTGCAATTACTCTATCGCTTCCCCCCAAATAAAACTACTTATCACTAATAAGTAGTGTGAACGTCCTCATGTGGTTTGCAATGTCTTCTTCTTCAGCTGTCAGAAAAAAGGCGCGAACCAAGTCTTCTGAGAGGAAACGCTTCTTACACATATGCATGCATAAACAATAAATGGAACAGCAGTGGAAAGTGCTTATTATCACTAAGACATATATATATTTGCATGTAAAAAGTATGTAAATGCACTGTAAGGCAAGTATTTTACACTTTTCGGCTCAGTGCTTAACAAATTTGGTACAGCAACAGTCGCTCAGGCTGATGCCACATCTGCACTAAAGTAATACATTTGTATGTTTCTTTAATGGTTAATCTGCTAGTATGTGCAGACTTTGTAATCAAAATTATGTTTTTAATGCTAACATTTAATAATAATCATCATCATCGTTGTTGTTATTATTAGTATTACTATTATCCACAGATTTTTTACAAAAAAGCTGGAAAAAGTATTTGCTTAAGATGCCAAATCACACCTGTTTAAGTTGCATTCTTAAACAGAAAATTTTAGTGATGAAATTATTTGGTTACTTGTTACTTGTGCCAGCTCAAAACATAAATACACTTCAGTAAATTTGTATTTATTTATTCATTTTTTTTACAAATTTCTAAAATATTTCTATTTTGTTGTTATTATGACAGGTCATAGTTAAGCACTACATATATAATCAAAAACATTCTTGTAAAAACAAGAATCATTCTGAACTTTGTTGAAGGAGTTAGTAAGTGTACATTTAAATCTAAAGCTTTTCTTATCTGATTAGGCCCACACATAATGCACAAATTCTGTGTGGTATGTGTGGACCCGAGCAAGCTAACTAGAATATTTTATGTGTGCACAAAATTATAAATGCAAAACAAACTCCAGGTGGGACGGTGTGTTAAATCTGCACTGAGGCTAAATGTGACAGAAAACATATTTATGAGGTAGGATAAAGATGCTTGTTTCACTCTCAGTGGTCCAGGAGGATGGGCTGTCCATAAGGCATATAAGGCCTCGAGTAACAACAATGTTTTATTGAGTCCCCTCAAATGGTCCACCAGCTCACATAGACGTCAGAGCCTTGTATAATAAAGTGAGTAGAAACTGTAATATCTGAACAGTCTGCCTGGCTTCTCTGTGATATTTGCTTTCATAAACCATCCTCCAGGCAGAAATTCACACCCATGTCCTACATTTCCCTCTTTGGAGCAGAGCTGGCAAACAGACTCTTATTCACTTCGCTTGCATAGTGGTCGGCCTAAGCCTCATATCCACACCGAACATCATGGGACCACAACCGAGATTGCAGCCTACTGCGAAAATAAAAGATAAACAAAGGGCAGCTTGCAATCTTAAATCGGCTCATAAATGGGATTCAAGACTGTCTAAGTGATCAAAACCTAAAATTGCAATGTAATGTAATGTAATGCTTTATTACATATTTGTTTTTTTCCCCTATAGGAGCAAGACCTAAATTCACCAAGAGAAACAGCATGGACAGTGTAGAACTGTGGAAATACTCTTCAGATAAGGTGATTTCTATTATTTGAACATGTCTATAAACCACTGTAGGAAAATGTGCCTACATTGTGATCCACCTCTAACAGCATGCTCTGTTCATGCAGAATGGTGAGAACCAAGACTTGGAAAGTATACCGAGGAGATCTAAGAGTCATCTGTCGCAGCCTAGCAAAAGAAAAGGCTGTTCTGACAGCCAGTCATCAGAGGAAAGGCTGTGGTTTGACTCACCTGTGGACACTGATGACATCACTGTGCAAGTTCCACCTCCAGTGCCAGTAAGTGGCCTCAATGTTGCTGTTTTTTATTACATACTTATCGACTCCCGACCTCACATCATATCCTTATCCTAATAGCCACGTCACTGCACTCGTAACCTGATCTTCAACAAGTATCAAAAATTAAACAGTAGTTATTCCAGCTCATTTCATGGAATACAGTGTGCAAATTCTTGAAGTATAGGTGTGTTCCTGTATTTTTTGTTTGTTTGTTTGTTTGTTTGTTTGTTTTATACTTTTCCCCCCCTTTTTTTTTGCTGATAACAGCAAACAAAAAGCTTAAAATTTAACTTCAAGCTTTACAGTTTCAAGAAGCCTAAAATGTCAAGGACTTTCCTTCTTATAGGATTTTACCAGCACTTGAATAACAGTTTGTTTAAACTGGGGTGTCATTTACTCAATAACTATAGTAGACATTTTTGTTTATGGACTGATTTGAAATAACAAGAAAATGTAGATATTTCTGTTACAATATATCACAGACACTCATTTACTGTAAGGCATTTACTTTACATGGACTGATGAGTGTTCATTTCACCTGCTTCATATTTCTGAGATACACCTGAGCCTCAGTGCAGTCTCTTACAGTGCATCTGAGAAAAGGTGGAGATATTTTTGTAGAAAGCATGGTATCACTGTGAGATAGTGAATATTTCACTTAACTTCGCTTTCTTATCTTTTCTGTTCATTGTAGCTTCTGCTTTAAAGAGAAAACTGAGGGAGAAAATACATTAATTTCCAATAACTCTGGTAAAAGATGTCTTCTGCAGTGTAAAAGTGACTTCTCTGTTAATAATATAAACTAGATTCTTAATGGATATGTTTTTCCCCCCACAGCTGTTCTGTCTGACTCACCACAGCACCTAATCTTGCCTTGTTTCTGTGGCACTGCTAATTGTTGTTATTAGTAATCTGACATGCGAAAAAAAAGAGTGAAAATTACAGGGCTTTGGGAATAATAGTTTATCACAGTGAAGTAGAAGTACAGAAGTACAGAAGTAAATGTGGGTGATCTTGAGTCATACCTATTTTCAAATCTGGCATTAAGACCGTTTAAGACCATTTGTGTGTCTGTGAGCTGCAGATGTTACGAGTTTTCTTTGTTTTTGCTACAAGTTAATGGATGGCTTATTTTTGATGAAACCATAGTTTATAAAGTCCTCGGCTTCGGTTGCTAAGCATTTCATGTTTCTGGGTTTTTTTTCATGCTACATCTGCAGCATGCAGTTTGACATTTGATTTTGCCATAGCGAGTGTATCTAGGCAGATAAGCTAACTTTAGCTCTCGGAGTTGGTTGAAAAAGCTGCATCGTGCTTAGTTTTTAATATTACCAGACGACTCGATGCCTCTGTCAACTGCGCCTGTTTGATAGGGTCGGGATTACCCAAAAAGTACCGGAATGGAAACTGTTTCACGAATTTAGCCTCACCAGTAGCTTGTGAACAGGCATGCCAAGCTCCATGCTTGGAGCCTCGGGTTGTTAATGGGCCACTGAGGACTGACAAACTTTACTCCCTCCCTGTTAAGTAACCAACAGACGGTTTGCAATGGCATATCAGTAGAAAAACTCCCGAGAAAGGGGCCCTAGGTAGAGGGTGAATGCAATCC
Organism: Oreochromis aureus; assembly: GCF_013358895.1. Taxonomy (NCBI): domain Eukaryota; kingdom Metazoa; phylum Chordata; class Actinopteri; order Cichliformes; family Cichlidae; genus Oreochromis; species Oreochromis aureus. The sequence continues at coordinate 46,455,295 of NC_052948.1, read as the reverse complement.
ACACCAGAGTTTAGACTATGAGAGAGTGTTGGGTCTAATTGGGATTTCAGTGATGTTTAGTGTTACTCCTTTGTGGTTTAAGTACATGGTGTGTATGTTGATTGGTGTTACGTTTTGTTCATGAATAAATCATTATGATGTTTGATCTGAGTGTTTGCTGTGGGGGATGTCTGCAGTGTCTGTGTCCTTCTAGTTCTTAAAAATCAGAAACATGCAAAAAGTAGATAAATGCACTGACAGGCGATTTAGGCTGTATATACCAGGGAAAAAGTTATGTAGAAGACAGAACTCAACAAGCAGTGTTTTTCTTACATTGGTTAAAATCTGGCAAAGGCCTCCCTCTTCATACTCTATAGACAGGGGAAGGGTAGCCCTGAAAGAAACCTCTCCCATCAGGATTAAAAAATTTCATCATAGAATAAAGTTAATCGCTTCTTTCTAAGGGGAGAAGCAGACCTAAACCATCGAGCAAAAGGCCCTCCAAAGCATATCAAAGCCACCAGATCCCCCTCACCTTGGGGGTCAGTGATTCAGATCCTTCTTTAATTTTGTCACCTATCTATAATTTAGGAAGAACTTCCTTTTATCTTTGACTGTCCCGGTCTGAGACTACTCCCAGTCTCTCTCTGCAAGCACACACATATCTTTACCTCTCCCACCCTCCTACTGTCTATTCTCTTCCTCTCTCCATCATCACGTGTTCCTTTGTCTCTTGTTCTTTCCATATGGTCTACTTGATTAGTTGGCCTATACAGAGAAGCAAATGACAGCATCCACACAGAGACAGAGCAGAAACTGCTTTAAGTCTCATTGGGTGTGTTTATAGAGCCCAGTCATGTGAGTTTGTAAGAAATAAGTGATGAAATTGGTGGTTTTTGCCATTTCAGAGTAGTTGACTTCTGATGGAAATGGGTGCTCGCATGCAGTTCACTCATAACTGTACTCCTCCACCCATCTTTCTACCCCCTGCCTCCCCCTCCTTCCCTTTGTCCATACCAGCCCTCCCTCTTAGCTGATAATGTGACCTTGATCAGAGAAGCGCTACTCTCCCCATAGGGTCAACACTCCCCCCCCCAGCTCTCCATAATGAGTTGTTTTCCCACAGTGAGTGAACAGGACAAAAATGGCCTGCTGGAGAGCTGCACAGAGAGAGTAAGATAGACACAGGGGGAGAGAGAGAGAGAGAGGGAGAGGGGAGGCGGCAGTGGTTGGTAGAGATTAAAAAAAGTCTGGAAGAGGAGAATGCAAGGAAATTAGAGGTGGGTAGTTGTGTAGGAGCAGCAGGAAAGCAGAGAGTGATGTAAAGGGGTGGGTGAAAGTAGGGGAGAAGGAGGTGTGAGCCAGACGTGTGGACAGCGCTAGACAGAAAGTGAGCTCAGAAAGAAATGAGACAGAAGGGTAGATAGAGGACAAAGAAGTGCTGCTGGTAAGTTGTCTCACTTTTTGTTTTGTAACTTGGAAAAACAGCTTCCCGCAAAGGTTTAGCGGGGAGTATTCACTTTCTTTTCACATTTGATACCGAAGCGTGCCTTTATTTGCAGTTTCTGTGCATGTCTTGCACTGCATGTAAAGATATTTCACTGTTTTCACTGAGCAAATACCGCAGAGTTGGAAAAAAGGATGTTTCTTTATGATCTACAGTACAACTTTTTGTGTATTTTAAACAACAGTTTGACTTTTTCAATGCAGAAGTTGAAAAACACGTGATTCTTAGAATAGAGATGCATGAAATCTGGTGTCTGCTGACCTACTTCACATATTGCTGTAAGGCAAAGAGATTTGAGCTCTGTTCAGTAGTCGGTGTTGAAGGTGTTCAAAACAGATTATTTGTAACATATTTTGGAACAAGTCCATTATATTTGCTACGCGTGGGAGAGGAATGCAACCAGAAAACTTGTATAAGGAAGACCCCATCAGCTTGTGTTGATTTTAGTGCCATTGACCTAAGTTTCCATTAACCTGCTCTGGCATTTTTGTGTCACAAATATAAAGCAGCGGATGTTGTCGATTGTTCAGTGTTGAGATATGAAAAGCCAAACTTTTTTAAAGAATTGATATTAGGCTTTAATTTATAAATTACTGGCCGGTAACAAGTTTTTCAAAATAATTCTGACAAATGTACAGTATTATATATCACATATTTTCCCAGCTCTAGAGGGTCTAGAGAGTTAATGCAGCAAGTGTTATCATTTATGCACAAATGTTTATTTTGAAGTGCAGCCCACCACCCTTTTGCACGATTGTAGTTTAATATTTTGTGAAACATGCAGCTGAAAGTTGTTTCTCTTTTCATTCTTTGGCTTTGTGATGTGTTGCCTGAAAGTTGGTTTGTTAGCAGTTTTCCATCTTCAGATGAGGTCTCTGGATCGGCAGCTTAATTTTAATTTGAGATGGTGTTAGCGTCTCGTTTCATCTGCTGCCGTCCGGTCTGGGAGATTAGCTTTTCTTTCAGAGTTATGATATTGTAGCCCGAGTGCCACAATATTTAGCAGCATTGTTCAAACATGATAAATTCCACATCTGCTTTGCTAGCGCGGGGTATTTGTTTCACACATAAATTATCTACTTCACTTGCAAACTTGTTTGTATTCTCAAGACTCTGACTGTGTTTAATTAAAAGGAAAAAAGCATCATTCAGCAGGATATGAGCGAGAGAACCTCTTGGTGTTATCTCAGAATAAACAGCAGAAAGCTGTTGCTGGAGGACTGACTCCAGGGAAGCCAGTGCCAAAAATGGCATTCAGTCGGTGTGACTGACCCATTGACTAGATCTGATACACAAAATGATGTTTAACAGTTCAATGATTCTGTGGCAGCTGCTACATTTTACATTTCCATCTGATTTTACTAGTTGATGGTCATTGGTCCATATGACTTGCTGCAGATGATACTCATTTTATATGCTTGTATCACATTGAGTATGTAGGTCAAGGTAGTCTCATCAGAAGTGCCATCCCTTGTGAGTTAATCAGATTATTTTTCACCTCCGCAAGCTGGCTATCTTGAAAATCCTCATTATGCAACTCCTAATGGCATTGAGCTTAATTAAGTCACCTGCACATAATGGTTTTTTAATGTACGAGCAGTTCATCATAATCAAGTGCACTTGAAGTACTTTAGTTGCCTCACTTTCAGGAAGTATCTTTTCAGACAGAGCAGCAAAAAATAAGAAAATGAGAAAACAGGCACTCGGCGGATAAAACAGACGCTCTTTGTGCTTAAAGTGAGAGATTTGTTGTTTTCGTTGCAGAAGCTGGGCCGTGACCCCTCTGATGAAGACTGCTTCTTTGACCTCCTCAGCAAATTCCAGAGCAGCCGCATGGATGACCAGCGCTGCCACCTCGATGAGCCACAGAATGGAGACGACAGAGAAGGCGCCGCAACCTCCATGTCATCCCTGAGTGAGATGATAGGTTTGTTGACAACAGCATATGCCTTTTATGTCCTTTTGTCCTATGTTAGGATTAACTGTTTTCTTTATGGCATCTCTGGATCTACCAGATCATTTGCACTCACTGGGATATCTCCGCCCCCCCTTTTCCTTTAGATCCTGCAATTACCACTTCCCCCCAGACAGAGGAGCTGTTTGACTTGATCGCCAGCTCTCAGAGTCGACGTCTTGATGACCAACGCGTTAATGTTGGTAACCTCCCAGGCCTGAGGATTACTCATAACAACCTGGGCCACCTGGTGGGAGAGGGAGATCATCAAGAGCCCAGTGATGACTTCTTCAACATGCTTATCAAGTGCCAGGTAATGACACATTAGCACACACAGAATTTTGAAATGTGGTTGTTGTATTGTTTATATAAGGTTGCCTCTTTAGCACATGTGAATCCTATATTAAATAATCTGTATGCGCTCTTTCTGATTCTAGTCATCTAGAATTGACGATCAGCGGTGCTCCCCACCAGAAGCGGGCCCCCATGCCCCTACGGTGCCCGATGAAGACTTCTTCAGTCTGATCCAGAGGGTGCAGGCCAAGCGTATGGACGAGCAGCGTGTCCAGCTGCCCACAGACGACCAGGACAGCCCTCCGTCCCCAAGTCCTGAGCCAGCTAGCGGATTTTCCAGCTAGGATTTGGTGAATAAAGCTTCATGTCAAAGAAAATAGAAGCAGGAAAAAAGGAAAGGATGAGCCAACATTTAAGGACAGTGCTAAAGGGTGAACTAACAAGCTTTTTAATAACAAGACAAATTCAATGTGCAATAGATGTTGCCCTGTTAAATGTTGCTCAGTGTATTATGTTAAATGTGTGTAAATATAATGGCAAACAGGCAGATTTTAACCTCGGTGGTGCAGAGAAGAGGAAAATGTAAGTGTGGGGGTGACATGATTACAAACATTAAATATATATTCAATCTAATGCCTTATCAGCATTAAAAAAAAGAATCTGACTCAAGATTGTATTCACGGGTGTCAGATGTGTTTCTTCTAGAAGCACATTGTATAATACGGACATTTAATATAGATAGCTACAGTGGAAGTCACAAAGATTTATTTATAGAAACAGTGTTGACATTAGAGAAAATGTAGATTCGCACAAAGATCTTAAAAACATACCTGATAACGCAAAATTTGAGACAGATATATCTGAAGTGATCAATGCTGCTTTTATCATTCAATTTTCGTGGTCCCCACTGCTCATAGAAATGTGCTGTTATTTACAGTATTACCCCCCCACCCCCCAAGTGTTAGGAAAAAAAATGCTTTGGTCAATTTGAACTTCTCCATTATTGGTAACTGCACTCCATCCACACGAAGTGATAATATTTGGTTAAATTAAAACACTGATTTAAGTCAAAAATGTAATTTATGCAAAATTATGCATTTAAAAAGTGCATCTCGACACATGCTGTGCTAATGTTACTGAGCAAAAAAACAAAACAAAATCTGCAACATTTCACAGGCTCAAAAGTATGATGGTGTGATATTTAATCTCCAGTTTATGTTTCTGCTTGGCTTTTAAAGTGGTGCTATCTGCTGCCCTTCGTGTTCAAAAAATTCTGATAATGGACTACTGCTACTTACTGCCTTTATTGTTACTTAAATAGACTTAGAAGCAAAAAAATTAAATAAAAATGAGACACGTGTGTCATATTTTGGAAGTTCTAACACAATGAGCAATGCTAACTGTGTGTTGCTACTATATGTTGCCTCTCGGTGGCCAAAATCTAGTATTACCTCTGTGAAATGAAGAGTGCAGTCTGTCAGGGAAAACAGGCTTCCCCTCTTCTAGAATATTTGAAAGTTTATATTATACCTACATTTTGTTCTGCACAAATTCTGCAAACAAAGTTATGCTAACCTGTACCCTAATTGTTGCCATGATATATTGTTTCGTAAACTTTAAATTGCACCATTAAATCCAGGTACGGCCTGGTGCACTTTCCTGTTTCTTACAAACTTTCTTTTTGTTTTTTTTGGCTAAAGGCTTGAAAATATTTATTGTACAAAGTGACTGCATCATGGCACCGAAAATATTTGACCTTACCCAGTGGCTTGCTTTATTTTTAATTTTTTTAATCAAAAGTAGTACCTCAAAGCTTGTATGAACCTTAAACATACTGAATTGTGAATCAGGATGGATCATGTACCATAGTGCTTTATGTTTGGTCCATCTCTCTTTGATAAACAACACATTGGGAGCTAAGGTTAAAAAATTCTCTTCATGTTTTTTGTGAATTAAGATTTTTTTAGACACTACACGGTACGCTTCGATTTGTCTTTGCCATAATTTGTATATATAAAGATATTTTGTATTTATGTTCCTTTTAAGGGCATGAATATGTCCCCTCATGCTTTTAATAAAATGTTTGAGATGTTTAGTTTGGACTTGTTTTTTTTTAAAAAAAGCTTGCATGCATTAGTTCCTCTTTGCTTACACGTACACCTCTGTGCTGTATGAACCTCGCAATCATTTGGATTGGATTTCTCAAGCTGTAATCTTTTGTGGAACACTTCACAAAAGACTAATCGGACTCTGTTGGCCAACTCAAATATGGTTGCACAACTAAGACTGGGTAGGAATGTGAAGAATTAAATATAACAAACATAAAGTTTCTTATTTGCATTTACAACACTCCCTGCATCACGAAGCAACTTAGTGTCGAATAAACCTGTGGTGTAATTACAGCTGTATTACTCTGCATGCTGTAATTACAAAGAACTGCAATTCTATTATATAATAATTATACATTCTCTCAATATTAGGTTAAAAAACACCATTACAATGCATCTGTGTTTTTTCATGGTTACATATCACTTAATCAGACTTCCTCAAACACTTTGAGCATTTTTGCATGTCACATGTCCCCTTCTTCTCATCAGATATCCCCCAAAACTTGCAAAGACACACTGACCACAAGATTTTAATTTACTAAGAGGGTGTACTGATGTGCAGCTGTCAGACCATGCCACTCCGCTTTCCACACTTCCTCCTGTCCATCATCCCTTCTTTCCTCCCTCCTACCCAGAATGCAATGCAGATTTGAGCAGGCTCAGCCGAGCTATAAAAAGGCATAGAAGCCGGGAGGGAGGGCTGGCGTGCAGCAGGAACTGTACAGTCACACGCACACGGGGATCCAGGGAGAGCAGCCCCTTGCGCTGACATCTAAAGCCACAACGCGAAAGAGAGGTCAGTACAGAGGACAAAGGCTCTATAGAGGAAGAACAGGCAGGAAACGCCTCTGAACAGGGCTGAGTTTGTCAGAGAGGGAGACAAATAGAGGAATATCGGAGAGACAAAGTGGGCAGGGCAGTTTGACGGGATGGAGAGTGGGAATGACAGAGGCAGAGGTTCTTATGGTAACTGTCATGGGACCGTTTAGTCACACTTTAAAATGGTTCTTTTTTTCTTTATGTGCCAAAGGAGCCAATCATGGATTTCTTTGCAGTGTAAAGGCATGCAGGGCTCGTCTGTCATTCACAGTGTTGTTACTTAAGGCATTACATCATAATTATCCCAAAAACTATAATTAGCACTGATTGTATTTGCTTGTTTTGCTTTGACTTTTCCTTCCCTGGTTTCCTTCTACTTTAATACCGTGTCAACATTCTCCTGAACCTGCAGCCATTTAAAAGGGCATTTTCATGCAATCCCGCGTAGCCATTAAAGTCCGCTGCAAAGCTTTTAGAGCCCGCGAGGATCATTAGCAGCTGATGAGGCCTGAGTGCTATTGATTCCTGTCTTTACGTGCAATTTGGAACACAGACACATTAATAACACCCACAGCAAACAATTGAATGTCTTATGCTCCATCCTTTCACAAACAACACGGAATATCTCCCACCGCACTGACGTCAAAGGGTCCCCTGATTTCCCTTAAAGGGACAGCGCTCTCAATTAAAACCGCAGAGCACCCTGGTAACCAAACGATTTACAGGGAGAATGTACTATTAGATCATCGCTTTCTGTGTTTTGCTTTCAGGGGCGGTCAGTCAGAGCTTCATCTCCATGGGCTTTTTGGGAATGCTTGACAGATACCCTTTAACAGCTGCACATCGGCTCGAGGCTTTTTTTAGCAGGGCCGCATGTTTAAAAACGGTAATTAGACATGAGGGTGGTGCAGGCAAGATGGACTGTCCCATCTTCCTTAGGATGGATGTAATGGTGATTGTAGGATCTGTAAAGATAGAATTAAAAAATCCCAAACTGCATATATGAATAGACCATCACTGATATATCAGGTTCTCTAAATAATTTCAGCACTTGATTGGACTGAATTGAATTTTCATATTGCAAGATTATATAAGGGACAATTTGGACACCACGTCTCTGTTAAGACTCTCCCGAGGAAATGTAATGAAACAACCATGCTGTGGGAAAACCACTGTATGTAGTTTCCCTTCCATAATTGCAGACAGTGTTAAATGCCATGCCCACACCTAGGAGTTGTGGAATCAGGAGTTAGAACACATATGACATGTCGGGACACAGAAGGTGGCACCATAATAGGCCACACCGAGACTCCCAAAACAGGCTCTGTGCTGACTCAGATGTCAGCCTCCGAGTGACATTTACCCAGACCACAGGGTTAATGGCTGCTGACATAAAACTGGACACCTGAGAAGCAACGGCAGGGAGCACTGAGGTGTAGTGCAAGTGAGAATCAGAGAACAAGCTGACAAACTTTTAATACAAACCAAGAAGCACACATTAGGTTTAGGAATGTACAAGTTTCCTTCAGATTAAGTATACTTTAATGTATATCTTACTTTTTCTGTCCGGCAGTTTAGCCATAAAATGACTCATGTCGCACTGTTCTGCAAGCGTATTTTGCAACCTGGCACTATGCAAACTGTACTAGTTGAATTGCAAGGGCTAGATAAAATGCAAACTGCTGCAATGTCACCAGGTCAGGTTTGTTTCAATGAATTTAATGCTACTCCTCGAGTTGTGGTTCTTTTAATGCAGTGCTAATAAAATCTTGCCACAGAAAAACAGTTCCTGGAGATCCTTGAGGAGTATTTAACTCCTATTAAATATTAAAATCCTAAAACACTGTTTTTTAGTTGTTCATTCAAATACACGTTCCACGATTACACTCAAAATGTCCAACCCTGTACCTATGAAGATATTTGTTAGCATATAATGTTTTTTTTCTGGTGTACAGTGTGTCCTTTCCTTTTTAGTGCCGATGCCAAGATACTTGGAGGCACCAAGTAACCTGAGAAGTACTCCCTTGCCTTTTGACACACATTTAATTTCACACACCAGCAGCTTCTTAGGTTACTTTAAGACTATAGCTAGCCAATTTGTTTCATGTGCGTAACATAGTAACAAGCACAATAGCCAAAAAGTGCTGTATGCATAACTCCAAAGGCACACAAGTAGTGCAAAAGGGGACATTCTGACCTTGAACTCACCTCAGTGCACAGGAGCTGTGTGAGAGAAATCCATTTAATTTAGGAAACAAAACATGACAACTTTGACAGAGTGTGTGGGCATATTTTTGACTGGCACTGCTTTAAAGTATTTTGTTTTTCAACTGTACGTTCAGACGGACATGCAGCTACTTGAACATGTCTATTTATGCCAGCAACCCAGCCTTCTTCCTCATTCTTCAGACTTCTGTCTTTGAGTCAGCTAAAACGGACGTGTAAACAGGAAACAAACTGGCTATTGTCTTTTTTAGATATGCCCAGGTCTATTAATACAGCACTAAAATGTATTTTATTACGCCGAAGGTTTTGTTAATCAAAATATGCTCATAACAGCTTTTACACTATAGGAAAGAAAAGCAGGGTTGCCATTAACAGCATGCTGCGTGCTGTTGTGTCTGCTCAATCGTGCTCAGTACACTGTACTCTCAATGACACACCAGAAAACTGGCTTTTCCTACATTATACTATACAAAACACACACACAAACTAACTGTAGTGACTTTACCAGGAATAGTAATATTGCCACCTTTACTAAAACCAATTTCCTCCAAAACGTTGGAATATTGTGTAAAATATAAAATTGTTATAATATCTACTCCAAAATTTTCTCTGCTTTTATGCCCATTTCTTAAAGATTTCATACGAATTCTGTTAAACTTTTAATTATAAATACTGAAATCTCCAAATTATTTTCAATTTTATGTTGGGAATTAAAAAAAACTATTTTAAATAGAGCAATTTGATCTTCTGAGCACACAAAACTCTCCTGTATTGCTTAAAGAATATGTAGAGGTGAAAATGACCCTGTTATGGTGATTATAGCCTAAATCTGGCACAGTAATTAAGGTGATCGTGCATACATAAACCAAAGTTATTGATTTATACATTAAAGGGCTACCTATAAATCTATGCCTTGCTTGACCTTGCTTGACCTTGCTTGCTGTATGTATCTTCTGTGAATATATTTACTTTTCTGTGTCCTTTTCTCTCTTTTAGTTGACCGAAAACACTCAGACGTAACACAATGGCAGGTAATTAACACACCTGTTCAAGTATTATTATAAATGTCTCGTTACTGATGATTAATGAGGTGGAACGTGTTCATTTGTGTGTTTATTATTAATCTAATGGAGTAAAGGAAAGCAGACAGACTTTTGCGTTTCCATGGACTCTACTGCCCTCTTTTGGACAGTTTGGAGAACACAGTGAAGGTTTTAATATGTACATTTTAAAAATATTGCGCTCGGATTCTTTGTCGTGATACTGCATTTAATGAAAAACCCAGACACGATCGCAGAATATGATTAAGAACAAATGGAAATGGCCTTATTGGTTAGATTTGCAATTCAGACTTTGTTATAAGTGCCTGGGAACACTTGGCAACAAAACAAGGGGTGACAACAGTTGCCATGCCAACACTATTTAAGCAATAGCACTAACCTAGACATAAACAAGCTCAGTCTAAACAGCCTGTTGCAGCAGCTAAAAATGGACGTGTGTTCTTCTTCATCGTGTGCGCGTCTGTCCTGCACATTCAACTATCAAGACGGTTTGTTGCAAAAACATTTTCCTTGTGATTTGAACTTTTGCTGTCAAGAAAAACTTCCAGAATCATGCATGTATAATTTTGTCTGTGCCTGCTCATTTCAGACAAGCTCAAAGATGCCAAGATCATCTTTGTTGTGGGTTAGTATCCTGAGCCGCTCTTAGCACTTTAGCAGTAGCACATTTAACTTTTATTTGCCTTTATGCCACATGACTGTTTTTTTTGTTTTTAAATCTTCTTTTTATAGGTGGGCCTGGCTCTGGAAAGGGCACCCAGTGTGAGAAGATAGTGGCAAAGTACGGCTACACTCACCTGTCATCTGGGGATCTGCTCCGTGCTGAGGTGGCTTCTGGCTCTGAGAGGGGCAAGCAGCTCCAGGCCATCATGCAGAAGGGAGAACTTGTACCTTTGGTAAGAGAGGGCACTATAACGGAATTAATTGCGAGTATACATAATTTAAAAGAAAATAAAAGGTTTCATGTTTTTTTTGTCCAATACTAAATGAAAAGATAAAATACAAGCGTCAGCTCTTCTAATGCAGCTTTTTTGTCAGTGCCATATCATAGTGAAGATTGATCATAATCTTTTGGGGCTACCTGCAGGACACAGTCTTAGACATGATTAAGGAAGCCATGATTGCCAAGGCTGATGTCTCCAAGGGTTTCCTTATTGATGGCTATCCCCGTGAGGTGAAGCAGGGGGAGGAGTTTGAGAAGAAGGTATGGGCTTAATTCATCTTTGCAGCAATGATTTAAAAAAAAGAAAGAAGGAAGCTTAAATGAACAAACTGTCTTTGATCCCAGATCGGCAAACCCTGCTTGCTGCTGTACGTCGACGCAAAATCAGAGACGATGGTCAAGAGGCTTTTGAAACGCGGTGAGACCAGCGGCCGCTCTGATGACAACGAGGAGACCATCAAGAAGCGCCTGGACCTGTATTACAAAGCAACCGAGCCAGTGATTGCCTTTTATGAGAGCCGTGGTATTGTCAGGAAGGTGTGTACGACTGCTGTGACAGCGGAAAAACAACATTTGAGTCTCATGTGAAACGTCAACATATATTCTAACGCATCCATTGTCATCTTATTTTGCCTAGGTTGACTCAGAGCTGCCAGTGGATGATGTCTTCGTCCAAGTCTCCAAGGCGATTGATGTGCTGTAGTAAAGCAGCATAACTAGATGGGCCTGTGTCTGATTGTTATTTTGTTTTCAAATTTCTCAATGTGAGTTTCAAAAAAACAAACAAAAAAACAACAAAAAGAGCAAAAACGAAAGAGAAACAATACACTTTCAACTCATTTGGCCATGAAATCTCAAAGATGTCTTAACTTTATTCCTAATCCAGCAATAAGAACCTAAAGTTTTAAAGTTACACAGAAATGAATCTGTGTGAAGCAACTTTAAAAAATATCTCTATATGTACAACGTATAAGCCTTGTTTCCATTCTATACTTAACATTTACAGATATGGATGCAGGCCTGTCTACAACTCAGTGGAGCTGTATACAAGAAATGTTAACCACCTTCTAACCTTTAAGGCCTACACTTGGTCAAACACGCACTTTACACTCCCCCTTTTTCCCCTCTTAAGCGCTGCCGTATTAGAACCAAGAGTTAATGACTTCTTTATACATTGTGCCATTAAATAACTGCAGAGATCACCCACTGTGGACAAACTGGTGGAACTCCATTTTCATGTACGTTGATGGAGCTTTTAAATTACAGTTGCTGACCGCTTTTAACTTCACACGGTCATTTCTGTTCATCTATTTACAGTTACATTTAAAGCACAAAAATGTTCAATTTCTTTTCTATTTTTTCATTAAGATATACACATGTTACATGTATTTCTATAATGTGGTATATGTAAAAATGAAAGATTAAAATAGCCTATAATAAAAAACAATTTGATTTATTACTGGTGATCGTGTTACCATTGCCCTGCAGTCTGTAGTAATACTTAAAAAAACATACTGTGTTCTTTACAGTGCATAAAAAAATATACAAAGTCATATTGTGAGGAATCCTGGACAACAACAAGCACACCTAAAAAGGGGACTGTGACGAGGCTTACGAGTTCAAAAGGGGAAACAGTGGTATTGCTGAAGCTTGTAGACACAACAGGATGCAGAACGCTGCGAGCCAGTCCTCTCCTGTTATAAAGTTTTCCTTTAAGACCTTGGTGACCACCTGGTCTTCACTTGCCTCTTATCTTCCTCTCGCTCACACACACAAACACACATTTCCAGCTGGCCAAGCAAACACTGCGGCAGGTATCCGGACTACTCTCAGAGGAGAGCTCTGATCATGACCGTGCGCTGCAGGGACAAGGAAGAGGAAAACGACCTCTGAAAGGTGCACAGGATGTGTCCATCGGAAAGTCAATCAGGAGAAGGCGTCTGTAAGCGCTTTCATGAAGCCATTGAGGATGCGGCTTGAATGCTAGGAATGCTGGTCTTACTTAATAAAGGTAGAAAACAAAGGGAATGACCAGAGGTCGCAGTGGAATTTATCACGTACAGCAGAGAAAGAAAGACAGAGGCGCATGTCTCTGAATGGGGGAGAGAGGTGAGAGGGAGAGGGGGGGTGACAGCAACCCTAAGTGTGTGCTCGTGTCTACTTACCTACAGCCCTGCAAATTTGGGCTCTCCACCCAAGCTAACCTATTGTGATTTACTAAAAAAATATACAATACAGAGCAAATGTTTTGAGTCCCCCTTTATTTCTTGCTCTGTTACTAGTTGCTTTTAGTTTATTTAAGTAGTCCAGGCATCTTGAAGGGCATTCAAAGCTCTTCTTAGGATATTGGCTTGCTTTTGTTGATCCCACTCTGCTTTAATAATGTTAAAGTCTGAGTTGCTTCTGAGTGTTATGGATCATTGGTATGATGAAAATTGAAATTTTTGATAATCAGATGGTATTGCAGGGGGGATCAAAATCTGATGGCACTTTTATCCGTTCATATTTCCATCAATTTTAAAAAGATCAACTAAACTACTGGCTGGAATGCAACCACAAACCCACAATAAAGCCTCCACCATGTTTTGCAGAAGGTTGTTGATACTCACTGTATCTCCATCACTCCATCAGACCTGTTGCCACTGGTTTTCAGTCCACTTCTTGGCTAATCTGGCATACCTCAGCCTCTTATCCCTGTTTCTCTTCTGTCCAGTAAGACAATTTCTGATGAGGTTTTGGTGAACAGTAGATGGATCAGCTAAAGGCCCAGGCCCTTAAGTACATGACTTTTGGATGTCGATCATCAGTGTCCTTAACATTTTTAAGGACTACTGCACAGCATGCTGAGATATGCCAAATCTTAAACTAATAGGATTTGGGGAATCATCTTGTTACACTTCAAGAATTATACATCTAGTTCTTTGAAAGCAAGAATGTAACAAAATAAAGATTGGCTCAAGACTTTTTTTACACAACACTGTGTGATGTTTTGTAAAAATTAATGTATAAAAGAAGAGACCTACTTCATTACATTTTTCATTTGATATTGTGGCAAATATTTTCAATAGGTGGCAGGCCTGCATTGCAGACAGGCCACATTTGCACCTAGACTCTTTTGCTATGGAAGAATTCTGATGAGTGTGCAGATTGTAGTTTGGCATTCTCTGCATATGATTCTTCAAAAACATTCATATATAAAAATTTCATCTCTTGCCCACTGATGCCTTCTTGTTCCAGTAGCCCACTTCTCATCAGGGTGTCCTGGTTACTCAACATCTGGACCTTGTTAATCCGGGCGACGTCCAAGCTGACATGACTTCATATTTATTTTGAAAAACCTCATGTCTGCGGCAGATTGGCTTAGCATGGGGAATCTAGCCTTAGAACCTTTCCTGGATACAGACACCCCGGGCGGGAAGCAAACTTGCAACTCCGACTCCAAAGGCGTATAGTCTTACCACTACGCTATCCAGCTGCTAAGATACAGCACAGGACCTTCAAGCCCCTAGACCCCTACATATACATATATTTATATACATATATGTAGATGCTATATATATAGATGTCTTACTGGCTTTTGAAGTTATAACAACAATACATAACAGCTGCTCATAACAAGCTGGAAAATCTCTTGCCTCCTCAAACCACAGGCTTGGTGTCCATGACTTGGTTGGACCAAGAGACAGTTCTTCACTTTGCCTGAGTCCATCTTTAATGAGCTCGGGCTCAGTGGAAATGGTGGCATTTCTGTATGTTGTTTATATGTTTTTTTTCATTGCATGAGCTGCGTGTGCAGAGGTATTGATGATGTATGTTCACTGTCAGTGGTTTTTAGTGTTGTGATGTGCATTTTCTTTTTCTGGTGTTGCCCCTTGCAGTTAAATGCTGCTTTACATTCTCTGGATTATTTAATGATATGTGTTATCTACAGTATGAAGATACATCACCTACTATGCAGTATGAATAGAACCCCCCCCCCCAATTCTTTGCAGTTTTATGTTGAAAAGCATCATTTTTAAATTATTTGCCCACATAGCCTGTCACTGAGTGGTAAACTCTTTCTGTAATTATGAGTGAAAGAAAAGTTTTCCAGTGTTTTGTAGCCCATATTACAGCTTTATCAAAGCAGCATAGGGAGTGTTGTTAACATAAAATTTAAAGTAACATATTAAAGATTATATATTTGTGAGTTTGATCAGTAGAGGTTTAATTGATTTTGTTTTATTTTGACTTCCTTTTAGGGGTCACCTAAAGTTTCACTAACAGTCCTCCTTCTGTCCTCCTCGCTTGCTTTTTTTTCACCACCATGTGTCATTGCCTTCTTCTGTCCAGAGGATACACCAAATACCTTCTTTGTAGTTTTCCTTACTACTTCAGTCCTTCCTGAACTCAGCAACATTTTTCCTCCCTTGCCTTCCATTGCTTGGAAGTCTAATTCACTACTAAGTCAAAATGATTTGTACATCTTTACACTCTTTTTTTACTAATAGGTTTTATGCAGTGTTCCAAGTCTAACACCTGCCTACTGAACTACAAGCAGGGAAGTTCTGAAAACTCAACACTAGTGCTTATTTCTTCATAGCCTCAGTATTAGGACTTGATATTTTTTTCAGCGCCCCCCTGTGGAGGTTTTTTAAACAGTGAATGACCTCACATGCACAAAAGGATTTGCTTTAAAACCTGGTTAAAAGGTAAATTTCAAATGTGTAAATGAAACAGTCCATGTGTAAGATTTCAGCAGAGGCAGATAAGTTGATCTGAAAAAAATGTGTGCATGATGTATAACTGCTTTCACTTATTTTCACAACAGAGTCTAACGTCAGCTAGAAATTCTAAGCAAAGGCTTGTTGGGCTTTGTTTATCCCAGACATCAGGTATCTCATGGGAGTCATTCCAGCTACCAGTAACTTATGTATACAGAGTTTTTCTTTTTTTTGAGGGGGGGGGGGGTTCAACTTCCTGAGAAAATAACCTGCTTTCAGACTGTCACAGACTGTTACTCACGGCTTTAAGGCTAAAAATAACCAGGGCCGCTCATTTAACTCAAAGATAAATGCACTCTAACAAAAGCCTTGGATTACTTTTAAAGGTGAGATATGATTTTGCAAGTGGGACTTTTCTATAATGAGGGTCTTGCCAATTAAACACCATAGGGGATTGTGGGTGTAGGTTCAATTGCTTTGTAAAACGGACAGACTTCTGTTCATCTGGTATCAGCCTGTGAAATTACCAGTGGAAGGCCATGTGTCAGATCCCCCCTCGGAGTACGATAAGGAAATAAGTAAGCTGGCTCATAGTCCCCATTCTCCTTCTACTTTGCTGTGGACTGCATAGCACGGGCTGGCTGGCACCACCACAGAGACCAAGTGGCACCGTGCGGGAACCAACGTCAACTTGTGATGAAAGACGACGGCCGATTGTTTCCTGTTATTGAAAAAGGACGCATGGGTGGGGGTGGAGAGTTGGGGGCTGGCTCCAATAAAAAAGGAATGCCATTGAAGCAGAGGGCTACTGTCCTTTAGCTTCAGAGGGAATTAAATACCTGAAGCAAATGCAAAGTGTGATATACACCTCAGTACAAGAGCACTGCAGTTGTTTGAGCATCAAACACATGTAGCATGCAATTGTCTCTGTTTAGTGTCACATCCTATGTGCACTTCTTTGTTCATGCTGCCTGAAGGAATGAGGTCATTTTACAGAGTCCATACACAGAATACTAACCAGACTTAGAGACATGCGCTGCCTTCATTAAACATGTCCACTAAACTGTGTAATTTCAGGGTGATTTAGGCAGTTAAATATTTCTTTTACATCCCTATATTGCACATGTAAATCATTAGAGAGAGAGAAAATGAAAGAAAGCCACAAAACTGCAGAGTTGCTGTTTGTGCAAGTTTGTTTGCTACAGGACTTTTGTGATTACTGCGAACGCTTTTGTTGCATTGTTGATTTGATACGACGATGACTCCTCCGAGTCTGTTCAGTGCAAAAAGGATGTTGTGTCTACTCTTTAGAGCTCTCACTCTTTCTTTGTGAGGCTGATGTAGTCAAACATAAACACAGTTCAAAGAAAAATCGAACTTTTTTTTTTTTTTTTCCAGTTTTGGTTTTTAAAGTAAGCAGCTTGTAAAAATGTCACACTATTTCTTTTTAAATAAAAAACAATGACAAGGCGTTCTTACAAATAATTACAAATAACAAAATATTTTTGAAATGTTAAATAAGTAATTAATTAATGTATGTACAATTTTAAAAAATGCCAAAATGTTTAAATGTTTCCTTGAGTTTTTGAGCCGTATGTTTTAGTCTCAATTCTGGATTGCTCAGTCTTCATATTTGCAGGTTATGAATGTAAGAATAACTTTAATGATGTCTCATATCCACTTTGCTGGCACTGAAAAGCCAGCCATGAAAAAAAAATTGCATATTAGTTAAAGTAAAATGTGACAAAATGTGGTGTGGGAACAAATTTAGTAAATAAATCATGATTTAAATGAGACTAGAAAAATTTGCATTTCCTGCGAAAATGCTGTGTGGATGCTGTAACGCTGAAGCTGTCTGCTGAAAATAACTGAAAAACATGAAAAAGTGCAAAAATTGTATGGCATTGAGGAAACTGAAAATGCTGCTGAAAATAGGTGTAGAAGCAGAAATTTTTGCTGAAAAGTGGTGTTAAGCCAAAAATTCTACTGACAGGGGATAAAGAAGCTGAGACATGTACTGAAAAGAAATACTGACATGACGAGGATTCGAACCCAGCCCTCCTGGTCTCAAAGCGGCTACTCATCTCACTCAACCAAACTAATTCACACAACAACAGAGATTGAGAAAATGACAAGTCTGCTAAATGAGCAGAAGCTGCTGACCTTTGTTCAGAGAAGTGAAAAAGATGAAAAATTTGTAGAAAATAGGTGAATCAGCAGAATTTCTTCTGAAATGAGCAGAAGTTGCTGCGAATTTTGCTTATAAGAGGTGAAAAGGCTGAAAATTCTGGAGAAAAGAGGTGAATCAGCAGAATTTCTGCTGAAAAGAGTTTCTGCTGAAAACAGCTGAAAAAGCTGGGATTTGTGCTGAAAAGGGGTGAAAAAGCTGAAAATTGTGTTGAAAAGAGTAAAACAAAGTTTAACTGTGAACTGAAAAAATTGTTGCCATAAGCATAAGCTGCTGAGAATTGTGCTGATAAGAGGTGAAAAGGCTGAAAATTCTGCAGAAAAGAGGTGAATCAGCAGAATTTCTGCTGAAAAGTGGTAAAGAAGCAGAATGTTGCACTGAAAAGAGGTGAATCAGCAGAATTTCTATTGTAAAGAGGTTTTTTCTGAAAACAGCAGAAAAAACTGAAAATTTTGCTGAAAAGGGGTGAAAAAGCTGAAATTTGTGTTAAAAAGAGTTAAAAAGTTTAACTGTTAACTGAAAGAAATGTTGCCATAAGCAGGATTTGAACCCGGGCCTCCCAGTCTGAGAACGGCAGCTCATCTCACTGAGCTAAAACACAGCTCATCCCAGCAAGCAAAATCAGTCACGCCATGGATAAAGTGGAAGAAATGGGCAAAAAATATTGCATAAAAAATTCAATATCTCAAAAAGTATAGAAGTGAGGAGCACCAAAAGTCATAGCTGGAAAGAGCAGAATTTTTTAAGATTTGAACGGTGAAAATAGCACAAAAACTGAGGGAGTAGTTAAGTGCCAAAAAACGTACGGGTGTGGCCCAGTGATGATCTTCAAATTGATACATAAATACCATTTTTCTGTTAAACTGTGAATATGGTTTCTCTCACTTTTAAAATGTTTTGGTCTTTTACTTCTGTCTCCTTTTCCCATCCCCCCCTGTAGCACTTCACTTGTGAATTTGCTCCTAACTGTTAGAGATAAACAGCACTCAACTGACAACAGACTGCATTTTCCCCCTCATTGGTGAAATTGTATTCTGCCTTTTAACTGAAACTTGAAAACTGTCTTGTTGTAACTGATTGCAGGTGACACTGACCTTGCTTACTATGCAGCTGTCAAACTTAGCGTTTGACTTCTTGGATCCTAGTCCAAAACAATCCCATCTTAATACACTTTAAATAATCTATAGTGTCCATGTGCTACTTTGCACCATCACAACCACAAACGGGAGTCACAAAATGCACGTCCTTTGTGCGATATGGTAATTATTGGCATTTACTCCATTGTGGGGATATTAGTAGAAAATGGTGTACATAGGAAAAGCACCTGCAGTGACACCTGGTAAATAATTTTAACTAAAATGGACCTGCTAATATCTTTAAATTATGCATCGGTTTCCTAAGTATAGACCATTAAACACAGCACTGACCTTTACCTGATAATAGGTGTGTAATTTCCATAATAGCACTGTAATGACACCGATTATGCTTCCCTGAGGCATACAAAAACTTATTTCCATATTACACAATTCTGTGTTGGTCTGGGGACAATACTGTACATGAATAGGTGTGTGACCGGAAATAGAAATGAACATGCATAACTCAAAATGAGCAACAATTTATTTGTTCTAAAAGTGTGCCGTCAGCTCTGGGCAGCTTGGACTTTGTATGTATGTGCATGAGACGAGCAGACATCTGAACCTTCTTGTCTCACTGAAAGATGAGAAATAACCAAATGTGACAGTAATTGCTGAAACACCTTCTTGTTGATATATATTTGGTAACACCTGTGCTCTGTTGTGTGGCAGATGTGCCATTTGGTCTTCTCCAAACACATTTGGACAAGTGTGGAACAGAAACTTGGATATCTAGATGTATCTTTGGGAATACCGCTTTAATCTGTTTCACCACTGACTGCAGGCACAGCTCAGTAAATTTGCTCGCAGCAGCAGTTTTGTAATTACGGTAAATGCTTTTGTTGCACTGGTTTTCATGACACCTCTGAGCCTGATCAATCTTGCTTTTCATCACAACAAACCTAATATATTAAGAAAAGGTCTAACAACACACTGGTGACCAGAATGAGTGGATGCTTCTAATATACACTCACCAGACACTCCATTAGGTACAGTTTGCTAATATTGGGCTGGGCCCACTTTTACATTAAGAACTGTCTTAATTCTCTGTGCTAACGACTCTGCAAAGTGTTGGAATGATTACTCTGACATTTTGCTCTATATTTACATGACAACATCACAGAGTTGCTGCAGATTTAATGGCTGCACATCCATAATGTGAATCTCCCACAGTAATCCAAAAATGCTGTATTAGATTTAGATCTGGTGACTGTGGAGTTTTAGTACAGCAAACTCACTGTCATGTTCAGTGAACCAGTTTGAGGTGATTTGACATTTGTCACATGGTGAGCCATCAGAAGAAGACGGTCAGACAGTGGTCATCAAGGGATGACTACAGGCAGCTGTTGTGACACAGTAGGATGGATCCATGCTTTCATGTTGCCACCACCAAATTTTGACTCCATCATCCAAATGTCACAGCACGGCATTGGGACCATGCGTCGTTTTTCATCGGACCAGGCAATGATTTTCTTCTACATGGTTCTGTTTTGTTGGGCCCATATGAGCCTTGGATTCATGTTCTTCTGTTGCTGTAGCCCATCCACTTCAAGGTTTAACGTACTGTGTTGACTAAGAGACAATCTTCTACATACTTTGGTTGTAGTGAGTGCTTATTTAAGGTCTTATTACCTTCCTATCAGCTTGAAGCAGTCTAGCTTCTTTCCTGTGACCTCTGGCAAAAGCAAGGGATTTTTTCTCCAGGCAACAAGATATTTTCTCTTCATCAGACAATTATCTGTAAAGCTGATATGGTTGTACATCTAAAGTTCTCAGACCTATATTGCCATATTCACAGTCTCTTAAATCCTCTTACTTCCCCAGTCTGACACTCACTTTGAACTCCAGTGGGTTAACTTGACCACAGTGGGCACACTTAACTGGGCTGGGTTGTTGCCATGTATTTGTTAGACTAGGTATTTGCGTTAACTGGCAGGTGAGTGCAGATGATCAGTGTTTGTGCCAGATAAAACAGCTAAGGCTCATGGAGCTGATTCCAGAAGGTTCATATCCTTTGCGATAAAATTCTGGTTTATATTATTCATCCCTCTATTGAAAGTCCAAGCCCACTTTGGAAAGTACAGCTAGTATGTGTCATAGGAGTTTTTCTTTTCTTTCAACAATATGATCATCAGTCATCAACACATGTATAAAGCATGTTTTCCTTTCTTATGTAAGCATGCCCTGCACTAGATAAGTTTTAAATACAATAATTTCGCCCTGTGCGTTGTCACAGTTGGTTTAAATATCTGTAAAGTTTTATTAGTCAAAAACTCCACGGAATGACAATAGCATGACGGTGGGAGTGCTTATTAGATTGAAAAAAAGAGAGAAGCATACCGGTGGGAGGGGTGCTGAAGTAAATTCGCACCGCCCAGAATGCACAAAAAAGTTTGGAAAGTCCAGGCATCGTTACATTGCGCAAAGTACCACATCCCCGCCCGTGGATTATAAACCTACTTTATTCGAGATAGACACCTACATAAAAAGTAAGTTTTTGCTGTTTATAACTTTCTCTACTTCATCTTTGTAACCCTCTGTGATCTGTGATTCATTTCCTGAAAGTTTGTTGGGAAATTTTTGTGTCTAGATCCTAAGCATTCCGGCTTCATGTCCGTTTAAAAACAATTTAATGCGCATGTTTTGGTCAAATAACGCTGTAAAGATGCCAAATGTTAGACTTGCGAAAACACGGAATTATGGGAGGCAGAAAGGCGCGTGCGTATGTTAAAGGCAAACTACTTTCTGTATTAACGCAGTGCCTGATAAAATCCGCGCTTATTAGTTTACTAATATGCACATCTGTGGATTTCAAAAAGCACGTTAGTCCTTGGTTAAGTCATTTTCTCTCTTGCGGGAAATAACGAATTAACGAGACATTTTGTTTTCCATTTGGAACTCCATAAACAGTTTACACAGGCTCTTCCTTTTACTCTATATGAATCATATAACAGGAGCAGTCTCCTTCTTATCTGATGCTGGCATTGTGGTATTATTTAAAGAAAACGGTGCCGTGGTGCTTCCTGAAACCGTCGGCCAGAAGCATAGTGACCACCAGATAACCTCTAGGTTCAGACCCTCATTGTGTGCCAGGAAGACGGGCAGAAACATGATGGGATTGTCTCATAAGGAAATTCCAGTCGTCCTATGAGGAAGAAATATAAGCAGCTGTCTCCACCAATAATATCATTACAATATTCATGTTAATAATAAATAATAATCACCATAATCGTGGTTGCTCAGGAGTAGAGACCAAACTCATGCTATAAGCTGTCCATTACACACATGTGGACTCTTGGCTTGACATCGCACGCTGACTCTCAGTGGGACATGCTGGAAATTGGCAGTTAGTCAGAGCCTTATCAGCCATCACGTCTCCTCCTCTCCTCATCGTTTCCCCAGCTTCTTACTTTCTGACCTTTCCACCTTTTTAAGACTGGAATTGTTCTGCTCTTCCTCTGTCACAGTCTTTTGCTGCTCTGCCACCAGACAAGCACGCTTCAACCTCCGCCCGAGTGTCTTCACACCCCAGAGACTGAGATTCAGCTTTCTCCCAACACCTTAAACTTCAGCAGCAGAGATGGAGGATTGCGTGACACGGTTTGCCCTTCTTCTGTGCATCATCGCTACTACAGCCTTTGGTAAGTCTGCCTGCTGTTATTGAGCATTTTAGCAGTTCAGATCTGAAGTTAGTTTCCGTTCTTTCTTTCTTTTTTCTTTCTTTCTGCAGCTTGATTTTATTAAATTGGGAAAAAGGAAAACATTATCATCCTAGTCAGCAGACACTAGCTTTAGAAGATGTGAAACCTCCAGGGACTGTTTCTGGCCTAAAGTTCAAGTGCAGATATTGATCGTCTCCTGTCTCGTGCTCTGACAATAATGTATTTTTTTAGATGGAAATCAGTTTGAAGACGAAAAAAATACATGCCAAAAAAAAAACTAAACTCTTGAATGATGGTTGAATTTTACAAATCAAATGAAGAATTATACTGGTAACAAGGGAAACACTGTTATTCCAAGTCAGCCAAAGCATTTGTTTGTAAAAAATATTTTCTTTAAAGATTGTCCAGATTCAGGTAACAAGACGGCATGTGGATGCTAGATAGATTTTATGTGATCTTCCTCTGTTGTCCGCTCTGCCATTCCCTGCCTTGGCTGCATGTGGCTGCTCATATCGAATTCAAACCTGTAATCCCTGCGAGGTGGCGAAAGGATCAGAAACCCTTCCTATCTCCATAGGCCGTAATCCAGCCTCGCTCTCTTACCTCCGGTGATGCTTCAGGGTGTTTGCGTCACACTTCCCCACAGCAGCATGGCATTTGAGGTGGCCACAGTTTTTTTTTTAACAAGGTTAAAAAAATGTTATATATTTCATGTTAAAACATTAGCAGGTAAAAGTGGATTAAAGTGCACATTTTTTGTTACAGACATCTTTCCCCCCTCCAAATAAAAGATATGCTAATCTGAATATGAAAATGTTTCCCTTTTAAAAAAAAGAAATTATCAATATGTTATTATTAGCTTTAGGGAAACCTTTTATCCCAATCTGGTTGTTCTGAATTGTCAAGTGTTAAAAGCTACGAGCCTCAATTTAATAGCTGACTGTAAATGTAAAACACACATTTCCTCACTCTAAATGTCATAAAAGAACGCATAACACGCCCTGGTGTTATTTAATACAGCTTTAAAATTAACTGTCAGTTAAATGAGCTCGGTGCTTGTATTTTTCAGAGCCATATACTTAAATATGCAAAAAAAACCACAAAAAAACGAAAACCTAACAAAACACTTAAGTGCCAAATAACCTTTTCCACACTCCAGCCCCATAAACATGCAGCAGAAAAAATAAAGTGACATTTTCAGCTTGCTCTTTAAATAAAGCAAAGTAGCCGAGGCAAGCATACATCACTGTTAAAGTTATGCGCCAGAAAAACAAGCCTATTCACTGAATTTGGCTTCAGTGCTGACCTGCTGTATGACAAATCACAATATTGCCACAAGTGCTAAACACCCTCTCAGCAGGGGTGCTGGTGGCAGAAATACAGAGGTATTTTTTGGCCAACTGGCAGACCTATGGAGAGCTGACCTTATGTAGCATCCACCGCAGGGGATCAGTCTCGCTGTCTGCTGGTGTAGTCTGTGAGGAGCTGTTTTGCTCAGTCCTAATTGCCTCTGTGACACATAGTTCTGTATTTGCTATCATTTTTTTCTTTCTTGAATGAGGCTCTGTGAATTTTCCTTTTTTCCCCTCCTTCTTTTGCATCTGCTGCAGCAGCTTTAGAAGAAGACCCAGAGGGAGCTGTGCCACTATTTTCAGGCGACAAAGCGCTCTGATTCTCTGTACATCATTTCTGCTTTAAGTTTATTTCTTTATTATGCAGCCCAGTACTGTCATATTATTTAACCATTTTCTCTTATATTGTCTTCTGGGATTAATAATGCGTTCTTAAGTAAATCAAGCACAATCCTCAGGTGTGACATGCCGTACCCAGCGCTATAAAATCATATTTCCAGACAGGTGATAGATACATAAATAGATGTACGAGTATATATTCCGTACACATTTGGAAACATCCACTGTGATTCGATGTCTACGTGTTTAATCGAATCAAAGTAAACTTCAAGTCACTGTGGGAGAAGACACGATGCGAAGGCAACTGAAAAGAAGAGGTAAACAGAAAAAAGTAAATCAAAACTAGCCTGCAGCCTGCCACAAATCCCATGAAACCCTTACCCAACTGCAAGAAATGGCATATTGTGTTTTGCTTCAGGTCAGTCTCGCTTTAGCTTTATTTAAGCTTTCCATATGTTTGACCCCCTGTCAGCTCCTTGAAATCAGACTCATGAAATCCTCGTGTGACGTTTAAAGCAGGGTTTGAATTTCAAACAGTTGTTAAGCTCAAAGTTAAAGCAAGCCTTATACTTCATGTATAGATCTTATTGGTATATTACGCACTCTGAGCTACTACAGATGCACAATCTTGCAAAATGACCCAGTAAAACCCAGAGGATTATGTTTGTACCCTTAATTCTGAGAGTCATATACTTAACGTGTGCACCTAATATCCTGAAATTGGAAACTTAATTGCTCCTTGGAGCTCCCCTTGGTCTTCTGTCATGTGTTCATTTACCTTTGGACAGATTATTAGCGTTAAAGCGTTAGCAGTAAAAAAAACTTGGAGGCTGGGGCTTTTTCCTTAATGTTCCTGCACGCTTATCAATTCACTGTTGGGCTGTCTGAGACCAAAGGACTGAAATATTCTTTCTATTACAATAGTACAGACAGTGTCTTTCATTAAAATGACACTATCTAACTAATCCGGCCAAATTTAGAGACTCTATAGATGATAATAAGGTGGATGCCTCGCAGCAGTCCCTGGGTAAATCAGTAAAACTGCAGTCATCTTGTTAAGCCCACCAGACTCCAGTTCTTTAGCTCTTACGCTGACTTGCTGGCTTCCTTTCTTAAAAACCCAGACATGACTTTTGTACTTACCCTGCAATTTGACAAACACGGATAAATTTGGTTCCGAGGCCGTGTTTTCTTTAGCTCTGGATTATCTGTAAAGTCACCCTCTGCCTATGTCTTTCAGTGAAACGATCATCCGTTCTTTCATGTTACAGCATGATTATTAAAATTCTCTCTGTGTTGGGATCAGTCAGGCCTCTCCCTTTCTTGTTTGCAGCTCATCCATATTCTCTGGACGAGCTTCTGTCAGGCTCCAGTAAAACAGACAACATCACGCTGGTCTTAGTTTCACTACACTGCCTCCCTGTGAGGTCAATTGTGTTCAAAATGTTGCTGTTTGTTTTGAAGGTCTTACATGGTCCAAGCTACAGGTTTATCTCTGAGCGCCTCTGAAGCCGCGATGTGGCTGAATCCGTTTTAACTGTGGTATTTGCTTGTGTCAAGCTCATATAGACACTGTGATAGGTCTAATAAACATGCAGTTTCCCCTCAGTTGTCTAACTCTCTTTAAGTTTTCCTTCTGACTCTTTTTTGTGTAGTTAGTCGAGTGTGTAGTGCAGCTACTGTGTCACGTTTTCTTGCAATTGCATTGTTTTGAGGCATTATGTGAAGCTAACGCGGCACCTTCTCCGTGTGGATATGATAACATTTGTCTCGCTTACTGCTCGGCCTGTCTGCAAGTAGGATGACTGTTACTGATGTAAGCCAGTGCTTATGTTGTGTCACGTTAAATTTGCACTGGCTCACTGTTCAAAAATAGTGTGACGGAGAGTTGAAACACTGAAGACCGAAGACGCCTTTGTTTCCCTGGCACCACAACTGGTGCCTCCCTGTCTTGTTAAGAAGTCTACTCTTGTAAACGCCCCCACTTTCTCTTATAACTCTCTCATTAATCTTAACTTTCTAAGCACAAACTGCGATAACCCTCATGATGTCATCGGGGTTAATTTGCCTGACTTGAAAAAAGCCCCTCCAGGATACAGAGGACATTATGCAACTAGCTTTCAGGCTGTGACAAATGAACTGATCTTTGTGTATACAATCAGCGGAGTGCCCCTGCTGGCCTTTTAGATCTAGACATTTTAGCATGTATATAGTTTTGCTATCCAAGCGTCGCTGCAGATTGCGTCTCGCCAGCCTTATAATATGGGAGGTAGCTGCATGCCACCTCCTTTGAAGACAATTTTCAGATTATTATTTCCAGACCAAGCACAATAAGCGTTACCACTTAAGCCGACTGTGGCAGTTGGACGCATAAACAGTTATCTTTGCGTCTGACTGAAGTCTTTGTATTTAGTGATTTTTATCCACTGTGAGTCCGGCATTTCCTGGCAGGAAAATCGTGTTGAATATGCCCCCTGCTGCAACAGCTTTCCCAGTGGGAGACAGACATCGTGATGTTAACTGCCAGACCTCCTGCTGCACTTTTGCTTACCCCTGAGCCTCCCGCCACGGGCTAAAGGAAAAGTACAAAAGTGATTAGCGAACCACTGGAGAAGGACGACAAGCTGTCTGAAAATTAATCTTAAAGAGGGAAAGAGAGAGACGGGCGGACAGACAGAAACACAAACAGAGATAACAGAATTCATAAAGGCTGATTCATGGAGACAGTGAGGGAGTGGGGATCAAATTTATGTGACTGTCAAAGAGAAGATAAGTGGTTCAGAAGAAAGATTTGGGGGGGGGGGAGAAGTAAATAGTGGATTAAAAAAAAAGAAAGATAAGAAAAATGCAAAACGGATAAACATTAAGAGATATAGAGGAGGGAAATTTCAAGTAGTGATAAGTGAAAATGCAAAACTATTAATTACACAAAATAATGACACCAAAGAGAAAGACGAGGGAAAAAAACTTCTGAAACCAAAAGAGGGATGTGTTAGTTTACAGAAAGGGGATGCCAGGGACTTAAAAAGATTAAAAGAAATCGAAAGAGATGACTGAGGCTTCTCAGAAAGCATGCTGAAGTAGAAAAAAAAGAAAAAAAAAACACGTCATGTTAAAAATGGCTTTGAGAGTCAAAACAGTCCACTTCCCCTGTTTTACTGCAGTGAGCCAGCTCTGCCTGCAGTCAGACTGGGTGGCAGGGAGACGCGACCGCTTGTCGCTGCCTGAGACCGATTTCAATCTCCTTCAGTGTTATGCCCCTCCCAAATAACAATCCATTTCTGACTGCCTCGCTTTTCCTCTGTTTGAATACAGAAAGCATTGTGGGGAAGCCTCACTAACACCATGTCCCGGCACTTGACTGGACGGCTTTGGCGTGCAGTGTGGCGTACACGCGATGGTATCTGTGCGATCTCAACAAGGGAGTCCAAAGTTTTTTGCGTTAAATCCCCGTTTTTACTTTGTCTTTGAGAAAACTAGTGTTAATTTCATCAAAGAAAAAGCAGGATGAAAAATATTGACAAGTAATTTTTTTTCATGATCAAAGCGAAGCGGCTGCGTGTGAGGAAGCTGGATAAAATCAGCATGTCGAGATTAAAACTATAAAGATATGTTTTAGAGGGTTTTTTTTTTCTTCAAATAAAAATGATTTAACAAATAAAAACGTAATTAAAGTATTCACGATGAACCAAAGAACACTTTACGGTTTGGAGTCTTTGGAATTAAATAGTGCAACTTTTCATTAGCAAACATACCCACTGACCCAAAAAAAATCCCTTCTGTCAGTGTTTCTGTCGATAAAAGATAAAAGCTATATGAGGTCTCGGTCTAAATTCTGCTCAGTGTTTCCCAGTTTATGGTTGAATATGGGTATTTAGAAGGCAGGATACAAACATGGACACATTTCCAGGTGGGATCTGATTTATAAAAGGAACATGGGATCCAGGTGTGTGTTCACGTGTTTTATAAATTATAAATATAAACTCTTTTTGTGTGCGTGCCATTATTAGCTTTCGTGCTCATGTACACTTGTAGTATTGATCTTTAGCGCTCTTTTATAGATGAGACCTCTAATCTGGACTGAACACACCTGTGATTGGCTAAGGCTTTTTTACTTCCATCTCAGACCACCTGAATTACAATATGTTGCCCCCAAGGTTATTATGGATTTTTTTTTTTTTCATCAAATGATGCCCAAAACATGTTTCCTGTCCCAGGTTTAATCTGACACAGTTAATGAAACACAGGTGATGCAGTGTTAATGTTAATTTCAGAGAGGTATTGTCTGTGCTTTCAAAAGATTTGGCTCTCTTTACCAGGCAAAGCCAGAAAGAGCTTTTGTTTTTAAAGTAAAGAAGTGAATCAATGATCTTCTGAATAGCAGCAGCTCATCATTAGAGAACAAGTAGCTGCGGCATTAATGCTACAGCAGGATGAGCAGGATGGACAGAGAAGAGCGGCTCTGCTTAAACAGAATTTGTAAATGATGACGTTAACTGAGAAAAGTCTTTTTGGAACAGAGCAGAGAGGGACATGGGATCTGAGCCTCCTGCATTAACCTCGCCACAGATGAGAATGACTCTTGTAGCCATGGTAACCTTACACAAAGATCCTTAGGAGATATAATAATGAAAAATCGAGAAATTAGATAAAAAAGAAATCAATAAGGTCTTCAATTTTTATTGACAGAAATCATACAAAAACCTAATAAAAATCCATCCGCCTTTTTCTGTTGATCCAATTTAGGGTTGCAGCAGGGGCGGGGCCTGGAGCCTGCACCAGCTGTCATAGGGTGAGAGGCAGGGTACATCCTGGACAGGTTGCCAGCCTGTTGCAAGGCTAACACATACAGACAACCATTTAGATCTATGGCCAAACCGCTGCAATCATGTGCTTACCTCTAATAATAAAATCAGTTGTCAAAAATTTGAATGATGTCACAAGTCACATTCAAAGGTGATCAGGGCTAAATGTATCACTGGACAAGAAAAAACTGCACAGTGTTTCAGTAAACAAACAAAAACAAACAAACCAAAAATGTAAAACACGGTTCATGCTGCAGCTGTGCTATATCTCGCCTTTATGTTACATATAAGTGAAACCATCTTCTTCTTAATGGCTCTGCAAGTTTCCTTCACTACTGAAACCTGAGTGCAGCATCATCATATAAATTTAAGATACCGGCACTTAGCCGTGTCCTGAACATCATTATTATGTGACTGCAAGGTCTCATGGCCTCTGGCCCAATGTTTTTCATTATGGAGCTGTATGAGCACTGAATGCCTCATTAGTGCTGGGCGAGATAAATGCCTAGTCAGCATGGCGACCACTTGTACCCATGTCAACATGCCTGCTGTCTGTGAAGATAAGGCATAGTGTTATGCATTCTTATCTTGTGGTCTGTCTGCCACAGTCACCCTTGGTCTGCACAAACGCAGGAAATGTACCTGTACAGTATTACTGGATTTAGTGGATGAACTATTGGCAGGTCATCTGACTCACCCTATGACTTCAAGTCAGAGGTGCCAAGTGAAGTAGGGTTACGTGGTTTGTCCTTACTTAGCAAAATCTTCGACGGGTATCTTTAATTAATGCTTTTGCAGGTCAGAGTTCAAAATTTCTTGACAGAACAGTTTGACAACAATATGCTCAGTTGAAAAGCTTTCAGATATTTTGTGTCACGTTACAGCGTGAGTATAGAGCTGTTGCTCGGAAATTTCCTTTTACTTTGAATTAACTTTCAGCAACATAAACTGCTCACATGTGTTTTAGATGTTAGCGTACAATTTACTTGTACACGGTGCTTTCCTAAACAGGAAATATGGGCTTTCTCAGTACACGATATACTGATTTCTAATGGTTCACAATGTGCAGTCAAGTGCTTTAAAATGGCAGGGCCTCTTGATTCAAGCACTGGGTGGGTAGTTTTCCTGTTGATTCAGGTGCCAAACCGGTCAATCTGTATTTAAAGAGCTGAAATTTCTCTGTGATGTCTGGCTGTGCGTGTGTTTTTTCCTAGCGTGTGTGTGTGTTTGATGTGATGAGAGAGCCCTCGCTGGATTTGGACGCTCGATATTTCATTTGCTTGCATTTCTGTGATATGTCAGAAAGCAGAATATGTGACTCGAAGAGAAAGCTTTGAGACATCTGACAGATTATTTTAATCTGCTCATACAGTGTTACTACAACAAATCCAACAGTCAAACTTGGGGTACTTAATAATCTTTTCCCTGCTGCAGGGAATAAAGTTACACTTGTCAAATAACAAGTGCCGGAGTCCGGACACTTCCATTAGTTAAACAGTGAAATGAAATCAGAAAACTTGAAGCTGTCTCATAGATCTCTTTTTGAGATGATTCAAAAACCTTTGAGGCCCACTAAAGTCGTTTGTGTGGCCACATATATTTAAATATCTCTTCATGGAAATAAAAAGACACTATTCATTTTGTGCTTGTCGGCTGAACGCAGTAGATTTTTTTTTTTAAATTTCACTGATGTCAACAGGCTTTAACGGCATCAGAAAATAACATTTAGTAGTTGTCATGTACGAGTGTTTGCAGAATACCACTTCCAGTTTGAGAGCCTCTCCAGTCCCGTATAGTGCACTATGGTGGCTCTCAATCCATGGATCATGAATCGCACCCTTGACCCTCCCTCACTTAGAATATGTTAAGAAAATATCAGAGCCTTCATTAATATGCAGTCTTCATGTTGGAAAGTATTAATATTTACTGGCAAAACTCAGTCAAGAAAAACAGGCTAATCTCTATTGGTTCTACACGAAGCATATGTTGTGCAAAGCTACATCAATCTTGAATGATTAGGAGCAGCCACTGTGCAATGAATCTCTCAACGCTTCAGCCTGTTTTGGTTGCACGCAGTTAGCATGAAACTTGCTAAATTAGTCTGTCTATCCACCAATTAACACTTAGATGATTAATTGTGTTTTGCCAGTGCTCTTTTGGTGTAGAGGAGAGAAATCTAACGAAACAAGTGGATAGAAAAGAAACACTTTACCCGTTAACCATCTGCAGTATAATACATCACCGAGAGAAAATGCGAGCATCGGCATTAAAATTATGCTTTTTAAGTGTGTCACTGAGCTAATCAGCAGCAGTGGCTAAATACTAGCAACAGACAGGGCATAAGGTTGCGCGTGTGTGTGCGCGTGTGTGTGTGTGGTGAACATCGCCACTGGTTGACGACAATGATGAGACGACGGACGAATGGCTCCCAGAGGTGTAAACAGAGTTAGTGTGAAGACAGGCTGTCTCCAGACCCGCTATCGCATCCGTAATTCCTGCCCCAGCAAATAGTGGAAGCAGGACTTCTAGGACTTGCTATCAAGCTAACAAGACTAATCAGCATTTTTTTTTTTTCTTTTTTGGATAAAATATCAGACTTAGAAGAGGGAGGTGAGATGGTCAGGAAGCTTGTGTGTTGCATGGAGTGTGTACTGTGTAGTATGCAGGGGTGAGAGGCCAGGGGACAGTGCAGGCCCCTGCAGAGCACTGATAAGAGCTTGTTTACCTTCCTGTGGATGGTCAGGCCTCAATCTGCAGTCGCGGAAGCGCCAGGACAATAGGTGTGTGTGTGTGTGTGTGTGTGTGTGTGTGTGTAATCAAGAGAGAAACTTGAGCTAGCCTTGAAGCTCCCCTTTCCCTCTCTGACTAACTAGGGTAGGACTGCTGACCCTCCCTCCACATTCCCCGTCACGACTCTGTCGCCCGACCCTGGACACAAACAGTTTACTTGACCCCAAGGGACCATGGGAGACAGCTGGTCTTGATGTTGTTTGCTGTCAGGGTTTCCCCCTCCTGTTTTTTTTCTCCCTTTCCTCTCTCCTCCCTTTCTCTCTCTCTCTTTCTCTCTCGCTTTTAAACCATCCTACTGCGAGTTTTGCAAGCCTTCGTTTTGCATACACTCCAGGCAAGTAGCTCTATTTTTCCACAGAGACTCACAATGAGGGTGTGCGTGAAAGATCGGGCATGAAATCAAGCCTGCCTGCTTGCTTTCCTGAGGTGAATGAAAAGGCAGCAAGTTATTGAACAGCAAGTACTCAGTGCTTTGAATCAAAATCAGCATTTAGTTAAGGTATGATGGAACTTTTTAAATTCAAGGACTCGCTGCTGGCTGTCAGCATTCTGCACGGTGGGGTTGCTTCAAGTTAACGAAACGCACAAACAGTCCTGGGCTTTTGAGATCTTTAAGAATGCCTTAAAACATCATGTAAAACTACCCAAATCCCGCATTTTTATGGCGAATAATACAACTAAATAATTATTTGTGTGTGCTGACTATGTGCAACATCAGTCTGTGCAAAACCAAAACTGTTTGAATATACCAAGCAAGATTTCTCTTGGGTTCATTACATCAAGGGTGCTTTCCCATAAAGGAGATGTTGTATTTTCCGTTCACAGGCTTCTAGTCTTCTTTAATGTTATTGCTCCCATTACCGGAGTCAGCTTTCGTCCTTTTTATTTTTGCTGACCAGTGACATGCTGACACCCTAGAATATGTTCAAAATGAGAAGCTGACTGAAAATGAACTTTACTTTTTGCATATATGTGCTTCTCCTTTTCCTGGCAGTTATAGACAGTCTGGAGCCATAGTGAATCATTTCTAGGATTTGTGATGTGAGCAAAAGAGTTATACTGGAATGGACTGTGTGCACATAAGTAATGATCAGCTAACATATATTTAAAAAAAAAAAAGCTCAAATACATTATAGAGAGCTGTTATGTTATAGTGTTTGTAGCACTGAAAGCATAGAGTTCCACATAACCCCATTCAGCCTATCTAATGCTAGCGCCAGTGCACAGGTGCCCATATTATACTATTTCCTAGCATTTGTAATAACTTGATAACCTTGGGAACATTCAGCTTGTTCTTTTGTGGATTCACAAACACTACTTGACGCTGGTAGCATATTGTGTGATGACTAGACAGTCTATGTTTTAGATGTTGTAGAGAAGGTTTGCTTCCCATAAACGTGTTACAACAAATTTTACACAAATGTAAAAGGAACAGATTTGAGTTTGAACACGTATCAAGTTAGGATATCAGCAATGTGTAGGGTACCTTTGATCTTAATAATGATAAATCACCCCAAGTCTCCAAGCACAGCCTCTGGCCTCAGTTCAGCTACATTGCACTCTTCATAATTATGTGTCTCCCTCCTGGACAGTGATACTTCATTTGAGAGGTTCAGGTTGGCATCCCGAATTAATTACATTTTTCCAAAGTGTTTTAATTTAAATCTGGAAACAATGCGGAAGAACACTTTGGTGCACACGTGGATAATCTGTTTAGTGGGGTGTTGCTGGTCAGACAAGCTGCAGTCTAAAAATATGAAAATTACCATAATGTAATTAATACATAAAAAACAAGATGTCACACATTTCTCATCCTGCGGTCTAGAGCAGACAAATCTGTGCTCTGTTTTGTGAGGCTTATTTTCTGACTCAGTCAGGTGATACTTTTGTAAAATGCTAGCGTTAGCATGATAACATTTTTACTTAAAGAACCCGACCTGACCTCACTGCTAACTGAAACTAAGTGTAAAACAAGCGTGACAAAATAAAATGTAGCTTGCTGAGCTAAGCATAATAAAGTATGGCCATTTATTGAATGAGCACTTGAGTACCAGTGTTGTTCACATTAATCAGATATTTTTATCCCTATATTATCTTGTTTTGACATCTATGCAGTGTTTTACGCTGCACGGGTAGCTGGGGAAATAGGGGAACTATATGTATATGTGTTTTGTGGTGTGTATGTGTTTTGGGGTGAGATGAGAAGGTGGGTGTTGTCAAAACATGTGCATTTGATATTGTTACCTGCTTAGGGATTACCGATGGAAATTAGCTAGTTGCTACAGCGCTGTGCAAAGGTCTTGAGCCACACTTCATTACTTTATATTTTCACAGGAACATGGGAAATAGGTGCAGCAATGTATTGAAATCTGTGCAGACTTAAATGGGAATACAGTATATAAGGAAAAACATAGTTTGTACAATCCTAATAAGCTTGGAAATCCATATTTGCTAAGACAGCTTTTATTTTTCAAGAAAATCTGAACTGAATAAAGCCAAGCTTTATTGCCATTTCTTCTGTCTTCAGGGGTAGTTCTGCAGGCTTCATGAAGGACACTCAGAGGTCTTCTTTGAATGTTGGCTGCCTTTTATTCTGTTCTCTGTCAAGATGATCCCACACTGCTTAAATAATGTTGAGGTCAGGGCTCTGGGGAGATCAGTGCACGACTGATACTGTTCCATTGTGTGCTGTTCTATTCAGGTATCATTTTGCTTCATTGCTAGTGTGTTTGTCATGCCATTCTCATGATGAAAAATGCATACATTGTCAGTCGGGTGGTTTCCAGCTGGTATTGCATGGTCAATCTAGCGTCATTTTTTTGTGTTTGTAATTCAGTCAGTTTTCAATGACAGCACCTTCACTGTGTTTCAGATGGTTGTAGACTCACTGTTGTACCTCTTTCCTGACCTCCTCCATACATATTGATGATGATTTGAACCAGAATTTTAAAATATCAATTCATCACTCTATAAGCACTGTTGCCACTGATTTTCAGTCCAGTTGTTGTGTAATTTGGCATACCTCAGCCTTTTCTGACCATTTCACTTCTTTAAGAATGGCTGCTTGACAGCCAGCCTTCCACTGACACCATTTCTGATGAGGCTTCAGTGAACAGTAAATGGATCAACTGAAGGCCCAGATGCAGCTCCTGTGTAAAATTGTGTTGTTTTTTGTAACTAAAGAAGTGTTTTTGCAACAGGCTGCTACTAACAAAGGGCCTAAAAATACAATTTAAAGTTAGTTATTTGATAAGTTGTCTGTTATGTGTGATCACAGCGCTGGTTCATCCCTCAAGAGTGTCCCTTTTTGAAGTTTGAACAATTCATAGATGGGCGTTAAGTAGCTTAACAAAAAAATTATTTAAAAAAGCAAAATAATCATTCCTATTAAAATGGTAAAGTACAAGGATGAAAGTGAGTTAGAAGCAGCCAATGTCCAAAAGGAAAACGAAGTTTGAAAGGCCTACAAAACACATTGAGAACTACTGCTCAAGACCACAAATCTGTCTCCTTGGAATACAAAAAAATGAGGGGTGGTTCAGGACTTTCGCACAGTACTGCAAATCTGATAGACTGCATCTCTACTCATTGAGATCAATATTTGTATGCATAATTGCTAACAAATAAATAAATAAAGTAGAGCTATGAAGCAGAACATAGTTAATGTCAAGCTGATCCAGAGATTTCCTAAAATGGGCACAGTGTTGATGCTGGATTAATGGTCCCATGCACAATTGAACATGTGGAAAACGGATGTCTGTCATTTTCTGAGTCCGTCTCCCATCCTCTGGTAGAATGCCCTGAAGGTTAAGAAAGCAAGAGCAGATAGAACCTGGACACGCAAAGGGACCAGATGGACCCCCCCCCCTCAGACAAGTGTGTCATGCAGTATGGTTTTCATCAGTCACAGATATTGGCTTAATCCGCAAATATGAACCTTGTCCAAAGTCTCTTTTACAAACAGCAAATTGACAATTATTGATTTTGACTACAGACTTGGTTTTATTTTATAAGCTTTCGATCGGTTTGCTACGATTGGGTTTCATCGGTCTCCCGTTGAATAAAACTGTCTTCAAGTCTGTTTTCATAAGAGATGGATTTCTAAGTAGTCTGTTTAGGTCTATAAAATAATAGACATGACATATACAACTACTGAAAAGGAAAGGAATAAAGATTAAAGAAGGCTTTAAGATCAAATCTTATTTCATGAATGTTTTCAATTTATATCTACCCCTGATACCTAACATCTAAATAGAAAATCAGCAGCATCCATAAACACGTCTTCTCATGGAACGGAAAATGGAGGCGACTGATATAAGTAGATAAAGAGGACAGCGAATGAAATAGTTCTTCTATACCTCATTTACCAGCAGACCGCTTAGCGAGGCCATTGGCATTTCCGGGGGCAAGAGGGCAAAATGAATGTTCTTCATATCCGATGGTGACTCGTAAAAAAAGGAGGCTGGTGACACAAGCATGCACAAGCACGCAAACATACACGCACATTCTTGTGTGGTCAGTGTGATTTATACCCAGAGCTCTTGGGCAACAGTCATGGGCCGTTGACTCTATGACAGCAGAACAAGAGAGAAATAACTTTATGGTTGTGGTTATTGAGCAACAAACATTAACACAGAAGAGCAGAATAACAGGAAGCCAGCCTTGACCTCTGGGGTAAGAGGCAGAGGGGGAAAAAAAAAAGAGAAAGCAAAGAAGTATGGATGGCTCCCCATCTGGATTTTCAGGAAAACTTTTAGTTTGACGCTGAGCAGACTGAGGAACAGTGAAGATGATGATTTACAAATGATACAGGCCTCCCAAGTCCCTCAATTTGTGCCAAATATGTTCCTAACTTCATGGAATAATGAGACAACTTGCTCCACAATCTGAGAGGAAAAAAACACCACGTGGAACATAAAAAGATGCATCACTACTACAGTGCAAAAACGTGATATGATAACAATGATATAACTGAGTTTAGAATAAAAGCAGCCTATTTCCATCAG
This sequence comes from Oreochromis aureus, assembly GCF_013358895.1. Classification (NCBI taxonomy): domain Eukaryota; kingdom Metazoa; phylum Chordata; class Actinopteri; order Cichliformes; family Cichlidae; genus Oreochromis; species Oreochromis aureus. The sequence goes on along the minus strand of NC_052948.1, from coordinate 46,418,426 downwards.
GGATATCTTAGGTCACAGGTAATGTGAGGGGAAAAAAACATGTGAATTTACCAAATGAATAAAAGCCCCCAAAAAAAACCCCAGCCCATTAAAGAAGAGAAAGAGCTGATTATGTAACATGCACTATCTTGCCGTTGTTAGTAGCATTCATCCATTTCTGTCCCATTTTTATCGCAATCTCTGGCCACTCTCGCCCACCAGCAGTGATGACATTGCCTTAAACAAGGCCGCTGATTAGTGCCACTTCTAAATAAGGCACATCCGGTTAGCTTTCCAATCCTTGTAATGTATCCATTAACCCCTTCCACCCCATTCTTCTGTCTCTGTCTCACTTGCCTCACTCCAGATCTCCTCTGTGATGAATTGTGGCCTGCTAGGTAAACAGACCAAATGCATCATAAAAGTCAGTGGAGCGCTGTGTTATGCAGCATTTGCTTAGTAAACTCGTCGCTTCTGTCATGATACCACGCTCGCTCACTTATGTGCTTCAGTGCCAGCTGCTTTGAGGGTGATTGAGGCATGGATAGTGGATGTTTCGGCATATGTTGCGTATATTCATCACACAATGGATATGCTTATCTTATTTTTGAGTGCAGATCGGTTCTGACTGATTCAACGAAAGCTCATTGCATAGTGCAGGTGGGCTAAGGCAGACTCTGTAAGGAGTAAATCCAAACTAGTGACTGTGTCAGCCGTGATGTGGCTGTGACTAGTGCCAGAAAACTTCTAGAATAACCCACTTAAACTCTGTCATCTATAGTCAGCGAACGGTGAGCGATGGGCGAGGAAAGCGATCTCTAATTGAGCTGGAAAAAGCCTCTGACCTTTTTTCTTGAGGAAAGAGGAAGTTTGTTGTGTCCCTGGCAACTTTATACAGGTTAGAATAAGCATGCGTGCACACATATTCATTCTAGTCTAGCACAATAGATCTCTCGCACACACACAGACATGCACACACAGTCCAGGTCAAATACCAGGCATTTATACCCACCCTCACCAGTGATCATACACCCTTGGCTGGATTAATTCAGCCTCCCAAGACTTGGATCCTCAGGTTAAACAGCAGTCTTCTAGCAGGGAGCAGAGTGAGCACGGTGATGAATGACCGCAGCCCCGTGTCCTGACACGTCTGATAAACGTGAACCAGCGGATCTGTTTTTAAACAATGTAGTCCTACCCACACATTTAACATCCATTCTCTGCGACCAGGGGAAAGCTTTCAAAATGATTAATAACAAATTTAGCCCTGTTCTGACAAGAAATCTGTAACATTGCTGGGTTTATCTTTCTTTTAAATAATAGCTTTTTGGCTTTCACACATGAAGGTTTTCATTTGGTTTTTCTCCTGTTATGTCAAAATATGACAGGATTGTTACAGATGGATTCAAATTCTTGCAATACAAGCTATTTAAGATATGAGACTAGAGAATACAGGGGGTTTCATTATTTACTGCAACTTAAAAACACGCTGCTGTTCATATTTAACTATTTTGACTTCATTTCTTTCAGCCACAAGTCAGACATGCACCCCAGTGACTGCGAAAGATGAGAAAGGTGAGAAAGGCAGCCCGTGGATCGTGAATGATATCGGCTGCTGGACCAGTTTTGTCGCAGAGGACAAGGCAGAGGTCCACATCTTCAAACTGAACTTTGATAACCCGGTAAGCATGTCAAAGTTATTTGAGTTTAATGCTGACTATCTAAGCTATCTAAATTATTTTTATGGAAAGAAGTAATAACCTGAAAAGTAGTGGTAAAATTCAAATAAAACTTTAGGTAAACATCACAACGTAGAAAGTTCAAATGTTTCACAATCAAACTGCTGCCATCTGTCAAGCACAGCGTAGTTGTCATTTAATCCCAAATCCCCCTGTGCGACAGGGATACGTTATCGTCTGCTCATTCATCATACTTTTTAGCTGATGGAATAGTATGTCAGGTGCTGTCATGCTGAAAAGGAGAAAGCTCTGCACCTATGTTCACCTCACAGTTCACAGCATTCCTAAAATGAAATGTTTCATTCCACTGAACTATCATTACACTGAATTTAATGATGCTCATTTACTTATGTATAGAGTTATCAGATGTTATGCAATGTTGGACTAGTATTAAAGCTGAGTCAGTTTTAAAAACTGACCATACCCAGTAAAAAGAAACATGCACTGTGTAATTATGCATATTTTAACTTTAAATATATCAGGTTTTTTTCATGATATTTTCGATGACGTATGATTTCAGCTGTGTTAGAGCTAACAGCTAAATTCTATCGTAGATAGAACCAAAGCACCACAAGAACTTTTGCAGTCAACAGTCCAAAATTCAAAATAAATACTTGAACTAAAACTTGCACAAAATCAAAACCACTTTTATACAGTATGTGAGTAATCACCAGTTCAACCAATCTCCTCAATACAAAGAAACAGACTCATCAAAAGCACCAGCAAACACCCTCCTTTCCCTTTCTTGCTCCGTCTCTAAACCTTGGCTTAACTGGCAAAATATCAGACAGCTTGTTGCAATTTTTGACATAAATGGAAGATTGTGTAACAGCAGTGCTTGTTTTAGGGATGAAGCCCTCATTGTTAGCAGTTGACCTTTAGTTTCTAATCAATAAGCTTGAGCAAAGCTTATAATGATGGCAGTGCAGTTATTTCTCAGTACCTTGACAAAAATTAATTCTCAGAGTTCAGCACTTTACTGATTATGTCACAGTAATTATGCAGTTTTTACTTCTTGTCCATAACTTTTTGGGCTTTTCAATGTTGTGACCAGGGCTTTCAGAGACCAACGTGAATGATGAATGCTTCCTTATTCATTTCTAAAAATATCAGCGTTACATTCGAGCATGTTCTTCTAATTTTTTCAAGCCAAGTGAAGCATCCAAAAAAACACCTCAGTATTTGAACACATCTGCATTTCAACTTCTTTTGAGTAATTTTTGTCATAGTTTGGCACAACTTTTCTTAAAAGGTCCTATGACTGCGTCATCTGCATATATGAGGATTATGACACTGTAATTTCACAAGAAATAAAACTGGCATAGGATGGAGCATATAATTTACACACTTGATATAGTTTGACAGATATGATTTTATCCAGTTTAATGTGTTCAAATTAATGAATAACAGTGTTAAAAGCGCTGCACGGACCATTAAACACTTCCCTTCTTTATGTAAATTGATGACCTGTGAATAAAAAGAAAAATACATAATGACTTATTTATGAAGGAAATATGTTAAATTATTCCTTTAAAAAAAAAAAGTACAACACTTTGTGTGCTTTCCTGTATCAGACATTATATTGTGGTAAGGTAAATAAGTGTAGCTTCAGAAGAGTTTTATTCCTTTTAAAGGCACATTTTCAGCTGGATGGGAAAGGATATATTTTAGTATTCAAATTAGAAAAAGAACGGGTGTAATTGTATGAATTAATGATGGCTGAGCTCCTTTAGAACTCCTTTAGTAATGTGCATACATGTTCACGGTGCCTTGCCTTGAAATGGATGTACATTATTGTTTAGTTGTCAAACCTGCGGCTTTTCTTCTGTGACAACTCAAAATGTCAGTGTAACGCAGAGATGTAAAGATGCAGCTACCTGTCTTATGTAAAGACTGAGTCTTGATGAGGAACAGCTTTTGTAGGTTAGAAAATCTGTCATGTGATCTGGGATCTTACTGCTGATGGTTGTCAGGCAGGAAAACAAAACTGTAGGCTAAAAAAGGCCTATGGAGGATCAATGTGTGGAACCTGGTATTTTATGAGAGAAACTTAAGGCAGAAGATAATAGTGTATCTGGCATGTTTTTTTTAAAATGCACATTTTACCATATTTGGTCAACATTCTGTGCAGACTTTCCCCAACTCTGAAATAAATAAGCTTTTAAACATCTTCCCACATTACAAAACATAAACACACACTCCTTTCCCAACTTTATCAGCCTGATAACTAGCCAACCATTAACAGATGCCAGATGTGAAAGAAAATTTTCTTAACACAGCTTTTTTCAACCCCTTTTAAAAGCCACATTGTTCAATTTTGGTCTGTGTTTAAAGAATTCATTTTCCAGCTAAACAAACATATGCAGTAATTGCTGATAGGGTATTAGGATGTTTTGATTTTTAAACTTTTTGCTTCAGGGAATGTCAGTGAAAAGTAATTCCAGAAAAGTTCTAATCTATATGTTGTTATTGTTCGGCCAGACTCCATTTTTCACTGTCCAACATTGTCGGTCAGCTCGCATTAGTCATTTCTTTATCAGTGTCCTTTGTTTGTTTGCTTGCTTCTGCTGTTTGTTTTCACTTAGACTATGTAGTATGTTCGCACAACTTCTGTTAAGCAAATGCTATTTATTGATCGTCCCGTTTTATTTTTCACTGTATTGGTTTTTCGCCGTCATCTGGCAGAGATTATGAGAAGGGGAAAGCAGATGTGTGCAGCCTCGCTAAGACATTGTCACAGGATGGTGAAATACAATCCCTGCCTGCCCATCCATCAGCTCCAGAATTAATAAAAGCCTCAAGGTCCTTTCCTTTAACCTCTCCCAGGAAAGCCATTGAGAATCCTGTCATCCTTTAGCAGAAACGTTTACCAGCAAGCTAAACTGATTCAATTTGATTTCCACGGGAAAATTTTTATGATATACAAAGAAACATTAACACAAGCGTCCTTAAGAATGAAGCTTGGTTATCTCACATATGGTTTTGTGCCTTTCTTTGCTTCGAGTAATGCTGCTAACATTGTGCAAGCGCATCATTGTCTTTGTCTCAAAGACACAGTTACTGCTGCAAATGTCGTCAGGTCTTTAGTCTCATTTAATGGACTGTAAATCAGAAGAAAATGCAGTTTGATGACAAAACAGATTTAAAGCATATTAGAAAGGAAATGGTTCTCGGTCTTTTTATTAGGCCCGAAGAGTAAAATTAGGCACATTATGTTCTGTGGGAGAGGAAGAAAATTTAATTGCGAAAAGTTCTAAGTGTAGTTTGTGGAAAGAATGGCACAAGCTCTCTGATAAGAAAAGGTGAACTCTGTTTGAGACTGGTGAGAGTTCACAAAAGGAATTTGGTGTGATCCACTCAACACTGTGCATCATTGGCACATCCTGGTCTCTTGATGGGACCACGAGTGGACATTTTATCATATCAAAAAGCAAGTAAAAAGTGGACATGTGACCTCTTAACACATACCCCTTATCTGTTTTTGGCTGTCTGTTTATATTTAAAAAAACCTGTTCTTGTAAACAAAAAGATAGGGGAACATATTCATCTTATGCCAGACTGTCCAGTCAAAAGGGAGGTTTGCTCTTGCGTCCTCTTTTCTTTGTCCTCCAAATTGTCTTATCACCTTCTTCCCCATTCCTTTATTTTCATACTGATTTACAACCTGCCAGGAACAGTTGACTGTCACAGTTTGACCCCACAGAGAATTATAGAGGGAGCATCAAGGGGGTACACAGTCAGAGAGAATTCACCGGGAGGAGCTGCTTGTACAGGACTCACTGATGTCACACAGAGGCTTGGATAGTCAGGCTATTGGCACAAGGCCGAGATGAGACCAAGAGAGCCAATTCAAGCCAAGGGAGAGAGTCAAAAGAATAACTGGAAACTGCATCAGCAAAGGCCCTTCAAAAAATGCTCTGAAGAAAAGAAAAAAAAACCCTGAAAAGGAAAACAATTGTATCTTGAAAGCACAGGAACAAAAGCAGCAAAGGTGAGTGATCAGGGTCAGAGTTCAAAAGGAAAGAAAGAAAGTCACAAAAGGATGAAGGGAAGTTAGACAGAAAGCTCATTAGAAAGGGGTATTTAAGGAAAACACCGCCGAGAGTTATCTCCGTATGAAGCACAATGAAGTCAGGAGGAAATGCCGTTCATTCATTTGCTCTACGCACAACAAGTGAGGCACAAACTAAATGTTACAAAAGAACCTCAGACCTCACCAAGGTTAGTCTGTCTTCAGGGCAATCTAGCTGTATTCTTCTTTTTTTTTGTAAATGTAATAATATATACCACGCACAGAAGATGGAATCAAAAATGTGATTTCCTGTGGCTCACCTTGCCACATTCACACAGTATTGCACACGTTATGCATTTATAGGGACTGACACATGGAAATCATATACAGCAGTAGCTCATATTTTATGGCCACCTTCTCCACTGTTGCAGACAACTAGCATTATACTGTATGCTAATATGTTAGCCAATTATTTTTCAACACCCTTTGCAGGGTTTTTTTTTTGGCCTGTGATATTATCTTATAGCCCCTGTCTTATTCACTGATATCTGATTTTCCTGTGGGCTATCACAGGAATTTTAAATTCCCCGACCTGTAGAACTGGGTCTATCTTTACATTCAAAGTGAGTGTGATGCTATTATGATGGGCAGAGCAGCATTTGAGTACTTGGATATCTAACAGCTTTAGACACTGTGTTCCAGGTTCTTGTGGTAAGTTATTATTTTCATGCCAAACCCTCCGCCTGTAGCGAACATGTTGCTTTTATAAGTAGTCCTAACCAGATAAATTCCACTGTATCTTCACCTGGGACTGCAGTCGCCCTTTTTAGACATTTTTCCTTTCAAACTGGGGACTGAACCCATTTATAAGGTGCAGAAGTCATTAAGCAAAAGCCTCCATGTACTAGACACCGGTTAAAGCGTGTGTCTCACCGTGTGTGCATATCAGTGATCCTTCTGTCCATAGCACTCAGCGTGCAAGGCTGTCTTTTAAATTCATCTGTGTTTGGTTTATAGGCAATTTGTCCATGGTCTCCTTAGACTTAATTTGCTCTGCTCTGTATTCGCCTGAAAATTTCCATAGCTTCAACCTGAGCTCATCACAATTCTCTTGGATCACGCTCTGGCAACATCAGGTAGCAAGTAAATGAATTTAATATGAGGGATTCTTACTGTTTCCCCAGCAAGCTCATTGTCTCCCTAACAGGTTCTGTCTGAAAACAATCTGCCTTCAAATACACACAATATAACAGAATAAAGGATTTGGTGTCAAAAAAAAAGCATCCCCCAGTGGATGAAAGCAGAAAGTTGTGTGAATGTTAACTTCCCATAAAAGCCTCACATTGGAGCAATACTTCCAAGTTTTTTTTTCCTTCTTCTTCTTCTTCTTTTTTTTTTTTTAAAGCTGTTGTTCATTTCTAATGCACTGAGTCATAAAATTGAGCTGATTACAAATCCATGACTCTTTCACTTTTCTAAACCCAATTATCTTGGGGCTCTTGCGGAAGTAAAAAGACCTGGGATTCATTGGAATTAAGTCTGTGTCGAAAAAATAAAAAGTCTTTAAACCCAGACTTATTATTCCACATTCAAAAGGTTTACTCACCACCACTTACATCCATAAACCTCTGCAGCACCAGCTTTGCCAAACGCATATGCGGAGCATAGTAATTAAGGCTGATTCATAGTGTGACTGGGGTGGTGATTAGCAAATCACATCACCATTATGTTACTGTGGTTAAAATATAGTTAATTGGATATTACATTATGTGTTGAATTATGTTAATGGAGTTTTATATATAATATGCCTCATAACAACCACCAAGGTTAGCCATTGTTAAGACAGCAGGTTGTGAATGAAACGAAGTAGATAAATTAATAATAAGACTGTACATAAGTAATTCTGACTACACCTTTAGGGATAGTTTTAATGCAACCAAGACACAGAGTATACATTACACAAATGCATCTAATTGCACATCTGGTAAATAATTAATTTTATAGCTTTGCATGTTTTTTATTTCTCCTCCCTTGCACTGCATAGAAATGTAATAATAGAAGCAAGCTACATTACCTCATAAATATCAGCGTCAGCACAAAAGCAGGCATTTGAAGACTGTTTTCTTCTTGCCTGTTTTTGACTCTCTTCAAATGAGTGGTTACACGTGTGTCTGGAGCGATCCACGTGTTGACATCTCATGGTTGCGAAAATAAGGAATAGTCACGTCCCCCCTACTGAGATTTCCTCCAGCATGGAAATGAAATCAAAGTTGTGCGGTATTAAATTGGGGTTGGAACTGTTTTTGTGTGCGGCAAGTAAAATATCTCCCTCCTCTGTCAACTTGAGGCCTATTAATTTAATGACAGATAGGGAAGGTTGCAAATTGGTGAGCAGCTCTACCCAAGACCTTTAAAGTTTGAGCACTGTCGAATTGTGATTCAGTGCAAAATGACCATAATAATGTTGGTCTTTTTATTTGAATGAGAAGTTTCAGAACTTCTCATTCTTCATGTCACAGGTTAGAAAATGCTTAAATAGCATTCGTGATGTTATTCAGCTTAAGCCAGTGTAATAATGTTTGAATTTCAGGAAAATATTACATTTTAATTTAGCCTGTGCTAAAGGTTAATCCTTGTCATTTCATTAAAGAATATTTTTCATTGTCTACAATAATTCACCCCCCCAAAAATGATTTAGCATAGCTGCTATGTATTCTGTTTTCCTTTCCTTTTCCATTCTGCTTTATGATAACACAATCAAAAACTATACAATAGGAGCCAGAAGCATTGCTTGAAGTGCTTTTCAAACATTTTAATGTTTTGATTTTATTTCTGTATTACGTGGCACATACACAACGTGGAAGGCTTTCCAGAAAACTTCTAATAGACAGTGCAGTAGCTCCCATATGGCTCAACAGTGTGACTGAATATTTATAACACTTGATTGCTTTGTCTTTCGTATCAATCCCAATCTTCCACCTGGAGATGTATACCACCTTCAAACATCATTTGCCTGCAACACTTTCAGAACCTCCAAACTATTTGGAAAGTTGTTAGCTCTTATATGTAAAGCAGACTTTCCACTGTAAAAATAGACGCTGCGTGTATGTAAAACTTCAGTCTGAACTTATATGAATAGATCTTTAAAATAACAGCTGCATTGTGTGATTTTTCTATTTTTATTCTTGTAATAATTTGTGTTTTTTTCCTTTCAGGAAAATGCCATGTTTGAAATTGATTTGACCAATGCAAAGCCAATGCGCGTTATCCTCACGTCGGCAGAAAAAGCTTATGGTGTATACGATCTCAACAGCAAGGTTCACTTGTATGTAAGTAATGCATCTTTGTTTTTCCTTTGTTTCCTGCTGTGCACACATGCAGTTTTTTTCTTTTCTTTTGAATGCATATGTGGGACTGAAACTGGAAATGAAATGCCACCTTTAGCCCACTTTTATTTAACCCTGATTACACATACTGCCTCAGCTGTAACATAAGGTTGTTAAAGAGTCACTAACTAATCATAAAAAAAGATCAGGTTGTGGGGATGCCACTACAAGTAGTTAGTTTTATCCGTAATGCATGATTTTCACATGTCTCCAGATGTGCTTGTCTATCGCCAGCTGTTTTCACACACAGTCAAGCTGACACAGCTGTGCAGCTCTGTGAGTCTGTTTGGAGAGACAGTAAACTATGTTGATTTTGCAGTGTTGATTCCCCAGTGGCCCCTCTGTAGTGAAATGTTACAAAAGAGCAAGCAGTTTGTGTTTTGTTTTTTTACTCTCCACACTATAAAATCGTAAGAGAAGTTTTAGAGAGTATCGAGGAAGGCTGATGCTGATGGCACTGGCTATAAAATTAATGTTCCAATGAAACCGGAGATTCTGACTTTTATACACTGTTCTTAGATCATGTTTGTGGACTGAACCCAGGAAGGACTTGAAACTTTTGTTCAGTTGTGTGCTTAAGTGATAATGTCAGGGCAAAATGCTACAGTGGTAATTAAAAACATAAACCAGGATTTAAATAGCACTGAGATGGGCAAATAAATGAGATTGCCTCTAACTAGGCTATTATTTCTAAATATGTTATTGATGAAGCTCCTCGTTGCTAAATGAAAAAATGTTCCAGTATCTGTACATAAGGACCCTTATCCTCATGAAAAGTTGCAATAACTTTGATTAAATCAATATTAAAACCATTAGGCATCTCCTGCTGTTGAGGGCTATAGAAAGTATTTGGTTTTTAAAGTCACTTTAGTTGTACAGTGCAGCACTGTACAACTACACAATGACTGTAACACTTTGTGCTCCCAAAGGAAGGATGGAGGTGTTTTTCCTAACTTAGAGTAAACTGAATTTAGATTTGAAACTTCCTCGAGAGGAAGAATCACAGTGAACATTTAATCGTCTTTATTTCTTTCCACAAACTTTGACAATCTAGTTTAAAACATTTTTTCGCCTGGATTGTGTGACTGTTTTTGTCTTGAGAACAATTAACATTGGATTGTAAAAACAAAAAAAAGGAAGAAAGAAAAAAGCTAAATCTCACTGTCCTTTTCGTGAAGTTAGCGTTTCGTATTTGTCGGTTTTAAGAAGCCATGATACGCTTGAAAAACAATGAAATGTTTGGAGGAATGTCACCAATTACTGATATGCTGACAGCAGTGTGATAGCATATCCTGTATCATGTCCTGTCGAGAGCCTAGACAACATTGCCTGTGACTGCAGGATGTTTTTGTGGGATGAGCCATATCACTGGGGGATAATAGCGCTTTACTGCAGATTGCATTGTAAGAGAATCAGCATCTGTTCAGCATCTGAGAAAGTACGTCACCAGCTTGACAGCTTGGCTCAGTGTCACAGCTCTTGTTGACCTCCCATAGCTGACCCGAATACATGTGGCGAAAGCAGCGTTTTATCTGTAACGTCTTGCAGCATTTTTTTAACAATGTTACGTGACAGCTTGTTAGTTGAAAAAGCTTCTTTTTTTTCTCCACCAGATTTCAAACAATTTGTAACAAACTTAACATAATTAAAATACTTATATGAACTGATAACATTTTATGGAGGAATGCCCAGCTTCTGACATGACACTATACAATTATTGCATGGAGTAACTGATGGGTAGTAGAAGAAGAAATTCCTGTAATCCTCAGCAAACAGAAAGGCTCATTTATTTCAAAAGGAAGGTTCCTTGATCATTACTGGAAGAATTCACAATAACAAACTGATATTACTGATACTAATGTGAGTTAAATTCCGCTGTAGTCATTAAAATGATTGCCATTGTTATTTCCTTTTTTCTTTCCATCCTGCCTTTGAGGCCTTCCCTGTCTGTCGTGACTAACTTGCCTTCTTTTATTTCTGTCGTTTCCCTTCACACTATTTTTGATCGCGCGTCAATCAAATATTTATGTAGAAAGACTGACTCCCTCAGGCTTCCTCGGCTTTCACCAACCCCCCCCCCCCCCTTCCTTGTGACGCAAAAGCTTACACATAAATAGTCACGCATAGTAGACAGGTTAGAGGGGGATTTTTATTTGATCTGTTTTGGATGTTCTACAGCATTTCAATTATGGTTTTTTTTCGTGTTCTTATTATTTTGGTCAGATGCTATGGTATGCCAAACATCTGTTGAATGTGTTCACCTCTAGTTGAAGCACCAATCAGCATGGTAGTTGTAGTAATGTGCTGAACAGTGAAAGAAACACTGATGACCCCCAATACGCATAAGAGCTGTTAATTTTAGCGTGTTCATTTAAAACTTCAATTTTAAAACTTCAGATACAGCTAACTGAAATATTCAAAGCAAGGCAAAAAGTTACTGTGAAATTGAAATAACATTTTCTTTTATTTGGCCAGTGATGTCATTGGATTGGTATAACCTATTTCTTCAAAATTAGCTGTTCTCCATTCATTGTGTGGCACTGAATGCACTGAAGAGGTGCAGTACTTTTTTCTTCTTCAGCTCTTGGGTCAGACAAAAAGAGAAGAACAAATCAGCCTAGATAGAAATTCATTAAAGATTGAGCCCAAAATAAACCTGAAGCCCATGGTTTCTTTTTTAATTGTTATTTATTGAGCACATTTTTACATATCAAGGTTATAAAAGCCTACTCTTAACAGTCTTAGCAATCCCTATTCCTAAAGCCTTCCCCTGCTTTCTTATTCATGCAAAACATAATATAAACTCCATTATTTCCCATTGGCCCAGACGAGGAAACAGCAGTGTCTAGTCGTTGGGATGGATGTATATATTTATACCTTGTATGGAGCCAGATTCCAGCCGACCGTGGTGACGCACAAAGCTAAAAAAGGTCCCATTTCCTGGCCCCACACAGGAAGCAAAGGAAAGACCTTGGCTCCAACAGGGTTGTGCAACTCGGCTCGTGGACACTTAACCATAATAAACATTTCTTTTTAACAGGGCCCTGCTAAGAGAATAGGGGGAGAGTTGGGTGTGGAGGGTAAGAAAAAGTATAATGAGATTGATGGCCAAATACGTTTGATCTAACAAATTCTAAGCAGACAAGAAGTAAATAAAAATACATGCAAAGCTGACTCATACAGTTCTGTGTAATCATAGCAACAGGTAGTGGACATGCCTTTTAGGACCTGATTTAGCTCTGTGCTTTCTCAAAATTGCATTTAATGAAGGTAATGAATTTGTTTTTGTCTTTTCTCTCCAGACAAACCAAAACTCCACAATTACACTACACAGTACCAATCCACCAAGTTTTGAGACAAATTCCCATTTGATACAAGGTTTACCCTCCGAAGAGGAGGAGCTGATCAAATGGGCAACAGAGTCGTTTGGGGGTGTGACTTCATTCACTACTCTTAGTAATGTTAATCATATCACATCAGCAGGAAAACAAGGTGAGAGACATTTGTGTAAAGGTGATTTTGAGTTAATTTTTATCACGATCATCTTCTAAACCATCCATTTACTTGTAAGGCATGGAAATGTGCCATACACACATTATGAAATAAAGATGAAGATCTCTCTCTCTCTCTCTCTCTCTCTCTCTCTCGCTCTCCCTTTATATATATAGATATATATAGATGTAGATATATAGATATATAGATATATATAGATACATCAGATCACAGAAGAACAGCAAAAAGGTTTCTTATCTGTCTCTAAAACAGTGTTTTAAATGAACTTTGAAACTGTGTGGTTTTTTGTATTTAGGATATGCTATCTGCATCTGTGTTTGGTCTAAAACAGCATGTTTGGATGCTGTAGAGAACAAAGTAATTACAGTCAGCACATCATGCAGCTCCAGCTTACATAACTCAGGAGAGAGTCTGCATTATAGTAATCAAGGCTGGATGCGGTGCTGTTTCTGGTGCTCTATAGAGAGCATTCATCACTAACCTTCTTTTATCTGAAGTATGCCTAAAAACACTTTCTGATGAAATAACTGCAAAAAGCAATGTGTGCACCAAAAAGCTGTTTAGAGTTGAACATTTTCATAGGCAAGATTTCTATTACTGAATGTCATCGGTGCACTGCTTTCCAATGCTTTTCATGCGCATTTGTAGGTGGACAAGCCAGAGGAATTAAAAGCAAAACAAACAGCTGCGACAGATTTTTTTTAAATTTATTTTTTTTTTCTATAAAGCTGTATGCAACAAGCACAACATGTTAAAATCTTAAGTATTCTGAGGAAATCTTGAGCTTGGCTAAAGTGTTGAGGATGAATCAACATATTTTTTTTAGTGCTGACAAGATGTCATTACATATGGCAGAACATTTGGAAAGAGTAGTAATTGAGAAGTGACCATTGATGCTGAAGATGGAAGCGCAAAACAACACAGATTTAAAGTGAACATTCATGGATGACTAAAAGCTGGACATTAGGAATATTATGGGATGTTACTGCCATCAGCAGTAGCAGCAGGATGCTCAGTGCAAGCACAATTATTTCCTAGCAAAGCCTCCTTAAGGCAGTCTGAGCCAACGCGGAGCTCTTAGATGGATTTAAAAAGAAGTGAACAGTGGTGGGGCTGAAATAGCGACGGCTGCTTGTGCTCCATTTCTATTATAATTTTGAGTATTTTAAGGAATTATGTTTGAATCTGTCTTCATGATTCCCTGTCCTTCTCTGTGATTTCCAACATGTAATGTGTTACAGTACGAGGGAGCTCAGCTTCCCTTTCAAGCAGTGCTTTCTCTCATTGAAAATGCCATATTTAAATTGTAAGCAAAAGGATGTTTTCAGCCTGCTTAGTTTTAGCTAATGTTGTAACTGAGTCATGCTCCACAAGGGCATGATAATTACTCAAGCACTGGAACATTTTACATTTCTATTTTGTTGTATCATTTGGCCTTGCCTGCATTGGGGTGTTAGGTGCATTTGCGTAGGCCTTGTTGTAGGTGTTTGAAAAGTCTGTGCAGTGACACACAACAATATGTTGCTGAGACGCCGGCTCGCCGAGCAGCTAGAGTAGAAAATGTGTGCATGTCCTTTGGGATTCGTCAATGTCAAATTTGAAATGTGATTTCAAATTCATGTCATGCTATTGCTTTTGCAGAAGACAAGTGTTAAGCAATGATAATGAAGCTACTTTTGAATTATAGTTAGAAGAGCTACAAGCCAGACAAGATTTTAAGTAATTAGAAGAAGACTGCTCCAATCCTCTGTGCAAATGGAGCAATGGCAGCCAGCTTGAATTTGACTTGGTCACAGATTGCAATAATTTGTAGTATTTAATAAAAGTGTGGGGAAAAGCAACCCTGTCCTATAGCATGAGCCATTTCTCCCCATGTGTCTTTTGGTTCCAAACACACACTAAGTATTCTTGGCACACACCGCTTGCCCATTAGTGTGATGATGCGGTGTCAGGAGCTGTGGGAAACGTATATCAACCCACAATTCAGCCATAGTGTTCTAAAACTTTTGGAGCACTGTAGCAAGTTACACCTTTGAACCATCTGTGTGTATCTTCAAAACTGCTGCTGGAGTATGTTTAACAGCAGTAAATGATAGGTGTTAATGTTCCTCCCAAAGCAGGTTAGTCCTTGGTTAGAGATTAGCTCATCAGTGTCTTTCTTGAACCATTGGACGACCGATGATAGAAAGTAATTGTTTTATGGTTTTACAGGAACCAAGCCAGGCTCTCCAATCTGTACACTTGAAATTGAAGATATGCTGGAGAAGCATTTCATGAAGATTCGATCAAGTCCAAGCAAATTTTGCTTCCCACAGCAGCAGGCCTCAAGTACTGAAACTGAGCTTCATATTATAAACATCGCAGAGAATTCCAGCATTCGGTAAACCTTAATATAAAATGCTTTTTTAAAGCTATATTTACTGGCAAAATCTTTCTTGTGATATTTAATTTTTTATTGCAGCAATGTATCCCTGCACGTGCATGCAGAGAAGCACACCACCGTGTTCATGAGGGGTCCTCAGGGCACCATGTGGACCTTCATCAATCCACAACACACCTCGTTTGTTGTAAGCATACATATTAAAGTCTCATACTTCAAGAAGTATTTATGGCATGCACCATGTGTGAGATATTATTTATTAAGATGAAAAAGACTTCAGGTATTGAAGTTATCATGTCTACCTCTGCATTGTTACTGATTTATCTTAACCTGTCCTCATTTTCTTCAGTCTAACAATGAAATAACGCTGAATACTACCTCAGTCTCGCACACAATACCCCCTCAGTTCACACTGACTAGTGATACTGCATCAGATGTGCAAAGGACGGCTTTGGGCTATTTTAAAGTTCCTACTTTTACCAGCTATACTGAATTGGAATTAAAAGAATCGAGGATTTCACTGGTTTTTAAGAAAAGCGAGACCCCAACAGGTAAGACAATAAAATGAAAGCATTCTTCTTGTTTTATGTTGGAAGTTTTACCACAAATAGAGTAGACTAAGTATTGCAAAATACAATAACCTCCCCAAAAAATACATGTTACCAAACCCAGAGACTGTACTGTATCAGTAGGATAATGACAGCAATAACAAATTAAATACTAACATTGTTGCATTTGGTGTATATTTTTTTTACTATGTTGTAATTTGAATGGTCAGTTAAGTTCTCAGTAACAGAGATACTCTTGTTTTTCAGAAATAATCTAAGAACATCAACAGTGATACAGTTGTTTCATGCAAAAAATTTTTGTTGACCTATTTTAATTTAATTTCTCACTCAGTTGCGCCAAGCGTTCCGACACCAGGCAATCCTGTTACGACAAATTCCCCCACTAAAATCCCCATGGTGATAACGCTGTACACCTCTGCAGACTATCAGACGCCCATAGACTTTAACACCAAAATCCAGACCGACAAGAGAATTTTTGCACAGGTAAAACTCTCTTTACCTTTTTAACTGCATTTATTCACTGCTTAAATAAGTGATGGGTAATGTTTTTTGTCTTTGTGGTCTTTTTTTAAATTGTTACAGGGATGACACCCATCACACAGTTACTGCTTTTAGTTAACTGCAGTCTGCAAACTGAATTAAATAGAATTTTTTTTCTATCTAAATATAAATATTTTACAATAGCAACAAAAAGGCTTACTGTTTAACATATCAGATTGTCTTTCATCAGCTAATGCCCATTGAACTTATCATCTTTGTTTTGAATTCTTTTCTGTTCTCTGCAGATTTCTGGAAATAATTCAGGGAGTCTAATCTTGACTTGGAAGGTGACCAAATGTATTTTGCGATCCAAAGGCTCGTGCCTTGGAGAGAAAAACCTGCCCTTCTTTCCAGTGGACTGCCCCTCAAATTCTTGTCTTAACAGAGCTCGATTCACCTTCTTATTAGAGCAGCTTCAGGAGCTTTCATCCACCACATGGGACATGGAATGTGATGTCAGCTTTTGTTATAGTGAGGTAAGGATTTATCAATCACTTTTAATGTTTCACATCAATACAACACTTTACAGTTTTTACATGTTTAACTCAGTCGCTTTGAATTCAGAAAATCTGCCTGTATGACAAACCTATGGACACTTTGAACTTTTGGGTGAGCTGTGTTTTTGCTTCTTCCCTAGCAATGTGCATATGGAGGAAAAGCCAGCAGGAATTTGGAATTTACCCAGCCATGCCCAGAAGCCCAAAGTGAGTTCAGTTTAAACTCCAACATGTGGATGAGTTTTTTTATTTTTTTATTTCTTTAAATTAATAAAAAAAAGTTGCAAAAAAAAGTCCCAATGGTGGCCTTGCGTTTAAAATTAAATTTTGACAGATGAATGTTTTATATTTAATTCTCTAAGAATAAACTCTCCAAACTCTCAGCAGAAATACCAAAACTTTTAAATTACCTTTTATGCCTTCAGGACTTAATTGCTAGTCTGGTGCTTGGTCAGAGTGTTGTTGCTTGCTGCAATAATTTTCATTCCTATTATTGCTTTCAGTGCAAAACAAATGCTGCACAGGCTGTTGTCATAACAGTGGATATGCAGTGAGGCACATAAGGGGTTGTGGGGCAGGCCCTCGTCCTTTAGGAAGGTCTGCAGGCTGACCTTGTGGCCACAATCAAAAATAATGACCCTCGGGGGAGGGGGGGCGAAGTCCTTTGTGTTTCCAAGGGGTTTGACTGCGCTGCTGTCCAAACATAGGCACTGAGCTTTGTGCTATTGTCAGACCAATCAACACAGTTGACTCAAACAAGAAAAGATGTCTTTCTTGAAAGAAAGTACAGTCGCCACACGTCATGATTAATTTCTAGGAAATTTCAGATGAATCAATTTCTAAACGAGAAGACACAAGGAAGCAGAAGCTGATTAAATGGAAGGACACATGAAGTGTCTTAGTAAAACTTGTAATTTGTTTGTTTATGCCTTAAGCTGCCTTTATGTTTCCTGTCCTTTTAGAGGAGAAAGATAAAGGTTTTTATGTCAGTATTGCAGGGGAAGCTGCCTAAACTACTCATCCATGCTTCCCTGTGTCCTGGTTGTCCTCCTCCTTGATTCTCTCTGCATTTCTTTGACTTATATGGTTTAAAGAAATGTGTCTTTTTCTTGGATACCAGGGTAAATTGAGAGATCTAACTTTAAAGTACCACACTTGTTTGGTTGGTCTGTTCACTTCATTAGCCAGTGTCAGACATGCAAGGGTTATTGTATACCAGCAGCACTAGCAGACTGCAGTCTGCTGCAAGCCTTCACTGGGCAGGACTATGAACTCCATTCAGCAATCTTTCCTGTTTGGTAGTTTTCATACAGAGGGCTACAGGGAGTCTGAGCGCAGGCATGCTGTCTCTCTCCTCCTCTCCACCTGCACTGAAGCTTCTGCTTCCTCCTCTTGTTTATTCAGCTTCGCTGTCAAAGTCTCACTTATACAAACTAGCGCACCAATTGATAATAGAAAAAAACGTCTCTAGGGAAAACCTACTTAGGTTGCTGTGATGTTTCTCACTCATTTAGGAATGTCCTTTGCTGTAAAATCAACAAACTGGGCTGACTGCCTGGAATGCAGTCAGCCCAAATGCCCACAAGATGTCACTGTGTCAGTGCTCTGGTTCACGTTTATGTGAAATGACACACACAAACACACACACTCATTGAGAATAGTTGCACATTTCTGCGTTAATTTAGAGTTAAATGTGTCTTGGCCTTATAACGACTTTATGAAGACACGATTCAGCTTCACACAGATATTAGTCAAATGACCATACTGTGTTAAGTAGGATTACGTTTTTGCAAAGCAAGCTCCTGCTTTCTGGTTGTTATGTCCTGATGAGGTTTTGTGTTTTGTGCATTAGTACGTAGCTTAGCATGTTCAACCCAGAGGCAGAAGGCAGCAGAAGGCAGGTGAGAAACTCATGGAAAGGTGATGATTAGTTTCCTCCTACTGCTCTGGATACTTGTGGGAAAATCTCTACAGGCAGCAGTAGAGGGGAAGGAGGGAAAGCCGGTATTTACGCAGTGGTTTTCTTGATAGATAACACATAACATACTGCCTCTGCTCTTGTGGGGACTTCTCACAGCTTACATGGTTTGGGACAAGGTTGTTTATTTGCAGCCTTGAAAAGCTTCACTACATTCCCAGATATTGATTTTGGTGCAAATTCTGTAAACAATTTGACAGTTAATTCAGGCCAGTCAGATGGATACTGAACAAATCAAAGTTTAGATCTAAGCAATATGTTTTTAACATTGTTTCTCATTGCAAATTCTAATACATTTAAGAACATCTGTTTATTTTTCCAATCCTTTTCAAATGAGGATTAGAGTTTACTGTGATGTTTGAGTGAAGGGAAGAACTGTCAGTGATCTGCTGCGCAGCCTTTTTTAAAGGTGTGTTTCTCAAGGTTGTTAATTTCTAGCTTTGCCAGCCCACTAAAACTAAAGAAAAAAATTGCTAGGCTGTTACAGTATGTACAGTCTGGTTGATGCAGTTTTTGGGTAATGATATTTTTTTGTCATTTTGAATCTATACACTACCACAGTGGATTTTAAATCAAACACTCAAGATATTTCCACCCTTGAGATGATCCATTAGGCTTTACTGCAGCCACCTTCAGTTGCTCCGTGTTTGTCGGTCTGCCTTCAGTTTGGTATTTAATAACTGAAAACCACGCTCTGCTGGGTTGAAGAATATTCAGTTTCTTTGCTCGGAGAAACTCTGGGGTTGCTTTCGCTTTGTGTTTTAGGTCATCATCCATTTGCACTGTGAAGTGCCGTCTGATCGCTTTTGCGGGTTTTGAGTGAATCTGAGTACACCACTCTACAATTCAGAATTTAGAACGGCTACTGCTATCAGCAGACCCAGTTCCACTGACAGCTGTACATGCAATAGCATGGCCTCCCCAGTTTTTGACAGAAGATGTGGTTCAGATCATGAGCTCTTTTTCTCCTTCTCCATAAATTTCTCTTCCCATCAATTTTGTACAAGTTAATCTTTGCTTCATCTGTCCAACGAATTTTTTCCCCCCAGAACTCTGCAGGGTCTTTTAGATGTTTTCTGGCAAAGTCTAACCTTGAGTGCAACCAGTGGTTTGGACCTTATTGTAAACCATCTGTATTTTAATTCATTCATTTTTAATTCAGTTGGACAATTAACTGGCAAGCAGGCCAGGTGAAACAGAGAGTGATCAAAAATGTATGAAATGGCTTTAATACAGGGCAGCATGGTGGTGCGAGGTTAGCAATTTTTGCCTCACCACAAGAATGTCCCGAGCTGGACTTCACCATCTGGCCGGGGACTTTCTGTGTGCCTCTCGCCCTCTGGTTGCAGGGATAGGCTCGTGCGACCCTCATAAACATAAGAGAATGGATGGATTCACACAGTCAATGCAATACTTTTGTTAAACCCCTTTGAATTAAAGCAGAAAATCTCCTCTTCAATCACATTTAAATTTAATTTATTTTTTTTTAAAGTTTAAAAATCCATTGTGGTAGTGTACAGAAAAATTTTCATTTTCCAAGTATGCTGGACGTCTGTATGTGCCTCGGTACATATTCATTCTGAGCTGCTTTGAGGGAAAGTATTTTATTTTTATAACTACTGGTTCAAGGTTATATGTTATCTAATATATTTTGTTAGCCAAAAAGTCTCTTGTGTAGTGGAAGCCAGCTCATGGCATGCTCAGAAAACTTCAGAAATTGCAAAGTTGGTTGTTAATCAAAATTTGTATGGCTACATTGGAACAGGACGAATTCCATTTTCTTTAAAAAAAAAAAAATTATGACTCACCCAAAACATTGGCTGTAGTTTTGGGAGGTGATAAATAGCACTGTATGTATGTTCTATTGATTTCCAGAAGGTGTTTTAGTAGATGCATAGATAGTCTGCCAGCTTCAGGAGTGGATGGAAAGAATTATGGCGATTATCATTAAGTCCTTTGTGGAGCGGCTCTGGCGTGCATTAAGGTTAAGTAGCACTTAATTGTGAAACACAGAAGCTGTTTTGGATATAGATGGCACGATTATTATTGTTAATATAGTACTTTATGTAGAGGCATGAACTATTGGCAGGTCATGGAAAAATGTCCAGTGTATTGCATGTCAGTCAGAGTATGGGTTTGAAATTTGGTGGTTTCATAGAGATGTAAATTATAACTGTACATTGCAGAGCTAGCCTCTCATTTCAGGGAGTTCATAAACTTTCACTTGTTTTTTCTATTACACAGGATATGGAATAGTAACTTTTAAGCATCACACATAAATGTACGAACAGCAGCTCACTGGAACATTTAATAGAGATGCTCTCTAAGGACACACATGGGTTAGTTGGGGTGAATTCTTTATTGAACTAAGAAGATTACATTGTAGTAATCGTGATTCACAGTGCAGATTTAGGACAAACCCAAATTAAGAACATATTTTCAGATGGAAAATCAGTTAAAGTGGTGGACGCAGTGTTTATCCACAAGTCAAAAAATCTCTGTGTGTAGAGTTGAGTTCAGTTACATAAAAAATGCCAAGTACATTGGTCTTCCTGAAAAGAAAACACTTGCTATGTGGCTATGCGATTTTGTTTTTGTTTTTGGTTAGAGTGAATAGATAGAATCTGTGTTTGTGTTATAATAGAGATAATCTAATCTACATATTCTACTTGTGTGCATTATATAATGAACCTATTGCATGACTTATTTTATTTGGTATAGAGGAAACAATTCTGTCTGTGTACTACCAAACCTTTACAATGTGAAAATGCAATGTTATTAAAAGGACACGCCATAGCTTGTAAGAAGAACATGTATTTTATGCCACCATATAAATCGTTGTATATCACATGCTGTTGATTGATTGTCCGGTGTAGTCCTGCTGGAGCACAACAAATAGGACTTTTCAGTGGTTCTTTGAGGAAATAATATTCAAGCTGCATTAAAGGAGGATTTCGGGTCTCTAAAGATTTTGTAGTTGTAGCAGTTGTAGTAAATCTTTTTCTTTCTTTTTTTTAAATTTAAGCTTGCATACATTGTTTTTGCATGTCTGCTTTTCAGCCCCAACATGCATTGATTTTCGCCTGTCTGAAGTTCTGGGCATTGCCTTTGGAGGGTTCCTGATTGGGGTATTACTTATTGGAGCGCTGTGGTTTATCAAAATCAAAACAGGTAAATTTATGAGTGAGAACAGAATGTTTGGACTCCAGAATAGATCTGAATCGATGTATGCCTGAATTTGAAATTGTCCAATTCTCCTTAATTCAGGGTACCCAACTGGACTGGAGATGAATTCAACTGTAGTCAATATTCCTGGTAAGGACTCTTATTTTTTAATAATTTCTTTTTGTTTTTAGCAGGTTCTTATTGGCTTGTATTTCCTTTCCACAGGATGTCCTTGCTCAGGAGCAAAGCGACAACCTGTTTCTACCAACCCATCCCCCTCTGAGAACAGCAGTGCCAATGCTAGCATTGGAAGCACCCAGAGCACACCTACCAGCAGCATGGCTTGAGAATGTGGTATTTTCACCCAGCAGGGCCACCATCCTCCTTCAAATTTACCTATACGGGTTTTGTGCTTTTTTTTTTTTTTAAATCAATGCCTGAAAAGCATTTGTTACATTCCTACTTCTTTAGATTCTCCTTTAAAAAGCACAACCCATGTCTTTGGCATAACACCTCTGAAACGGATGTGATCTGGGAGCTTGTAATTGGCGGTGGGGAGGGCTAAGCGATGGTAACCAAAGTTTAATCAATGCCTTCTGACGTTCACCTCTGCTACCTCTCTGTAAAGTCAAGCTCTAAGACAGGAAGTTAAAGAGGGCAAAAG
This sequence comes from Oreochromis aureus, assembly GCF_013358895.1. Taxonomy (NCBI): domain Eukaryota; kingdom Metazoa; phylum Chordata; class Actinopteri; order Cichliformes; family Cichlidae; genus Oreochromis; species Oreochromis aureus. The sequence continues at coordinate 46,396,004 of NC_052948.1, read as the reverse complement.
AAAAAAAATAAATTGGCTTGCAGCAACAGGAAAAACAAACCATATCCCCACAAGAGCTAACAGGAAATTCACTGCATTCCTTCCAATGAATTGTGCTTGTGTGATGGCAGCACAATAATAGTCAGACAGGAGACAAAACCAGTCAAAAGACATACTTTGTAAAACAGATGAAAAGCTGTTGTGCGCTCACATCAAGCTACAAAAATATGAGGGGCTGTTTGCTAGCTCAGTCTAGTCAGCAGCATTTTGCGGACTGAAAAGATCAACGTGTTTGGATCTCAAACAAGTCAACAAAATGCTTATTTCAGTGGCTATTTTTCTAAAATAAAGTTTAAGGTTAATGGTTAACAGCTGCCTGTTATTATTTAGTCTAGACCTAAGTTTAAACTTAGATGTCTGTAGTGAATTTCATTTTCTTTCTTTCTTTTTTTAAATTCTGTGTCACTTTAGGTGAATCTTAAAATGACTGTTTGGGTCATATGTAGCCTATGAAACAAAGTTATGGTGCCATTTTCATGCTATTAATAGGCGAATCAATGCTGCTGTACTAATGTGTTGTGGAAGATATATTTACTAATTGCTCAAGAAGTACAATCAAAGCTATCATTTATGGCTCACAGGTTGCAATTAATACTGAATCATTAAGACGTCAGTTCCTTTGGTTGTCCAAAGTGTCACATGTAGAGACGTATGGCTGTATTCAGAACTGAATAGTATGGCTGTAATTAGGTGTTAGTTCTAAAACGCTACAATATCCATTCTAATGAGAGTCATCAATCACCACGTCTATCACCACGGCCTGACAATTTGCTGTACTGTTTTCACAACAGACTATGTTAAATCACATCTTGGTGTTTTCAGGGTGGTGTAATCATCACCCAGTAGAATTAAGCACAGCTGTTTATAGTGTTAACAGTATATTGTACTTACATTTGAATACTTGGCATGAAGACCAGCTGACCTTCTTATATTCAATGTCATTTTATTCAAAATGTAGGCAGTAATTTTCTGCTCTATTTTTTGATTGGAGATGAGTGCACAGGGTGTAAAAGGGCTTTTGTCATTAAACTGATGCTGTGGACCACGAATGCATCAGAGATTTTGCATTAAAGAAAAAAAAAAAAACAGCTATTGTTACCCATGCCATGACCTTGCTTAGGTGGAAAGTACAGGCTCAATGAAAAGGTGAAGATTTTTAAAATAATAAATATAAGTGCTAATGTAACACATTAAATGTTTTTTTTTTAATGTGAAAAAAAAAATGAATCCAGTCTAAGGCAAATGTTTGCTTTAAATGAGATGGCTGTGCTTGAATGTGCCCACGTGTATGTAAATTTGCCCCTGAAAACAGCTCCCCCCACTTATCCTTTGACCTTTAACTTTTTAACTGCCTACTTAAATCAGCTCTGAACACAGCCCATTGTGACTCTGCAGTATCAATTGCAACTGTTCTGTAAGACCATATTCTGAATGCACTGCCGCAGAGTATTAAAATTTGAATTCAGCTCCATGCATGCTATGATAAAAATTCAAATCTTTATTTTTTTTCATTTGTCACATGACCTGTGTAAAGATATGGAAGCTGTCATTTGCAAGAAATTAGTTTGTGGTTACCAATAATAACTTCTGCTTTCCACGTTTAATAGGCTGCATCAGCCACTGCCTGGCTAATGTTAGACTTATGCTGCATATTTGCATGATGAGGATGTTGGGGGGGGTGGGGGGGGGGGGGCTACAACTGTAAAGTGACGGTTGATCCGTGAACCCACTTTCTTATTTTAATGTACAAATGTAAATGAGTTTAGTATTTTATTGCCACTCTTTTACCTCTAAAATATTGCCATCGCACATCAACTCTGGTGTAAGTAAGCAGAAAAAAGAAATCATTTTGCATTTACAGTACATTGCATCAACACAAGTAGTAAAACTGTGATATGTTAAAACTTTATGATCACAAACACTCTCTCACACACACATATATATGATGTATATATAAAAAGTACACCCTTACTGTTTACTCAGGAATTAAGAGGGGAAGTAGCAGCCAGATTGCTGCCAGTCAAATGCACTTGATTAACTGATCATCAGTAAGTGTGAACACCTCTGTAAAAGCAGCAGTTCTGGCGATTTGATCAGCAATCAGCTCTGTTTTAAAATGCCCCTGTTTTACGCGGATGGATGCCACAGTAAATTCACCGCAAAGCCAGAGAGATCGCACAAAAACTAAACATCTGTAACTCTTCAGGCCTCACTTAGCATGTTACAATTTATGAAGATACAACTAGAAGAAGAGTGAACAAAAATAGCATGTCAGGAGAAAGCCTCTTTTGTAAAAAGAACAGGCAGAAGGGATAACGTTTGCTTTTCTTACATCTGATCAAACCACAAGACTTTGGAAGAACTAAACTCAGCATATCAGCAGAAACACCTCCTACCAACTGTCAAGCATGGCGGTGGAGGGGTTATGATTTGGGCTTGTTTTGTAATCACAGGACCTGTGCACCTTGCAGTCATTAGATCATGCATGATCTCTTCTTTTTACCAAAGCATTTTATTGTTTAGAAATTGGGTTATGCAGCAGTACAAGCTCATTAGCAAATCTACAGCAGTGCAGCTGAAAAGGGAAGATTACTACACGTTATAGTGCTAAGGGTTGTTCTTCAAGCTATTGAAACATGAAGTGTGCCTAGTTTTTCCGAGGATATACAGTATATATATTTATATCTATCTATGTGTGTGTGTGTGTGTAGACCTAGGAATTATTTAAATTCAAATGAGAAATGCTTATCCTCCTTCTCCTTCTGGTTTGCTAAAAGAATTTGTTCACCTTTAATTATGATCTTAAAAATGTTCCGAACCACCAACACTGTAAAATGTCTTTTCTTTGTATGTGAGCAATGTAGCAGAACCACATTTTCTCTCTTACTCAGTGTGTCTGCATGTACATTTTTCCAGTGCATGCCTGATTTTCTTTGTATATTTTTTGTAGACAAAGAGGGCCAGTACAAGCTGTCACTTGATTATTTGTGCAATATAATGAGGTAAACCTGTATGTAATGTCTATATGTCATTTTTATCCTTTTTTTGTAAGTTTTGTATGATAATCTTACATTGAATGATTTCTCAACCTGTATTTAATTTACTGGGACAATTCATAATCATGGCACGTATAAAATGCACATTGATTCTGTATAGCAACTGTTTTTGAATCTCATATAGGTTTTATTCTGTAATCACAGACAGTGCGTGTCACCTCACGTCACAGTACATATGGTTTATTGATTTTAGCCCTGTTTCACTTTTGCCCTCACCCTAAGGGTCCCGTGCTGTCCAAAAACACGAGATATCTCTGCAAACTGACATCCTGACATTGTGTTGTATTCATTGTACAATCTTCACTGGGTGTGAGGGGGAAGGTGCATTCTGGATTCTGAAGACAGGATGTCTCACTAAACAGTAGCATCACAGTTAAATATTCAGCACTGACAGTTACCAGGATACATTCGCACCTAAAATAGTCAAAACGCAGCTATTATTAAAAACTTTTTTTTCATTAGATTCGTGGAAGCGTTTGCAGCATGAGACTTTTTTTCTATTATAACTATCCTGCACCTGTGTTAAACCAGCCCCAGTAACTGTCTAAGCACTGACAGTAGAATCAGACAGGTTGTCAGTTAATTCAGTGTTAACCCTGCAGATCCCTTCGTTACCTCTGACAAAAGCTCTCCCTTCCACAGATGCTCTACACAGTTAATGAAATATGTGCGCATATACACAGTATGCGTGCTCTGTGTGTGTGCGTGGGTGTGTCGTTACAATAGGAACTACAGCTACATTTATGCGTGAGGATTCATACCTGTATTCCTACCAAACAGTCGGGAATTGTAACAATGTGTCAAAACGTCTGCTTTTATTTTATCAAGTATAAGATGCAGTGTTATTTTTGTTCTGGAGTTGGCAGCCTTTTACTGTTTAAAATGAGTCCATTTGTTGAGACAGTATTCAACTGATGCCGTGTACTTCTGTGTTGTCTCAGAGAAATGTATGTTTTGTCAAAATTATCTTAATAAACTCCATTTGAAAAAATTTCCCTGTGTTTTCTGCTGTGTTTCTTAGACCTTTATGTTACGCTAGCTGGTAGACCTTGGAAACAGCAAACTCCCAGGACACCACAGATCTCCCAGGATAAGCAATATCAGAGAGCAGTAATATAGCACACTTTGTAGAGCGCTGATGTGGAATAAAGAACCAGATTTACCGCACCGTCTCAAATGTATTCATAGCACAAATGAAAAATGCAAAGGAACAACAAAGAGTACAGTGTTTTTAAGCCATATTTGCCCACCAATTTGATGAAATCATTGCTGAACATGCAGGAGGCTATAAAAATGAAGATTTATTTGACTGATTTTTTTTTCTATGACAACTACTTTGGCATTCTCTTGCTTGCGGTCAAGTGAGAGCTTCTCTTGACTGCTGTGTTTTTGATTAGACAGCAAATCCATATGAGTATGGTGCAGAGAGTTTATACTAATAGATACATTATATACACACTTGCGGTTACTTATCAACCCGTATGGACATACTTTATAAGGTTATGGCATATTACAGAAACATTAAAGCTTGTATCATATTAGTTTTTGACTTAACTTACAAACGTCTCCATTACTTGAAATGATTAAATCCGCCAAGGAGGTTATGTTTTTGGTAGCGTTTGTGTGAGTGTCTGTAAACACGATGCATCCACCAAGGCCTTAAAGGTGAACTTAATGATTTATTGGTTGAAAATTTACAAAAAAGCCATATAACTGTGATTGCTACAAGTTTAGTGTGTGTTGTCAACATATAGAAAGTACTGTGTAAAGATTTTAAATATCATTGTACATTTGAACTTGTCGTTCAAGGTCAATAGATTGATCTGAAGTGATAGTAATGGAGCTATTTATTAAAACTATGTTTACTGCCATTGCATGTATTGACACGGAAGATATTTAGGGCATTTAGGGAAAGCTATATAGGGATTCTAAATATCACGCCACTTTAAACCGCTGACATCTTCTTCAACATGTCAGCGGTTCAAGGTCAAATAAGGTCAAACTTTCATGTGTTTTATCTTTAAAACTATGATTGAAATTCTGCTGCCTGTGTTTGTACTGATAAGGCGTAGGAAATGATACTGGTAAATGGGGATATTAAATATTACATTGTAGTTTGCATCCAAATGTCATGTCATATTTGACCTCTGATCTCACTTTTACATTTTACATCTGCATTTCTTGTAAGTTGACCCAAAAAGTGTATTGCCACATTTATTCACCTGTACTGTCAAGAGACAGCAAATGAATCCACATTTAAAAACAAAATTGTAGTCAAAATTTTGTCAAGTATATCAAAATGGATTTCAACCAGGCAAATAATAAAAACCTGGACTTTGCTCTCTTTTTTACTGCACTACAAAGTTCATAAAGTATGTTTAAAAAACAAAGAAAATAAAACGAATTTATGCAAAATACAATAGTATTCCATCAAAAGTGGATACTGGCCAGAGATTAAGGTTTGCAATCTCCGAGTCTTCTTGTTTCGTATGTAGTCAACAGCATCCCTGTTAGAGTTTAGCTTTATGGCTAAACAAAAAATTGTAGTGGTACAGCTAAGTTTGTCACTTACACAGTATTTGCAGCTGTAACATACTGTAAATAAAAGTTTAATGTTTAGCTCTAAAGTGCAATGAGATACATTAATAAAGTTGTGTAAGACGTGCCTGGGTTAATGCATTTCCACCAGCAGTATCGAGTAGTCAGTTTTTCAGATTTTATTATTCTGACTCAGAAAAAAGTTTGACTCATGAATGACTGAATTCAAAACACACTCTAATGACCTTGTGAGTCATATATAACCCTTATTGTTGGGGGATATAAATGAAAAGAATGTGTTTTTCTGCTGTAGTCATTCTTTAGGCTCCAACTCTTCCTTTTAATACACAAGTTCAATCAGTGTTTTCAGGACTGCAGCCAAGGCACACAATCCATGTTTATGGACAGCATTCATCTCCAAATGTGACCATGAAACCATTTGGCCTTGCACAGGATACATTTCGTGATGTGTCCGTCTGTGTGCGTGCCTGTTCTTTTCTGCAAAACTGTGCCTGGTGAAATGTGTTATCCATGCATAAAGCTCGCAACGATAGCCTCGGGGTAAAAACAGTTGTCAGCTCTTTTCTATAGAATTAAGGTGTGAATGTGTAAGAGAGAAAGATTTTTCTTTTCTCTTGACAACATCATGCACTCCGTGTGTTTATATGTAAATAAAGAAACAGATGTCAGTGTTGTATGGAGCTGTAGGCTCTGAGGATATATTTCAAGAAGTAGAAGGGAAAAAAAGCCATTGTTGCCAAGGAGTTGCTTCCCAACGATATACATCATAGTGTGTTGCTAGGCTCTCAAGGGCAGCAGAGTCGGTAAGACATTAGTGTTCAGCAATAGACCATTAGAAAAACAATTTCTTGTTCAGTCAGCTCAGATGAGTATAATAAGTAATGTACTGCAGACAGTAGTTGTTAAATATATTGGTTAACTTTTAGCCTTTCCTATTGTTAAAAAAAAAGTTAATTAAGATCACCGTGCAAGCTGAAATATAGAAAATTACCACACAGTATGGGAACACATTACTTTTAGGATTATTAACTAGTATATCGTGTTTAGACTACATTCTCTGTATATTAATAGAACCTCTACATTTATATTTAAAAAAGTAAAAATATATTAATGACACAAATGTTCTAAGTAGTAGACAAACAGAAAACATTACCTCTGATCCGCTGCCATCTGTTTTGTAAGAACCGCATAGAGTGCATATAATAGATGGTAAAAGCACAGGGAGAGAAAGGAAAAGACTGGAAATAGAAAGGTAATCATGGGAGCTGTGCCTGTGTGTATTTGCTGCGAGGAAAACGGACGCAAAGGAATGGCATCATTAAATTAGAAAACAAAATCAACCTCATACACAGAAGAAAGAAGGAAACAACATTAATAATAAATATGTAATATATATAATACGACATTATGAATAATAATCCATAATAATGTGTTATTATTGTGATGCAAATGTATGTTTGGATCTCCATTATGTTTCTGGGCTTTATTTACATTTACATTATTAATATATAGCATTTAATAAGCTGAAAAATTCACAAACTACTCAAAAAAGTAAGTAAGAATGGGAGAAAACTGGTGCAGTTGGAGTTTACCGGTGACTCTAATTTCGTGGTCTTGTTCAATGGTATGTCCCAGAGCACCACCTTAGTACTTAATAAACCCAATTGTGTAGAGGTGACCATTGACTATGATGAAATTAAAAAGATAAACTATCCCAGTATAGATGTCATTATACTGTTAAATATTCCTTTAACACTGCATAATGAGTGGCTGCGGGGAAACATACCATTCCATTTAATTACCCTGATGAATGGATTACTGCTGGCCACCACCAGATGGTGCAACAATTTGTATTTTTCTCTGAATGCACAGATTGCGTGGCCTGTCAACAGAAGAAGACAATGAGCCTTCACTGGAAGCAAAGTACCAAACAAATTTGCAGAGAAACACTTAAATGAAATCAATAACAAAGCAAAAAAGAAATTGGGTGTAAAAGCCTGACACGAAGCCTTATAGCCATGTTGAATTCAGGAAGCTACATCAGAGCACAACTGGAGCTACCCAGAGTAAGGCGGCTCTCCGTCAGACTTTCACACCCTGAGGCGCTGTGCTGCACACAAGGTTGTTTACACTCTTCAAGCCTGTGTACAGGCTCAGCCTCTCACCTCATCTCTCACCCACACATCACTCTCTCGCAGGCGCCCGTGTACTTGCCCACACCTCACTGAGTATCTACCGCCTGGTCCGGGGTAATCCTCTAACTTAAAGGCAGTACAGTCTGCTAGAAGCAAATTGTATTCCTTCAAAATGCAGACACCTCTGAGCTGATGTTTGGATAAAACACCTCAGAGGTGTACAGCAACACTTTCCCTTCCTTCAGTCTTTGCTCATCTTGCTCCCTTGCTCAGCTACATGCAAACAGTTATTGGAAATGTGACATTTAATACAAATATCCCAGCTAGTATCATATTACTCCTCTAATTAGAAAGAAAATGATTTTTTTCAAGGCATACATTCTCTTAAAACATAGTATTTAACAGGTGAACTGCTTCTAACAATAAGCAGCTTAACTTAAATTTGTAATTTATTGCTTTTACACACAAACAGGTCTACATATAAGAAAAGTGAATGTCGTGAGCAGCTTTTGATTTTTTAACATTTTTGCCAGTTTCTTCATTATTTTCTTCTAACAGTGCTCGGATTGAAATAGTGCAAAATAAAAGCCAATATAGATGCAGACCCTGTAAGCTCATACATATCTGATTTTTAAAATACATACAGTTCTACTTCCTAACATACAGCACATCTCAGTCCAGGTGCCGCTAGTGTGTGGATATTTTCCTGATAGGTGAAGGGAAACCTAGTCTGCAGATGGTAGGTCATGTCAATCCAGCCATTCATCCAACTCGTTATTTTGCAGACCTGCTAGTAGAAGTAAGCCACAGCCTCTCCATACCAGTGTGTCCTCAAAGTTCCACAGTTGTATCCTCAGATGTGCTAACAGCTGCAAAGTGCTGCCCTGGGAGATCATCAAGGTTCAACAGTTTTAACAGGATGGTCCACAACAGTTCCCTCTGCTGGAGAAAACTTTTACCCCGACAAACCCTTACTGGTCTCCTCATCTAAAATTGCCAGGTTGTCACCAGCTGAATTCTTCTTGAAATTACATACCCAGAAGTAGTGCCTGGAGCAATGCATTTTAAACTGCTGCAAAAGTAGGTCTGACAGACATCCTCATGTGACAGAGCAAAGCCAGGACTGTTGCGTTTACTTATTGAGTGAACACGGAGTCTTGAAACACGTGTATTTTCTTCATTATTACACATATTCAGCCACAGTTAATCTGTAGCCTAATGTAAGGTTACTTTTACTGGAACCCAATCTTGCTGTTGCCCTTTCCTTTTGCAACAGCTCTTTGAAAAGGAATAAAGAACAGAATAGTGTCTTTTCTATCGACTCTACCTTTGTTTTCCATGACTTCACTTTTAAAAAAAAGGCTCTTGCAGTAACATTTTAGGTGCTGAACATTTTCTGCTCTTGCCTGGTGATCCAGCTGATGTGTAATTGGTTTCGCCTAAATCCTCTACAGGTATTGGGTTTTGTTTCTCTTTTAGTTTGTCTCTCTGCTGACTGCCACAACAGATTAAAATTTTCATCAGGTTGCTCGCTTCTGCTAATGCTGGTCTATCACAGAACATTTTGTTTACCACTTTCAAATGGGCTGAACTAGGTAAGCGTTACAGAGTTCACAGTTACAGGTTTGTTTTATATATCTAGTGGATCTCGATATAACCAAACACCCCTGAGTTGTTTTGACTCGGGAATGATGGACCAGTGTTTGCACATAAAACGGTAAAGTCACAAAGGCAAAATATAAAAAAATAAGCATCTAAATATATCACGGTACAAGAACAGATTACATAGTACAGTCTAGTGAGTCATGCTGACTCGCCACGAATGGTTCTGATAGAGCATACTATGGTAAAGATCATAAAGTCATTTCAGTACACAGACTAGATATCGGTAAATTAATAAATGAGTGAGAATCACTGTATATGAACCCTGAATGTATTAAGAAGAACTGGACAGTAGTGATCTGACTGTATAGCGGTGCAGCGGTTGGAAGGGAGGCCTCACTGCAAGATGGTTTTGTGTTTGAACCTCTTGGTCAGCAGAGACCTTTCTGTGTGGAATTTGGATGTTCAGTCCAAACAGATCAATGTTAGAGATCAATGTTAATTAGCGGGTGATTCTAAATGACCTATACTGTAGGTGTGAAACTGGATAGGTAGCTGTCAGAAACAAGGCGACTGGTTAGACTCTGGTTTACAAAATGTTGCTTATTAATGCTAATTAAAGATGTTCATGACAAAACATCTTCCATGCTTCTTACATGAAATTTGTGATCATAGAGTATGTGTGTCAATATCCTTGTACCTGATATGCTGGTGTTTATGTACCAGGCACTTGTCTAATTGGTTATGTAGCCCTAAAGATAGATAGATCAATAGATACATAGATAGATAGATAGACATATGTATGTATATATGTATATAGATAGATCGATAGATAGATTCGACTGACAGGTGCAGTTTTTTTGGCAAAATTGAACTCTTAAGGTTTCTCACATTAAATTATGAGAGACAATTAGATAAAATAAGATTTTGAATACGGCAATATTCAATGTTTTCACAATCCATAAGTCTCCTTTTACTTGATCAAAGTGGTGTGCATTTCCATGGTGTTGGGTATTTTACCCTTCATCAGCTATTTAAGGTCCTCAAGGATATTTTCAGGATGTTTTCTTTGAAGTTGTCAAATGCTTTTCTTTTTCTTTCACCCACAATGTTGTTTTGCTTATTTTTTTAAGACCAAAATTATTATTTGACCTCATCCAGCAATGCTGTTTTCCTTGATGGTGATGATGTTATTGCATCACCATTCGATTTCTTAAAAGAAACTGAGTGTAAGCTCATGTTTTTGTAGTGCTGAAGCAGCCTGTGTTAGTTATAGCTTAAATGTGACTGATAAATTTCCTCTGTGAAGGCAACCTAGCCCCACCGTGGCAGATATGGAAATAAGTGGAAAGGAAAACACAAATGTAAATTAGTGTAAGCAGTAAGTGTAGCTCTAGATAAACCTCTGGCTGGCTGTAAAGACAAGTGCCTCCGTGCACAGAATGCTGAGTGCAGCTATCCCCTTGTAAACAAAGCTTCTGCTATTTAGTTTCAGTTGGCTTAATTAGAATGAATGAGGGGGCCTTGTGCAAAAAAAAAGAAAGACAGTTTTTGTGGGTGGGGGGGAGAGAGGACTTGGCTACAGTGGATGGAAAGCTGGACTGAGAGATAAAGTTAGTAGCGGGTGGCACGGACCAATTGGACAATGACTAACAGTGCCCTGAGCCAAAAGCACAGCCGTAATGAATTTTGGGGAACAACATACATGTTAATGTGGTTTCAAATCGAATTATTATGATTATATCTGCACACCAAGGAGAGATGAAGTGTGTGTGTTTATGTGTGTGCTACACAGGAGTGAAAGAGATGATGGTTTTATGTGTAATTGCTCGAGTGCATTTCCGTCCTTCTTTTTACAGACTGATATTTAGCATTTAAGTCCTGCAGAGGCCCTTCACCATATGTTGCTTGGAACAAATTTCAATGCCAGTGTTATGGAGATTACATTATAAAATGAAAATGACCTCTCACAGTGAAGGCTCCGTGCAATGAACAAAAGCCAGAAGGATAAAAATCTGTGAAATGGCCATGTGCTTACTAAAGTCAACATTTTCAAGTAATCTTGCAGTGATATTATTGATACAATTTTTCTTTTCTTTTCTTTGTTTTTTAATTGAAAGATACTGGCTGACCTTGTTATGGTACCAATGTTTTTTTTCCTGTAATGTAACCATGAATGCAATACAGAAATACAGCATTCAGCGTATGCTATTGACTCCTGTTGTCAGTGTTTTCTTTTCTTTTCTTTTTAGATCAATCCTTCTATTTGGTGACGTCTCACTATCTGTTAAAGCTGGAAAAAACCTTTAGGACTATCATGACCTTCATCTACTGATGGTAATCAGTGTTTTGGCTCTATTGTAGCCCCAAGAGCAGACTACCCATATTGTCTTTCCTTATCTGGAGAGTTTATCTAGGATGGTCTATATGACTCTATGTAAGATTTTAACTTCAGAATTGGATGACCATGCCAGCTATAATATTGTTCACCAGTTCTCCTTGATATCAAGTGATAATCCTTAGTAAATGTGTCTATATTTTATATAATATACTTTGTATTATCCTTTTTTTTTTTTTTTACCATCCTTCTGTGTCTCCTGACAATTATTTATGCACAAGGGCAAACCTAAAAGCCATCATATGCATGAATATGCTACATCCCACTCTCTGTCCGCTATATGGTTGTGTAATGAACTCAGTCAAGCACTTTTTTTCTTTTCTTTTCTTTTCTTTTTTTGCATAAGACTACAAGATATAATCAGCACAGCTCCAAATCTGTGAGGCTCCACTCAGATTTAAACCAACTGAATGGAAGCGTTTCGTATTAATTTTAAAACAAAGCGGGCATATGTTTTTGAACACCGAATTAATCCTGAAAGTACTCCGTGTTCTGATTCAGCTTACTTCTCTGTGCCATAGGACTAAAATAAACTATTAAAAAGGCATTATTGAGCCACACCGCCGAAGTGACATCTTTCTTCATTCTAAAAAGCTAGACGGCGCACTTTATTCAGTCATAGCTCCACACACTAATAACAATGATCACTTTCACTTTACAAAGACGTGAAAGTGTCCACTGTTATTCTGTGGCAGCATTAAGCTACTATACCTCTCCAACATGTTTGTCATAGGTAAGCTGTTAAAATTTAATAAGAGTTGTAGTTACACAAAAATGAATCAAAATGTGTGATTGAAGAAACCATCAAATCCATGGTCATGCACAGTCATGACATATTGAAGGTAAGCTGTCACACCCACGTGGAGAAGGTGATAATAAGGATGGTGATAATGATGATTGGAGCAAAGAAGGAAACTAGTGCGGTAGGCCCACCACCCGCAGGAGGCGCCATAGGGGTCGGGTGCAATGTGTGTCGGGCGGCGGCCAGGAGCGGAGGCCCTGGCGGACCGATCCCCGGCTGCCAAGACTGGCAATAGGGACATGGAATGTCACCTCTCTGGTGGGGAAGGAGCCTGAGTTAGTGCGTGAGGTTGAGAAGTACCGGCTAGATATAGTCGGGCTCACCTCTACGCATGGCTTGGGCTCTGGAACTAGTCTCCTGGAGAGGGGCTGGACTCTGTCTCAGTCTGGAGTTGCCCCTGGTGAGAGGCGGCGGGCTGGGGTGGGTATTCTAATATCCCCGGCTTGCTGCCGGTGCGTTGGGGTTTTTCCGGTGGATGAGAGGGTTTGTTCCCTGCGCCTCAGGGTCAGGGAACGGGTCCTGACTGTCATCTGCGCTTATGCGCCCGAGTGGCAGTTCAGAGTACCCAGCCTTCTTAGAGTCCCTGGGGGGGGTGCTGGAAGGTGCCCCACCTGGAGACTCTGTTGTCCTACTGGGAGACTTCAATGCTCACGTGGGTAACGACAGCGAGACCTGGAGGGGCGTGATTGGGAGGAACGGCCTCCCTGATCTGAACCCGAGTGGTGTTTTGTTATTGGACTTCTGTGCAAATCACAGTTTGGCCATAACGAACACCTTGTTCGAACATAAGAGTGTCCATAAGTGCACGTGGCACCAGGATGCTCTAGGCCGCAGGTCGATGATCGATTTTGTAATCGTATCACCAGACCTGCGACCATATGTTCTGGACACTCGGGTAAAGAGAGGGGCTGAGCTGTCAACTGATCACCACCTGGTGGTGAGTTGGATCAGGTGGCGGGGAGGGCGCTGGACAGACCCGGTGCACCTAAACGCGTGAGTGAGGGTGTGCTGGGAACGTCTAGCAGAGGCCCCAGTCCGCGAGATCTTCAACGCACACCTCCGGCAGAGCTTCAACAACATTCCGAGGGAGACTGGGGACATTGAGTCCGAATGGACCATGTTCAGCGTCTCCATTGCCGGGCTGCTGCATTGAGCTGCGGCCGCAAGGTGGTTGGTGCCTGCCGTGGTGGTAATCCCCAACCAAATGGTGGACACCAGAGGTGAAGGGAGCCACCAGGCTGAAGAAGGAGTCCCATCGGGCTTGGTTAGCTTGTGGGACTCCAGAGGCAGCTGACAGGTATCGACAGGCCAAGCGGAATGCGGCTCGGGCAGTGGCTGAAGCAAAAACTCGGGTGTGGGAGGAGTTCGGAGAGGCCATGGAAAAGACTTTCGGACTGCCTCAAGAGATTCTGGCAAACCGTCAGGCGTCTCAGGAGGGGAAAGCGGTGCTCTACCTGCACTGTGTATAGTGCTGGCGGTGCGCTGCTGGCGTCGACTGAGAAAATTGTCAGGCGGTGGAAGGAATACTTGAGGACCTCCTTAATCCCACTGACACGTCTTCCGAGGAGGAAGCAGAGTCTGGGGATGAGGGAATGACCCGCCAATTTCTGGGGTCGAGGTCACTGAGGCAGTTAAACAACTCCTCGGTGGCAGAGCCCCTGGTGTTGATGAGGTCCGCCCGAGTTCCTGAAGGCTCTGGACGTTGTAGGGCTGTCCTGGTTGACACGCCTCTACAATGTTGCGTGGAGATCAGGGCAGTACCCTGGGTGGTGGTCCCCATCTTTAAGAAGGGAGACCGGAGGTGTGTTCCAACTACAGGGGATCACACTCCTCAGCCTCCTGGGAAAGTCTATGCCAGGGTGCTGGAAAGGAGAGTTCGTCCGTTAGTCGAACCTCGGATACAGGAGGAACAATGCGGTTTTCGTCCTGGTCGCGGAACACTGGACCAGCTCTTTATCCTCTCGAGGATACTTGAGGGTGCATGGGAGTTTGCCCAACCAGTCTACATGTGTTTTGTGGACTTGGAGAAGGCATTCGACCGTGTCCCTCGGGTGTCCTGTGGAGGTGTTGCGGGAGTATGGGGTGTCTGGCCCACTGCTACGGGCCATTTGATCCCTATACAACCATTGTAAGAGTTTGGTTCGCATTGCCGGCAATAAGTCGGACTCGTTTCCGGTGGGTGATGGGCTCCGCCAGAAACTGCCCTTTATCACCGATTCTGTTCATAATTTTATGGACAGGATTTCTAGGCGCAGCCAAGTGGCGGAGGGCTTTCACTTGGTGGCCTCAGAATCTCATCTCTGCTTTTGCGGATGATGTGGTTCTGATGGCTTCATCGGTGGGGGGCCTCCAGCTCGCACTGGAACGGTTCGCAGCCGAGTGTGAAGCAGCGGGAATGAGGATCAGCACCTCCAAATCTGAGGCCATGGTTCTCAGCCGGAAAAGGTGGAGTGCCCACTCCGGGTCGGGATGAGTTCCTGCCCCAAGTGGAGGAGTTCAAGTATCTCGGGGTCTTGTTCGCGAGTGATGGGAGAAGGGAGCCGGAGATCGACAGGCGGATTGGTGCTGCGGCTGCAGTGATGCGGACGCTGCACCGGTCCGTCGTGGTGAAGAGGGAGCTGAGTGTAAAAGCGAAGCTCTCAATTTACCGGTCGATCTACGTCCCGACCCTCACCTATGGCCACGAGCTGTGGGTAGTGACCGAAAGAACGAGATCGCGGGTACAAGCGGCAGAAATGAGCTTCCTCCGAAGGGTGGCTGGCCTCTCCCTTAGAGATAGGGTGAGAAGTTCGGCCATCCGGGAGGGGCTCAGAGTAGAGCCGCTGCTCCTCCACATCGAAAGGAGCCAGTTGAGGTGGTTCGGGCATCTGACAAGGATGCCCCTGGGCGCCTCCTGGGTGAGGTGTTCGGGCATGTCCCACCGGGAGGAGGCCCAGGGCAGACCCAGGGCGCGCTGGAGAGATTATATCTCTCGGCTGGCCTGGGAACGCCTTTGGTGTTCCCCGGATGAGCTGGAGGAGGTGGCTGGGGAGAGGGAGGTCTGGGCTTCTCTGCTTAGGCTGCTGCCCCCGCGACCCGACTTCGGATAAAGCGGATGAGGATGGATGGATGGATGGATGGATAGTGCGGTATATATCACACTGGGGTTTTTCAACAATAGCACGCTGGATTATAAAACAATAATGTCACATGATATCCATCCAACCAAGAATTAAATGACTAATTTAAATTTTTAGTGGAAGAAAGTGATAAATAAAACATTTACAATGCAGACGTTAATTAATGTAGTTAATCTATATTTTTTGGTGGAAACGCATAAGGCTCTGAACAGTGGTGATTAATCAACATCAATCATCGAAGTTTGCATTCTTCACCCTGTAAGTTTTATAAAGAAACAAGAAAACCCAGAGGATATTCTGTGACGTGTTCAAACATCAACAAGTCTCCCATATTGACTTTGTGTCACCCTACCACTTGGCCTTTTGTTTTGGTGGGGATGGCCTGTCACTGTGATGGCCGTAGAAGGAGGGACGATTTCTCTGAGGAAAGATGTTGAGCGAAAGGTCACGGTGAATAAAAGGCTTTTAATCTGAGTACCTTGTGTCGTGTGCCCAGGGAATATCAAAGTCATCCCATTACTAGTGAGGTCAGACCAGGGCAGCCTCCCCCGTTTGCCCACTGCACTATTCTGTGTTTGTGATGCCTAAATACCCAGGGTAGGGTAGTTTTAAGAAAGGTGAGAAGCAGCATGATGTTTGGCCTCATTGTCTCTGGCTGTATGTTTCTCTCTCTGTGTCCATGTGGTTATGTGGACTTGTGTAAAGCACACTGTGCTGAGACGAGCTATAGAATGAGGCGGTGTTGCTGATGCGACACAGAGCGAACACCAGAAAAGGTCAGAAGTATTTTTAAGCATTTTTAAATACATCAAGAGTTGAACATTGTGATGCGTGATCACGAAAATGAGTAGCAATGGGAACATTCAATAATTCTCTTAGTGTTGTTTTGCTTGCAACTCTTCAGATTTATTCAGATTTCAGCATTTTATTCACACAGTATGCAGTATATAGGGGTATTTGTCTTATTGTACTGGTGGAGCTGGATCATAAAGTTTTAATTAGATGGAAGGACTGTTGTCAGCTTTACAAAATGACTGGGCTTTTATTTTGGAATCACGAGCAGTGTAGGGGATTGGCTGCCAGTCCATTAGGTGTGAAGTGGAATCACTTTTTCCACAACGCTGGGCACAAGCATCCATCATGCCACACTTTCACAACTCTTAAACTCCACAGTGCTCGCTGGCTGCTTTTAAAGTTGCACCTTGTGATCCAAACACACACAGAGGTGTTAAGGAAGAAAACAGTACAATGCAAACAAACAAAGAAACCCACCCAACCACCCCCAAAAATTGCCCTAAACCAAAAAAATCGCCATTTTCTTTTTCATAAACATTGCTACACTTTGTGAATTCTTTTGTAGCACAACTATCCCCGAGTACTTTCCTTACTTGAATGACATCTACTCTTAGTGGCCATCTTTTATTATTTTATACATAGAACCATTTTTTCTCTGTGCACAAAATATGTGCACAGGAAATATTTTTAAAATTACAGGAAGACTCATGAAAAACATTTTTTTTCTTAACATTGAGTCAGAATTAGTTGGTCTAAAAAACTGTGTCCAAAGAGGAGAAAAGGTGCATATTACTAAAATATTTCTTGAGAAGTGGAAAAAAAAGCGACTGAAATAACTGCAGGTGGTGAATGCTATGACGAATGCTATATCCCCTGATATGAACACCTGTTTAGGACAAAGCAAGTGAAAGTAATTGACACACAAGGATATTGCAAACGCTGCTGGGGTGATTTCTTAAAACAAGTAATGTATTAGACATTTCTTTTGAAAAGCAGTGCCATGTGTTACTTAATTACTTGTTTGCATTATGTTACATGACCTAAGATGAAAGTTGACACAGTAACTGTTCCCACATAGTCGCACACATTGACTGAAATCTATATCCTAATGAGGACATAGCCAATAGCAAAGCTAAAACCATCACTGCAGTTCTACTGTAGAGGCAGGTGTAGAGGCTACAATACTCTAAAACTGACTGCTTTTCTTACCTGTTGATCAGCCTCTGGGGTCATGTCCACTGACACTCACCTTTTAACATTCCCTACTGGATTAGTACTAGCTTGCTGACTTTGCAGATACTTGCAAAGAAATGATGTCCTGTTAGCCGCATTGGATAGTTGTTTCTGTTTCTGGACACAGTGTGTGCTTTAACAGCATGTTCAATGCTCCTTTTGTTCTGTGAAAATAAAAGCAATGCCCATATCTCCACTCCTTAAAATTTAAAGACTGGCCCAGCTGACTGTAGCACTGAAAGAGATTGTTATTTATCTGTCCATTGCACAGATAGACTAATAGAAGAACCTTTGTAACACAAGTAATGATGTAATTATAAATTTAACGTGATTACTTAATTTAGTATAAAGTGCTGCATTACAAAACTACCCAAAAAATGTGATATGATTGAGGTAACACATAACTTTGTTGTGTTATAGCCAGTGTAGACTGCAAATAAATCAATGTCTTTTTTTGTATGACTTGCAGTCTCTCACATCAACCTAGTATTTCTATATTAAATTTCTGTACAATAATGTAAACAACCGGATATCATGGCAAAATGTGTTAATATGCACCGGTCCATTTTATGCTTTGTCTCTCTGAAATGTGACATGGACATGCATGCAGAAATTGCATTACTGCATGCAGAAGTTGCCTTACCAGCAAGGAGAGATAATATATTTATTTAAAGCCACAAAGTCAGTACTTAGCAAAGAAACGTATGAAGTACATTCCAGGGTCCTTAATAGCCAGAAATGATTAAGCTAGGTGGCTAATATGTATACACATGCAAATGCGTCAATAATGTCTGTTTAAATGCTTTCCCGTGATATTTTTAATGTTGTCTTGAAAAAAAAAATATCTCCCTCTGCTGTTACTGCAGCTTACTGCACCTTCTGTCCATTTCACGTTTCGAAGTGTCAAGGTGTGAAATGGACACAGCAGAACGGCATGTCTATTACACGTTTTCTACACATTAATGTAGAGAAATTTAGAGACACTCTAGTTCATTGATATTTGCAGGCATTTTATTTATGCATTAAGGTCTTGGACCCTATTCTTTTCTTTTTCACGCACTCCGGTTGAATTTCTGGTGTGCTTACCCTGTTGCATGACTCATTTTGGGCAAAACTTTAGCTGTCGACACATGGCCTCACATTTGACTCTAGAATAATTTGGTATGCAGTTTGACTCAGTTACTGCAATGTGCCCAGCTTCTGTGGCTTCGAAATAAGCCCAACTCATCACTCCTCCACGGGTTGACAGTTGGTTTGAGGGGTTTGTGTTGATTTGCTATGTTTTTGATTTCTGGCACATGCGACCCTGTGCTTAATGGCCAAACATTATTTTGATCTTATATGTCTTAAGTGCATCGTTCCAGATGTTTTGTAGTTTGATTTGTAAACCTAAGCCATGGTGCCAGAATTGCATAAAACATAAGAACACAACATTCAATTTATACCCAGTAGGTTGATGTTCATTGTTCAGTGTTGAGGTGACTTGAAGGATGTGTTAGTCTAGTCATTTATATGAACTACAACACCCTGATTGAGAGGCATTTAAACAGCTTGGTATTCTACTGAGTTAGACTAAATGAGAAAAGTCAGGAATGGCATGCAGGTCAGGATGAGTCAATGTCTGAGTGACTGTTCCATGACTATTCATTTTGACAGTGTGCCTCTCCCCTCATGGACTGCTTAAGTGCAGTAGTTTAGTTTGGCTTTGTGGAAGACAAGAGAATAAAAGCATTTTAAGACAGTGGTGAAATCCAACAAACAACAACAACAACGAAAAAGTGATGGGCTCCTGGCAACTCAGCATAAGTGTTACATGTCCCACATGTTTTATGAAATTATATGGACAGCCAGCATCTGTTGCAGCAGCTTCCCTGTCACGAGTACCTTACGTCAGGTTTCCTTCTTTTATAATGCTTTGCTCTTTTCCATTGCTTGTGACTCAGGTCTTTCCTCTTAAATCAGGCGAGTTTGCAGAGAAGTGATTGGTGATGGGGCTGTGCGGTATCCAACCACTTCCAGTAACTACACCTACATGATTTAATGCAATGTATCAAACAGATGCAAATCAAATGCAACACTTAATTAATTATTTGATGCCAATGATAAAAAAAAAGTTTTTCTACACCCACACACGCGCCACTTATAGCTCAGACGCTTAAGATAGCTTGCTGTCTTTACCAAGGTTCTCCTGCTGGATTAATTTTGGAGGAGACTGTCAGTAGCAACCAGCTTCACTACTCTACTGTTGATTGTTCCTCCTTGGGGCTAAAAAATAATCACCCTTTTCTGCATCAGATTTGAAGACACTGATTTGCAAAATTTATCATATATCTCCAGTCTGCCACTGGCTTCATAACGGCACCATAAAAGAGTTGAGCGAGGGACCAAATAGAAAATTATTACCCCCAACCCCAACATGATAGCATTATACAGCAACTAGTCTGCATATTAAAAAACAAAACAACTAAGCTGTTGTGTCATTAATGACTAGAAACAGAATTATCCGACACTCTCTGTTGTCCAGCTGTCCCTGATCATCCATGTCACTGAAATAGTTTTTCACACACAAAATATATTAATGACACGTCTCATGTCCCACAGCTAAGAATCTTACAACAGAGAAAGAAAAAATAAATATTTCATAGTTATATAAGAGAAGAATGGGGTTCCTTAATGAGATGGGAGTGAGATACCACTATATTGAGGTCAACAAGATGTTAAAGAGAGCTGTGGCAACACAGATGTTGCTGTTTAGAGTCCACTCCACTGATGTTATGTATACAACATGGGGACAATGGGAGAAAAAAAGGGGAAAGAAATACTGCTTTTGGTCATAAATGTCAATCAGATTTATAAGAATGATCATTTGATCAATGAAGGGTGGTGCTTGTATGTTAAAAAAAGGTGTTTTGCATGGGATGTGAGATGGCCATACTTCACGGGGAAAATGTGCATCTTAGACAGTTTGACCTTTCTTGCTGGGTTCCGGTGAGGCAATGACAACACATTCAGAGAAATTCCATTCTGCTTTTATGCCTTTCCTTCCCTTTAGAAAACGAAAGCATTCATCTTTAGCATACTGAAGTATAGAAGGATGTTTTTTCAAATAATAACGTATTCTATTATGCTGAACAGAATTGTGGGACTTTCAGTTGTGCAGTTTAAATGGCTTTCAAGAGAAGTAAGGAAAATAAAAAGAAAAATTGCTTGTTGATGTGCCAAGGCATTGATTACCATGCTTAGCTTTGCTGCCTCTCATAGTAATATATTCACTTGTGAAATAATTTAATGTAGAAATTATTTTGCATTTTTGCAGTGCAAAGTGGAGATTGGTGTTTCTAAGAGATAGAAGATGGAGCTGAGAATGAGCCCATGCTTAAAAGGATATGTCTGCCATGCGGTGTTTGATTAATGGCACCACAGGCCTGCTCATCAAGAGGTAATAAAATATGAGGGCAGAAGTCGGGCTGCATCCTATGGTTCTGGCAGGTGTGCAGGTCTTCGAGCACAAGCAACTCCAAGGTAGCCGAAATAAAACATCTATCTTTATCCTCTCTATGTAGTTTATTTCTAATGCTTTTACTACCATTGATCTTTCACAAAAAGAATTAATATATTTAAGGACTGTGAAAATGTAAATGTTTACTACTGACACTGTAATACATATGCACAGAAAAATACATGAATACTATTCCTGACACGCCTAAGAGTAATGCAAAAATTTCAGCAGCTATGGGAAAAAAGCATGCTTTGCAGGCTTCATCTCTTTAGAAATTGAGGCTTCAAACCCTGTGCTTTCTCTACAATCCCAGAGTTCTTCACCACAGACATAGTCTGGCCAAGAAAAGAGGCTGTCACAGAACGTCATGTTGGAAGATGGCAAAACACTGAATACTGTCTTAAAAATCCAGTCATAGGAAATCTCTGTGGCCCCCAAACCGGCTGCCTCCAGGAACTTGATAGGCGAGTGTGTGAGTGCATATGACTGAAAATTACAGAGAAGAATATCAAAACTCAAAGCCAATATTCAGCTGTATCCCCAGTTCATTTCAAGACATGACACATTTTCCTCTTCCAAATTTATGTATATATTATTTGTTTCTATGAGTCTTTGCTATTATGTTAATTGTCTTAGGTGCAAGTAATTAAGAAATTGTATTTACATTTAATGCACACCCTGTTAATGATCTTTACACAAATATGCAACAGTCAAGCACAGAGACCAGACAGTGGAGAATGTGCTAATGAGACAGTAGTTGCTGAATATAACAGTGAAAACCACTGACATACCTTCTAAGCAAACCGTGAGCGCGTTCACGGTTTAACTGTTGTGGTTTGTTGTTTAGTGTTCCAAATGTGCTCGTCTTCTGCTCCTAATGAATCTCCACGCCGACTAGATGCTGCAGGCCACATTTCCCACAGTCAATATAAGATTTTGCTCCAGCTGAAAGCTGATCTAAACTCGTCCGAATCCACAAAATAACACCACAAAACAAGCAGAGAGACAGATACTTGAAAAGCAAAAGTAAGTTTTGCGCCCTTTATTTTGAGATAATTTGCTGAAATCCATTTTCTCCTTTCAAAAACCCGTCCCTGAAAGAGCCACACTGCAACAGTTCATTCCACTGTTATTGAACTGTGATTCATATTAACCCACAGGCCATGAGTGTTGTTCCTTAACATGCTGCAGCAACATATTCTAGCTGATATTATCTCTGTATAGCTCAAGTATCCTGTGGATAGCAAAAGTTTAAGCAACCCTGATGAAAATGTGTTATTTCCAAAATAAAATGAAACATGAATCATTTATTTACAGATTATGTTTTATTTAAGTTTTTTACAGTTTCAAACTAATGAAAAAGGAAAAAGGCCTGAAGCAAAAGTCAAGGCATTCTTTATGTATGGTCAGTGCTTCTTTTTGCTTTTTTTAGATTTGAACCCCATTCTATTCAGCTAAAGGCTTCGAATTTTGTAATACACTTGGGCTGTCTTTAATGCCATTTTCCTTTGAGGTCTAACAACACAGTATTAAAAAAAAAGATTTTTAAGGTTGGGTGCCTCTGCAGGGCCTTGGTGAAACCTTTAACTTGCCTCTCTTGAAGCTGTCCATCGTAGAAGTTGAAAAAGGGATTTTTTCTCATGACATTCAGGTGTTCTTAAATGTTTATTTGCATATAACAAAAAAGATCGGATGCTAAATTATCTGGTGAAGCTGGAAAAGCATTTTGGGGGATTTTTTTCTTTCAACTTCATAATGTTGATTTCTGGTTCGAACACAGGAGGAGACTCACGTCCCTTTGGGGTGGAGCTGGTGCTGCAGATACTGGAGCAACTCCTTCTTAATAAGGGAGCCGCTAAAAGTAGCTTTTTAGGGTTGTTCGTGCACGTGTCGCTGCAAGGCAGAAAAGTGCAACTCTCATTTTCTACATTCATAATGACAGCGCAAACTGCTTCACTTCTATTGCCTGATGACCTTGTGTTGTTTTGTGGCCATCAATTATTTTAGCTTTTTTTTTGTCTAGGTAGATGCTGATTGTTTAGAAAAATCACAGCACTTGCAGAATATGATTTAGGCAAAACTGACATAACCTGGCTTTTCCCACCAGTGTTGGAGTAAGCAATCCTGGAGAGCTAGCTGCAATCTCAGAGCTTGGCAAAGGTTATCTGAGAGTTCAGATCTGCTGGAATATGCACAGTCCTCATTTCCTTTTTTCAATATAATTAACTAATCTCATTTTCTTTTAACTTTATGCCATTTGGAGACCAATTAATTTTCTACTCTGTTAAATGTTATAATAACAATAATAACTTTATTTGTACAGAACTTCACAAACTCTTTGCAGTAGCAGCAATTTTAACCATGGGTTGCTTAACCCTTTGCATGCAATTGTGCCCCTGAGATATTAGAGTGCAGTTTTGCATACTGTTAAAACAATTTCTCTCGTCTTTTGAACAGTGCCTAATGCCTAACATTTTTTGTTGCCAGTAATAACACACAGCTGCATCTGCAAGTAATAAAATGTTACTAGAAATGCCACAATGAATCATGTTTTAAATTTCCTGTTTGCTGAGAGCTTATGATAGTAATAGTTGATAGAGTCCTGCTGAGAGATAATTCTATAAGATATTAGTGAAACTGAGTCTCCCTTATAGCTGGGCTTCATAGTGTTTGCCAAAAGAAAAAAACATTTTTTTCATTGAAGACTTGGTTGTATATCGTTAAATATATTATCCAGTTCATTTCTTGGACATTTCTTAAGTTGTAGCTTACAAAAGTGTCAGTAATTGCAAGTATTTTTCTGACAGACTGGTCAGAAACACACAAATATATATTGTAGCTCTATTTATGTGTATGAGAACAGACCAACCTTCCCCCCGTCTTACAGTTTTAAAGAAATTTGTACCACTGTATTCAATTATTTTCTGTTCTTTAATGTGTTATCTTGCAGATAATACTGCAAATACTAGTAACTGCAATTCAAAAGCATCTTGTTTTACCAGATTGCTTGAACTGTTTGGAAATTGTTTGAAGTTCCCCCTCCCCCCATTTGAAACTGCCAAATAAAGTCAAATTTTAAAACCAACAAAGGAAACAGAAACATAAGACTGTTTTAATGTAAGAGGTCAGTAGAATAAAGGGTTTGGGGTTTTGAATGGTGGGGGGTTCTGAGTGTTTTCATTGGGCTCTTTTTAGATAAAGGCAACATTGCAATGTCTTCAAAAGTTCTTAGAATATAAAATTATGACAGAGGAAGAGATTGATATGGTGTCTTTTATCCAATACATTATAATGAGATGCTGTCAAAATAATTTCATGTCAGACTGTCACTTCGAGCTCCACTCAGTTAAACCAGCTCATCCCGTTCCCAAAGCATCGAATACCACCGTTTTGTCCAAGCTGCTGGCATCTCAGAGCTACACAGACGGTGGCTTCTGCCATTGCCAACTGCAAACACTCATGTTTGCAAGAATGTCCACATGTCCACAGGTCTGGGGAGCTGTGGCATCAGAATACTGTCAGCCATTTTAACTTTGACTTTATGTGACTTACATGCACATTGTAACTGAAACATCTTATAGAAACTTGCATATGTGTGAGAAAAGTTATGTGCTGAAGTAGGTCCTCTATCTCCCAGGCATGCCGGAAGGCAAATGCAGCTGTAACTGTGCTATCATAGGCTAATCTTTAATGTATTAATTGTGAAATAATGTCACCCATACAAAGCAGTCAAATGAATTTCTATAACATTTTTGTTTCTGAGCACTGGCCCCATTGTTTTTGTTGCTTACATGCAAATTTTTCATAACCAAACCTCAATGCATCTCTGAAACTTCCAGCTCAGACTGAGCAACTAAAATATCAAATACTGTAGGCATTTAATTAGTATTTTCTATTTACATCCTGTTGCTTGGGCAGAGGAGGAGATGAGCCGCTGCAGAGCTGAGATGTCTGAGAAGTATTATGCCCACCAGACACTCTGAGCAATTAAGAAAATCAACTTAGCTCCATATTTGATAGTCCTTTTATTCTTTTCCAACAGACAGAAAGACCACAATGCATGATGGTGTTGGCTGATGAATGCAGTGTCTTCTCTACACTTCTTTTGGGAGTGTAACATTGCCATGTTGTAGTGTGTTAATAGTTGATGTTTGCTTTGTGAGGAGTGTCTTTGTGGATCTAGAGAAAGGATGTGGTACGGTGTCAAGACACGAACTGTAGTTCTGTATGAGAGGTGTGTGAAGGTAGTGCAAGAGATGTATGACGACAGCGAGACAGTGATGAGGTGTTTTTTAGGACTCACAGATGGGTTCAAGGTGGGGTTGGGATTACAGTAGGGATCGCCTTGGAATTTGCTGTGGTGATGGACAGACTGATAGATGAGGTCATAAGGTCAGGAGTCCCTCTGGACCATGACTTTTGCAGATGACTTTGTGATCCGTAGTTATAGTAGGGAGCGAGTGGATAAGAATCTGGAAAGGTGGAGGTATTCACTGGGGAGAAGAAGTCGGCAGAAGAAAAAAAGAATACATGTCTCTGGATGACAGGGAGTCAACCATCCAAAGCAACAAACTGTGCATAAAAAAGGGTTGAAGACCAGAGTGCAGGCAGGTTGGAGTAGGTGGAGATCGGGGTCAGGGGTGATTTGTGATAGAAAAATAGCAACAAGGGTGAAATGGAAGGTTTACCTGCTATGATGTATGGTTTGGAGATGGTGATGCTGACAAAAGAGTCAGTTCTCCAGGTGTCAGAACTGTAGATGTTAAGATTTTCATTGAGAGTGATGAAGATGGAAAAGAAAGGAGTACATCAGAGGCCCAGCTCAGAATAAGTGGTTTGGAGATAAAGTTAGAGAAGCAAAGTTGAGGCGGTTTGGACGTGTGCAGAGGAGCGATACACAGTGGATACACTGGGCAATAGATACTAAAGATAGAGCTGCCAGGCAAGAGGAAAAGAGGAAGACCTCAAAGGAAGTTCATAGAGTTCATGAAGTGAACAAGGGGATGTAGAGGGTTGGTGTGACAGAAGCTTACATTTAGCAGCTGGAAGAAGAAGTGTAGTTGATGAAATTAACAGGTGATGTGGAATAAAGCACTGTAATGAGCTGATTTACTAGTTAGTGTACAATGTAGGAAACAAGAGGTCACTTCATGCATAGCCTGGTCTGTGAGACTGAGGCTGCTTAATAGCAAGTACAAGCCATACATGTATTCTTATGTAAATGCAAATGCTTCCTAAATGTTCCTGTTTCTGCATAACTAGGCCCAGATGCATTATCCTGGAGTTCCATTGAGATTTTTACATTTTCACCTTGTAGAAAAATATTTTGTGCAGTTTTCTGATGATTGTTTTAGCAAAATAAAGATTTTTTTAAATTTTTTTTAATCTAGCTTGGCTCACGAGTGGATCATCACAGTTAGATGATACGGTATACAAACTGCAGTTAGTCACAGTTTTCAAATTTCACGCACAAATTTCCTTCACCAGAGTTACAGCAGAGTTACATTCTTGAACCTTAATGCTGTGCAATATAATGTGAAGAACAAAGTCAAAATTTCTTACGGAGGCGG
Source organism: Oreochromis aureus (assembly GCF_013358895.1). NCBI lineage: Eukaryota > Metazoa > Chordata > Actinopteri > Cichliformes > Cichlidae > Oreochromis > Oreochromis aureus. The sequence continues at coordinate 46,369,197 of NC_052948.1, read as the reverse complement.
TTTAAATGGAAGTCATAACTTTCTTCTTTTTAAACTATATGATTTGCACTGTATGCTTTATTCTATTTTATGATTAAAAAAAGAGCTGCAGGTTTAAAATACAGCAGACATAATGTCTGGAAAAGAGCTGTAATTCTTTTGCATGTGTTTCTTTTGTGCTCTCATTCAGATGTATAGCATGTGGATAATTAGCCTTTCTCCACCGATGAGACTTTCAGGGGAGGCAGGTTATATACTGCCTCCTACTGCTATCAGAAAAAGCTTCTGTTTATAATTATTCGGTTAATATCACTGTGTCTTTTGTTTCTCATATTCATATGTATAAGAAGCATGTACTGCTATCTTCTTGGCAGGCAAAGGTTGCATAAACCATTTAGCCACGGACACTAGTGTCTGTGTGAAAGGTGGCAAGTTAGCCATTTCCACCACTGTGTAGCCTGTTATCGTAAGCACAGCAAGTTGTCATGTAATATTGCATTTAATGTGTCTATGAAATGTCACATTGCTACGCTCCCCAAAGATGTAACTCGCCACCAGTGGTGCACTTTTGTATTTGCAGTGGTTTATACTGTGAATTTGTACTGACACATCCTCTCATTTCTTCATCCCTCTGTTGGGTTCAAATGGGGTCACTCGCAAGATGTCACTGATATTGCAGCTAAAACACTTTTCATGACGTTCATTTGAAGAAAAACACCACTGGCTGACATTGGGGACCTTCAACAAAAGAGGGCACATAAAATTGCTCTTACTTTTCTTTTCTGAAAGGTACCAAAGGAGAGATTGGCTTTGTGGATGTGCTATAGTGAAGAGGCTTCTGTTGTTCTGTTTCCTACGTTTGCTGTTTGGTGGCAGTGTCCTGAGAATTGAAGCTGGTTGTTTTGACACGACTCTCTGCTTCACTTGCAGGTTTCTGGCTAATTAGGCCTTTCTTTTGAAAACCGTAAGTGTGCACACAGCAGCCTCACTGGCACATACTGTAGCTCTGCTGTTAGATCATCTGCCCTATCACCAAAGGTGTTAAAGAAATAATGATATAATGTAACAATAACAAAGCAATAGTGGTCATTTCTTGATTTAGAAGGTATGAAGACCAAAAGCCCAACTTGGGTTTATTGGTATCTTAAACCATATTCTTTGCTTTAGCAAGTACATCAAGGCAAAGACCAAATCAGTGTTTGATTAGATCAAACACATAGGAACAGGTAGCTGTTTCATGGCTTACAGGATTTTTGAGAAATGTACAATGCTTAACAAATTTCCTTGACCACCACCCATGTAAAGGTTATGCCACAGTTGCCCTTAACTAATAGTATTGGAAATGACCAAAATGTTATTTAGGTTTCTATTATGAGTAGGCACAAGCTCTTTTGTCAGAAATAGATTTTTAATATTAAAATATAATAATTCTTTTTATTCATGAACTTTCCAATCTACTATTTTACAAAAAAAGAAGAAAGAAACAAATAGAAAAGCACATAATTATTTTTGATTATGTCGTCAAATTAGACTTATTTACCAGAAATTCTGAAATTAGATTTAGTGGTTGACTGTTACGCTTAGGTAATTTAAAACTCCTCAGAGAAGATGAGTGTGGTGTGCCTGTGTTTTTGACCAGCTTCTGAAATATCTGTTTTCTTGTTTTTTATGACAGGTGGTCTAATAAATTTGTCGAGCAGTGTATGTGCATTAGATTGCATTTTTGACTTATGAATGTCAGGTAGGATACCTTTGTGAATGACAAATGATACAGAATGCACACAAACTCCTAACCCTCAACACAATTCTTGCTGTTTCATGCATCCTGCATCGACACTAATCGTCTCCACTTAGCTAACAATTGCAATATTCAATAATTACATCAGAATGGAGCACCCGATGCAAGTGGGACATTAAACTTTGCAAGATATAACATTTCGATTACATTGGAGCTTTTTTCCAATCCTTTCAGTACTGTATGACAGGTGTGATTTTTGGATTTTTTACCTGTGAAAAAGGCTACAATCTCCACCCTATGGTGCTTTTTTTCTCCAAACAGTAATGATAAAAGAAAGCTGCAGCAATCTCTTGTTTATTTTCCCCATTCATTCAACTTAGCTTCATACCATACATTTCTCCTGGTCCTCCATGCCCTCCCTGCAGTGCCTATGCTCTGTGCTCCACAGTTTGAGAACCACTGCTTTAGACCAATCTGTCAGTATGTGCCAGCTGCCACTACCAAACATAAGGCAGTAACACATTTGCTTAAAAGCTGAAGCAGAATGTGCTCACTGCTGTGAAAATGAATGCAAACAATTCTCCAGTTGTAATGCATCTCAGTGCCTGCTCCCTAAAAGACCGTCTAAATGATGGAGCCTTTTAGTGAAATCAGATTTAGTCCTAATTGGATGACAGGCGCAGTGTGGACTCCCTCAGGACAGTGATGCACATACATGGGGGTGGATGAAATAACAAGCACACATTGCGCTATAATATAATGCCAAGCAATAAAAGTTCAACAAATAAAATCACGGGAAACTTAAATAGTTCAACTTGTTGTTGGTACCATGCTGGCAAACTATGAGGTGAGAGTTTGTGCTGCTGAGGAGCAAATGCTACAGCTGGTGTTGGATCAATCTGTTGGCACTGTTTATCTTTGTTAGTACCCTTGTGTTTGGCACTTGACGCATTTTCTAGTGCTTGCGAGAAACTGTCCAGCACATAAAGGCAGAAATGCATTACAAGTAATCCAGTAAGCCCCACAAGCAACCTTGTTTGAAATGCAATCACTGCCTGGATTGTGGTCACAAAGAAAAATTTTTGAGTGAAGGGCATAGTGGTGGTCAAGATGGATGATAGTCTCAAAGCATGAAACTCTGGAGAATACTCTTCACATCCTTGGCTGTGGTTAGGGTTAGCCGAGCAGCAGAGGTTAGGGAAAGATGAATTTAATTTCAGTTATGTGTTAACAAGCTTGCTGAGCTTTGTGACTGAAAACACTCCACTGGTTTGTCTTATGTTAAATTAGTTCACTTGTCTGAAAATGACCATTTAAAAAAGTCAACATTTTTCTAACCCGTATGATGATGGTGTGATGAATTTCTGCTGTTGCTTAATCCACAGAGAGCCACGTTTCCTGTAAACGGAAAACCGAGTAACATATTGAGTTTACTGAAGTGGCTTACACGCCTGTGGGGTCATTCATTTCCACCAAATGCTGTGGGAATTAAAATTACCTAGTCTATATCTGTATAGATATTCAGCTTGATGTTTTTTTTTCCAATTCAGATCTAATGTGCTTTCACAGTGTTCCTTTAATTCTTTTGAGCTGTATATAGCCTGTGCAACAAAGCAATGCTAGAGTCAATAATATACACGTTACTTTGCCTGATTTTCCTTTTTGGTGGTGGTGGGAGGGGAGGGTGTAAAATTGGTTATTTGAAGTGGAAAGAAGGCAATACATAAATCAACACAAGAATCTTTTTCTTTTTTTCAGTGAGAATTACCAAAGCCTCTTAATTACCCAGAACTCACATTGATTCTCAGTGAAATGGAAACACTAATAGGAACTTCTTCTCTCTCTCTCAGAGCTAAAACCACTGGAGCCCTTTAAAGGGTCTCTATCTGAGAAATGTCCTGCTGCTTTCCCAGAAGGAAGATTCAGGCTATGCAGCCTGTCACGATCTTCAAACATGAACAAAGACAGAACCGGCGGGGCTAGTGCCACCCCATGATATCTCCTCAGAACACACAGCACAAGAAATGAAAAAAAAATTAAGAAAAAACCCCCAAAACAATTAAATTTGGAGTAATGCTCTTCAGGAGGCATCTGGGATGCTAGATTACACTTTAGTTTTCACCCAGGTACAAAACAGATGAGGCATCATTATGGCCTGTCACTAATTTGCTTTTTTCAGCATAATATAATGATGATATGGGGATAGGTGGATGATTTCACTGTCTTAAAAAAAAAGGTAAGTGGTGAAAGGTGAGTTTATTTTCACATTTTCACTTAAGCCCAGTTTATAGATTCAGAGCAATATTTGATAACGGTGTGGCTTAAGTGGTTGTCAAGATAGATAATCAATTCTGGCTTTTGTCCCAAGGATACATTGACCCTTTTTGTGCATAATTGTTTGTCACAGAAGCACAAAAATCAGCATTTGCAATCAGTACCCCTATAAGGAAAAAGAAGATAAAGAATAGGAAAGAGAGAAAAGCTAAGTAGACAAACAGGCTGTAGCTTCTGATTTTTTCAAACCCAGAGAAATATTAAGGCTTTCAAAGTAGCATTTATTTCCTTCCTTCCTTGTTTGGCTTTCGAACATTGTTGATGGGCATTAGGAGGAGGAGGCAGGGCATCTGACTGGGCGCTGTTGCAGTCCATTGACTGTTTTCTTCAGAGGGAAAGGTCAGAGGATACAGTACGATGGGGCACCTGCTGAAGGTAATCATTAATAAGCCTGCTGTCCTGTCAGCAGCCGCTGGCTTTACCAGGTGTGTTCTGCTAAAAAGAAGGAAATGTGTCAGAAGTGCCCTCACATCATTATTATACTAATTGGCAGTTCTAAGCCAACAATCAACATGGATGCTTTATGATACAGCAAACAAAATTTGGGGAATGTTTGACTTGTGTTAGCTGCACATTGTACATTTGACCATTGTCAGTGAAAACCGGATACCACGGAGTTTATTGTTCACCAGGAATCTCTAATTTAAAGCTTTATGTCAGGTTTCCAAGGCAACCCTCTTTCATACACTGAATGATTACCAAGGACAGACCTTTATACTTCAAACCAAGTTGTTCTGCAGGTATAATATTACAACATGGTTCTGCAATGGCTTTAGGATTAATTGCAGTGTTACATTTTATCATGTATTTACAGCAACTTAGGGTTTTGCAACTGATTTTTAAAAATCGTCTTGTTGAAATAAATCATTTATATTCATGATTCTGTGTTTGCCACGTGACACTATCTAACCTCTCCTCCCTTGATCACCTTTCTCGAGCCACTGTACTTCCACTGCAGCTTCATGCAAATCAGGCCCCTGTCCTGCAGAGGAGAAAAGGTGGGAAACCAAATTGGATCGAATGTAATTCAGTTCACCGAGCAGGGAATGAATCGATAATGCTGAGAAATGGCTTTCGGAGGACTGAGTGCCCACCTTGGGTAAGAGGTTTCTTCTGTTTACAGCACAACCTAGGATTGCATGCTTATGTATTTTACGATAGGTTAATCAAGAATCCCAGTACTTTCTACTTCACTGCTGACATCTCTTCTTGAGATGCTGGCTGTGCAGCACTTCAGAAAATGTCTTGCCTGTTTGATAGTGTGAAAGGTCGGCTTGAATGGTCTTTCCACTGATTTGCATTCTCTTCTTGTAATGTATTCACTGAAAAAAGCTGAGCAAACAAATTGGAATAGTTTGTATTTACTCTCAGGGACATCAAACCATTTATAAGCAACAACGTTTGCATACTTGCACACACAGATCATGAATATGCACTCAAAATTAAATTTACTGATGCATTGTTTCCTCTGTTGCATTTGCTTTTTTTTAAAAAAAAAAAAAAACAACCCAATCATACAAACACATATTCACACATGAATGCTCATACAAATACAAAGAATCAGAATAAGTATGGCTCTTGCATCATTTGTAAAATAACATCACTAGATTGTGTGAGTTTGCTTTTGTTGCCCTGCCCTCAAACTTTGCACTCTATGGTAAATATTAACAATTCCACTATCTATTTTATCACCATGTTGCTTATGTCAAATCAAGCACACAATTCAGCCCATGCTGGATATGCATGTTTTGATAACAGTGACCGATTATCCAACAGTCGGTGTAAGAGCTGATGCCAGTACTCTGCAGGCGCTGCACTAGCTTGTCAAATTAGGACATATTTTGTGCAAATTTGACTGATGTATTTGAGAGTCATCAAAATCAAAGTTAGTAAAAAGTAAAAATAGTTAGCATGTTGAAGCATAGGGTGGTGTCATCCAGACACCCAGCAGGGATAAATAAAGGAGACTTAACTGATACACAACACGTGTTCTGCAGACTATAAAAAAAGGATCACAAGATATTTCATGACTCCTCTTGCTTCTCAAACCATCTTTTTTAACTTCCTTAAAAATCTGAAAAGCGTCAGAACCAGAACAGTCAAATATGCAAGCTGCACTTGCACAGAGGGTGGTTATTAATGTGCTATTTTTATTTTGTCACTTTAAGGTATACTTTGAATCTTAGCTGGTTTGTGACACTGACAGCACCCCTATTGGAGCTCTTTTTATTACTATGCAATTATGTATTTTTATCACTTAAAAAAAAAAAAAACATGTGCTCATAAAACCAAATTCCTCTGAGCTATGTGGGACTGGTTATGAAGTACTGAATCTTGATTTTTCTCTTTCATATAACAACAAAAATAAAAAGAGAAAAGGAAAAAATGAATAGAGACAAAATAATGAATACAGACACTTCCATTCAGGGAGAAGGGATACTACAATGCATAAATTACTCAAGCCAGTGCTCATCATTGATTGGACATTTCTGACAAACTTCTTCAGTTAGTTGTGTGTCTACAGATGGGTGACAAATCAGAAGAAGACACCAACATTTGCACCAAGCAATACTGTGTATCATAAGAAGAAGATGGGACAACCACACACTACCAGAATAGCTTCAGTATATTCTGATAAAGATTATATTCTCATCTTATTTTAAGATTGTCTATTGTGGAAAAATGTGTATTATTATTATTATTATTATTATTATTATCATCATTATTATTATTATTATTATTATGTTATCATCAACAAACAATTTAGTGATGTCTCATCCCCTATGGAAGCGGGGATTACCATCTTAGAAGAGACACTCTTATCAGGGTACAAATGCTTCAGCATATAAAGTCCTGTACAAAAGTCATTGGCAACGCTTTATTTGTTTATATTTCATTTCTAAAATATAGTTCTGGTTTGAGCTTTGAAGTTCTTTTAAAGTTTCTCTTTGGACATTGGCTGTTTTTTTTTTCACTCACTTTCATTTTAAGAGGAACTGGTCTTTTACTTTAAATTGTATCTATAAGCACTTTGATACCAGCAGCAGGTCCCAATTTCTTTAGCTGAATCTACAAAAAATGCTAAAGATAATACAATACAATTTTATACAATACAATACAATTTGAATACAATTTTGTTGTACATGTACAATGTCAAAAGGGCTAATCTAGTCTGTTGCACCAGCAAGGCAATTCCCTGAAACTTGGCATATTTTAGCATGTTTTGCTAAAAAAAAAAAAAAAAAAAAAAAACCCCAGAGAAAACTGGACACATGGAGGACTAAAAGATTAAAGTGGCATACCTAAAAAGCTAAAAAAGCTATCTTCAGTAGATGAACAGTAGCTGAAAGTCATGTGTCAGGTTTTTGTTGGATAAATTCAGCCTGACAGGACCTGAGAGAAGTGTCTGGCTCTTCAGTTGGTTCATCTACTGTTCACCGAAGCCTCATCAGAAATGGTCTCAGTGGAAAGTTGGCGTTCAAGAAGCCGTTCTTAGGCAAGAGTGGCAGAGAGAGGGAAAAGGTGTGTCCAGGGCTGGACTGGGACGAAAAATCGGCCCGGGCATTTTGACTAAAGACCGGCCCACCAGGTATTAAAGCCATAAAGCCTTTGAATGAAAATAAACGCTGTTGTGACAGTGATGTACACTGTCTTGTTGGTATATGTATGATTTCTATACATTTTACATCAGATAAAAACTTTGGTAGTAAGAGTCAGATAATTATTTAATAAAAGCATTTTAAATGAGAATAAGAAAGAAAAGTATTTCCTTGTGCCCCCCTCTCCCTGTTAATGCCCTACCTGGGCCCATGGCAACACTTTGCTAGACCCGCCCCTGCACAGTTACCAGCTGTCAGCTACGTAGAAAAGGATCCTGGTGTTATTTGTCTCTCAGAAACAGTTCATAACTTCCCTTCAACTCATTCATGTCACCTAAAAGGTAAACCTGTTTCTACATCACCTGTTCAGCTCTGATGATTCAGTAAGGACATCTCCTGGTCTCATCTGCATGTTTCCCTCTCACCACATATCCAAACCGATATCACAACCAGCAGCTTTTACAGCTGTGGCTCCAGCAAACATCAGCTGATACTAGAAATTAATATTAAATAAATTCTAACAACAGCTGATCAAGCTTAAACGAGCTGCCGTTGTTTAGCGCGACATCCACTGGTTTCCTCTTTCTGGCGCAAAGTGGGCGATAAACAAACAAGAGAGAAAAGCCGATCAGCTGATCATTGATCAGTTCTATGATTGATGTAAAAACAAGAGAGGGAGGGGGAGAGAATGAGAGAAAAAGAGGCAGCTGCAGCCTAAAGACACTGAATAACTCCAGCTTTGTGTCTTTTCCATTCTGGCTGAAGTACAGGACAAACTGCGTCTCTTCTCAGCTCAATACGAAACGCGTAATATTTTCTCTGAATGAGGGACCATTCCATTTTTTAAGGAGCAGTTGGAAACTCTACAAACTAACCTTATGAATAAAATAAAGTTCACTATCAGTAACATCACAGCACCCACCCAGCTGTATAGAAACTCCGTCATGCTAGCTAGTACGCAGTACGAGTTATTGTAACAGACTGTAAAAACTCAGCACAACAAAAATAAACTCCACCTAAACTTGGTTTTTATCTGACCCAGATAGACTGCAGGTCATAACTTCTTACCTGAAGTTCAGTTCACCTGACACTCGAACTGGGGGCTGCCTCGGGTCTCTCCTCCTCCTGCCTCCCCTTCCCTCATCCACCTGCTGGCGAGTTATTTTTACACATCGGCCAGCATCTGGCCAATCCACCGCCTCTCATTGTTCATGCCGGCACAAAAAAAATCATCGGCCCATAAAAACGAAAAATCACCATCGGCCCACCGGGCAAATGCCCGGTATGCCCGATGGCCAGTCCAGCTATGGGTGTGTCAAATTGCATAAGAACTGAAAATTAGTCGCCGCAGGTCCTATGGAGTTAGGAATGCAGTTTTGAAAGTTTTGCCATAAATTGTCATCAGTATGTATAGAGAAGAACAGGAGAGAGATACAACAGTGTCTGCAGCCAGCTGTAAAACACAGTGGAGGCTCTGTCATGGTTTGGGGCTGCATTTCAGCTGGTGGTGCTGGGGATTTTGTCTTAGCACACAATAGTGCGAATAGTAGTTGGTCTTACATGCAGTACCATCTGGAAAGCATTTGATGGAAAAGCATGTGATCCCCCAAACACTGCCAAAGCAGTAAAAGTATACCTGGACAGAAAAAAACACACACAACAGAACAGTTTCAATCATTAACTGATCTCCTCAGAGTCTGGACCTCAACATTATTGATGCAGTGTTGTGCTGTAATACAAATAAGCACTTCTGAGGGGGCAGGTGAACACAAATCATCTTGTGGAGCAATAGTCCATCCATATCATCCATACCATCATACCATAATCAAGGAATACTAAAACACTCACAACACTTACTTATATACCCTATGTAAGCCAGATGCACCTTTAGGTTGGGGCTTTTATTTAAAATACCTGTGACTATCCATAGGTTGTCAGTTGTCAGGCAACACCATGGCAAGCAGGGATCCATTAGCAGACCATTAGCATTTTGTTTGAAAAGTTCCTGGCTGGGTCTCTGCTTGATTTGGAATGGAAGTGAGAGGAGGCGGAGAGAGCGGAAGGGAAAAGGAAGTCAAATAGACAGGTTGATGTACAGAGTAAGGGGGGGGAAGAAGACAGGGAGAAACAAAAATTAGCTTTTCATCTCGTGACAGCAGCAACTCAAAGAGAAAGAGGGGGAATAGCCAAGCTGAGAGAACGGAACAGCTAAAAGATGCAAAGTGGGAGTTACAAAGACTTGGAAATTTGCCGGGGGGATCAAGAGAGACACATAGTGGAAGGTGGGCTGCAAAGAAGTGAAAAGAAGCAGGGCACAGTGACAGAAAAAAAAAGACATCAAGGTATAGGAGCAGAAGGAGAGGAAGGTAGCTGCAACCTTGTACACATTAAGAATGACTAGTACAGGAGGGGTGTAATTAAAGTTTCATTAAGTGACACTAACATTAACTAAAAGTCTGTGCAATTAAAGTGTCTGTGTTATGTAAAAAAGTTTTCTTGTAGGCGACTGCCAAACCTACTGAGAATCAACACCTAGCTGCTGTAGCGATACACATATTCAGACAGCATGGTTGTTCCCTATTGGCTGTTATCAAGTCTCTGTAAACGCTCCAGTTTCCAACAAGTAAGATGCTCAGGGTGAATTAGCAAACAGAAAAAAGTAAAAGCGAAAACAACTGGAGATTTTTCTCATAATTTTGTGATCGATATAGCCACATTTTTGTTTTTTTGTGAAGAATGGCTTTAGAGAGCCAGAACTATGCAGGACTATGTTGCTCTATTAGTCTTTTATATATTAAAGCAACAAAACAACAAACAAACAAACAAACAAAACAAAACAAACAAACAAAAAAGACAGTAGGCTAAAGAAAAACAGGAGTAACTAATTTTAAAAAATTCCTTTTTCCTTATTTTTGTCTCTATTATTTTTTATGATGGAAAAAATTAAAATATAGAAAGAAAAAATAGCATGATCCTGAAAAAGGCTAAGTTTTTTTTCAAGAAGGATTGGCCAATCTTCCCGCATTTGTAGTAATGCGTTTATGAGTAATGCCATTTACTAGTTATATCCATGCATTTTGCTCGTTTAGCCATGGACATCTCTAATGGCACTCGAAAGCACTTATGATGGACATAAAGACAGATGTACCCAGTGACTCAAGTCAGCATACCCAAGGAGAGCTGTGTTGCCCTTAGCAACACCGTCTGCTGTTCTTCTCTTTACCCATTGAGAGGCCTCCATGATAAACAAGTATGTCCTACAGCATGGCTGGGACTGGCTAGCTGCCTTGCTTTCATGTAACCAAGCTCCACAAGGAGCGCAAAAAAAAAAAAAAAAAAAAGGATAGAGGGGAGAAAAAAATCAAAGTAGAGGTACTGAGAAAGTTAGAGAGAAAACAAAGGAGAGAGAGAGAAACAAAGTATAGATGAAGGGTTGGAAATAAACAACATTTAAGTTCACTGCAGCTACAGAGAACACAAAAGAATGAATTGGAATTTAATGGATTGGTCATACACACGTAATCTGAAGCAGCATTGGCAGTGGCCACCAGAGAGTCTCAGCGCAATTAGAACTGGTTTTGGGGCACTGATTTTCTGATAGATGGCTACTTAGAAGCCCTATACCTCCTGAATAAGAAACTCAGGGCAGTGTCTGGGGATGTTACATCAATGCAACTCACGTAACATTCTGAAAATAGAGAGGGGAACGGCGGTAGGGGGGAACCGTGGTATTTGGATTAAATCCACTGATGTACAATGCACTGAGCGAACATAAGCAGCGGCTGCAAAAAGAAAGGCACATTTCATATGCTACTACACAGCAGCTCCGTTTTTTTTGTATTAAAAATATCTTTTTATACAAAACTTTAGGTTTTTTCAGTGAAAGAAGGTTAATTCAACCTCTACAGGGAACTGTTCTTAGACTTACAGTGGAACATTTGCAACACCTCCTAGAAACCACAGCCTTGGGTTTCTGTAGCCACTTACATTATCCATTTTTGGGTTTTGTTTTCTTCTACACTTTTCCAACACAGTGAATGTGAATCGTTAAGTGTAATTCTCAACCTTTTCTGATTTGTCTTCTTCACAGACCCTGGGCAACTGGGCCAATTTATTAAATGGTAGTTATATTGTGCCCACACGAAAAGAACACTGAGCCCTTCAGGAACTGATGATGTTTAGCAAAACCTAACAGATGACAGAAGTCATGGTTTTTGCTGCTTCATATAACACTTTTTTTTTTTCCAAAAATCTAGCATTCGTTCATTCACTCAATGGAAATTTAACTGGAAATATTTGATGTGAACCATTTGTGATTGCTGGGTTTCAGAGGGCATGTTGGAATTGTGCACCAAAATTAGTTTTTCTAATCCATTGAGTTTTAGAGTACATGCTGTGCAGTTTTCTGCAAGTACTTGGTTTCCAACTTGGGACACAAAGAAGAAAGAATTGACCACCAATAGGGGAAAATATCTAGGATATTTTGGATGCCCTGGGTATTTTACTTTTCAGAAACAGTGTCAATGCTTTAATGACAAGTGCTGATAAATTTTTATGAGGAAATATCAAAACTAGTATTAATAAATTTATGATGAGGACTTTAAGTGGATGAGCAAAGATGGGATGGCCTTGAAGACCTTTGATGACCGGCCTTGGAAACTCATCAAACTCAAGCACCAGTGGGACCATTTGGAGAGGATTGATAGTTTATTGGCAGATATAGTATAATTCACATTGGCTTTATACTAAAGCTGCTTGGTTTCTTCTACCAACAATTCTTTCAATAATTACCCCTAAAGCACAGATTACTTCAAGTACTTACATTTTGCAGAGAAATAACTACTGAGGGCTGTTAGGTGCCTCTGATGCTCACATTACTGTGGAAGTACAGACAGCATTACTACAGCTAAGCCACAAAATATTGCATTTTTCCCAAGAGACACCACAAAGTATTTTTGAGTTATATGATTTTAATACCATAACATATTTCTTTTGAATTATGCTTGGCAGTGACAATTAAATAAATAAAAATATTTCAAGCTCATGAGAAATATATCACTTCATCTGCATGTTTTGCTTCAACTGTCTTGATATCACTCACAAACCTAAAGGAGACATCCTGAGTTCTCACAAATCATTTGCGTTATATAGACTCTGTGTGGATTGGTTTCACAGTGTGGTTTGTAGAAAAGCTTTAGACGAAACCATCGGAGATAGATTTTGGAATATTGAGGTCTGTGAGCAAAGCTTTCCTTTCAGTATGTTCTTTCAGATTTGAGCACAAAAACCACATTTCCCCACCTTCAGAATGTAAGACTTTGTATGGGTTGATTCTCGAGTGCTGAAAAAGAAGGCAACTGGACTTTTTTGGGGGTTGTTAAGATTTTTCCCCTGTCATCCAAGAAGCTTCCTCAGTTCTAAAACAGCTGACGGAGGCTCCTAGTTTTTTTTTGTTTTTTTCAGAACTGAGCAAGCCTTTTGGACGAGAGGCGAAACCTTTTCACAACCCAAAAGAAGTCCAGTTGCCTTCTTTTTAAGGACTTGAGGCTACCGTGACCAGGATGACCTAGAACCTACACAGATGTCTATTATGTATCCGAATTATTCAGATATGTGGGTGGAAGATTGTGTGTTTGTGCCTCAATCTGCATGTGGTTTAACTGAAAAGTGCTTCAAAACTGTGTTCAGATTTGCAAGTGTATTGAGATTTTTAGTGTAGACACATTTGCAAATGTGAGCATAGATATAACTACTGATCTAGCTGCGTGTCGCAGCCAGGTAATTTTGAACATCTATTTCATGGATTTTAGATTACGTTTCCAGCTTTTGTTTATTTATTTATTTTCCACACACACACACATATACATGTGCACAGTGGCGGTCCTAGCCTGTTTGGCGCCCTGGGCGAGCACTCCCTCTGGTGCGTTTCTCCTCCTCTTCTTTTCTCTTTTTTCTAAACTGAGGACCTGATGGTTTTGAACTTTTCTAGTCCATCTTCCATTGGTTTTAATTTTGCACTCCGGTATGAACACCCCTCCCCCAACCCGAGGATCACCACAACATAACCTAAATGACCTACACCTTAGTTCACAGATTCACTTTGTCTAAGGTGTATTTCTGGGATTTCGCACAACCCAGGATTCAGATCAGGAATACATAATGGGCTTGGATTTACAACATTATGAATGAAATGTGCTCTATTTGGAAGCAGCATGTCTCCCTCCCCTTTCGAAGGATTGTGTGCAAGACTTTAAATCATCAAACTGTAAACTATAAATTTTAAATTGTTATTGATCCCTTTACCCCTAGTCCTAAAGTGTATATGTATTTTCTTACTTTTCTAATATTTATTGTTTGTTTACTTGCACTGTTGTAACTGGAGCCTCGTCGTCGTCTCTCTATATACTGGACTGTATGTAGCGGAGATGACAATAAAGTTTACTTTGACTTCCGCAGCCAGCAGGCGCACCGAGGGCTCTCGCGCTCACTTTTCGCGTATAGAATTTCGAAAAAACATCGGTACAAATGATAAGTCTGTATCATGATGTCTGGTGTTTTCGTGTTTGTTGGTTTGTTTTTATTTTCTTTTGTTTGCGAGTTGGTTATTAGATGCTGCTCCAGCCAGCCAGAGAATCCCCCGCCGCCCCGCCCTCTCCTCCCTGTGCCGTAAGCAGCAGGCGCACCTTGCAAACGGAGGGCGCCCTTACTCCCAGCAAATGGGCGATAGAAAACTGATCGATGCCTATGCCATTCCCAATATGCGCTGGCTGATGTCGGGGCAGCATGAGTACGAGCAATTTTTTTTTTTTTTTTGCCGATGCCCGCGATGCCGCCACCCACCACGATGCCGCCCCGGGGAACCGCCCGTGTCGCCCGTATCAAAATCCGCTACTGCATGTGCATTTTTGTTTTTGGAATGAACTTACTTAAATGTGCATGTGTCACCCATGTATTTCAGTGTACGGACCATGTATGGACTTGGCCTGAACCTGAACCAGCTCAGACTTGTTTTGTGCTTATTGGGGATTCTATACATCCTTTTAAAGTCAATGAAACTGACTAAAAACATGAAGCACAACTGTGAGTGGGTGCAGGTGTGAATTTCTGTAGCAGGAGGAATTATGGGTTCTGAGGAGGCCAATCCACGACTGATTTTGTTCCGTTGTGTAATTTTTCTATCTAGTTATTCTTTTACTGCATCGGCAGTGTTTTTGGGATGACTGTCATGCAGAAAAATGAAGCTGTTGCCCATCAGAAGCTTTTCAGAGGGCACTGGATGGTAGATCAAAATCTGACAGTTCTCTTCTGTGCTCATAATTTCATCAGTTTTGACAAGATTCCCAACACTACTGTCTGAAATCCCCCGGAACCCTGACAGAGCCTCAGACGTGTTATACAGTTGGCTGTAGGCACTCACTACCTACTTCCTGACCTCCTCCATGCATATTGATAAGTGACAAGTGGCTGAACAAAAATGAGTGAGAAAGCAGTTAATGTCCAAAGGAAAATTTGGAAAGACTTGCAGAGAACTATTGCACAAGACCACGTTCTACTGCTTGAAAGCACAATAGAAAGAAAAGACAAGTAGCTCAAGACTTTTTCTCAATAATGTAATTGCTCATAACATGATAATTACAGGGACTTTATTACTGAAGAATAAATTAAAAAGTTCCCCTCGATCTGGACATTTATTAATTCCCACCTCTCTGTGCAGTTTCTGTTGAAGCTTAAACCTACAATTGTAAAATAGCCAGTAAGCTTGTGTTAAGCTTTGCTAGCAGATAGTAAAGTAAAACTATATCATGCTTAATTATTTTGTATATTATTGAGCATACATAACACTTATATATAGAAACAAGACTTCACTGAGTCAGTACTGCAGTAATGCATTAAAATTGTATCTTTTGTGGGCCCTTACATCACTGAAGGACTTCCACAGGAAATTAGTAATTCAAAGAACCGTATCAAAAGCTGTCACTCTTTCAAAGAACAGCCAGATGGTGAATATATGAGCTGATGTCCAGGGAATGTGTTCTCCTACACCAAAATGGCTCAAGGACACAGAATACACAGCAAAACACAAAACGGAGCATTGTTTTACGGGAAAAAAAATGAAATAAAACAAATAAAAAAAATATTCCCTCCCTTTAAAACAAATGAGAAAATGGTGATGCTATAAAAACACTTGAATTGCATAATTAAAATGACAACAGCACAGTGCGGTATGAAGGAGAAGGCCATGGCTTTGACCACCATGGTTCACCACTAATAGAGGTTTGCAATCACAAAAAGGTCATTTCATTGTGTCCTGGCAAGGCAGGGGCTCTTTGAAGGGAGCAATTACAGCATTCACTGCTGCCAGGGCCCTGACTTATTTCTCTTCAGAGAGTGTGCTGTACACATAGTCCATTTTGCTTTTGTCCTATTTACCATCATTCTGTCTTCACATGCTGTTCTGAGCTCTTGTTACGACTGCTGTGGCTTCCAGCACAAAGACCTAATTACAGTAATGGCAAGGGATAAACAGATAAACAAGCAAGCAGACGAACTGCATGCCATGAAGGCAGTTTGATAATATGTAAACCTCCCACACTGCTTGCATAAAATCCATTCCAACCAGGCAGTTAGCTAGTCAGGGAAACCAGCTAAAGGCTACACCAAAGCAAATTAAAAATAACTATTAATATGATGCGGCTCTGTGAAATTATTCAGGAGATGTCCAGCAGTCTCATAAAACAGGCCATTAAAATTAAATAAAATGTAATTCAAATAAATTGTTGAGCTAGAGTTTGATCATGTTTGAACATCAGCATGGATGTGTATGTGAGGTGTGAACATATTCTAAGCATACCCAGTGAGAGTAGCTCTAGGCAGAATACTCAATGGGTGACTAATGAAAACTTGTTTTACCACCGTTGCCTTGGATATCTGGATGTAGTGCTTTAGCGTGACTGTTCATCGTGCCCATCGTTTAACCATGGGACCCTGTCTCTACGAAGAGAGCTTGGTGCAGGTGTTGAAGAAGGATGAGGGAGATCTAGGAATCTTTTGTTGTCCTTGATACCGCATAGTCCAGGATTATTGATCCAAGGAAAACCACTCAATCATGACTGTGTGCCTTCTGCAGAGCCAGCACAAATCCCTTGCTTAAAATTGGAGTCCCAAGCCCCCTTTCGTTTGTCAAACAAAAACAGACACCTAAATTGCACACACAGAGAGAAAAAATGCGTGCATGTGTGCATCCACAGCAATAAAACATTTATGGTCCACTCTTGCAAAATATTTTTAGTCTAGTGCTCATTTTTTTCTCACCTAAACCGCAATTCAAACTGATTTTAGAATAAAGGTAAGACGATAGAAGCTGCACAAGAAGACAAATCGTACAAACGGAACAGATGTAACTACAGACTACTGTGTGTGTTAGCTAACTGATTTTGATGCTTTCTGGTTAAGGCAACCCAGAAGCAGGACACAAGGAGAGGTAGGGGGTTTATTAAAGGTTAAAACTGGTGGATTTGCAGATTGACTAAGCTCTGGTTTGCAGTGCAAGCTGAAACCGGAGATGGCTGTCCTGGAATAAGGCTGGCAGAGTTAGAGCTGGTGTTAGGTAATGGAGTCAGGCTGGCAGTTGGAGGTTAGCAGGAAGTGTGGCAGAAGGAGAGTGGGCAGGCAGGCAGAAGAACTGATGAAGTCGAGCAACTGGGAAGACATGATAAACCTTGACACATGGAGAATTAAGTTAGTGGGAGTAAACACACAAAAAACCCAAACTGAAGTTACCATAAAATCTGACATAATGATCTGGGGAAGATTAGATTAAACACTCGGGCAGATATACTGCCGAGGCAAAAAAGGGATGGGATGCAGGCCTATTAATCTGGTGGTTGCTCCAGAACTGGTAGGAGTTGCCGCCCCCACATTTCAAGCCACATATAAACACACAGCGTGCTTTAATGCACTTATTAGTGTAGTAGATTCATTTTAGGATTTCAATTCTGTGCACTTACCAGGGTGAGGTTTGGTACATTAGGTACTGCCTTTGGTGTATATTTGCAATGCACCATGTCTTACCACGCACCTAATTATTCTTCACTGAAGATGAGAGTTTAACATGCATAAACAACGAAGGTGTGGTTACCTGTAACGCCTGGAAAAATACCTGCTGTGTGCTGCTTTATGTGATAATTAGCTGGCATTAACATCGCTAATAACACATTCTCCTTCTGCTGACTAAAAATAATTTTATAGTGTGAATGCACCTATGGAATCAAAAATATCAAGTGTGCAGTCTAAAAGAGGGGAACAGAGAGATCAATAGCCAGCAGACGGGTAGAGAGCATGACATTAATAGACTGGTGATCTATTTCCTGCCCAGTGCATCCCGGTCCAATTGCAAACTGGCATAGAAGACAGTAATTTTTTATAAATGTACTTCTTGGTTAAGCTCGATGTATTTAAGCAATATAATGAAAAACACTGAAAACTGAATGAATAGAGTAAGTGGAAGTTCACAGGCTCAGATATTAAAAAAAATAAAGTCAAAGTTTAATGGTAAAAGAGAGAGGCAATGAAGTGAAACAGGGAATTGCACATAAGCACAGAAAGCCACTCTAATTGTGAATCTGTGGAAGTTACTGAAAATAATCAACACAAAGTCAATGTTGGCGGCGGAGTGTGACCACTGCAGATGTAACAACTGACCATGAACCTCTGCACATGGCAAATGGAGTATACATTAGAGAAAAGAAGGGAGAGAGGCTAACCTGTTTGGGCTGATTGATGATGATATTTGTCTGACCCAGCACAAAGACTTAACCCTCGTGGCAAAATTTCATGATAAACCAAGCCAAGCATCCATCTATCCATCTATCCATCTATCTATCCATCTATCCATCTATCCATCTATCCATCTATCCATCTATCTATCTATCTATCTATCTATCTATCTATCTATCTATCTATCTATCTCACATCCTTTCACCCATCTGCCTACAGCAGATGTCTGTCTGTGTGAGATCCAAGACGTTACAGTGCAATTGTTTGCTTAGACTGCACACTATTATAATCCCTGAGGTGAGCTGAGATGCTAGACACAAAATTCTCTCTGAAGTGGAAAGTGGAAAGGAAAACTCCCAAGTTTGTGTGTTTTGAATGTTTTTGTGTATATTTTGAGTTTCTGCTCAGCTAAAGTCAGATCCCGCTGCTCTACAATGCACACTGGTTCCGCTTTCTAGGTTTTCCCACAGAGTAATTTAATCTTTGCCATAAATCCTCAATACTGACTACGAACAGACACATGACAAATTAAAAGAAAAACATGAACACTTGACCCCTAGCGTGTGGGTGTAGGCTGTTATGCTGTGGGGGGTATTTTGCTGGCATGGTTTAGAGTTTCTTGTTGGCTTAGAGAGCGAAGAGTCACAAATCAATACCAAGTTTTTTTCCTGAGTGATTCCCTTTATCCGTAGATGAATCAGTTCTATCCTGATGGAAATCATCTCTTCCAGTGTGACAGTTCTTCCATCTATCTGGCACACGGAATCACTGAATGATGAGTATGAAAACTATGTAAATCATTAGCTATGCCTTCCCAGTCGCAGCAGTCTCAATCCAGCTGAGCACCTATGGGTGATTTTGGACATCAGTGGTAGACAGTGCACTGTCACCAACATCAAATCACCCAGTGAAGAAAGAATAATGGTCTGTTCCTCTGGTAAAGCTCCAGAAACTCGTAGATAAATGCCAAGCTATATTGACTCTCTTCTCACAGAGGACGATGACTTAAAAGCTTGCTAAGATGCTTTATGTTTTTTCCTTTAATTTGTCACCCATCATATAAAGCGACTGAAAGATATTCCTGTTGCCACACTGTAATAGAACTGATTAATGCTTTGCTTTGTATATTACAAAGTAAGTAATGAAAACACATTAGAAACACCCCAGCAGAATCTGGGGAATGTGTAAATACTTGTTCAAGACTGGCATGCTTACAACATCATAAAAAAATCCTCTCAACACACACACACAAAAAAATTGAAGGATGAATAGAAAACTGTATGTAGGACACAAAGAACAGATAGTAAAAAGTGGCAGATAATTGCCTTGAAAAAAGAAACTCAGCACACATATTTATCTTGAGTTCATAAATAAATAAAAGTACTGGTAGTGGTTGAATTTAAATAAGCAACCAACAGGGTCAAAAACCAGGGAAAAAAATATGTATATGTTTTTCATTTCTCTGATTAGTTTTAATGTGAGGAATGATGGCGGCACAAAAGCCTCATCAGTGAGAGCAGTTGCTTGAGGAACATAAGCGAGGCTTTTGTCATCATATCATTTCTCTGCACAGAAGTTCCGATCTGGAGCATTGTCACGTCTCACCATGCTTATGCCCCGATGTTATCAGTTACCACAGCTTGGGGATAATACACAACAGTTCAGATTAGAGCTTTTTTTCCCTCCTAAAAAATCTAATTAATCAGGAGTTTAGTGAGAAAGAGTTTCAGTTTAATCTCCCCAGGGAGGATGCTTCATGTACCTCATTGAAGCATGTCAGAGTTCAGGGGTTTAAGGGATTGTGGCACAGGCTTACCTCGTCTGGACAGGGACAGTTATTGAGTGCACTTGTCCTTGGGGTCAGACAAGGGCTTACGTGCTAGTGATGAGAGTGACAATAGCACTGTATTGTGATTGTTTCCTATAGTTTTTGGTTTGGCAAAGGAAAAGAAATGAAGACTGAATAATCCATCCAGCTAATGTTAAAAAATGTAAAATGTATTAATTGATTAGTTATATGACAGAAAAGGAGTGGGCAAGATAACGTTTACATATAATTTCCATTATGCTGTTATTATGCTTATGTTATTATGTTATTATGAAAAATGCAACCGATGCAATGCTACATTCAGTTACTACTGTTATTGTAATTTGAACAACAAATTGTTACCCTCTCCAGAACATGTAACACGATCTTTTAATCATGCATTTAGCTGTTCACTGTTCTTTTTTGCATATTTATGGAAATCTTTAAATTGCCATGTTGCAATTATAGCATGACATTCTCAGGGTGTTTATTGCCTCTGAAAATATATTTTATGTGCTCCAAAATGATAAAGCATTTTCTGACAGTAAACAGTGACCAAGAATATAATATCCAAGAATGTGCTGTCAATAAACACCTCCAAGGCTAGAGTTTTCACTGCGACAGAGAGCACCTTTCATTCATGGTTCACTACCCCAGTGCTGGTCCTCAAGAGTCATTTAGCAACAACATAGGATGGAGCTCAGATCACAGATTGATTCTTGGAAATCTTAGCTGGATGTGATATGTGGTTTCGGCATCTCACCTCTTATCATTTAATACTCTTTGTGTACGTCTCTAAAGAGATATCGTTAATCGCTCCTTTGCATAAAAATCCCATTAATTTCTCTCTCCTGTTATCACTGGATACATTTTAGAGGCATGAGATCCAAAGCAGGTTCATCGCATAATAAGCATATCTACAGTATATTACACACGGTTTTGTTCAGGTCAAATTGATTATGGAAGTAAGTGAAACGTCTCAAAGATAATCTCACTGATCTCAAAATGTTTTTGAATGTATTGTCAGATCTTCGTGATTTTCTTTAAAAAGACTGGTCAGATTGAGGCGACATTAGGTTGAGGTTTTTGGCATTTAAAATAATGTTAGTCCTTTTGTTGCTTACATGACAGAGAATGACTTAAAATCTTAAAATCTAATGCAAATTTTGATTGTAAGTAATTATCTTATTATACTGTTAAATGTTGAACTGAATTATGTTGTACTAAGTGATTGAAAACAACATCAACGCGGCATCCTGAAAATACTAAACAGTTATATGGAAATCTTGCATTATCATGGATGGTAAATTTGATGGATCAAAAGAGGAAAAATGATCAGGCTATGAATGTGGTGTAACTGACAGCTTATTGTGTAGAGGAGCAGGCCTTTTTACATCATTAATGAAAATCCTCTCTCTTTTTTTGTTTTGATGTTTTTTAAAATTTAATTTGCAACATTCAGCAATCTGTCAAGTAGCTTTAATGAAGACAATGTTCATTAACATTTTATAGGCTAACTAAGGATACTCTGAATATTTTCAGTAAATTAATAGGCACCTGTTAAAAGGTTGGATTCATTATTTGGCAGCAACTGAAGCAGAGAAATGGGCAAAGGCCAGATGATGATGGCAAGACAACCCAGAGTATCTCCTTAACTGGAATTCTTGCTGGATATTTCTGGTGTAAAATGTTCAGTATTTAGCAAAAGTAAAGCACCCAAGAAACGACAGCCAGTAACTGAACTGGTAATTGCATCACATATCCCCCAGGTGTTCTTTTGGAGGTCCACAATGCCCAGTCTACACGAATCTATATCAATCAACTTGAGGTCTTTTCATAGTTTCTAAGATCCAAGTTGCACAGTGGAGACTGCAGCCAACTTCTTACGAGCACATTCACATGAAAGGCGTTTCTGAAGTATCTCAGTATGTAGGCGCTTTTAAAGAAACTGCTAACATTTTGGGGCTGCATGCACATTGTGACAGCACCCTCTTATAATGGGAGCAAGTTCAGAAGTGTTACCTCTGCTGCTAACTTAACATGGCATTCAGCAAAGATGCACACACCTGCGGAGAAAAGAAAGAGAGAAATACAGAAGTCAAGAATTGATATCTCACACACGTGCACACACACACACACACACACACACACACATATGCTTTGAAGGAAATACAAACAAATAATGACAATGTAGCGTTTCCACTTGGGAAAAAATAAAACTGATGAAAACCTCCATTTTTGAGTAACTTGTATTCACCCTACTGGTCTTCAGAGTAACATAATGTGGGGCCTCAAATGTCTGAATATGCCTGACGCATTCCACATGTCAGCAAGCAGTACATGGTAATCATCAGTAACCAGGCAAGGCCCTACTTCAGAAGGAGTCAATATCTGTCAGCAGTTAGCATCAGCAACCTGCGGTTCAGGCCTGGCCCCTTACAGCAGACCTGTCAGTATGCCTCCGGCGTTGCATCATTAGTATAACCCCATGTCAGTGCTCACTCATGTTGTAGCCAAGTATCCACTGTTTTTGTTCACAAATAGTTCTAAATAAAGTCTGTGTCCAAACTCCATATATTCACATTGATATTCTTCATACGATATGTTATTATTAATTTTGCCATGTATCCTTATCCATCCACCCTCAGTTTTCTATTTTCTGTTACTATGTTTCATCTGGAACAACTAAATCATTCGGGGGTTACAACACTTTTAATGATGAGGTTACTGATTCGACCTGGTGTTCCATTTTCCAACTGTTTTGAGGTTGCTGACAATGCTTAACTTCCTAAATAAAATGAAAACAAACAAACACAAGGCAGCTAGCTACCTCAGTGTATAATAACACCTCAATTTCTAAAGGGTTGAGATGATTTGTCAAATGTAAATTACAAAAAAGAATGCAGTGATTTAATAGAACTTAGAAAACGTACCAAATGCGTAATCTGAAAAAAATGAGACATTTTAAGAAAAGTATCAGCTCATTTTCAGTTTGATGGCAGCAACAGGGACAGGGCCATGTTTACCACTGTGTAATATTTCTTCTTCTTTTGACAACAGCCTGTAAATATCTGTGAACTGAGGAGACTGGTTGCTGGACTATTGGGAATGTTATGCCATTCCTGTTAAATTGGAGTTTTTCCTTCCCTCTGTTGCCAAAGTGCATGCTCTAAGGGGGTCATATAATATTTGTGGTTTTATCTAAATGTTTATGTAGCTTTCCCTTCTTAAACATATTGAACCATATTTTGAACTGGATGGCTACGCTGAAGAGGCCCCAGGGCAGACCCAGGGCATGCTGGTGAGATTACGTTTCTCGGCTCATTTGGAGGAGGTGGCTGGGAAGAGGGTCAGCTCAGAACCTCTGCCCATGTGATCTAGACTCAGATAAGCGGCAGAAAATGAATGGATTGATGGATGACTTGTAAGATATGTACTACTTAGACATCTTTCAGTCCTCTAATGAACAAAAAATGCTCAGTTGGTGAATGTGCCTCAGTGAATGGTTGAAAAGAGGTTAAAGTCTTTGTAATGTCGGAAACAACAACTTTTTACTCTTTTTAACCAAATTTAGAGGTACAGTAGACATCCAGATTTAGCCCTGAAAACAACATCCACGGATGTCTGGTGCTTGGGAGGCAAACGTTATCTGTCTACCCCAAGTATATGGTAAACACATGCACAATGTCTTGCAAGATAAGATTATTTTATATCCTGATTCATTCTCTGTCTGAAGCATTGGCAATAAATGTGTACTCTGGGGAGTGTTTGGCTTCTTTCTGTGGTTTATGGAGAGACAGAATGAATGGCCACTGTCACTCATGTCAGATTCAGTGCTTGTTAGAACACATGAAAGAATATCAGCAGTCCTCTGCATACATTTTGGATCAAACACTGCACAAATTACAGGATGCTAAGAGACTCTAGACTGAAGAATATAGGCCAACTTGAGTTCTGTTTTCCTTCAGAATTGCATAAACAGCAATATAAGATTTCATTCACTGGCTTATTGGATAAAATGCTTGAGTTGGATGCTAAACCACTGCAATGATAAAGGCTTCCTGTGCCATAAAGAAATAACCAATAGAAAATGTGGCACATTTGGGTTAAAAACTAAAGAATCTGGCCAAAAACCATTTGCAATTTGAGAGTGCAATTTGACAGGCTTTGGGAAAGAAAAATAAAAGTTGTGACACCTATACAGCCCATAAGTTTGGCACCACAACAGATGTGCTTGCAAATGAGATGATGTGTAATGCAGTATAATGACAGAAGCAACAAACAGCCTACACAGAGAAGACCTCAAATATATCTACGTATATGCATTTGAGAATATATATATACATTGTTGTATTAAGCAACAAGACATCTACAGAATCACAAGAATGAAACCCAAAGATCCTATGGACTTGTACCTGCTCTTTGCATCAGTAAAACATAGGGCTTTGTTTCTGGGCATCAATTTTTTATCAAAATGTCCATCTATCTTTTAACTTGTGTATGAGTGCCTTTTTGAAGGCATGCCGAATGAGATGGGTCCTCTGTTTTTCACAACAAGTGATTTGTTGCTCCGAGCTGAATTCCTTAAGAATTAAGAATGAGCTCTTGTCTGTTTTTGTGAATACAAAAACACAAGGGTGAAGGCTGTCAGCGCTGTGGGTTTGGTCTGGAGAGCATGGTGGAATGCACTGTGAATGTCTTTTGAGAAACATACCAACTCCATCACTGTTTTCACTAAAGTCATTTTCAGATTTGAGGAGTCATTGTCTGGTTATCTTGGCAGAGGGTTTGACTTTGATGGATCTCCAGTTGTTCTGCAGCCTGTGGGTTTGATGCAGCTTGTTTGCTAATGACCTCACCATATTACTCTCCACCACCCACGCCTCTTCTCGGAAATTATCAATAATAATGTCATGAGCTGAGATTTTTCAACTGCACTGCTCTGTTTAATAAACCACACATTTAGACATAGATTTACTGTGCACAAATCTCTTTCATGGACAGCATACACCTGCCTTGGCAGTGGATTTAATACAAAAATCTTATTCCATATGTGCTTTTGGACGCCTTTCAGCAGAGCCTTTAAGCTTGATGGCTGTCTGTTAAACAGCTGGTATACTCCTTGGTTACTTTTTTGAGGTTTGCAGGGCTGCTTTTATAATGGCAACACATTCAATAATGCTAATCTTGAGTCAGAGGAAAAGTTCTAAACTTTCATAGCATTGCGGATGCTTTTTCTTGAAAAAAAGGCCACTGGTAGCCTTGGGGCCTGCATCATCCAACGGTGTAACAATGCATCCACCCACCACTTTGCTATAGTCTTGATTCATTGGTAGCAGGCACCACAAAAGCACTTTTTGCAGAAAGGCATTTGCAGTAAGGCATCAGGATGACAAAGTCTTCTCTGGTCTGTGTCATGGAGTGTTTTGACTTGTAGGCAGACTGAATCATTATCTGTGCAATTACACAACTTAATTACGACTGCTAGGGGCAAGCCCCGCCTGCTGTCCATCTGTCAGGCACCCTTGAACTCAATCCATCTTTTTTGTCCCTTTTCTTTGGATTTACATCCAAGGATGAATGAAACTGGAACTTAAGACAGCTGAGGGCTGTCATCCATCTGCTGTTTCTGTATCCTGATTGACTGTCTTGTTTTTCAGCATTTTGAGCAAGTGATGTTCAAGTTGCTAGCATTGTCTTTAAAGTTGAGATAGTATTCTTTACTGGGAATATGTGGACGTTGCCTCTTGGAAATACCCCAAATCTCCAGACTCAGTGTCTGAATAGAGATTGTCTACTTTTCAGTTGACAACAGTGGCTGTGTCTCAAACAAGAAATCATTCAAAACATAGATGTAGCCATGGTGATGTTTATGAACTATTTGAATATCAGTGCATGTTTTTTTTTCATATTTGGATGGGACAGTAGACCTGGGAAGTTAGCACAATAATTAATTTGCTTGTTATTAATGATACAAAATCAGTAATATTAATTAATTAATAATACATTTTAGTATTACATTAGTTTACAGCAAGTAAAGTAAGCCTTGAAACCAGTGACTGAAGCCAAAAACTCAACAGAAAAATCTGATTAGAAGAGATGAGGCCATGTTCCCCACAGACGTCCATGAAACCAAAATCGCTTCCTACTGGATTTAAAAAAAAAAAAAAAAAAAAAAATACAGGCATTTCAGTCTAAGGAATTTACTTGCTGTCTGTGCCAGCCTTAAGTCTTTTAGGTACCTCACTGGCTTATTTTTTCAGCCCTGAATGGCTGCAGTACTCTGAAGTAAAATAAAAATTGTTTCCATGTTTAGAATGATCTTTTTTTTCTATTTCTATGAATTTTCCTGTGGGAAGAAAAACATATATTTTTTAACCAGATGTAAATTCATGATGTCTAGGGTTAGTCACCCCTAGATTACTGTAAGACAGCTAGACAGTGGTAGGACCTCCCACTTTTTCGTTTCCAATATAGGCAGAGCAATCGTGTAATGCTGTATAAGCATGACTGTGAACTCACATACCGTTTTCCCTCTCTTGTCTCTGGTATTTTTTTTTCTCCAGTACAGATTGCATTGTAACGAGGTAAGGTATTGTTCAATGCACGAGGCAAACACTAACCCCCTCTGCTGTTTTGTTTGGCTTTCTTTTGTTCTACTCTTTCAAATTCATGTTTGTGTGTTCTGTTTGTTTGGTCCAATTTCCTTTGATTGCTTTCTTTTGTTTCATTTTTAGTTTGGCCTTAGCATGGTTTTTCTTTGTTGTGTGCTAGGCCAGCTGTTCATTGTGCAATATCATTATGCTGCCCTTCCCCAAGACAAATTTTGTCGCATAGAGCTTCATTTGTAGCTGTCTGCGGATCTTTTGTAATATCATTTTTTCTTTCTTTTTTTACATTTTGTGCTCTGTAATTAGCATGGCCATGCAAAAGGCAGGGAGCCGGCACTTTACTCCTTTAATTGTGTGTTTTGTACTCAGTAGTTTACTTTCTTGCATATATACTTTTATTTAGTTTATATTATTTACTTTTTGTTTTTTTAGCACCTTTGAGCAGGTGTTTGGTAAGGGAACCATTCCCAGTCTCCACTAGCGTCTTTTTTCTGTTTAGGATTTTGATTTTCAAATATCTCTGGCCCAGTAGTTCTATTTAGGAATTTTGAATTAGGATAGAATCTTAGTTTTTTAACAGAACTACTGTATAATATAGTCAAAAATCCCTTTACATATGATAAACTTTTTATTGTTAAATGTTTTCACCAAATTTTGTGTATGTGACTTGTACCAAATCCATTTTGATGTACACTAATGTTTTGTATAATCAGGTTAATGGAGTCTTCTTGTTTTGCGCACGCTGTTTCCTTCATTCCTTTTAAAGGAAAGGTCATTTATGGTTTTTGAAAATCTGTGTAGGCCATGCTTCCTCACTACTATTAGAAACCAGACGTGTACACTGGAACGTACAGTGCATCCTGGTTTGTGAACATTCTTTGTTGTGTAGCTGTTCACAGATGTTTGGGGGTGGGGGGGCAAGTTATCATGCCAAAAAAAAGACACAAGTATTTAAAAACATTAAGCTGTACACAGTAGCACAGCTTTTATTTTGATATTTACTGATCTGTTTATTTCAAACACATCTTTTGATGTCTGTCAGATCAGAAATCAACAGATTAAAAATCAACAATTTCAAGAAAATGATCACTTCACATAGAGATTATGGTCTTTTGTAATCACTATTTCTACTGGGTTGTTTATCAGGTGATAATACATGTCCTTCATCTTCCTAATTGCTAGATGGCCTCATTCAGGGCAGAAGAAAGCTGTTCCTTTGGGCTGCCTTTCTTTCTGTTTTTTCTATTCGTCTTCCTTTCCCGGCATTGTGCTGCAATTGGCAAATGCAAAATGAACAGTACTAAAGAATAATTATAAATGAATCTGTATTAAAATTATATATATAATGCTAGTGGCAAAAAAGGGTAATAGAGAGTAGATAACTAGTTGACTTACATTAGGAGCTGACTTTTAATGTACACTTACATTTTGGACTTGTATTTTTAAGAATTCATCCAAACTAGTCAGTGCATCAAGCACAAGCTTTGTCATCTCTTCATCATCAGACGCGCAAACACACTACATGCTGCTACTCGTGTTTTGCAGACTCGTGCACAAACTTTGATGTATTCTTTCATCTTGCTTGTACTGTACTGTTGCTTGTACCAGACACCTGGTTCACTTGTGCACGCACTGTGACTGTATGTGTGTGCTATCTTTTCATCTGAGACAGTTTGTGGTTGACACTGAATAATGATCCAAAAGATTTTGGAGTATGCCTGTAAAAAAATGAAAATGATGAAAAATATTTGTAGAAATTCCATATAAACTGACGTGTATGACTGCAGAAGGTTAGGTCAAGAACTAACATTTCTCACATTTTAATATGTGCATAGACTAGCACTTAGCCCCCTTGTCTTTCTGGTGTCAGACAAAGGCACTAATGGAGTTCACTTATTTATTTTAAATCAGACAAGCTTACCCTTTATAAGCTAATGATGGCTATTATTGCTTGCCTTAGGGTGGCTGTAATGACATGTTGTAATAATGTTATAATCTAATAACAGTGGCAAACATGGATGTGGATAAGGCAAATACCATTGCTACCTGGCTGTCACCAATAAAAGAAGGTCAGAAATGTGATGTTTCTACTCAGGGCTCTCAAATGTTCAGCTGGTTAAGACAACAAGGAAAGCGTGGTCACATGTGCTGTTATAGAATAAAACTGTTGGGCTCTTTGTGCTTTTAATTGGGAACTGGTACAACAAACCAAATTTTAATTTAAATGTAACATCATTTAAAAAAATATTTTAAAAAGTCATAGGTCAAAGGGGGAGGTACTTAAGCATGACCTGGGGTCTATCTGTGCATGTGCCGGCCAGTGAGTGACAAAAATGATGAGAACTGTTCATAGTTTATCACAACTCTGGATACTGTTCAAATCTTCTAGCTTATGCAGGGATCTAGTTTTTAATTTGCTGTATTTTTCCACTTTTCATAAAATGCCAAATCCCAAATCTCATCAAGAGTCGAGTAAAACCCAGAAGCTGGGATGTAATGTGTGTGGAGTCCCCCCCCACCACCACCTTTTTCCATTTACCATCTTTGTTGTTTATTTACAGCTAGCACTCAGTTCTTATTCACTTGCTATGAAAACAACTCTATTCTTAAAAATCAATTGATATGCACAATTTAGTGCTTTCCCTGCTCCATTACCTCCCATGAATATCAATAGGATAATTTAAAACCTTCAAAACAATACAA
This sequence comes from Oreochromis aureus, assembly GCF_013358895.1. Lineage (NCBI taxonomy): Eukaryota > Metazoa > Chordata > Actinopteri > Cichliformes > Cichlidae > Oreochromis > Oreochromis aureus. The sequence goes on along the minus strand of NC_052948.1, from coordinate 46,339,650 downwards.
TATATCCAATACAATAAAATGACATGCAATCAACACTTAAGAAGTGATCATGTGCATGCTTTATAATTTCCATTTTAGTGGAATGCACAGTTTAACAGAATAAATACTGCAAAGCTTGTGGTGCAGTCCATGCTGTTTCATTGATTCATTTTGATTTACCACGAATAGGGATTCCTTAATCTGCACTGCAGTCCTATAGTGGCAGACATCAAATAGACGCATACACACACACATTATTCATGAAGCTGAAAAATGAAACCATGATGACTGACTGACCCTCTCATTTATGCAAACACACATACTCATACTTAAAAAAATGACAAGAACCGAAATGCACATGCGCACATACACACACATACACACACATCCTGTGACCACAGCCTGCTTTGAAACCAGAGTCCAAGTCAGAATAGATCTGTCAGGCTAATCAGTAGTCAACACAAGCTTGAGAAAGAGACAAGAGATCAGTCGCTTCTACTTGTTGTTAGTGGTCTGTATTTATTCTCAAACACTTTTGGGCATTTTTATTATTATTTTTACTTCGGTGCAACAGAAATATGTAACAAAAAAATAGAGGAGACACTTAGACAGAGATTTACACACAATCCTCTTTTAAAGTAATACATTTAGAGCTGAGATTAGTCAAAAACATTCAATTACAGTTAGTGATGGAAAAGTATACGACTGTCCTTTGTGCATATGAATTTGTATGAGTTTCACTTTCTAAATCCCAAATTTGGGGAAGCAGAATATTTGAATGAATTGCAATTTCTACATGTTTTACATCTTTTTATTTATCAGTTAAATGGTAATCATTTCAGTCAGAAGTAATTTAAGTAATTTAAGTCTTCCTACCTAAAGGAAGATTTGAGAACTGAGATGGAGTGATGCGATGTACTGGTGGGAGTTATTATTACACATACTGAATGCCAAGGGACACTTATGATGACTTGTAACCCTCAACTAGAAGAAGTCATGCAGCACTCATGCCACCAAAACATGCAACTGATTTTATTGCATCTTGATCCTTTTAAGAAGTCAAGAAAACAACAACACTAACAACCCAAAAGACTTGGGATGCTGTGTACAATGTAAATAAAAACAGAATACAATTATTTTTCAAATCTCACATTCTCATATATTTTTCACAATACAACCTACAAACATATCTAATGTTTAAAAGAAGAAAACACAACATTTTAAGAACAAATATTTGTTCATTATGAATTTGATGGTAGCAACGCATCTCAGAAAAGTTGGAACGGGGGCAACAAACGGCTGAAAAAACGTGCACAGTAAACAGTAACAGCTGGAGAAACATTTCCTAACTAATTAGATGAATTGGCAACAGGTCAGTAACATGACTGGTGAAAAAACAACATCTAAGAAATTTTTCAGAAGTAAATACAGGCAGAAGTTCAGTGATTTACAAAAAACTGCATTTATAAATTGTGAAACGACTTTAGAATAATGCTCCTAAGTGTAATATTGCAAAGACTTTGAATATCTCATCATCCACAGCACATAACATCATCAAAAGATTCAGAGAATCTGTGTGCAAGGGACAAGGCTGAGAATCAATATTGAATGCCCGTGATCTTCAGGCCCTCAGGCGGCACTGCATTAAAAAAAAGTCAGGATTATGTCATGGAAATCGGTGCACAGACTCATGAACGCTTCCAAAAAAATCATTGTCTGTGAACACAGGGCTCTCCTCAAATGCAGGATAAATCATTAAAAAAAGAACTCAGAAATGATTATAATCCAGAAACATCTTCTCTTGGTCAAAGCTCATTTGAAATGGACTAAAACAAAGCAGAAAACCGTTCTGTGGTCAGATAAATCGAAATTTAGGGGATTGTTATCAGCAATGAGTTTAAAAGCCTACATTCATGGTATGAGCCTACTGTAGTTCCTGTAGAATTAGCAGCTAGCACTGGCATCTGGAAAGGCACCATCAATGCTGGAAGGTAGAATGGATCAACATTGCTCTCCTGAAAGTCGAGCAACTCAACTCAGACGCTTGTGAACTGGTAAAAGAAGAGTAGAAGCTGGTAACCATGGGAAACCTTTCCCAGCTATTTAAGGATGCAGTCCTCCCATCAAATTCAAAATGAGCTAATATTTTTCTTAAGATTTTACAGTTTTTCATTCTAAACATTGAATATGTTTTCTATGTCCTATAGTGAAGAAAATATGATTTTTTAGATTTAATTGGAATATAGCAAAATAGCTGGATTCTGTTTCTATTTACATTTTACACGGCACACCAGCATTCTCAGAATTGAGTTTATGGTAAGGCCTCTTGCTGTTAAAAATGTTACATTTTCAGCTAAATATCAATCTTATTTACCATTTTTTCCACACTGAAAGCAGTGGCCTACCAAACAAATACACAGCAACTGTAGGTTACTGGTGAGAATCCTCAGTAATTTCTTCTTTGTGTGCCTCCTTACATCATATCATCTTTGCTATAATTTCCTCTGCGTAATGCACCTTTTGCCCTGCTGCATTTACTTTGCCAACAATGTTGTTCACTTGTTGCGAGCAGGTTTTGAAGCATTTCACTGTGTTGTTAAGAGACTCTCATCAGATCTGCTTGTTTGTGACCCTGCGTTAGTTTTCACAGTTCTTGGTAGGCTGTGTTGGTCATAATTAAAATCAGCTGGCTCTGTATGTGTTTATTTGCTCATTGCAGTGTCATGCTAATTTGCCCTCCTTAGGAAATCTGGCCCTTATCGCATTAACCATATTCTAGTCCACAGTCCTTACTTCAGAGTAGCTTGAAGCATTTTAGAAATAGCCAATAGAAAGGGGTAAAAGAAATTAAAGGGAGCTTAAATAGCAGGTTTGGGGCGATGGGAGGGTAAGTTAATTTCGACTGTAATGATCAGACCTGGAGCTGGCTGGTTGTTGTGAAATTGCTGCTGTCCATTTTCTACAGGCAGGAGTCCTGTCAACACAAAGCAAAGCGAGGCACGAGAAAATGTGTGTTTTCATGTCGAGGGTCAGTTTGTGTCCCCTGGAGTGTGTGTGTGTGCACGAGCTGTTGTGTGTCACTGCCATGTGTTTACCCGGTGTTATGAGCTACAACCTTGGCACTGTTTTTATACTCCAGACATGCTCCTCCACCCACGTAGTTCTGCTAGCGAGGAGATCTGGAATGAACCGTCCCTACCACCCACCCAGCAATGTTCTAACAAGTAGCTGTACAGTGTGAGTGTGAGTGTGTGTGTGCAGAGTAATATAGCATAGCAATAATGCTAAGTGTTTTTCTTCACTGTCCCACCTTTTTCCCATAAAAGTTGTAATTGCAGCTGTTTTATCCAGTATTTCACTTCAGCTTAGAAGCTGCTGTAGCTGCTTAGACTTGTGCTTACCTTTTTACATTGTACAGTCTTGTACAACATGTTCCATGAAGGATGTACATTTATCACACTAAAAGTCTTTTACCACCTGTATATCTCAAACTGAGGAATTTTCATTGTTTTAATTAACAATTTACCTTCCTACTTGTTTGCTCCAGGGCTCTCTTTAAAATAGATACATTTAAATTTCATGTTCGGGCATTAAAAATAGACAACAAAACACCTCATAATGCAGTAGCATATCGCAGCTGTGAAATGTGATAAACTGTCAAAATATAGCCAGCCCAATGGGGCCTATGTGACCTTGAGCTCTTAGGGTTTTTGCTGACAATGTAGCTTCTGTATTTAACGCTTGTGATGCGATGCAAGAGGAACAAAACACTGGATGTTCTTTAAAATTACAACCATGTGGGTTATGCTCATGATCTTCCTCCAGATTGTCATATTATTGTTATTATACTTTTTAAATCTTGGATAAATATAATGAAAAAGAAATATGGAAAGGGCTAAATAAATAAAATATGATACATTTTAACACCAATTTCAATAAGAGCAGAGCTTACATTTGTCCTAAAAGATATTTGTTTAGAAAGTATATAAATTTGATCCAGCTGCATTGTTAGACTTCTCTTCCTGGTATACATGTGTTCACACAGTGGGTGTTCACCATATAATATTTGCTATGATGTTTGCTGATAAACAACTCAACCTCTGCGTGTTTCCTCCAAGGACCCGACGACTGAGCTGCCCGTGCACAGATGAATTTTGTCCCTTAGCAAACAAATCAATAAAACTCATTTCCTTTTGGTCAATTGTTAATTAAATGCCAGTTTTCCCTCAATTAAAAACGGACTGAAGTGCAGAATATGGCATGTAATCATATTTTCCCTCTGCATTCCCCAGAGCAATTTCACGTATACAGAGATGATTGCTAATGCAAAATAATTTTCTGATTTGGATCTGCAAATTGTTGTTGCCCTTGTGGTATCATCAAAGCTAGGTAGGTTTTATCAGCCTCTGACTTGGTAAATTATTTTAATGTTGATGAGTTAGATTACCCATAAAGTAAAGCTTTCCAGTATGCTAAAGGTCATTCAGTATTATCTAAAGGTTGCCTGAAAATTATGCAGAATAAGAAGGTGGTCTTAAATCCCAGCAGTAGGTATATGTATTTAAAATGTGAAACAGAAAAATGCAGCAGCCATGGTTTTCTGTCAGTACAAAGTGTTTCTATAACTGTGATATTTCACTAAGGGATAATGAAATGTCACAGTGAATCCACCACTTACCTTAGCTTTCAGTTTTAAAAATCTGCTATGGTTCATGAACAACTTGCAAAGTCTTTTGCTTTTCAGGAAGCCTTTGTGCCTTAAGAGGCACCATATTACTTGAAGCCAACACCCCTTCAACCAACCCACCCTTGACTGTGATTCTAAGAATAATGAATTCAACACTGGCCTTGGTGAAGTCACCACGAGCCAGGATCGTTTCAGGTGCATGTGTGGAGGGAGGGGGGGATGGTCTGGGAGCTTAAACGGGAGAGGAATGACCATGGATCAAGCTGTGGTGCAGAGATGTTGCCCAGTGGGCTGCAGTCTGAGTGAGACACAGCATATAGCTTATGACAGATGTTTCTCTTGAAAATGCATCACCAGACTGAGCTTCAATTCATCCAGGTTCTCCTGGGTATCGAAGAGAATACCTAACTGGAATAGCCCGAGGTTTAACAATTTTCAACTTCAGTTCCTTCCTGTTTCCTGCATCTGAATTTTACATATACTTGCCACATTCAGAGACACATGCTGTCTCTCTTCATTGCTATGCATCCACCCAAACACATACACATGAGATTGTTTCCCCTTGAGCATTAATATTCTTATAAAATCTCCACAGTTGTAGTCACAAATATGTCTTTTCCTCTTTTGCAAAGCATCCCTGAAGCAGAATGTGCAAGACTGATTTGCTCTGTATTGCTTAACACACATGCACACACATGCGCGCGCGAGCATGCTATTTGGATTTTGTCATCGCCTTCATTTATACAATTTTTTTTTAAACAAAACAATGGGGTATGAGTGTGATCAAAATACTGAAAAAGAAAGAAAAGAGTATGTTGTGAAATTATTGATGTTGTGGCAGTGAAATTCAGAATCTGAGTTTTATCTCTTTGTTATTGCAGAAAACCTGATGAAACACAATCATTCTGATACCTAATGGCTTATGCAATACAATGATTCAATGAAAATAATCTCTCAGAATCAGTGGGGTGCTGATATGCTAAGTAAAAGGCCTCATTGGCTTTTAACACTAAATGTAGTCAGTCCTTCATTTACCCAAGCAGATTAATTTGTTTGTGAGTGTATGAGGTAATCTACAGCTGTAATTAACTTTTGGTTTTGGTTACCTTAGCTATGATTTTAGAACTGAGGGGTACGCTCTAGAGCAAGTTCAGCATAGCTAGGCTTTCTTTACATTGGCTGTAAAGGAAAGAAGAACATGGCAATCAGCTGTCTTTGTTCGCCCAGGCTTTATTCTGCTACCATGAAAGGAGGACATCTGATACAAGATTTGACTCTTATTCCACACAAAATAGACTGGGTAATTGCTAACTTATTAATCTCAGTGCATATGGTACACTCTTCTTATTAAGCCTGATTGTAATGTGAAGACAAACATAAACGCATTTAGAAATGTCCCAAAATATTTCCAAGGGATACTGTCTTCACTAGAAAAACTGCTGATAATTTCCAAGACCTTTAAACATTCTATTTGTATGTTTTTCTGTGTTATGTTGATATGCATCTCTTGTGGTTCTGCAAAATCACATTTGTCAGGAACAAAGATGAAAGCGGTGTGGCACCGCTGTAGTGTTGCAAAAAATAATTTAGCACTTGCAAGGAGAAGTGCTTTAAACCTCTCGAAACCAGGTTTTTAATCTGAAGAGTTTCTCTAAAATATTTAATACTGGAGAATAAATAAGAAACTATTATACGGCTGTATACACAGAAATTTTACATCATTCAACATCTTAATTTTATTTAACTGTTGTTAAAAGTTAATTGTTAATTACCTGGCTCTCACAGGGGTAAGCCATCTGAATTAATTTTCATTTGATTTTTGTTTTTCCAAAATTAGGCAACTGAGCCTAATTTTCATGCAATCTCAATACTATGACTGAGCTAAGGTAGAGGGGTGTTGAGAAGAACTTGTCAGATCTGAAAAATAGAAGGTTTTTCTCTCTTTCGATTGCTCCCTGAGCAGGTAAGCCTTGGTGTGATCTTTTCAGTCCCCAGTTCTGAAAATCTGAGATTGATGCCAAGGATTCATACTGCTCCTCCATAATGTTCAGCAGCCTGTCCTCTGCTGTGGCGGTGGCTTCAGCACTGAGCACATGGCCCACTGTTTTCATGCCAGATGCAACAGTGCAACTCCTGTTATACATTTGGAGCAGCTTGTGAGGGCGTTTGTAGGGTTCCAAAAGGAAATTATCTTCCAGCAGGTAAAGAGACAATTATTATTGCCACACAGTCACTTTCATCATAAAGCACTTATGAAAATCTTGCTATAAGTGCTCATTCTTTTTGCATCTATTATTTAGTTTTAGAATGATCCGCAGGCTTGAAATGAATTTATCACAGCTCCTCTTAAGTGCCATGTACAATGACAAAAATATTTCAAGGAGAAAATGCCAAGGCTCACAACCAATCAAAAGCAGGATGTAAAACATGTACAGTAAATGCACTGAGAAACTACCACCAATAACAGCCAAGCAGGTATTGCATCTAATGAGCATTCTTCTTCATTTTTTCAAATTTCAAAGAGAGGTAGTGAGGGTGTAATGCAGAAGCATTTTCAGCAATGGTACCTGGGTTTCATCTTTCATGCATGAAGCCAGAACATACACCTCTGGATGATGAAGACTGGTTCTGTAGTGAGCAGGATGGATATTATAAATCATCTGCTACTGCCACTAAAGCCAAGGGGGTGGGGAACTGGTCCAGTGCGCACTGGCAGACAGCAGCAGATGATTTGAAGGGTTACCATGTTTAATTTCTAAGGCAGCAGATAAGGTCAGGATAGTGTGCTGTAAGTCTCTTTATTGCTATTAAATACTAACTTAACATATAGTAGTATGTATAGGTAAGAAATTTGCAAGTGCATTTGCAGATATATGCATCATCTAACAATGAAAATAAGCAAAAGTGATCTGTGTACCACAGTACTATGCTGCCGCTCAAGACATTTCCAACTGATGCACTAGATTAGACTAGTTCGTATTCGGATCTTGTGCAAGCGTGAGTCATTTGTCTCATACTTGCACCTTTGTTACCTGTGGTGCAGGTAACAAAAGTACAATGGTAAGAGATTGTCACCTGACCAGGCATGATGCTGTGTGAAAGAATATGTATTTGGGGAAAAAACCCCAAACCAAGACAAAAAAAACCCCCTCACTCCTTTACCATCATATTTTGAGTTAGAGAAAGTCTGTAAGAAGGATTTGAAGCTCCTGGCCTGCTCATTTCTGCATCCTCCCATAGTCCCACATGCTAGGTTAATTGGTGTTGATGCAAGGTAGATAATGTTCGTAAGTGCTACATGTGGGTGAAAGGGTACACGTGACCTGTAGTGCAGAGCACTCTAAATGCTCAGGAAGACTTGAAAAAGGCTTTTTCAAATTGTCAATCTATTTAAGTTATTAAATGCACACTTACAAAACAAACAAACAAACATTAAAAATGCAATAATGAAAGTACTGTGAAAACTGCTATTTTCTCCTTTTTTATTCAGGGAAAACTGAACTATTGTGTGGATTAAGTACACTCTAACATGTTTCATTTCATTGTACTTATTCTTTCATTGTGGGTTTGCTAAAGTCAGGGTGAAGCCACAGAGTCAGGCAGGTCCTGTGTGTTTGCCAAAAAAATATATCAAAAAACCTTGGATTTTGCCATGTTTGTTTGGTCTCTTCTTGTCTTTCTACCTCCTCTTGAGCTTAATGTATCCACGGAAAATGGTTAATTTAACTCTCCACCCAGCCAAGAGGAGCCAACATCTTTTGTATTCAAGAATCCTGGATTGTGGACATGCTAGGCCGCCCCCAGGTAAACGTGTTAAAACGGTCTCTAGATCATTCCTGGGGGTTGTGAATCTCTTGATGATAATACTTCTGGCTGGCGATGTTGAGGGTAACCCCGGACCTGTTTCAAGTCCTGTGCTACAGTTGCAGCAGCTCCCTGGGCTAACACCATCACTGCTACCTGGGCTACAGCAGCTCCCAGAGCTAACACCATCACTGCTACCTTGGCTACATCAGCTCCCTGGGCTAACACCTTCACTGCTACCTCGGTTACAGCAGCTCCCTGGTCTAACACCATCACTGGTACCTGGGCTTAGTGATGCGCGAATCATGAACGAATCGTTCAATACTCGAGAATCACTTTACTGACTCGTGAATCATGATTCACAAGCGCAACTGACTCACTGACTCATCCCTGTTGCTGTTAGCAAACTAATTTCATTAGTAGAAATATATCTAGCTTATAATTCAAATTGTGAAGAAAAACACAACATCCAGTATCTTAACAAAAACATTTCTGCTCTGAACTGGAAGAAAAAACCCTGAGTAGAAGCTCACATCAAGACAATAGCTCCTCGGTTCACAGTAGCATCGCTCTGCTAACATGCTAACAGCACATTTGAGCTACTCACCCCCTCCCTTCCTGCGCTGAATCGTAGGGGAAGCAAATCACTCAGGACTCACTAACCCTCTCCCTCCTGTGCTGAATCGTAGCGTAAGCAAATCACTCAGGACTCACTAACCCCCTCCCTCCTGTGCTGAATCGTAGCGTAAGCAAATCACTCAGGACTCACTAACCCCCTCCCTCCTGTGCTGAATCATAAAGCGCGCGAATCACTCATGACTCACTCACCCCCTCCCTTCCTGCGCTGAATCGTAGGGGAAGCAAATCACTCATGACTCGCTAACCCCCTCCCTCCTGTGCTGAATCATAGAGCGAACGAATCACTCACTCACTCACTCACCCCCCTCCCTCCTGGCTCGCAGCTACTTCTTCTTCTTCTTGGTTGGCAACCAATGTTAAGGCACACCGCCCCCCTGGCTCACAGCTCAGTGGACATTTAGATGAGAAAATATATATTTGACACATGTAAGGACAATACTAATAAAATAAAAATAAACAAAATAAATGTTCCCTTTAGAAATTCTTTTGCTCTTTTTTGCTATATAAAATAGTTGTTTTCTTTAAGAATCACTCATCTTAGCAGTAGGATTTACATTAAAAGAGAAACAAATTAAGTTTGAGTGAAAATGTACATTTTTTGCACTCTCTGGTCAACTGACTCAGTGACTCAAATGACTCAAAAAACCCGATTCACTTTGGTGAGTGACTCATTAAAACTCGATTCAGTAAAAAGAATCAAATTTACCATCACTACCTGGGCTACAGAAGCTCCCTAGGCTACAGCAGCTTCCTAGGCTAACACCATCACTGCTACCTGGGCTACAGCAGCACTGTGGGCTAACACCGTCACTGCTACCAGGGCTACAGCAGCTTCCTGGGCTAACACCATCACTACTACCAGGGCTACAACGGCATCCTGGTCTTACACCATCACTGCCACCTGGGCTACAGCAGCGTCCTGGACTAACACCATCACTGCTACTAGGGTTACAGCAGCCTCCTGGACTAACACCATCACTACCAATAGGGCTACAGCAGCTTCCTGGGCTACCATCACTGCTACCGGGGCTACAGCAGCCTCCTGGACCAACACCATCACTGCTACCGGGGCTACAGCAGCCTCCTGGACCAACACCATCACTGCTACCTGGGCTACAGCAGCCTCCTGGACTAACACCATCACTGCCACCTGGGCTACAGCAGCCTTCTGGACTAACACCATCACTGCTACCTGGGCTACAGCAGCTTCCTGGGCTAACACCATCATTGCAGGTCCTGATTACAACTAAACCTAGTAAGTCAACAAAACCTATCATACCCATGGGTATACAGAGGAACCCTGTGTTTAAAAAGCATCGATCGTTTAAGTTATTTTGGACTCTTAATCAAGCTAGGACTATATGGGATCCACAGTGTAAAGACAAAGGGCTCCTAGGTGGCCATCTGAACATACGCAGCATGGCCCCTAAGAGGGAACAACTGGAACATCTTCTCATTAATTCAAATGTTGATTTCATGGGACTTTTGGAGACTTGGCTCAAACCCTCTTCTCCACAAGCACTGGTAACTCTACAAGGCTACCATGTCTTCAGAAAAGATAGGCATCAAGGAAAGGGGGGAGGAGTGTTATTGTATATGAAGGACTCTCTAAAATGTACACAAATAATCTGGCCCAATGAAATCTCTGTTGAATGTGTTGGAGTTAAAGTGTCACTCTCAGCAGAAATGTCATTTACTGTTTTATGTCTTTATCGCCCACCTTTAGCAAAAGTAGATTTTTATGACCAATTCAAGGCACTTCTGAATTCTTGCGACTTCAACAATGAACTTATCCTAATGGGAGACTTAAATGTAAATTGGGATATCAAAAGCGACAGAAAGAAACTAAAAGAAATCACAGATAATTTTGGTTTAAAACAAATGATCAATGATCCCACTAGAATAACAAATCGCTCTAGAACTCTAATAGACCTGGTGTTTTCTAACAAACCGGATAGAATGATAAAAACATATAACTTTTTGACTGGCTTGTCTGACCACAATGCAATATTCTTCTCTAGAAAGCTGACTAAAAAGTGACTGAGATGTGTCAGTAAAAGCATGAATATAAAAAAAACATTTATTCCAAATAGTCAAGAGCAACATTTAATGGCAGCTCTAAATAATTTTGATTGGACTAGCATACTATCCTATGATGACACTAATAAATGTTGTGATCTATTATACTCTGCTATTAAAGGGGTCTTGTCACAGTTTCAGAAAGAGAGCCATTTAAAGAAACGAGTTTATTCCTTGCCTTGGATTAATACTGAGTGTAAACAGCTTATGAGACTCAGAGACCAGTTACTTAAAAAATCGTCACAATCTGGATTAAATACTGATCGATTACATTTTATATCTGCAAGGAATAAAGTCACACAAACTTTGAGAATGGCAAAAGCAAATTTTTTCATGACTGTAATTAATAGTGCCAAAGGAAACTGTAAGCTAATTTGGGAAAATATTAACAAACTCCTTGGTAACAGTAAACATAATGCTGATACAGACCTTGAACTTAAATTTGCCAATGAACTGGTATCAGAGCCTCTTAGCCTAGCTACTAAATTAAATGATTTTTTCCAAAGTACCATTAATGAAATTGCACAATTGTTTTCTAATTCTTGTGACCCTCAACAAAATATTGGGAATACCGACACCAAAGAGGATGTTTCTTCTCCAGATTCAAAGTTCAATATTCAGAAAATTACAGAAAATGAAGTAGAAAATATAATCTCTAAATTAAGAAGCTCTACAGCAAGGGATGAGTTTGGATTTGATACCAATTTCTTGAAGCATTATAAATCTTGTCTTTTGGAGCCTGTGACCCATCTTATTAATTTGTCAATCACACAGGCAGTCGTTCCTCTGAGTTGGAAGGTTGCAAAAGTTACACCAATTTATAAATCGGGTGATAAAACAGACCCTGCTAATTATCGACCTACAGGGAGTGCAGAATTATTAGGCAAGTTGTATTTTTGAGGAATAATTTTATTATTGAACAACAACCATGTTCTCAATGAACCCAAAAAACTCATTAATATCAAAGCTGAATGTTTTTGGAAGTAGTTTTAGTTTGTTTTAGTTTTAGCTATTTTAGGGGATATCTGTGTGTGCAGGTGACTATTACTGTGCATAATTATTAGGCAACTTAACAAAAACAAATATATACCCATTTCAATTATTTATTTTACCAGTGAAACCAATATAACATCTCCAGATTCACAAATGTACATTTCTGACATTCAAAAACAAAACAAAAACAAATCAGCGACCAATATAGCCACCTTTCTTTGCAAGGACACTCAAAAGCCTGCCATCCATGGATTCTGTCAGTGTTTTGATCTGTTCACCATCAACATTGCGTGCAGCAGCAACAACAGCCTCCCAGACACTGTTCAGAGAGGTGTACTGTTTTCCCTCCTTGTAAATCTCACATTTGATGATGGACCACAGGTTTTCAATGGGGTTCAGATCAGGTGAACAAGGAGGCCATGTCATTAGTTTTTCTTCTTTTATACCCTTTCTTGCCAGCCACGCTGTGGAGTACTTGGACGCGCGTGTGATGGAGCATTGTCCTGCATGAAAATCATGTTTTTCTTGAAGGATGCAGACTTCTTCCTGTACCACTGCTTGAAGAAGGTGTCTTCCAGAAACTGGCAGTAGGACTGGGAGTTGAGCTTGACTCCATCCTCAACCCGAAAAGGCCCCACAAGCTCATCTTTGATGATACCAGCCCAAACCAGTACTCCACCTCCACCTTGCTGGCGTCTGAGTCGGACTGGAGCTCTCTGCCCTTTACCAATCCAGCCACGGGCCCATCCATCTGGCCCATCAAGACTCACTCTCATTTCATCAGTCCATAAAACCTTAGAAAAATCAGTCTTGAGATATTTCTTGGCCCAGTCTTGGCGTTTCAGCTTGTGTGTCTTGTTCAGTGGTGGTCGTCTTTCAGCCTTTCTTACCTTGGCCATGTCTCTGAGTATTGCACACCTTGTGCTTTTGGGCACTCCAGTGATGTTGCAGCTCTGAAATATGGCCAAACTGGTGGCAAGTGGCATCTTGGCAGCTGCACGCTTGACTTTTCTCAGTTCATGGGCAGTTATTTTGCGCCTTGGTTTTCCACACGCTTCTTGCGACCTTGTTGACTATTTTGAATGAAACGCTTGATTGTTCGATGATCACGCTTCAGAAGCTTTGCAATTTTAAGACTGCTGCATCCCTCTGCAAGATATCTCACTATTTTTGACTTTTCTGAGCCTGTCAAGTCCTTCTTTTGACCCATTTTGCCAAAGGAAAGGAAGTTGCCTAATAATTATGCACACCTGATATAGGGTGTTGATGTCATTAGACCACACCCCTTCTCATTACAGAGATGCACATCACCTAATATGCTTAATTGGTAGTAGGCTTTCGAGCCTATACAGCTTGGAGTAAGACAACATGCATGAAGAGGATGATGTGGACAAAATACTCATTTGCCTAATAATTCTGCATTCCCTGTATTAGCATACTCCCTATCTTTTCAAAGATAGCAGAAAAGTGGGTTGCTAATTCTATCATCAAACATCTTAATGACTCCAATCCGGGTTTGCACCCTATGCAATTCGGATTTCGCACTCTTCATTCAACTGAAACGGCTGTCTGTGTTTTTGTTGAAAGAGTGAAATCTTAGTTAGACAAGAGCAGTTATGTTGCGGCTGTTTTTCTTGATTTCAAGCGTGCGTTTGACACTGTGAATCATCTTAAGCTCTTGTCTAGACTGTCGACATTTAACTTTAGTAATCACACTGTTAAATGGATAGTCTTATCTATCAGATAGAAAACAATGCGTGCAAATAAAGAATAGTAAGTCACCCTATCTTTACTGTACGCAAGGTGTCACCCAGGGTTCAATTCTAGGTCCCCTGTTATTTTCACTTTATGTAAATGACTTGCCTAATGTGTGCAAAAATGTGGACACGATTATGTATGCTGATGATACAGTAATTTTTACACAAGCCAAAACTGCTGATGATGCAGCCCATCATCTTTCACTGGCATTACATGATTTACAAAAATGGCTGAATGACTCATGCCTGTGCCTTAATTTTAAAAAGACCGTATCAATGTTTTTAGTAAACCTAAAACAACCGTAGCTGCAGTAAAAGTTTGCTTGGGTGCACAAGAATTAATTAATGTTGAGGAATTTAAGTATTTGGGAGTGCTACTAGACTCTAAATTATCCTTTAAAAAACACATTAAAAAAGTAGTGAAAACTGTAAATGTTAATATACAGAACTTTAGACATATCTGCACATCATTAACAGACACAGCAGCGATTACATTCCTGCATTCTATGATACTGGCTCATATTGAATATTGTATTACAAGTTGGTCCTATACGAGCTCTGCTGCTATTGGGCCAATCGAAGTATGCTACAAAAGAGCATTGAAAATATTCGATAAAAAACCTTTTTCATATCACCATTGTCAAATTTTAGATAAATACAAGTTTTTAAATTTTACTAATTTCAAATTATTTAAATCTGCCTGTCTAATATACAGAGTTATACATGGTCTGGCGCCTCCACCAATGAGTGATTTTATTCAACAAAAGTCTAGCAGTGTTGCCGGGTCTCGACTGACTCGAGCAACTGTTAGAGGTGATTGTGAACTGACATTCAGGCGGACCACCTTTTCACAGAATGCTCTGTCATATCAGGGAGTGGGCTTCTGGAATAGTCTTCCACTGTCAGTGAGGGAAAGTACAAGTCTACCCATCTTTAAGAGTCACTTAAAAGGGCGGCTGAGGGACACACAAACATGTGATCATGTTTAATAATCATGCTTTATATTGAACGGGAAAAAGAGTTAGTGTATTACAAAAAGGGAAACAACTGTTAGTGCAATGGGTGAACGCAATATCACGACAGTCAGGGCATGTGCAATACTGGGGTTTGTGCAATATAATCGATGTGTTTCCGTTATTGTTATCTATACTGTCCTCTGTGTCCACTCTTCTTGTCATTGTTTGTTCTAGTATAATGTGATGACTGTTTTTGTCCTTGTCACATGACCTGTAAACAGTGTCTTTGTATGTTTTTACTAACTTGTGTTTAACACCAACCTGCCAGAGGGTCTGCAGATGGAAATTAGCCCAAGGCTATAATCTGGCATATTTACATTTGTTAAAATGTTCATTAATATGTATTGCCCCTCTTTCTAAAAATAAATTTGAAAGAAAAAAAAAGACTATGAAAACTAGGCAGGCTAAGATAAAATTTGAGTTAATAAACAATAATCAAATAAAAACGGTATGTAATTAAACACCTTTAACATCAAAAAGACTGAACATTTAGGTTCATTAGCATTAAATAATCATTTTAAGCATTTTCCAGGTCTGGACTTTTTGTTACTTTACGTTTCACATAATTTGAAAAAGCATCGAACTGATTGGGTATTTGGCTTTCTAGTCTACTACACTTCCTATTACAATTAAGCAGATGAGTGATAAACTTCAGTCACTCTTGACTGGACATAAGCTGAATAGAAGTGATGCCATCATCAAAAATAGAATTTTCACTTGTAAAAAAACTTTAGGAGTGATATATTCTTAAAAAGAAAGAATGCACTGCACCAGCTCAGCAACACTGAAAGGGCTTTAGACCACAAGAAGACAAAGTAGATGATTACAGACTTATTTCAGCGGTTAAGAAAAACAACTCCTCAACATCTAACCAATTTCAGAACAGTCTCAAGGTGGTAAGTGTATCATTATCACAGTCTGCAACCAAGAAACACCATCACTGATGTAAATACAGTTATTTGGTTGTTCTTGAGTTTACAACAAGATGGAAACCACTGGTTACACTCAAGAACATGTAGACCAAATTAGACTTTGCCAGAAAAACTCTAAATGATGTTACTCAGTTCTGGAAAAACATCTTTGAACAGATGAGACCGAGAATCTATATTTGAGGTTGTAGAACTTGTACCAGAGTAATGGAAATAGAAAAGCATTGAGAAGGAGAAAAATAGCTCACAATCCAAATTATATCCCATCATCTGTCAAGTCTAGGGAAGGCAATGTTATAGCATGTCTCGCTGCCAGTAGAAGCAGACCACTAGTATTTATTGATGATGTGACTTCTAATAGAAGTAGCAAGATTAAAACAGAAAAACCCCCAGAAAATCTGCACTTCAATCACAGCTTGATTCTTTGATATAAAATAATTTAGTGGTGTACCTACAATATAACATGGGGAAGATGAAGAATAACGATGAAATATCAATCTATGCATTAGATTGAAGAGGAATGACATGTAAATTAAAAGCTCAAGCCAGAAACTCTATTCAATTCAACGGTTTCTTCCTTTCTTGAAGTGATAAAATGTATTATATGTAAATTCATATCACGCAAGTCTTAAGAAGACAGAATTATCCATTACTCTTGTTGCACCCAATATTTGTGGAGAAGTTAAAATATGCGTCAGGGTCAATGCAACAGACTCAATGACAGGACTCTCTGGAAAAAGTTTAAAGACTTTGTTTACCTCTTTAAATGCAAAATCGTAAAAATGCTGAATGTTACTGAAGTTGAGAAGTGGGGTTTTCAAGGCTCTCTCTCTTTTTGCAGGTTCAAGTCCAGTTACCACAAGGTGACATGGCAGGTAAGTGTTCACTATCCTCACAGTTTGGGGGTTTAGTTAGTTCGTTATTACTTTCGCAGACAGAATTGCAGGTGAGACTTCTTCGTCTTCCACAGGTAAAGTGCTATGAAAAAGTGTTTACTGCTTTAGGATTTCTTATTTCTCAGTTGTTGTTTTTCATTATTCATGCTTAAATGTTTCAAATCAACAAAATAAATAAATAAATATCCGACAAAGATGACCTGAATAAATGCTAAATATATTTTTAAAATAACAATTTCACTTATCAAGGGCTATCCAAACCTACCTGAACCCGTGTGTAAAAGTAATTGTCTCCTTAAACCTGATAGCTGGTTGTTGTGTACCCTTGGCAGCAGAAACCTCAGTCAAGCATTTCCAATAACTGGCAATGAGTCTTTCACATCGCTGGGGAGGAATTTTGGCCCACTCTTCTTTGCAGAATTGTTTGAATCCAGCCACATTGGAGAGTTGTCAAGCATGCCAAGGTCTGTTTAAAGGTCATAACAAAACATCTCAATCAGATTTAAGTCTGGACTTTGACTAGGCCATTTTATTTCATTTTTTCCATTCAGAGGTGTACTTCCCGGTGTGTCGGATCATTATCCTGCTGCATAAAGCAAGTGCACTTGAGCTTCAGGGTCTGAACTGATGGCCAGACATTCTCCTTCTGGATCCTTCATGGTTCCATCAGTTACAGCAAATTGTCCAGGTCCTGAAGGAACAAAGAAGCCCTAGGCCATCACACAACCATGTCCGACTGTTGGTTTGTTGCTTTTTTTTTAAATCAAATGTTGTGCTAGTTTCATGCTAGATGTAATGGGGAGTTAAGCCTTCCAAAAATGTAAACTTTTGTCTCATCCACAGAATATTTTATTGTCATGATGTTGTTGAGCAAGCGTTTGTGTTCTTTTTGGTCAGCAGCAGTTTTCCCCTTCAAACTCTCCCATTGACGTATTTTTTTGTGTTTTTATCTCTTTCTTCTGATCTTAACTGTAATTTAAGTGAGACTTGCAGTACTGTGGATGTTTTTCTTGGTTCTTCTGTGACCTCCTGGATGAATTGTTAAAGCGCTCATGGAGTAACTTTTCAAAAACCAGCAATTCCTAGGAAAGTTCTTTATTGTTCCAAGTTTTCTCCATTTGTGAATGCTGACTCTCATCGTGGTCTGTTGGAGTCCCAAAGGAAAAAAAATTAATAAATCAGAAAGGGGGAAATACTTTGTTTAACAGCACTGTGTACTTGCAGGGACTCTCTTTTTCTCCACAGGCTCACACACAGGTAAGGTCTCTCCAAATCCACAGGTTTGAACTTGGGTGAGTATTTCTTTGTGAGCAGGAATGGGTCAGGCTGTTTTCTCCAGAAACAGGGCAGACAGGCACACCAGGACAGAAGCTGCAACAATGTAGGACAGATCAGGTAAGCACAGAGCACGAGTTAACAGGTTAGCAGGCAAGGGCTCAAACTAAGAGGCTTGAATTAGACTGCCACACTGAATAGCTTAATAATCTGAGAATCAGGGTTATATAGTGCTGGTGATAGTTGATGAAGATCATCATGGGGCAGCCACGTGTATTCCTGGGAGGAGGTAATCCGAGTAAACCACTCGCGAGGGTAGAGGAGAGAAAGGAAGATAGTGGATCTGAACCTTAGAGGGGGTCTCTGATAAGATGAGGGTCTTTCAGCAATTCGATTCTCATCTTTTTAATAGTTATTTGGTCGGTAATCTTGAATATCACCTTTGGTAATGCTGAAGGATTTTTGAAAACATGTCTTGCAATTCTGTCTTTTCAAAAATGCAAAAAGAAAATAATATGGGGAAGACTAAACAGTTTCTAGTCCCTGCAGTAATTCACTTGTTATGGATATAAACTGTGTGCAATGCCCCGAGGAATGTCACAGAAAAAAAGGTATTTTCTTCAAGTAAGCATACTAGTAGGAAATAAACACACAAACATTTAAAACTAAAGAGTGATAAATTTTGATTTCACTGCTGCATATTTTTAATGCAAGTTCCAATATTTTACCAGACTTGGTAGCTTTATTACAGCTGTGCCCACATATCTTAGATTATAGACACTCAAACACAGCTAACACTTTAGCTTCTTTAAAGTGAAGGTGAAGAGCCTACCAACAACAATCATAAAGTTTGGATAAAATTTGGGAAAAAATGTGGAAATTTGTTTATTTTTCTTTATATGGTTGTTTGAATCTAATTGCATTGTTTCACAAGTCTTGCTAGTGGTATTGGGAATAATAATTTTACTGCATGTTCCCTGTATTTTGCCAGTCCCAGTAGGAACACAGCTAAATGAACACATTAAATATTTATAACATATGTGAAATGAAAATAAAATAAATGGTATTAATACAGAGATAACATAGATGCTAATTGTGTGGTGCTGCTTGCATTAGTCTAAAGGATAAAACTTTTTATTAGCTTAATCCTGCATAGCGTTATTTCCGATTGGATATTAATTTACTATCTACCGTTGGGATCATTTTAAGTTCATCCCTCACACACTGTTTACCCTCCAACTTCACTGCTGGCTATCTATGTAACTGCACAGTCAGGTTTATCCACCCAGTCAAATTAATCCTCAGGAACAGCTTTGAATGTACTATATCGCTGCTGGATTTGGCACATGCACATAATAACAGTGTCATTCAGGGGGGACTAACACACTTTTTTTTGGCAGAAGCTTAAAGTCAAAATATATATTACCTACCCTCGTGGTTTTCCATTCATTTTCCCAAAGTGCATGTTTCCTTGAAAATAAAGGCAAAGAAAGTGTGGTTACTGGGGAGGTCTATATTTCTCTAGAATTAGAGGCTGTCCTCAACCATCCCCGAATCACAACTTTGAAGGCCCTTAAAGAAGCCGAAACGTAAAAAGCTTGCAAGGTCTACCAAAAACATTTACAAAAACTTTGGTGTTCATCAATCCACAGTAAGGTATTATTTACAAATGGAGGAAATTCGGGACTGTTGATCCTGCAAGATCACACAAAAAGCTCAACATGAAATCCTGAACAAAATAAAGTGAAACAGCAAGAGATGCCTACAATTTGCTTGAGTCTTTTTTATTCGTCCATTAAGAGAAAAACAAAGACTTACAAATAATGGAAATAGACACGCACAAAAAGAAAAAAACAATAAAACAACTGCCTGTTAAAAATTAAAGAAACAAAAACCCCCGATTTTTCACAACACTTCTCAATATTCTTCACAGTCCTCTGGCATGTACTAAACTGCTTTTGAAGAAAAAAAAAAGCCTCTGCAGACCAACAGCAAAACCTCGTCCAAATTGAGCCATGACCATGGTGGAGAGAGTGTTATTGTTGGCGGTGCTTTGCTATCTCAGGGCCTGGGTGTCTTGTTATGACTGACCAAACAATGAATAAAAAAACAACAAAACAAACTGCATTATGAGACTTAAAGAAGAATTTCAGTTCAACAGTCCCTGAGCTAGAGCTTAGGAGAGGACGTCTGATGCAACAAGAAAATGGCCCAAACATTGAGTAAATGAACAAAAGAATAGTTGTGAAAGGAGAAACCATTTATGTTTTGGAATGGTCAAGTCAAAGCCCTGACCTTAATCTGATTTAGAAGCTGTGGTCTGAGTAGAGGAAAGCTGTTTAAAAAAACTCTCTCAGACATATTGATGAACTAAAATATCTGTTTGTTTCTCTACAGAGGAACGTTCCAAAGATCCTCATCATTGTGCAAGTCTCATGAGAAGGTCTACTCATTACATGAAGTACAACTATCTCTGTGTTATTTAGGTTAGTCAGATTGTGTTTTTCTACACTGCTGTGCAAATGTTTTGAGCGACCTAGTATTAGGAAAATGGGAAATAGGTGCAGTATGCTATTAAAACACTATTTCTTTGTGTGTTTTTCTCTCCAGATATGCTTTTACTGCATTGGCAGGGTGTTTAGGATCATGGTCATGCTGTCAAATGAAGCTGTTGTCAATCCATGCTTGTTATTGCATGGTGAGTACTTTTCTGTGTTCGGAATTCCATCAATTTTGACAAGATCCCCAGCACCACTGGCTGAAATGCAGCCCCATCTGTGTTTTACAGCTGTCTGTAGACACTTACTATTAAATCTCTCTTCTAATCGGCTCCATACATACCATTTCAAATACAAACTTTGCATTTGGATTCATCGTTCAATATCCTGAAATGAAATCCCAAATCATTACCGAGCCTCAGACGATTTGAACCAAAAATGTCAAATTTGGATTTATCACTCCATAAGACCTGTAGCCACAGGTAATTTGGCATTTTTCAGCCATTTCTCTCCCTTGCTTAAGAATGGCTTTTTGACAGCCACCCTTCCACTGAGACCATTTTTGATGAGGCTTTGGCAAACAGTAGATGGATCAAGTGAACGGCCAGATGCTTCCCTCAGGTCCTGTGGAACACCTGACACATGAGAACATGACTTTCAGACACTGTTGATCTACTGAAAACAGTTTTTTTTTTTTTGTCCTCCACCTTTTTTAAGGATACTCTGCACAACATAATAAGATATCCCAGGTTTTTAGGAATCACCTTGTTGGTGCAAAATACTATTTAATGCCTGTCAGACTTTATCTATGTTATCTTTGCCTTTTTTCATAGACTCAACAAAAGAAATCTGAACAAATGATGTGTTTTTGAAACATGCTGCGAGTAAGAAAGTGCCTAAAAATACAATTTAAAATATTTTTTTTGCACAAAAGAAAATTATTGAAAAACCTTCAGAGAGCCTGGAGAATTATTGCTCATCACTTGAAGAACAACATCTTCCTGGAAGCAAAACATGGGGAAATTAAAGGTGGTTCAAGACTTTTGCACAGCCCTAATTATTGTGACTCTGATGATGATAACACATTTTTTAAGAAAAATCAAAGTAAACAAAGTACTTTAAATGTAATGTACATAAAAGGGAATATGGAATTACATTTTTTTTTGTCAAACTTTGGAAAATTTGCATGCACATGCAGCTCTAACCTTACTTCAAAGAGAACTGTTTTGAACCACTTTGTTAATGACAATGACTTTCGTGCCACATTTTTCAGACTACTGGGGTCTTAGCTTACTCGTGCTCATTTTATCTAATTACATTTATCAAACAACAAAGGCCAGAGAAGGCAGAGGAGATGCACACTAATTACATTAGAGCTGGAGGAAGACTGGCACATGGGATGAAGTGATTTGGCAACTCTCAGCCTTACTGACAGTGCTCAATAACTTCAAGCCCATCCCAGTTGTTTATGAGATTGCGCTTTCATCCAGACATCAGTCACATTTAAGATGTTGCCTTAGTCTTTATGCTACAGACCCTTACTAACACGAATAGTGAAATCATGAAGCAGCAGATGTTATTGAGTAAGTAAATCATATCAGACGAGGACTGGGTGAAAAATTGTCAAGTAACAAGAGCATTAACGTGTCCGTGAACAGAATCCGAATGTACTGTATTTAGGAATTTTCCCACAGCAAACACACATCGTAGAAAAGTCTTTTTTTTTGTCACTACAGACTTTGGAGTTGACTTTTCTCCCATGCTATTTTAATATCGTCACAAGACTCTCATCATGATGCAAAACCCATTCTGTTTGTATTCTGCACTATTTTTTCTCCAGATGCTTGGCACAGTGAGCTCCAGGAACACCAGGCTGCTCAAACAGGTCCCGGAGAGCAAATCCGGCATCGCTTTGTGGCAGTATTTTCCCTAGAAGACAGAGTGTCGCTCTTACTACTGTACAAGCTTTTCAACACAACTCTGAATCTTCTGTTGACACAAAAGGGTGTTTGTGTGTCTGTGAGTGTGTATTTTTGTCTGCGTCTGTGTGTTTGTCAGTGTTTACTGAGGGGATACAGACAGGAACTTAGTAGTTTGCAGCTGTCACAGTGAGATGTCAATATTTATGACATGTTGTTTGCTATCTGGTGTGAACTTTTTCTCCTTCAGACGTCAGCTTCAGACACACTATTTGCACATTCGCACAGCATTATTAAGCATCATGAATATAAACCACAAAGCCAGGACAATTAAATTAAATGCAGAGCAATGCTTCATTTTTCAGGAGGACCCTTTTCACACATAGTTGCGCTGCACATCACAGAGATGGGAGCTCTAAGCTGCCTCGTAGAACACCCAAGTCTGTTTGCCACTGGAGCAAGGAGAATAAGGCAGAAAAAAAGCACTGATTATTTTTCTTTTCTGCCCAAATATATTTTTGTGACTTGTCTGGGAATCAGACTGGCAACCTTATCGTTGCAATCCGCTCTTGGTGGAAGTATGAGGCAAAACCATAAAGGTCTACATGATGACTTAGAAGTAAAATAAATAAATAAATGCAAAAACGAGAACAAAACAAAACAAAGTGCCAAAAGGTTTCATTTGTCTTTCATGGAAACGCCATGCAAATTTGTCTATTTATTAAATTGGGAAATCTAATCAATCTGGCACTGAACCAACTACACCTGCATGTGGGCATTTTTTTTGTCGCTCTTCTTTCAGGCATAATGGAACTGACAGCCATTTGACCCAGAATGAAGGCAATGCTTCAGTCAAATGGAAGGAGTTCTGACACCTTCCCCAATCCCTTTAGGCCTGGCTCTGTGCATGCTTCAGCCACTATTTTTCTTTCTTTTTAGCAGCACACAACTTTGAGCAAGCAGTCTCGCTGACCTTCTATAACTCTTTTATCCGAGATCCACAAATTCAATCTTCCACAATATATGTTTTTTTCCCCTCCTGTTTCATTTACTCTCTCACATTCAGTAATGTACTGCAGTTCTCCTTCACTGTCCACATTTGTTCTCAAATTTTCATCTCGAACGCAGATCTCCTGATTGCTTCCATGCTGTGATTTGTAATGAGAAACAGGTGTGCATAGTGTTTTGTGAATCTGGGACTAAGCACAAGTACATAGATACAGGGATTTGTGTATGCAGTTTTTTTCTTAGTTGCACATTAATCAAAAATGTTCGAAACTTAAGGCCAAAGCTTCTGTGATGTGTTAAAGTCCACAAGGACCAGACATCTATAAGCATCCTTGTGCACTGGGTGATTAAAATATCATCACAGCTTAAATTAGCACTTCATTAGTAACACTGGTAATTTCACAATGGAACACTCTGCGAGAAAAATAAAACACTAGGCTTTAAAGAATAAGAAGACTAAAGAGCAATACGCTTCAAGAAGAGTTCAAATCTGAGGATGTTTTCACAGTGCTACGTTGAAAACATAAATGATGAACGAGTACACACGTAAAAAGGGCAGAGAAGCAAAATCCAATCTGAAAAAGGAAACAAAAGCCGCACACACACAGATACATATTGCAGATATAGAATTAGAGTGGGGGAAGAGAATGCTAAGGACAGTAAGAGTTGCTGTCAAGTGGAAAATGGAAAAGTGGGAGGCATGAGATTCCGTCACTGCTGGCTAGAATAACGCATATTTTGAGAAGAGAGAGCTTCAGACCAGTCCACAGCATGCTACTGAGCCCTTTAGACAGCCTCTGGTCACATCCTAATCACTGTTTAATTATTTAGAGTGAACAACTGCTCTCAAGGCAGCTTTGTTTTCTTTTCAATTGTAATTCTATTGCATATGTTTATTCTTCCTTTCTGTCTGGCGTGAGAAACAAACAAAGCCCAGTTTTTCTTTTTTCTTTTCTTTACTTTTTTTTTTAATTGCATGGTTTGCCAAGAGCAATAAGAGCAGAGAACTCCCTATAGTCAGCAATTTGAAGGAGTTGGATTTTTAAATTGGACTCCATTTGTACTGAAGTTTCCTAGTGATAAACTTTTTAGTGCCTGTTTTTATATATAAAACATCAAACATCCAGACATGTAAAACATTATTATCTGAAGATTACGGTCGTGTGAAAATTACATCTGAAATGCATTAAATTACATTTAAGACTATCTAGTGCTATTGCAGTGTTATAACAGTGTTAGATGTCTGCTGACAACTATTACTTCTATTCCTGCTCATCTTGATTAAAACGTTAACAAAATTTTTTACAGCAGTAATTTTCTATCATACAAAATTCATTTTATTTACATAATTCTTGCTGTTGCTGCACATCAGGGGAAATTCAGTGAATTCAAATGAACAATTTAGTGAACTTGTCTCATCCTACTAACCCCATAAAATTACTCCCTTTTGATCTTAATGCAATCTTCCGCATGCTAACCACTCTGCTGAGCTGGTAAAATGAATACCATTTTTACCCTTTTCCTTTGCTAATTAGTGACAGAAACCACATATCGTGGAAACTGACTGGAATTAGCGATGGCACGACCAAGCGATAACTTTAAGGTGACATGAAAACTGAGCAGCCATGTACTTTTTTTAACCGTTAAAATTCTGACAGACATTCAAAAATACATCTTCAAAGAAGCCCTTAAAATTTTCATTTAATTATCTGCAACACCCTAAGGTGGCGAGCACCCACACTGTGCTCAGTCCTTTGCTTTTGTGCCAGATGGGCAATTAGATGTATGGTAAGTGCATGCTGAGCAGCCACCCACATACAGGTTGCAACATTGCCACATGTGGTGAGCTAACCTGTAACAGCACTCATACTATATTTTACGCCTCATTCAAGGTCTTTGCAACTAAGTTAAAACTTTCTTCGAATTGTCACAGCAGGTTTTAAATAGATGTTACTTCGGATGAAAATATATCGTTCTTTGATTTGCAATTTAACATTAAACACTGCGTAGGAAAAAAAGCTTATTACAGTAGCTTTTAGTTCATACATCTTCTTTCCTGTGAAAGGTAATCAGTCTAGAAGCAAATTGTTTAAAGTTCTCCAGTGTCGAAGAGCCTTCTACACCACACTCACGCTCAACTGATGACTGTATCACCAATGTTGATTTGAAGCAATACACTGCCATTTAGAGTGAAGCTTAATGTCAATTAGTTTGGATCTCTGTGAAACATTTTTCTAACTGTATGGATCACAAGGACAAACTGAGATTGAAATGAAATACCACGCGTCTGTGTTAGTGATGCCTCATACCACAGAAGGATGTCTAACACTGAAGTGCCATCAGTTCCAAATCATGTTTGCATATAGCTATAAAGTACAACACAACACATATGTGTCCCTGCTGAATTTTCGTCTGTAACAGAATGTATTTAGCGTGGCATTTGCCAGGCTTTACATTTAAACACAAGACTTTAGTGTTACGTTAGCTCCTCTTTTTTCTTTCATTTTTATTGGCCATTAATAATGTCTTTATGTCCAGTTTGTACAATACAAAGCTGGGCTACAGCCTACTAAAGTCACCAATCTGTACTTATACTCCTTGGTATTTTCTTTCTTTTACAGTTACTAAATAAGTATTAACATAGTTATGTTTGGATGAATTTAAAGTGCTGTTCACTTAACAAACACGCATTCTTATACAGATTTTTACATCAGTTTTCATGTAAGTAAAAGTATTAAAAGTTGTTGCTATTGTGTGTGAATCCATCTGGCTGTCTTATTATCTAGAAAGCTTCACAAAAACCGAGTATGTTTTTCATTATAGTAGCAGTAAGGCTCGAATGGTGTCATCTTCATTCATCTGTGTTTCTCCAATTTGACCCCCCTTTTCTGGGCCCTGCGAGAAAAAAAAAACAGAAACTCATGACTGATGGACCTGCTGGCTATTTGGACATCTGTCTTCTCCTTCATAGCACTGGCAGGGAGAGGTCTGGGTACAGTGTGACAGGCTTCCGCAACAGCGTGTACTAACACCAGGGTAGAAACATTTCTGTGGCCTAAGCCATAGAGATCAGCCATTAGTAAGTTGTCAATCTAGCATGCAGTAATAGTCTTCTGGGCAGCTAGGAGGAAGATTCAACCCATGGCTTCCAACAAGGAGGTAGATGTGAAATCATTACAGTCCTGATAAATTTAGCACCTGTAAGGGTTTTGTGCCTGGGTTGCTGTTGAATATGGCCCAATTACTGTAGTTATGTGGCTAATGGAGTCAAATCTGCAAAGTATATTTTTAACTGACAGTGATATCCTTCACACCCATAATGCTGCATTGTACAAACTTTGGTAAACTTCGACAATGAGGAACTCATGCTGACAAATAATTGAATCCTGAGTAATGGTGCAAGGAAGCATGTTGCTTTTAAGGATATTATTAAGAGAGATTAAACGTGTATAGCCAAGAAAGTTTTTGCAAAGGAGTGATTCCAAATTAAATCCTATTTGGTTTTTTTATTCTAGACAGTAGTTTGTTTATTTGTTTTTTTGCAGTAGAATTAGTAGTTTAGGATGCAGGACACGTTGTGTAGAGATTGGAAGGTTGGTGGTGCGGCTCCTCCGGTGCGCATGTCTAGGTGTCTTTGGGCAAAATGGTGAACCCTATATTGCTTCTGATGCATCCACTGAAGCATTAGTGTGTGGCTGATAGACAGATGCAAAAAGCACTGTATTGTGGGAATGTGTCTTGTAGTTAAAAGTATTTAAAGTGTTTATTTAGACTGGAAAGGTGCTATAGAGGTACCAATCCATTTCCCAATTAATTAACATCAGGGCAGGACTGGTAATCTGGCATACCCGATACGCACTTTTGGGCTGATGGATTGACAGCGGATTGCCCAATCAAATCTCTTAATACGACCGGCCCCTACCCTACCTTCGCGCCTTGTAAAAAAGTTTAGTATGGAAGAATTGGTGAGAATCTGGAGCTGAAAAGCTGAGAGAAAACAATGAAAAGAAACTAAAAATAGATGCAGCAGAATGTGTCAAATTAACCAGCATGTTAGTTGTTGGGGCTGCTGCACCAGTAACACCAGCAACAACCAGTAACCAGGCCTCACAGTCAAGAGAGGCTTCTGCTGCTACCACCAGCTGTGGAGAAGGTGAAATTAACGTGGTAAGAAAATATCGAGGGAGATAATTAGGAAGGGAGAGATTCAAGGACTCAGGTAGAATGAATGGCTCCTTTGACCATGAGCCGCTGCTAATAGCCAAAGCGTAGCTTTTAATTGTCACATGCTGCAGTGCCACTAAGAATTGTGCCGACCTGATTAAAACCTGTTTCAATATCAATAATCAAACAGCCCAATCAAACAGGTGAACATTACACATTAATAGTATCATGTACAAGTGCTGATGATGTACTTCATCAATTTCAAAATGTTTGAGAGGTCATCAGGTTTTGTTGAATTGAGCACACTTGCCTTTTCTAAAGTATTATAATAACACTTAATCCTAATGATAACTGATAACATTATTATTACTTGTAAAAACGTGCCCTATGGGCATTTTCTGCCAGGACTATTGTGCTTGTTGGCTTCCCTCATGTATTAAAAGATCGATATCTATGTTAGTTTAACATGTTATTCTTTTTTATCTTCATTCTTACTGTATTTAGTCAATGACAAAAATAACTCTTCACAAACACCAAACAAAAGAATAATAAATAAGTATATGTCTCCTTATTTGCAAGCTAAATATTGGTTGTATAAGACAAAGTAATCAATTACAGGGACTATTAGCATCACTATTTGACTAACACTTATATTTAGAGATATGCATTAAAACACATTCCAGTTACCCCGAAGTGCCACTGGAGTCAAAATTTTTCTAGCAAAATGTATTTACAAACAGCAACAACACACAGGTTACATGCATGTAATTTCAGCGCCTACATGTGCTGTCACAGTTTATTTTGAGATCAGTTACTACACTTGATATACAGAAATTGAAAGGATTTGAATATCATAAACATAATTTCCAAAAGCTATATAGATGGTTATAATGCTGGTATTATAGGCAGTTTAAATGAGTAAGTTTCATCCAGACAGACTAACGTGCCTAGGAGGATTTAGGGAAGAGATATACATACGTTAAGATCATTATAGTAATATTTCTATAATTTTATGCAACTCTGCATGTACAATGTTCAGTACCGTAAAGAATTAGGAATACTGTGATCAGAAAATAATTAAAGAAGACTGAGGCACAGCAGGTTGTACTGCAGATGTGAAAGACTTTTTTTAAATGACATCTGAAGTACATCACAGTTCTGTCTGCAATGTAAATCTGTTAAACGATATTCTATTTCCATTATAACTGGATAGCTTATCAGGATTTATTTATACTTCAAGTGTTGCTGGAGATTCGACCTTTCCATTTGAAAAGCCACCTTTCAAAGAAATCTTCAGGAAGGTGCCTACAACTGTTGCATTCCCAATTGTTGCATTTCCAAGATCAGCTGTCTCCTGGGACTGAGACAATATCAGAAGTGTCTTACCTGGGATAAGAAAATTGTAGTTGTTGCTCTGTGATTCAAAGCCTGTTTCAGATGAAAGAAAACTTTGCATTTACTTTGGAAATCAAGCTTCTGCAGTCTGTACAGGCACTCAATGCAAGGTGTTTGAAGTCCAGCGTGAAGTTTTTGCAGTCTGCAAGGAATTGGAGTGCCAGCTCATCTGCTGAGGTTGGTGGTGGTCAGTCCACTGTGTTTTGTCAAATCCAAAGTCAATACAGTCGTCTACAAGAAGATTCAGAGCACTTTATGCTTCCATCTGCTGTAATGCTTTATGGAGATGCCAATTTCGTTTTCCAGCAGGACTTAGCACTTGCCCACAGTGCCAAAAGTACGACCAAATGGTTTGCTGACCACGTTATTGCTGTGCTTGACTGGCCAGCCAACTCATCTGATGTGAGCCTCAGAGAGTCTGTGGGGTATTCGCCAGGAAAAAGGTGAGAAAGACTTGACCCCAAATTCCAGACGAGCTGAAGTCCATTATCGAAGCAACCTGGGTCTCAGTAACACCTCTGTAGTGCCACAAGCTGATCATTTCCATGCCAGGCTGCACTGATGCAGTAATTTGCTGTAATGTAGCCCCGGCCAAGTAATGAGTGTATAAATAAACATCCTTCTCATGAGGTGGACATATCCCTATTATACATGATTTTGATTGCTCTTAGGAAATATTGTAATAGAGAAACAGTTTTTTTCTGAGTTTAATGAGGTAAAGTGAAATGAAAGTTTACCTTTTTTTAATTAACTCCAGAAAATAAATGTATTTTTTCCACATTATTCAAATTTTTTGAGATTTACTTGTATAATAAATGATAAATATATCAAATATATTAACAATATTATATATTTTTCCATTCTTTTGAAAACTATCTTTCTAATGTTGTGGAGAAAAATGGGAGAAGTGAAACCAATGAAGCCAATAGTTAGAAACGATAGAGGGGCTGTTTTTCTTCTAAAAACTAATTACTTAAACAAACTTTAAAGACATTGGCACAATCCCCATACCTAAATAATGAAACTTAAACGTGAGTCAAAGTCAAAGGTGTAATTACAACATCTTTTAAAGCCTGAAGTAAATTTTCTTTTTTTTCACCATTCTTTATTGAAGAATGTGTCAGTGATTCCATAACTTGCATAATTACAGACTGTTAAAGCAGACTGAGTTGAAGGAATTGAATGGTGAGTGATATCCTTTTATGAACTGCACTTGGCAATAACTTAAGTTTAGTTTCTGCCAACAATCTTATCAAAAAGCTTAACTGGGTAACTGCTCTTTCTCCAAAAACAAAACTGATCACAATACACCAAGAAAAGGGGACTTTTCTCTCTGAGTTTCCATGTTTTTGATTTTCTGTGACCCAATAATTATATTAGTATGTTGTGTTTTTCTTCAAAGTCTGATTATATTTATTCTTGTAGGATTTATATATTCTGAGAGCAAAAGGGCCTGGATTTATCGAATATGCTTAAATTGCATGTAATTTACTGAGAAAATCTGAAGTGAACAAATAAAATGAAACAAGAAAGCAGATGGAAAAATGCTGCACAGTCTAATTTTGTTTGGATTTCATATTAATTTGAGTCTTCAATCAAACTACTTTTGACATAAAGTCTGTTAAGAAGCATTTGGATTCCAAGATATTGTGTTACTGTGCTGGACACAATTTTCCTCTGACCACAGATTTCGAATAAAAGATTGATTTTCTTTCATTCAATTTGTCCCCCTTTCTTTACAGTAGGCCAACAGCTCTGCTAGCATTGACCCTATGGACATAGGGAAACTCAAGATATGCATCTATCCAACACTCTTGCCATGACCCAGTCACACAAACACTCTAGAGTAGTATATATTTCATCATAGGTAAACCCAAAGCAACAGTGGTACTTTTTTTTGTGTGGTATTCATGACCAGCATTCACAAAACAGCTTTTGTCTGCAGTATTTCTGCACCACTTGCAGCAACACATGGAATAACGTATACCTACAAATCCACATCAAGCACTTTGCTTGCTTTCTTGTGTTTGATGAAGCTTTGACAGCAATACAGTATGCAACTACACACTTTCAGAAAGTGCCACTGAAAATCAGGTGGCTTATGTATCCCAGACCGGCTGATATTTACTTTGCTGGAACGTAATCACTGACAAAAGGTGTGAGTTGTTCAGTTATTGTTTGATATTATGGTGTTACTCCACCACAGACAGCAGGAATCCAGATTTTCAAAACAAAATGAGAATAATTAAATGTAAGAGCCGTCTTGAACATGTCAGTAATTTCCCTCGGTGACAGTAAATCTTGGCAAGAAAGGGGGGGAAATTTCAAATTAAAAGCTATTACCAATTGAATCGTGAAATGTAACATCAATGATCCCTGGAGCATTTTATGACTGCAACTGCAAAAGAAACTTGTCACGTGTCACCACCACTTCCAGGCTAATGACTTTGTAATGGCACCATTTATCCATTTAGCCTCATTGAGTTCCACGCAATGTTGGACCTGCCAGGTTCTTTAGCCGATGGTGGATGCTTCAAGTACTTCACTGCAAGTGGACCATTGGAGAGCTAGTGAGTTGCAAAACTCTCTGTGACAGCAGTGGATATAGTGATGTCAAAATCAGTTCAAAAGTTATCCATTTGACATGCTTCAGCTTTGAGCTACGATAAAGACTGTGACCTTCCAAAATCCACCCCTCCCCCAAAAAAGAAAGATAACCAAAAACAAAAACAACATCTAATAACCTGTGGTCAGATATACTTTTAAAGTATCCGTTTTGGATTATTAAATAGAATATTAGCTCCCATGATACACTGTAGAATGCCAAGCAGTTAATGTCTACTATCCATTTCTTCTTTTGTTTGGGTGTGTGCGTGTGTTTGCTTGTGCTTTGCATTTCTGAAAACTATTACATTGGGAGAGGAAGAGTAAACTTAACTGATAAGTACACTTGTGGGTTCAACCGAATAAATCAGGCATAATCCATCCGTTGTTTTTTGGGTTATATCTATTCACACCTATATATATTTCCACTAAATCAGGATGATACTGCCAAACTAATGGAACCTTTAACATTCAAAAGAAAAAAAAATGCCCACAAGGTACCTTAAATATTAAGTAACCTTAGCTGACCTGACCAAAGATGGTTTGAGGCAAAATTTTAGCAGCTATCTTACCAGCTTAAATGCACAGTTCATGTTTATATTTATTGAATCTCAGCAGTAAAAATGTATGGGAAGGAGACAGAAAGACAGAGCAAGCTGTGCTAAGATGAATGCTGATGTTGAAGAATACATAATGACCTGAGGAGGATTTGTTGCATTTTTATGTTAAGAATTGTAGATGGCTTATAAAACCTCTCAAAAGTCTTTGTTTTGAAATTGGACTGCAGATTCTACCTATTACTCTGCACTACATTTTGCAGTGCTGGAGATATCCTCATGAAGTGAGGTACAAGCTGATATAATTTTGATGTAATGTCTAACACAGTGGAATAGAGCGCTTTTGGCTAAGCCTTTGGTCTAAGGAAATATGATCTTATGTCATGCGTATGCTGACCATATGCTGTCAGAATACACCACTCACCAGCACCATAGCAAGGATTTTAGAATGATCTCAGAGGTTCCCTAGTTTAACACCAACATGCCTATACAAATTTGATGTAGCCCCCACAGTGTTATTATAGAATATAAGCCCTAACTGTCTGTTAAAGCCACTACATTGAGCAGCCGTGACCTTATCAGTCATTAATGAAGTGAATTTATACGTTTAATACAGTGTTTGCATTAATGAATTCAGCAGCCATGACACCTGCCACTTTGGGTTAACATTGTTACCTGACACACATCACCACAGATCTACTGAGCAGGTTTCGCAGCTATGGACAGAACAACAGAATCTCCCCTGCTGCTTTTCAGAACCATGGACAGTAACCAGAACTTCACTTCAGTTGTGTTTCAGCACCTGGGACAGCAGAGCAAATTTGCTCCACAAAAATGTGTGTATTAATTGCCAAGGTTTCGCTTCCAATGCAACGTGAAACGGGGTCCACAGAGCTATGCTGAATTATTATGAAGATGAGTTTCTCAGCAAGTCATCACAAGTTCACATTAACACAGACATACAGTCACGTTGTTTTTTTATGTAAAGAACAGCCTACACGTGGTATTGTGTGACACCTTCTGCGCAACTCAACGCCTTCTCACTTTGTTGCGCTTTCAGTTGTTCTCAAAAAAACAAAACAAAAAAAACCCAACAAAAAACCTTGCATGCTTAATAAGCCTGTGTCCTTCTGAGCCCACACGGTACCCAAATGTTGACACCTTAATGAGCAATGACCAGGCTATTTATGGTGCTCATCCTGTAGCCTCGGTGTAAAGAATTAGCATACCTATCAGCTGAAAAAAGTCACGACGCGGCTTCTTATTCTCATCCACCCTCAGTTACCTCGCCTTCCGCCTCATACAGTCCAGACCCACCCCTCACTGCCTGCCATGACCGTCCTCTACAATACGAGACTGTATTCTTTGTACCTCCCCTTTCTCGCCCTCCGTCTGTGGATCCCAGCCTCCCTTCCTAGATATCCATCCACACCTCTCTACCCGCAAACGGCTCCTAGTGTGACAAAAAAAGAGAGCAGAACTGTTTCAAACACGTCGACATAAATCTCACTTCTACAGCTCCCTTTTCTCCTTTCCCTCCTGACGGACTTCATTACTTTATTCATCTGCGCGCCAATGCCCGAGACCACGCAGAAACGGAGGATTTTTTTCCCTTGAGCATGAAAAGGATTGCCAAATCATCCGCAATCCAACATCACCGACTGAGCCACCAGCATGAGCACTGGATACATATGCTCCAGCAGAAGTTGTTGGCGAGAGAACTAAGAAATCTTGGACCACAAATACAGCTAAGAGGGGAGAGTCAGTTTTAGGTAAGTACGGTATATGCTGGCTTAGACCTCTAACAGAATGTGAAGGTATCTTATGTATATTTTTTTCCTGTCTATCACTAACCACGAGGAAGTGGTCTGGTAGGCAGGGCTATATTGTGGCACAATTATGGCGATGTTGCGTGGTCAGCATGTAACTAGGGTGGCCGGTGGTGTCCTTTTCAGGATGGAGGTAATTTTCCCCCTTTTCTTTCTCACGGCGAAGCTACCTTTCAAGCTCCGCCCGGACTATATGTCGACGTAGCCCTTCCGAGGGTATTAAAATTGGTACAGTTTGCCGTACAAAGCCTTCATTTTAGACCACCAGGCAAATGACTTATTCTCACAAATTGCATGCGTTCGCCTGCGCTCTCGCTGCACGTTGTGAGGCAGCATCTTCCCCAGGTGATGCTGCAGAAGTGCGGATGTAAAAGGAGCACGAAACACTGAGGGAATCAATGATCTCAGTATTCGGGGTTGGCACATTACGCAGACCTGTTTCAGTGAGTGGCAGTCCGGGGGGCAACATTCAGAGTAGAGGTGTAAATCAGGCCTGCAGATCACTGTAGTCAGCATCAACATTTGTATTCAAGCTTATTTTTCTCTCTCTCTCTTTGGAGTCCAGATCTAGCGATGATTAGTTCACTCTGAAAGCTGCATTTGCTCTTAACTTTAAATGAGAGTCACCCCGGATTAATAATAATAATGATAATAATAAAGAGTAAATCAATGGCGCCCATTCTTTCTGTTATTACTAGTGTTTTTATTTGCATGTTATTAATAATTATTATGAATATTTTCCCATTGTTTCGTCTCACTGCCTGATATGAGACGGATCAGTGTTTGTGCGCGCCTGCTGGCCCGTCCTGTACGTAGCTTTGGACGCATGAGGGTGCGCGTACATGAGAGCAAGCACGTACGTGTTTGTTTTGTTGTAAGTGTGCGCGCGCGTGTGTCACCAGTGAGGCAAAGTTGCCGCTCCGTGTTCCCTCAAGTTGCTTTGATTGCTGTTCCACCGGCTAACTGCGAGGGGAGCTCATGCTCTTTTACACTATAGGTGTCATTGTGTGGCTAAAGGCAAGATAACTGTGTGTGATACTGATACCAAGTCTATGAAATTAGAGGAGCAGCTTCTGTTTGAAATTAGTCCGGAAACATTTATCTGCAATTCCACGGCTGCCACTGCAAATTTTGCTTTGTTTGTCAATGTTTCTTTTTGAAATGCTAGCCAAAGTAGCTTTAAGGAGCTTGATCAAATGTACCTAGAAAAAAAAAGTAAACAGAAAAAAACGCAGTTGCAGTTATAATTACCAGGCTGAGAGTGCAATGCATTAGTTTCATAATACTGAAGTTACACATATGAGTAATGACCAATGCAGGATCTCAGTCTATACTGCATAATCAAGCCTTTGATGAGCATGCTAGAAAAGGGTCTGTGTGGCACCCCACTGTAACTAACCCTGCATACTGAATTTGAAATGTAAGTTAAGCTTTATTTTTTTTAATCCTAAA
The DNA here is from genome assembly GCF_013358895.1 of Oreochromis aureus. Classification (NCBI taxonomy): domain Eukaryota; kingdom Metazoa; phylum Chordata; class Actinopteri; order Cichliformes; family Cichlidae; genus Oreochromis; species Oreochromis aureus. The sequence goes on along the minus strand of NC_052948.1, from coordinate 46,304,170 downwards.
TGAGTATTATGCTAAAAGCAAGTGCTTTAACTCTGTGATATTGTTCTGGCTTCTCCTCTGCATGTACAGTAGAGAAAATTGCACTGGCAGCGGAAATTGCAGAAGAAAAGCTCCCTCATTCCGAATGCTTCATTCAATCTGGTGGCCTTTTCAATGGCAAAATGCTGGCAACATGTAATCATATTCAGAGGGAAAGCATTCTAAATCACGCTGCCAAAATGAAAATGCCAGCAGTGGCTTAAAGCTATATTTGTGTCGTGGCTTTAGATGACCCAATGTTGATAATGCTTTCAAGGACTGAAAAGAGAACATTCAGCAGCAGAGGTCCTTTTACAGACCTTGGCAGTGCAACTTACTGATAAATTGTCTGCAAATCATGTGACTGTGATTCTAAAAGACAAGGAAATAAACACCCATGAACATAATTAGGAGGAAATGATGACAGACTTAATACATTCACCATATGTGCACAGCGTTTCTTTATCACTCTGTGTAAAGATAAGGATATTACTTTTCCAACTGTCTGTGTGCTGGATAGAGAACAGTACCAGTCTTGTACTGGCACCAGCTCTCTCCTGCTCTTCCTCTCTCTGTATCTCTCTCTTTGTATTCTTGTACTGGCACAGCATTGTTTTTATGTGGGTGCTGGCTGCAGCTGTAGTGACCAGAAGGCTGCCTCCTAAGAGGTTTGGAGAAAAAAAAATCTGTTTTTATCAGAAACAAACAACAGGGTCACACAATGACATGTGACAAACTCTACCAGAAATCCTGGCACGCTTACAGTATTTTGGAAACGCAGCTGATCTCCACTGAGGGTTTTCTGACCTGTGTGCTGGTGCTATCAGTCCCAAAAGTACATGGGTCTAAGCATGTTTTTCTTATAATGCAGTGTTCAAAAAGCCATTCACAGCCACAGGCTCATAATTAAAGATGATTACTAGTGCTTATTCTTGCACGTCATGAAATATTAATGCTTAGGAGGATTTCACAGTTTCAGAAGGAGTTTTTACTTTACTTATTGGATGGCCATTAAAGACAACGTTTATCTCAACGTTTGCGTGGAGCGACACAAACCTGCAAAGAAGGTCTCCATAGTTTTGTGAAGAAAAATATGGGTGTTGTGCAAAGCCTCAGGGGAGCCGAAAAAGACTCAGAAATCAGCATAACAGTGACAGTTTTATTTTTATAAACTATTTAGGCATTCAGTACACGTAATTCTTCAACTAAGTAAAGTGGCCTGTCTCTGGTTTCTCTCCATCTCCTTCTTGCTTTATTCACAGCAGGGGCCCAGAGTCTGAATAGTTGCGACTGAACACAAATACCATTTTATGTTGCATTCAAGAATTAAATAATACATCAAAACCTCAAAAGCAAACAGAAAACATTATTTATAAAATTAATGTCTAATGTCTAATGTGGCTTGCTTTCTGACTACTGATGAATCTGGAGGTAATTTGATATGTATATATATATATATATATATATATATATATATATATATATATATATATATATATATATATATATATATATATATATATATATATATATATATATATATATATATATATATATATATATATATATATATATATAATTTATTTATTTATTTTTGCCCTGTACTGAACCAAAGAGTATCTTGATTGCATAAAATTTTGAAAGAAAAGAAATTGGGTAATGAGGAAAAAAAATCAGGGCATCATCCCTTGATTTAATTCACTAGTTAATGTGTACTGATTGTGCTCTTTTAAAACTTTTAGAAATTAGTCTTGGCAGCATATAAAATCATTTAACCTATTTTTTTTATACTAAAATGAACAACAGACCTGAAGCAAACTACCTGCTTTTATTCATATAAATTCTGAAAAGATACCCAAATCAACTGCTGTGCACAAGCACCATTGAATAGTAATGCTAATTAACTTATTCACCAAGCAAGGAATTTGACAAATCCAATGTGATACAATTTTTATGCACTGAGGGAAGAGGAGGCTTCACATCGACTTTGGTCTGGGTGTAGCTGCTGCTACTGGTTGTTGCTGTAGCGGGTGAAGCTGCCTTATAAAACATTTATTAGACCAATCATATTGACATATGCTAATTCTGAAACATTCACACTCAAAGCCCCAAGTACCAAAAACTAAAGTTGCCATTATCCTAATGTAAACAAGTCAGCCTACCATTTTAAGATGATATTGCATGTGGATAGTTGAAGCATCTTCTTCTAACACTGGTGTCATTTAGTGTAGAGCCAAGTCTGAATAAACATTTAGGAAACACTAATAAAGTTGGGGTTATCTGGCTATATTTCATTGGGTAAAGTTGCAGAATAAAGGATTCACTCTAAAGGCTGCTAATGAAGCATTTGTTTCCCAGCCACTTATTATTTAGTAGATGATAGTATAGCCAATCGACCAGCTGAGCAGCTCCAACAATCATTACAGATCAATTCTATTTGCACAAGCTGCTTTCACAAAAAAAGATGTCTCACTATCTGCAGATCACCTGTGGAATGCTAGCATGGATGGCATAAAAATCACTATAACAGTTTTTCTCATATACTTGCTCCCAATGCTTTTGCCTTCAAAAGTGCAAAAGTGGCCTTTTCATATTGGGTTAACACACTCTCACTCCTCTGCACACCATGCATCTTGACCTAGCACTTGGTGTTTGCCAAGTAGGAGACACTGGATAGAAAAGTGATGCTAAATTGAGCCTCCACAACCCTGACCCATGTGTCATTAAACACTGCCAGGAAGCTTAGTTATTACTCCCTAAAATATGATAACTCGGACAACACAGTAATAACTACAGTAATTTATTTTGCCTGACATTGCCTTGGTCTTTGCTGGCTTGGTGACAGCAGTGTTGTACATCTACTTGATTTTTTTGTGGAGAAGGAGAAAGATGTTTTGATTTGCAGAGGTCTGCACTGGTCGACGATTATACGTAGAGCCTTTAACTTAATTTGCTTCACTCCAGCCTCCCATGTTACCACTGCTATATAATTTGATCTGCTCTTGTCTAGAAGATGTGTCTGAGGTATTTTACAAAATGCAAACCTCCCAGTATAGCTTCTGGGTCTGGTTTGTATGGCAATAATGTGCAGCTCTGGCCAGTAATTGGCAGTTTTGTTTTGTTGCTGAGATTTTCCTCCTCACTTGCAACTCCTTGGTAAATTTGTGGGCAGCAACATAACTGTGCAGCCATTTGCTGTTAAGTGTGTTCCATAATTGAGTTTGGTGCGGCATATGTTCTCTATCGGTATGTTGACGCGTCATATGTGTTTACGTACGTGCTTACCTACAAAAATTATTGTTTTTCAGCTCTAAGGTGTACACTAGCCACATCTGATAACTAAATAATGATAGACTATTAAAGCTGCATTAATAAATACTTTTAATATCAAGAATGGATTGAGTTACCTGTACTTCATAACACAAAACCATTAGGCATAGAGAATTACTGTCCATCTCTGTTCTCCTCAGCCTAATAAGGTTCACTGTTTTGCTTTAATAGCTTGCAGCTTTGTAACATTTTTTCTTATTAAGCAGCCTACTTTTTGATTTAAAAAAAGCGCTGTAAATACTTGCATTGAAAGGTACCTGAAGTATAGGTTTTGGTGAAATCTCCATATCCCCCTGATAGCTTGTCACTACCTGGGTTAAAACCTAATTTTCACATATTGGGAATACCAAAACAAATTAATGACTAAAAGATGGGAGTCTCTTTATACCATGGGAAGGGTACAGAAGCAACTACTTAAACTATTAAATATAAATTATACTTGGATGTTCCATCAGGTATCCACATTACTTGTTTGGATGATGTGCGTCATTGCATGCATGTAAATATAACTGTGTCACACCTTTAGCAAAACAATGCTGATATTTTAACTACAAATCAAATGTACTGTGATTTTGTCTTTTACAATTGATTCAGGGAAAGCCTATAATGGGGATTTCAACATCTTGAGAAAATTGAACCCATGTTGAAAAAGCAATCAGTGTGACCTTTGTGTGACTCATTTATAACTGTCACTGTAACTTTTAAAGGACTGAGCGGGTCAGATTTGATTGACCATAAATTTACAAAAAAATTCTTAGTCATTTTGAAGTGTGTCACAGCCGCTTGCCTGACCACTTGTATTTTCGCCCATGAAAAATTATCACAAAAGGTTAAAGTCACCCAAAGAACCTTCAGTTTTCCTGCCATAAATAACAAATTCACATTCTAGTTCACATTCACATGAATAAACAAACATACAATTTCAATTGTTCCACTGAATTGCCTATCAACGTAAAAGTCATAATTTAAATGTGAACAATCACGGGAAGATAATCTTTCTGAAAAAAAAAAAAATGTTAATTGGATCTCACACAGAGAAGGTTTTAATCTTTTTCATCCTTCCTTGTGCTGACTAACAAGTGTAAAGTACTCCCTACTGGAGCACTTTAGGTACCCCCTAATTATTTCTTAAGAAGATAAAAAATATTTCAAACAAGCATTTCAAATTCTCTGGCATTTCATCACATGAAGCTTGAATTTAGATTAGAAGCTGCCATTCTCAGTAGATATACCATGGCCCAATTTTGAAAAATTAAACAGCGGGGGCTTTTTTGAAGAGAGAGTGGAGTCATGGACTGACCCATGACCTTTGTGATGCTGGTGAGTCAATGTGCTGTTGGCTCATGCCAGAAGATCGCAGCATCACTGACCTATATTGCAGCCCTGGGCAGTGGCAACCTAAACACCAGCAGATCGCCGATCAGAGGAGAATATTGAAAATGAGGTGCAAAAAGATTTTTTATATTCTTTTCTAGCCTTTCCTACATAAATCTACTGGTTCAGCATTTGTTATTGTTTTCATACTCAAACAATGAATCAAGAATTTTGAGCAACGGAAATATAAAATCAAAGGTCTATTTATTCATTAAGGAAAATATGCTTGGTGTAAACTCAATGTTTACTATTTAATTAAATTTCATATGACTGCTTGTTACGACCAAGATGTGCAGATGAGCATCTCTGAACGCACAAGACCTCAGCTACAGCAGTGGAGCACTACACCAGGTGCCTCTCTTGTCAGCTAAGAACAGGAAACTGAGGCTACAGTTTGCACAGGCTCACCAAAATTGAACAATTGAAGTCTGGAAAAACATTGCCTGGTCTGATGAACTTTGATTGCTACTGCAACATTCGGATGATAGGGCCAGAATTTGGCATGAACAGCATGAAAGCATGGATCCATCTTGCCTTGTATCAACAGTTCAGGGTGCTGCTGGTGATGTGATGATGTGGGAGGGGGGGGATATTGTCTCAGCACACTTTGGACCCCTTAGTACAAAATGACCATTTAAATGCCACAACCCTCCTGCGTGTTGTTGCTGATCATGTCCATCCCTTTACGACCATAGTGCACCAGTCAGATCATCCCAAACATTTTTTTTAACATGACAATGAGCTCAGCTTAATCAAATAGCCTCCACAGTTACCAGGTCTCAATCTAATGGAGCGCTTATAGGAAGTGGCTTAATGGGAGATTCATATATGGATGTGTAGCTAACAAGTCTATAGCAAATGTGTGATGCTGTTGGACCAAAATCTCAGAGAAATGTTTTCAGGACTTTGTTGAATCTATGGCAGACGAATTCAGGCAGTTCTGAATGCACAGGGACTCCAGTCCAGTACTAGTAAGGTGTATCTAATGATGTGGCCGGTAAGCGCAATAACAGCATTAGTGTGTTTTCCCTTAAATATAAGTCATTGAACAACATGAGCATATTTAGTTGGATATCACAGCTTTAATTTTCCTTAACAACTCTGAGCTGTAAAAGGCGTTGGGCAACTCCAGAAGTAGCACATGAAATGACCTGACACAGCATTTTCAAAAAAGTACCGACCTATAGATTTTTTTTATATAGCTGCCCTTGCCTGTGACAGAATTGGTGTGTGTGTGTTTGTCTCTTGCACATTAAGCATCTTTTTGAATTCCTGAGGCCCAAAATCAGGTATAACAGCAGACATGTATATTAATTAGAATTCTAAACATAGAAGCTCTGTGTACACTAATGTCAATCTTACATGTCCCAATGCATACATTTGCATTCCTGGCATGAGAGCTTGACTGCCTAAGCACCACTTCCTGTCACATTTAGCTTGGAAAACATTGATTGACTACAGACTTATGCATATTTGTTATCATTTGACATTGCCTTTAGGGCATTTTCTCTGTTAGCTCTTGCAGCCTCGTATCTTTAACTGGCATTCTTACATTTGGTCGGCCTTATTTTACCTTTATCATTCATGGAATTCTTATATTTAATTTACTCGATGCATTCATTTAAAATAAATAAATATCTGATTCCTATAATGACCTGTCTTTTCAGATGACTACTTATGTTTTAGAGGCAAATTCGCACCTGAAGGCTACAATATTGTTGCGGATTATTAAATATGAACCAGTTTTGCCCCAAGATGGAGAATATGATTAAAAGCTAGTAAATAAAATATGCCATTTTCAAGGCCTCTATATGTTGGTGGTATTGCTTAGCCAGAAGGCTTTCCAGAAGTTTCACTTGGAGCTCGGCAGCCAGCTTGGATCGAATCCAGGTGGTTATTTGATGCCTGTATATAAATGAATGGGAAACAAAAAGTTATAACTTTAATATCAGTGGTCACTGGGACTTACTAAAATCCAGTAAGGTTGAGGTGTAAAATTTTTCAACACAGCTTTTAAAACCTGTGAGACTACACTGACTACCAGCTGATGTAGTACCCGCCACATCAGATTTTCAATTTTAACGGTTGATTAGGTCTTTGAGGGCAGTGGTAGTACAACAATCATCTTGATTTCCCCGACATATTTCAGATTTGTGTCCACGTGGCCTCCTAATATATTATGTCTCTACTTGGCCTCTAAATGCTGTCTGTGTTTTGGTAAATACTATATATTTTATTTATAATTTGACTTAAAAAAAAAAGGTTACTGTGTCCATCTAAACATGCCATGTAACAATGGCATTGAATAGCATACATTTACTGACAGCAAGTGAAACCTGCTAAATTGAATGCATGTTCTGGAATTTATAAATTGGGGACTAGCTGCAGGGCATCATTCTGTTAAACAGGTAGTGTCTGCCTAGATGCTCTTAAGGCTGCTTGATACAGTTCAGTTAACAAGCTAACAAATAACTGTGAAGATGGCCTGAGATGCAAATAGTTGTAACAGTACCATTGGTTGGTTATGTCATACCTCCCTCCATACATCCCACCTTTGCTCTTTTTACCCCTCCTTCAAGCTACGCAGTGTTGCTACTGATCATGCACAGGAATTACGTAGTGAGTCAGTTTCCAAAATTAAAGACCTTGTGCAAATTAAACGCTCTGCTTTTGAAATGCTTCTAGTGACATTTAAAAGTTGTAGAAGGGACGGAATAAAAATGGACAAGAAATGCACTGGGGTTATAAGGCAAAAAGCTGTACCTTTTTTCTTTTTTCAAAAAAATGCTTAGCTTTTTAATGACATTTTACATTTGAAATCAAATGAACTGGGATTAAACATCTTATAAAAGCAAGTTCTAAAAATGATCCCTACCGAATCCCAAATGCAGTGCCTGCTGAAGAAGAAGCAAAGAGGCAGATGCTGAGACAGAGAAAGTATCTTAAACCAACACAGTTTCTCAAGAAAAAGTCTTCCACTCAAAAACGACCTTTTGATTTGGCCGTATTTGTAAAACGCATAAATCTAACAACTTAATTTCATTCCCTAATAAAAAGTCACTGTTAATTTTGAGACACGGTGGAGTGCCTCTTTCTTCAACAATTTTTGAAAAAGTATTATTTTCCAGCTCGACTTGCTCTCAACTGGTCAGATACTACCACTTGATCAGGAGCCATTGGTGTCACATTTAAGCTTAATGTGCGCCCTCTTAGAATAATTTTTTAATCTGCTTTGCTGTTATCATCGGTGCTCCGAGAGTCACCATAGAAACAAGGACAACAGTTGAGAAGCTTGTTACACTTGGGAAAAGTGTTAATGTTAAGAAAAAAAGCTGTATTTCAGTCTAAACCATGATGTTTTCCAAATCCCAGCTAAGTAACCTTGTTTCTTATACCTAACCAAAAAGACTCTAGAAAGGTAGCCAATGGATTTAAATGATGATGAGGTTTCCTGACCATAAATCCTTATGTGACAAATTTCAATCAGACATACAACCAGCTGTGTTATTAATGCTTTTTTTTGTGTGTGTTATTTTTTTTTTGTTTTCTTTCTAATCCCTCAATCCAAAGCTTAATCTATAAAAGCACTAACATTTTGCAGGAAAAACAGTTAGGTCAATTGTCAGCATGGTTTCTGGAAAGGAGGATGAAGCATCTGGGTATCTAAATGTAGAAAGGGAAGTGTCGCCAGAGAACTAGCGATAATAAACAGATGTTGAATATAATTAACTGCAAACTTTGTAGGATACGTTTATGGGACACACTGGGGAGTTGTTCAGATGTATTGTTTTATGTTTGAAGCTCTATGCTTAGTAATTTTGGTATTTCCTTCTGACCATGAAAGTCCTTAGCGCTGAGGTCAAAGGTTTATGCTCTGCGGCAGCAACTGCTCTTTTCACTGTCACATATTCCCCAGATCCATTGCACAGTTTTTCACATGGCATAAAATCGATAGCAATGAAGAGGGTCAGTGCAAGAGAAAGGGAGGCATCCTTTAAAATGCCAGAGTACTTACAGTTCACACTTTACTCTCTTTTGATGCATGTAAATAAAAGTAAATCACATCATTTATCATTAACATCATTATGCTGCCAAGCAATTCAGGGTTGGTCAGCCGTATTGTTTCCTAACGTACAAGTTACCAGTCAAATCTGGGGCACTTGGAAGTTCAAATGCCTGGTTCCATATCGCTAATTAACCTCCCACATCTAATTATCTTATTCAGCGATTCATGTAGGTCTTGATCACTCCTCCCTGTCCTAAGCATAAAGTGGCACAGATGAACATCAAATTAAGCTGTATATCACAGTGAAATGAGGTGGCCCTTCAGACTGACGATCAGTCTAATAAAGCTCATATACCTATTAAGTGAGCCTGATTTTGCCTAACTAAGCTATTCGGGATAAAGCTTTGTGGCACATATATTTCATCACTATAGGAAGAATGTGATGTTTAATCTCCAGAGCCTCATTACCACATGGTTCCTTGCTTGCTAAAATAAATATTCAAATTATTATACAATACTACTAGAAAGCAAAACACTGTCACTGCAGAAAAGGCTTTGCTTTCCACCAATTCTATTAGGATTGCTAATAAACAATGGCAAAGGGTTGCAACTGGGGAATCCATCACAACTGCCTGGTGGTGGGGTGAGACCCAACCATCTGGCCTTTTCTTGATTCTTTTACCACTGGTTCCAGCGACTGTCACTTACAATGCACATGTGTGGGGTTTAGTAAAGGGGAATGCTTGGTCTGTGGTGCATTCATCATTCTCTGTAGGTTATAACCCCGTCAGAGATTAAAGGAAAATGTGCTGTATGGCACCTTACCTGTGTTTGGTCGAGAGTGTAGTGTGGTATATTCTCCCAGGCTGTGGACTGGTGGCATTGTGTTTTGGCTGCAGCTGTTTTAGTCCAGCACTGTGTGTCCCACTTCAAAGAAGCGATGATTGGAGGGTGAATAAAAGCTCCAAGTCAGTCAATTGGCTCTGAATTGCCTGAACTTAACTGCAATATCAGCAGTGCAAAAAAAGTGGCTGGCGTGGTCAAGTTTTTCTCGGTTTAACTTGCTCAGCCCCTCACATTGACATCAGGGCCAGGTGGATAGGGAGGAAGTGGAAGGAGAGGAGGCTGTGTGCTCGATTTATCAGTAATTATGGAGTGCTATTTTCTCTGTCTCCCATCTATGTCTGCCCTGGGAAGCAGTAGCCATTCTTTAATCTTGACACCCAGTGATCATGTAACACAAGGAAGTGCCTATTAGAGGTGGAGAGAAATTGAAGGGGACCTCTCACCTGATTTTAGGGGTGTTTGGGGTGACAGAAAAGGTGAGTATAGGGATACATGAGTAAGAGGAAGGGAGAGAGGCTCTGAGATGAGATGGAGGCTGAAGTAGTGTCGACAATATACAGAACTGGCTTTTAAAACTTCAGGGGATTTGTGCAGAAGTGAAGCTAAGAGAACAATACAGAATAACAGAAAACAGCTTTATTATATATATGTACATATATATATATATGTATATATATATATATATATATATATATATATATTTGTGTGTGTGTGTGTGTAAGAGAGAGGTTGGCAAAGGATGTGAAAAATGTGAACTATAGTAGTTAAGTAGAGCAGAGCTTTGTGCTGTTACCTCTGGGCTTGCTTTACACTGAGTCAAACACAGTCTAGACAATGTTGGAAGTAATTATACTTTGCTTTGGGATGATTGTGTATCAGATAACATAATCAGGTGATGGCGATCCAGACAAGACTAAACGCTGTATTTTAATACCTCTTTTGATCTGAGTTCAAGTCTACACCTGGTAGCAAAAACAGACTGAACACTTCAGTAAAACAAACACCATTTTCACATTCAGACCCAAGAAGCCAGACTGTACAGCTCATTTTTAAAAAAATGTTCCAGGATAATTGCTCTGGTATGTCGATCCATATGCAGGAAACAATACATCAAACCATACCCAATTTGATTATTTCTGAAACACTTCAGAGGGTGATACACTTACTGCCTTCTAGAAAAAAAATCAGAGACATTGGAAATACACATTGATTGAGTCTCTTACTATGAATAATTTGTCTCCTCAATTGAGTGCAGTGCTGCCGGTGCTGTGCCAATCTGGCACCTCACTCCATTAACACTCCTCTCCTAATTGTGGAGTAACATGACATTATCAATGCCAGGATTTTTTTGGGTCAGTATTAACATTTTCTTTAGACAGAGAAGACAGATATATAATAGTAAGTGTTTAAAATAAGAAAAAAAAATCACAAATCCCAGATTACCACACTGTGGGCCTATTTATTATACTGAAATGCAATTTTAGCACAAAACAACGACAAAGTCCGACAAGCATGCCTGAGCCAGACAGGGGGAGTTTGTGTGTGTGTGTGTGTGTGTGTGTGTGTGTGTGTGTGTGTTTATATTAAACAGTATCCTGACAGAGAGATGGTGCGTGATGTGCATTATAAATACTGAAGTACCTCATATGCTTTCATTAGCCTCTTTAAATATGAACATATTTTAATATAAATTCCCATCAAATCAGTGATGTATGTAATGCTACACTCATTATTTGTTAATTTACTTTCACAATTAGGCACTATTCGTTCTTCACAAAGCCCCAGAACCTAAATTAACCTCAGAAGCTATGTGGCTGTAGTTTTAGAGGTGATTTCGATAATTACAATAATTTTTCCTGAAGTGATCAAAGACAGAAGAATTACTATTAAAATGGGTACTTCAAATTTATGTTACTTCATCATGCATCAGATGACCCATGTAGGTGTGTTTCACTGATCCCGTTTTTATTTTGTATCACTGCTCACTCAACCACAAAATTACTATACACTCTGTACAGTGTGTGTGCCACGGAAAAAAGGTTGAGTCTTAGGGGGCAAAAAAGCACTTTTTTGTACCTACTTATGATCAAAAAGCAGAAAAATGCATACCATCCCCAAACAGCTCAGTGGTGTGTTGCTGATGGAGCTGATGTAGTTAATTTTAATGATGGAGAGGCCAGGCCAGGTGAAGCTTGCCTGTGCAGTATCCTCTCTGGTGCTTTTTGTGCTCTCAGCACACCAACAAGACAACAATGTAGGGCATGGAAGAGGCAACGTGGCACATTCAAGTCACACTTGCGAGCAATAAAAGTGCAATCGTAGTAGTTTTGCCTGGACTGGAATCTGACTACACTAATTTGAATGTAACTCTTGAAAACAAATCACATTTGAAAGAAAAATGGATTGTGACCTGTCAATGTATAATTGGGATTAGGTGAGATTTCACAAAATGTGCTTTTACTTTGATGCGCCCCCCCCCCCCCGTTCTTTGGTTCAGATGGTTCACCAGGGAAGTCTTTCATCACTATAATTGAGCTTAGCAAAAGTTTAATAAAGGACACTACTTCATTTTTAATTCTTTCACCTCTAGGCTACTCTTTCATTCATTAGTACTACTTCTAAGCCACACCTCTCAGCTGACATCCGTTCTTTTCCACCTCCCTCCATTATCCTATCAGTTTAAAATTCAAGAGGCAAACTCCTCTTAGTTCATCATCCAATCAAGCAAGCCTAAAATTCACTCCTTCTCTCTTACCCACATGGGAGCTAATCACTAATCAGTGTTCTCTTGATTAACACGTTTAACTGTGAGGTCATTCCTTCTGAGTGACTGCCATGTCCTCTTTTCCACTTTACCAAAACAATCTTGCTTCTGCATTCATAAGTTATACCAGACCCTTCACACACACACACACACACACACACACCCTGCAAAAACCAAAAACCAAACACAAAAAGCTCTCAATTGAAAAAGAGGATTGCAAGAAAAAGAAGCTTTTTTTAATTGCAGACCATTTTTCTGCTACTGTGGAGTTCACTTAGGTATGTTTTTAAAAAAGAAAAGCAATTTTCAATAAAGCAAAATGTTTTCTCTTTAGTTGACGTCATAGATGTAGAAACATATGCAGTTAAACATTTCTGTTTAACTGTAAAAATAAATGACTGGGTATCTGGTCTTTAAGTGATGAATGACGAATCCTGCTTCCGGGCCTAAAGTAGTCTGCGTTTAATATGGCTTTTGTGTTGTTAACATATTTAATGTTTTGTCTTTTCTTCTATTTAATCTCAAAAAGCTCCTAAAAACAGTCGGTGATCACTGTTGACCTCCCTCGGCTTTTATTACCGCTAATCATTTATTTAAGCTCAGTTTTTAAAACCTTACGATGTAACTACAGCCCAGCCCATGCAGCAGTATATGAATAACTAACCTCGTATTGTGGATGGATTATCTCAGTTGTTCTCATGGCTGAAGTTTGGTCCTTTTACAGCATCCTGCCATGCGATTACATTTGTTCCTGACCACCAAGAATCCTCACGTTAACTTTTAACGAGTGGAAAAAAAGTTAGCTTGTTTATATTATGCATAGCTGTGTCGCTAGCGGTCACGTAGCACATCGTAATATAGCAGCTAGCCAAACTTCAGTAACCCTACAAACGTCACTGCTGTTTAGTTTTCTGTCTTCATTTATGTTGGAAGTGATAGCAGAGCTGTACGTTTTAATTTGTTTCCAAAATCCCTCAGTCAGGACATGCTATATTGTATTTAGATGGAAGCTAGCGAGCTAACTTCCTGCTAATTTCTAACTCTGTTAAATATTAATTAACGGAATTGAATTCTCAAAATTCAATTGTTATACCTGGTAGAGCAGAACGCTGATCATTTTATTACAGATGAAAGGCTTTAGACAGTTTTTCAACTCTCAGTGATGCCACAGTGATCATTTGATTTATGGACCTGCAGCAGAGTTTAGGCCCAGACACGGCTAGTGACGTCAGACTTAAAGACCGGATAGGGCTGGGCCATATCATACCGTTCACGGTAATACCGGTATAATGTTAGGCAATGATAAGAAAATGAAATATCGCGAAAGAATATGGGTAAAACGTGCATGCGCAGGGCCTTTATTTTCATATGCACATGGCAGAAAAAGCATGGCGGCGACAGAGAATGAGAAGGGCGAAAGCAGATCGTTGAATGAAACAGATGAACCAGAATTGGTTTGTGAAAATGGTGCAACTTCAGTGGTGTGGAACTGGTTTGGCTTTCGTCCATCGGATACACATCAAAGCACATTTTTTGGTAGAGCATGCAAGCGGGCTGTCGTTATTACCGTTATTACCGAACCGATTTTATGTGGTACACGGCGCTCAAAAATCTGTCAAAAAATGTTTTAGTACAACTTTGCTAAGCTACAAAGCCGCACCACTTGATGGATTGTCGGAGCATTATGGCTACCGTAGTCAGGAGCCTTGCGGAGTGATACGTACTGTGCTTCAACATAATATTACCGTATTGTGTGTGTATAACCTCTTTTTAAGTTTTGTGGATATTATACATGGTTATGCTCAGGATATGTCGGCCAATTTCCACTGGAAATGCCTTTTGGTTAAACTCTCAGCAAGGAATTTGCATTTGCACTATTAAATTTTTATATAGCTTTAATGCACATAAAAAACAGCTGCTTGTTTAAGTGAAAATACAGTGATGGGGTTTTTTTGCACTAATAAAGTTGTGGAGTTGTAAAGTATTTTGTCTCTCGTCAATTATATCATCGGTTATAACTTTATCGCAAATTTTCAAATATATCGTGATGAATATATATAAAATATATATAAGATTGTCAGCAGATAACATCATTGACATGCCAACTAGCCAATTTTATGGTGTTATTGGAATGTTTTAGAAAAACCTACTATATGAATTTAAAACCTACTTATCTGTGGAAAAGGTAGTGCACATTTTATAATTTTATTACTTGAATGAGAGCATCATCTACATTTACCAGTGCCTCGTTTGTGTCAGCTGAACTTCCTTCTCCTTTCTTCTATACATGCAAATATATTTGTATGTGTCAATCCGTCTATTGTTAGATTTTGATCTCTATTAAAAAATTTTTGGTGCATTTATATAAAAACCTGTAATTTCAACCATCGCTAAAGAGAGGGCTGACTTTTCAATTTCTGTAGCCTTGATTTAATTATTATTAGCACAGTTAAGTCCTTTATACCCTGTAGGGAAAGGATTACCTATATCTAAACCAACTCATTAAAAATTAAATCGTCAAGAAGCACTTCCTGTCTTTTCTTAATGTAAACATTTGAAAAAGACCTCAGGAAATCACTCCTGTTCTTCTGAGGCTCATACCGCAATTTTGGCAAAAGAGGCCTGTTAATTATTCAGCAGCAAAAGGAAATGCTGTTATTGGCAATCATGCATTGAGGTGCACATAACAACAGCTGACTTGAATAGGTGTATAAAGCCATGCATTTTACAAGGCTTGTGACAAAGTTTGCTTCTGTCTCGGAAAGGAAGGAGGCCAAAGAAGCAAAGGAGGATGGGAAAAATAAAACGCTAACCTTGTAGCGAAAGCCTCTGAGCTACGGCATAAAAAGAGGACAGCTTACGAGCGGAATATAGTGACAGTGGAAGAATTTCAAAGGCAAGAGGTCAAGAGCACTCTATTTTCAAACTTAACATGGGGAATAGGTACATGTTGGCTGCACTAACCCATATCAAGGGCACATTTTTGCAAACGATAACCTCCCAAGAAGAGCAGACGAAGTACGGTGCGGAAAGAAAATTGCTTTTCTCAGCAAAATTCCACTATCCTTTTAGTCATATCAGTCCTGAAAATGTCTGCTCAGGATGCCTTTGTGCATGGGGATCTGCTGTATACACTGCATGACTGAGTGTGTGTATGTGATAGAGCATTTCCCGAAGCACTCCTTTCTTTCTTTCCATTTTGTAACCCCCCGCAAATTCCCCAAACACATCATGTGACAACAAGTATCAGCACAGGCTGAAGCGGAGCAAAACTGAAACGTTATAAATACAGAAGCTGTATATCCTTTTAACCCCATTCGTAGCAGTGGTGTTCCCTTTCTGTTTATTGCTTCATGATATTCACATCTGCAAATGGAAATGTTCTGCGGTTATATCAAATATTTCAAGTCAGTTTCTTCACTTAAGCACCCCTACTTCAGGACAGTGACTATAAATACTCCCTGGGTCAAATGGTAAATCCGTCCAGTTCATCTGGAGGCTAGAATCCAACAAAAGCCATATATTATGTATGTTGATAGATTAATACAGTTCACTCAGCAGTGGGCAGGCTCGTTCTAACTGTGTGGGAGAACGAGCTTGGCACCGAGCAAAAATATCTTTAGAATTTTGATAATCACGCACAGTACTGACCCAAGCCATGCATAATATGGAACAGTTTAGCTTTGGAGTGCTTAATCTGCAATGAATTGAGATGGGATAACTTTTTTTTTTAGAAATTTTCACCATCTGCTCTGCGTCTCTGCAGATTTTGCTGATTTATGGAACACAGTCTGTGCTTCCTCCTCCTTTTTTCCCCTTCCCTGACACAAATATATGGATTTGAATTAGAAACAATAGGACCGGTGACCGTCGCCTAAATGTCCCATTCCTTCTGCTGCTGAAGAGCAAGGCTGCCGGTCAGAGAGGGAACTCTTGCCAAAGTCTCGTGAGTTACAATTCGTCAAAGGCTGAATTAGGAAGTCGACATCAAAATGGAAAGAAAATGAGGTCAGTAAATTCAGAGATGGCATTGCATCAGAGTGCAGGGAGCAAATGGGGATTGCAAGAGCAAACAAAAATAACCCACTGCAGCTGGAGTAAACCTCTCTCCACATAATGCCAGTGGTCCATTCTCTTGAGAGGACAGCAGCTGTTATGTATTTCTCTCAGAAGAAGCTCCCCATAAAAAAAAGCATAAAAGGGGAATGTTGTTGAGAAAAGGTGAAACAGCATTAACTCTTAGAACTATGCTGGCAAAACATTTTCTTCTTTCTTTTTTTTGTTGCAAACTTGATATATGGACATCTGTAAGTAGAAAAAGACAGTTTTAGGAGGTTAAGGTGGGGTGGCGGGACTAAGAGTGAAACACATCATTCTGTCTGAGCTTAATCTTTTGCTAGAGCTGATAAGGACCACAATGATAAAGTATATAGAAAACATTACTTTTCCTGCCAGAGTCCTGTAGCACACATATTGAAATGGGATGAGGAAATCATGCTCTCACCTTGATAAGATGATACTTCCTCACATATGTCTTTCTAAAATAAAATGCAGTTCTGCGATCCAATTGCAGTCTCACAGTTGCCTCGCAACAACACTTCTTCGCACCCTACCCTCATAGTGTGATTTGGGAAAAAAAAATGTTACAGTCACTGGCAATTATGACAAATCAGTCACAGGATGGAGAAACAACGAAGGAGGATCAGCTGTTTAATTCGGTGAGACTTTACGGTTATTTTCTTCAAATAAATGCATAAATTAAATTGTTTCAGATTTTTGAGTAAAACAAATGTGTGCACACGTGAAAAAAACAGTTAAGCACGATAGCAGGTTAGGTAGATTTACATCACTCTTATCTTACAGCAGCTTATATGAGCTGATCTCAGATAAACAGCCTTCTAAGAGATTTTTTTTCCTCCCTGCTCATTCATTGCTTTGGTCTAGACCTTTTCGGGCTAGTCAGTGGAAACCATACAGTGGATAACATCACTTGACATTTACATGCATGAGCACGGAAGGTCTGCAATGCGAACAGTGTCATTTACATCCTCCCAGCAACTCCTGTTCAGGCTCTGATTCATGTCAGGGGCTCCTCTGGGTGCATTTTGAGTATGACCAGCTCGGGGACTGAAATTAATTCTGGCATTTTTGCCTTCATTCTCATATTCCTTCAGTCGAACTTTTGAACAAGAAGTAGCATACAAATTCTGTTACACTTGGAGGATTGCGCCCTTTTTTATTTTCCCCTTTAAAGGCTTGTTGGAAGGTGAGAGACGACATATTCAAAACAACGACTGTGCCCAGCGAGGTAAATCGAAGGAAAGCAGTTAGTGGTTTCTCATCAATAAAACCACAGAGTAATTAGAGAAAGCACTTGAAAGCCAATTTGCAAGTTGACAAATGATCAATCTTCATCTGTAATGCAGCCACAGTAGCCAGCAACATCAGTGGTGGATGTGGTGACAAATGGCTCGCCTGTTGTACCATCTAATTTTCTTTGGTGAACGACTGTGATTCTGGCTAAAGAGGTAGAATCGTGCTGTTTTTCCTATCAGCTTAAAACACCTTTTCCTGGAATGAGATGAACATGGAAGTAAATCAGTAATGCTATGCTCCTTTTTGCCTAAAAATGCTATTTAAGAGACATACTCTGTTGATAATCATGTTAGCACTCCCATTCGCAATGTTAATAGAAAGGTAAGGTCTGTGTATTAATATGAGCGAAGGAAAAAAAAAAAACCCAGAGCGAAAAAAAATAATTCAACTGTCACAATATTTTTATTTCCATTGCTCAGAAATCCCCCAGGATGTAAATGAATTCCATTTTTATTTCATGCTAAATTTCTATGCCCTGTGGTTTGCCAGCTTGCTTAATTTATTTGACACCCCAATCACACACCCCAGTGTCTAAGACCATCCGTGGTCTTCGCGCTCACACTTAAACTGAAACCTTATTAATTAGCTTGCTTTATGACAGAGACATTCCCTGTTTAGAAACATCTCATAAACTACCCCTGCATAGCTTCTGTTCAGCTGGGCAGTCATCAAATCAACCTCGGTGCACACTCCGTGCACTACATCACATGACGGATGCTCTCCTCTGCTACTCCTCTCCCCTGTTTGCATTGATCCTTCCCCTCCCAGAATAGATGTGGACACAATAATTCAGCAGCCAGGTAAATTGGAATAACTCTGACCATTAGTGAATTAGTTTGCTCTTTAAAATCAGCCATTGATCCCCGAGCTGAGCTGATTGGTTGCTGACCAACCAGAGAATTTAATTATCAAACAGAGTGTTGCTTGCTCAGCCATGTTTTCTGAAGGTCAGGGTGCCACTGCAGTCCTTTTTAAAGAAATGGAAGGACCAAGGCGAGAGATTGGGTGGGGGGAAGAATCCAGTACAAATGAAGTTAGCCACGGCTGCTCCTCCCATTCCTCTGTTGCTTCCCAGCAATTGCAAGTGGCAGACCATTACCACGCCTTTCCAGACATGACTGTGAGCTCTGCAATAATAATTCTCCAAATTCAGACGACAGTGGTTTGGCATATAGATGCAACTCTGCTCTCTCACTCCTCATTCTGTCATTCCCCAGCATGAATCCTGCATACCCTTTGGTCCCATTGAGGTCATATTAATATGAACTATGGTAAAATAACCCAGAGGAGTATAAAAATTCATAGGCTGCCAGCCATCCATAACCTCGCGTCAAAGGTTTTGCTTCACTACGCGCATTATACCTGTATCACTGGGAATAAATTCACTCTGAGGCAGCTGTGCTGATAAGAGTTCAGAGAGAATCCCATCTGCTAATATCCATACAATTCCTCTGACTGAAAATGTAGAAAATAAATATTACATACTGGTGACAAGATGTCACATATGAACAATGGACAGTGTAAAAATACAGAATACACTATCTGTTCTAATTCCAGTGAGTCTACCTGTCTCCCTGCAATAGGCTTCTTTCTATCCTGATCTCTTGCCTCCCTGGGATTTAGAATACAAATAAGCAGAACAAGCCTCCCCATTCTTATGAACTTTATAGAATAAAGAGAGACACTTAGGGCCCCACACTAGGGAGAGAGGAATTGATTGGCAAAGCTAGTGACGGGACCAGAATGGGGATTGAATCCCCTTGAAAGAAGCAGAATGGAGGAGGAGTTGCAGTATGAATAAGGCTGTTTAAAAAGAGGATGGAGAAAACAAGCCTCCCTTGTCCTGTCTTGTGATTTCCTGAAGCAGACATCCTCCCCTTTTTACCCTGCTATTCAAGGGTAAACGTGATCCACTCGCTGTCTCTTCCCCTCTCAGTTCTGTTAATCCACCCCAAAAATAAATACCTCAAATGATCTATATATGCATATATACATATATATATATATATATATATATATATAACAGAAAGTGAAAACAAACCCTACATATATTTGCACAGATGACCAAGCAAATGTGAGTATGATTTTAGATTGCCATTTGTTTTGATCTCAAGCTCTACCTTTGCATAAATGCATTATCAAGGATATTGTGTTGTTGTGCATTGCTGGTACACACATCTTTTCATCAGTTACAACCACTCTTGACATGAGAACAAATGTAATTTGCTCCCATTCATGGATTAAAATTGATTGACTTGGCCATCCCTGCAAATTGTGACCTTTGGTACAGGAATAGAGTTGCATGTGTATTGAGCATGTAAGGCTCAGATTCTTAACAAAGAAATATATATATATATATAATCAAAGTGACATGGGACATTTGGGGTGACCTCTGCCATTTAACAGTTTTCATATGGCTTTCTCTTTGTGAGTATAAGCAGCAGCAATGCAATCTGGACTGAATCAGTGAGCTGAGTCTGTTTTACAAGAGCACGGGACCCTGAGCTGGGTCTTCCCATGCAGTACTGCGGGAAGACCCAGCTCAGGGTTCTGTATTAACACCTCCTCAGGCACGCGGCTACAGGCCCTTATTCTATCAGTCCCAGTGTCCTAAACTTCTGTGCTGCATAGATATCTGGTATCCTGCATCAAGTTGCCCTAAAGTCAAATGTAATTTAAGTATCAAAGAGACTAAAATTGTCCTACCTTGGACCACATGCTAAAGACCCTCTCCGGTTTGCCTGTCACTTGCAGCAACATGGTGACTCTAACATCAGTGATAACGATGGCACCGTTTTTTTTCTTTCAGTGCCTTTATTTCCACTGAGTCAGAGGTTACGCAAGATAGGCGTCAGTGAATCTACTATCTTGTAGATTGCTGACTGTCTGTTGGACAGGTCTCAGATTGTGTGGCAGGGGAAGTGTCTGCTTGACGTGGTGGTTAGTAACACAGGAGTGCCACTGGGACTGCTCAGTCCTCGGTTCTACTTCTTTGTACATCTCAGATTTCTACTATAACTCCCCAATCTGCTGAAGTTCTTTAACAGTCAAGTGCTGAGTCAGAGATTATGATCGTCTGCTCCTAAATATAACAAGAAAGAGGAAATGATGGCTGATTTTAGGGGGAAAAGAATTTTGTCCAAGCCCATGAAAAGCACAGGTGAGGAGGCTGGAATAATTTCAGAACTACTAGTGGTTGGGATTCGATTTGAACAATCAACAGGATTGAAGGAGCAACACCATAGTTGTGCAGATGCATACTCTGTATTCAGATTTTTCAGTGTTTTCATGAGGATGCTGGAAATCTACTAACAGTCTGTAGTTCCAAGTTCTATCTGCATTGTTTCTGCAAGTGTCCCAAACTGGTAAAGTTTCCGGGCTGCCTTTCCTCATAACAGCCATGTCTGCTATGGTACTAGTTGTAGAGATACCAGCATGATCAATAAACTAATACAGAAAGCTGGAAGTAGCATTGGTCAAAACCTGACACATGAGTATATAAGAACTGAATAAACTTTATAAAAAGATCCTATCTATCTATCTATCTATCTATCTATCTATCTATCTATCTATCTATCTATCTATCTATCTATCTATCTATCTATCTATCTATCTATCTATCTATCTAGATCAAAACGTGGAGAATCGTTATTAGATGTTTGAAAAAATCATCAGTAAGGGCAGGATGTTTTATTATCTCTTGTGGGTAATGTTTAAATACAGTCTAACATAATCCTAAAAGTAAGTTATTAGAGCTAGACCTCTGTGATGTATCACAACGTGCCATTTGTATTTTCTTGCCTTAAGGCTATCGCTGATATTTGTTCTCAAAATCCTCATATTCCCTCACAGAATTTAGTGCATGCAAATGCATCCAGTATCTCTCTGTCGATGAGGGACTGGATGGTTGACACCCCATCCAGTTGTTAAACCCTCCCTGTGGTTCTCTTCCAAATTATTTGGCTCTCCTTGTGATGACATTCATCGGTTTCCTACACTGAACAGTTCTCTATACAGTTCTCTTAGGACCTGGGTAATAGTGATTAACCAAGTATGTTATCTCCTCCCAAGCTAATTTAACATCACCGTCCTTAGTGGCTTATTTACTTTGATTTGCTCCTTGTGAATCAGCATTTCATGCATGCGAGCATAAGCGTGTTCATGGGAGAAATGTTTGTGTGGCAAATGCTCTCTATAGCTTTCATATATAAACTGAATGACTTTTAAACCTTCAAATAAGAGTGTATCTGATTCCTAATCCCATCACATTTCCAGCTGTGCAGCTGGTTCACTGCACCACATGGCTCAGCCCCTGAAATACCACAAGTCCATCACCTTGCCCCATGTGGACATTGCTTTTCACCAATGAGCACTGATTCATGAAGGTGGGGCCCTCACATTTTAAAGGCTTCACACAGTCAATGCGTAAACTATTATTTTAACACAGTACTAATAATAAAAAGCATCGTAAGAAATTAAATATAAATTGACCGACTACACATAGTTACTCAGCATTTAGTATAACCACTTACTCGTGCTCGGTCGAGACTCAGTTTTATCAGGTAATACATTTTGGTACAGAGTGTGAAAATGTTCAGATGGGAAACTCACAAAGCCAGCAGGAAAGAAATCTGGTGTGAGATAATTTTTTTTGGCAGTACAAGAGAGACAGCTATCTACGTATGAATAAACCTGACTGAGGATTTACTCTGTCAGGTGGCCATATGAATGTAAATGCGCTCACTAAGAGGTTTCAGACTAATGCTCCAGGTGGTGGAAATGACAGAGTACTGGGTCAGCTGTAGACATGGTTTTTATGGTAGTGCAACTGCTAAGAGCACAAAGTAACTAAATCAAGTGTTGCAGTAAGTCAGTATGTAATAGTGAGAAAGACCACCAGTTAGTCATTAATATAATAAATAGGCACATAAGGACGTCTAAGGTGAATTCTGTACATGAAGAAGGTGTATATTTTTACTGTATAGTGATCCTGTGATTCTTCTTTAATCCCCAACTTGCCAAATTATGCTTGCTGTGTTTGGTGTATGTAACATATACATACACATGTATGAAATGTTATATGTAAATACAGTATACAGAAAATACACATGCTATACAGTATAGAGTATTCCTATTAACTACATAATAGTAATATTACTTTCTACTAATTTTTAATTTAGTCGCATTTTGATTCATTCATGACCAGAATATATAATTAATTCTAATTAATTAATTAGTAATACATTAAAACTTTAAAACGTCCATGAGCTTTATACACAGAGTCGTCACAGCAGGTCAGCCTTTATCTAAAAACCACCGTACTAGCTACTTTATAGAAAAATATCCACTGATTTTATGTATATGAATAACTCATAAGCAAACACATTTGTGAAGGAAGCAATGCGCTCTCCAACCATAGTAATATACACAAAGAGCTACGCACAAACTTTCATGAAAATGCATCATGCAAATAGCATTTGTCTCTACATTAGTTGTGCAATTAAAAATGGAGAAACTTTGATTTGTCATTTCCATTATTTATTGGCCTGTCGTGCTGGATGTGCATGTAGGTCTCAGATAACAATATGACTCATTAAAGAATTGTCATTAATTATAAAGTAGACTGCTGTATGCAGACAGCACTCACTCATATAAACCATTTAAAAAATTTAATTTATATATGAAATTGAAAATTCTCACATTTTCTTTTGACATGGCATTACAAAAATGCTCACTGCCCATTTCAGCACAATCACAAAAGTATTAATCCCTGGTCAGTATTTCCCCTCTCTGTCTCATTATATTGTTTCATTCTGACAGCCAAGCTCAAATTAGTCTAACGTAATTAGCATAAAACATGACTGCTATTAAAGCGGGAATAAAGTGTTATTGGAGGAAAGTTGAAATTTCATTACAATCAGCTTATACTTCAAATATGGCAGTGTGATTATTGCTAGTTATGTAAGTTGATATTCAAATGATCTCTGATTCTTCCTAGTATTTTTGCAAGGAGATGAAACAGTGTTTAAATAATAAAAAATATAGAATTAATTTAACTGACATGCTAATTTGAGCTATGACGTGACAGAAGAAAAAGAAATATAATAATAATAATTTTTTAAAAAAGCCCTCCCCATCCATATACTATGATTAGTTTAACTTTGGCAATCAAGCAGTTCATCATGTATTTAACTGGAAAAGATTAGGCCCATTAAATTTTCCCTGCTCTTTTATGATGTGTTATTGTGTAATAAACCATGAAGGGAGGGGAAATTTTTGCATAGAGTAGCACTTAATAGCACACTGTTGCTCCACGGCCAGGGGCCAGAGTTCTTAAATGCAATTACTGATGAAAATCTTTTTTTTTCTTATCGGAAACTGCAAGGCATAATTTCAGTGTCAAATAGATATTTTCATTCAAAAGCAGAAGGAGTACAAGGAGAAAATGAATAATTTTTAATGTCCAAAAATTTTTTTTCCACTTTTAATTTAGCAGTATTTAAGTATTAAACTGTGTTAGTTATGCTATAGCATGCATGTGTTATGTATATTCTTCCCAATGAGAGGCAGGTTTCTGGCTGGTGCTTTTAGATGAACTTTTCCTATTGATTCTTTTGCTTTTATTATGTATTGTTTGTGACATATTTGCAGAACAACATTATAATTTGTGTAATGACAAAAGCAGTGGTCTGCACTTCATAGCTAATTGAAAGTTTGTTCTAGTAGTAGCTGCCACCATTGGTCAAAGGGAGATGTTGATCTTGCACGTTAGTGGATGAGTGTCATAACATGTCATAAAGTTGCCTCTAACACTGTCAAAAATTATAATGACAGCTATTACATAACTGGAGAAAGTGTTAATAAAAAACAAAAACAAAAAACAGTCTATGTATGAAGAGGCAGAATGTGCATTTTTTCCTAAAAGCAAAGAAAAAAAAAATCCAGACATGAAGGGGGCGCAAAGCTAAGAAAGAGCGGAAAATAAATATACACCATGTCACAGTGAAGTGACAATGACAAGGGCACTGTCTTATTTGTTCCGTACAAGACAATTAACCTAACTCTATGACATCTTCTTGTACCGCTAAAATAGACTTTGTCATGTAACAACTCTCTTTCTCTGCATCTCCTTCCCCCCCTTCCCTCTTCTCTTCTCTCCCATCAGGTCTCCACATAATGGAGCGAGAATGAACAGAGAGCGGCTTAAAAAAAAGCATGAACTGGAGGTTTATTGAGGTCATCTGCTTCCTGTTTATATGGGACCATATAACAGTTCAGTCTTCCCGCCAGGATCCGTTGGCCACTGAACAACATGTCACCAAGCAATATGACTGGCTCATCTCTGACCGCGGACCTTTCCACCACTCTCGGAGTTATCTGTCCTTTGTGGAAAGATTCCGCCAAGGATTTACGACTAGATATAAAATTTATAGGTGAGTTCACTTTCAGCCTGTGTACTGATGCCACTCATGCTTTTTAGGGGAATGTCTTTTTTATGGCTTTGCTATTTTCAGATTTTGAGATTTTAGTTGCAAAAAGCTGAACTCTGTACATCTTTAACCCATTAAGTGTACTATTTTATATTTAGATGCAGTCAGTCTCACCCCCGCGAAATTGTTTTATTATATTAATGAAGTGCGGATAAGACTCCTTGCTTTAGCTTGCTACTGCAGACCAATACGCTGTAGACAACAGAGTAGGTTTTTAATGTTGAAGCAGTGTTCTTCATCACAATGTTTTATAAAAATGGTACAGTGCACTTGAACCGAGTGTGTCTTTCTTTGGTAAATTAATTTAGCCAGTTTAGAAAAATTACATGTCCATGGGAATGCACATCTCGGAAGAAATTCTCAAAATCTACAGAGTAGAATCAGAAGTTTTGTTCCAAATATCTTCATCTTTGAATTCAGGTGTTTTTAGACCTACTGGTGTATAAATTCAAGCACCTAGCCAGTCAGTCTGAATGCCATGTCATGCATACCACAGCGTCTGCCTTTACAAACATTTGTGAAAGAATGGGTCATTCTAAATGGCTCACTGATTTAAGTATTGTACTGTAAATAGGATGCAACCAAGTCATCATAGATATTCCATAAGTCTCAATATTACCTGTCAGTAGTATTGTTGCAAAGTGGCAGATCACATAAAATTACAGAGCAGGGTTAGCAAGTGCTGAGGTGCATGGTGTGTAAAAGAGTTACAAACCCTCCTCTGGCATTAATATCAGCACAAAAGCTGTGTGCCAGAAGCTGCGTGGCATTGGTTTCCGTTCACAAGCAACTCCTCTGGGTGTAATATGTAGGTGGCACAGTCATTCTGTCCATATAGTCTATAACCTGATTTTTTGTGTTATTTGCTATCGAAGGATATGATGCAATAAAAACGCATTTTTAATTAGAACTCCTGTCCTACATACATCACCACTAAAAGCAAAAATTTAGGGATACACAATGTTTAATTTCTTAAGGCAGAATAATCATTTAAAGGAGTTTATAATATCATCTTGTCAATATCACATATATAAAAGAAGATAATAAATCCCATTTGCATATTCAGATCCCACTTTGTATGCTTACCCTACACAAACTATATTAAGGTGATTAGTATATTTTGTGCTTTAGTTACACTGGGATAAACAGTGGAGACTGTGGCACGAACAGAGGTATTGAATACATGTGCAACTCACAGTCAACTGCCATCTTTAAAATGACTTTAGTGCTAAGACACCAAAAAAGGCAAGAGAATGGAGTCAGTCAGCTATCAGTTTCTGGTGAAATTTTATTTTAATTTTCAATGTCATTTATTTTAATTTTATTTACATACCACTGAATCACAGCAACAGTTGTCTCAAGGAGCTTTATATTGTAAAGCAAAACCCTACAATAACATAGGCAAAACCTGGCATTTACATCCAGTCTATTTGTCCTGTCATCCTCCTTTCACTGCAAACCGAATGCAGTATATGATTGGCCGTCCCTGAGCAAGATCCTAGCAGAAGCTTCTTCTTGTTAAAAGGGAGTTTTTCCTTCCCATCATTACCAATTTTTTGATGACAGGTTGTCGTCTGAATGTTGGGGTTTCTTTCTATAATATATTTAGGTCTTTGCGTTAAGAAACAAAGGGTCATGAGGTTACTGTTGAATTGAATTGAATTGAATATAATCACATGGTGATTAATTGTGATAAATCATTAGAAATTGTAAATTTGTTGTCATCTACATATATAGGAATACCAACTGGGTTGGAATTAGTATTTTTAAATTAGTCCATAACATACTGCACAACTTTTCCTAAAATTAGTTTATTTATCATTAAGTCAATTTTTGGGTCTGTGGGATAAAAAGAAAAAATGCAGCCACATACAGCTAGAACCTTCAAGGACGTTATTTTAACCCCACAGAAATTAATTTTAAACAGCAATTGTGGCATGCCAGGCTGCTTAGCAACATATATTGCTTACTCTTACACTTACAAGACTGTGTGAAGTGTATATCTAGAGAAAAGAAGAATAATTACTGCAGGGCAAAACAGGTCACCGATGGGATGTTGAGCCGGGTCAGAGTGGGGGAGTGCGTGACGGTACACATGGAGAACCGGGCAAGTTACTGGCTGTGCAGAGCAGCAGGGGAACTGTAGCTGAACTGAGCAGAGAGTCCAGAGTGTGGAGTACTAATCCGAGGAAATAAAGAGTGAAATCCAGAGCAGAGCAGCCGAATCGGATGGGTTTCAGCCTGATGAGCCTGGCTGAGTAGGGGTGTGGATTGAGCAGTGTGGACAGTGGATGACAGAGATGCAGGTCAGGTAAAGTGGAGGCAGATGTGAATGGTGTGATAAACGTTGACTGCTGTACTTTTACAGTAACTGTGTGATTATTTTTTAAATGTAGGCAATGGCTGGTTCAGTCTGTTTCACAGTGAGCACCTTTTTTGTATTTTAATATAACTAATACCACCCGTTTTACAAAAATAATCTTTTAGGTTTTCCATACTGTTCTTCTGCAATAGTGAAATTATTGCGTGATGTTGCAAGCCATTTTTTATTAGTAAATTTACTTAAATTAAGTATTTCATCCCCTTCAAACCAGACAGAATTCTGGCTCCAACGGATTGGCTGTGTGCCCGTGTGATACACAGATCACAAAGAATCAGTCAATTACAGATACTCATCATCTTGATTCATAACTCATTATGTCCATAAAAGAAAACCTGTCAACACATTCAGTTTCTTACATTCCAACCTCTCCACCACCATGGGAAAGACCAAAGAGCAGTCAAAGGATGTCAGAGACAAGACTGTAGACCTGCACATGGCTGTAATGCGCTAAAAGACAGCAAAACGCTTGTTGAGAATGAGAAATAAAATGACCATCAATCACCTTCATTCTGGAGCTCCATTCAGGATCCTGCTTCATGGGGTGAGGATAATCATGAGAATGTGAGAAAGGTGTTGGATTATCCCAGAACTACATAACACATAACACCATAATTAGTTGAAATCTTGCAAAGTCCACAAGGTCCCTTTGCTCAAGAAGGCACATGTACAGGCCTGTCTTATGCTTATCAGTGAACATCTAAATGATTCAGAAAAGGGCTGGGATAAAATGGTGCAGTCACATGGCTTCAACTTCAACCGCCATGTTGGGAGGAAGAGAAATGCTGACTTTGACCCAAAGAATACTATCCTTCACAGTCAAGCACAAATGTGGAAACCTTGTGCTGTTTTTCTTCTAAGGGTATAGGACTTTATTGCATTGAGAGGCCAATGGATGGGGCCATCTACCATAAAATCCTGGATGACAAACCTACTTCTCTCAGCCAGAACAGAAAAGGAGGGTGTGAAAGCTAGAAGTTGACAAGGGGCAGCCAAAAAGCTAAAGGCAGAGTTTTGAGAGTATCAAAAAGAGGAATGGGCCAAAATCCCTCCTGAGATATGTGCAAACCTGGTGGCAAACTATAAGAAATGGCTTACTGCTTTGCTTGCCAACAAGGGTTTCTCCAAAAAGCACTAAACTATGTTTTGCATAAAGACCAAATACTTATTTCACTAAATAATGTGCAAATCAATTTATAATTTTTATGTAATGTGTTTTTTCTGGATTTGTGGTTGATATTTTGCCTTTCACTAGTAAAGTGAAACTGCCATAAAAATTGGAGACTGTTCATGTCTTTGTAAGTGAGCAAACTAACAAATTCAGTAGGGGAATAACAAATTATTTTCCCCATTATATTTAGTCAAATCTTATTCATAATTAGCGAAATACCAGCTCAGTTTCTTCAACTTCTTGTTTAACTGCAAAAATATTTCACTGCAAAAGGGCATGGGTGCTTGGCAAGCTTGCTTTAAATAGGAATATAACCAGTATACAACTAGTTGGCAGCCAGTTTAGTCGAGTCCCCTATTACTGTGACTTATGTCACAGATGAGCTCGACTCATCGATTGTCTGATAGATCTGCCTGAGTTTATAAATTAGATGGTGATTATTTGCTGCATTTACCCTGAGTTAGACTGCAGCCATTTGGAGACAAGATGCCTCCGACAAAGGTGACTCGGGCAATCACCTTGCGATCAAAAGCAATCACCCAGAGATTAAGGGTGTTGCATACTTAACCTCGTGGCGAGGGTACAGCGTAGACTAGCCAATCTGTCCCAGGACCTCAGCAATTCCAGCAATTCTGTGAACAACCACTAATTGTTCAAAATCTCACGAATGTTAATATCCTATTTTTATTCTAGTTTGACTGAGCAATTAGGCCCACAAAAATGTATTATTCACTCGATTAAATTAAACTCGTTGCACTGCAGTTCACTTTGATTCAGCCCAGTTCAAATCAGTTCAGTTCAATTAAATATTAATTTTGCACCACTTACTTATTTATGCCCAAATCACAGAGTTTGACATTCATTAGTTGCAACATAATCCATAACATGCAACATACATTCTGTTGCTTTACATCACCAGCCTCCTCAGTGCTCACATGAAGAAGCAAAAGTACAAAAATTGGTTGGCTTAAATCTATCTTTCTCAGAATGATGTGCTTTGATTTCCTATCATCCCCCTACAGTCTGCTAAGTCGGAATTATAGAAAGACTGCAAACAGAGTAAGAGAATCATTTGCCTCATTCTTTGGCAGTTCTTTCACAGACCTACTTGTCTCGCTTTCCTTCGTCTCACTTGGTAACTTGCCACAGCCCTTGGTCCCCACTGACTTTCACTCCTTGATATTGTCACATGAACAGTAAACAATGCATTTGCATAATGTGTAACTTGACAGAGCAGGATGTTGCACAGAGACATGAATCTCAGAGGCAAAACTTCAGAAGCTGCTTTCCGCAGACACTGTACAGCCGTCGAGTCCTGTCTGTGATGCTGCAGTGATTTATTAAAACAGAGTGTGTGTATGTATGTCAGGTGCTTCTGGGACTATTGGTGGGCCCAGGTGGTTCCTGTTGTTTTTCACACTTAACATACCATTAGTGGCATCAAATTCAGCCATGAGTTCTAGATATCCCCTTCATCATGACAAGTCAATTAAACCTAAAGTATGAAAAAATGATGTGTTTCTCATCAAAACAATCAACTATCCATACCTATACGAGGCATCTGTAAACAATTCGAACTTTGATAGATCCTTTTTATTTCCATCTGACATTTAAATGATCTTGTGCTGTCTATTAGTGTACAAAAATGAGAAATACTTCTAGGCACAGGATATACATTTTGCAAAAAAAATATGGTATTTAAGGGGAACGCATGAAATTGTCGCCAAAGGTCAAGGGCTTTTAATCATTCCAACCTCGACCTCCAGATAATTTCAGTGATTAGCGCATCTTCAACCACGAAGGTGGAGTGACATCGACTGGTGTAGTGTTTGTTTGGAATGAAATCATACATAGCCTTGGTCCTGCTTGGCACATGATTGCCCAGGCGTGCTCTGCTCTAACAACCAATGAGGACTGAATCGCTTTGTAAATTTCCCCGGGGACTTTCTCTGCCTCAACAATTTAGTGGTGGAAAGTGGTTGAATCAGATTTGCAGAGAGACAAAGCATCCATTCCTTTCGGGTTCACTTATCAAGAGAGATTACCCCGGAGGCACGCGGTGTGGACAATGCCAACCTGATCAGCAACAAACAAATCTCCCCCATCTTTAATAACATGGGCAGTGTGCCTAATTTGAAGGATAAACACGGAATTAGAAGGTTCCAGCCCTGCGTCTAGTGCTCTGAAAAGGTCATTGCCGCTTCAAGGGGAGAGACACACCGGAAGGCACCAATTATCCGCTCCCTCTAGACTTATGTGTCTTAAAGAAATTATTGGAGTGTTCTTTGTATAAGTAATTGTCGCCACTTTCTCTCTGCTGATTGCAGTCTTTAAACAGAATCTTACTCTTTGCCATATATATTTCCTTTATTGTATTTTGGTCAAAAAAGCCACTTTAACTGCTGGCTGCATACAGCTTTTTATATCAGAGCTCAGCTGAATAAGGTGTTAGTGGTGAAATTCGATGGCCTGTTTTGCTCACACGAGCATCGCTCGTGCTCCTGCTTGTACTCTATTATAGGGTCGAATGTGTTTCAGATGATGCGTGTTCTCTGTCTGGTCTTTGTTCGCAGAGCTCAATCTCAGGTTCTTGTGTGTTTGGGAAAAAAAATCCAATATAAATGCAAATCTGGTAGCCATTAATGCATTTTAAAGGCCTCAAATCAGCATTGCACTGTAATCAAAGAAGCAGGATGAGGGTTGTTATTTAGAATAAAAAATATTTATTAAAATGCATGGCTCTCATAGATTGTACTCTGAAAAGCTGTGCAGGATGAATAGAGAGGTCTGATACAGCTTCTCTTGTCACTAAGTCAGAGCTCAGTAACCCTCAAAATGTATCCAAGGATCCGATCAAAATCCTGCAATGACCTGCGAAAATATTATGCTAAATTAAATTAAAATCTCATAATAAAGGAAGTTCAATTTTTGGACTTTGATTCAAAAATGTTGAACACAAGTATTATAACTTATTTCACAAAGGAAATTTAGATTTTCTTTGTTGCACTCCTCTGTTGTACTCTGTCTCTATACTGACTTAGTAAAACCTTTTGAAAAAACACTATAAAACCCACTTTCACCGTACTTTCTCCCCTTCCAGCCCTACATCTGTCTCATCATCATCGGTCAAAGCTCTATTTAAGAAATGTCCTGCTCAGTCAGATTGAATCTTAATCAAAGTTGCTTTCAGCTGCCTACAAGGTCTGCGCAATATCCTATTGAGTCAGTGTCTAAAGAATTTACAGCTTGTTGGTGGGCACCTAAACCAGTAGTGAGAATGCCTCTGAAGCACATTATCTCCTGTTGTGAGCTACATGTGAAAAGGGCAACTTCAAACAGTGTCCTGACCTGCTTCTTTTGACATTGTCCAAAGTTGTGTGCTTAGGTTCATGTGAAAACATGTGAAAGTATTTGCTTCTTATTGCAAGTGTTTTTCCTTTGTTCCTTAATTCATGAGATTCTTGACTGTTAAGATTATCCAGCAGTAAAAGCTGCTTGTAAATCTGGACATCCTGACAAACCATCAGCATCTGGTAGACGTAGCAATTCTTCTCCTTTCCTTACCTGTGGCAGCAGGAGCTCAATGGCAATAATTTCCCAGAGATCCTCATGCTGTCCAAGTTGGAAATTTGGTTTGGAGAACTACCTGCGCCAAAGTGTCATAGCTACATGTGTGATTTCCTCACCGAGTCTCATTTCCCTTTTGGCGACTCATTACACATATTTTGACTGTTCCGAGACAATATTACGTGCTGTGCACTCCAAATGGCATTGTTATTTTCCATGCTTTGTTTTTCTTACGCAGCTGCAGCTCTCTCGTGTTACTGTGGCAATTAGACAAACACACATCTCCACAGTGAGTCTGCGACAACACTTTGACTACAAGGTCGTACAGAAATATGACAAAATTTTCCACTAAAGCGGTTGTCCATCATACTGTATGAAACCTTTTCTACAAAAGCAGAAACATTTTCAGATAAATAGTTTGAGGAATCTCAGAGAGCTGAGTGCTGAGTGAAAAAAAAAGTTATTGAATTATACGAGGTCTAATGTCAGGTCACTAATGGTTTACTAATCCTAGCTAATAACAGAAGGATACACATTTAATGATATGAATAGCTTGGAGCTCAACTGTGTTATCATTAAATATTATGTATTTCACCATACCAAACATAACAACTAAAATAAATTTGCACTGAACTATGATCACCATCATAGCTTGTTTTTATTTGGCTTTTTTCTTCTTTTTTTCAAGTTTATGTTCCCCAGTTTGGCTAGTTTGATGTAGGGTTTACAACCACGATAGGCTTTTATATAATTAAATTCACCAGGAATACTTCTCAAAGGAAATTTCCTTCATGGTGTTAATTATTCCTAAATGTAATCAGTTCTTAGACGACCACTTGATCAGCACTAAAATGAATAATCTGCTATTCTAATTTGCATGTGCAAACTCATTTTCCTCAGTTTCTAAAATTAAACAGTTCATCAAACAGAAAGCTCTGAATCTCGGACCACACTCCCACCCCTACGGGTTTTTTTTCAATTGCAATATCTTAACATCTGTACATTTTAAAAGAAAAACTTAACTCATACATATCAAGAGTGAATATTTAAATGTGCTGATATGTACCTCATTTGTTTTTTAAAAAGATATAAAGGTGTAACATTTGTCCGACTCAGGTTTCGAATTAGTTTGGATGAGCCATCTGTAATTGGATAGAGTGAGCAAAGGAGGATTTGATGTAGTCGGCAGATTTGCTGAGAGAGGCTGCAGAAATGTTTAATTCAGCACGTTGTAGCCAAAGGAAGTGATGGAGGGAGGCAGACGGGAAGTCAGGAAGGATGAAACAGACTGAAGAAAGAGGACAGAGACATTGAGGGGTCTGGAATGCCATTAGGCAGGGAGACAGGAAGGTGCTAAAAGTGTGTGATAAAGAAAATGTATATAAGTGTTAGAGACATTGAAGGGGATCCGCTGAGTTCAGTATCAAAACAAGGAAGAGGGGAGCAGACAGGTAAACTGGCAGTGAGGTCATAGTCAAGGTGAGGATGAACACAGACGCACTGGAGTGGTTCAGATGACTCACAAATACCATGAAGCCAAGTGCAGCACTCAAAAAAACAAAAACAAAAAACCCCAACATCAACCAAAGTCTGCATTATTAACACATTCTCTGCATCTAATCATGGTTCTACTTAGAAAACGATGGGTTTTTCATCAGTCAAAATTTTTTTCACTTACATTCACTTAGACACGGATTCTGTGCACCAGGAGAAAATTGCGTAGTGTTTCGGCTATCTCTATTCTTCCATGCACTTCTCTACCAATACACGTACACGTTTTTCATGTAACTGCGACTCATTTATTTTTTTTAGCTGTGAGACAGTGACAGAGACGGTCTAATAATGACAGACTGTGTGCGCAGTCAAAATGAATGTAATGAGAAAACATAATAAGATAAATAACAATGCCACCTGCAATATGAAGCGAAAAGAGAGCTTAGTGCTATTTTTTTTCTGTTAATCAACAATTGAACAGCACTATATTGCACCTTTGCAGTATTATTGTGTACAGTCTGAAGCCATATGTCACCTGTTCTATTGTATTGTCATTGAGCAGAACACAATAAAAGTGCATCCAGGTGGCCTCAAGGTTTAAGATGCTGACCATGTAATTGCAATGTCCCCAAGTCCAGCCATGGATTCCACTTGCAAGTCATCTCTCATTTTTTGACAGCTCCCCACAGTTGGCTGCCTACATAAAAAAAAAAAAAAAAAAAATAGATAAATGCTGTAATGTATATATAAATATTTCACATTTCCTAGTGATGCTTTAGTGATTGAGCAAATTAGATGACTCACAAACATGTTGTCACCGAAAGGATTTTGGCTGCCTTCTCGTGCTTTGGCAGCATACACGAATTCCCATTTGCTGACTGAAGCAGTAACGACTTCCAGCACTTGGATTTCAAGCACTCGTCTCAGCCAATCAGGCAAGCTGAAAATCCAGCACTGCTAAAATCTCTCGAGTTGCCATTATCACTGTTGTGCATCGAATGAGCAATTATTTTCTTTTTAAAACTTCTTTTGAAAAACTTTTACGTGACAGACACACTGGAAGCGTTGTTTACTGTGGGGCACAGAAAATATCAGTTTAACTTTAATCTGTCTTTATTCCCTCTACTCTAATCTGTTTCTTTTATACACACTTGGAAGACACAAATGCATACACACACAACACAAAGTCATCTTGGGGCTATTGCAATTACAATCACTGGAGTACTGCAGAAACTGGGTGTTGATCTGCATTTTTCAGCTTTCTATAAAAGTTTGGGAAAATCAACAGGAGCTGATCTGGGGAGGGACTTTATGCCACTTTCCTTCTCCAACCTAGTGGTAAAAAGCCCCCGCTGTGGGATGACTTAATTACTGGCAAGGAAGGGATGGTAATTAGAGGAGAAACAGGAGGCTAGAAGAAACTGTCAGGGTTAAGTACTGACTAATTCACTGTGTGGGACGCCTGTGCCCCTCTCCCTTGAGACTGGCAAATAACATCAACAAGCAGCAACACTGAAGACGAGATAACAGCGCAACCATGCATCGAATGAATATTTTTCTGATATAGTGATCCACGCTGCCTAGTCACACTAGATGCTCAACCAAAGAAAGCTGTTCACTTTGGTTAATACAAGTTCCAGGACACAAACTCTGGGGAGTGGATTTCATTTTAAAGCACAAGGCCCACTATTGCTGACTGTAAGATTCATACATGTAAGAGCCTTCAACATACAGAGAAAAGCTCTAAAGCTCTAATCAAGCAAACTAACAGAAAACATTTGTGTGTACAGAGACAGTAGTTTATTTCTACAGTAGTTTGTTTCTATTGAGTGAACCAGAAATTGACTCAGTTAAATAATATTTTGGTATCGTCATCGTATCTTTGCATTTTTCAAAAGCTAGAATGAATTCAAGATTATTTGCCATTTATCTTGCAAATAATAGTTCTAATTAACAATAATCGCAGGCAAAATTACTCACTTAACAAACAAGAGATAAATACTGTACGATAAAGTCTGAATATCTGAAATACACAACCTCAGAATATGTTCCAGTGCAGAGCATCGCCTCTCTAAAACACCTCATCAGAGGTGTCTTTCCTCTGCTACCCCTCTGTCCTGCAGTCAGCACATGGCTTTGGTGGTTTTTTCCCTTCTTTTTTCTGTGACCTACACAAACACAAAAAAATGTTTATTCTCAGCCTCCTGCAGAACATCTGAGTCAGTTCACTTGCAGCAAAACACTGAATCTGTTGGGCTTGTTATCTGGGCTGTCTTAGAAATGTAGCATCACAGGTTTTTCTTATAATGTGTGTTACATGTCTAAAATTATTTTCAAGTGGGCTTTTATTTGCTACCTACCGCAATATTGTGTCAGTTTGCATGGTGATCCAGGGGATACACCACCGGTGGACGTATGTACTGGATTTATTTTTAAAGTAGCCTTTTTGCGAATTAGATTCATGATTATTCAAAGACTGGATATACTGCTGGCAAATGAAACTGTCTGTTTAGATATTGTCAGTACTTAGTCTTTATATTATTTCTTATATTAAAGTACTCCTAATGTTGTAATATTCAGCCTATTTTTTTATAATCAGTAGAAAAAAAACGTCAGATTTTCTCTGTCGTTTGTAGATAAAACCGTACATGCTGTTTGTCGTTAGAGAATCTAAAGATTAAGCTGACCTAAGGGAAATCAGTTAATTTCATGCATTTATTGGGGTGCTGAAGCATCTGTGCGCAGGGAAAGCATGTTGTTGTACATATTCTTCACAAATAAAAATCAAAGCCAATTTGCTTTAAAGAATAGTTCTTTCACTAAAATGGGTGTAAAAGGGAAGTTTTAGAAGGAGGACACCGAGTTAGCTAACCTGACAACCTCTGGAAGGTTGTTTTCATCTCTTGGGGCTCACATAGCAAAGGCCTGATAAGTGGGTTTAACAAGTAATGACATGTTTCTCATTTTCAGACTTGAAGCAGTGAAGCAGCAATGATATTAAAGACTACTGACAAGTGCATGCTTGTGACATGATATCTAGCTGAAGTATGATTTCAAAGCACATGAGAAAAGTACTTTTAACTGGAGGTCAAGTGTCTAAAAAAGGACACAGAGATGACACAGAAGGTTTTATTCCTGCATGTTGTTATGTCGCTATAAAACCAGTGATCTATTTTGTTTATCTGTTTCCCCCCTTGGTCACAGAATGTTGTTTGTCAACCTACGTGATATTAAATGCTTTGCAGTTTATTTCTGAACATGGAAAAGGAAACTGGCAAAACAGCACATAGATCTGCATCTTTCCTCTTTATTAAAATTGATGTCTTTTCTTGAGAAGCTCTTTTAATCTCAGCAGTGCAAAACATGACACATAATTCCACACAGGGCCTTCTGTGTGCATTCAGTAAAGATTGAAGAGATACATTCATATTTATTTTATTTCATTTTATTTTCAGGACCTACTTGCAATGAAAGTTCTCCTGAATAAACATCTGCTGTCTTTCTTAAATGAAATCTTTAATTTAAAGTTATTTCATTTTTAGAGCCGTAATAGTGGTCAAAGTGCTAAAAAATATCCTGAAACATCTTATTTGCCTCAAAATTCATCACAGTTTTTGTTGCAGTTCTCATAAAGGTGACAGTTTATCACTTACATCACTGCAAGACAAAATCTAAACCGTATTCAAATTGGTCTCAAATTTTTCATTCACACGGCAATTTTGATGGATTAAGGAAGGTAAATTGCAATGTTTTTTTCCCAGCAGGTAAAAAGATCATTGGGATTACAGAAACGAATTAGCTTAGTAATTTTATCATTACACTCTTAACAAATGCAGTCCACAAAAACCATCAACATAATGCTTTTATTTTTTAATTCGAGCTGTGACTGACAGTTAATATGGGGTCAGCTGAGTTCAGCAGTAAATGGATATGATACAGTAAGCGGCATCCAACAATACCAGCTGATTCTTTTTACTGCATGAATGTTTTGACCTTTAAAGGTTTTCATTACGTGTAGAGTGGGGGAGCATTGTTTGTCACTGTTTACAGGATAGAGCAGATGATGAAGTGTTTTATTATCTGCATACAAAGGGACTTTAGATGTCAGGTGGATACATACGCAAACAAAGGATAGCAATCTAGAAAATGTGTTTGTAAGACTATGAAGATATTTAGAGATTCTATATGGCTTTCATTTGTGTGCAATCGCTCTCTCTCATCCCGTTGTATGCTGCGTGAGCTAGTAATAATTTCCATTTCTTCCCTGCCCACACATTGAGACTAGTTCATCAGCAGTACTTCTCACATTACACAGTTAATTAGATTCAAACACATGCTCATGTCACTCACCCATGCATTCGCTTCCGGCACAGTGTCCCATCAAATTCTTGAGATTAAAGCGAATTAAGAGATTGTTTTTGATTAGATCAATTTTCATTTCATTGCCTCATCACAATTACAAAGTGTACTAACAAAGCTATTATACCAGCAATCATATTCCATTTAGACAATCATGTTCCATTTGCTGATATGCTCTAATTAATAGTTATTAACAGAGAAGCTTACATGTGAATATGGAGATGGAATTTAGGTATCATGGCATAGCCCTCGAAAGCTTTTATTTATTTAGTTTTTTTGTCTTTCGGTAAATAAGGAGTATGATTTCATAGCTTTGATACTTATTTCTATGAAAAAGCAACTCTAAAAATAACTTTTGTATACATTCTTACTATGCTGCCACTGAGCAGACTTCATTGCATCAACTGTTATTGTGGTCACAAGTTAATTCAATTTATAGTTTTTATTTTCCCCTTACTTTGACCCAAGCTATTGAGATTTTTTTCTAGGGTCAGCCCATTATTCTGCAGACGCCGAAGTGAATAAAATCATGACCCAGTCAAATGATTTTCTGAGAGGCTTTATTCCAACAGCCGCACATTCACTGGAAAGAATGGATGAAAAATCATTCACACAATCATGTAAGAATGATTGAGAAAAACACATGTATTTCATTATCCTCCCTTTCTCTGACTTTTCTGTGCAGATTACTGCTGATTTTGCTTTAGAAAAAAGAAAAAAAATAACAGTGAAACTGAATTATGTTAGCTCGAGAAAAATCTACCAGAAGAAATAAAAAATCTGATACTGCATTTCAGTTGCAGGATGTTGCTCTTGCACATCACAGCTGATATAATTTTCCTGATTATGTATTTTTTCATCTCACTGTCATCATTGCCAGTCTAATGCAAACATTTTACACAGATGACTTCTACAGGAATATGCATGATGTTGCATCTTGAAGCATTCCTCTTTTGGAGACTGAGAATTTTTGGTTTTATTTTACCAAAACATATTCAACCTGCAGTACAATAATTATGGACCGAATGCAGTAAGCTGACTGGACATCGACTCATAGCATAGGAGGGAAATGAGCCAAAGCGTTCTTCAAAAGCAATTCAAAACTTTGGAAGGTCACTAAGTGGCCTATTCCACAGGAGTTAAGTACTTGAAGTATTTAATTTAACACGACTGAGCATGCAATCAACATGCATTTGACTTACAGGACTGAAAACTGCAGAAAAACCTGAAAGCTTACAGCAAATGCATTGTGGGTATCTCCACTGGTTCTAGAGTTCAGGCAGGTTTTACCTGCAAAGGATGCTTGACAAAGTATTAAAAACTGAGAACTGTATTTACTCTTATGTTAATTTTTTCCAATTGTATTTGAATTGGAAATAAGGGACCGTGCATAAAAAAGGACTTTAATTCCCCTATAATTAATGCAATATTCAAATTAATGCTGAGAGTCTGCTGTACTACTCCTAACTGTAACTAAGATATGTAATAACAGAAACTGTGACTAAAATGTCTAAAGAATCTAAAGTAATATGTGGACCTAGCTGTATGCATATACTACTGTGGCTTTTTGGCCTAAAACAAAATGACTGTTATTCAGTTAGGATAGCAACAAATTACAACTACTTTAATACTTTTTAAAAAAATAATACTTTTTGTATTCAAAACCATAATTACACTACAGCAATAATGTTTTAGAGCTGTACTACAGTACATCACAGCCAGTGAGAGGGCATATACATTTATAGACTATTATAAGTAAACTTGGATTATCAGGCATTGTAACTATCCTAAGAGAAGGTAGAAGACTGACAGTTAATTTTAATTGGTTCACTTTTAACACCTAATTGTATCTAAATCTATCTGCAAGGAAAAGTCTCTTGGGTTTTTTATATGGACTCTCTGATGGTATACCACTGTTTCAGTATAACACCTCCAATTTCCCCACACTATTTACTCTATTAAAAAAAGAAGGGAAAAATCCAGCCTATGCCTGTACTGAAGAGTAAATAAATAAATCAAGAACAAGCAAACAGCTCTGCATAGTCCTTCACTGTGCACTGGAGCATAGGATTAAGATTTTGTCTATTCTGAATAATTCTCAGTGGTTGAAATTCATGCAGGACTTCAATTGTATCTCTGTCTATTTGATTTATTGCCAAGCTTTGCCTCTTTATTATCGGTAATATCTCCCTACCCCTTCCTCTGCCTCCTTTTTCCCGTATATTCTGTCAAAATGCTACATAATACTTTGGCATCATTGCCCATCAGGGAGCGGAAACATGGAAATCTGAGTTAATGCACTGCTGATGATTAGTGTATTTTGTACACTAGTTTAGCTGGATCATATAGATAAAACCTATTAGGCACTTCATCTGTCAGAACATTAAACTGTTAAGACATGATTTTGCTTGTCCATTAGTTATCCCACAATTTAAAAACATAGGTTCAGAATGGTAACAGTGTCATACTTTATGGCCGATCTGTTCGGCAGTTCATGTAGGTCTGACCCTGGGTCTGCTGGCACAAGTGGCCAATGAGAGCATTGTAAGCACAAAGATTTAGTGAAGTACAGTAAAGAGGCTAGCTTAATGGAGTTAGCCTCTTAGCAAATTCATAACAGAGAAATGGACACAGACAGCTTTGGGTGATAACAACCCTGGTGTCCAACTTT
This sequence comes from Oreochromis aureus, assembly GCF_013358895.1. Classification (NCBI taxonomy): domain Eukaryota; kingdom Metazoa; phylum Chordata; class Actinopteri; order Cichliformes; family Cichlidae; genus Oreochromis; species Oreochromis aureus. Next base: position 46,263,324 of record NC_052948.1, on the reverse strand, counting down.
TTAGAGGTCAGACTCCAACAATATCAACTCTAAAGTGTGGATCACTGGTTAATCACATGAACTAGACAAATTAAATAAGCCGCAAGCTGTAACTCATGAAAGCCTCTTGTTCATAGCTTCGACAAGTGTTCTTCAAAGAAGACAGTCTCTGAAATATGGACATTCATAAAGCCTGCTGGGCCACATATTGGTCTAGATGTAATAACATTTATCCTATATCACTGAAAAGATATCATATCTGAGTGGATGTGATCATGCAGCACTGTTACTGTGTGAGAACACCACGTACAGAATAAAAGAGAATAAGTCAATACTGTGTGGGAAGACAGAATCGCTTCACAAAGTCATTCATGGGGGAATTTCCATTATTGGATCAAAGTCTCCCCCCGTCCTAGCACTTTGCCAGCATTTTCTGTTGAGCCCTCATGGTGCACCACTATCACTCAGCTGAGCATGGCTCTGTAAAGACAGTGTGGCAAAGATTCAATCAACAATGTCTCAGGAATGTTTAATGGGCGTAAAAAAACAGAGTAGGATGCTATAAAACAAAGTCCCAGTGTGTAGGACAATTTACTCATTAATTTTAATAAGCATTATTCCACTCTCAGTCATTTGGCTCATACAACCAAAACCCCATCATTTAAAAAAAAAAAGCTACATCAATCATAATGGGTTTCCTTTCTGTTCAGAGTAAGTGTAGACTGAACAGGTAAATACATTGCAAGACCTGATAAGATTTCTCACCTCTGTCTCATCACTCTTAATTCTTATTACAAAATTCAAAGTGACCCGCCTATGTCAGGGCCTCCTTTTACTCAGAGCACAGATCACTGCTATTTCTGTTGGTGTTCTGTTTTTCATTTAATGGTTGTTTTGATAGCTCATTATCAGAGCAGGAGCTCATTTGCATAAACACTGTATTTTTAAAAGTAGTTGTTAAATTCTCATGTAAAACAGTAAGTATGCATGTCTCCCAATCCTCAGGAAGCATCTCTTTTTAACATGCAAAAGTATCTTGATATAACTCATGGGCTCGACTTGAGTTAGACTTTAAGGTCAGTGATTTGATAGACAGCAGTTAATACCTTTGCTTTGATTGGCTGTTAGAAATGGACTGTTACCCCTTGGAGTCATTTGTTTTTATAGCAGTGAATTAGACTTAAGTAGGTAATTCAAAATAACGTATCATTTTCAACTGCAAATATCAAGTCATGCCTGACAAACAAAGTAGTGGAACAAACGGTTAAAATTGAAAGGTTCACCCTTTATCAAAGCTTGAAAGCAGTCTGTTCCTTCTCACATCAGAAGGAGCAAGCACTTGTACAAAACTGCATCAGCAGCCCCAAAATCACACACCTCATTCACGTTGTGTGCGACAGGTACAAAGAAAACAAGTGAATTCTTAAAGGGAGAAAGCACTCTTCAGTTACGTGTTAAAATAAGGTTTTTCTGATGTCTGCTGATTCTGCTGATCGTTGCATTCATCAGTAACTTCTGACATCAGTGACCTTTTCCAGTGCCTATTGCATTACTTTCATGTTCGCATCTGAACACTGGATGACAATTATTCATCGTGCAAACACATTTGAATTTCTTTTTTTTTGTAACCATTCCAGCATGTATCACAAGGCTATAGATAACAATAGCAAAGCAACTGACTCACCAGATATGAAACAAAGCAGCGTGTTAAAGGTGATGTGAGAAACTAGAAACAAGTCCAGAATAAATGTGAGAGGAGGAAATTGCTGTCTGTGGTCAGCTTGATGGCTGTGGAGGCTTTCAGTAGATATTACAGCAGAGGCAAAGGAGCAAAAGGATTTACAAAATCATGTAAATCTGTATATATGCAGTCACCAGCCACTTTGCTAGGTATACTTGTTCAATCCAAGTATCTAATTAGCCAATAACCATTTAGACATGTAGACATGGTTGATATGCCCTGCTGAAAAAATACTCATCTGATAGGATTTTCTTGCACAAACAAATCTACAATGGTCAGAAAAAGAGAAAATACCCAGTGAGCTGCAGTTCTCTGGGCAGTAATGTCTGTTGATGCTATAGGTCAATGTAGAATGAGTAGATTGCTTCTAGCTGATAGGAAGGCAAAAGTAATTCAAATAACTATTTGTTACAGCCAGGGTATGCAGAAGAGCATCTCTGAATACACAACAAATCAAACCTGGAAGGAAATGAGCTACAGCCACACTGCGCATCACTCCTGTCTGTTTAGGAACATGAAAATGAGGCTACAATTCATTCGTACTTATCAAAATTAGACAATGGAAGGTTGCAAATCTTTTGCCTGGTCTGATGTGTCTTGATTTGTGCTGCAACAGTTAGACGGCAGGGTCAACATGAAAACATGGACCGCATCAATTGGTCCTATCTCGTCACAATAATTCAGGATGCTGGTGGTGGTACATGCTGCTCGGGATATTTTCCTCCCCATTTTGTGCTCTTTAATACTGAGCATTGTTTAAACACCATAGTATTGTTATTGACCATGGCCATCCTTTTATGACCACAGCATAACCATGTCATTTCGTGAGATTAACACAGCATATTACAAAGGTCGAATAATCTCTACCTGGTTTCTGGAACATGACAGTGAATTTACAGTATTCATATGGCCTCTGTAAGCACAAAAACTCAATCTAATAGAGCATATTTGTGTTGTGGTGCAATAGGAGATTTGCATTATGAATCTGCAGCAACCGTGTGATGCTTTCCAGCACCTTGTCCACTGTATGCCACAAATTTAGGCATATCTGGAGCCAAGAGGAGATCCAACCTGGTATTAGCAAAGTGTACCTATAAAGTGGCTGCTGAGTGTAATTTAACAACATTTAGAATATTTTTGTAAAATAATGATTTTTTTTGTAGACATGTTTGACTGATTTATAAATATATAACTCAACAGAATATTTGGTCTGTTATTGAGCATATTTGTATAATTACTAAAGATGATTTCAAATGTCTAATTATTCAAACAAATGCTGAAATCTGTCATCTACATTGTACCCTTTAAAAATATCAGGGGACAGATTCAGATTGAAATACCTTTCATGCAGTGATTATTGCTGTTTAATTGCAGCATCAAAGCACTCTAAATATTACATTTTCAAAACAAAATAGACGTGTACTAAATGACACATGTCTTTGATAGAAAGACTTACTACAAATAGAGCTACTGCTAATTTATGATGTAATTCAGTACAATAACCTCAAAAAGCAGCTACAGAAATTACAGCAGGGTTGAATCATCACCTCTCCGACATACTCTGTTGAAAAATCACCATTATAAGCTTCACAACTGTAAATGCTGTATAGATGTACAGGACACTGATTCTCCTTGCTCTCTCATCTGTGTCATATTTGAGGGATTATCACAGCAACGTATTCTTCTGAAAGTACTGATCAAAGACGTTCGAGGTATTCCCAAACCTGTACTTTGAGATTCAATTCAATTTCAGTTTTTTCTGTCTTTTACAAGGTTTGAAATAAAGCCTTAGTTCAGTGGCTGTAAGTATCTAACAAATGCAATAAAGTAAAACCTGTTAACACATTTTTAAGTAAAAAAAAAGTTACCTCATATTTCAAGCAACAATATACATCAAACACAACCAAACACATTAACAGTGCTATTAAATATATTTTACTGTAAAATTGTAGTTTTTTTTAACATCCTAAACACTAATTTAATTACAATTTTCTGATCTGGTACTAACCGGTGCGAGTTAATGCCCTAAAAATGTCCTTATTAAACAGGTTGCTGACGTTATGAAGCTGCTATTTCTTACAGCCAAGAGAACACAAAGTATCAAAAAGAAAAGAAAAAAAGAAAAAGAAAAACAGCCACGCTGTCTCTTGTTTGGTCGTAATTTCTGGTTTAAAGTTAAAAATAAAAGTGATATTAGGCTTAAGAGCTTCACTGTTGAAAAGGAGAGGAGAAAAGAGTGGGAAAGTGCTTGTAGACAAAGACAACTTCCAAAGGACCTGCAGTTATGTTCTCGACACTTCTCTCCTAAAACATCTGATGCATTTAGTCCATTAAAAGAGCTCAAACGCTGCTCACGACAGGCAGCAACTAGACCAACACTGTGCCTAAAATTGTCTACAAAAACTCTAAACACTCTTGGGGGGAGTAATTGAAAATCACTCTGAGAAACATGAAAGACAGAAAATATTAGTTGATGTTCTGCAGACAGTAGACTGCCAGTTGGTGTCTGTGAAAGTGAACCAACGATCACGATAACATGAGGAACCTGACAATCTGCCAGTTTAGTCAGCTCAGCGATACGTATGTAAATGTACTCTAAGCATGACAGCTAGACAGAGATGACTACAGACATGTCAGATGCCATACAATTGCCAGGTGATTTGTATGATGTGGTAATTATGGACCATGGTTATACATGTGAACATGAAACTGAGTTGGATAAAACAGTAGAGCAGGACTTCCAATCCTAGGATATGTTCTTCTTAGATGATGAAAAACACCACAGTGCAAGTTCAAGAAAACAAACTTCAGCAGACAGTTTTTAACAAAAAGTTGAAGCAATTGCTAGAATATTATTTAACGATTATCATTAAAGAAACTGTATGAAGCAGCAACAAAATAAAGGATTACAGAGCTTTTGTGTGCAAATGGTGTTCTCACTCTATTCTGAGTAGGACCACAGCAGAGTGAAACTGGCTTTTGGCAGTTTTCTTCAGCAATATCCATCCATTTCTGTTGTAACATAAATCTCTAAACAATAGTGTTTTTATTTGTGTTGTTGTAGGCCTGTATTCTTCCAATCATGAAGGCTGATGAGATCAACCCATAAAACATCACAATTGTGGCAAATCTGCCTAAAAATCCTTGTTTATCATAATGCAAAAGACATCTATAAACACAAAACAAAAGCTGTGGCATGTTTCTCTTGCATTTAATTTTTTTTTTTTTTTTGTATTCTATAAAGTAGCCTGATGTAACGGTGGCGGAAGCTAACGTCTGGAATTCCTCATTAGTGGAATACATAAAATAATCCATGTGGTGCCACAAACAACTTCTTCCATCAAAAACCAAACAAAGTCCCTTTCTGAAACACAGAGGAGCAGTTTCCAAAGAGACTTCTAAGATTTTGCCCTGTTGTTGCTTACTCGCATTAGCGATCATCTTCATTTTTTTCATTGTTCAGTGTTTTATGATCTGGTTTAAATTGAAACAGAATACATATTTATCTAACCATAGGGTCAAGAAATTGGGGGCATTGCAACCATTTGACATACCCAGCAACGTAAACAGCCACAGCTGCCTATGAATTATTTATATTTTATTTTAATTGATGACATTAGTCTGAATATAATAAGCTTTACATGTCTACGTGGGCAGGGTTCTTTTTAAACACCACACTACTCTCATTTGCAACTGTTAAACATCTATAGCCAGTCAAAAATAATATTCTGGCCTCTTTTTATTGTTGCAGTTTAAATCATGTTTGTCAAATGCTGCGGGCCATAGTGCTACCCTTTCTGACAGCATCATATCTATTCCAAATAAAGTTGTTGATAACACTTTTACAGTTGGTGCCGGATTTTATGTTGTTTCATGATCAGTCAGTATTGTTTGCTTTAATTGAAGATAAAATGACACAGACTTTGTTTTAGATAGCAGAACAGATGTAAATGTGATTTATACCTCACACTGACATAGGTCAAGATGTAAATATAGATGAATGTGTTTGCCATTTGACTGTAAAGGCTTTGATCTATAGTATTAGAGGAGGGCAAAGGGAAAGAGGAAGCTAGACATGACAAGCTGTGTTTCACTGACAGTCCTACTTTTTGTTGTTTTTTTTACATGTCATTTATGAGGCACCCAAGAACATTTTGTGTATGGGCCTTGCCAGTTTCCCACTCAATTAGTTAGATATTTTCAACAAAGATGTGTCTCTCTTTATTCTTTGCTTCCACACTTCTACTTTGAATGTCTGTCATGCTCTCTCAAGGTTTTTTAATCTGGGCTACAGCATCAAAATCAGCTAAGTGCCTGTGGTGACACACTGTATGATGGTCTTTTCCTGCCCCTGCGAGAGCTTTAGGGAATATTCAGTGGATGTCAATACAGCCCCCAACTCTAATTGAAGCAGACGACATGCTGCCTGGAACTTGTTATGACATGCCATAATCTCACTTTCCACCACTATGTTTTCAGGGTGCATCATAATAGTCATACCACTTATTGAGTCATTCAAAACATATAAATACTATGTTAACAATTACAGTAAGCACTGCAAATAAATCTTACATATAAAGGCGTTGTTGTGAAGCACAACAGGCATTGATTTGTAACAATTTAGCCAGCTTTATTATGTTGACGCACCAGGTTGAAACAAAAATAGGTCTGGCGTACAAATTTTTGTTAATTTTGTTTGTGAGTTATGGTAGCGACCTGACCTCTTTTTTTTCTAAAACAACAACACAGGCTGATAAAGGAAGAAAACAAACAAACAAAACAAAAAAAACTAAAGACACATCTTCATGAAACAACATAAGTCCCATAAGGCTAAAAAGTATGCAATAACCCCAAATATTTCTGCATTTCATTGGTAAAGCTGATAGTCATCTGACAAATAAAAGGATCAGTTCTCCTTCGCCTTTTAGATCAATTATATTTGTTCCTACATTTCCCAACAGTTGTCTATGTATAGGATAGTTTTGTTGAATTTTGTGGTGTCATTCCATTTTGTAGAGACTTTATTCCTGGCATGTTGTATTGAATTAACAGAGATCAAATGTTAAATGTACTACCTGATGAATTAAACAATATTTAAATATCTACTGGAAACTGCAAGTTGGGCGAAAACAGGACACAGAAATGCAGCTGCAACATTGTTCTTACCAATCTCTCTCTCCACATGGACAAAACCATTTTTAAAAAAAATTTCTGTAAACAAATTTTTAACAAATAAAAATACAATACACTTTCTGTTTACTGTTTCACAATAAAATCAACTGTTTTCCTGTTAAACACCTTGATTGGATTAACTTGCCTCTGTAGGTGAGAGCTAGAAAAGTCAACTTTTCAGAAAAATGGCAGTGAAATAGCACCGATTTTACAAGGAAAAAAGCCATCAGTTATAAAGTTTAATCAGTTGCTTGACTGGTTTGAATTGGTTACCATTAGTTTATGTGAACATATTTCAGGTTGAACATAGACCAAACGTATGAGAAATCAATCTCCTTTATTTTCTTTAGCAAACGGATACAATTGAACTAACAGAAATTATGACTGTTGCTGGACGAAATGTATTCATTCATTCATTCTGTTAAATTTTTACTCTAATTCTGTGTAAATCTGGTGCACATTGTATTTCCCATTACGTTGATCACTAAATGATGGTTTTCATGTCTATGTGCAATCTCTATACCTTGGCTCTAGCAAGGACAGACTATATTACAGACAGAACATACTGGTCATATCAATATTTCAGGCAAGAAACCCAAACAAATCAATGCTACTTGTGTAACCTTTGGGTTTCCTTTCCTTGCCTCAATGTATGCTTTTTTTACTAAGACAATATATATATAAATATATAGGGAATTGACTGTTTGACTACAAAGACTGTAGTTAAAAATATTCTTGTAGGATCAAGTAAACTCTTCTCAGAATTGTTCTTTGTGTGTGATGAAAATGTTTACCAAAAATACTGGACTTTTAGTTTCATTAAATCTAAGTGTTATTACATAGATTAAGTATTTATTTGTGGATGTGCATATTATCCCTTATCTTTTATCCTGTATTTCATGCAGCCAGACATAATGTACCCAACCTCCCAAATGAGTTACTTAAACACCATAAAGCAATAATCACATTTATCCCTGTCTTCCTTCCATGCAGCTACGATACCATTTATCTCCTCTTAACTTTCTTTGATAGGTCATTAAACCCGGTCTTGGAGCTGTGAAACAAAGCACTGAATCATGTTATACTGTTGGTTCCATCTTCTGGCATGTCTTATCTGGGGCAGAAAGGCCGAAGCACATATGGCTGCCTTATATAGTTTTATATAAAAATGGATAGTGACCAAACTATGAGAAACATTCTGTGACAATCAACCGACATCTATGACAGAGAGAAAGAAACAAATAAAAGACACAGTGAGCGAGCCTGGCAGGTGGTGTTGAGAGATCAAATTTGGTACCACAGTTGCAAATAAAATCTTGCAGTTATTTCAGCTTAAAAGTTTGCTCTAGATTTGAGGTACAACAGCAACGTGTACCCCTTAAAGAGCTAAGTCATGGAACAAGAGTGGAAGCTGAATCAGCATGTACTAGCTTGAGTGGTGTGTCCTGTCCTGCCAGATGAGCACTTGTGTCTTTGCTGCGTAAAGGAATTGCAAAGTTCATAAGAAAGACTTCTGCAAATCAGCAGCAACGACCTCTATTTATTTAATTTCTGGCTTTAAGACAATGCATAAACATATATGGTTAGCAATCCTTTTCGATTTCTTTGAAGCATCCAAAATGTATTAAAAAATGTTCCTTGTGAGGACATTGTCGAGATATTACCTGTGAAATGTCTGATACATTATGAATTACATAACAGTCCACTGGCGGAAAAGAAATTGAACTTTAAATGCTAATAAGTGCTGAACAGAGTAGTAAAAATTGCTTCCATCAAGCCAGACACATTGCTGACTACATGTCAGAAAAATCAAACTAAGTGACCGATCAATTGGAGTGGGCCCACGTATTCAGGAGGAAAGCTTGTGATTAGGCTATTATAAAGTGTTCTGGTGTAATTTTTATTCATAGCACTTACTTTTTAACTGAACATTCAACAATGCATTTTTCAAATGTGATAACAAAAGCTGTATACTATCGTATTCAATCTAAAAAAACCCAAAAAACAAAAAGGCAACATTTTGACATTATTTTACACACTCCTGCCATATCTGCATGTTTCAAAAACCTGGATTACTTGGATCAAGCTTCTACTACTTTACTTTATAAGAACAGTTTCTGCCATTTATATTTCAAAATTTCATTTAGGAAATGTTGGAGCCAAGAGTCTAAGGAGCTTGGAATGAAAAGCGTCTGGACATCTTTAATTTTCTTGAAGATGTTTCACCTGTCATCCGAGAAGGTTCTTCAGTTCTAAGAACAAATGGTGGAGATTTTTAAGCCCTATGGGAGTGTCCCCAAGGGGGTCATGGACCCCCTATTGATCCTCTACCTAATCACACGAGGTGTGAAAACGGGTGTGGGTCACAATCAGGAAGGTTTCGGGTGAACCCATTATGAAACCTAGCTAGGGATGGGTATTGATAAGATTTTCACGATTCCGATTCCATTTTCGATTCTGTTTAACGATTCGATTCTTTATCGATTCTCTTTTCGATTCTTATTTTTTTAAAAAGAGAACACACAGGTCGATTAGCTTAGAACTTTGTTTTATATCTTCTCTTTGAACAAGATAGAAATTTAGGAGTAACATGGCCTTACAAACCCAACAGTGAGATCTTAAGAGATCCACAGCCTACGGCTCTTCAATGGGGTGTCACAGGGTCCCCAGGAAAAAAAATTGTAAATGTAAAATAATAAAATAAATATTCTTCTGTAGCAATAACAAAGTATAACATAAATTATTCTGTAGCAATTACACAAGAATATCCAGTAATGTCCCTGCCTACAATTAAACACATTCACTTACCGAAAATCGGGGGCATCTGCTGTGGCAAATGGGTGCAAGCCTTTGACCACAAACTTAGTCACTGCTCGGTGACATTCGACTATCCTGGCCTGAAAGGAGACTCTACCGGTAGACTGCAGCGAGAACTGCCAGCCAGACTCTGTCTCTCTCATCATGGTCACCTAAATGCACAGTAATGGCAGGTTTTGTAATAAGGCAGATCGCGCTAACATAATATGCACTGTTAGTTCATCATTTACCTGCCGCATTAACGGGAGAGGACGTGCAAACGTTACCGCTGCTGCTGGGTTGAGATTCACGAGTCCGGAGCGGAATTAAAAACACGACATTCATTTAAGGTTATTGCGTGCACTGTTCCAAAAAATAGTAATGTCAAAGTATATTACTGTAATTTTTTACAGTTTTGTACTGTCTTCCTAGGATATCATTCAATTTACATAAGCAGACTGTGATCTTACATGTCAAAGGTAAAACAACATAACATCACTGTAAATATAGTAAAACACAATTTACTTGTTTCTTAAATATATTTTTTCGTACATATGCACATTTAGATCGTAAAAATACATCCAGAAACAGCTAGTTCTCTCCCATCATGCCTTGGGACATGTGCTGCTGTTTAGATGTTCTTGTTTTCTTGTTTATGGTTAGTTACTTTTAACTGTTATCTTGAATGTTGTGTTTGCGCTGTGGTGCAGAGTCACTGACAGTTGTTGTTTTGTAGCGGGATGTCACTCATGTACCATGAGTGACTTCTGTTCTGCTGTTGTTGAACCTTGAGGCACATGGACGCACCGGAAAGTGTTTAAATAAAGAGCTCCCCCTAACAGCTTGGGGTTGAATAATAAGCTCAATCTCTCTCTTTGAGCTTCTTAGTTAAGATTCCTTTGCATGCTACAATGTAAATCAGTTCACGGCCACGCTGTGCAAATTATATATTTTTTAAAATAAATGTAGAGGTAGGAATTGCAATTAATATAACTCTCAAAGTATTCACAACATTCCTGAACAGAAATAGGCCTGTGCACCTGGGGTGAGGGTGTGGCCATGAAAACAATGTGATATGTCATTGGATGTTGGGACACATAATAACATGACGCTAAGCATCGGCCAATGAATGTGAACTAACAACAACAAGGTCGCGGGTATGGCTGCGACCGTAGGAAAGAATCGTGCATTTTACAGTTTTGTTCTGTTCTTCTAGAATATCATTAAAGTTACGTAAATAGACTTTGACTTCACATTTCAAATGTAAATTAACGTCAAATCACTGTAATGTAATGAAACATAATTGTCATGATTATTAAATGTATCTGTCTGTACATATGCATATTTAGATTGTTAAAATACATTCACAAATGTATCATGATTCCACAAATATCTGTCTGTTATTTGAAAGACTGAACTGTTGAATTCAAATGTAATGCTATGGTAAAGTATATAACATGATCCCTATAAGCTTGTGTTACATCACATAAGTATTATTATCATTGCTAGTTAGGGCGATCGTGGCTCAAGAGTTGGCCGTTCGCCTTGTGATCAGAAGGTTGCCGGTTCGAGCCCTGGCTCGAACACTCTCGGTCGTTGTGTCCGTGGTCAAGACACTTCACCTACCGCCTACTGGCGATGGCCAGAGGGGCCGATGGTGCGATACGGCAGCCTCACCTCTGTCAGTCTGTCCCAGAGCATGCAATCCATTATTAGTTAAACCAACTGTTAACTGTATATTTCTGGACATTTACGTATTATGATTCATATTGCCACATTCATTGACCTTGTTTATCGGTAATTTCATTGTTTGATCACGTTACAATGTTCCTAATTTGATGTCTAAAAGCACTTGGAAAAGGCAGAATCCCATGTAACATTACCGCAACAAACTCTATTTTCACTACTGATAATGACCATATTTTTATGGGACAGTTATTTTCTGTTATTTTACGGTCGTATTTTGGCGCCCCAGCTGCCGGAATATTACTGTTTTTTGGGGATGTTTTCTTTTTCTATTTATAGATGATTTCACTGTTTAATGACATTAACTTGTTCCTAATTTAATGTTTAGCGGCACTTGAAAAAGGCGAGATCCCATGTCAAATTAGCGCAACTACTTGTATTTTCATTACTGGAAATAACCGTATTTTTATGCGGGAGTTATTTTCTGTAATTATACGGTCGTATTTTGGCGCCCCAGCTGCCGGAATATCACCGTTTTTTCAAGACGCTTTTTCTAACAGTGTGTTTTGTGAGCAAATGCTTTTGCATATTCGTAGTGTTTCCTCCCTTAAATGAAATATCTACTTTGCAAGTATTGCAAGTTGCCCTGTTGTCAACCGTTCTCGTAAAGTATAACCAAACTTTTGAGCGTTTGAGCCGCTTAGGCGCCCTGCCAGGTAAATGACGCTCCGCAACGTGGTGACGTCTTTCGGGGCGACTGGAATCAATAAGGGAATCGTTTGCAAAAATGGCAAACAATTCCAAGGAATTGAAACAGTGGGAACCGGTTCTCAACAAGAACCGGTTTTCGATACTCATCCCTAAACCTGGCCCCACCCTATCATGTAATTTCCTGAGGTCAAATGGCCCAGGATGTGAGTGGGCGTTAAGGCGTCTGGGAAGGGATCTCAAAATCTCTTTCTAAGCTGCTTAGACTACGATCACCTGGATGACTGAGAACCTTCACAGACATGTTAGAGCCAACAGTTTTTTTTGTTTGTTTTTTTTTTAACCCTTAGTCATTAGGATCTCATGATATTTGGTAATGACCAAATGAGGTGACATTAGTTTTCCCTGCAGGGACTTTCTCTGCAAGAGCCAGTGAGAAAGCAAGAAATCCTCATGGGTTTAGGAACAGGTGGAGGCACTGGGGCCAAACGTGAACTCATTAGAAGTATATTACCCACCACCAGAGAGAGACGCTGGATGTCAGACCAATCGGGAAAATCATCACATGGTTTTTAAATAATCTAAGATGAATTATATGACGAACAAAATCGGCGGCAGAGTTGCTGCTTCTCAGAAATGCACTGAACAGAAAATAAGGTCATAACTATGTAATGATGTAATCTGTCAAAGCCATATGGAAATTTGCAGCATTTGACGATTAGAACACACTGCAGTAATCAAAAAAGTGTTTTTCCTAAATTCTAAATAAACCTCTAGATACACATTCACATAAAATAAATGTATGCAATAAAAGGATGAAATGATTTTGTATTTACAGAAAGAATGGAAGATAATAATGGCAGTTTCTGATTAAAATAGCAATAAACAATCAATTATAGTTAAAAATACAACAGGAATTCTGCAATATAAATATTTGTAATGTTTCCTGTGAAATGTTTTTCTTGATGTGGGTCTCGATGGATACAGAAACGAGCTTCATAAGCATTCACGCTTATTCTCCATGATCTTTTACACTGTAAAAACACAAAAACATCAAGGGCAGAATGAGTTGTAGTTAAGTCAGTGTTGCTTTTTTTGATAGTGCACTGTGTATTTTTATATTTTCTTTCTTGAGATTTAAGTCAGAGCATGAGGAAGAGGAAATGACCTTGAGCAGTTTTCAGAAAAACATACTGCATTACAGAGGAACATCGCAGGAAGCTGGTCAGATTACAAACTAAGCAACAGTGATTATGCATGGTTGTGTCAGACTCAATAAACACAAGAGAATACGGTGCATTTTCATTATTGGCCTCTGTTTTTTAATTTTTTTTTATGTTTTATTCTCTCATACAGTTGTATTCACATGAAAGACCCCAGTGTGCACTAGCTTTTCAGACAGAGTTTCTATAAGTAATGTAGCTGCAATGTTAGTAGTGTAATATAAAGTATGTTGTTGAGAGCATTTTTTTTCCTGTTGTTTTGCAGGGAATTTGCACGTTGGAAGGTGAGGAACACTGCAATTGAAAGGAGGGATCTTATTCGGAACCCTGTGCCACTCATGCCTGAGTTCCAGCGCAGTGTACGCCTGCTGGGACGCAGGCCCACTACTCAGCAGTTCATTGACACTATCATTAAGAAATATGGAACTCACATTCTCATCTCAGCCACCCTGGGAGGTAAGAGAGGTTCACATGTTTCATTTGCTCACTTCCATGCTTGATTAACAATATTACTTGTTTTTCCACACTGGCTGAAAAAGCTTATTACACATGGCTTGCTTAAATGGTTCATGTCAATGAAAGAATTTATATGTAAGAGAGGATTTCTTTCAAGAAAAGTCTGTTAGATCTGTTAGGTGTTTTGGACATGCATATGTAATGTATTTAAAAAAATCTGATGATACACAGTATAACAAAAAAAATCAAGCATTTGGTAAGTTTTATTCATTTTTGTAAGTAAAAATTACAATCAAATGCCCCTCCATGATTCCACTACAAAAATTCAACATAATATTGTCCAGGATCATTTATTTACCAGCTTGCAACAATGTCACATCAACTCAGTGAGGCAGCTTGAGGCCAACTCTTTCTTCAGGGTTTTGAAAAACTCAGCTGCAGCTACATCACAAAAGAGCAGAAGAAAGCGGATGTGAAAATGTTCTCCAACCAAATCAAAAAAGCTGAGATTTTCAAGTGACTATTGAACAATCGATAGACTTATTCATTGATATGATGTGTGTGTGTGTGTGTGTATGTGGGGGGGATGCTGAATTCATTCAAACAAACAAGAACATAAGCATGTCCATTAAAGTGTAGCTGTTTCATTACAGAGAAAATGTAACCTTTACTCTTTCTCCCATGAACATGACATTTGACGACCTCCCCTGTGCCCCATATGATGAGTTTTGACACCTCAGTATGTGTCATTAAAGACGTGGTTTGATGAGCACTAGAGCAGGTTTTTCCAAGGGTAGCCCTATTAAGCTATATAGGCAGAAATCACTGTCACTAACTTTTGATGTGCACCCAGTCATTTTGTTCTGGAAGCAGGTCTGAAATATGACAGCAACCGCTCAGTTCAGAAAACAGAAACAAGGGTTACTCTAGTAGGCATCCAGGGGGGAAAGAGTTAAGAATATATATATAAACAGTATATGAGTATATGAAAGACAAAACATTAATGAGAAAATTACAGGAAATTGCCAGGTGTCTTGATTTGTCAGCTGTCCATGGTTAGTAACTTGTACAGAATTGCAGGCAATCAGCCAAATGGAAACGGCACGCTGTCTGCTAGATTTTTCATCTGGAAACAATTTCAGAAACATGTATTAAGTGGAGAGACAAAGACACAAGAACTTCATAAAAATAATTAGATTCCTTACATGGGGCAAAATGTTGAAAACAAGCTCTACGTATCCTATTTCTATTTTCAGTTCATGATAATTGATCATTTCAATGAACAATTTTCTCAGAAAACAGATTATCAGTCTGTATGAAAACCAATAAATGTGATTATGATGATGCTTTACATGGGCACTTAAAATGAGTTAGTAAAGGAATCCCGAAGAAGTTAAGTAGTGAAGGTCAGCTGCTGTTGCACCAAAAAATATATAAATAAACATAGCAAGAGCTGAGGTGTAGAAGGAGGTGTAGCTGAATCAGAAACCTGTGCAAAAAGTGGTGAGAAAATTATAATTCTACTTACATATGATCTTCAAACTTACCTTTACTTTAAGGGACACAGTGTGCACTTCTGTGATTAATCTATAAGCATGACAGATCATCAAATAGGACTTTTCAGTGTAGATTGCATATATTATAGAAGCATTATTCTATAGCTACTGTTAGTTACTATGAATTATAGCAACACTGTTCTACATTTCTAGAATTAATCAATTCAATTAATTTACAGTGAAAAAGAAAAGAAAAAAAAAGCATCAAAAGTATATTGAATGTACTTCACCCTAAAAAAAAAAGGTAAGCACCTGTGCTCTCCTAGCCTAACAATAAATGCTTCCTCCTCGCTATCTCTTATCTTATCACAAGCTCTGAGGGATGCATGAAGGCAGCTAACTGTGATTACGTTCCCAACTGCATTTTAAAGATATAATTAGTAAGATAATCTGCTCTGTTGTTCAAACCTTGAATTATATAATTGCATGCATGAAACATTGCCAAGTAGTCGCTTCACTTGTGTAGATTGCCGTTTGTAATGTAGCTTCGTAATCTCATGATCGAATGCCTCTGAAAAATATTCTTTATACTTTTGTCACTATTATGATGCTGTTCAACAGGCTTGGGTCATGTTGCTCCAGACTTGCCAAAGCTTGGGAAATGTGCATTTATGTACCCCGGTATCAATTATTCAGAGAGAACTGGTGTCTTTTAATTTAATTTTTAATTATGTAACCTCAAACTATATTTGTATGTCAGAAGTGATATCTTCAAGTGGAACTGATTCTTAAGCATTAAGGGGGAAAAATGAAAATCTGGTAGTAGATTTCTTTACTTAAGTCGGCTTAGGCTTTAATTATTTAGTTACACTGTGCAGATGAATATTAGATGTGAAGAGTTAGAACTGGGATATTGTATAACCCACCCTGTAAGGTGATTCATCCTGCAACACCTTTTTTTTTGGAAATTGGAAATGCAATATTGAGCGGAAACATCATATGGGGGTGAAATAAAATTAGGCAGAATCCTAATACACCAGGTACATCAGATGGCTAAAACAGTTGAAAATAACCACAGTATCATTTTCACCCACAGCATCCTCCTTAGGGTTATTGAATTGCATCACCTTATGTGGTTCCTCTATATTTTTACAGATATCCCCTAGCTCATCTACTTTGCCCCCTAAGTTATCATCACCATGTTTTCTTTAACCTTCAGGCCTTTTTTTCAAGTTGTGGGTCGGCACACTCTTATGTCAATCTTGGAATTGCCCATTAAAGAACACAGTTATATGAACCAAGAAATGTGCATTCAATACTAGAGATGAAGTAAGAAGAGGAGGCTAATTCTCTCTTTAGCCACCTACACTTTGTGGTCTCATGAGTCATTATACACTTGAGAGGAAAGAAATGAATTCTCCTTCTCCCAGGCAACTTAAAGTTGAGTGTTCAAGTGTGAAGAGCGCCATTAGAGCCCCTCCGCCCCAACTGAAAGAAAATGTTACAATGAATTACCATTGTTATGTCACCTAGCATGAGTCGTTACTTCTTTCTTTCTTTCTTTCTTTGTCTTTGAGCTCACAAGAACTAATAAAAAGGAGAATATAGTTACAGCCTCTTCTCGATATCTTTTGTTTTTACTTTTTTTAATTAAAGGCAAAATGAATTCAGTTGGGTAGTTTGTCATTTATATTTGTTGTTGTTAAAGAGTTTCATGTAATAAAAGAGGTAGGATCAATGCTATGCTAATGAATGCTAATGAACTAGCTTTCTGTGTTACTAATTGCCTGCAAATATGGTGCTGTGGTAATGACAGGGTTAACTGTATTCTAAGAAGCAGAAGACAGAAAGTCTGATATTCTTATCTGAGCACTGACTGACAGCGTCAAGGGAAAACGTTTGCTGTCTGAACATTTTGACTGTTTTAATTAGATCTGAGTTTGTGGCACATGTTTTTATTTTGTTCGTTTGTTTGGCTTTTTTTAAGGAGTGTGAAGTGATGTGTATTTTGAAGTGTAGCATATGATCTGAGTTTAGCCTGGGTACTCACTGCAGTTAAAAGACTTGAAGTTGTTAAAGGGAAAATATACCCAAGTTTATGTTTTAACTGAATTTAAAGATGAAATAAATAAATAAGTAATTAAGTAAATAATACGTACTTAAAACAGTTGGTGCAAATATTTAACACCTCGGGCTTTTTGCCTGAGAACAATAGTGTAAGTGAAGCACATTTGCTGACGGGAAAATTCAACCTTTCGGTGTGTCAGTAGTGAAGACGTCTGCAAAAGTAAGGCTGTATATAAATGCTAGAGGAAGGTATTGCTTTTAGGGAATGTGAAGGACAGATTTGCATTTTGCTAAAGCTGTAAGGAATATATTTTAGCACATCTGTCATTTTCTATCCTTCACATGCTTGAAATCATTTTTCCACTTTAAGTGAGAGAACTGCTGTTTCGCTGTGACTTCCATGGGTGTGTGTACAGCCAACTATAGAGCATCTGAGTTGAGTCAGGGAATAGAGAAAAAAGCTTAAAAGGAGACACATCCAATTAAATTCAGCAGACAACTATAGCTACTTTGGAGAGTTCATTGTCCTACATACATCTGTGTGGAGGGATTAAAAAAATACACGTTCTGCTCAAACATTTTGCAAAACAGCAAACACTGTCGCTTTAATTGACGACATTCATTTCTGCCTAGCTTTTGCCACCATAATCTACATTAACAACAACAACCACAGTGCATTTTCTAAAAATGTATTTGTAGTTAACTGAGAAAGAGCGCATTTTACTTTACGCTCTGTTAGAGCTGTTGCACTAATAACTGCATGTTAGCTGAGGAGACTCCTTTGCCCAGCAAAACACTCTATTGTGAATACACACACTGACTGAATGAGACTTATTCAGTGTCTCATATCTTCTGCCATGAAAAGGAAGAAATAGTTTATTGAAATGACTTGTGGTTGCCCTAGGCTAAAGTTCATATGCAGAACTATGGCTGTGCCTCTGGTTGTAGAGTAAAACTGCCCAGTGAAACTTGTCAACGCTTCTGTCAACAACAATATCTTTTACTCCATTATACCAGAATATATCTTGCATAAACCAGGAGCAAATGTGTAACTGGCAATAGCGTTATGCCGCTGAAGAGAAGGGGAGAAAATTGGTTGTGAGTGTTACATGTACATTTTATTACAGGCGTCCTGTTAACCTATTTTAATGACGAGATTATTCAAGTAAGATGTTTACAATAGAGCTCAGTAGTTGTTGGGTTGTGAAATAGATTTCATCAAATGTTGGTTTATTATTTACACAATCTTTGTCATCAAACATATGTATATATAGTTAAGTAAAAAAATAGATGTAATTTTTCTGTAACTGAAGAAGATTAACTGAGCAACTAAAGTAACTGAAGACAGCAGCGCCAAACAGCAAATGCAGGTTATGTTTGTGTGTATGTGTGTGTCCTGTGATTCTGTGACTGGGTTATGAAGTCACTTGAAAAGGTTTCCCACACATGTACCACTGGCATAAAATGGGGCTCTCCCTACCATTCCATTACACTTGGCAGTCTCATGTCCTCCACGACCTCTACATTCATATACACACAAGGAAAGTGAAAAAAAAGAAAAAGATATTCAGAAAACATGCTTGTACACATGTACGGAAACACTGATTTGAGATGAAACAGTTTAAAATACCTCTCTGCTGTAAACACATAAACCCTACATGAGCTGATTATTTCTGGCAATGTGCCAGCGAGGTGCCCCGCAATAATCTAACACAATGTATTACTTATAGAAAGGTGCACACAAATGACTTTTTAAAGCCAGAGAGGTAATGATTTTTCCTGGCCAGCTAGCAATAACCACAAAATATTTATGTATAGAAGACCTTTATGCCACACTAAGTTGAAATAGTGATAAAAAATGGCAGATCAAGGGCTTAATGTGGGACTATTATTCTTGTGCAGTGGTGTAAGTCGAGTGTGTGTAAGTAACTTTGCTAACCCCTGAGGGAGAGAGAGCATTGCAGCATCAGAGAATCGGCCCTCGTCCCCTCAGTGTTTGTGCTCTAACCAGGCATGAGACATTGGCCCTGACTGCTACCCACCCCTAGTCACGGTCACCACAAGTTAAATGACCAATTCCAATGCATCACTTGGGGCCAAATAACCATTCACAGCACTGTAAACCTGAACATATGTGACACGCTCTTGAAACAGTTCCAAGCATATGGTTTGCCATTCGAACAGTAATCTTTGAAGGATAGATTGTGTGAGCTTGCAGAAGTGAACTGATATTTGCTTGTTTGCTTTTTATGAATCTGTTTCTCCTTGTGGGAATGAAAGACTGAGAAATATGATGTGTACTGATTGAACAGCTCAGCTCTTTTTAGTGAGTCAACAAACAAGCACAAGACATGCAAACTGAAATGGTTGTCTGGCGCTCTGTAAATATTTAGGCCCTTTGCTGATCTAGACTTTCATATTCTTGACCTTACAGACACTTTCTGCAAGATCAGGTTGAATTCAGTGAGTTGACAGACCTACTTCTCTTTTTCAAGTGTTTTCTGATGTGTGAAGACTGACTTACTTTGTCATCTTTGATAATAAAAGCATTTAAATTATAAAGTATGTAATCAGCATAGTATCAATAATGTGATTTACCTGAACACAGCATTTTTCTAAAAAATATATAACTGGGAGGACTGGGATTTGTGCAGTCTTCTTGAGGTAGCTAAACTGGTTCCACTACTTACTTTTACCCTTTTCGTATTTTTCTTTTAAAATATTTGCATTCTTTAATGCTGATAATCAATTATTTGTGTGTTTGCATCATGCCTATCCTTTTCCCTTTCTGGGTTCTTTTCCAAGAAAAATTCGAATGTGATATATTTACCACAACACCACAGGATGAAATTCCTGTGGTATTGTGGTAAAAATTCTATATCACTACACCTCTTGTGGAAATAATGCCATCCCAATAGGGGTAAATCTAAGGGCATTTTCCGGGGATGGTGCCAGCTGGGGATGAAGCAGCAAATATGTGACTGTTCTGGGAAACCTAAGGCATCTGGTTTCTCAAGCTAAAGCTCCTAGCATTGGTATTCATCTCTGACTTCTCTGTTATATCGAGAGTTCCACCGGCAAGGAAGATAAGACTGAATATGACAACTTTCACATTCAATATATCTGCAGCTCTTGCTATGCTTTTGTAGTAGACTGAATTAAAAAATAATGTCTTCATTGCCTTAAAAAGTCCTTAAAAAACATGCTTATATAATTCCATTTCTTTTTGCCACTTGCAGGGGAGGAGGCACTGACAATGTACCTGGCCAAAAACAAGCTGGACAGAAAGCTTGCCAACGCTACTCAGAATGTGGAAGCCCTTCATCAGTTGGCTTCGTCTTACTTCATTGACCGTGACGGTACAATGAGGAAGCTGCACGAGATCCAGATTTCCACCAATGCCATCAAGGTTAGCGGATTTTAAACATGCACATTCACATACAAATATTTTTGGTTCCTGATTTGTTGTGCATGAATTTATGCTTTTTCATAATACAAGTATAGATGTATTGTGATATTCAGTGCAAAGGCAGTAAATGGCACATGCGCGAAGTTGACAAGTGAATCTCATAGGGAATAAATAACCCGTGTGCTCACTTAGACCGTCAGAGAAACACTTACTTTCTCTTCCTCTAGAGAGACATATGTTGCATAATACAAATAAATTAAAGTGAAAAGACAAAAACACAAACACAGTGCATTTCATGAATATACATTAGCCATTGTAAGGATGGTGGAAATAATCTGAATGTAATACAGGGTGTCTTAATTAGCATATTTCGCCAAAGTATAGAGGAGTAAGCATGATGAAAGATAACCAGTGTTAATGATGGCACCACAGGCTGAAGACTGAAAGTAGCTATACTATACACATACAGTAGTAAACACTTTAATTTACCACCACCACCACCACCAACCCCCCAGTAGGTACAGGAGATTAGATGATAATGAAAGTTAGTGCACAGGAATGATTTTTTTTACTGCTAAAGACAATATATTTGTTTTCATCAGTCTTCAACGAATAACTGAAACAAGAGCAACAAGAGAAAAACAAACACACAACAACTGTATTTGTAGTGTGAGCCTGCTGCATGCAACTGCTTGCTCACTGTTTATTCAGACTGATTCACCCTTTCAGCGAGGAGAGGGGGCTAGGAGCAGCAGTTGTAAAAACATGTAGATGTGCCCTGAAATGACAGCTGTACAAATATGTATGTTTATTTAACAGAAATTGTAGATTGGGAAGGACCATATAAAATCATACCAATCTGAGAAAGAACTGAGGAAAGTTGTGTTTGTTTGGAAGTAGAGTAGGAAGCTAACAAGCCCTGAGGTAAAACTGTGTCTGCTGCAGTCAAATATTAACTACTCTGAGTGAGTTAGCTGGTGTTAATTTCAAGCCCTGCTGATCATAATTATTTAGACTTCTCTAGTTTTCCAGGCATTTGCAATCACACAATTCTTTGTAAAAAAAAAAGCTTGCAGATGTGAAATTAGGCAGCGAATGCTACCTAAACTTGAGTAAAATAGGATGTTGTCTTGTAAATGTCATCAAAGATATAACTATACAAGGTCAGCTCAACAAATTTTTGCATTTTCATTTGTGGAAGCAAAATATGTACCCTAACTATGCTGAGTCACAATGACGTGTACACTCATTGGACACTTTATTAAGTAATATCTAATTAGCCAATCACATGGCAGCAACTCAGTGCATTTAGGCATGTAGACGTGGTCAAAACAAGCCGCCAGTGACTCATTCTGATGATGGACAACCAGCTGACCATCAAAATGGGGAAGAAAGAGGATATAAGTGGCTTAGAACTTTGCATATACATACATACATACATACATATATATATGTATGTGTATGGCGATAGATAGATAGATAGATGGATAGATAGATAGATAGATAGATAGATAGATAGATAGATAGATAGATAGATAGATAGATAGATAGATAGATAGATAGATAGATATTTTTCTTTTTTTTACTTTGACAAATTTCCTGTCTTATTCTGGGTAATGGCTAGAAATAGTGTTGAAATCCCCATAACTCTAAAATTCCCACAGCAGTTGCGATGCACCTGTGCTTGCACACCTGCACTAAAATTTGCAGGATAACTCTCTTATACACCCACCAATGCTCCACCTCCCTATCTTCATTCAAGGAGCAGATCCCGAGCTTTTTGTTGTTGTGAGTGACAAGTGGATTAAGGGGGTTTGGCAGATGAGAGTCCAGGTAGCAGGAAGTCAAGCATGACAAAATTAAGCAGACCTGACAGTGGCTGCTGAGTCAGTTTCTCAGGAAAGGAAGGCAGGGCGTGTGGAGAAGAGAGACCATCTATATAGCACACATACACACAGACACACACACGCGCATGCACAAACACACACAAACACACACATCGAAAGCTGAGAGGGCTACATGTCTTCTGATCCAAACCGATGGACCAATAGCGTATTTCAAGAGGAGAGGGGGTTTTTTTAACTTGGGAAAGGGGTGGGAATGGATTGGTGATGGGTAAGTTAAGGAGCTAATGCCATGCAAGAAGGGTTTCTTGTGCTTATCACGTACTGCATGAGGGTTAGTAATGAGTTGTCTTAGATACAAAATTGATGTCTTTTGCTTTTTAACAGGATAAAATAGCCACCTAATAGGTCTGTTCTATCAAGTGAAACAAACATGGCTGTGCACAGTCAGAATGGCAGTGAACTTGTAGCGTGGGTGGTGTAATCCAGCAGTTACATAAAAGAATGGAACACAAATTCATGCTTTTATTGCTTAAAACGTTCATACCTATTACTATTTTTGAACATACAATGCTTTCTTTGTACTGTTAAATATATTCAACCTTTATCATCAAGTAGAACAACAGCTCAGCTCAGATGTTCGTAAGTTTTGTCAATTTGTGTATAAAACCTAAAAAGAACAAAAAATATGCATAGATTCAATGCAGTCATTCTCAGTTGTCACTTATAACCCAATAGAAATATGTGGCGACTAGATTAGAGTCCTCTGCACATAGTTTCCTATTTTATTATTATATTGATTTATTGGAACATTTTGGGCATCAGCCTTTGTGCAGTGGGTGGTTACACCCAGCAAGTAAGAGCGCTCAGGATGTAAGGGGGAGACTTTTTAAGAATATCAGCTTCTTTCTTTTTTACTCCACTGACTAGGAAGTGGGTATAATTTGTACTTTTGTTTAGGAATATTATAACCGGACAGTGTCAGGATAGCTTGTCTTAATGTTACATGATACTAATGTTACATGAAAGCTGTTTACTATGTTCTATTGTATGCTATTATTTGCTTTTTAATGCACACACATTTGCATATCTTTTAAGAGTAAAGAGGTGCATACTTAATTGTAACATTTTTAGGGAAATCTGTGTTAAAAGCACCTAAAACAGCGGCTGAGCATGTGCTAAATGTTTGGTCAAAATATGAAAAAATGTAAAAATACATTCAGCATTATATTTATTTTTAGTGATACTAATAACATTTGGTAATATATCTTAACCTTGTCTGATATTCAAAATGCAAAACAAATTCAAAACAAAAAGCACTTGGGACGAATCTGTATTTTCCTTTTGCTTGACTATAAATAAAGGCAGCCTAAATTGCAGTTCTCCAGTCACGTCGGCTGCAGACAGACAGTGATCAAAATGTGCAGTGGAAGCAAAGTCCATCAGAAGGCACGGATCTATAAACACAGAGAACAAGGGCTTTGCTCCTCCAATATTGATTTAGTATGGCTGTAAGTCCTGCTTTGGAGTGCAAACTTACAATCAGGATAAAAAACATGCATCAATACAGCAGAAATGTTTTCCACATTTCCCATCTGCAGGTAAGCAGGTTGAAAGTCAGTTCCGTTGAAGTATTTTGTGAAAACTTCAAAATTTGACCTTTGTGGGATTCAGTATTTAAAACATTTATTCACTATTAGTTTATTCAGCATCTGTCTAACACTCTTATTACCCAGAGTATTTATAGTAGCTTGAACACACACAGTCTCATGAAAACGTATTTTTTATTCTTACCTGGGTTATCTTTCTGTACTAGTAGAATTTGTTTGATCACACAAATTCAATCAAATATTAGAATTTGTTTAATGAATATGAAAAATATCTAATCTAAGGACGCAAATATGTTTTCAAAGCACTGTATATACTAAAAACATGTTTAAATGTATCAATTATTTTGAACTATCAATTCATAGATTTAAAATTATACTTAAATTTCTAATGTGAAGGGCAAAATAAAGACGTAGCTTTTTATTGTATTTATATTATGTGACATATTTCCACAGTGTATAAGTTTGGAACGATAGATGGCAAAACAACTGTATCCTTAAGACACAATTGAAAGGATTGTGATAACTATAGACAACTAATGTGTCTCTAATGAAAGAAGTGTCCTCCATATTGGAGAATGAAGAATTTTCTTAAAACGAAAACCATGTTTCTGTCAATTGTCTGCCTAATCGAATAGCCAATTTAGCAAAGAGGATGAGACAGACCCTCAGCCAGCAGTAGAACAGCTCCATCAACAGTGTTTATATGGATATTCGTTGTGACGGGCATTCATGAGAAAGATGCTGGTGCCCTGACTGCCCTGCTCAGAGAATCACCAGAGAAGTGCGACAGCTTCTAAAGTCTTGTATATGTTTCTTACCATGATATATTATTATATGAGTCGAATATAAATTTCCCTATGAGGACAGCAAATGACCTTGAACATGTATCTATTTTGTATATTTTAATTTAGTTTGATCAAGACGATAAATGTAAAAAGTTGTTTTTCTTCTTCCCTACTTTTTTATTGCTGTTGTTTCTTTGTTTTTGTTTCACTCTCACTCACATTGTCTTTGATAGGATTTACAGGAAAGGTAACAAAAGTATTCTAGAAAATGTAATTGCTTGCAAAAATCAGAATTACTACGAGAAATAAGAAGCAAACATTTTTAAAACACCGTACACTTATACACTCTGAATACACTCTGAATACACTCTCTATTAAGTTATACAGGTATATACATTATACAGATATAGAATCCTACCAGATACACTGATTCCATACCTAAATCCTTATATGATTTTAAGTAAGAAAGAAAAAGAAAATCAATGATCTGCAGGACCCCAAATCAGAATTTATGCTGTGTATGACTTTGGCAAGCAATACTTGATTAACTGTGTCATTATCAGACTACTAATGAGGCGGCAGAACAGCACGTGAACATCAGGACAGCCAGCAGGGTATATCACAATCAATCTTTGATGACATCAGACATCTGTGCAGGCACTAATGCAAAGCTTCCTCATTATAAACGTAGTTGCTTTTTTTTCATCAATGAGAAATACAAACAGTTGTTTGATTGTTATTGGACTCCTACAGGTTGCACATGCTGTGCAAGCTACAATGGTTGGAATACTAAAAACACATAGAACACTATTAATCCTGAATAAGAAATTTTCCCTAGGACCACTGATTGTATTGCTAAGTAAAATTTAGTAATCAAAATCAGTGATGGAAAAATGGTTAAATTTGTCTAAATTAGACATGGTCCAATGGTGAAATTTATCATAGAAAAAAAACAACAACAACAGCATGGCACTGATTCTATATGTCTCTAAAACTCTACTGAATGGACTGAGCATGTTTCCATGAAGTATTTACTCATTTGGTCTTTTGGCTGGGTTTGGCTGAGGTCACCGCTGTTACATACATGTCAGCTCAAAATCTGTTCAATTAATTTGAGATCTAGTGACTGCAAATGTTTAGAAGATATAGTAGGACAACTTGTTTGCCAGCCTAGCTGTAAAGGGGGATGGTTGGCGGCTTAGCTAAGTGCTGTCTTGCCAATTTATTTTGGCAGTTAGCCTGTTACTTGTGTCAGTTGTGTCAGAGTTTTTTGTATACATCCAGTCTTAGAGGAACATAGGCACTGAATTCTTACAGATGCCCTCTCCACAACTGTGACATAGTGCAGTAGGTATGACATTTTAGAGCCTCTGCCACAAACCGGTCCTTTGAGTCCAATGCAGCTATTATGAGTTGGAGATGGATTATACTCCCTGAAGTGAAGATGTAGGAAAATATGTTGACTTGGATAGATGATTAAAGGGGACAAACCCTACCACAGACCACAAGCTATAACATAGATAGCAAAGTGGCAACGAAACTTGTGAATGAAATGGTTATCGTGAGGGTGGGGAAATGCTCAACAAGATCAATTATTTTGTGTAAATACAGAGAAACACGCTCAAGAAGCAATGGAAATGGTATAAGATTGCTACTAAAAAGGCTGCAGGGTGGTAGACATGATTGACCCCCCACCCCCACCCCTTCAGTGTGTACCCTAACGATTCGTCAGATTTTTTTCGTCAAAACTTTCTGGATCATTGCATGAACTTAAGGCACCTCGCAAGACAGCAGAAGACTACATAGGTAAAGGCGAACAACTGCTCCTGGCACTGTGGTTAGCACCACCAGACCACACACTACTGGTTGAGTGTTCACTGTAATACATGCATGGGAAACCCCTTTGAGGTGCTCCACAATGTAAATCTCTTTACTGCCAAGACACTGAAAGGACTGCAAGGCACATGCAAAAACTGAGTTGTGTTTTAGTGTTCCTTCACCTATAACCACCAAATCCCAAATGAGCTGCTATTGCCAGGCCCATCCCTCTCCTGGGGATGTATCAAAGAAGTATTTCATCAGGTGAGATTGCTGCCTGAAGATCGGCCTATATAGGGATTTCTTGGGTGTGAGAGACTCTCCTACCTAGAGTGTATGAGTTGATCCTACTGTTTGGGAATATGTGTTCACCAGGTGGTGCCCTATATATACTCCATAGCTAATGGCCATGCATTATCACAACCATCAGGGAAATGATGACTGTTCTATCAAGCACTTCAAAGTAAACAACTAGCTTCTGTTTGCCAGAAAGGCCAAAGATGTCATCAACAAACCGAGGGGCTTATTAATGACTTGTTAGCTTTGACAGTGGACAAACTGTTAGCTATGTCATTAGCCGTTTACCCAAGAAGATCATCAGCTAAACATACAGACATGTACCCCATACACCTGCCCTGGGACTGTGCTGGTCATCCCACATCCCACAGATACGCTGTGCTATAAACTAAATTGCTTTCCTCCCTTTGCCCCTGTTTCTCACAGGATTTACTATGAGGGTCAAAGTTCTTTTTCACCAAATCTTGGACAAAAAGCAGTAGTGGGATGACCTGTTAGACAGTGACATGCTTACAGCAATGGAAACTTGCTAAGATGACCCGCAACACTTGGATGACAAAAGACTGTCTTGCTGCTATGTGAGTGCAGCTCTTGACCGTGCAGCCAGTAAGTGGGAGATTTACATCTCCTGAAATGTATCCTGGCATACAAGCGGTTGCATGGGAT
This sequence comes from Oreochromis aureus, assembly GCF_013358895.1. NCBI lineage: Eukaryota > Metazoa > Chordata > Actinopteri > Cichliformes > Cichlidae > Oreochromis > Oreochromis aureus. The sequence continues at coordinate 46,235,571 of NC_052948.1, read as the reverse complement.
ACCTGCACACAGACAGGAAATAGGATACAGGTGATACCACAGAAAAACTTCCTATTAATTTGTAATAACCATTTCCTCTAAAGGGATAGCGAATCCAATTCATGCCAGCAAAACCCCCAATGCATAAGTTGTGCACTACTAACATTTCCCTCTATGTAAGTGTCGACTCTGTTCTTCCTGGCAGTCATCTGATCATGTCCTGCACAGAGTCCATTCAGTTGTTCTTTTTCACACAAGCATCATCTCCAACATCCAGCCCTTGAAGCAATTCCCATAGATCTATTTGCAGATTTAATTTAGCCGCTTTTCAAGTTGAAACTCTAGCCAGTCCAGCTGTGTTTGTGATTGAAACTCATGCCATCTGTGCCCCAACAATAAACCCTCTTTCAAAGTCTTTCGCTCTTTGCATCTTGAGACAAGATCAGAATCCCTTTGGGCAGCTAAGCATTTCATCCATGACACAGAGTTTATCCAAATGTTAACTGTTTAACTGTATCATACATTGAGCATGTATGGTTATTTAGGTTTATCGTTTAGTTTGTGATCCACTGGGATGTTTCAGTGCAAAGAGCTGTCTTTATCAAAAAATGTCATGGCTATACTGAACATTTAAGCTCATTCTTTAGATATTATATGGCATCTAAAATACTATATAAAGTTCTGTAATTGTTATAATTGTAATTACAGTTTGTAATTGTACAATTTGTACAATTGTAATGTTCTGTGATCATTAATGAGACTCTATGATGAATGTAAGTTGGCAACATAGTTTGAAAGAAAAGTCTGAGTCTAATGAATTACTCGAGAAATGCTATTATATAAACATTTGTAGGCACTATGTAAGGGTTATTAGCAATTCTATGATAAATATAATTGCTACGAATAATGCTACCTAAAAGCAGTGCAATGCTAAACTTATACATGTGTTATTTCAACCAGTTACACTACTAAAACTTTGCTAAAAGCTGCCGTTAATGGATATAAACATTTTTAATCATATATTAATGCGTTATTATCATTATTTTTAAGGTACTTATATATATTTATATGACCTTCATACAAACCGTTAGTGAGGTTTTATCCCACTGTGCATAAAATCATACCTTGCTGATAGAAAAAAGATGACATATGGTTGTTTGTCTTTGTGTGGCTGAACTTCATTGCTGCAAGCTAGGACTCCAGTGGGGAGGGAGGGTCATTTAGGAATGAAAATAAGATACCCAATGGAGTGTTTTAATAGAAAGAAAATGTCAATTTTACGAGTGAGTGTGTTCCAGTGGAAATGTGTGATTATGCAGCAAGAAGTATGATGAGGAATTGGCTGTGTGAATGTGTGCTTGCATGCTATCTTGACTGTATGTGAGTCTGCATGTGACTGAGCGGCTGACTGTGTCGCGTACTCTATAGTCATTCATGCATGAAGTGTGCAAGTGTGCATTCCTACAGGGTGTGCTTACTGCATCCCTCACAAGGTCACCTATCCATACAGTTACTCTGGGCAGATTTACACCAGCAATCAATATGCATATTTCCTGATGATGCTGCAGTGCTGTGGGTGGTGGTAGTGTACCAGCAAGAGTCATACGATCCTTTTTCTCATCTCTCAGTCTAGTCTTGTGAGCCTTGTGTAAGGTAAGAGAAATTTAACATGTATACAATATGACCCAGATTTCTGTTGTCTGCAGAAGCCAAGTTCGGAGCAGTTTACATCTAATTTGCATTTGCCACAAGCAAGCATGACAGATTTTATATTCAGTGTTGCTTGAGTTACAACACTCGAGGGTGCCAAGTTTATAATTAGAAATGCCCTAAAGTTGATCTTTTTTTTCAGTATCACTTAAAACTAAAGAGTTACATTAACAATGTCTTTTACACTTGACACATTTAGATATTTAAATATTCATACAGAGAATGTTATAAATGTTCAAGGGAAATGTGCTACTACAGAAAAAAAAAAATGTGGTTGCTCCGTGCCTCCAGTGTGACTTAGAGGAACACTCAGCCACACGAAAAATGATATGAAGAAGGCAGAAAAGTGTCCTGAGAGAGTTTTCACTACCAGGGTGAAGAATTACAGAGGAGCACGTCTCTTCTTTTCTATGTAGCCATAAATAGCAAGTCATTAAGAAAATGGCATGTGATGGGCAGATTAGGATGGTGCAGCAGAAGAGACGTGTAATGAAGACAGTTGAACCTTACAGTAATCTTCCCTGTCCCACTCACCCATCTTATTGCCTCATACATTGTTTTCCTTATCTCACATAGCTTCAAACCACCTTTTATTTCTCCTTGTTCTTTCTTGCAACAGAGACTAGAATAATGTGTGGTTTGGTTTCAGAGAAACATCCTTTTCAGTATAGCAGTAGAAGTAAGATCATACTACTCCCATGACAACTTCAAGGAATTGTAGAAATAACGAGAGCTTCATATGCTGTGTGATTTTAATGAACCTGACAAAAAGTGGTTTTATTGCACGCTGAAGCAGTCGATACACACTGAATCATATGTAGAGATAGGGAGATGTTTTAGGTGACAAATGACAAAGTTATCTAATACAAGGCATAAGGGGACTGTATTATGATACATCTGGAGAGATGTATTAATAAAAAGATAGGTATACACTGGCCTAAACTCATGGATGCATTTACCTTTTGATACATGTGTGCACAAACTATGAGCAAAGCTCACATAATAGATAGCAGTTTTACAGCTAACTTTTCCGAGTTTTATCCCTAATAATTCACAGTGCTTTAGAGTCTATTTTGTATAATTATTTTATATGAGATTCTTTTTTTCCATTGCACAGTTTTCACAAAATGACCTTTACCTATGATGTTAACTGTCAAATGTTCCTCTTTGTATTAAAGAAATTCCAATTGGCGCTTAATGAAAGGCAGGTGCATTAGAAAGGTCAGCTATAGATGTGAAGTGAATGGGCCTGTGTGCTGGAAAGGCAGATACCCAATTAAAGCAAGTTAACTAGGCCAATTCAAATCAAATAAAGTGAGAAAGATGATGGACTATAAATACATAGCTTGAGATGTAAACATGTAAATCAAAATTTGCAGATTTGCTTGAGGTCAAAATGTTTCATGGAGTAGCTACTTAGCCACTGATCATTATATATGCAACTGGTTCCCAAGAAACAAGCAACATGATTGAGTCTGAATGCACAGACACTGTATGCAAACGTTACCCACAAGTACCCACACATACTCCTACATGCACCTGATGTACTGCAGCTGCCTGGTATGTATGTCATGAAGCTATATTTTGCATTTTGAAAAACAGAGAACTTTGCACAGGAAAAACTTATATATGTTAATATATGTGCATTTAGTCACCAACAGAACCTGCAACTTTAGATCTCCTGTGCATCATCTCTTATTTACTTGGTTAGATGATTTTCGTGGTGACAGATGACAATTAGATGGTTGTTCCAGAACCATGGTTTCTGTCTGTGGACTGTTATACAGTCTGGGCCCAGTGGGATTCCACTGTTGTGTTCTGCTTAATAATCCAAATCCTCTAAGTCCCCCTTGGCCCACTTCAGTCCTTTGATTGCTCCTTGTATTTTTATTACGTTACACTCCATTTTCATAATCTGGTGCATAGCATTCTTATGGTGTGTGGTGGAGAAAATGAAAAGACAGAGCCTAACAAGTAATGCACTACGCTCTCCTAAGGTCATCCAGATTACAAGGGTCAGTCTCTAATCCTTAAAGCCGGGTGTGCTCTTAATTTGGAACCATAATTCTTGGAGCAAATAACTCCATAGAAAACTGGCTGTGAAGAAAAATGGCAAGAAGCAAGTGTTCATATATATGCACATAATTTGTGTGAAAGTACAGATCTAAATATCCCTTAGCTTGCCCATGAAATCACCTATTTTGTCACATGGGAGATGTCCCGAAGCGACAGATATCCACCTTTGTTCAGTCACCCTGGGTCATGCAATACAACCTTTTGAAGGAGGTCTTTCATTTCACAATAAGAACAACAAAAAAGGGAGGAAAAGAGCTGGGTCAGCAAAAATGTGAATGGCAAAGTGTGACTGCGTCGTTCTGTTATCGGTGCAGATGCACACATTAGTCAAGTGCACCTCAGCACCTCAAAACCTCAAAACCTTTGCCATTCAGTTCTTTATTTCTTTTAACCAAACTAATGAATTGTGGCTAAGAACTGCAAGGAGGTGATCATTATTACCTCATTAATAGTTTTTAAAAGTCATGCATGCTAGCCTTTGTTGAAAGGAAATTTCTTTGAATGTGATTAAAATTAAACTGGTATAAGCCCTTATATTATGAAGGCAGTAAAATGTGAATTTCTAAGCTGCAAATCAGGAGTTCAGTTACTTACAGTGCTGTAAACAACAGGTACTGTATGAGTTTTAATTTAAAATAGTAATGCTTCAGTGGATCAGCCACTTTTTCCCATTTGTATCTTAAAGGAAAAGACCAGTAAAACATTTGTTTGGTGGAAAATACCACAATGCTAGCGTGACATTTTTAAATAGTATTTCCAATCTTTGTATGTTTCTTTCACAGTCCATTCATTTAATTTCAGTCATTAAAATTTTGTGTATTTTTAACAAATAATATGCAACAGTGGCATACCGTAATCTACAGATACCGAATGTCAGTGTTATCGTCAAATATGAAGAACAAACAAAACAAAAACAAAAAGCTATTGCATCTCTAGCGTGTGCCCTAATATAGCAAGATTTATTCAAGAGCATATTGATTGAATATGAAGATTATATAGTTCTCCTCCAGTCTGTCCCTGTCTGTCTTCTGATTTTGCCGCCTGATGCCAGGGGTAGATTTACATCTGTCTAATTTCGTGCTTGTCAGCCCACCATCTGGTATAGTATCAAAATTAAAGACAGGAAAAGATGATATCACACTGTCAATCATACACACACACACAAATGTGGAATATAAGTTACTGAAGCTGTCTGTGGTGAAAATCCATCTCACAACAGATATGAATGTCACGGTTCTGGGTCTTGACCCAGTGTTTTGAATCTTGTTTAATCATTATTGTGTGAGTGTCTTATGTTTCCTCGTTTAGTTTTCATGCGCTAATGAGTTTTCTGATTATTGTGTTTATCTCTCTGGTTTTGGTTTAGTTCCCTTTAGTGTTTCCCTTTCCCTGTGTTTTGTCCTCAGTGTCTCCTGTGGATGTCAGTCTGGTTGTCATGTCCCATCAATCGCAGCCTTTGTCTCTGTGTTCTGTCTTTAACGTTCCCTCAGTCTCCCCAGCCCTTCTAAAGCCCTCTGTGGATACAAAAGCTCACCTTGTTTTTCATACATTTTAATGAGTTCAATTTTAAATCATTTTTGTTTGCAATATATAATCTTGTAAGGGCACAAAACTATAATTACCAATCCTATGTGTTTTAAATTGGTATAATCTCAAACCAAATTTAAAAATTAAGCATTGATACAATATGTAAAATATTCTAAAAGTTGTATTTCAATCCAAACTGTGATATATTCTCAATCCAAATATTTTTCACTGTTCAAAGGCAGGTTAGTCTGCGCCTCCTCTACCCCACATACCTCCTAACAAATATCATTGCACTATTTAAAACTGAAAACAGTCTTTTATGTCAGGAATTTCAGGGATCTTTTTGCTTAAATGGGTAGTTTCAGAAGCCCTTCAATCATTTCAGATGTTGGAATGTAGAAAAATGACTAATTTGAGGACTTGTGCAGCAGACAGATTCAATTGAATCTGGTGAACAAACATGTGGATCATTGTTTGCAAATTTTGTTGTTTTGTTTTAATTTCTTTATATGTATTGATTTATTTGTTATGCCTCTGAGATAAAAAGATTCTTTCAAAATCCTTGACACAGGTTTGACTACAACAAATAACTGAGCCTGGACAGATTTCTGATTTCAATACTTTCTGTTATGCTCACATTGTTTTATTTTTGTTGCATTTTCTTTTTTGTTGTCATAGATAAAGATTTTTATTGTTTTATAGTTTGGAACAGAACAATCCCATAGTTCAAAAATGTTCCTCCTGCAAAACAGCTTGAAAAAATCCCCCAAAATAATTCACATTCTTCTGGCAAGATGAACATCAGCTTTGTGGAAAATAACTGAGTCAGTTAGTTCTCAATACATTATTTGCCTGGTGGTGTAATAACAATAGTGTGAATGCTGTACAGTCTGTACATATGAGACTCTAAGTAGCTCAAACAGGGAAAGTGTCTAATACACTTAAACATTGTTAAAGGGTGGTTTGTTGTGTGATGGCTGCTTTTAAATGAGAAATACTACATCGAGCAGACTACAGAGGAAGCCCAATAGATGAAACACAGATATGTAGTCGTGAAATAGTGTAGTAATACTTGAACACACCGGGCACGCAGACGTTTGCATGCCCGCATGCACACAAGTACACAAAGTGAATCTGAAATGTGGCTTTCATTTGAGTCCTAATTCTCTTGCAGGTGACAGAGACACGGACGGGCCCGCTGGGATGCAGTAGCTATGACAATCTGGACTCGGTTAGCTCAATCCTTCTGCAGAGCCCTGAGAGCAAGCTTCATCTACAAGGTAAACACTGCCCACATTCATCCCCAGAATGCTGGCTGTCACAAAGAAGGAGGGTCAAACTTTCGCTTGACCTCTAAAATGAAATGACATCTATACACTTAGATGAAATAGTCTGAGGTGGACTAAAGAAATGGCTTGTGGTTTCTGAAGAATTGAAAGTCAATGCATTTTTTAATTGGCACTGGGATGGGGATAGAATTGCTCCCCATTCCCATCTGGGGATTTCAGCACAGTGTTCTGGTTATAGACGTGCGCTTGTGTTCTAATGTGATTGTGTCTTAAGTCTTTCTAAGCTTTGATCAAAGACAGGTCTCCAAAACAGTTGTTTGAACAGTGCAAACTAATCAGTCGTGAGAGTACAAAGTAGCACTTTCTGTGTAGCTGCAATGTGTAATAAGACAAATGAAACAAGGTGTTTAGACAGTGTTTTTTTGACAGTGCTGGAGCCATATTATGGTTTATAGGAACAAGCTCACTATTTATACAGGAGTTTCTTTCATTAGGAATTATCAGTATTCGAAAATGAATCTACTTTGCTCATGGATCATACCTTGGTCAGTGCACATAGCAAATGTACCCATGAATGGTGATGTTCTTTTAAATTAAAATAGGTCTGTCTTTCTAACAGAGCTAACAATTAGCTTAAGAGAGGAATTACATGCAGTGTCAGTCACCCTGGGGAAAACGAATGATGAAAGACTCTGTAACTGTGGTCAAGTGTTTGAGAAGTGTGATTGCTTCTTTGATTTATTTCAGTTTATGCAGGTTATTAGAACTAGTTTGAAAATCACATAGGCCTATTTTTAATCCACACATCTCCATCTCCCTCTCAGAAGGGATCATTATTCCTTCTCCAAAGTCAGAAAACTAAGTGGTTTGTCAAAGAAACACTTTTAAGTCCTTGGCTGCCACTTACTCAAAGCACTCTATAGGTTTTGGGAAAAGCTTTATTGTCATGCACCAAATGTATTAGCCTTGTGCTTTGAAGAGTGCTTTGTCACAGAATTGATAGATGACAGGCCCGGAAAAGATTCTTTCTTTTGGTTTGATAATAACTCCACTAGAAAGCGAATGCTTTTATGATTGGTTACAGGCTTAGCAATTTTTATTAAACCAAATTATATTGGTGTGTGTGTGTGTGTATACTGTGTATGCTTATGTGTACCAGAGAGCGGTGGTGGTGGCGGGGGTGTTAAGAGTTTGTCTGAAAATGTGTTCTTTGGAGAGCAATCATTGTTTCTGCTTTTAATTAGAGGACAGCTGATGGTGTAACTTCTTCAATAACTGTGGTGCTCTTCAAAGTGATGGCACTTCACTCAGCCCATGAAGAGGGATGTAGTCAGTAGAGAGCTTTTAAGGTCTATGCTGATCAAATATGTTAATAATGAGACCCAACCATTTAATACAACTTATAGTTGTCAAGAAAATGGTTCAGTTTAGATGAGTTTATTTTTTCAGTTTAGTTGTAGTTTTTTTTTTTTTTTTTATCTCCTATTAAACAATATACTTTTCTCAGATCAGAGTAACCATCTGTTTTTGTAAAGAACATTTGTTTGCAGTTTAAAAGTCGTTATAGCTTTACTTTACATGCCGTTTTACCTCAGTTACAACATAAACACAAACATCTAGGTAGTCTTTACCTTGATCTGTGAGGCACTGCTGCAAAAAAGTTGAACTCTTTGCCATCCCAATTCAGAAAAAGTTTGGACTTGGAGGAAAATACAAATAAAAACAGAATGCAATGATCTGCATTTAAAAATTGTGGAACAATTTCAGAATAATGTTCCTCGGTGTAAAATTGCAAAGACTTTCATCATCTATAGTCCATAATATAAAAAGATACTGAGAATATGTAGAAATGTCTGCCTTTCTGAGAGATGAAGTGGAAAATTAGTGTTGGGTGCCTGTGGTCTTCAGGCTCTCAGGCGGCATGGCATTTAAAACATGTATGATTCTGTCATGGAAATCACTGCATGGGCTCAGAAAACACTATCAGGAATCACTCTCTGTGAGCAGAGTTCGCTGTGCCATCCATAAATACAGGTTAAAGCTCTATCATGCAAAGAAGATGCCGTATGTAAAGATGATCCAGTAACACCATTGTCTTCTACCATACATGTTAAATGTAAAAGTCTTTTTGGAAAACATGGATGCCTTGTCCTCCAGATTATCAGCACTCACTTCATAAGCCTGCATCTCTGATGGTACGGAGGTGTGTGAGTGCTTATGGTACTGTTGCGTTGTACATCTGGAAAGGCAACATCAATGCTTAAAAGGCGTATGCAGGTTTTAAAGTAGCACGTCCTTCCATCCAGACAATGTCTTATAGAGGGAAGGTCTTGCATAGTTCAGCAAGACAATGCTAAATGCATGGTGCAGCTGTTACACCACTGTGGCTTTGTCCAGGTGCTGAACTGGTCTGCCCACAGTCCAGAACTTTTATCAACTCAAAACATTCAATGCATCATAACATAAATAAAAAAAATATGACAAAGAAGACTCGGGACTATAGCGCCTCTAGAATTATTAAACATAAATGGGACGGCATTCCTCTTCAAAAAGTCCAGCAAATAGACTTCTTATGTCATTGTACAGTGGCCATTGCTTGATGTATCCACAGTGACTGTATGTTTAACTTGTTGTACAATCCTTAGGGATAGCACAGTTATAGTGGGCACAATTATGGATTTATAAAGTAATTTTACAGTGGAAATAAAGTGTAGGGATTAAAACAATCAATCCATAATATGGATTGTAATACAATTAATGTATGAAATAAAAATAATATTATTTTTTTCAATTATAAAAGAAGTCAATAAGCAAAAACTGTATAGCTAGAAACAGACAATACCAGGAGTGTTGCTCTGTAGCTGATTAATAGTTGAGCAAATGAATGGCTGAACATTTTTTGTGACTAATATATGGTGCTAGGGTATACTAATTATTGTTCGGCTAGTTAGGTTATTTCACATTGCTGCTAGTGCGAGGATCGTATTATGTCATTTAAATGTTTGTCACATGATGGTCAGATTAAAAACAAAACAAAAACAAAAACCATGCCAGTGTGTTGTTTTAAAACAGTTTAGGTTATATTAATATCCGGTCGTTAAGTGATGACGTGACGAATCCTACTTCCGGGCCTAAAGTAGTCTGCGTTTAATATGGCTTTTGTGTTGTTAACATGTTTAATGTTTTGTATTTTCTTCTATTTAATCTCAAAAAGCTCCTAAAACAGTCGGTGATCACTGTTGACCTCCCTCGGCTTTTATTACCGCTAATCATTTATTAAAGCTCAGTTTTTAAAACCTTAGGATGTAACTACAGCTCAGCCCATGCAGCAGCATATGAATGACTAACCTCGTATTGTGGATGGATTATCTCAGTTGATCTCCTGACTGAAGTTTGGTCCTTTTACAGCATCCTGCCATGCGATTACATTTGTCCCTGACCACGGAGAACACTCAAGTTAACTTTTATCGAGTGGAAAAAAAGTTAGCTTGTTTATATTATGCTAACATAGCTGTGTCGCTAGCGGTCACGTAGCACATCATTATATACCAGCTAGCCAAACTTCAGTAACCCTACAAATGTCACTGCTGTTTAGTTTTCTGTCTTCATTTATGTTGGAAGTGATAGCAGAGCTGTACGTTTTAATTTGTTTCCAAAGCCCCATAGTCAGGACATGCTATATTGTATTTAGATGGAAGCTAGCGTGCTAACTTCCTGCTAACTTCTAACTCCGTTAAATGTCATAAATTCCGTTTTCATGGATGCCTGGATGTTAAACTCAATTGTTATACCTGGTAGAGCAGAACGCTGATCACTTTATTAAAGATGAAAGACTTTAGACAGTTTTTCCAACTCTCAGTGATGCCACAGTGATCGTTTGATATATGGACCTGCAGCAGAGTTTAGGCCCAGACACGGCTAGTGACGTCAGACTTTACGACCGGATAAAGGGAAGTCTTTATGGACAACTCTCAGTGGTGGAGGGCTCATTAAAAAAAAGAAGAAAAGTCTTGGTGTAAATTACCAAAATCATTATCATGACCAAAAGAGTATTTGTGAAGGAGAGTAGGCACATAGAACTGGCTTTGGTCTCGACTGCAGGTGGGAAGTGATGAATTATAACTAGTTGCAAGTACCACACAGTGGGGAGAACACTGCTTTTCAAGAGATGAGCTGAGTGAGTAGCCATGATTTAGCCTGTCTCGGACCAACTCTTAATAAATGAAGGGGTAATGAATGTGTAAATGATTCTCCTAATGCCACCACCTACATCAAGCAAACAACATATTCAGCAGAAAAAAAGCTACAATGCATATAAAATCCAGGAGCCCCATGGGTTCAGTCGGATAATTGCTTTCATTGTTCTGCTGTTCCTTCAGCTAAACCGATACCGATGACATTTAGATAAGTGGAAGTGACATACATAATCAGAACACACGAAATATAAATTGTCATCTCAGCAGCATGTTTTTCTTGTTTCTCCACTGTAAGGGAGGACTGTAAGTGTCATGGTGGCTCCAAAAGCATTTTTTTCCTCTTTAGACAAACACAGTTCAATTCTCTGCAAGATTTACTGTGTCCCTAGACTGGCCTTTACATTGAGTGGCCCAAAAAATAACAGCTTTGACAGCATTGTCCTCTTTTTACAATACACCATAAATGAACTTCTCAGACTGTCCCTTGAGGAGGATGACATTGGCTGGGTCCAGTGCTACTCTAATAAGCACTAGCAGCTCTCAGCACATCTAATGAACGCCCACCATGTGTCTCATTTACAAATGCCTATTGACCTTTTACCAGACAATTAGCTAAAATGCTAACTTTTGGCATTTAAACTGTGGGGAGGAGTCACAACTGGCCAATGTGGAAGATCGCAGATCACTGCCTGCTATCTAATATGAAAATACACATCACCATGCAACATTTAGTTTGAAATGATCTTATTTCTAAAGTTATTACTAAAATTATTTTCAACAAGTAATATTAACAGTGTAGTTTTTTTAATTTAATGCATGCATGCCTATACCTACATGCCTGATGTGACAATGGTTGAAGGTCAAACAAACTACCTCATTTCTGCATATAGAAATTCTTTGATGTGTTCAAGGACTACATATATATACACACACACACACACATATATATATATATATATATAATATTTATGAAAACCCAATTTCTCCAACATTGTCTAGTGTTAAAATTGTATTTGTTATTGTACATTTCTTGCAAAATATTAATTTGTACAATTTAAAATAAGAATGTCACAGTAATATGTGAACATGCATACAGTCATTAAAAAAAGTCTTCACAGGACACGGGACACAAACTAAGTATACCGATATTGCTTCCAGAGGAAGAGGAAGTAGCAAACAGGTGCTCTTAATCAAACTAGAGATGGCACGATACCACTTTTTTATGTCCGATACCGATACCGATATCATAAATTTGGATATCTGCCGATACCGATATGAATCCGATATAGTGTGTTTTTTAATCAATAAAACTGTTTTTTAATATATTGCTGCATTTTGTATAAGTTCATACTCAGGTTTAAATATACAACAACACTAAAGCTATTCTGTTATACCTGTATGTAAAAAATACACTGCGCCCAAAATATTTCATAGTTCAGCAATACTGATCAATCTAATAAACTTAAACCTACTCCATCCCTCCTATTCTGGTATTTTAAAGAGTACTTAGCAGAAATATTAAGCAACCTAACTAATAGGGTTGCAAACTCCCAGCAAAAATAAATAGGGAACCACCCCCCACCTTCCACCTCACGATGCTTAATCGACGTAATGAACTTTAATTTGATGCAGTGTGAAAAAAATGCACAGAATTAAATTATTTTTCAAGAATAATTAAATAGATTCAGCATCTTTCTTCAACAGAATTGCAGACTGCACAGATGGTACCTTCCCAAAGGAAAAAGTACTATAGCTTACTAGGGTATATTAGACTTAACAGTTACTATATACAGTAATGGACTTCTACACATTTTACATCAGATTAAAGCTTTGGGTGTAAGATTCGGATAATTATTTATTAAAAGCTAGACATTTTAAATGAGAATAAGAAAGAAAAGTATGTCTTTGTTTGCCCCCCTTTCCCTTTTAATGCCCTATCGGCCCCCCTGGCTAAACTTTGCTAGATCCGCCCCTGCACAGTTACCAGCCGTCAGCTACTAGAAAAGGATCCTGGTCTAGAAAGTAATATTAAATAAATTCTAACAACAGCTTATCAAGCGTAAACGTGCTGCTGTTGTTCAGCCGCTGGTTTCCTCTTTCTGGGGCCAAAAAGTGGGCCAAAAACAAAAAAGAGAGACGGACTCGCGACAGAAAAGCCGATCAGCTGATCATTGATCAGTTTCATGATTGAAGTAGCAGCAGGAGGGGGAGAGAGAAGAGGCATCTGTTGTTAAGCTTAACGTGCGAATGCTTTACAAACATTCAGAGATGAACTTACACACTTGCTTTACTTCTCTCTGGGATAACTTCCTCGGAGATGAAATGCTGGTTTGCTAGCGAGGCTACAAATACGCACAGCCACTCTATCACGTGATGCATAATGCTCTGACGTGCTACGGTTATGAGCCCAGTTACGCCTTGTCGCAAGTTTTGTGAGGTGCTTTTTTGATATTTAATGGATCGGATTACATTTTTTATTTCTCTCCGATATCCGATCCAGTAATTTACGTCAGTATCGGACCGATACCGATACGTAATATCGGATGGTCCATCTCTAAATCAAACGTACTTGATTCATTTATCAGGGGGAAGTGTGAGCACCTCTATAAAAGCAGACATTTTGACAGTTTGCTGGCCTGAACCATTCAGGTGTGTGTTAACACAATATTCATCCCAGGAGTAAACATCCCACCAAATTCACCCCAAGGTCAGACCCTGCAATCCTCAGAGAAATGGCAAAAAACCTAAGAGCTGCTTCTCAGACTCTACAGGCCTCAGTTAGCATGTTAAATGTAAAAGTTCATGACAGTACAGTTAGAAAAAGACTGAACAAGCATAGTTGTTAGTTTGAGACGCCAGGAGAAAATCTCTTCTCTCTAAAAATAAAAAAAAGAGCCTGACTCAGCCTGAATCTTTTTGCATCCTGATGAAGTCTGGATGGTAAGAAGGATAACATACGCAAAGTGGTTCATTTCCATTATTCAAGTTTTTATGATTTTTCCATGTAGCTTCTCCTGTTTACATATATTTTCTCTACTATCTGCACTAGAAGTGCATGGGGAAAGTGCTTTTGAAGGAGGTGGCTACAGAAAGTAATTCTGAATGACACTTTTAGATGGTACACCTGCAGAATTCCTGTTTGCGGTCTATTTAATATGTAAGTGATGAAACTGTAGTCATTTGTGATGATCCAAAATAAGACTTTTCAAGTACATTTTATTCTCAGTTTTGTGTTTTTTTGTGATTATATTTGTGTTCATTTGTCTTACCTCACCTTTTTCTCAGTTTCTCCACTCTGTGTTTTTTACCATTGTTTTTCATGCTATTTTTTAATTTAACTGGACTCTTCAGCAATCCAAATCATCTTCCATATTGTGTACACTGGGCATTTATGTGTGATGCTTATGCCACGTCTTCTTCATTTTATGTGAATGAATAGACGGAAATGAAAAAACGTATAATCTAGACTAGCCATTTTAATTGCTTATGAATTAAATAAAGGGATCATATTAATATGCAGGGCCACGTGAGTTACAACACAGATGCATTAATAGAAAACCCACTCTATTTCATTCTTCTAATTAAACTTTTAATCATGACTTTTTTTCTGGTTTTATTATTTTTATTATTTTTTTTTAAATCCAGACCTCTGTACTTTATCAGTTTACAGGCATACGAATGCAAATGTACAAATAACCAATTACAAACCTGTGATTATTTTTTTTCAGTTTTTTAGTAATTTGCTTCGGTAGGATTAGGTTTAAATTGGTCCAGGACCACACTCTGACTTGGAAAAAAAAGGAAAAAAGAAAAAAAAGGCAAGTAATATACAAGCTAGTGAATGTAGTTGTGGTCAGAATTTCTCCTAAAGACACCTAGACTGTCTTTCCGAAATAAAAGAATTTTCAAAGGGGAATGTTTTTCCCCTCCTTCCCACCCCTGTGGTCTGCTCTTTGTAAGCTGTGGGGCTGTGAGCCAAAGATAACACATTGCGGATATGACACTCCCTGGATATTCCCTTTGCTTTAACTTAAATTTAGATTAGAATGTTGTAGTGTAATCTCACATCAAGGGAGCTACCTATCAAAGCCTAAACTCAGTTTTCTCCCACAGTTTTGCTTTGTACAATATTTTTCAAATAACTCTTGTACTCGCTCTCCTTATTTTCTCACTTTCCTTTTCAGCAATCACCAGAATTAAAATTCATGCATGACTTAGCAAAGCTTTTATCTGTTAAATATGTACCCTCCCATTGCTTAAACGTAATATCACTGTGAAGGTTTCAGTATTACATTTTGCCTGGTTTGGCATCTGAGTGCATGCTATGTGGAGTATTTTATTGGCAGTCCCTGGAGCATGAGTTATAAAAAAGTGTTTTTTTCTAGACACCCGTGATGAAATCATAGATTCAACATAAATTATGGTATTAAGTTGCAGACAGTGATAATATTTGGCATGATACAGTTGCATTTTTTGTCACAAACTAATTAATTATAATTAATAATAATAATAATAATAATGATATAACATAAAACCTACAAAGGCTTTTACCTTTAATGAATCTTTTGAATGATTGGAACGTAGACTTTTTAGGAATTGGCTTGTTTTTTTATTTTTATTTTAGATCTGACTGAAAGATGCACACTATTTAGTTTTACTACAGCTGGGAGTTAAATGTACTTTTATTCTCCCTCATCAATTTGTTTTTTATTTGTTCGTCCTCTCTCTAGGCTAATGCTTAAAAACCTGATGATATTGGTTTTGGCTGGATTCTCACTTTCAGCCTCCTCTGGGACCTAGAAGTAAAAATAGCTTACTGAGGAATGAGAATTAAATGAAAGAGGGGATTAACACATGGTAGGTAAATAGTCTAGATTTTAATGGTTTTCTTAAACTCTTGCAGAGTGTGTTTCAGGTAGCGAGACAGGAATAACAAATCTATTCCCCGCCATCTGATAGTATTTATAGTTTATTAATTTAGAAAATGTATTTTTAAGTGGCAAGCCAGTAGGAGCTTTAAATGCATTAGGGCAAAGTCATAGAATATTGTTTGTGTAATGTGATATCCTACACAGAGCGACAAAACGTGTACTGGGGCTGAAAATTGCAAATTGGTAACGTATATTAACTGCATCAACGAACGATAAAAGGCCCAGCAACCTCCACAACCCATTACCCTGCAAGGATCCAATCACCTCCAGTATGGCTGTCATAAATTAGCACCAAAACAAAAGCAAACTAATTTGCTTCTTTCAGTCCCCACTGCATGCTTTTCTCTTTCTCCGGTTTCCTCAAGAGCCTATATTGGAAGAGCCATGAGCCTATCTTGGAAGATTTATGAATATGTTAGAATAGCCTGAGCCAACAGTTTTCAAAGTGGTGAAGTGAAAATAAATTAAACTGGCCCTGTAGGCAAGTCGTGCACAGAGTGATGAATTAGATACTCATTGCTCTGTCGCTCGATGCCTGTCCCTCTTTTCAAGTGAAAATGCTGCAAACGGGGAAAGACAAACAAGCATACAAATCAATTAAGTTTCTTTGATGATGGACTTGTTGAGAAATTGATTTGGGGACTATAAGTATATTAGTAAACACATTGTTCTGGTTACCAGTGAATAATTTACTAAAGAAAAATATCTGATGTAAATCATAAAGAGAGAGGAGCACAACAGTAAATCTACAGAGGCGTTTTCATCATCTTTCCCCCCCCCAACTCAGTCAGCCTCTCTCTCTTTGCTCTGCTTCTTTTTCTGTACGCACAGAGAAAGCAGTCCTGCTACATTCATCTGTTTCTCGCTGGGTCCTGCAAAACTAAAATTATTTGGCGACGTTTAGAAATTACAGGGTAACTTTGGCTATACCCCATGGTTTGTCACAAATGTCTGTTGAATTGCCTCTCAGAAGGACCCATGCATTTGTCTGAGGCAACGCTCCCCTTTGTCGAAACACGCATCCTTCTTGGCAAGACAAGCTATAACATAGGATCATTTTAAAGGTGGATGGCTGCGAACAAGTTTTTCACTTCCTCTAACATGCTAAAACCCCAAACCTGATGAAATCTTTCCATGTTGACCTGGAGGTCAGCTTTCAATTGGAAGTGGCCATTCAGGGGAAAGTTTCGATTTGGGCCAGCATGATCATAAATCTCTTTTTCTTTTTTGCTTAGTCTTGCTAGCTGCCGCTTTTGAAAATGCTGTGGTTTTCCACACAGTCTTTTTTTTTTTAGAATTTTTCTCATCAGTTCGGTTAGAAATTTATTCATTTATTTATTTGTTATTGCATTTGAAAAGACCCATGCAGCACAGGAAGTGTTTTTGCAAACAGTTTTTGTATTTGCTCAAATCGAAAGAAAAGTTGATGTGCATTTAAAGAAAAGTAGTTATTTTATAATAACGAGGAACACTTTAAATGATTTCCTATGAAGTCAGAAACTGCAATGACCATTTGTATTCATGCTGTTAGACTATTAGGAGTACATATAACTGTAATTTATGTATTTTGCTGATATTATCTCGGCTGTCTTGAAAGCTGTCTTGAAGTAATTAAAATACAGGCCTGAAAACACATGGCTCATTTAAGTTATTGTACAGTAGATTGTCTAGAATTCAGCAGGTTATTTATTATAAGAAGAGTGTAAAGCAAAAAGGCATTTCTCAATACAAATAGATGAACAATATGTCTGCGTTTAGGGACGTTTGATGTAAAATTTGGGCTTTTGATCTGATGTGTGTACACAGCCCATCGTGACACTTTGAGGGCAGTTGTATCTTTTATAACTGAAATGGGAATGTCAGAACTTGTCATATGTCTGCCCCCCTCCTCTCTGGGGTTCTTGTAAAACATGCGATTTCTGCAAGAGGCTGCAAAGGGTGTGCACGTGCGCATGTACATGGGCGTATGCGTTTCTCTGTGTGTGTGCATGCGCACGATTGTGTGACTAATACAATATCTCACCAGCCGAAGCCTACTACTACAACTGCTGTGCAGGGATACAAGGCAGCACATGACAGAACAGCTTGAACAGCGTAGCTGAAGTGCACATGCAGCCAACAGCAACCACCTATCTAATTACTTGCTGAAGCCGATTTTGTATTAGGACTAAAAATCATTTCTAAATTCTACTTAAATGGATGAACACTGTTAAAGTGTTAAAGTGGAAAAAAAAGAAACACTACAAGTTTGCATTGGTGTCCTGTTATGATGGTCTACAAAGTCAAAGGTGGGCAAAGAAAAGTAATCACCAAATGACTTTTTACTCTGACCCAACATGTATTTCTGTGTTCTGTGTGCAGCACAACTGACAATAATTCAGCATCATGTCGAGCTCATCCACCTCTCTGGACCGCCTGCCCAGCTCAATTCAGCAACTGCTTCAGCATGCAATTTCAGCAATTCCTCTTTTTTCAGATAGCAGGGACAGCGAGCTCTGAAGGCCAAGACCATTTTTATAAGTAATTTATGCTTTTACAATGATTGCTGCACCTGCGTCCTTGCCTGCTTTTTGTGTTCAAATTAAATAGGTGGCTTTTCATCAAAGCTAAACCTATATAGAGATATTATGTGGGACATATGTTTGGTCTTTTCACAGACACATCATGGATTTGCAGGCTCTTGTATCTCAGTACATCATAAGATATGTTGTTATATCATAAAATATCACTTTCCTTTTTTTGCTATTTCAAATACACACATTTTATTGTATACTTCTGTACCACAAAAACCATAGGAAAGGGAGGAAAAAAACATTTTAAATGTGTAAATATTAATTAAACTGTCACAAAGAATTATTCTCCACAACATTTTTTAAAAACTTACTGCAATGCTAAATTTTGACATCTCAAGCTGCTTCCTTCTAAAGTGCTTAGAACACTTACGATAATCTGCGATAATCTACTCACCAAAGATACACCAACACATTATCCATTTGAATGCTAAGTACACCTCATTCAGAACTTTAAAAAATGCTAACATATTCTGAGAGCTTAGAATAGCTCCAGTGGAACATGTTATCCTCTGTCAGGCCCAACACACACATACACCTACACACACAGAGGCAGAGACCTAAAGCGCTTTATGCAAAGAAATGAAAAGTGGATAAATAGCTACTTCAGCTGCACCTTTACCTCATAGCTTGCTAAGAAATAGGCAAACGCAGCAAATCTCATATGGTGTATTAAGTATATAGGATCAGCAAGAATGGCTGGGTAGGCCTAGACTGAGGAGAAACAGACTCTCATCCAGTTCAGAGGTCTTTGGTTTTGTATCATGGCTGTACCGATAACCTCCAATGGTAATTTAATGCCTCCATTGAAGTAATGCACTTTATTGCACCAGTGGATTAAGTAATGATTATTTTGTGAAATTGTGGCCACACAATGGTCAATTAATCTTTAATGAAACTGTAACTTATGAGGCGGAGCGTGGCTTTCCAATAAGCAGGCAACTGCTTGCCAAAGCAGTTACAAGCCTCAGTTGCGGCCTACACACCCTATCTATCACCATGTAAAAATAGAGCACTCTCGAAAAAGACACAATGAAAAGGCGAAGTCACAGTTGCCGAGTCTCAGATTTTAGCATTCACGGAATGGTAGCGGGCCTATATCTTCCAAACTACGTGAAGAAAATATATCAGCCTCGGATGTATGCAATGAGATTAACTGCCATTTTGAGGTGCTATTTATTTATTTAGAGCAAGCCAGGCACAGGGGTTGCAGGGAATTATTTGCACTGACAGAGCATGAAGTTGGGGGTTATCAAAGAGCTGCACAGGAATTCCAATACAGTACAGTTTCATTTCAGCATCTCCTCCTTAATCATGGTAAGTGTAGCTCCAGTATGTAGTGTTTTCCTTGACATGCACCTGCCTCAGAGCCACATAGAGAGAAGGTTTAAACCTCATTCATTTTGAGTGTATTCACGTGTTGTTGCACTAACGCAGCAAAGCCGAGTAAGTCACAAAGATAAATGTTTTTACTCTGATTAGTTTCTCATTTCATTTTTGGCCTGCAGGTTTTAATTCTCTCTCTCATTCTGCAATGCACTAACAAACGCTGATGGATTTACTTTCTGTGCATGACATCATTCTGCACACGAGTAGAAGGACAAGACACCGCATTTCCAATTCTTGAGTGTCTGCTCAGTGCGAGAATGTAGAGGAGAGCAGACGAGGTGAAGAAACGGGAATGAGGAGAGTGATTGATGGAGTGAATGCGAGCCAAAGGATGATGGAGAAGAGTCAAAGGGTATGTGCATGTGTGTGGCCAGTAGGAGTGAGTGTAATGAAGTAAGACAGTAGAGATCTGTGGGAGGCAGAGAGAACGGGACATAAACAGTGAAAGAAGAGACTGGAAAACAAGAAACTGTAAGACACATAGTGCTGAGCATCCCAAATAGTTCCTGCTGCAATTGTCCTGTTGCAAGAGTGATATCGGAAAAAGAAAATATGTACATGTTGATGCAGAGATTGAGGTATGAGGTATGGTTAGACAGACGAGGGAAGGGGGGAGGGCTGAAGCACTTGGTGTTATTGTGCACCCGGCCGCTGGCACCAGCACTGTCAGTGAGCAGCGTTGATCCGTGAACTTGCCATCTGGATTTTCCCACAAATCACATTAAAGTTTCAAGCCCAGGAATACATCAAGCTAAATGAATATTGGATCCAGACAGGCCTGATGGAGAAAAAGCCCTGTGCAACCCAGCTCTTTTGTGGTCAGACATGATCTATTCATCCCCTTTACTCCCACCATCCCTTCTTCCTTCTGTTCTCCTCTTCCCTGATAGGCAGTGGTTCTGATGAGCTGTGCAGGAGAAAGGCACTTATTATTAAATAGGTACATATTACAAGCACAGACTCTAGTACAAAGAATATGCGAGTAATTAAATTGTTGCAAAAGGTAAAACTACTTGCAGAAGCCTGAAATTTGATCTAAAGTAACATAATCTTATTTAACTGCATTCTCATCATGTTTCTAAACAAAAATATCCCTGAATATCAACCTTTATACGAATTATAAAACACTGCAGATTGAAATAACCAAACACAGCGTGCATTAGTTTTAATTCTTTCACCTGAAATCAGCTTATGTTTTAGATCCCACTTATTAAGGCCTTAATCTGTTTCTCAATTGCACACAGTTATATGTTTATTGTAGAGTATGTTGCAGGTAAAAATAAGGAGGATTAATTGCTGCATGTGCATACATAATAAGGGACACTATTTGACTCCCTGACAACACATTGAAAATGATTCATGAGCACAGTATGAAATTATATGCTTACTTTCCCTTTCATTTTAGCAACATTATGTTGACTTTGCATAAATGGATTTCTGTTTTCACCGAAAGGTGAAAATAATATGTGTGTGGCAAAAATAATGCAATCATTCATCATTCAATAACATGTTTTGTTCTGGTTCCTGGTTGCATATTTTCTGCTGAAGCACTGTTTGTGCTCAAGTAAAAGCCATTAAGAAAATATGGCCTCACCAAGATGCTGTTTCATACAAGAAGGAAAAAATCTATTTAGTTCTTTTCCAATCCAGTGGCTTGTAGAGCTAGGGATTTGTTTTCCCCAGGCTTGGACTGAAGAGAAAGCCTGTACTGTTAGCTGTCCAAGCTTCAGTTGTGTGAGATCCCCAGGGTGAGATATGGATTGGCTTGGAGTCTAGAAATTATAAATACCTTGTCAGTGATAGTGAAGGCTGAAGAGGTTCAGCTTCAGCTCTAAATTGGGCTGAAGAACACGCATTCGGCTATTGTGATTTCTCTATAAAATCACTATAATTTCTCTATAATTAGCAGAATACTGCATAGTTTGGGTATGCAAACCACAAGCAAGTAATGTATGTAATGAATGGTAAGACACAGTAAAGTACATGCATGTATGCATGCTAGAAAACGAATGCCGCGGGAGATAAATTCACTGCTATATGCGAACCAATATGACACACAAGAGCAGGCATAAATCATGGATTTATACATTGTCATCATGAGTGACCCACCACAGAACAAGCAGTTCTAGCTGAACAGAGAAGATTGCTGGAGCACATCCTTTAGAAAAATAAATGAGTACTTATGACACAAAGCAATCTTAGTAGAGCAGTCAGTCATTTCATTGCTTTTTCCCTCTTTTCTGGTAACTTGGTCTGTGAAGAGATGCCGTATACATCTCAAGATACAGCAGCATGACAGACAACATTTGCCTCATATTTTTCAGCATATTTTTAGATATTGTTTTTTTCAAGATGGTTTCTTATATTCTATTTTCTTCTGTATTTTATTTATTATCCCATTATGGGTTTTTTTTAAAACAACTGTTTCACATTTATCTGTGTTTCAGGCCTGCAGGTTATTTTCCCAGAATACCTGCAAGAGAAATTTGTCCAGTCAGCTCTGAGCTACATTATGTGCAATGGAGAGGGGGAATATGTGTGCCATAACAACCAATGCATCTGTCAGTGTGCCGAGGAGTATCCCCAATGCAACTGTCCTATAACCGACATCCAGATCATGGAGAACACCCTGCTGGGGATGTATGAGTCATGGGCAGCCTCCTACAAAGACTTTGAAAACTCTGGTAAGCTTGAATATCCTTCTAAATATGATAAGAATAATCAGATCTCATGTCCATGCATTTAAAAATTAAGATTTTTAAAATTTCTTCTTTTTTGTTTTGTTCTGTTTTACAATTTTCTATGAGAGACAAACTCTCATACATTTAGCCCTTTTAATTCTGAAGCGCTTATCAATATTTGAGCTGAGGCAGCTCCGTGTTTTTTCCAAAAACAGAACCCATATTAATGAAAAATAATGAGCACCTTTAAAACGAGCATACATTTTTATAATGCCGCTGCAAAGGGTCAGTAGCTTTGGCAATCTTGGTGATCAGTCTTCATCCTCAACTAAATCGATACATTTAGGAAGAGATCAGAAAAACACTCACATGGGACTGCTGTTTTTTAAATGACAGTAAATAGCAAAATTATCAGGTAACCAGATACTAATTACACAATGTAAAAGTGTCTGTAAAAGTGAGTGCAAAGGCAGGCACAAAGGCGACACTAGAATTTTGGACACAGCAGAGAAAAAACACATATTGTGCCTTATTGTTTTATGGCAAGGCACCATGTATATCTATTATTAATACGAAATAAAAGTGTCTCGATACAACCTGCCAGCAACAGATAAATATATTTATGCACCATAGGGGTAAGTTAATGTTAGTCATGAAGGTCACTGAGTGCAGTACATCTTCAAAGAAGTACTTGAAAAGAAAGAACACTGGAAGAAGCCAAATAAAGGAACATAACTTCTTTTCAGACCAAAGCACAAAGAGTTGGGCGGCCTCTGTTAAACATTTGAAAAATAAATGCTTGAGAACAGGTTCAAAAACCTCAAAGCATCAGATTATATAGACAATCTGTATAATTCAGCATGTGTAAACATAATGACAGGGCACATTCAGTGCCTGCTAATATTTGCAGCACTGGAGTATTCTGCTGCTTAAACTAAATGGTACACCAACATTGGTTGGTCGAAATGTTCTGTAGGTACTATAGAAAAGAGAGCTGATGTGACACTACATGATTCATTTATTGCTTAGCATTCCTTTCAAAAGACAGAGCTGTGGCAGTATAACATTACTGGCTGTGAGAAAAGGTGCAGCTGCTCTGCTTATGCTCATTGAAGCTGTGACTGTTGCTTTGTTGATATTGCTCAGACTCAGCTGCATTTGTAGTCAAATGTATTCAGTGAATTTCTCTCATTAAACTTAGTCAAGAAAAACATAATTATGCAATACATGCTTGGATTTTACAATAGTTTTTTTCAGATATAAAAACAACAGTCAGGCTATCAAACAATGCCTGTATGTGGTTAGCATGTAGTTAGTTTATCTAGCTATATACTGCCTCAGCACTGAGTGAGAACACTGAACAAACAGGTTTATCTACTTATCTAGCTAGCTACAGTGATTCCTGAAGTTACACCTGTTCCTTATGAAACATAGGGTATGCAGACATTATTGTGGCTGCAACTGCAAGTTATTGCAAAGTGCAATTTTAGTGTGAAGTAAACTTTGTCCTATTGGATCCAAAACAAATGTTAAAATACACAAAGATAACCCAAGTAAATACAAAACGAATTTTTGCAAAATTGAGAACGTTTTTCCGAAAAGCCTTGGAAATCCTAAAGATGAGTTTTTGGCAAATGTGAAATGAGCCTTTGTGTTCTGGTTTTCACCTTGGAATTCTCCCATGGATGCCATTTTCCCCCAGTCTCTTTTATTTATCTTTCTTGTTGAATCATGAACACTGACCTTAACTGAGGCAAGAGAGCCCTGCAGTTCTTTAGTTGTTTTTTTGGCTTCTTTTAAGACCTCCTGGATGAGTTGTTGATGTAGTCTTGGACTATTTTCAGTAGGCCAGCCACTCTTCGGAAGCTTCACCACTGTTTTGTTCATTTGTGGATAATGGCTGTCATCATGGTTTGCTTGAGTCCAAAAACCTTAGAAATGACTTGTAGCCCTTTTCAAATTGATAGATGTCAATGACTTTGTTTCTCAGCTGTTTCTTTAAATTGTGGCATGATGTGTTGCTTCTTGAGACATTTAAATCTACTTCACTTTGTCCGACAGGTTATATTTGACTCTTTGATTCACCGTGCTGGCAGCAATCAGGTCTGGATCTGGCTAGAAAAGGGGACATTTGTTTTTTTGTTTTTTTGATGTAGGGCCTGTTAGGTTTGGATATCTCTTTTTCCTCCCTTTGATAAATGGAATCATGAATTAAAAACTTTTTTTTATTTAGTCGGGTTATCTGTGTAAAATAATGAAACTCTCCCAGTGACCTGAAACAGTTAAGTGTGAAAAAATACATTAAAACTATAAAATCAACAAGAGGGGAAATACTTTTTTACAGTACCGTAAAGTGCTACATCTGACTATAATTTAAGGTCATTTTTTAAAATCTACAAGGTGCTGTTACATAGTTTAGTTTATCTAATACCACTTCAATTGATTTTCTTTGATTGTCTCGGTTTTTTATTTGTATTTTTATTTTTTTACGCAAATGGCATTGACAGCTCTGCAGATATCCGTAAAATGTGGTGAAAAATACATGTGATACAAAACAACAAAGTGAAATGTAATGGCACAATGGGTGAAGTGTGGTTACATTGTGAGAGCTTTAATCTCTAGATAAGGTGTGCTGGATGGCTTAAGATAAGGACTATGTGGAAGCACTTTCAAGGAAGGAGTCCTTGACGGCTTTGAAGCCTGTATAAAAGGACTTGGCAACTATTAAACTGGCATTGGGAGTGACTCAATAAAAGCGATGTTTTTTGGTGGGAGAATCAGATATATCTGAATACTGAGTGCTGGAGACACCCAGCTTTTCTAGGAAAAGGGAGGTACCTGACATCTCTGAAAGCTGGGTGGAGGGATATGGCAAGTTCAAAACAGGGGAGGAGAAGAAATCTGGCTTCTTTGAAGAAGAAGGGGAAGGGAGCTCTGATATGCCTGTGCGGAGGGTGGAGGAAATTCTGACATTTCACGGCAATGGTTGAAACGGGGTTCTCAACTGTGGTTAATTCTGTTAAACTGTCTTGAGGAGGACTGCAGGAGGGTTCAGCTGTACAACTGCATCTCTTGAATATGGGATTTGTTCTTCTCGAACAGCGTGGAGCAAAGTTTTAAACTGTGTCCAACAATATTTATGTCATACTTTTCATGGTAGACTATTGCATCAAGTTTATAGCTTTAACAAACTTTTTGCATTTATAACAAACACTATAAATGCAAAAGTATTGCTCTTGTTGTTCGTCTACTTTTGAACTGTATTCAGTTTAAACTGTAGGAATTAAAATGTTTAATTAATGAGCTTAGTATTAAGGATGGACTTGAACAATGAGTTAATCTGAATTAACTGACTCAGTTGATTAGCACGCCAAATAAAAGCCTTTTTGTTCGTGTGTATTTTTGTATTTTTCAAACATCTTCGTGCTCATTGTTGCCAAAAATTGAAGCTAGTGTTGAAAACAGCAGTTGTCTATGGAAGAGACAAACAAGAATTATCAGAGGCAGAAAGAGGGACACAAGGACAATCATCACCACTGGTTGGAACAAATTTGTTGAGGCAGCAATCTTGAAAAGGTGTCGGGGAGCACAGAGTGAGAGGGTGTTTACTGCGCTGAGAGTCTCATTTCTCTTCAGATACTCACAGCAGTCGAAGTACAAAAAGCAAAGTACAGACATGAAAAAAAAAACCATATCAAAACTCACGTTTGAAGATATAAACTTGTAAACTATAACTTATAAAATTTACTTTGTTGCAAATATTACAATAACAGATATCTCCAGCTGATTTTTTGGGGTTATTTTTAACGGTTCCCTCTCTGTCACCTAGATGAGTTCAAGTCATTTCTGAAGAGGCTGCCCTCCACTCATTTCCTGCCCATCAGCAGTGTGCATCTTCTCTGGGGCAGCGACTGGGATTTGCAGGCCCGCTACAGGCTTCTTCAGAGTTCCCTGGAGGTGCAGCGACTGAAGATCCAGCGCACCGCCCGCAAGCTCTTCAGCCTCAGCATCCGCTGTCACCACAATCCCAACCACCAGATGCCTAGGGAGAGGTGGGTAAAAAGAAAAAACTTAATTCAATGTTCTGTTCAAAATTAGCTATGAATTTACTCGGACAAGCCTAAGGTGCCTTTTCTGGTCTTGATATTTTTGGATATCTGCTTTTTTTAAAAGTAAAAGAAGATATTAAAATGTATCTTACAGAGGAGTGACATCTTTCAGAGAAATTTCCCTTTTGGATTGATGTATGTGTTCTCTTTTATTTGGTGCTCCTTGAAGCGTGCACAGTGAGGATGACATCCATTATACATTTTAACTTATGGTTCTGTTGTTTCTGTCCATCAAGTCAACTTAGTGCTGAGGCTTGCACATGCCGAAAACACTCTACCTCACTCTTGTATTTCACTTTGCAATCTAAAAGGGGGAAAAAAAATAGCTGTGGGAGTTTTCTTGATAGGTCATTGCACACATCTGTCACCACCTACTGCAGTTGCAGCTTAAGAGCCTTGCTGCGGATGTGCCATTGTGTCAGCGCTGCATGAAATGCCAGGAATTTTCAACCATCCACTCTAGCAAATATCAGAAAACACTATGCAAAATATGCAAAGTTCCTGGCTTCCACATGAAACACCCCCAAAACTGTTATGTGTAGGGGATGTCACCACATAAATGGAAACAGAATCTGTAAAATATTCATTTAAGTGGTCTGAAAATGAGCCGCTGTCAACTGTCACTGACAGAAAAAGAGCACACCCACATTTGTGCGTGAGAGTTGGCAAAGGTTTGTTCTGAAGTGTTATCAAAGAGCTGCAGTATGCGCTTCCCTGTCCATGGAATATGCATCAAGAGTGCCTGATGGCACTGGAAATAAGAGCTGCATGTTTATTTGCTTGCTTGTGTAAGACAACTTTGCATCAGATGGAGGAATTATTTGGTTTTATTATAACCGTGTGCATTTGCACTACATATATATAACAAGATTAAGATTTTCCTTTACGTTAAGATATTACCAACAAGGACTCCAGTCCTTCCATTTTTCCCCATCAAACTATAACAGATAATAAGTCAATGAAGGGACTGAGGCAAAGTTGAAGGCTTGTGTGTTTAAGATGTGTTCCAATGCATCTTCATGTCAGTGAGGCTGTGAGTTGATGAAGATGTGGGAAAAAAACTATATTGCTTGGTCCCAGAGATGAAAAACTGGTGCATCAGGATTCGAAATGACAGCAACACACATCCCTTGTGAGAGATCATTTGGCCCTTCTCTGGTTCATACTGTATATCAGACCCCCAGTGGGAAGGATCCACTCGCTACTTTGCATTATTCTACTTTGAGAATAGTGTTCCTCAACTTCTGAGATATTTTACTGAAGAAGGAATTGTATTTGAACAAGCTTGCTTTTAACCCAGAATGTTTTTAACCTTACTAAACTATGATTCAGTGTAACAAAGGTAACACTTGATAGTACCCATCATCAATATGTAACTGATAAATTAAGGTTTACAGTTAATATTTATTTAGTGTCAACAAACAAACTGATAGTTCATTACTAATTTGTAAAATGAGAACCATCTCACTGATTATTGTATTGCTAAAAGTGAAAGGTTAACAAATCCTATAAACATTATTTCAGCTGCTATTAAGTTAAAGTTTACAATTGTTTAAAAGCACATGAGCAGGTGGCTGGAAGGAGAGAAATCACAAGACTGTGAACATGTATAGACCTGGAATTGCTTTTTCCACTAACTTCTATTGTATTTCTTTTTTATATACATCTATTCATGGTTCACTTTTGCTTTTCTTTAGTTTAGTTGGTTGGTTAAGGAAAAGATCATGGTAAATGGTTTTTAACCCTGCATGGCTTAAGATTATCTAGTGCATTCAGGCTTCACTTTTGTTCTTTATCATGGCATATAAATCTTCATTATGAAGCCTTAATAACAGTGAAGTGCATAAAATTGACAAAAAATATACTTCAGTTGTTACTGTCACTGTCAGGATTATGAAGCAATCCCTAATACATTATAACTGATAATATATAATTAATAATTAAAATTTGTAGCACACAAATTAACAAGTAAGCATAAATTCGAACCTCGTAAATGACTATACATTCATTCTGATTTTATAGTCTGTTAACAATTAAAACAAATGGCACACTGCTGACAAAAGTTTCATAAACTACTTTTTAATATTGAGCATTATGAGGTGCTACCTGTTGTTGGGAAGGAGAAATACAGCAATGTGACAGCAGAGTTAATGCTATTAAATTACAAGTGTCTCAGTGAAAGAAAGATTAGAAAGGGAGAAGGGAAATCATTCTATTAGATTTGTTAACGCTAATAAGATAAATCTAATATCAGTATCTTAGCTGCAAATACCAATATGTAATACAAAGATGATATTAGATCGTGAATTTCTGAGAGGGCTGTGGCTGTGTGCTTTTTGCAATATGGTGGAGTGAGACAAAGGGAGATTAGAAGTGAAAAGGTGAAGTAAAATCTGTAATCTAACTTGGGATCATGCAAACATTCATAGTGCAGAAATAAATGCAAACATAACACATTCAAATATAAGTTAAAGGAGAGGGGAATATTTATCTATAGCTGGTGATAATCAGTCTGAAAGGATGAAGGTATACTTATTTCTGAGTCCAGTTAATTATAATGAAAACTTGTTAAGATTAACTTACCAAAAAATATAATACATTTTGATCTGTGTTGTCCCTTTACTAGTACTTACTAAATAAACCCAAAGAATAAACACATTTATACATACAAAGACAGGAAAATGAATACATCTGTTT
Organism: Oreochromis aureus; assembly: GCF_013358895.1. Taxonomy (NCBI): domain Eukaryota; kingdom Metazoa; phylum Chordata; class Actinopteri; order Cichliformes; family Cichlidae; genus Oreochromis; species Oreochromis aureus. Next base: position 46,206,417 of record NC_052948.1, on the reverse strand, counting down.
TGTTAGTAACATATACTGAATATCTGATAGGAATTTTATTTGATATGACGGACGAGTTTATAGAATATACAATACTGTGCAAAAGTCTTGACCCAATGCTCATTTGTTTATTTGGTTGGAAAACAAGAAACACCTGGAGCAATTTATTGAAACATGTAAACATGAAAATACCGTAAACAAGGCAAAATAGAGTTTGTATTGTTGTACAGTTTTTAACACACCTCAACCAGGCAAGTTTTCTAATGTTTAAGCAGTTTTCAAAAATAGTCCTCCAGGCTTCCTGAAGGAAATTCCAAGGCTCTTCTTCGAATGTCAGCTACCTTTTGTTCCATTTTCTGTCAAGCTGTTCCCACACTGCTAATTTTGAGGTCCAGGCTCTGGAGAGGCCAATCCTTGACTGTTCTGTTGTGTGTTGATCTATCCAGGTATGCTTTTACTGCATTAGCAGTGTATTTGGGATCAATGTCACGCTGAAAAATGAAGCTGTTGCCAGTCAGATGTTTTCAGATGGTATTAAATGGTGAATTAAAATCTGATGGTGCTTTTTTGTGTTCTGTGGTGTTGCCAAGATTCCCAACACCACTGACTGAAATGCAGCCCCAAGCCATTCAGTTTGATTTAATTCATCGGAGTTTGATTCAATTCAATTTTATTTATATAGCGCCAAATCACAACAACAGCTGCCTGGAGATGCAAACCATGACATAGCCTCCACTGTGTTTTACATATGGCTGTAGACACCCACTATTCTACATCTTTCCTCCCTGAATCAAAAATTTTACATTTGGATTCATTACTCCATCAGACCTGTTGCCACTGATCTTGTGTAATTTGGCATGCCTCAGCCTTTTCTCCCTGTTTCCCTCCTGAAGAATGGCTTCTTGACAGCCACCCTTCCACTGAGGCCATTTCTGATGAGGCTTCAGTGACCAGTAGCTGGATCAGCTGAAGGGCCAGATGCATCTCTCAGGTCCTGTGTCTTTGCTGGATTTTTTTCCTATTTCTTAGGGACATGGCTTATAGCTGCTGTTCATCTCCTGTAGACAGTTATAAAGTGAAATATTTCTCCGAAATTGATACATAAAATAAAGGTCCAAGTACTAAATTGATCGGAAAAGTAGGCAATGTCCACAGATACACTTTGAAAGACCTTCAGGAAGCCTGAAGAACTGTTGCTCAAGACCAGTTTCTTGAAGGCAAAATGTGAAGAAATGAAGAGTTGCTAAGGACTTTTTCCAATATACAAATTTAGAGTTTATACAGATTTTTGACACAGGTATAGTATTTTACGAAAATAAAGGCATTCTTATCAAAATAACACAGACTCAAAGATCCTGGGTGTTCCACCTGCATGGTCTTTGTTGGGTTTGTTTTCTGACTCTAGTCAGAAGTATTCTTTATTATATCTGGTATTCTTTATTTTACTCTGCCGTTTTGACCAGATATTGTTGTTCCTTTTCGTCTTTGTCTAACTCATTCACCAACTTCTGTGTTCAGGCCTCTACAGTGTCCTTCAGGAAAGAAATGCTATGTATCACTGTATGTTGATGAGGGATTGCCATCTATCTATCTATCTATCTATCTATCTATCTATCTATCTATCTATCTGGAGCTCATTATAGAGAAATCAAAGTATGTGCTTCCATTGTTCTCTTTGGTTGATCTTTTCTTGTTATGGTATCACTTGTGGCAATGTCATATATCATTGTCAGTACTTAAAATCATTTACTTGTCAAACTAACCTTGACCAGCAATACTTTCTGAAATCAAAATTCAGATTTCATCTTCTACAGTCAGAAAAGAAGTTCCAGTACTGTCAGGATGACAAGGAAGGATGTCTGAGGGGGGGCAAAGACAAGACAGGAATATCAAGCAATTCTTTCCACCAAAGGGAAATAACCGGCCCTATCTACTAAAAATTATGTCCCTATCCAACCCGAAGGCACTGTAAATTATGCTGTAAAGCAAACACATTTTCTAGTCTTATATCAGATCAATTGGAATTAATATTATGAATGTGTCTGTTTTAACTCTTGCAATGATCTTTTCCACAACCCAAAAAAGTACATTTAGTTAATCAAAAACAGCAAGTGAAAATGCAATGTAGAAGTCAAACAGTAATACAAAATTACGTGAAAATAGTAATAGTCCTACCGAGGAAGATGAGCCCAAGTTACCAGGGTGAAATTATGCCTCACACATGCCTCATTCACTCCATCAAATCCTCAGGGTTCTCTTTAATATGGTGGCCTTTTGTTGGAGAGAAAATATACTTTTTTTTCCTGATGAGAATTTAACATGTATACATTTTAACTTTAAGAGCATTTACTGGTGTGTGTTCTTTTCGCTGTTCTTGTCACACTAGATTGAGATTAAAATTTCCTGATCACTGCTAATGCTCTTATGCCTTGTTTCTGTCTTTTGCCTCTTTAGATCTGTGATGCAGTGGCTCAACAGGGTTCAGTCTTTCCTGTACTGCAATGAGAATGGGTTTTGGGGGACCTTCCTGGAGAGCCAAAGGACGTGTGTGTGCCACACAGGTGTCACACTGTGCCAGCGACCCATACCGTGTGTCATAGGTGGAAACAACAGCTGTGCCATGTGCAGCCTGGCAAACATCTCACAATGTGGCTCATGCAACAAGGGCTACAAGTTGTATCGTGGTCGCTGTGAACCTCAGAATGTGGACTCAGAACGCAGCGAGCAGTTCATCAGCTTTGAAACTGATCTGGACTTTCAGGACTTGGAACTCAAATACCTGCTACAGAAAATGGATTCACGTTTGTACATTCATACTACTTTCATTAGTAATGAGATACGACTAGAGACATTCTTTGACCCACGCTGGCGTAAGCGCATGTCCCTGACTCTCAAAAGTAACAAAAACAGGATGGACTACCTCCACATGATAATTGGTTTATCAATGAAGATCTGCCAGATGCGAAACAGCAGCATTGACCCCATGTTCTTTGTTTATGTCAACCCATTTAGTGGTAGCCACTCTGAAGGCTGGAGCATGCCCTTTGGTGAACATGGTTACCCACGCTGGGAAAAGGTACGGCTGCAGAACTCCCAGTGCTTCAACTGGACTCTTGTACTGGGTAACCGGTGGAAGACCTTCTTTGAGACGGTGCACATTTATTTGCGTAGTCGTGCCAAGGTCCCATCTGGCCTCCGCAATGATACAGGACAGGGCCCGGTGGACCTTGCAGACCCTAACAAGCGCCAGATCTACATAAAAATCTCTGATATCCAAGTTTTTGGTTACAGCCTGCGCTTTAATGCAGACTTGCTTCGTAGTGCTGTGCAGCAGGTTAACCAGTCATACACGCAAGGTACACAGTTTTACTCCTCCTCATCTGTTATGCTCCTCTTATTGGACATTAGGGATCGGATAAACCGTCTAGCGCCTCCCTCTGCACCTGGCAAACCCCAGTTGGACCTCTTCTCTTGTATGCTAAAGCATAGGCTCAAGCTCAACAACAGCGAGATGATTCGAGTGAATCATGCATTGGACATGTACAGCACAGAGATATTAAAACAGTCTGATCATCTGACTGCTAAACTCTGTTGAACATTCACATAAGGACAGCAAATTTAACAGAAACACCCGACAAATGAACTATGGGGGTATATTACTCTTACTATTTTTTTTCTCTTTTTCATTTTTTGACCTTTTCTGCCTTTTGATGTAATATTAACTTTGTAAGCATAATTCTTAAAGAGAAAAAGGAAAAGGCAGTGATGAAAAGCTTTTCTGGCATATAAAGAAGACTACTGAAACAACTATAAGGACTGTATCATATTTGTCCCAGCATGTCTGTAAATCCCTAAAAGAACTTAAAATGAGAAAGAGACAGAAAAAAACAACAAAACAAAACAAAAAACATGAAATTTATGTACTGGTAAAAAAGAGGCCTTGATTTTACTCTGAGGGATCAAAGGTTATATCTGAAACTGCCATTCTTTATTGAAAAAAAAGGAAAAAAAACATTTTTAAAAGAAATAATGATAACACAAGGGCAGACCAGATATCACTTCATTCTAGCTAATGAGCTAAACGACAGTTTAATATTCAAAATGTTTATACATCGTAAGGATTAAGTATCCCTAGTGAGTAAGTAGTCAACACATTACTGATAGACTTTATTACATTTCAGACCCACGGTGAATCTGCATTGCTCTTTGTGAGTTATGAGGCACTCTGTCATTGTTCTGACACATAAGGCACACAGCAGGGCAGTAATGGATAGTCATGTCAAAACAAAAGCCAGCTGTTTATATATACATATGTGGTTGAATGTGTGTGTATGTGAGAGTGTGCGCTTGTGTATATCCTTTTTATTATTATTATTATTATTATTATTTGGCTTGATGCTTATTGCTGTTTGTTAATTGAATGTGTCATTTGAGATTGACTCCAGTGTTTGCTGATTCTTGCATTTGGAGCGCTTCTTCCCGTGTTTGAAATTCAAGCTGTGTTTTCCACAAGGCAGTACCTCCTGGTGCGTGAGTGCAATATTGTGGTCTGAAGATTTAACAATCAATGCTATTTTGTACAGCTTTGCAAAATGTACATGTTGTGACTGCTGATTTGTGGAGCTTTTCAGCACCAAGAGCAAAATGTAAGCATTCATCATTCAGGCACGTTTGCAAGACAATTTAAAGCCATACACTTCCCTGAGGTAGACATAAAGTAAAGTAAGTTCATAACCTTTATTCACTTCATAACACACAGAAAAAATGTTCAAGTTATATGTTTTTGTTTTAGTCCCTCAGCTGATTTCAGATAAGAGCACAGCAAAAGGGAAGTTGACAGAGGAGAGTGTATATTATATTGAATAGGAATGTCTTGTAAAGCCATTGATTTTTCATGTTGTTACACAGGGGGAAAAAAAAAAAGAAAAATATGAAGAAATGGTTGAATACTAAAGTATAAAATACCCTTTTGGCAGTGTTTAATCTGTACGCTTTTGATGGCCACGTGTATAAATGTCTGTTTTCCTTTTGCAATATGAAATCAATAACATTTTTTGCATGTTGCTGGAAGCATCAACAACTCTCATCATCCAAATGAAATATAAAACACTACCTATGTATTAATGGTCAAACTTTATTTGGGTAATCCAATGCTGAAATATTTCTACTACTGTTAACTTTTTGTAGGTCTAGTCCTTTGCTTGGATGTTTGTTAACGAAGATGTTGTACAACCAAGTTGGTCTGGCCATTTTCGGGAGTTCAAACTTTAAAAAAAAAAAACGGGGGACATTGAGTAGTTGCTGTCATCTAAGCCAAACTCTGTAAAACAAAACAAAAACAACAAAAACATTCCTCCCGGTGTAAAAGCTGTCAAAAATCCATATTTTTCCAAGTGTTCCGCCAACGTTAATATTATTTTTTTTATGTGCTAGTCTCTTGATGTAGATAGTTTAGCAGTATTAGTACTTTAGTTCAATTATATGTTATTTTGACCTAACTTGGTTCTTACATTGTAATGACACTAGTCTATGGGGTCAGTCGTAAGAGTGGTAATGAGTAATGATTTTCATCTGGGTGACAACGACAATGAAGGTGTAATTCCTAAACCAAGCCCTGGACTAACGTGTCATTACACTTACTCAGCTTCAGATTTCACTGCTTTCAGAATTCCAACTTGAATAGTATCAGTATCCCATCTAACTTTGTTTTACAAAGATTACTCGTATGTTTTATTATTATGTTGCCAGTCTTGTGAAGCATGTTTATTGCCTGGGAGGTGCTTTTTCTTTTTTTTTTTAATCACAACTTACTATAAAGCATTATTACAAACTAAAATTACATTCAGGAGATATGATTGTTAATAGCAGAATAGGCTGATTTGTATAAGTTTGGATAACAACAGCTCAGCTTGTCAGCCTTTGCTCTATTTTGGTGAATTAATCGAGGCTGTGTCATAAAAACAAGTTGCATGTTGTAGTACTAGGTCAGTTAGTTCATGTTCACATGGTAATGGTGTGTTCAGAGCAAACTCAAGTAGAATCACATATGTTCAGAATTTACCAGAATCTCATAATTCAGTCGACTGTTCTCCAAGGTTTATTTAACTTTTTCAGTTTCTGTATAAAAGAAGTTAAATCATATAACTCCAGATGCCCATACATAGCAACAATGGACTAGGCATCTATTTGTGATTGTCAGTGATGTCAGGAGAATATCATTATTGACATATTTTCATGCACGTGGAAAACTAGGCAAATATCAAACAGAGCTGAGGCTGACAAGATGATGCCCTAAAATGGCCCTATATATACACATTTCTTGATTGTTTAGCATCATTATTGGACTATCCAAATGAATTGTCTCCATTTCATTATTATTATTATTATTATTATTATTATTATTATTATTATTATTATTATTATTATTATTATTATTAAGTGCCTGTTATTGATCCCTTTAACATGTTTAGACCTGGAGTAAAACTTTGAGATATTAAACAGAAGAATGACACTGAATTACTTTCAGAATTTAAGACCATAAATGTTGAAATATACTCTTTTAATGTCCTCCTGGCAGCTACGCCGTCAGGTGTGCGCATGTGGGGGAGCTGACCACCAGACAGAGACAACAGATGACTCAAAGTAATGGTGGATATTTATTGTCTCCTGCTGTACAATATGTCTGTAAATATGAACACTGTTACAGTAACAATGCTCTGCTACAGTAACAATATTATAAAATATAACAGTATTGAAAGGGAATACAAAGACTACTTCAAAAAGGCCCTCCATTTGAGTACATTAGCACAAAGTACAGGGCACTCATGTCTTATGTATCTAATTAGAATCATGATCATTTATGACTGTTTTTATATTGTCAAAGTGTATATTAAAATTTAGTTTTGATCCACTTGCAAGATCCATAAAACAAGCACATTTTCTTGTATGGCATTATGCTACCACAGTGTTGCTTATTGTATATGTATCCATGGATATGTCTGATAATGATTTTTACACCTAATACCTTGCCTATGTACTTATTTTGCTATTCTTTTGGGATCATTATCAGCTTATTTTAAATGAATGTTTCATATAATAATCTATTTCTCATTAAAATGCTATATTTAATAAGAAGAGCAATGCTTGTTTGTACAAATTTCCTATATGAAGTATTTCGCGCATCTTTAAAGTAACCTAGTTTTGCCATAGTTGCAATGGTAAATGAACGGCTGGCCAATAAGTTATTTGTTTGGCTACATTTTTATTTTTTTGTTTGCTTGTTGGTTGACCTCAGTATTTTTTTCTCTTATCATACAAATCAACCTGGTGTGTTCATCTGCTGAACCACTTAATAACTGTATGTTTTTGTAAAAGCATTCCTGTGGCTAAAAGTGGTGCTAACACAAAGTTGATAGAAAATGTTTTGGGTTTTATTTGTTAAAGGCCTCTGTGAGACCACACAAAAGCACAGAAGATGCAGTCTCACTTTTTATTTCAAAACAAAGAAAACTTTTAAGGGTATAATATTGTGTTTTGTATATATTTATTTAGTTTTCTTTGGTCTTTTAAAAGTACTTTAAGAATTTTGTAGTACAATAAAACTTCTGTGATAATCTTGAAAGAAAGGCAGATGTGAAATGTAAAAGCGAAATCAGAGATCAAATGCAACATGATATTTGAATGCAGCCTTTTGTGATATTTAAAACTCCTCTATAGCTATATCATTTCCTAAAGGATGCTAATACAAATAAAGACAATAGTGCTTCAGGCATTGTTTTAAGGATACAGAGATTTTATGAAAGTCTAACTTTATTTGACCTTTAAGAAAAAGTTCAAAGTAATATGATATTTAGAATCCTTATACATCCCTTACACATGCTTATATGTTTTCACTGCAAACAATGGTAGTAAGAAACATAGCATTATTACCTCTTTGACCATCAGATCTATTGACCTTAAAGGAGAGGTCAAAGGTGACATGATATGACACGGGGTAAAAATGCATTACAAATACATGTATTTACAAAATTCTAAACATAGAACTAATTAGTGATAGGCTCCAAGTCCTTGCATTTAGTGGTTCACTTTAATATAAAAAGGAGTGATAATAATGGTCTTTAAAGAGCCAATAGTTTGCTTTGGGACACTTTACATTTAGTTTATTGTGTTTTCTGCATGCTAGAGGTCTTCAAAGTTGCCAAGCCTAAATTCAACACAAAGTTGTTTTTTCCTACACAAACAAAAGGAAAAGAAATAGAAAGGAAAACTGCCTAAAATGCCTTATTTGCTTTCCAGCTTTGTAATCTCTGTCTTATCTACACCACCAACAGCTAGTTTTGCACACTCTCAGACAATGAATGAGTAGCTGCCTCAAAGTTGGACATTTTTAATTACCCACCTAGTCACTTATCTTACTCTGGAATGGAAGACCCAATGGAATAAAATTATTTTGATGGACAGAGTTACAGTCAGGAAAAACTTTCCTGCTGAGAGTTAGAAATTCTGCAAAGATAAAAACTGATTTGAAATCACAAAAAAATGTGTGAATGTGGGTTGCTAGCCGTTTTTTTTCCCTATAGCTATTATCATTATCTTAAAATTAATTAACATAACCACTCTAAACAGTTGCTATCCACATAATCTTTTTTTTTATTTCTGTGTTGCAAGATTTCAGTAGGTATGGAAGGACGACATGTTTTTAAACAAAAAGATATATTATTTGTTTAATTCACCACAGGTTGTTCCTTTATAGAAATTGTTCTGCCATCTCAGTCTGTGATTTGAACTAAAAGGATAGGTTTTACAAAATGAAACTGAAGGAAAGCTTTTAAGATAATTTGATTCAAATGCAATGTAAGTGAAGCAGCTGTTCTAACAGTTACAGGACACACTCCAAAGAGCTTTGCACTCAAGCCATGCAGAAATGAAAATTCCAGGCTACTTTATTAAAAATACATAAATAAATAAATAAGTCAACGTAAAAAAAAACATATCCAGGTCATTTTGGTTAAGTCACTTTCCTCCTGTCTCTCTAGGTTATACCTAACGAGGAATCTATAAGTTCTAAGAAAGCAGTCTAAGTAAGTCACAAAAGACTACACTGTGATTCTAAATGTAATATTTGAATACTGTCGAGAGGCTGCCTTAATGTTATGGATGTAGTTACTGAAGTTATTTTGGTTGCTTAATTTTCCAACTACAGGTTGCACATAATTTTCATTGAATGTGCTTGTATTTGTATGTGGGACCAAGAAAAATAATGGGTCTGATATGTGCCTGATGTCTTATCTATACGATGCGGGGTTGTTGGAGCTCAGCAGGGTGTATGACCTTTATGTCATTGTTGGTGAGATCCCACACTGAGTGTCATATTGACACTGCTGAGGAATTGGGCCACCTCAGACAGCTGATGCTTTCTGCCAAATTATTAAAAGGTCACAGACCCTTAATTGATTGGAGTCAGTAATTATTGTCCTTTCTCCAGGGAGCCCTTGTATCTTATTTAAGCCACACTCACTCCTTAGAAGTGTTGGGTTTACTACCACAGACATCTCTTTGGGATCCTATATTTCAGAAAAAGCAAAAGAGGAAACTCTCTTTCTTGAGATGCTTGGCAAGGCTTTTCTAAGAAGAAAATTAAAGACAACTGCAGAGATGGCACCATATGCCAAGCGCACTTGCTCCTGTTGCCTAAGAGAAAAGGATTCAGGAGAAGGGTGCTGGTCCCCCATCTCCTCAACACCCACAATGGCCAACTCCAGTACCTGAATGTTTCTTTTGATGAGTATTTCTGTTCTGCCTTCTTCTGCTCAGTCTTATTTTCCTAAAACAGGGTTAATGGCAGTCAAAACGGTAAACTCCAGTTTTTAAACTTTTCTCTTGAATATTGGTATTTGCATGCACCTAAGATTGCCATGTACCATTTGAGAATAATTCCAAAACTGACAACAATATTAACTGAAGGAATGCATTACATGTAAATGGAGTTGTGATGTGCTTCAGTAATAACTAATCAAATCACCCACTTCAAAAGTGACACAGAAATGCAGGTTGTATTTCCCATATCACATATTGATGTACAGATTTAATGTATAATAATGTAAAAGTATCTTGTGTCTACTCAGACCAATCATTCACACCTCTTTTGACTACACGAGAAGTGCTACCCAGTACTGGTAATAATTCAGTGCTTCCAAAAGAAAGGCCAAATAAAATGTAGTTTTTAACAAGTGATAATCCCTAGCCACTGGAAATGGACCATGATGCACTGATGCCCCTCATTCTCTCAGAGGATCTGGCTGCCTCTAGGGCCCCTACAGAAAATGTTTATATATGTATCTGTGCAGGCCAGGATATCACCTCAATAGGTAGTTTTGCTATTTGGTGTGAAGTAAACATTTGGCCTCTCTACCCACCATCACTACACCTGGAGCACTTCCTCACTGGCACCTCCTTTGCATCAGTATTCCTCGCGAATGCAGACCAGAGGGAAGTGTGGGCAAAAAACAAAAAAAACAAAACACATGCAGTGAAGACACCCGTTAGTTTGGTTTGAAACCTGAAATAGCCATTGGCGAGACTGCAACCAGTGTTTTAGCAACATTTGATTTGGGTCCCTTAATCATGCCACATGTGGGCAGTCATGTCATGCTACTGGGCCGCTGTCCAATTAATTCTACTTACCTTTCATTGTTTTGAAGTTTGAAATAAAATAGTTTTTAAACTAGTACTAAAACTAACATTTAAGTTAGTTAGCTTTTAAACACACTCTCTTTGTTAGTGGTTAACCACTGTGTGGTTCTATTTCTGGTTGTTGATTTTGCTTCATAGGCCATGCAGAGTCTGCTGGTACCAATGCTCACCTCTCCTCCTGGCTGTTCTGGATGCCTTTGTTTGACTGAGAAAACCATTGGATCTCCATCCTCTGCCAAATCCTAGAGGATGAACTATTGCTGACTCTTTCTTTGCTGTAGAGGCATTTTACAATCCATCACCACACATCCATGGACTGGTCCTTCACTAAACACATAATCCGAGTCATTGATGGTCACATCAATCCATGAGGAAGACCGTGGTCCAATTTTGCAGGCTCCTAATCCTAATGCCTAGAACCGTTTCACACCTAGTGCTTCAGAACCATGGACATCATCCAGACAGGAGACGGAATGAGTAAAAAAAAAAAAAATATTCCACCACTGCGATCTGTCTCATTGGTCAAAAGGGTCGAGGTGCTAAGCAGGATTAAAATGTCTATTTGACCCAGTGGTAACGCCTGCCAATGATCAACCCTGAAGTTAACTGTCTCTGGGGTTGGCCCTAGTCCTGGGAGTGAATTCCTCACAAAGCTGACCAGGTCCAAGTTCATTAAACAATGCTTACCTCATGCTACAACTCTCATCATTGGTCACTTGATCATTAGAAATATCTTTGTTACTTTGCTCAATCATGGCATAGACATGTATGGTTAGTTTATCTAGTTATTCTCCATTATACCACTATATAAACTCACAAAGTGAAAAATATTGCTGCTAGGCACCTTACAACAGAATGATATATACATGTAATAATGATATGTTTACATGGAATGAAAATAAAAGTGAAAATGGAAGTGGAATGATTACATGGAAATGTAAGACTCAGGTTTTAATACACATTCTACCCTGCTGGATTCACATCTTGTCTGTCGATCTAAATTTACCTGCAGGCTGATCATTTACCTGCAGGCTGATCATTTAACCTCAAGCTGCTGCCTTCATAGTAATTAATTTTCATTTGAAACACAGACAGCTGGGAGATCGTTATTAACACATTATATAAAAGTTATAAATTATTTTGCATGTCAGTGAGTGAAATAAATATTTCATCCCCAAGTAAAACATGGCTTAATACTTGATGGACAAACTCTTGTTGACAAGCACAACAGTAAGACATTTCTTATAGTTGGCCACCAGGTATCAAATTGTTATTTCCTCCACTGAATATCTATTATGTATATTATAATAATGATTAGCATCCACAAAATATTTCAAATAAAAATACAATTTGACACAAAATTTAGCAGTGCAGTTCTGTCGCAGACACACATTTTGGTAACCATTAAGTACAGACAGTATATGTTGAATGTAACACATGAAAGAAATGCAAGCAGAGACCCTCACATTTACAGTGGGATGGTTAAAATAACCTAATGAATTAGATCTGAAAATCAAAAGAATAACAGTTAAAACAAATCTTTTTTTTAAACTATAGATTTTAATAATTGCTGTATGTGTTATGATGTTTGTGCAAAGGTTTGTTCAGATTGACCCATCTGTTTAGGAGGAGATAGGGGTAGATACAGACATACATACACAAGCTATAATCACGATAGCAAGATATTATAGGCATTTACCTTTATGACAAGAATCAGCTACCTTCAACCCCATGAACTCTTTTTGCATTGTGAATGCTAAGAGGTTCATATGTGCCTCTATTTAGCCATCCAGTCCTTCATATTGTGCTGCCTATCCTTGCTCCTGGTCTTGTCTCTATAATCCCAGTTTGCAATAACTGAGCATACTATTCCAGACCTCCTAAGGGAGCTAATATTTTTAAATTAAGTCACATCAGTTGTTGCTGCACTCCTACTCTGGTTGCTCTGAATTCCACACAAAAAAGAATTGCCCTTCTAAGTTCAAGATCTAGCTGCTTTCTCTGCACAATTTATTAATCTCCATCTTTCTCAAGCCTGCTGAAGGTGGGGAGTTAGCATTTTTTCTTAATAAGGAATGGTTTAAGTGTCCTTTTGTTTCCTTAGGTATTTTTACTGCACTTAAAATTCTTAACATTGTGATTATTGGTACTGTTCCTTTCGTCTTGATGCATGCTCAATCATCCAGGTAAGTAAATCCCCAAAAGTTGATTCTATTCATCTGGACGTAGCGTTTTCAGTGGGAGAAACGTTTCGTCACTCATCCAAGTGACTTCTTCAGTCTCAGCTGACTGCAGGTTTCCCCAACCTTATAAACAGTACATTTGCATAATGACTAAAACTAGCACCAATGAAGGAACAATGGGCTGGCAGGTCGGGTATTGCTCGTTTGTTTTGTATTTTTGTTTATAGACCCCCCAAAATGCAGCAATTCTTATTCTTATTCTTAAGTCAGAGTTCTTATTCTTGGTGATTTATTCCCTTTTGCCACCCTACACACCCTATGTCAGGTGATTTTTTGAGCTTACTGATTTATTTAACCTCCCACTTCCAATGTACAGTTATATCAAGGGTAATAGACACCAATAATTTGGATTTAAGCTTATTAAATAATAAAGAATAGGTTTATCACAAAACAAAGAAAAATATTTTATATGTGACAAGTCACAAATTTATATGTGACTTATTTCTAACTGATTCTTTTCCTCAAACTGCACAACTAAAACCGTGGGTTCCCCTACCTGCCAAATTCCATTTTTTATATTTGCCCACAAGTAGTTGTTAGTGCACCTTATCCACTGTTTGTTTTAAAAACTTTATTACTCCTCTGTTGAAAAATCAGAAAAATCAGAGACTCTCAAACTCCTTTAATTATCCAAAAGTATTTTATTATTCGTCACTTTTTTTGTTATTTATGGATAGAAATATGTTCAAAGTCTGACTGCTTACCACTCCAGGTTTGGGTTTACCATCAAAAGTTGTAAAGCATACTACTTTTTGCCTCTTTACATACAAATTGATCAAGTAATGTTGATGTTTTTATTTACTTTTTTCCATCCAGTTAGCAGATAGTTAAAGAACATGCAACTTAATCAACAACATTGGTGCCTATAATGTGATTACTGAGTTTAGAGATGTGTTTCATTTAATTTTATGTTATAGAAAGTTTGTAATTGCATTAACACATGCTATACTCGATACTGAAAAAATCTGATGTAACAATTTTGCCTATTGCATGAATCCAAACTAACAAAAGTCTTTGCACGTTTTCCTAAAACTGAAATTGCCAGGGATGCAATGCAGTCAAAGTCAGTAATGATTATTATATTGTTCTTTTTCATAAACTGTAATATGCATCATATGATTAATTTTACAGGGATAGCACTATGACATATCCCAAGCCTTCAGTTTGAACCCCCGCCCCCCACAAAAAACAGAGAGAGAAACTCGTAGTGAAACATCTCAGATGTCTACAATTTACACTTCTGTGTCTTTATTTACTCTACATTAAATTAGTGTGTTGTATACTCATTGTTGTGGAGCAGTGTCTGAAGTCTTCTACTTAACACCTGGCAGAGAGCAACACAGGAGCAGAATGCCTAGAGGAGACAGATGCCTTCCATCAAACATAGCAAAAATTGCATCCAGTAGGAGTTTGGCTCAGGATCAATGCTCCGTGACTCATTTAATTAGAACAAGGTGACAACAGTGTGTGTCACAAGGTTTGAAATATGAAAAATCAAAAACATAATGCAGCTGGAATTTATGGGGGAAGTGCAAAATCTGATTTTGATTCCCACTTTTCCACGCCTTGGTTCACATTGGTTCACAGTTCATGTTTTGAAGTATTATCTTTTGAAGCACCCAAAAGACAAAAAGGAACATATTTCACTAGTTCACTAAACCAAAACCCTCCAGTCAATAACAAAGCAACCTAGAATCATAAAAAGTGGGGCAATGACACATGCACCTTATATAATGAATAAATGGGGAAAACTATTCAGCCTACTTTAAGTAAATGTCAAAAAAATAAAGGTTATTAACAAGAAACAGGTGAACCTAAGTTTGTGCTTTCCTTTGGGTGGAAAAACAGCTGACAGGAGTAAACACACTTGTTAGTGTACACTCTCGCCTTGCAAGGAATTAGACACAAGCTGGCAGGTAGCTCTCCTGATAATTGAAGACACTGCACCGTAAACACCTCAAGGCTGTTGTTATTCTAGAATCTTGTTAACAGCTGTGGTTGACAGAAATGTGTGAGTGCTGATGTTAAGGGCATTCTACATACTGAATTTTGTGACAAGCTGCACAAATATAATGGCATAAAGTATTTTAGTTCCAAAATGCTGTCATATGGTTTGCAGCTACAAGAAAATGACTTAAAACACCTTAATGCAATTTTCTGCATATTGAAAACCAGCTTAAGTTCATATTATGAGGGTCAGGAGCAAGAGCAGAAAAACAAGACAAGGAATAGATGAAATAATAATTAGCCCTGTGACAAGTGACCTGTCCAGTGTGTAGCTTGCCTGTCAACCTATGACAGCTAGAATACATTTGAAACCCCACAAAGCTGGACAGGTGGTTAAAGAAATTGATGTCTGAATCAAAGCAACATTTCAAAACAGAAAGTAGAACAAAGACATAATAAGTCTACAAACTAAGACTGTGGCTTTAAAAATAACACAAAGACTCAACTTTCAACTAAAACCAATTTTCTGAGACGTAATTTGTAATTTTGCTTCTGCCTTCAGTTTTTCTTTTTCTGCAGAGCTTCTGTTTTGATCCGCAAGTACACCTATTAGAAAACAAGGGTTTGAGAAAAGGACTTTTTATAAAGCAAAAAAAGAAGGTATGATTGTGTATAGCACTTTGCCGTTCTTCTTCTTTTCTTTCATTTGGGTTAAACAAGAAACACTCAACACACAAGCATGACAGAATCACTTTCAATAAACCTGAATTATCACCAACCAGCTGATAATGAGTGCTATATATAAAGTCCCACGTTCTGCATAAATGAAACAATTAATGTTGTTGATTGTAAAGGTGTTGATGTAACTGTAGAGATCATTGCTTAGAGACGTGATAATTGGATACCACTTTGTTGCGATAGACTGTATGTAGGCAGAAGTTTTCTTTCCTTTCTGCCTGCAAGTTCAATCTGAATTCATTTTTTTTCAGACTTGCTTTTTGTGACTCATAAAATTAATCCACTTAATCTTTTTTTTTGGCAAAAATATGTTATTTCTTTTAATTTTCCAGGTATTCTTGGCCCCACTGCACCGTGAAAAGGTTTCTGCATTCAGAGTATTAAAGTTATTGGATCCCAGTTTTCATTAATTTTGTATATTGAACAGAATACAATTTAAAATACAGCTCCTAAAGTCATAAGAACTAGAACAAAATTGTCCAATCAGATTTTTAGCCTGACAGAGTAAAAACAATTTTGAGGTCTTTCTAATCAAATGGAATCATATTATATTGTGAAATATTCACGCTACCATGACATGTCATACTTAATCTCACCATACTACGTAAAACCTACAGCCCATTCACAAATAGTCCAAGTCAATCGAACTGGTGTGTTGTGTCACATTCTTATAAGTGGAATCAGGCAAGAAATCCATTCAGAGTAACTCACCAAAAAACACAAAAACTCTACTTCAACATTCAGGTTTCAGTGTCACTGTGTCAGCAGTAAATATCATCTATGTTTTTTGGTTTTGCATGATTTTATTCAGGGTTAGATAATAATATCTATCTGTCATTTATTGACAGACCCTGCTAATGGACCCATGGCATTGATTTTATTTTTGGGTCACTGATTTGGATGGTGCACAAGTGTTTTCAAGGTTTGCCTTGTGCTACAGTCACATTAGGGAAAAAAGTGGTTGCAGAGCTTGGCACAACCAAAATTATTCTGACCATGTCACTTTGAAGACAGGGACAAGATCTGTGACTACTTGCAGTAAGTTGCCATTTTCCAAATAATTTTAGTGTATCAAAATAAAACAGCAACAAGATGTCTTGTAGAAGGCACTTGCAAACTTCTATCAGTCTGCTACCAGTCAGCAAGTGAATAACATCCAATGGGAATTACATGCAATCCATTTGTGATAAGACATCAATTAACTCTGATAAATTGTTGACAATCCCAAATCTTTTGCCATGTGTTGCATATCTGTTGCTATATGCATACACAGGAATTCACATTAACTACTTATATTTAAATTACACTCAGAACCTCATGGAACCACAAAATCCTCCACAAATGGTGATATAGCTACTGCAGAATGTCGATTTAACAACAAAATGACATAGGTTCTTACACAACTTGCTTTTATACAGTAATAAAACCAAAATGCATGGCATGGCCTTTTTTTCTTTATTTGTCTGCAAATTATGACTAATTGTTTCTCAGTCTGAATGTTTTTTAAGCTGCATAATGTAAAAGCAGCAAAACACAGGGCATTCCTTAGAACTGTTTTCATCCCTGTTATTTTAAGTGAATGTCAGCGCCAAGCAAGTCTATGGCTTTTATTATGACTGATCTTTTTTTTAGTATTTTTTTTTTCATGTAAAGTGACATGATCTTAAAATGGAGTAAAAAATATGAAAAATTGAATTTCTTTAACATGTTGTTTCTCTCCAGTGCACATGTGCCAGAAAATAGTCTTAAAATGCTGTTCATTACTTAGGATCACCAGTTTTACTGTCCCAGTTTCACTCTCTGATTGACAGAATGGGGCAATTTATTTACATACTAATGACCGACAGCTTCACCTTTACTACTTAGTTCTTCACATGAAGAACTTCACATGCTGCTAGCGGTTGTTTTGTCTCTGAGGTCTCAGAGTAGTATAGCATAACACACTCTTTGTGAACACTAACAAACTAGCTCTCCAGCCTGCTTGATCTAGACAGGCACTGCTGAGATTGATGGCTGTGACTTGAAAGTTGCATTTCAGAAACTGCCTGCTCTCCCCTGACAATATTCTATAAACTGCTTCCTCTGGTAAATCTGGTTGCTCTCACTCCATCTGTCTCTGTCATGGGGGAGACACACACATGCACCATGATCACAGTTTCAAAACACAAGCGAGGAGCACCTTTCTAGCCTTCCTTTCTTAGTACTTTCTAGGGATTATAGTAGGATGTAGTAAAATTACGAGAACAGATTAATATGCATTAATCAGTATTAGGATGGTTGAGGTCAAAGAGATGAAACCACATGTTGTCTACAGAAAGGGTCACTGTGCTACTTTTATTAGGGACCTGCTTCTGTTTTAGGGACAAGTTTCTCCTGGGTGTTGAGGGGAGCTCTGAGAGCTAAATGCCCAATTAACCTTGCCTGGCCCAGGCACATTTTTACAAATTTAAATGGTTCCCAAATGACAAAAGGTAATTAATTAATTTAATGGGATGGCATGCTCACCTCATTGTAGAAAGGTGCTGAGTTCACATGGCATTAATCAATGGGATTACCTTTGGCCTTATTTAGCATGCCATTGAGAGGAATCTTAGGCAAAACAAATTATGGTTTGTAGGACGAGTAATTAGTCTAAGCTGATACCACTCTAGTCAGCTATCACAAGACAATAGAAAATGTATCAATTTGACATATTGAATTGGCTGCTAAATGATATATTTAAAGAATATAAACAGGCATGCAAATGTTTATTTGTAATTACCAAAGACTTCTTCGTTAGTTAGTATTAATCTCTGGCTCAGTAGTATGTCTTTTGTCCCGCCTGATTTTCCTCACACCCCTCACAGTAGATGGCTGCTCCTCACTGAACCAAGTTCTGCCAGAGGTTTCTTCCTGATAAAAGGACGTTTTTTCTTCCCACTGTCACCAAGTACTTGCTCATAGGGTGGCTCATCTGATTCTTGGGGTTTTCTCTGCAATTGTAGGCTATTTATCCTGTACTAAAAAGCAACTCATGATAAGGCACTATATAAATAATACAGAACTGAATTAAATTCTTGGCTTTTTTTTAGATTAACCCTTTAAATTCCTTTTATTTGTACAGGCTTGGTTGACATTAACCCTGAACAAATCACGAAATAAATTAGCAAGAGAATTTGACTTCTTTGCAGTATAGCAGCTCCCCTAACAAAAGCATCCCTGGTTTTCCCCTTGGTCGATGCATCAGGACGAGTATCTGGTGTTTAAATCTGCTGAATCAAACACACAGAGCTATTTGATTCAGCAAATAGCTGAATCATGAAGCAGCCAAATGTAGCTTTACAATTACTCAGGTACTTTATGTTTTAGAACAAAAGTTTTAAAAAAAGCACTTTACAGTACTTTGTATTCCTGTCATTACATACAGTCCTCTTATGCTAAGTAATTCCCACTGTCTAAACTGTTACACAGTCTGATTCCAAAAGATAATCCTTGTGCTATGATTCTTTTTAAAAAAATAAAAAATATGGAGCCATGCAGACATGATACAGACATGAAGACATAGCCTATAGGTCAAAAACCGAGAGAGTTGTGGTATTCCTGTCTAACAATAACCTTTAGGGCAATTAAAATCGAGAGATCCTTTCAGTTTTGTGTCACTAACCAAAGTTTTTCTAACCTTTGACGATTGATGGCAGGCGTGTACATTTTCTGCCCTACACTGGGACCTCAAACTAGAAACTGGAAACCCAACAAGCTATTGGAACAAGGGAGCTGCACATAGATACTCAATGCATTGGGCGATATAGATAAACCAATGACGATAGCCTCGCTCACAGCTAAATTTATCACAAACCAGTGTGATAAATTTTGCTAAATTAAAAGCGAAACACAACCCGGTGTGCTAAATCGTGTGCTAGGCTAAAATTAATGAGCTTAACATACAGATGTTAGAAAACAAAGATCGATGAGTATGGCTCAGACTCCCAGAGTTGGAACAATATCCTGGTAAGATTCAAACAAAAGAAAAACCAGAGAATAGTTTCACTAGCTGTGGTCCAAAACATATGTAAGAAATATGTACACAATGGTAAAAAAGATAAAAAGCCTGGGGCACAGTTAAACACGGGATTAGGCAGATTTCAAACTTGACGAAGGCTGACTGAATTAAGGGTTATCTGGCCATTGTGTAACTATCTATAGAATAAGTATATTAGTAGCAGAAAGGAGAAAAAGAGGATAACGTGTGTTTTGAAATGCCCAGTTACCTCAGACCACCACTGAAATGATAATGAACCAAGGCACTTTTTAGGGAATAATTGTCAAACATTCATCCTTGTCATTGTGCAAATGTCATAAGCAGCTATCAAGGAAATATCTGATGGAGGTCTTTTGAAATGAAAACTCTCAGTTGGCCACTGAACCAACTCAGTTAGTTCAGTGAAAATATAAAAAACAGAAATGCATATTTTTTCGTGTGATGGTGTTTGTCCATAAATCATCTCATATTGAACTGTATTTTATGAGAAGTCAAAATAGAAATCTGGACTGAGTATAAATGATCATTTGCTACCTGATGACTGAACAATCAATTAATATCACTTTATTTAGCTCTATTGACCATATACAAGTATAAAAGAAAATACGCCACCAAAGTCTGAACATTGTTTCATTGATGTTTCAAAATCATCTGCATCATGGAAATATGCTTTGAGAGAAGTATATTACTTGTGAAATGTTTCTTCAAAAGGTCAGACTTAAGTTTTATGTTCAAATCAAAATATCATCAACAGAAGGCACGCTATTTGTGACTTAAGCATTTCTAAATTTCCTTTGGGATCAAAGTTATCTGTCAGCATCCTCACAGATTACATTTTGGAAGCTAACAACACTTAATTTCAGATAAGAGTAGCTATGCTATGCTAAGCTATGCTTGTAGCTAATTGTGGGGAAAAATAAAAGTAAGAATGTCAAAGAAAATTATTGCATGTCAAAGAGCAGTTGCCAACAACAAAACTTATACTTAGTTTATGTTGTCAGTGTGTATTTTTTTGAGTAACAGGAAGTACATTTACAGAGTGAGCAACAAAGGCCAGCTAATGGCTAATTGTTATCAAACAAATAAGGAAAAGCTTCTTAATACTACACATTTTAAAATGTATACTGAATCCAAGAAATACTTGTGTATCTTCATTTACAGGGATTTAAAGGATATGACAGCAAGCCATTTGGATTCGCCCATTTTAGGCAATACACAATAACAGAGACTGGTGAAGCGCATGCAAGACTGTCAGGACTGATGAGCTAAGTAGGGCAGGGATTCATCTAGACTTACATCAGATTTTTAACTATGCAAAGATGAGCGTGACTGATTCACTGTTCAAATTGATGAGGTGATTGCACAGCCCATCGTGCCCACATCAGGACAGAAAGGCCATTAAATACAGTGACCTTTTGTCTTTCACTGTCACCACAATAAACTGTTGAGTAGAGCTGAACATTTCAACAATTTCCTGTCACCCTCTTTAAGTCACCCTCTGTTTGGCCCATGCTCGATCTCTTACTTTTTACACAGTATTGTTGCTATCCTTCCATCTATCTGCCATTTTTAATCCCTTGTTCTACTCTCCCTCTCTGTGCATTCAACCCCCTCTCAATCTGTTTTGATCCAATTCCTAACAGCCGTGTGCGCTTCTGTAAGTAAGAGTGAATCACCCAGGGGGCTCTCATCAAAGGGCTGCCAGGAAGACAAAGAGGCTGGGCAGCTCTGTGCTAACTGCCAATGTCCTTAAAGGGGACTTGCTGGCAATGCCACCTTTGATCAGTCCACCATGACTGTATTTCCCACAGCACTGGAGCTGTTTGACAACTTTCTGTGTATAACTACAGAATTCAAACACTGTAGCCTATTACCAAAACACCTTGTGTCAAGCGCATCAAAAAATAAATAAAAAAAAATCCTGCTGAAGATGCTCTTACTTCTTAGAGGAGATTTTTTTTTAAGTTGAACTGTGAAAATCATCAACATAAAATAATGCTTGCCGTCTATTATCTTTTATTTATTTATTTATTTATGTATTAGTCCAGAGGGAGAGAAAAGATATTTAAAAGTGGTAATGAACCATACTGCTGTCAACGTCTCAGTAGGGGATGGTCAGAAACTATAGAGGGGTTAGATTGAGGGTCCTCCTACCTCATGCAGAGAAATAGGACAAGGTTTTTGATATGGCAAGGTCAGGCCAGAGTTTAGGCCACCTGCTGTAAAAGCACAAGGACAAGGGCAGCCTTGCAGAGCTGAGCCAGTGCTGTGTCAGTCAAGCTATGCACCAACATAACTACTGGCCTTTCCTTTTCTTTACTGCCACCGCTTCCTTCTAGATGCCAATCTAGAAAGGACGAGCAGAGGGTGGGAATGGTGCTGTGTCCCTCCCCTCCATCTGGTGCCGCATGCCTCTGTCAGGATGTCAGCCTGCACATAGTAATGAAGGGTGTCATCAAGGTTACTGCAGGCTGGAGTGTTGCCGACTCCTCTTCTCTCCCTCTGTATCCCTCATCCTTGTCTCTTGTAGCACATATTCTCTATGTAAGATGCAAGTCACTGGTAATCAGCATATATTTTCTTCATTAAATTATCTTTACTTAGTAATTTAGACATCTTATTGATCCACTTACTTGCAAGGGACCACTGAAGACTACTTAAACAAATTAAAAAAACAATAAAAAATGCATTTTTTTTGATACACAATTTAAAGTATTAATTTTAACATGTCTATTAATTTTAGATTAGAAGTAAGGTGATGGTAAAAATGGCAACTGTTCAGTAAGACTACAATATTTTATCTTATCTGGTGCATAGGCATTTGACAGGTAAATGAGTAGCAAGTAAGTAAGTAAGTACATAATGTTTATCTATAAGTTTATACATTACCTTTGGTTTGTCACAAAGTATTGTACACAAAGTATAGTAAAATATACAAGAAAATGAAATGCCCTAAAAATCATACAAAACAAGTTAATCTGGATAAACAAAATTGTTTTTAACTAGTTTTTTAAAGAATCCACAGAGACACCTAAATATAATTGCAGTGGGAAACTGTTCCAAGGTCCCATAATCTTCAGTCTTCTACACTCGTAGCAGATTCTAGGTAAAATTAATTATTGGCTGTAGTGCAAAGTGAGGTATATACCAAACAATGGCTTTACAAGTTTGAAAATGTAATGACCTCTTTTTTGATGAATATTATTGTAGACACAGCCACATAAATAGAAATTTATGATAATAAGTCATACTAAAGATACTATCATTATGCTATAACTAACATAATATAAACAGACTCTCACCAATGTGCAACAATGGACAGTGTGCATACTGTTTACCAGAACACTAACCTAAGTAGTTACATTTACACGGTAACTGGTGCATTAAACCTTTCATCTGTCATCCATTATGTGAGGCAAACTGGAAAAAGCTGACTCGTGACCGCAAGGAACTTTTGGATTCAGTTAAATTCTGGGATTGCAGTGATCATTAATAAAACATTAGCTTTTAATTGCTCCACTATGTTTGTTACCCTTCAATTATCATGATGAATTGTTTCTTCCTAAACCTGATCTACAATGTGTTATTAATGGTACTATGATTAAAATAAGGGGGTTCTGAGAATTGTCAAAAGTATTACTTTTGTTGTTCCAATTCAATACAGAATATTCTTCGTATTGCGAAACCATTCTCAGTATATCATCACCATTACTATTTAATTTCACTTCTTTGCAGTGATTATTTTTTAATGCTGCAAAGATCCAAAAGCTTTTGTAGTGACAATGAAAATATCTGTGATGTAGAACAATGTGGAAAACACTTTTTATTCAGTGTCAAAGCATATTAATGAGACATTTATCATCATGTTGGATTGGTGACAAACAAAGGAAGCTTTATATTTACTTCCCTTTAATATTTGCGGTAAGACATCGTACTTTTTTGAGGGTGAATTTAGCTGATCTCCCTAGTGTGTCTGGTCACTGAACAAGTGGCATGGCTAAGCTCTGGATCTCAGTGACATTAATTTTCCAGTGTCACTGCTGATATATGAGGGTACTGGATGAACATGGTAGGGAGGGCATGCTAACCTTGTGGGAAACTGTTAGGGGTCAATCCTTACCCATCTCAGAGTCTGTCCTGAGGAAGGGATGCACAGTGCATAGTTTGGTAGATTAGCAGAGGGGAAGCACTGCAATTTTAATGCTATTTATTTTACTGGAGATTGCGTGCTTTTTTGATAGCAAACAGGTTTTCAAACACAAGTCTGATTTCTTGTGCGAATTAAAAAAAATGAAGAAAAATATACAAACCTTTATTTTACACTTTTCAAGCGTATTCCACTTAACTAAAGTTTTAATTTCATCTTTATATGGAAATTGAATTATACACAGTAAATGATTTAAAACAAATATTCGTAAATCATTTTGATATAAACCTTTTGGCTCCTTGGAGAGTGAGGTAATAGGACTGAATTAATTTCCCATTGTCAAACCTGGTGGTAGATACATTTTTTTGTGTCACCTCTTTATGGCATCTGTCTCATCCATCTCTGCCCTGGGAATTGGGACACAGTGGGGAAATAGAGAAGAAAAGATGCACATTCTCAATCGCTCACTACAGACCTTTGAATTAAGAGCATGACATGAAGCGTTTTGAGCAGCATAATGTCTCTGTGAATCAAGAAACACTCTATATCAGCACACCTAAAATAGCACTCTTGAAAGAGAGAAGGCCAGTGAGAGACAAGATGGGTCCTGACCACTGTTACTCAACTTTGTCAGGGAGCAAAGGGAACACATCTCTCCTATGCTTTTAAAGGACTATTAGTGTCATAGGGTCTGACACAAGGTATGAGAAGACTACAGAGGAAACAACTTGATAACCGTGGCTTTACAGAACATGTGAAAGACATATGCTCTAAAAGTGCTTGAAAATACTGAATGCTGTACCAGTAATCCAAGTCTATCTGTGTGTGTGTGTGTGTGTGTGTGTGTGTGTGTGTGTGTGTGTGTTTGTGTTTGTGTGCATTGTGTATGATGTTGAAAAGTTATCTTATATAACTTTTGACACTCAAGGCCTAGTCCACAACCAGCAGGCAACCAACTATTGGTAAGGAAAAATGGACATTCTCCAACTTGTTCGCAAAATCTAGCTGTAATTTCTATTGTTGCTACCATATTGCTGCAGTTGTGGTTTGAATAGAAGTGAAACCTGGAAAAACTGTTGGAACCAGGGAAGGTTTGCATTAAAAGTAAAAGTTGTGTCTTTTAATACATGTTGGCAGTAGTACTTAGCTAATTGCTGGGGTCTGCTCCGAAATCTACCAGACACTTGGCATTGGTATTGTGTGTTGTTCTAGTATTGATGAGTCTCAGCTCTGGGTCTTTCTTTTTGCTATTGTTCTCTTGCAGCTGAGATCCTGGATGGGCTTTGGATAACAGACCATCTATTGTCTTGGCTTCTGCCTTTCTGTTCTATCTTTCCAGCCAGAGCTGTAATTCTTTGTTTGGCAGTTTCTAGAGCCTAAGTTACTGACATTTCATTTTACTTCTTATCCACCCAGGATCTGCCCTCATCATCATGATCAGTGCGGCTGCTCTACCAGGTGAAACAATAAAATGTAACATCCAGGCATCCACCAAAACAGAATTTATTAAGTTTAATGGTGTTTGAAGTTAACTGGGAGTTAGCTCGCTAGTTTTCATCTAAAGATGATATACCATGTTCTGACTGAGGGATTTCGGAAAAATTAAAACGTACAGCTCTGCTATCACTTTCGACATAAATGAAGACAAATCTAAACAGTAGTGATGTTTGTAGGGTTACTGAAGTTGGGCTAGTTGGTATATAATGATGTGCTACGTGGTGGCTAGCTACAGAGCTATGGTTAGCATAGTATAAAAACATTAGCACAGTGAAGCTGGAGGATGAACGCTAACTTTTTTCCACTCGATAAAAGTTAACGGGAGGGTTCCTGATGGTTAGGGACAAATGCAATCGCATGGCAATTGAACGGACCAAACTTCAGTCAGGAAAACAACTGAGATAATCGACCCATAATACAAGGTTAGTCATTAATATACTGCTGCATGGGCCGGGCTGTAGTTACATCATAAGGTTTTAAAAACTGAGCTTTAAAACGTGCTGCTGATGAACAGTGGTAATAAAAACCGAGAGAGGCCGACAGTGATCACTGACTTTTTTTAGGGGTTTGTTCAGGTTAAATAGAACAAGATACAAAGCATTGTGTTAAAAAAAATGTTAAAAACACAACAGCCTTAATAGATGCTGAGTAGTTTGGACCCGGGCGCAGGGTTCATACACCATCACTTAAAAACTTTCCCTGTGTTAGATAACAGGCTTCCCTGATTTTGTCTTCAAGACTTCTTCTCCAGTGGGGGCTTTCTCTAAATGCATTTTTGATCTTATACACAAGAGTTTCTAGGATGACTGTGGCTGTGCCATATGTGAGCTCACTTGCTTCTGTGATACTGGTGATGATTAAGAGCTGTGTTAACAGCTGGATGAATGGTGGTCTTGGTTGTGTGGTGTTACATCTGGCCACAGTCTTCATCCTCAGCTCAATAGATGCAAATATCAGAGGAGGTGACCATGAGAAACTCACAGAAGTAATGTAAACTTTAACGACCCACTAAGAATTCTAAACCACAAAACTAAAAAACCACAACCAATAGTAAACATAAATTCAAAGTTTAAAAAAAAATGATCCAAAATCCAGGATCATGACAGGAAATGTAAACTGAAATATATATCTATAGAACTAATCTCAAATGAAAGAAAGAAAGAAAAGAAAGCAAAAAGATTGCCATGGGTCAGAGAGAAATATTAATGGTGCTGGAAGAGCTCTGTGGCTTTTAAATCTCTGGCCTAATGGACTGTATTGACCACATTAATAAAACAAGATATGTGTTTCTAATGTCCTCTCTGTGGTGCATTAGGCTTTGCTTGGACTATGGTTCCATTTGTTTGTCCGGATGCCAGCTGGGAACAAGCAAAAACATGAATCTAAAACTCATTTGATCTTTAGCATAATCCAGCCAGGAAATCTCAAAATCTCCCCTTCAATCTAATGAATGTTATGAAAACAGGAAGTTCGAAAGATAATGGTGTGCACAACACTGAACAACAACAACGACAAGAATAATAATAATAATGATAATAATAATTTCAAGATTCAAGATTTCAAGAACCCATGTAAGGATATATAGATAAGTCTGTGAAGGTTCTCAGTCATCCAGGTCATAAATCTGGGACTCTCGGCCATTTGACCTTAGAACTGAAGAAGCTTCTCGGATGAGAGATGAAACGTCCACAAGCAACTTAAAGAAGTCCAGACGCTTTTCTTTGCAAACTCCTTTGATATATAGATAAATAGGACCTACTTGAAATATGAAATGAGATTTAAAAAACAAAACAAAAAAAACATAAATAATCCACCAGTAGAACTTATAAGTAGTAAGTAGATTTATATAATGTTTAGAGTTTTTCTCATTTTTAGTTCAGTTGGAAATAAAATTGTTCATAAAGTTTATTTGAGTGGTTTTACACAACTGGTCTGGCTTTTCCAAGAACAGCCTCATTCATAGGCAGTGTTACGATTGCTCTGTCAGTGATCAGAACCAAAAATGATCATATCCCAGATAACTACAGAAAGCTTTGCCTTGTAGTTTTGTAAAGACATGACTGGTCACAAGATATTTGTGGTTTCTTGCTTACTTTTGTAATCCCCTGACTTTTCATGTAGTGCCACGAAAAGACTGTTTCACTTGTTCTGTGAAAAATGGTTTGACACAAAATTTGACACATACATCCGCGGTTCCCATGGCCTATTAAATGTGTTCACTCTCTGATTCTGCTGCAGTGACAATGACAGTTTTGGTTTTTAGCAAAATGTCAGCAACTTTTAGATGTTTTGAAATTAACTTATTTATTAATGCTGCCCTCAGATTCAATAATAAGAACTTT
This sequence comes from Oreochromis aureus, assembly GCF_013358895.1. Lineage (NCBI taxonomy): Eukaryota > Metazoa > Chordata > Actinopteri > Cichliformes > Cichlidae > Oreochromis > Oreochromis aureus. The sequence goes on along the minus strand of NC_052948.1, from coordinate 46,178,814 downwards.
GATGATCCTCCATTTTTCCATTTAGCGTTACCATCTGGCCATTAATTTGTCAAACACTGAAGTACGAAAGCACAAAAAGAAAATAAATATATATGAATATAGTACTATGCACAAGTTTGAATTGCCATAATTTCTCATGATCAGCTTCCAAGGCAAAAGACTTTATTGCATTATTTTAATGTGGTTTTGAGCAATACTTTCTGATGGTCTTTCTCTTTGAACATTGGCTTTTTCCACAAATTTTCATTCCAATACTCATGTGTGACCTTTTATGAATGTTTTTAAGCAGCTTAACACTGACCTACCAATTCATCCATCCATCCACTTTCAATTCAATTAAATGTTTATATATATATATATATATATATATATATATATATGTATAGTGCCAAATCACAACAGCAGTTCCCTCAAGGCACTTTATATTGTACGGTACAGACCCTACAATAATACATAGAAAACAGAGACAATCAGATTACCTCCTTTGAGCAAGCACTTTGGTGAAAGTGGGAAGGAAAATCTCGCTTGTAACAGGAAGAAACTTTCAGGAGAACCAGGCTTCGGGAGGGGTGGTCATCTGCCTCAAGTGGTTGGGGGTGAGGGGAGGACGACAGGACAAAGACACTGTGGAAGAGAGCCACAGATTACTACTAACGATGATGAAATGCACATAGTTATTGAAAAAAAGATGAGTATAAACAAACACTCATCACGGGAAGCCCCCAGCAGCTGAGGCCTATTTCGTTGAACCAATATAGTGCTTACACATAACAGATAAAAATTTGGTATATGTTGGCACTGTGTGTAGAGTGTCTATAAAAAATTAAAAGGTGAATCTTTAAAAGATTTCAGGAAAGTAGACAAGCGAAGGGCAAAAAATAAGTGGGAGGACTAAAAAAAAAATACTATCTACAGCAGACAAACAATATCTGAGACAATATTGGGGTAGCTGTAGCTCAGGAGGTATAGCAGAAAGGTTAGTTGTTCAATCCCTGGCTCCTCCAGTCTGCATGTCAAGTATCCTTGGGCAAGATACTAACCCCAAGTTGTTCTCCGATGCATCCATCGGAGTATAAATGTGTATGAATGCAGTTAGGAAGCACTCAGTTTAGAGAAAGTGCTTGTGTGAATGGGTGTGATTGGGTGAATGTGGCATGTTGCATAGAGCGCATGTTGCATAGAGTACTCTGGGAGAGTAGAAAAGCGCTATATAAGAATCAGTCCATTTACCAAACATTATCTTAGATTCCTTAAAACAGGAAAAAAAATAATAAAAAAAATCCAACAAAGACCTGACACAGGACCTAAGAGATGCATCTGGCCCTTCGGTTCTGATACATCTACTGTTTGCCAAAGCCTCATCAAAACTGGTCTCCTTTGAAGCCTGGTTGTCATGAAGCCATTTTTAAGGAAGTGTAACATTAAGAAAAAAGCTGAGGTATGCCAAATTACACAAGCACTGGATTGAAAATCAGCTGCAAAAAGTCTTATGAATCCAATTTTTTTTTAGTTCAAAGTGTCATCTTGTACATCTATGATGGAGGACAGGAAATAGGTACAAGAGGGAGTGCCTACAACCATCTATAAATGCCTGTGTTGGTTTGGAGTTGCATTTCAGCCAGTGGTTTTGTCAAAACTGATGGAATTATGAATGTACAAAGGTACCATCGGAATTTGATCCACCATGCAATACCATCTGGGAAGCATCTGATTGGCAAGGGCTTCATTTTTCAGCATGACAGTGATCCCAAACACACTGTGAAGGATCATCCTGACAGAAAACGTTTGCATAAAACCATATATATATGTGTTTGTATTTGCATTTGATCAATGCATCATATCATGCATTATCATCAACAATACTGCCATGTTTGTGCATATTTGGCAGCAAATATGTCTCAATTCCTTCTCCAGTCTGACTGTACAGCACACATGGCAGTTAAATAAAGTACACACGTTCCTGTGACTTGGTAAATATTCCCATTCCTCTCAAAAAATGCTCTTTAATTTTTTAAGCCAGTCGACCACAACCTCAGTGTTGTGTTCAGTACTTTTTCACCCTTGAGCAAGCATTGTAGAGTAGAGATTCATGGCTTTGCTAATTATATTTTTGCAAACCTGCTGGAGCCCCTGGTAGCCATTACCTGCCAACAGGATTTTGATTAACTGGACATGAATCCACTATTATCTAGAGTTACTGTTTGGCGCTTCTAAACATCAGTCCCCTAATTAAAAAGAATAATGCTGCACATATCATGTTCAAAGCAATCTGCATCTTACTGAGCTGTTAAGTGAGGAAAGCCAAACACCTCTTAAGGTTATGCTTAAAATATAATAAAAATGAAACACTTCAAGTTTTGTTGTATTTTACGATTCAAATACACACTCAAATTATGCACCCTCCTTTTTGTGTTCAACAGCACAAGGGGATAAAAAAATAAGGGCTCTTTTTTAAGCACACTGTATATAGCACATTCTGTGCAATCCGTTTGTTGTTATATGTACAGCCTACTCACTCCAATATTAAACTGATAAACAACAATCATGTTAACAACCAAGATTTCATAACTATTAAATGTGTCAAAGCTGCCAAAGATTTTGTACTAGCACAGAGACAGTAAGGCTGGTGAAATAAATAGATCAATGAAAAAGTGAAACATTTAAATGAAAGCCTGGTCAACAATGGTTGGTGCCAGATTCACTGTTCTTATATCCATGTGAAAAATCTTGGTGATACCAAACATAATCCCTATTATCAGATTCCTTTGGTACAAGAACACCTCCACTAACACATCAGAAGTCCATTGCGTTATTATGTTTTACATTTTCTTTTCCTTCTTCACAGGCTTCATTGCACATTTCTGGCAACTATAAAACCACTGATTAATGTCACGTGACATGGGATGCAGTGGGCTACTTCTATAGGTTGTTAATACTGGAACAGCAAAGGTTTGCAGTCTCTCCTCCCCAGACACAACTGAACCTTTTGGTCAGATGTGATAACTGAAACCACTGGGAAGTTACTGGTAAAAAATGTAAACATCTTGAAAGCATCAGATGATTCAAAAAGTCAGAGACAGCACGAGAATGCCATCTGCATTTTAAATTACAGCCAGTTTAGATGAACTGATTTGTCAGTTTATTTAGTATCTTAAATATTATTTATCCAGGTACTACAACTACAACTACGGTAGTGTATATATTATGTATATTATTACATTTTGGGTAAGAGCAAATTTGGGTAAGTGCAGATTTTAAAGATCCCTAGACGCAAATGTATATACCCAGAGAATCACTGAAATAGGCTTTTGCAATCTCTAGCTGATCTGAAACCAGATAAAACAACCTTGCAAATGGTCTTTATCAGTCCTACTTTGAAGAAGATGGGCAATTACTTCTAAGTATCACCCTCTGAAGGTTGCCCTTTAAGGACATCTTTCACTTTGACATCAGTTTTAGGAATCGGTGTGGACATTGATGTTAATGCAGATGACTGCTGATATCAGCCAAACTGCTTCAAAGAAAGATTCATATATTTAATACTATATGTGAATGGACAGATAAAACTTTGATTGTAATAAAGCCTTACTAAGATACAATGCTATAACTAATATTTACCACTTTGTGCTTTTCTGAGAAAATACCATGGCTGACTTGTTTCAGAAGATTTTTTTTTTTTTTTTTTTAATTTAAACCCACCAGCAGAGTTCAATTTTGTTGTGGCCTGCCATGGGCCACATCATAATATGACATAGTGTAACTGAGCCTTACCTCTCCCTGAGTCTGAGGATATTGTGACCTTTCATTATGAAACTCCTATGAATTCAGTTTGTTGCCATAGCTTAGGGATTAGGAAGGGGATGGAGTGGATTGGGTTAAGAGAAGACTAGAGGAAGCACTCTTCTTAATGCTGGCACTGGAGAGATGTTTGAAAGTACTCCAGGGCTCTTAAGCAAAGACCCTTTACCTCAATTAGATTGATTCAGAAGCCAGTGGCTTTAACCTCTGCTGGGACACAATTTGTGTCATTTTGCTCTGATTTTAGAATGTCTGAAGCAATTTCCCAAGTGCCTACAGATTTCTCAGCGTGTGTGTGTTGTCTTGCATATTGCTTTTACATTTATCCACCTTGAATGAGTATATTTAATGATTTTACTGTTTATTGAAAGTGAGATGTTTGACAATATATATTCACAACGGAGTTAACAGGAAATGAAGTGTCTGATTCAGTCATCGTGTCCAATACTGAGTATGACTTATCCCATTTACATCTGTAGCTTTCTCTATATAAAAAGGTTTCCATCTGAAAGTGGCAACAAATATCCTAGAAATGTAATAACCTAAACAAATAAACAAATAACCCGAAATGTGTAAAAAATGCAATGGCTTGTTATGGAGTAAGGGGTCCTATAGGGGTTCTACATTTCATGATAATAGTATTAAAGAAAATATTTTTGTATTACTAATAACCAAATCACATAAAACAAAACAAAACAAACAAACAAGCTGCCATGCACACCAGTATAGTGTATGAAAACATGGCAACCTTTATGCTATGTTTTCATGTCCATTTTTTATGTCCTTTATCCTTTCAGATAAATATCAAAAGATAAGGTGAAGAGCAGCACTCGATCTTCCCATACTGCCACTGCTGAAGTACTCTTGCTCAAAGCCTCCAACACTCAGCTCTGGTGAAGCTGCTCTTTGGCTACCAGACTCTGTGGCTACTGTAATTTTGTTAGGCAGTTTGCAGGTGTTTGAAAATTGCATGAATGAACAAGGTGTTGCTGAAAAAAAAGAGCACTGGCCTCCTGGAAACTCCCCAGATAAACCAACTGAAGAAAAAAAAAAACCTATTGTTTTTAAAATATTGGGATATGCATGATACTGAAAGTGCACTGTTAAAAAAAGGAAGTCTTACAAGATCTTTATATATCTTTATATTTCTATGGAGCTCTGGCAAAGGCTTTTCTGCAGTCTCATAGCAAGTGTTTAGTGACACAGAAAATAAGAATACAATTTTAGAGTATTCAGGTATCTTGGTTGCTTTAAAATGTATCCATGATTACTCAATCTAAACACTGCAAACCAAGGTCAGTAAGTAATTAAATGGCCAAACCTAAACTATTGATCAGGTAAAGCTACTTATAAATATCATTTAAAGGTACAATGGGTAATTTTTAAGAGTATTAAATAGAAAAAGGGATGCTGTACTCATAAATATATATAGAAAAATGGGTAATTAATCTTCCAACAAAATGATACAGTCTCATAAGCTTAAAATGAATGTATTAAAAATATATAAGAGCAGGTTTGAGATTTGTGGAAGCAGCCAGGTTCTCCCATCATATTTGAATAAAGTAGCCGGGAAGGACATTTCTCTACCCTTTATACCTGCACCTTCAGACCAGTGACATTCAGTCAGGGCAAGCAAGGCAAGCCCTGCTTGCCTTGCTTGAAAAAAAATAGACATAAATTAAAATGTACCAAAGTAAAGCGAGTTTTCTTCTTTAATCTCAAACAGCACGGTCATAAATCTGTTCGCCAGTCATCTGGACTTTACATTACTGCCATCTTGTGGCCACAGTCAGCTATTGTCAATGCGCTTATTTGATTCTGATTGGAGACTCAGTCGTCTCTGTCTCGGAGGGCGTGTCTGTCTCCCAAGGCCAGCCGCTTGTTTCTGCGCTTTATATCGAAACACAACTAGCATTACACAGCAAACAAGGTTTGTTGCTTTATCATCGTTTAAAAAACTTGCTAACCCCCTTGGCCAAGATGTGTGATGTAGAGAAGATAGAATTTGAAAAAAATAATAATAAGTCATTAAATACATTATCAAGGAAGTGTGTCAATCATGGAAAGGGAGTGAACTCTGCCCATATCCAGTTTAATAAAACAGGCAAGCTGAGTAGATGGAGGCTCAGGAGCACTTTTAGATGTTCAAATGTTTTGTCAACATAATTTTTTATTCATATTTCTAATCCCACTGTAAATATTGACTTTCAATTCAGGTGATGTTTTTGTTATTAATATTTTGATATACCTTTTAAAAAATCAAGATGTAGAAATGTGTTTCTGAGCTCACGAGCAATCTCGGCTTGCCTTTCTGTATACGTAGTCACACATCACTGTGTGGGGTCTCCATCACCAAAGAAGTTTAAAAGTAAAAGAAAGAGACAACAATACTGGCATTTGGATAAAATACCATCTTCTTCCTCTTCACGTCAAGCCTCATTTCCTGAACACTGGACTGACAGTCTTCCAGAGGTAAGAAAAGCTCTGGGCTGGATCCACACCTGGTCCTCATGGTAGTAGATATGTCGGTCAGTAAGCCAAAACACGTTTGAGCCAACTATAACATCTCTGCCCTATAGCAGTCACCATAGCTATGATTATGCACAATAAAGCTAACATAAAATGTAAAATGTGGTGAGTAAATCTTTTGCATTTTACTTACCACCACATCACCACCTTAAATATAAATTGATGTCTGTTTTCTGTGATGTAACTATAGAGCATAACTCTAAACTTTAATGCAACCAGTGTACACGGTACTAAACTGCCTTGTAGTTTCACATAGTTTTTTTAAAAAACAAAAAATTTGTATTACTTCAACTTATACTACTACAACGTTCACAAAAATATAATTCAGCAATATGTTCTGCATAGACACTGTATAAGATTAAAACAAATCAATAAGGGCACTACATGTAAGATTTAAGTTTATTAACTTGCTGATCAATCCTTAGCTTTGAGGAGAATTTTTCATGTTTCTTTACTGTTCTGTCCTTTTTCAAAGACACATGTTAACATTTCTTCTCTCGCCCTGGGTGTACGTTGAGCTACACTGCACAGAAACAGATTCAACTTAAATCACTTAACTAGATGTTACAGTACAAAGAACATAACTTTATGTCTGCACTATGGAAACATCACAGGGATGAGAAGAAAAAAAACTATTTGTTGAATGTGTTGATCAAGTATCTCAATTACATCAATTAGAAGAAATGTCAGACTGCAACACACAAGAAATTTACTTATTCATCAGTATTATGTTATACCTATTAGACTTAATATCTCATTAATTGAAAGTGCCAGAATGCCGTTCTGGAATATTTCAGCCAACTTTACTTCAGCCGTCCCTGATTGCACTATGTCTCTCTGCCTTCTCTTGTATCTTCCTGTTTTCCTTCTTAGGCCCTGTTCACACGTAGACGGATATTTTGGTAAGCATAGCCTTTACTATGTAATTTGGACTTTTTTCCACACGTAGACACCGTTTTCGATAACTAAAAATGGAGCTTTTAAAAAAAAACTCCTTCAAGTGTGAATATCTAACTCAATTTCTGTGTTTACATGTGGATGAAGAAAACTGAAAACTTGTCTTGCAATGTTAAAAATGTCCATCTTTATCTCCCTTTTCAACATCAGACTGTGCACCGTGTTACTGTTTATAGGCTTCTGAATAGATTATTTTGCCACCTGTTATTCTGGCATGCTCTTGACAGCACTTGACATAGTTTCTCGCGTTTTTATGTGGACAGTGATATTTTCCAAAAGGAAAGCAGAAAAATACTAGTTTTAAAAAATATCTTTGTACATGCGGATGCAGCAGCCTTATGCGTCTGATTTCTGTAGTCATGAAGATATTTCAGTTAATAGGAGAATTTATAATTACTGGCATTATTGTGTTACCTTTCTCAAACAATATGAACAATAAAATGTTTGTGTGTGTACAGATTGAATAGGAAGCATTTTTTTCTCCAATGTGAATTGAATTTAATAATTGCTTACTTTCCCACATATAAACTTGAATATACTTTACATTATTAGCCATGAATATGAGACATTATATCAGGATCACTATATTTACCTCTTGACATGCTATGAAAACTAGCCTATAGAGTTTTGTATTTTTAATTTTATTAAACACCTTCTGTTTTATTTATATATCAGTTTATGGTACATTTTATTATGTATGGATTCTGACTTAAATGTGAAGTCTTTACTAAGGCTCTAACGTTGACCACACACTGTAAATGTGGTCAAAGAAAGACATAAAATGATAAAATACCAAGAGGAAGAGTGTAACCTATGCAACTGTAGCAAGGCAACTACATCTGCAGATTCAAAAATAGTAGTCCTGGGAAAATCTGTGCAGTTTTTCAGCTGCAGGACAGTTTAATCACATTTTTCATATGATAGGGTAAGTATTAGAAAGAAAGTAGAGAGAAGAAAATGTCTCAAGGACAAAAGTATGATGCATGCTTTGCAGTTTGATGACTGCAGATAGAGCCTATCTCCTGGATATCTTTTATTGCTTTTATATTTGCTCCTGTCCTTGGGTTCTTCATGAATTGGAATTTGTTTCCTTGAAGTGCATTTCTCCCTGCACATTGAAAGCACATTCAAATGAGAAGCAAGATACTTACCTCTCAAAGCTTTTCAAGTAAACCAAGGCTGCCAATGAGTTGCTATAAAACTATTTTGCTTAACAGTATTGTTAAGTAAAGTGGTAATTGTAGGTCATTTATTATTTAAGTTTGCACCTAAGGACCGAGTAGTTCCATCACATATACTAATAATAAGGTTATATAAGACATACACAATTCTTTATATTATTATTATTTATGTTTCTGGCTAATATCTGTGATCATAATGTTGCAGCTGATAAAATGGGGATGGAGTGTGATGGAGACTGGAATTTGTCACAGTTCAGCTGTGTGACAGGCAGGAGGAGGACCCAAATGCAGGACTTGGAGATGGAGTGTGACTTAAGACGGCACATTTATTTGCTGGCAAAAAACAACTGAAAACATAATGCATGAGCTCTAGGAATAAAACAAATCTCAAACTAGGAAGAATGACCAACACTGGGAGTTCATGACATGACATAACCTAACAAAACACGACGGGTGAGGAACACACAGCTAATGTGAAGGTACGATGAGACGCCGAGCAGGGGACGACTGAGAACTAAAACACACAAGCAGGAACACGAGAGGATGGAAAACAGGTGGGAACACAGCTGGGTCTAATCAGACAAAAAGAGACGAGGGAAAGCAAAACTAAAAAAAATTATGAGGGCCAAGGACTATCAAAATAAAACAGGAAACACACAACAGGCCCAGAGGCAGGGACTTGATACAGGACAGAGGAAACACAGAACACAGGACCAGCAGTGACAAGAGACGCAAATGACTGTGGGAACAAGATAATAAACATGAAGACTCATCTAAACTTACACTAAACATGGGCAAAGGAACAAAACCTAAGAAATAAGATTCACAAAGTGAAAGAGGAACTAGAGCGCTAGAAATACAAAACGGAAACCAAAACACTAGCAAACATAACCCATGATGAAACCAAAACTCAATAATAATGATACAAAAATCAAAACACTCGACCCCTGACCCAGGATCATGACAGAATTAAGCTAACATCATGGTATTTTGCTTTTTGCCAATGTTCTCAATAGGTTATTCTTCACTGAATGACAGTCAAATAGAACAGTAGTATATAATATAATTTATTTCAAAATACCTCTGCTATTCAAGGGGGGCAGCACTAATACCTACTAGAAAGAGACAAGTTTAGTGGTAGTTTTTTGTTGTTTTTGTTTGTTTGTTTGTTTTTTTAACTTTTATTTTCAGTAGTCGAAGCAGTAATGGCTTTGCAGGTGAACACTATGTGGAGAGCGTAAGGGGGAAATGCATTTGCCATAATGAAATCTTGAAACCATTAGCTAGCATCTGATGACGGCTCAGCTTTTTATTTGCTTGTTTTCAATTTATCTGTTTTTGTAAACAATGGCCAGAAGCAGAACAGGTAGTCTCTGCCTGGATCTCTCCTGGTTATACTGAATGCTAAAAACATTGGTTGTTGTCAACAGAGGCTGAATCATCAGATATTGTTTGATGGCTTACTAGATTGAATACAGATAGATAAAGGGTTAGTAGCTCTGGCCTTTTATACAACAAATACTGACTGAATTCTGACCGTGGATTTTCAGAAAAAAATAGGTTGCAAAAAGGGGACAGCAGGATAGATTCTTGTGAGAATTTGTATATCTATTCCACATAATTTACTTGAAGGTAGGAAAAGGAGCGCCACACCGGGAGCAATGGGTGAATTGAGGTAATGTTGTAGTTATAAATCCACAAAGCTTGTTTAAAAAGAAGCTCTGAGTGAACATATGAACATAAGCATTTTAATCATTAGGCTCTGACCACATATTTAGTTAAAATAGTTAGAATCACACTCATTTACATTTTCTTTAACATTTTCGTTGTGTATGCATTAAAATGGAAATAAACAGAGTTGTACCTGTTTAATTTAACTTACTAGTGAGTTTCCAGCAGTCTGTTCTATTTTATCCAAAGCAAACAACAAGTGACCTGCACTGATATTCAAAAGAGATCTAGTGTTCTGACCTGTTACTTGGTGCTACTTATTATAATTGTGCCATCCGTTACACTCTGACTACACTCTCAGTAACACTGTTCCCACATTTAGAAAAAACAAAATGGACTGAACTTGGCGTAAATGAGTGGGTTGATAAAAACACAAAATGATATTCAAGGAATCCCAAAGTTGTCATGACTATGACTATTTCCCAGTCTTACCATAACAGAACCATAACAACAAAGGAAAAATGTTAATTTCCCATTTAATCCTTCATAATTTGTTTTAATATATATGTTTGTGGTAACATATTTTGTATCTGTTTTACTACTTTCTGCCTGTATGGGGCAGTAATTCAGGGGTAGGAACCACTGGCAGCTTTATTCATGTTTTATGGGAGTAAACCCGTGGCAAGGAAACCATGGGGTGTTGTCACATTCCCTGTGACAAGGAGCATGCAGGGCACTAATGGTTTGCCCCCACTGTAAGCTGTAACCACCCAGCAGACTCAGGAGGTGTGTGGCTGTGTTGTTTACTCCTTGTGAGAAAACCGGATATCTTGGTGAGTGGAAATTCTTTGCACCCTATAGATTTGTTGTCTTGGCCTGTTGTGGCCAGGTACAAACATGATATTCACCATAAATTAAACATTCAAATATGTGGTTAAAACCAAACTTTCAGCCAAAGGTCTTAACAAAGCGATAGTTTTCTCCAAATCTCTGTTTTTTTAAAAGCTGAGAGGCTTTCACAGGTTGTGGTTTTTGTTGGCCCATGACTTACAATGGAGAGTGGAATTGTTTACCCTTTTCAGACAGGGTTAGTGGATCTGATTATGCTTTTTAATATGTATACAGTATTGAAACCCCATTTCTGCAATTTGCAGGTGCTGCTTTGGGCTACACCCATAGAAAATATATGTATTTTATTGGCTGAGAATACTGATGAACCTTAACCTGTTAAGTTCTCTACCTGGGCTTTCTCTTGTTCACATTTAATTTAAGAAAATTAAGCCTATATTTTGGGATGTTCCTTTTTTTCTGTTTATCAACAGTGACCTGGGGAGTTTCTATTTCTCTCATATTGTACAGGTTTCAAATAATATTTAACTCAACTTGTTGAGCACTGTTGTTTAACTAAGATGTTGTTGAATCATCTCTGTAGGATGTTTTAGTCTTAAGTGGGTGTCAACTCACTCTCTATGACTAATTTACTGTGCTGTAGTCAAACGGAAATAGGGCGACTGAAAAGAAATAAAAGAATGCATGAATATGTATATGTAAAGACTGTTCTATGAACACAAGTAAAGCTGTAAAAATTAATTTCAACTCTGAGTTTACAAAGAATGGATGGTGCAGTGGCCTTGCTTTTCGATTCGTATTCAATAGAAAGAGAATTAATGTCTGGTTGCACAACACACACACACACACACACACACACACACACACACACACACACACACACACACACATCTATATATATATATATATATATATATATATATATATATATATATATATATATATATATATATATATATATATATAATGAAAATCATGTGATGTCATTCTCTGGGGGTCGTGGTCACAAACTTACATGGTTACAGGATTAATTAAATCCATAAAACTGTGTTAGTGTGCATTAATATTTGTTTGCTGTTAGCTTATCTTTCCATACACAGGTCAAGAGTCAAGTAATAAAGACTCAGTTCTTTACAGTTTCAAGGTATATAATTATTCGCTAATAAAGTCAATACAGTTCCAGCTGTATTTATTAAATTGTTATTATAATTATAATTATAATATCAATATGTTATTACAAAGTTTTTAGGAAAGTATAGCTGATCAATGCAGTAACTAACAGATTGTTTCTGATATTAGACATCTGACACATGCAGAAAAAAGTAAGGAGTCAAAATGCTTTTTTCTTTTAATCTTTTTTTCATCTTTTTCTTATCCTGTATTTTTCTGTATTTTTTGCAGTAATGAATAAGGATCATTTGTTATAAAGATATATAATATTTTCATCAGTATAAATTCTGAGGTTAAATTGTAGATAGTAATAACAAAATTTCATTAGAAATGGCCTTTTGTGCAAAAACTAGAAATCAGTCCATTTCAGTTTGAACCACGTTACAAGTTCTGATGTTAAAAAGAAAACACTATACTGTATGATCAAGGTCACTATGGTGTTCTTTCTATATCACATTCATCTTTTCAGCAGCATACCAGAAATGCACTCTTGATGCATGTATTCCATTAAAATATTACAGCACATTCACTATAGAGGTTATTTCCTCTCGTGCTGACAAAAACAATTTCCTTCTCAAGCCTAATGAGGATTGCAAAACCTTTCAAATTATGGTTTTGCATAGCTTATCGTGTCTTGGCCTATTGATGAGAGTCAAGCCACTGCATTCATGAAATTAAGGTCTTAAAATCTCTGCAATAGAATGCACAGCAGTTAGCATTTATTCTAATGATTTACAGGGTATATTCACTGGCAAGTGCATGGTTTATAGCTTCATTCATACTCGTAATTCAAGTGCAACATCACTTTGTAATTTAAAACACAATCCATACACAATGTGAAAGAGGTGGAAGTGAAAAGAGGAGTGTGGGAGTATGTGTAAGCAAAGGTAAGATTATATGAGAAGAGAGAAAACATTTACCTTTAATGTTTATCATTTTATCATAATGTATGATTTTTAATATGTTACTAGTACTTGCATACTATTACAGTAAGTAGTCCTAAAACCTTACAGTAAAAACATTCTAGTTTCTGGCTGGCTTGTGGAGGGTTTCTCTGGGTGCCTGTACTTAATTCCTACGTCCCAAACACATGCATGTGGCCTTATGATGTACAGGTAACATGTGGCGAACTCCACCTCCAACCCATTCCTTTGAATGCAATCATACAAATCTCATAAACTCATATTTTAATCACAATATATCATAGAAAACATCAAATGTTTAAAGTGAGACATAAAAGGTTGAGACAGGGAATTTTTTGTCAGTACCACTTGCTGGAAAAGCAAGTGCTACTAATAAGAAACAGCTAGAGGAAGATTTTGCAACTAATCAGGTTGGCATTAATTGGGCAACAGGTCACTGGATGTAAAAAGAGCATTTTAGAGAATTTGCAAAAAATCTGCAAAAAACCCAACCCAAAACATTATATCTACATAATTTCTGTGGAGCAATCTGTAGAACAATCTCAAAATAATGTTTCACGGTGTAACATCGCAAAGACTTTGAGTATCTCATCATCTACAACATTAAAATCATCAAAAGTTCAAGAAGATCCGGAGAAATCTCTGCACACAGGGGACAACCTGCAAATCAATATAGTATCCTTGTGAATCCTGTGCTTTCAGGCGACACTGAGTTTAAAATAGACTTGATGCTGTCATCGAAATCCATCAAAACCCTTCTTTTGAAAGCTGAAATTTTGAGCTTTCTGACCTTGAATTTGTTTTTATTAAAATGTTCCTGTTTTGGTTATTATGAGTCCTTAGCTTATAGTGTCACAGGTTTTTTTAATTCCCTAATTTCATCATAGTAATTGCTCTGTATTTTGACTTTTGCTACTTTGTATTTTGTTTTCTGTGCGTCTAGAGTTATTCCTATTAGATTCTATGCTTTTACTTAATCTGGCCTCTCTAAGCATCTCGTTGTATTTTGTTATGTATTTCGCTCTGTCTCACATGTTTCTCTATTATGTTACAGTGTTTTATTTTGATAGTCATTTGTCTTCTGTGCCTCAGGTCTAGTTTTATTTGCTACAGCATGTCTCAGCATTAGATCTAGTTCGGCTGTATTTTGTTCTCCAGGTGTTCCCACTCTGGCCTCATTACCTTCGGTGTGTATATAGTCATAGTGTCTACTTTATACTTTGTCAGATCACCTGTGTCTTGAGCCTTTTTCCTTACTCCACCTAAATAAAGTTTTTTTGTTTTTTTTCCCCATTTCTATATATAAGTTTTCTGCATTTGGGTTTTTCTGCAGCACACATAACAGTACAATCTGACCAAACAATGGACCCTGTGGACTCAGGTTTTGCTTTTGAGAAGCCTAAATCAAAAATACTGACTTGTTGTGAAGGAATCCCACAACCCATATTACAAGGTAATTCAGTTAGAAGTTCTGGATGATTAAATTTCATGAAAATATTGTGCATTACTAGACACTGTAGGAAAGCCCTTCAGTGTGAACTATGAAACACTGGTAACTCTGTTGAAGGACACACTTCCTCCTCACCTCTACAGTCAAGCTTCTCTCTGTCACTGCAGCTGTCCAACTCAATTCTGCTCCTGGACCAGAAAAGCTTAACTTCACTGCCATTTCAGACTGCCAGCACACGCCGCCACCGATGCAGTTATCAAGCTACTGCTTCCCTGTCCAGCCCCATCTGCTAAGGAGCCACATATCTCTTTGGGTTGTAAAGATGGCGGGGCACACACACAGCAGCTATTAGCTCCCCGTTTTCTCCAGTTTCACTGTGCAATACCTGAGTCCAGCGACAATAAAGGACTCTTTATCTTTAAAAGAGATGAGGTTTTCGGTGTCAGATTCCCCAGCCAGTGACATCCATAACATCACCCTAAGTGGTCTAACTTTTGATGACTGTGGTGAGTTGCCCATGCCTCCAGCTTCAATGCCCCTGCTCAATCCTGGCAGGTCCCAAGCTCATTTAGAATAGACAAAGTATAAAACTGTTCTGGGGCCAAAAGAATTATTATTTGATCTTCCTTTTGGAAAACATGGATTTCTCATTCTCTGGAGTAAATAGCAAAGCAACCATCTGACTTGCTATCACTGCTCAGTTCAAGATTATGCATTATTGCCTGGAAACTAACAGCTTGCAGATCTGGATAAAGTACCATCAATACTGAAAGGCACAGTATATACAAGTTTTAAAGCAACATATTGTCTCATGGAGCCAATGTGCGATCCAGCCCACTCTGAAATATATATGTGGGAAGTCCTGACATTTTTCAGCAAGACAATGCTAAAAAACATACTGCATCTGTTAGAACAGTAGAAGACTCTGGATGCTGAACTGGCATGCCTGCAGTTCAGACTTTCCCCCCACTGAAACGATGAAACGATTTGCAGTGGCAAACATGCCCTGTCCCAACTCTTTTGAGGTGTGTTGCATGTGTTTCTGAGTTCTAAATGTGAGTTTATAGATTTTGCAAGTTATCACATTGTGTTTGCTGTTACATTTTATACAGCATACTAACTCTTTGTAATTGGAGTTGTAAAAAAACACCACCAAAACAAACACAAACCCAATAAGATATATTGATATAGATGTATATTTTGTGTATAACTGGAAGAGAACTTTAAACACAAACTGTGCAGATTTTCAGTGTGCCCTGAGAATAATCCACGTTCCTGTGGCTTTAATTGCATGGGACATCGTAAAGAGTAATAAATACAAAGCAATCAGTGTGGTGTTCATGTGAACGCAGATGATTGTAAGATCATGGTGGTGTTTGTGCAAGATTTAATTAGATGACCACAGTAGAAGTAGCATGCATAATGTGCACTACCGAAATTAGAGCCTGCAGATGGTGCATACCTGCTGACTTCAGATGACTAAGAGAGTTAATTGTTTAAAAGGGAAGATATTCATACATAGCTGTTATGAATGACACATGCTGTAAGGATTACATTCTGTATTTTTGCTTTTGAGCATGATAGCCATAATCACATTGATTCAGAACATTCTACCTTTCATCATGGTGACGGCAGTTCTGTACAAGGATCTATCAGCTATTTCATAAAAATTAAACAAAATGTTTGCAAACTGGTTTAAATTTGACCTGTTTATACAGTTTACAGCAGACAATACCTTAAATCTCATTCTTTCTTGTCCAACTGCTTTCTTTTTTAGCTGAGAAAGGGATTTTCAATATAAAGTTTCTAAATTTACTACTTTTCTTTAAAAAGCATACATTATTATTATTTTTTACACACAATAACAGATTATTTAAGGTTAATTTTTTTTTTTTTTTTTTTTTACCAAGGTCAGTAGTTTTCACCCCCTGAAAAACTGACCTTTTCATTTAGCCTTAATATTTAGCCTTAATACAAACATTGCTCAGCATCCAGCAGGAGCTTCATAGTGTGATGAACTGGAGTGAGAAGTATCATTAATGAATTCAAAGAGAGCCACATAGTACATAACAAGCCTGCCAAATGTGAAAGGTTTCAAATACTATGGAAAGAAAACTAGTGAGAGACATATCTAAACTTAGCCAAATTAGCCAAATTGTCCTGCACAGGATAGGCCTACAAGGTTGTAGACCAAGAAAAACTTCACTTGTGCAGAAGACACAACTTCAAACCAGAGAGAAGTGTTATGCTGTGGGGATGCTTCAGTGAGTGTGGGGACTGGGAATCTGGTGAAGGTGGAAGGAAGCATGAAGAAAGAAGGATATGTGAAGATTCTGAAAGAAAATCTTGAGCAGCAAACGTGGAACTGACTCCACAAGACCAAAGTGAATGTTACTGACTGGCCTTCACAAAGCCCTGACTTGAATGCCAGTGGACATCTGTGGGGTGAAGTGAAGACCAAGGACTGAAACCCAAGAGGATGGGCTGGTATTACTCAGGAGATGTGTGAGACTTGCTGAAAACTACAACAAACAACTGAAGGCTTTTATTCCACAAAAAGGATACACAGTTAACTATTAGCATCAGTGGAGCTAATCATTTTGACTCTGGTTTTCAGGTGGCCCGGGCATGTGATTAGGATGCTTCCTGGATGCCTCCTAGGTAAGGTGTTTTGGGCATGTCCTATGTGAAGAAGGCCCTGGGACAGACCCAGTACAGGTTAGAGATAACAAATATATATACATTAGTGTGTGGGTATAAAGACTATATGTGTATAAATTTGCTGAAATATGCTTTTTTCATGAATCTTTTGACAATTGCAATTTTAACTACAGTGATTACCACCGTTATGACACATGTCTACCATTTCCCTATAGTTACCACTCAGTGAAGTAGCACAATTTACAGACATCACCATCAGATGTCACAGCTGTCCTCAGGAGAAGGTACAACTGTAAGCTATTCAAAGACAGGTCAAGAAAATGGTCAAGAATCCCAGAAGGCTGGTTCTGATGACAACAACCAGTTGACAGACGGAGAGGGACCCAATAACTTAAACCAAGAATGATGTGACAGGGGCCCCATTAAGGCACTGACCAACTGACAGAATGTGATTTACAGACAGACAGACAGACATAGACAGACAGATGAGAGCATCAGACACACAAAGAGGCACCAGATGGAAGGACAAAAGGTCTGATAGACAGACATGCACAAACTGACAGAAGGAGGGTGAGGATGATATACAGCCAGCCAGATACAGAAACTGGCAGTGTACTTTTGCAACTTTGATTCAATATTGCATTGGCTACGTGTGAATATGTATGTATGTGTGTGTGTGTGTGTGTGTGTGTGTGTGTGTGTGTGTGTGTGTGTGTGTGTGTGTGTGTGTGTGTGTGTTTGTTTTTGTAAGCTTTTCTGAACCTTTTTTTTTTTGTTTTCACACATTGTTGGTGTAAAAATCACCCCTTCAACTTTAACACAGATAACACAAATATTGATAACTGTTGGTTCAGCATCTTACTGGAGAGACTGCTGAATACATTTTTATTAAAAAATGTTTGTCATTTTGAATATTTTCAGAGGAAAAATTTAATATTGAGTTTAAGAAAGAATGCAATGGTTCTGTGCAGACCATGAATGAGTTGCATCATTCTTTAAATATTTTGTCATATTTTTCATCAAAACTTTCCAACTTTGTTCTTTTTTCTTTTAATTGGAAAATACACTGGTCAAGAACGCCTATTTCAAAAACACTGGGATGGTGCAAAATAAACATAAACAGAATGCAATGATTTATAATACAATGGTTTATTTGCAATAGAACATAGAAATTAAATCTTTAAACTGAAAAAAAAAGTTTATTGTATATTTGTTTATTAGGTTTTGTACATTTTGAATTTCATACTAGCAGCATATCTCAAGAAATCTGAGGCAAACCTGTCATCCCATTCTTGTCTGATATAGGATTGTAGCTATTCAACAGTCATAGGTGTTCTTTGTTACAGTTATCATTTCATGATTGGTGAAAGGTCTGGACGGCAGGCTAGTTAACACTTTAAGTCTTCTACTAAGAAATCCTGCTGCTGTAACAGCAGCAACGCACAATTTACCATTGTCTTTTCTGGAAGAACATTTTCTGGGTGGAGCATATGTTGCTCTAAAATGTGTATTTATCTTTTAACATTTAAAGTGCCTTTCCAGATGTGCAAGCTGCCACTTCTATAGGCAGAAATACACACCCGCATACCATCAGAGATGCAGGCTTTTGAACTCAGCACTGATAACTAGGCAGATAATATACAAGTGAACATATTTCTCAAAATGGTGCATTTTCTCAGTTTAAACAGCATATGTTTTCTATGTTTTATTGTGAATAAAATATGGGTTTATAAGATTTGAAATAAAAAGTACACTTACTTACTTGTGTGTGTATAGTATTTACAAATGCTATTTCTGATTTTGAGACAGTCATTTATAGTGTCTTATAGACAGTAAAGAATAAGAGATGAAACACCTCATCTTGGCAAAGATTTGTGACACTATGAAGTAGTCAGTGTATGCCCTTCCCATCATTACAGAAACAAAATAGCAATCTGTCAGTAACGTGAATGAATAATGACAGTGAGTGTAGACATGTTGATAAGGGCTGTTGTTTTGATGCCAGCAGTGAGAAGCAAACAAATATTGTAGGCACAGACTGAAAGCTTTATCAAATGAATTTAGCAAAAAACAACTAAACAGCCCTCCACCAATCTGTATTTTACCAACATTATTTATAGATTTACCACTTGTGTTATCATTATTATTATTTGTTCTTATTATTATATTTCTCAAAAATCTGGCAAAAAATAATTACTTATGATTTGTTTGACCTTGAGTTTCATCTTTTACTAACATAAGAAGAGCTTGTGAAATGAATTTCAAGGGCCACATATGTCCATTGAACTGTATATAGAAAAACTGGTGTAACGTTGTAACCTGTGGTTCAAGGTAATTCGTAATATAAAAGATCTGTATTGATAGACTCGATGTGTTGGAGAATAAACAGTATTTATCTCTTTGTTAGATAATAATTCAGCTGCACATATAAGTTGTTACTTGTATAAGTCTAGTGTTGCTTAATAAATTAGCAAAAGCCCTTATGTGACTTATGTTGAATAAAACACATGTTCAGGTGCAAAACAATAAATAAATAAAACTATCAAGGCTAAAACCAAACAAAATTTGTTGAAAAAGACAAAAGAAAGAAATATTTTTTACAATCGTTGCTTTAACAGTTCAAAATCATTGATTTGCTACAATTTGTTTAAATTGTAGAATTAAATTAGAATTAATTAAAATTACAAGAATTAAATTAGGGCAGCAAGCTCGCTGAGAAAATCAATTATGTGAAAATATGAAATTTTTTTCTTGATGTTCACCACAAAACAGTTTCCTTAACTGCTCAGTTTGGAGTGCCAGTGGGATCAAATAATTTAAACTCACCCAGGGCACATGAACAAATACCGTATTAATTAATGTTATGAATACAGTAACTCTAGAAAAAAGTATATTTTCCAACATGAATAGAAACGTCTGTCACCACACAAATTGTCTTTTCAGGCAATGTGAGTTTCTCCTATTTGCAGTTTTTGTGTGTGACATTTCTCTCCATTATAATGCCTCTGGTTAAAACACCAAAAGTTCTACTTTAATATTTTTTTTTTGTATGGTATTGTATTTAAAACACTTCCTCAGATTACTTCTGAAATGCCATAATTATCTGTTAAGCATGACTTCTGCAATCACTAGAATCACAAATGCCTACTTTACAAACAAGACAACAGTTCATACACCCAATGACGGTGACAGTGAATCCCCTGCTGTGGTAAAAGCCACACTGTGTTTTGTTTCCATACTGCATTAAATATAACAGCTCAGCTTATCAGTGTCCTACACATATTATAATATTGTGACACAAAATATATTTTCTTTTGAGAATAGAAGTGTTCCACATGGCTTTGTACTGAAGTATGTCAAAAGCGAAATGTCAAGGTTTTAAGGAGGAGCATTAGTAGACTATGTATTGATAGAGCTATATAACAAAAAAATAAAAACTGGACACAGAAAGACAATGGCGTTTCATCAGGACAGGCATGGCAAGCAGTGCTTGCTTTTTCAAATCTAACACCAGACATTCATAAATTGAGAAGTACTCAAGTAAAGCGATCTCACTCCTTTTATCTCAGACTATCGTAAAGTTTCTTGCCAGTCAATTAATATGTGCACCCAGGCTCTAAACTACTGTCATCTTGTGGCCACAGTCAGTTATTGTTTCTGAAAGCTGTGATTATTTCAATCTCATTAGAGACTGTAGCTCTCTTTGTATAACACAGGAGTGTCCATTTCTTGTTTACGCTGACTGAAGCTGAGCAAACTGAGAGGAGCCAGCCAGGAAGGAGTGTAGAAAGGTGAAAATGTCCATGTAGAGTATAGACAGAAAGCACAAATGGTATGTTCTGATACCTATCTTGCTAAATAGTTAAATACTGGAGGAAGACGCTTTTGTTTGTATGTATTTTTTTGGAAGGGGTGCTAAAAAAAGCATGGATTTTTTACTTGATTTGATGACAAAATTAAAAATTTAAAAATGATGCAGGTACTGAGTAGTTATAAATCAGGCTTCAAATAAAATTCACACAATTCTTCCTTAAAAACAAAAATTAAAAAGTAAATGAATAAAGAAGTTTCATGTAATATTATATCAGAGTTTTAAGTTAAATTTCAAAGACAATATCTTATATAGTGCATAAAACATTAGTGAGAAAACAACATCTGATTTACCAAAGTTTTGTTTCTGTCTTGCCAAAAAGGAACTAAAAATGACCTTGTTCTGGGTTTAAAGAGAATGTTATCAATAGCCATAGAGCAGCACGCCAGAAAAGTTTACAAAATCATAAAGAGGAGCTAAAAAATCCAAATCCCTGCACTACCTGTGGAAGTAGTCCTTTCAAAACCATTGTTATTAAAAAAATAAAGATATTGGAAAAGACAGATAAGATAGTGTTTAAAAACATGAATAAAATAGACTCAAATTGCAAGTATAAGATACAGTGCAAGATGAAAAGGAAGCCTTAGCATGCCTTGAAAATGCCTTCTAAAATGAGTAATAATTGGACTTCTTCAGACATTGAGGGGACATCAACAAAAGCTCTGTAACCTTTTCAGCCTTGACCTTCCAACTGCCAGATATCCCTGTTGTAAAAACATGCAAAGAATAAGAAAACAGACAAGATAAAAAAACTGTCCAAACAGGCCATTTAGCCAGAGGCACGGTGATCCTGTGTGGTCTGACAGATATGGAGTGTACTGAAAGAGGAAACTATTGGAATTCTCTGCTGCAAAGCTGTGACATTATGTCAAACTTGTCATTAAGGAAATATGTACTGGTCACTGTGCCATGATAAGGTGATTATTATTATTTGAATAGTGTTACTTCTTTTTCCAGTCTTACGCTCTCAAAAGAGCTTAATAAGAAGAACTGTTCAATATCACACTGAAAATACTGAACTCATATTGTCCTCTGCAGAACATCCTGAGGTGGCGCAATGTGTGGCAGTTCAATATCATTTATTAGAAAGTGCCTGAGTCAATATGCTGTATTTTGGCCACGCAGCGGTCCTTGCTTTAACCTCTCTGAATGTTCTTTTTGTCCAATATTCTACTGAATTATTAGATGGATTCACTGTATTGACCTAGACACATTGAACAAAAAGTAACAGTAATGTCAATTTAATCATAACTTATAGGCCCGGTTTCAGTAGAATACATTTACATAGCAAATGAGAACGAACCTCTGCTCCATCAGGATACTGTATTGGATCACATTAAAATAAGGTTTAAAGTGATACATGCAAATGTTGAACACGTGTTAGCGCATACACAACTTTACATACATACAGAGGTGGAAAATTAAAGAAGTACAAATATTTTGTTACTGTATTTATGTAAAATTATGAGGTATCTGTACTTAACTGAGTATTTAGTTTTCTAACTACTTTTTATTTTTACTCCCACAAATATATCTACTTTTGAGTCCTTACATTTTCAAAATAGGCTATCTGCTTTAGGTTCAAGACATGTTAGGGGAGTTATTTTTGTATATCACTTTTTTCCCTAAAGCATTAAGTCAATTTGGGCTTAAATGGAGGGAGCAAAAACACAAAAGCCAATCTTACTGGTGTATCTTCCATGACCAGGACTTGTTGCATCAAAAAGGGATGAAAGGAGCAAAAACATATAATTTATGTATTATTTGTAATGCTATACTGAGGGGTTAAAGTATGGTGGAACATGTGCAGAAGTCCAGAAGTTGTGGTCGTGGTTCTTCAGCATCTAGCTAGCACTACCAAAGAGGAGAGAGGTTAAAGGGAGTAAAGTGTTCTGGCAGGTAATTTCAAATGGAATGCTTCTAACAGCTCAACAAATATCAATAAACACACAAACTGTTTCTGTGCAATTTGTGACACAGTGTGTCTGTTAGCAGTCCAGCTGCTGCATTTCCCAAGGAGAGATGAGAATGAGCGATAGTGCCACTCAGAGATGGAGAAAGATGTAAGAAAGACTTGAAAGGGGAGGGAGAAGAGAGGTAATATTTAAAGGTAAGGACATTTCAGTGGCATTTATTAAAATGGAAATTAAAAGATTTTTTAAAATCACATATGCAAAACAAACTGAGGTACACTAATTTTTCAATATTAAATGGTTGCATGAAAAAACTACTAAAATATGGTTTAGTGCAGGATAAACAAGTTAGCAGGCCTTTCTGTGGTGAATTTACAGTAATACACTATGCTGGACTGGTACACAGTGACTGGTGTTCAGGGTCAAAGTCAAGTTCCATCAAGTGTAACGTAGTTGAATTTGAATTTAAGCTGCTGACATTTAGATTCATTCAATCCTGTACTTTTACTTGAGTAAGGAAGTTAATTCAGTACGTCACCTTTTTGGATTTAACATTAAAAATTAATTAAATAACACATCAATACAATTTTTTTCATATGAATGAATGAATGAGTAAAGACACTGACTAAAAAGGTTGGCTTAAAAAGGAGAGTTGGTAATCACCAGTATAGAAATCATTATCTGTATGTGTGTGTGTGTTAATACTGTAGATACACTGATCGGGTGTAACTTTAGGACCACCTGCCTAATATTGTGTCGGTCCCCCTTTTGCCGCTAAAATAGCCCTGACTCATCGAGGCATGGACTCCATTAGACCCCTGAGGATGTGCTGTGGTATCTGGTACCAAGATGTTAGCAACAGACCCTTTAATTCGTGTATTCTCTGGGGTGGGGCCTCAAATGTATTGGAGTTGTTTCTCCAACACATCCCACAGATGCTTGATTGGAATTTGAAGTCCATGTCAACATCTCAAACTCATTACTGTGCTCCTAAAACCATTTTTGTTTTGTGGCAAGGTTCTTTATCCGGCCAAACAGGCTACAGCCGTCAGGGGAATACTGTTTCCATGAAAGGGAGTATATGGGCTGCAACAATGCTTAGGTGGGTGATATGTGTCAAAGTAACATCCACACGGATGGGAGGACCCAAGGTTTCCTGCAGAACATTGCCTCAGCCGGCCTGCCTTCTTCCCATCGTGCATCCTAGTACCTTGTCTTCCACAGTGATGAATGCAACTTATTGCCAGCAATGCAGACTAAGCTCTTGCTCCAGTTGTATAGGGAATTAAATGCTTGTAACAGCAAAGAGTGTGCGCATCACTTAGGAACAAGTGATCCACACATGCCAGGTGATGTAAGACATCAAGACAAGGCTACCTTCTTGCTCTGCTCTGTGGTCCATTTCTGATGCTCACATGCCCATTTTGGGGACTTTTAGCACTGGATAGAGGTAAGCATGGGCACCCTGACTCTGCAGGAAAGCAGCCCAAACAAGCCCGTCTTCAGATACATTAAGTGGCCGCTCATGACCATGTTGCTGGTTCCCCACTGTTCCTTCCGTGAGAAAGTGATCATTGCAGTTTGGAAAGACCCCACAAGAGCTACGGTTTTAGAGATGTTCTGATCCAATCGTCTAGCCATCCTGGCCCTTGTAAAACTTGCTCAAATCCCTCAGTCTGCCCATTTTTCCTGCTTCTAACTCATAAATCTTGCTGTTGTTGCTGCCTTTAGGTCCAACAAACCTCCATAGGTCTTTGTACTGAACCATAGGTTTACTACAAAGTACAAAGACAGTTTGGAAATCACTTATTGGTCCAAATAAAATAAAATAATTTAATTCACTGAGTATTTACAGTGACAAATACCTACATATACATGCAGTTTGCACTACTGTATCTTAATGGAATGGCTAGATTCTCTTCTTTAATGGCTTTAGGGTTTAGCATATTTTGGAGATCTATCATGTTGTGTTCTGTCAGCTGAGAATCTGTATCATTAACAGAATATTATCACGTTGAGAATAGTGTTAATGTGTAATTCAATCTTACCTTTTTTTAAAGCTCTTTGAGTGCCCACACAGTGAATCTGTCCATTTACCATTTCAACCAACTCTATGTTTTTTCATTGTTGCCCATTCTCTTGCTTGTGTACTCTAGCAGGTATAGACTTTAGCCGACTTAATGACGCCATGGGCTTATTTAGAGTTGACAAGCCAGAAATCTATTTCTCTTTGACATACATTTTCAAGTAAATTTTATTATCTGTGCTGAGTATCTCAGCTTGACTTCTGGGACTGTATGTTAATTAAAGTGTTTAAAAAAAAATGAGAAGGGAAAAATGCTCTGGTGAAATTAGTTTTTAAGTCACAGTTAACTCAGACCTTGTTTATTGCCTTTGATCATTGATATTTTAGACAAAATTGGATGGTAGCATCTCACTATCAGCATGTGGTTCTAAAGTGGATTACCAAGCAGTGGCATTAGTCTCCATAGGAACTAAAACCCAATGATGCAAGGAAAAAAAAAAAATGAGGGGAAACAATATCCGTCCTTTTTCTTAACCCCTTTATCTAATTTAGGATCACAGAGATGGGAATTTGGGGACCTACAGCCTATTCTAGCTTACATACTAGTACAAAAGGCATAGTACAATTAACCTACATGCTGGACAGGTTACCAATCAATCACAGAGCTAATACAAAGAGCTACACAAACACACTCTTACATTCACACCAACACCAACAAATGCCAATTAACCGAGCTCACTGACAATTGCTTGCATAAAGGTGCTAACCAAGCCCAGCACTGTGCCACCCTGACTAGAGACAGCACAGTTTCACCTGCCCAGCTGTGCATACGAGGCATGTAACAGCTCTAAAAGCTCACTATAACTGTAAATTGGGCTACAGCACACCTAAGATGTAGGTAACTTACAACTCTGAATGCTTTTTTGGAGACATATAGTATCATATCTGCCGGTCACAGATAAGGTACTATGTGTCTTCACATAGTATCATAGCATGCTTTTAAGTTTGCAAAAAAAACCCCAAAACTGTTAAATATAAAATCTCAAATCCAAATGATCTGGAACAGTATTCCAACACCTTCAGTAAATGACTAATTATATCTGATAGGTAAAACACAAAATATGTAGGCATTGCTATATTCCTGTTCTACATGTAAAAGAACATGTGGTCATGGCGTTGTTGGGATCATTACTAAAAAAAACTACTGTATTGCACATAACTCAGTATTTTTCTTGAAATTAATGCATTACATAATTACTTGCTGGAGAAATGAGTTCATTATACTAGTTGCTACATTACCTTTTGCTTTCCTCTGTAAAAAGATGTAAAACACACTGCCATATACCATAATTACTAGTTAACAACATAGACCTATACAAGGCTATAGTTCTACACGCCAACAAAAATCCCTTTTTTAATGAAGACACAAAAGATCTTTATGTGTAAAAACAAACCAAAGTTGAAAGCCATCCCAAAGACACTTTAAAGCAACTGTCACACTGATTCGACAGTAGAAACTTGCATGTTTTATACTTAAAGATTACTTGTAATGTCCTAACTCATTTCAGATGCACAGGTTAGTTGATCATAGCCTGCACACAAAGATACAAATGATTCTGACTTATTTCAAAGGGATTCTTTTCCCTACTTTGCACTTCTACACCCAAATCTAAGGGTACTCCTACCTACCAAAACCCACTTTAATACCTGTAAAATCTAACACAGACAATGGACATTTCTGAAGCAATATCAGTGAAATATTAGTGAACAGTTTCTAAGAAATACCACAGTGTTGTGGAATGTATAAGGGCCTAGGTAATGGGGTGGTAGAGCAAGAATAGATCAGAAATCCAGTTGGGATGGTAACAATGCATAAACAGAAATGCTAGATTTAGGCAAGCAGCTAAAGAATTAGTCAGTGATTATAAAGCATGAATGAAACAACTGATGCTAATCAGCTAATGCAAGTGCAACTTCACTACTAACGCTATGCCTCATTTAGTATGAACGTAAATGGATACTGCTAGATGCTAATTTAATATATGATTGCAAAACTATTGTTTCATTAAGGCAAGAGGTTGTTAAGTCATTTGTGTCTAAGTTTAATCACAGTTCATGTTGATTAATGGTAATATTTGTAGAAAGCTAAAGGCTGCATAGAAGATAGAAAACAGAAGATAGCATAGAAGTTGCACCACAAAAACTTATCCTGAAAAAGAAAATCAGCAAAATTTGCCATTGTTAAGTAGGTAACCAGTATGAGTAGCTGCCAATTGGAGAACTTTCCTACTTCCAGTTAACTGTGAGTACTGATTAGCCCAAATTACAGAACACAACAACAAGATAAAATGGCTACTGCAAACAGATTTTTAGCTAGATATTATATGTTTGTATACAATCTGTTGAATATGTTTTGAATATTTGATGTGTCCATCCTATGGTAACAGCCATATTTAAATCCTTAAATGTTAAATATTACTTCAAGGATTTAAAGAAGTAAACAGAAAAAAAGGGAGAAGACAGAATTGTTCTTAAACATAATTCATAGTTTAAAATTTGTTTTACCTTTCTAATTTTTGCATTTTTGTTTTTTTAATTATTTATATAATTTTAATGTATTTGTCTGTTCTTTTGTATAGCAATCTTTTCATCTTTCAATGAAAGATGATATACAAATAAACTTGCTTTGCCTTGCCTTACTAATGAAATGATGAATATTTATTATCTTTACAATATGATATTTGTCTGCCACTCTAAACAAATATTACATAAGTGTTTGTTTAATCTTTAACCAAAAATAATTTGCTTAACTTGCTGGCTAGGTCAGACCAAGACCAAAGGAAGACAGATACCTAAAAAAGTCACTTCCTCTCTGATTTACTAGTCTTTTGTTTGGATACTTGGCTTTGTAATGCGTAGTGACATGGTCTATGCTAAAAGTTCCCACTGGGGTAGTTTAAAGGGTGTGTCAAAAACTGCACATGCACTATGAAGCAAGACTATCACCATGCCATCTGTAGTCTCTCCACAGGAACATAACTAGCACCATTTACTGCACATATGATTACTTGTTGGCTTTTTTTCCCCTTTACAAGCCATCTGCTCAGGAGAGGTGAGAAAGGAGTTGTGAAATAAAATTCTGTAGCATATTGATTCGGTGCTCCATTATTAACACATCACTTTATTTCAATTTTGTGATTTAAACCTATTAATTGTAGCACTATATGTGACACATGAACATGTGGAAATCGTTTATAGTCAACACTTTTAGTGACATTGCTGGAAAAAAAATACTATATTAAATGACTTACAAAAGTAATATAAAAATGCACCTGCATAATGGAACACAAACTGAGCAAAAGTGAACTTCTAGATGAGAAGCTGCAGGTAACAGGTTGCAAATGTCCAGTCTTCTGCAAGGTAACGAAGTTTCACTTTTACTATGTCCTGGTGTAAAAAGTATATTGTATACAGTATCCACAGTTTTTTGACCCATTGTGCATGTACAGTACTGTTACAGCCAGTGGCTAAAACTGTTAACATATCAACAAAAATGTTATAATAATGAGAACATTACTGTGAAACACAATATGATGCATGAAATAATAGTTTTGTCCAGGAAGCTTGTTTCAGTAGAAGCTAAAACTGTAGAAAAGATGCCAGACTGGCAAAGACAAAATATTAACAATCTGTGCATCAGGTGTTCAGGAACCAGGATATCCTGATGAGAATTGGGTTACTGGAACAAAAAGACATAAGATAGGACAGATAGGAAAATAAACAAGTGGTTTCAGCAGAATCTAGCCCTCTGATGCATAGTGGTCACTGGAGTGGACAGCTACTAAAACGTACATATCTCTTTAATGCATTGGTTTCTATGGTGGAACTGCATATTAGCCTCTAGAGTGCTCTCTACTGCCATGCTCCATTGAGGTCAATTCAGTGTTCAGTTAGTGCAACTGCAAGTAAATTTCCTCTGAATCAAAGATGGCAGACAAACTGTCACCCCTGCCGACCACTGCTGGCATATCCTGTCAATCCTTCTATGCTAGAAGAGCCCAACAGGTAAAAAAAAATATGATGATATGCAGTAACATCTAGGGAAGGATATTATCTGTTTGGAATAAGAAATTGTTATGTCTAATATGTAGAAAACTACGATTAACCATGTGTCCAATGAAGTGGACATCATGCATTACCCACTATATTTTTTTAACATAAGTCATAAATTGCTTCACTGCTTCTTGGGACTGTTTTGGTTATAAGTAAGCGTATAATTGTTAAATTTATAAGCTACTCATTTAAAATATATATTTTTGTGCAGATCAGCTGTAGTTTGAGTTACTATAATAATTATTTTATCATATTTTGTAGACTTCAAATGCAGCAAAGAATAAGGCAGCGTACAGAATAGTCCAGGAAATTCCATCCAGCTCCAGTGATGATGATTTCATTGATGAGTGCAGTGATGGTGAGTTCAGTGATAAGTCCAGTGATAAGTCCAGGGACTGAAGGTATGGGTGCAGGAACTTCAGGCTATATGACAGGCTATATGGTTCGACAGTTCTGTCATCCACATGGTCTCGTCCTGTGCTGGCCAATCCCCTGAAGATATTGCCAACAGATGGGTCAAGAAGGAAAAAAAGATGATGATGATCCAAAAGCCCTTCTCTGTGGCCCTTTACAATCAACACATGGGTGGGGTTGATCTTGTTGACCAATGTCTGGCAATGTACCCCCACAGACGTCGAAACAAGAGGTGGTACATCCGAGTGTGTCACGATCTGCGGAGGCAGACCGTGCGGTGGTGTGCGTGATGGACCCAGGTGCGAACACAAGTGAGGATACGGAGTGAACTTTAAACAAAAGCGAGCCTTTATTGTGGCTGGTGAAAACAAGGCAGAAGCGCAGTGACAAAACTAAACTATAACTAAACTGGGAAAGTAATACTAGGATAAACTATGAAGATACAGGTAACCAGAACTATGAGTACAAAGGCTGACTGATACAACATGGAGGGTAGGAACACAGACGACGCAACACTGAACACAGCAAGACTGAGGACTAAATACACACATGAGGCGATCAGGGGAAGTGGAGACACATGAGAACACAGCTGACTAGAATGGAACATAATGACAATACAGGGGAGAGTAACACTAACTACAATGAACAAAGAACACCAGACTCTTCCAAAATAAAACAGGAAACACACAGACATAGACATGGAAATGAAACATGGCATGAACTTAACATAACTGCATAGACATGAAACATGACACGTAGACACAGAACCAGGGAGACTGAGTACAGGGGAAGATGGCAGAAATAACTACAAGAACTTGACAACATAAGACACACAGACATAACACACATGAAGGGCAAGAGAGCCTAAACACAAGGGTAACATAATTACAAATGAGCTGGAATAACTTGAACCTAAACAAACAATAAACATCCAAATAAACTAAAACTCAAAACACTGGGTCGCATGACCCAGGACCATGACAGAGTGTTTTTTCATTTTTTGGATGTGACCGACAGAGGTCCTGTCGTTATAGAACTGTGTAGACTCAAAAATGTTTCTCTTGTTGGAGATAGTTTGCCATATTCAGGTGTAGGATTCACAGCTAGGACTGTTGACTGGTTTTGTTATTTACGCCCAAACATTGGGGCTATATGAGTTGAAAGTTCCAAAAAATTGCTGAGATGTTTTTCAAAGGATACAAGCAAACAAGTGTTTGTATATTTACAATAGAACACAAGGTAATTCATTTTTACAGTAAATTCACAGTATTTCATGCTAAGTGCTCGGGCGCATGTAGTCCACTGGAGTGGACAAGTTTATAACTTTATAAAAAAACATATTTTTGGGAAAAAAAGAGTTGAACATTTTTTTTCATGTCCTGAGAAGAATAAAAGCACTTAAGAAAAAAAATCTTGACCAAGGCTTTCATAATTCATGCATCAGAGGGCTAGAACCTACATCTAGGATCTCTATCCAGAAGAGTGCAGTCCTAGGAACATCTAATATATTGTGCATGACCAGTTATGGTGTTCCATGTATATCCTCCCTGCTAGCATCTTGCACCCTGCTGTTATGTGCTGGATTTTTTTAGGAGCATCTTTTCACAGCTTGCACCTGGGGTCTTGCCTGGTGTGGTAGACCTCAGCCTCTATGGATCTTGTGCTTAGAGCTTGTTCCTGTGCTACCATGATTAGTGCCTCTGTGCTGTATTTCAGTTCACCTTTGTCCAGCCACTGGTAGGATTTCTGGATGTCAGCCACTTCCTCTGTCTGCTGGTGGTACATACCGTGCAGAGGCTTCCATGATGGTTCCATCAACTGTTCCTCTTTCTTGGGTTTCTGCTGCCTGAGATATTCAATGAGCATATAGTTGGCCGTGGTCATCTTCCTGATGTATTCGTGGATGTTCATTGTCTCATCCTGGACTGTGGTCCTGACACTCACTAGTCCCTGGCCTCCTTCCTTGAGCTTAGCGTACAGTCTAAGGGCACTGGACTTGAGGTGAAACCCTCCAAGCATGGTCAGGAGCTTCCTCAGCTTGATGTCAGTGGCTTCTATCTCCTCCTTGGGCCAGGTTAATGTCCCAGAAGGGTACCTGATCATGGGCAGGGCATAGGTGTTGATAGCCTGGATCTTGTTCTTACCATTCAGCTGACTTCTTAGGACTTGCCTGACCCTCTGCAGGTACTTGGTGGTTGCAGCTTTCCTAGTGGCCTCTTCGTGGTTTCCATTTGCCTGTAGGATTCCCAGGTACTTCTAATTGTCCTCAGTGTCTGCAATGTTGCCTTCTGGTAGTGCCATCCCCTCAACTGACAACCTTCCCTCTCTTCGTTACCATCCGACTACACTTCTCCAATCCTAATGCTATTCCAGTGTTCTTGCTGTAGATTCTGGT
This sequence comes from Oreochromis aureus, assembly GCF_013358895.1. Lineage (NCBI taxonomy): Eukaryota > Metazoa > Chordata > Actinopteri > Cichliformes > Cichlidae > Oreochromis > Oreochromis aureus. Next base: position 46,146,893 of record NC_052948.1, on the reverse strand, counting down.
GGTGTGGATCAGTGAATCGATGTCTCATATTGTTCCCCTGACACTGAGAGTACACCTTGGACGTGTCTGTGGAGAACAGCTGGTTTATTCTCCTGCCTTCTATTTCTCTAGTATATGTTACCTTGATCTTGGCCTCTAGTCTCCTTCTCCATGGAGGGTACTACTCCTTGTGGCTGTTCAACTTGTAGCCGAGCATCTCACTGATCACTGCTACCGTAGTATTGATCAGCTGGTTAGTCTTGTTAATGGTAATCCTTTAAATCCTTCAGTAGGAAATATTCATACTGAAGTCATTACCATGTTTTTAATTGTCTTTTGGTTTGACATGGAGTATAATTTTATATGCCTTAAATGAGCCTACAAAGCAATCTTTCTGTAATCAGATGGTACGATCCTGGTTCTATTTTGGGACCATGATAACACAAAAGCTAAAGAGAGTTACTGTAATTCAAAAAAAGAAAGTACCAAAAAGAAAAAAAGAAAAAAATAGGATTAAGTTTTGGCTGCTATATGAGTGTAGCACCTCACACTCCTGTCACAAAAACTTTATTTTTTGCTTGCTTTGCCATTCACTTGTGATTAGATGTGGTCTCAGAAGGCTGAAATGCAGACAAAATATCATGCTAAAATGTGCACTAAAGATCACGATGTGCCACTGATCTGCATAAATACAAACTCAGCTGTACTACTTTGCTAGATCTCAAATAGGCTCATTTGGCGGTAGTTGAGCACTTTGGGCCAGAGATCAATGACTGACTTTGTAGCTGTCTCATTAGACTTGAAGTGTTGTGCCCTGGGTGAAGAGAGGGGCTTAGCTATCAATTGATCAACACCTGACGGTGTTTGCTGTATTAGATGCTAAAGACGATATGTGTTCTCTGCAATACGTATGTTACGCCCCCACAACGTAGTATTTAAATAAAACAGGTCAGTGACAAAATAATTTTCATTTTGATTACCTGTACCAACTGTAAGAAGAAGTAGGGGCCTTCTGAACATTCGAACCCTGGAGCACAGACACCTCCTTCTTACCTTCTTACACTTGTCAAAACTAAAAAAGGCAACCCGAAAGCCCAAAGGCTTTAGTGACAGCAAATGAGGGGATTTGTTTTGTTCTAGTTTTTAACAACATACATAAGGCCAGATTTGTTAAGCAGGGCAAATTACAGTCATATTGCAAGTTTTGTGAGCGAGCTTCTAACAGAGTACAAATTGCTGAACACAGATAAAGATAAAGGTAGTTTGTCTGACTAATGAGTGACAGACTCTACAACAACAATATTGTTGGTCACATATTATCTACTGAAGATGTGGATTAAAAAAACAACTCACATGCTCCAGAAAAAGCATGTCAGTTCAGATTAAGTAAAGACAACTAAGTAGAAATCAAGATGATCTGATATAGGGGAAACGCCTTAAACAGGAACAGAAATTGATGGGGACAGGGGTCTTGAGTAAGCTGTTCTCTGGAGAATTCTGACAGTTATGGTGGAGTGCAAGATTTATTCAGTTAAGCACTACTTCATTACAACCAAATGTGACAGTGATATACTTTTTTAATATGGATCTATCCCTGCATAGTAATGTGAGTAAAACCTAGAAATCCCAAACCACTGTAAACCACTCAGCTTCCTGGGAAAAGTAACTTTACTGTATGCACCATATCCATTCCTTGTATGTATTCTGTACTAAGGAGGTTAGCAGAAATTTGCATGGCTCAACTCTAAACATCTGGGGTGATGACAGATCAGAGCCAAAGCTCTGGCACTGTTCTCAAAGCTCTGAGCAATCCACCTGTGCCAATTATGCACTTATCTTTGTTCTGATAATAAATCTATCAGACATTCCAAATAAATTAATGCATATCAGGTGCAAAAATAGACATGCACCATTAAATAATGGTGCAATTTGAAGTATATTGCAAGTTTTAAAAATGGGCAAGTGCAAAACTTTTTTTCAGGAAAATTTCAAATACATACACAACACTGCCAGACAAAAAAAAACAAAAAACAACTGACATTAACAAAAAGTAAATAAATGTTGCCAAGTCTATCAGTCAAAATTGATGAAAAAACACAAACACAAAGCTGCTAATATCAGTGAAATTGTGTCTCTTTTGGAGCTAAAAATGGTTCTGAATCCTCTGACGTGTCTGAAACTGTGTGAGTTCAGGCGGTGCACTGAAATCATGCACAGCTTTATTAGATAAGTACTAGCTGACTCTTACAATCACCAGTCACATTTCAACAAGTCAGTAAGACGACCTTAATAATCTAACAAGCTTACACTCTCACTCCTCTGATCATTTATGCTGCCTCTACATATACTGCTTTGGCTTTGCTGCTTACTCCTGCTGTAGTGTTGCTACCTCCCCCACCTCCAGTCCCACTGTTATATTACCATATACTTGAGAGATTGCATCTTTTCCTTGTGCATTATGTATAGCTCACATCTCAGTGATATGTACCCTCTGGGTTCTCCTCTGTATACTCCTTGTAGCTTTAATGCGTTCCAACAGAATCTCATATCTGCTTGAAATCATTTATGGAGCACCATCATGCAGAGTCTTATATTTGAATATGGACATTAGTATGGACATTACAGTAGTTCAGCGGATAGAACTCTAACCTTAGAGCAGGAGATTCATCAGTATGTATTTGATGGTTGGCTGGGGTTTTTCTATGAAGTTGAGTTGTTCTTTTCATGTCTGTGGGTATCCAGACATGCTCTGTTTGTTTTCCACAGCCTAAAAGGAATTCCAGTGAATTAGTACGTACAGTAGGTACGATCCCCAGTTAAAGGTGTACACCTCTGTAATTCAAATGGTGTTCTGGTCCTCTTTGACCCAGAATAGAGAGATACATTTTCATTAGCATAAAGTCCAACACATCATGCCCTCATCTTTCAATGTTACTCTGACTTTTACCACTTACCATAGCTGCATAAACATACAATGTAGGGAAAGGGCACGGTTTAACTCTTGGCTTAAAAAAAGTTTATAAATAACAGCATCGGCTACAGAGCTGATATCTGCACGTTACTCTATCTTTCAAACTGCCACATCTGCTGCACCAACTGATGAGTTAATGAGGGGCACACATGTCCTGTCCTATTTCCTGCAATCAGCTCACTCAGACATTTTGACAGGAGGCAATTATGGACAAAAAATACTGAGCAGGCTGCAAAATTGCTTAGACACACACACACAGATATATCTATTTGGAGGGTCAAAACTGCATCAGGGATAAGGCTTGGTGCACCTGATTGGCACACACTTTGGAATTAAGCCTGACTTGTGAAGACTTTGGACCACTTAAACCCCCAACCTCAATCACTTCTACACACAGAGTTGCCACTATAGCCTTCAAATTATTGCTGACCATGAACAGATTTTCATGTGTTTTAAATACAAATGGCAGAGCCTACACAAAAACTAAAAAAAAGAAAAAGAAATTAAGACTAAATCTAGACTAGACACTACACCATTATTGTAGGGTCTACCTTGCAATATAAAGCGTTGTTGTGATTTGGCGCTGTATAAATAAAATTGAATTGAATTGAACTGAACTAGACCTTGCAGTAAATATTTAAAATGATATCCCCTGATGTACAGAAAACAGGAAAATATGTGCGGTATATCGTATGATATGTGAACTTCCGCGGTGCTGAGATTAGGCAGCCAACTTGTGTTGAGGTTGGAGTCATTAAAATTGTCTGCCTGTGCATCTCCATCTTGCTGTGATTGAGTGATAAGGCAGTCACAAATGATGCAGGCTGGTCATATATCAACCAAATACTTTAAACCCCTCCTCCACACCCCTGCCTTCCCAAGGTGATATTGAGTAGAAGCTTGATAGAAAAGGGCAGGGGGGAAATGTCTACACTTAGCATGCTAGCATCATACTTTAAAATAGTCTCATATGTGCCACTTTTGTCTTTCTGGTTAGACTAAGACTATTAAAATGATATTTGGAGTGTGTTTTATTTTTTCCTCACAGAAGTGCCCATTACATGCACAAAGAAAATCTTTTGGTATTGTGGCAATAATCAGATAGTGTTTATAATTACAAAGTCTGGTAATAAATGCACAAGTCAGTTTTAAATAAAGGGCTTAAGAAGCCCCAGAGTAATTCACAGATGTCTTGCTTCTGACAAGAAGCTGATTTAAACATGTAAACTGTCTCCTAATCTGCCCTTCCACCTTAGGCAATCCGTCATGATTGACAGTGTGTCTTCAGTGGTAACAACACAAACATTCAATCTAACTGCTGAGGCCCCACAAGGCATTTCATTTCCTTCCAATGAGACAGCTAGGGAGTAAACCCTGTGATTACAGGTATAGCACTGGTTAAAGTTCAGCTTGGCAGGATACTGCTCTCTGGTGATTCAGCCACATTAAAATCCCGGACACTCAAGATGATTTGCATGCATTGTCAGCCCTTTTAAAACATCACACTAAGCACTTGAACAGCTTGCTTCTGCTGGGGCCACGGGGCCTCACACCTCCCTGTTGCCAAAGATTTGCACACTCACAACCCTAAACATGCTGTTGGTGGTGGTGAGGTTACTTATCTGAGTAGAATGACTATGGTGGTAATTCATTCTGCTTTATCACATTAGATAGCTTCATTGGGCATTACTTAAAAGCTACAATACTTTATATAGAATAGAATAGAATAGCTTTTTATTGTCACTGTTACAAGAACAGTGAAAGGCAGTTTGGCATCTCTCCATGTGTGTGGAGTACACAATAGCGTAAGTATTTACACAATAACAGACAAATTTACATTTACACAAGAAAGATATGTACAAGTTATACATACACCTGCAAACATACACACACATACATACATATATGTATATATACATATTTGCATCCGTACATGCATACACACACATATTTCCACATACACGCTTACATCTATATACATACACATAGCAGGTGCATTGAGAGGTGCAGTGTGATCAGTGATATTGCACATTGAGTGTGTGGGGGGGGATGATATTGCACATTGAGTGGGGGTGTGCTGTTGGAACTATACTAAATAATGTTATAATAAATACAGTTTAAAGAGGTAAGGGTGTTGGTTGCATTGAAGTATAAACAGAAATACGATTTATAAATAAGGTGTCCATGCGTGTTGGCAGTGCAGTTATCCTCCAATCAGGGTGGAGGTAGGGCATGTTTGACAGCCTGGGGGTAAAAACTTCTGTTGAGTCCGTTTGTCTTCGACCTGATGGACCTGTAGCGTTTACCAGAGGGAAGGGGGGGAAAAAGTGAGTGTCCAGGGTGCGAGGGGTCTTTGATGATGATGCTGGCTTTCTGCTGAAGTCTGCCAGTATAGATGTCTCTGAGGGGGTTAGTGAAGTGCCGATTGCCCGCTCTGCTGCCCTCACCACCGCTGCAGTTTCCTCTTGTCCTCCGCAGTGCAGCAGTTGAACCAGAGTGTGCAGCAGTAAGTCAGAAGGCTCTCAATGGTGGAAGCGGTAGAAGTTTACTAGCAGTCTTTGGGGTAATTGGGCCTGGCGTAGTTTCCTGAGGAAGTACAGCCTTTGTTGTGCTTTCCCTACCTGGTGGGAGATGTTTGTGGACCAGGTAAGGTCGGCCGAGATGTGGACTCCGAGAAACTTAAAGCTTTCTACCCTTTCTACCTCCTCCCCATCAATGTAGAGGGTAGAGTGCTCAGATCGCTTTGTTCTTCTGAAGTCGATTACCATCTCCTTGGTCTTGGCTGTGTTCAGATGCAGGTTGTTGTCGTCACACCATTGCTTCAGATGCTGAACCTCCTCTCTGTAGGCTGAATCATCGTTGTTGTCGATCAGTCCTATGACAGTGGTGTCATCAGCAAATTTTATAATGGTGTTACTGGTGTGGATTGGTGAACAGTCATGGGTGAAAAGTGAGTATAAGAGGGGACTGAGGACACACCCCTGTGGGACACCCACATTCAGAATGAGAGTGGAGGAGGTGTGCTCTCCCATTCTTACGTTCTGGGGTCTGTTGCTCAGGAAGTCCAGTATCCAGCTGCACAGTGAGCTGCTGAGTCCTAAGTTGCTTAGTTTATTAACCAGTTTGTGGGGTTGAACTGTATTGAAGGCAGAGCTGAAGTCCACAAATAGCATTCTCACATAGGTGTACAGTCCAGGTGTGTGAGGGCTGTGTGAAGAGCTGTTATTATGGCATCCTCTGTTGACCTGTTTGCCCTGTATGCAAACTGGTATGGATCGAGGTTTGCAGGGATGGCAGCTTTAATGTGTGACATGATGAGCTGTTCGAAACATTTGGCAATTATGGGTGTTAAAGCAACTGGACGATAGTCATTCAAGCAGCTCACTGTGTTCTTCTCGGGCACTGGAACGATGGTGGCTGACTTAAGGCAGGATGGTACTACAGACTGTAGCAGTGAGAGGTTGAAGATGGTGGTGAAAACCTCTGCTAGTTGGTCTGCACATGCTTTAAGCACTCTACCGGCTACACCGTCAGGACCAGCTGCTTTCCTCGCGTTGACTCTGTGCAGTGTGGCTCTGACCTGGTGCTGCTCCAGCTGGATGGGAGCGTCGTCCCTCTCTGTAATGGCAGGATGGGTGATGGTGTCCCTGTTTTCTTGGTCGAAGCGAGCGAAGAAATGGTTTAGGGTGTCAGGTAAGGTGATGTCTGGGGAGTTGTTTGTGTGCAACTGTCTTTGTAGCCAGTGAGTGTCTTGATCCCCTGCCACATGTTTCTGGAGTTCTTTGTGTTAAAGTGTTCCTCGATGCGCTCTTTGTATTTGCACTTGGCTTCTTTTATGCCTTTAACCAGAGACTGGCGTGCCTCTTTGTAGACTTCTTGGTCTCCTGATTTGAAGGCGCTGTCACGTGCTCTTAGTAGGGCTCTCACCTCACTGTTGAGCCATGGCTTCTGGTTCGGGAACACTTTAACAGTCTTTGTTGTTGTTACGCTCTCAGTACAGAAGCTGATGTATGAGAGTACGGCAGATGTGTGGCCCTCCAAGTCTGATCCTTCTGCAAATACACTCCAATTCGTGTTATCAAAACAGTCTTGTAGGGCCGTGGTGGCTTCCGTGGTCCACACTCTTACTGATTTTTCAGATGGTTTTTGTCTTTGAATTAGAGGTTTATAAGCAGGGATCAGGGACAGAGAGAGATGATACAACATGTCAGTTAAAGGCTCTACTCAATTAACCTTCAATAGATAGATAGATAAAGAGAGAGTGAGAGACACGAAATTGAAATAATTGTTTATTAAGCAAACTTAGGGAGAATCAGAACATAGAGTAATTAATATATCATTGCTCATAGTAGGTTGTTCTTTTTGATAGCCCTTACTCCTCCTCACTATACAGACTGTTGCTCCCTTAAATGGTTATTTGAGATGGAGTCACCATTTTTTGTGGTAAACAAATGACTATAACGCTGTTATGCTCAAGCTTTATAAATGTTTATAGTACTGTGACTTATCCCTAAGGGCTTTGCAGAATTTTACAAATGGATGGACTTCTTTTTCTTCATCTTCTAGATGATATTTTGCATGGGATTATTTATACAGTAAAAACTATTTTTGAATATGATGTATAGCTGGCATGGATATATTGATATCTGACAGAAATATTATCTGATTTGTCCACAAAAAACAATTTCTGATCAAGCTGTATACGGCTGTATTTAAGCATTTGTCTAAATGCCCTAAAACATGTGCAAACAAAAGATGAAAAATATTGTTTTTTGTGTGCACAATTCAACTGTTTTGAAGGATTTCAGATATTTTGAAAATATGAACTGTCACCTGAATGAAATATTTTGACAGTGGGCTCATTTTGTAATTTCCTAAAAGCTTTGTACCACGTGTTTTCACTAACAATGAATATCTATTGTGCCAGATGATTATTTTTCTGACTGCTATTATTGATCAAAGTCAATACTTTTAAATGCTAATTTCATGAGTCTGAGGTTTTTTTTAATACTTTGCAAGGCGAACATGTCCCCTTCCACACTATGGTTACGGTATAATACAATAAACTGAAAAAAAAAGAAAATTTACATAGCACTGCACAGAATAAAACATGTAGACTATCATTACTAAAGCATCCGACAGTTTATAACAATAATAAAACTGTACTGTGAATGACTGTCGCTTCTTTACCTTTTGCCACTGATTCTCATCAGCCTCACAATAATGGTCAACACTTTTTTATATATGTGTACATATATATATATATATATATATATATAGATACACACACATATATGTACATATGTATGTATGTATTTTATTATTATAATTATTTTTTGTTCCTAAAGCAACATCAGCACAGGTTATTATTCCCTCAGATTCAGGTGTTATTGTATTACACTGTATTAAATGATTAAAGAAAAATGTTTGTAGTTAAGGCTGATTTAAAGATCTAATGCCTACTTTTGCTTCACTGTTCAGTATGAACAGTATGAATTTTTGTTAAATGCAACCATGTTGTTAACAAAATATAGCCATCATTACGTACCATATGAAGTCCATGACTTAATCCATAGCTGCTTGTAGGATCCAGTCTAGAAGTTCCAGTCTAGTGGGGCAAACTTAGAGTTAACTCACATAATTTTTACTGTTAGCTCCAGTAGGTTAAATTTTAAAAGTTTTTACTTTTTACTTTAGAAGCTATAGCTCTATACAGAAGAAGATTAGGTTCATTGAAAAAACAAGGCTCCTGACATTTTGTCCGAATGCTGAGTTTATTGGAAGAATAATTTGAAAAAGATACATATATAAAAATTAAACATTTTTATAAAAGGTGCCACCACGTTTACTGCTGTATAATTATTTCATTTATTTCTATTTAGAATATTTAGAACTGTTCACTTCTTTTTAACTGAGCAAAGATAAAAATTCAGCAGGGGATCAAATAATTATTTTCCCCCACTGAAGCATACTACATCATCTGTCAATGATGTGGGCATGTTTGGCAGCCAGTGGAACCAGGTCACTAATGTTTATTGATGATGTGACTGCTAAAGGAGTAGAGGATGAATTCTGAAGTGTACAGGGGTATACTCTCTACTCAGATGCACCCAACCACTGCAAAACTGATTGGACAGCAATTCATGGTGCAAATAGATAATGCCCCAACGAGATATTCTTCAATGGTAAGTAAATCACCTGATATAAAACCCAGTAGACCACAATTTTCTTCAGTTTCTGAAGACCAAACTGAAAGCATAGACCCACAAACAAGGAGCAACTACAGGTGGTTGTAGTCATAGCTGGACTGATTGTGTTTTTTCGTTTTTATGGGCCGATGGTTTTCTTTTTTTTTTTTGTCGTTTTTTTTTTCGTTTTTTTTCCCCCGTAACGGTATAAACACTGAAAGGTGGTGGATTGGCCAGATGCTGGGAGATGTGTAAAAATAACTCAATCGTTTGGTGGTGGCTATTGCGGAGCTTCCACAGATTCAGTAACATTAGCAAGTGGTGGAGGCCAGCAGATGCAACACGCTGGCAGGTGGATGACGGAAACGCAGAAGGAGCAGAGACCCGAGGCAGTGAACTGAACTTCAGGTAAGAAGTTATGACCTGCAGTCTATCTGGGTCAGATATAAACCAAGTTTAGGTGGAGTTTATTTTCGTTATGCTGACTTTTTACAGTCAGTTACAATAACTCGTACTGCTTACTAGCTAGCATGACGGAGTTTATATACTGCTGGGCGGGCGCTATGATATTATTGATGTTGAACTTGTTTTATCTTATTTTATTTATAAGGTTAGTTATTAGAGTCTCCAACCGTCCTGTAAAAAGCGTATTCAGAGTAAATATTGCGCGTTTCGTATTGAGGTGAAAAGGAACACAGTTTGTCCTGGACTTCAGCTACAATGAAAAAGACACAAAGCTGGAGTTATTCTGTGTCTTTGCTGCAAAGCTGCCTCTTCTTCTCCCATTCTCTCCCCCTCCCTCTCCTGTTTCTACTTAAATCATGAAACTGATCAATGATCAGCTGATCGGCTTTTCTTTCTTGTTTGTTTATCGCCCACTTTGTGTCAGAAACAGGAAACCGGATGTCGCGCTAAACAACAGCAGCACGTTTAAGCTTAAACAGCTGTTGTTAGAATTTATTTAATATTAATTTCTAGTATCAGCTGATGTTTGCTGGAGCACAGCTGTAAAAGCTGCTGGTCATGATATCGGTTTGTATATCTGGTGAGAGGGAAACATGCAGATGAAACCAGGAGATGTCCTTACTGAATCATCAGAGCTGAACAGGTGATGGAGAAACAGGTTTACCTTTTAGGTCACATGAATGAGTTGAAGGGAAGTTATGAACTGTTTCTGAGAGACAAATAACACCAGGATCCTTTTCTGAGTAGCTGACAGCTGGTAACTGTACAGGGGGCGGATCTAGCAAAGTTATGCCAGGGGGCCAGGTAGGGCATTAACAGGGAGAGGGGGGCACAAAGAAATACTTTTCTTTCTTATTCGCATTTAAAATGTCTAGCTTTTAACAAATAATTATCTGACTCTTACTACCAAAGTTTTTATCTGATGTAAAATGTATAGAAATCCATTATTGTACATAGTAATTTTTTTAGGGTCCCATCATAATTTCTTCAGAAGTAGCTAAGTACTGTATATGATGCCAGTATTTTCCCACATTTTCTAGATACTGTACCAGTACTGTGTGTAAAATGCCATCAAAAAGTCAATTAAGTTTTATTCTTTCTCACCTGTCTTTCTATCTCCTTTCACTTTTTAAAGGTTGCCATGTTAGAAAAAACATTTTGCCCTGCCATGCTGTTTATTGATGTGGCAAATGAATGGTTTATGAAAATATATCTAAATCTGTCATCAGTAATCAGTAATGATCATGTCTCACCTCTAGTCTTCTCTGTCTTAATTTCAGGTTTCCACCATGTGTTGTAGATAGTTCAGGAGGTTAACTCGACCAAGCAGTCTACTTTCGGGTACTGTTTAGAATACCAGAATAGGGAGGATGGTGTAGGTTTAAGTTTATTAGACTGATGTGTACAGTGTACATCACTGTGACAACAGCGTTTGTTTTCATTCAAAGGATTTATGGTTTTTCCTATAATACCTGGTGGGCCGGTCTCTAGTCAAAATGCCCGGGCCGATTTTTTGTCCCAGTCCAGCCCTGGCTGTAGTAAAGGTCTGGTAGTGTATCACACAACATTTTGTGATATCCATGTGTTTTAGACTTCAGATAGTCATTGTCTGCAAATAATTTTCATTTAAGTATTAATAAAGCCTGCACAATCATGTTTTGATTGTTTCGTTTAAAAACCACTGTGTTTACATCCAGAGGCATAATTACAAAACAAGAGTCATTGTCCCAAAAAACAAAACAAACAAAAAAACCCCCCACAAAACTCATGGGCCTAACTCTACAACAGGTTGTTTCTACAAGAAGGCCACAATAACTCAGCTTCAAGCACTCCCTTAATTGCAAGGGGTCACCACAGCAGATGAATCCACATATTTGATTTTTCATACTGACATCAGAATACTCATGCAACAAAAGTAATGTACATATCTTAAAACATGTGTGTCCCGGCACCTTTATACAATAACTCAAGTTTGATAATGAAAGCATGATGTGATCTCTTACCAAGTAGAACAAAAACTAAGTGTTAAATAAGAGCAAAAGAAATGGCAGCGGAAGGACAATCAAACCATCCTGGGCACAAATAAACAGACCCCTTTAAACTGACCTGTATGCTGGATAGTCTATCAGTTTTAAGTACTTTGTGGCTTGCTGCTTTCAGGGTCTGGTGACTCCCAGAGCGAGGAGCTAGGGTCAGTCTGCCTTTCATAACAGGCTCCTCTCATCCTCTTTAAAAGCAGCACTCTCCCACCGTGACGTACTGACAGTTTGGTAATGGAATGGAGAGTTCAGAGCTGCGTCTCTTGAGAGGAATCTAATATTCTTGGTTCGGACGTGCAGAGTGGCAAGTTTGAAGATGCAGCATTCCAAATATGATGCCAAGAACAGATGGCATCAGCTATTTAAATTTACACCTCAGAATATTTTGATATATTTAGAGATCAGACTGTTTGTACAGTTGAAAGGAACAAGACACAAAGAGTATAAAAGTAGTTTATGCAGAAAATATTGCTGACTTGTTTGAAAAAAAGTGGCCACACTTTAACGCAGATGACACGCTGGAGTAGCAATGATACCGTATACCATGCTTCTTTTGTTTTTTTACCTTTAGTCTTTGAGAAAGACTTCCCCTGCTTTGTACTATCTATCTCAATATGGAACCTTTATGTTTTGTTGTGTTCACCAGACCTTTGTTTCTCTGGACATTATTTTAAAATGATTCATTTTTGGCTTTTGAGTGTGCTTTAGTTACAACCGTAACACTTTTCCAACACTAGAACATATTGTTGTCTGTGTGTTTTGTGAATAAGAGGTAAGAGGGTGATTATTCCTCTTCTAGATCTGGGCATCAGAGACAATACATCAAATTGACATTCAGTCTTTTTACAACATCAGAGTTTACTTGACTGTTTCGTGATTTTAGGGATAACTAGGAAAGGCATCATGTGGATGTGGGGTTTTTTGTTCTTGTTTTTCTGCTTTTCTGTTCTCTGAGAAAACAGGTTGTGATGAGAGGAAATATGAACACTGGTAACCATGGTAGGGAATAATTTACCCTTCTCCACTTTAACCACAAGACTTTTGTTCTATGTGGTTAACTGCTGGTTTTTCCTTTTGGGGTGTTTTTAATCTCATGCTGTAAAATTCTTCTTGTGTATAAAAACACTTCTGCATTCTTAGAAATTTTATGAGATAAGTCTCTTCTCAAACAAAAATAGATCTTGGACTTCTGCAAACGCCAGATCTGTTCTAGGCTTAAGGGAGCAGAGTAATCAGTTCAGTTGTACTGGTTGCTTGGCAACTGAGGTCATGCTTGGACATTTTCATAGGTTACATATCTGTTCAGAATGATGTCCCTGAGCAGTGCACTAGCTAAGCTACTTCACCAGTTAAATCTGTCTATCCTTGTGCACACATCAACACAAAGCATTTCAGTATTACTATCTCCCTATAGAGAATCAGGAGCTGCAACTGGAACAGGTACGTGAGTCGCATGGCAGGCTCGTATTTTACCTTCAGGCACTGGCTGTCAACATTTCGACTACAGAATTACAAATGACAGAGCAGTTCCTAGACTCACAACCATCACATTCTGCACTCCTGAAGACAGCAGTCATGACATTATTAAATACTATGTTTTTGAATTCATGTGTTGAAATGTTCTGTTGAACATTTATTTTCTTACTAACTACTGAAAACAGAAATAGATATATTGAAATATACTGAGAAATAATTTTCAATCTTTTTTACTTTTGGATGCTATTTTTTTCCACACAGCTAATTTAATTTCATATTAAATTTTACTAATATTTGAATTTATCAAACTGATGAAACAGGTGTTGACTTCTCAGTGTCTATAGACATGGATTAGCTAACTAAAAAGGTAATTCATAGCTCTATTTCTAAACAGAGAAAATAATGGGAGATACAACATACATTTTTGTGAGTGTACACAGAAGGATAAGTTAAAAGTGATAACTTAAAGTCTAACCCTTTATCACCCAACTATTATACTTTTGTAACAGTTAAATTCATTTAGCCAAGAGAAAAGTGTTACTTATGAAATGGTGAATTTTCACATCGGGCGGTCATGGTGAAAATGTTCCACAGAATGCCATTTAAAAGTACATCTAAGACAGGCCCTGGGTAATCATGCAATAATGCAGGTTATATAAAAGGTTTATTACTTTCTGTCAAAAAATTATTTTCTTTTTCTTTTCTTAACTCCACTCATTATAAATGTTTTTAGCACTTGTGACTGTAGTAAAATTAATAAATGATAATCTTAAATACTGATAACACAGAAATTAAGCATACTTAATAACAGGGTTCGTACGGGTGCTTGAAATCCTTGAAAATGCTTGAATTTTAATGTTGTCTTTTCAAGGTTGGGAAAGTGCTTGAATTTCAGATGTGGTGCTTGAAAGTGCTTGAAAATGTAACTGTATTTCATTCACCACAAATAACTATCTGATTAAATAGTTTTCTTATCAGATAGAGAAATAAAAATGAGTCGCAAAATGTAAAAGCAAAATTTCCCTGCCTGGGCTTCCTTGCGTCTGTTTCAACGTGTGTCCCGCCCCTCCCTCGGACAGTCGGGGATGAGTGCGCTAACATACCTGTAGGTTGCTGTTTAAATGAGTGTATGATGGAAAACGACAGTGGCAGAGTTTGCGCTCTCCAGTCGCATGATAGGTGAGTGCTAGTAAATAATTTTCCAGCACGTGTACCTTACGCATGCAATTTTTTAAAATTATGGTTATTATTTTGCTAGCTATCAAACTCGCTGGAGGAATGATTGAAATGCACTGAGTGTGATGCAGTATGGCAGCGCTATTACGAATATGCTGTGAACTTAGCTAACATTACTTAGCAGTAATATGAGTTAATTTACTCAAGTGAAAGCTTTAAACATTAGCCCGATACATAACTAGCCAACTTAAGGCTTTCTGATTAACCCTCTGTGGTCAACCCAGAGTCTCCATTTCAACTTGGGTCGAACGTGCAGACTTCAAGCTATATACCAGTGTTTAAACTGTGTTGATAGGCCACGTAAAACCGGTGTTTTTTGTTTTTAATAAAACAGTGGCGTTTACTCCGGGAAGAAATGGTAAAAAACGGCGTTTTCTATGGAGAGCGCTAGCAAAGACGCTTTGCTTGTGAGTGAAAAAGAAAAAGAAAAACACTCCTTCCCTATTGGTGGAAAAATGTACCATGTCGACCAATCAAAAATGATATGGCAACGTGTGCAATTTGGTCGTTTGGGAAGAGGGGAAGTTTTAGGAGTGACCGGCGAAAGAGAGAGAGAGAGTGAGCGAAAGACAGAGTTTTGATACGTGAGAGATTTGTGACGTTTGCCGTGTTTGGAGTCTCAAACACGTTGTTGTCTTGTGTAGTTAGTGTGTAGTTTTTGTTTTGTGTGTCAGTTCTACTAGTGAACGTCACAGTTGCTGCAAAAAAAGCCACCAAAGGCAGATTGCAGTGTGTAAGCTGAGTGACACACCTGCCGTCAAACCTGCAGGTTTATCCCTGTGCTGTTCTCCTCTGTGTTATAGTGGACACAAACTATTTTTTTGGAGTTGCATAAATAATTTGTGTGCCTTCTTATTTGACCTAACAGCACCTGATTGTTCTGTAAATAGTTTTGAATGGTTATATAAAAACGTCTGAGCCTTGGCTGCATTTTTTTTTAGGTAAATAGTACCATATAACTTTGTTTGCAAAACTTGTGCATATTTTTTAAAAAATGTACAATTTGCATTTCATCCATCCATCCATCCATCCTCATCCGCTTTATCCGAAGTCGGGTCACGGGGCAGCAGCCTAAGCAGAGAAGCCCAGACCTCCCTCTCCCCAGCCACCTCCTCCAGCTCATCCGGGGAACACCAAAGGCGTTCCCAGGCCAGCCGAGAGATATAATCTCTCCAGCGCGTCCTGGGTCTGCCCGGGGCCTCCTCCCGGTGGGACATGCCCGAACACCTCACCCAGGAGGCGCCCAGGGGCATCCTTGTCAGATGCCCGAACCACCTCAACTGGCTCCTTTCGATGTGGAGGAGCAGCGGCTCTACTCTGAGCCCCTCCCGGATGGCCGAACTTCTCACCCTATCTCTAAGGGATAGGCCAGCCACCCTTCGGAGGAAGCTCATTTCTGCCGCTTGTATCCGCGATCTCGTTCTTTCGGTCACTACCCACAGCTCGTGGCCATAGGTGAGGTCGTCGGACGTAGATCGACCGGTAAATTGAGAGCTTCGCTTTTACACTCAGCTCCCTCTTCACCACGACGGACCGGTGCAGCGTCCGCATCACTGCAACCGCAGCACCAATCCGTCTGTCGATCTCCGGCTCCCTTCTCCCATCACTCATGAACAAGACCCCGAGATACTTGAACTCCTCCACTTGGGGCAGGAACTCATCCCGACCGGAGTGGGCACTCCACCCTTTTCCGGCTGAGAACCATGGCCTCAGATTTGGAGGTGCTGATCCTCATTCCCGCTGCTTCACACTCGGCTGCGAACCGTTCCAGTGCGAGCTGGAGGCCCCACCGATGAAGCCATCAGAACCACATCATCCGCAAAAAAGCAGAGATGAGATTCTGAGGCCACCAAAGTGGAAGCCCTCCGCCACTTGGCTGCGCCTAGAAATCCTGTCCATAAAATTATGAACAGAATCGGTGATAAAGGCAGCCCTGGCGGAGCCCATCACCCACGGGAAACAAGTCCGACTTATTGCCGGCAATGCGAACCAAACTCTTACAACGGTTGTATAGGGATCGAATGGCCCGTAGCAGTGGGCCAGACACCCCATACTCCCGCAACACCTCCCACAGGACACCCCGAGGGACACGGTCGAATGCCTTCTCCAAGTCCACAAAACACATGTAGACTGGTTGGGCAAACTCCCATGCACCCTCAAGTATCCTCGAGAGGATAAAGAGCTGGTCCAGTGTTCCGCGACCAGGACGAAAACCGCATTGTTCCTCCTGTATCCGAGGTTCGACTAACGGACGAACTCTCCTTTCCAGCACCCTGGCATAGACTTTCAAGTTATGAAAATGATTCCTTAAACATGCTTGTGGTTTTTACAGTCAAAAATATCACTTTTTACTCATATTTTAAATTATGTCTGAATTTAGATAAATTGTGCTGAAATAAAGGTTAAAGTTAAAGGTAAAGGTGAAATATAGAGGCCAAATCAAAAGTAGTCAAAAACGACCAATTATACCCTGGACACCAGAGGGTTAAAGGCTAAAAGCAAAGTTGTCACCAAGTACTGTTTATATTTGTGTGTATTGCTGCAGCTTTTTTAAGTATTAACTTGGTGCCTTTGGGTGAAACAATGGTAATATGAGGGACCGATCCATATGGTCACAAAGAATAGCCACTTGTTTCTGTGCTACCAAAGTTCCCCGGCTTTCATTCAAAATGTGTTTATCGTCAGCACCTACACATTAAACTCCTTAAACATTATAAATGTCTTCAAGTTCACACTGAGGCCTGTGGGACACTATCAGCCACTCAGACAGTACACACATTTATGTGTATTTGTATATGAATATTTCATACTTTAAGGCTGCCTGTTTATTTAAGGGAGATGAACAAAATACATTGGAATTGTACATAATAATATCACGGATGATAAATTAGATTTTAAGTAGATGCTTGTGCATTCTTAAAGTCTTATATGTTGAATTGAACTATGTGATCTGTTCAAAGCCTCTCAGTCAGTGCTGTTCTCCATGCCTGTCTGACATGATGTTATTAGCACAAACACTTTAAAGGTGATCATTTAGGACTTCAGCAATAATACAGACAGCAATGTAGTTAGCAATAAAACAGTTTTATTGGGAATTAACTTAAAAAACAAACATCTATTTTTTGTCACACAGGAAAGAAGCATCAATATCTGATGAGAAGACTTATTTCTGTTTTGTGTTTTTGTTGTTTTTTTTCAACAGGAGAAGAATATCTAACAAGTTGATTTCTTCACATTTTCACATCTTAATTTTTAAGTGAAATGTGCATTTTGAGTTTATACACTATGTATATAAGGCGGCCATTTCCTTTTGCAGTATTTTTATGTGGGGTATTTTTCACAAAATGGGAGCAAAGGTGTCTTTTCACATGGTCTTACTGAGGTGATGCGAATTGAAACATGCATTCTTTTCTTTCTTTCTTTTTTTGGCGGGCGGGGGAGGGTGCTGGAAAAGCTTGAAAAGGGACCTTGAAAGTGCTTAAAAAGTGCTTGAATTTGACCCTGAAAAAGGCGTACGAACCCTGTAATAAGAACTGTGTATGTTCATAGAGTTTACATATTACTGGAAGTTAAAAAATCATAGATAGATAGATAGATAGAAAGATAGATGATAGATCTCTTTTTAATCACATCCAGACCTGTAAAGGAGACTGAGACTTGGAATGATTTTCCTCAAGGCTCTTGCTGTTTATTTGAGATCGATAGAGACATTTGGTTGGCTTTGTTAAAGGAGTAAAACATGATGACCCGGCTTTGCCCACCAGCCTGTCCACCCAAAAACTTCCATTAGATTCCCCCCTGACCCTAGCCACCCTGTGCAAGACACAGCACCACCTGACAGATTCCATTTACTCTGAACACATTGAGTTGGTGTAAGTGGTGATGGAACAGAGCAATGGGCAAAGGAAAAAATAAATAAATAAAAAAAACTACATGAAAACTGAAAAAACTGAATAAAAACATTGTATAATGTATTTAGTTAGTTATGTGTGTTATGATTATTATTATTTTTATTACACAGTCCACCGTGTCCATTCCATGCTTTGCCTCTCCAAAGTGTGAAATGGACACAGATGTAGAAGTTGCATTACTGCATACAGAAGTTGCAGTACCAGCAGGGGGAGATAATATATTTAAAAGCAGGAAGTTGCTAGTCAGTAAGAAAGGTGTGAAGTGCATTTCAGGGTCTTTAATCAGCAGAAACGATTAAGCTAGGCAGCTAATATGTATTTATATGTAAACGTGTTAATAATGTCTGTTTAAACGCTTTCCCATGATTATTTTCAAGTTGACTTCAAATAAAATGTCTCCCTGTGCTGGTACTGCAGTTTCTTGTAACTTCTAAAACTTCTGGATGCACAGATGTGTCTATTACATTTTTGACTGTGATATCGGATCGTCTAAGTAGCCTAGTGGTCACCAAAATTTGTATCCAGAACTTTTTTCCAGTTATAACAAAATATAAAATAAAACTTTCAAGGCTGAAAAAGCCAAAAAAGCCAGATGTATTTGACAGCAACTCTAAGTATCACAAATTCAATCCAAATCGAATCCAAATTATCTCTCTTTTAATATAATATCATGTGATATATGACAATTTCAACAGACACAAGCTTCAGGTTTAACTGGTTTTTACACACTGTAAATAATAAAGAAAGGGCTCTTTTGTCCTTGTTTTTGGATCCACAAATCAAAACTCCGTTAGAGTAAAGTCCTTGGTCCCATTGGGTCATATATATGCAAAGTGTGTTGCTAAACTTCAAAATACACATAGAAGGCTCAACCAGGGTTCTCAAGTGATTCATATTGCATGCATCTGTTGCAAAATAACCTTCTAATTTACTATTTTATTACCCATGTCATCCTTGGGTATGCTTTATTCATAGTGGTAGTCGCTGGCCTGGAAGTTGAAAAAAAGCTTATCTCAGGTCCCGCCCACTGCACATGGTTATTTTGACCACAGTCACTTGAAGTTGACAAATGTCATTTGCTTTTTTTATCATCTTTCTAGAGTGTACAAAGCTTTAGAAAACCTCTGTGTTATCAATTTGTAAGTCCTTGTCACCGCACACTGTAATTAACTTAGTGCCAAGGTACCTACTGTTCTAGGTTTCCTAAATTATGAAAATGTTTTATTTTATTTCCATTTCTATTTTAAATATATATATATTTAAAAGAGAGAGCGAGCGAGAGAGAGAGAGAGAGAGATGAGTTGGTATTCCAGCTCAGCTGTTTTCTAAAGCTCACATCCAGCATTTAAGGCGTTACACACATTGTCCAAATTTATATACTAGAATTGTTTTTATGCCCTTGCCTGGATAAATACTCAGCTCCATCAGCGCTGTTGGTATTGTGTTTATTCAGATAAAGTTCTGAATTATTAATTAAAATTTCAGCATTTTAATTACATTATGAGATATGGAGTTGCGGATGTGAACCAGTCAAGATAAATGACTCATTTAAAAAGTGAGCTCATCCCTTTCCTGCTGATACCTCTAGAAGTATTTCTTTACAATACACCAGAACTAAAAATTACATAATTTTATGCTGGGATAGCAATATCATATGCTGAAAATATAATGTGAACTTTAAAAAATATATTTATTGTATTTTTTGTAATTAATTACAAAGTCAGATGCTGCTTGTATTTTGCATAGAGTTTTATAACAAGATGGCATTGTGAAGACAACTGAGTGATGTGTCTTTTGTTATTTAGTAACACAAATAAGTAATGCTATAGCTTCACCTCAGAATATCAATTAATGAAGTTTGTTAGATCTGAAAAAATCAATAGAAATATTAAACTACTAGCAAGCATAGAACGAACCTGACAAACAACAAAGCAATCAACCAAAAAAACACAGGAGGCAATTTCAGGAGTATAAACCCCATGTCAAAGCTTTAAAGACAGCTCCATTAAGGTGCAATTCAGGCAAACTTTACTTACTGTGAGAAACATGTGATTAAAAAATCTATCATTTTTAATTTCTTACATGTAGGGATGGGTACCGGGTTCTGACATAAACGGTAGTAACCAGACCGAAAAGCAGCGCACATTTCTGTGCTTTATTTCGGTGCTTTTTTTTACTGAGATGTCATACACTTTAGATTCTAGCCAATCATTTTACCTTTGCAAGCGTAGTAGGCGGGCCCAGGTACGTACGTTCTTTTAGAGCAGAGCTACAGATTAAAAATGCCCAAGGCGAAGCGATTAAAAGTCTGGCTGTACTTCACAGCAAAAGGTGCAAACTCAGCAGCCTGCAACAAGCGCTTTAAGCTGATACTGTGATACTGTCAAAGGAGGTAACACCTCAAATCTGATGAAACACCTGGCGACGCATAGCGGTTTTTTAAAAGCCGAGAAATGCACCGTATTTGATAGCTTGCTGTGAGACCTCAAACCATGCATATCTACTGCGGGTGTGGTGCCTGTTATCGGACCCGGAGTTAGCAGCATCCCCCAAAAACCCGAAGAGGAGAGTCCTGGCCCCTAGCCCTGTCAGCGTAGCAGAAATGATGACGGATGATGATGGAAGCAGCAGCCATTCTTCTCTGCGTGAGTAGCTTCATGTTGTTCGTGTGTAATTAACGTTGAGTACGCTAACCACGTTATTAAATTAATGCATGTAAGGTGAACTAGCAAACACCGTCGTAGTTACATGCGGCTGTCTTCTTGTTTGATGGCAGGTACTCCCTTCACCCTGGCCAAAAAGGCTAAAATGACCAAAGAAAAAGTGGAAAACAGTTAAACATGAGAGGTTTTTGGACAAAGTTTGTGTTTTTTCCATTGATTAAGCACTGCTTCCAGCCAAGAGTGATGCCATAAATCCCCTACAGCTGCAGAAAAGGCTAACATTGTTATCTTTTTACAAAAAAACAGGTGAACATGAGAGGTTTTTGGACAAAGTGTGTGTTCTTCATTCTTTAAGCACCGGTTCGAGCACCGTTTAAGCACCGGCACCGTTTCAAAAGTACCGGTTTGGCACCGGTATCAAATACAACCTAAACGATACCCATCCCTATTTACATGTAATAATTATTTTTTTTATTTAATGTGATTTAACTATCAATAGTTGATTTACATCTTTACTTTCTAAGACACAGTATAGTACACTTAACTATTACGTTAAAAAGTATTACTGTGGGCACTTTTGCGTCAAATTATTTTCAATCTTGAAACCAGATCCATTTTTTCATCTTTACTTAAACAGATTTGATCAAACTTAGAGCCATGTGCTGAAGGCGCAATCGTTATTATCCCATTAGTTTGAAACCACCTTAACAAATCAGTCTAAGCATTAAAAGAGGTAAAACTTAAGCTATGAGTCCAAACACATGCAACATAACATAAGCAGACATGGCTACAATGATGAGAAATGCTTCTCAATGTGCTTGGAAGAAAAGGAAGAAAATTTAGTGCAACGAACACCAGTGCTTGGATGTTTGCTTGGAGCTGTACCACAACTGGTTGGATAAAGAAAGCATTTAGAGAGAAATTACCAGTCCTCTTCAACAGTCAGATGAACAACATGTTTATTTATTTATTTTTTATTATCCTTGGGGCTGCATTCTCATAATGTTAGTAACAATGAAAAATACACTACATGATGCATTTATAAACAGTGTAAAAGTAGTAAGAATACATATATCATATTCTGGAATACATAACAAATGCCAGTGCATTTCTTTTTTCTCTGGGCTTTATCCCTGAGAACACAGGAGGCTACTTCCACTTGATTAAATCAAAACCCAGTGGTAGCGGTAACAAATCTCTGACATTATTTTAAGGGCAGCAAACATGTTCAACTTAAGCATCAGTCCCGATCAAAAGTTTAAGACCACTTAAAAAAATCCAAACCATGACAGATCTGGACTGTATAATAACCTCAAAGTCAATATCTGTACTGCAAGTAAAGAGTACCAAGAATATTGTGAAAGAAAATGCACAAATATTTGTAAGGTTAAGGTTAACCACTCAAATCAATGGTAGTCTGAGAATTAGCTATACAAAATGTAACATCATATTTAACCTTCATTAAGAAATTAAGTAGTTTTATTAATAAAAATAACGATCTGTCACTGTCAACAAATGATATATGATATTTCTATAAAGCTGTAATATTTCACCTCTCTTGTAGCTCAATCTGCCTTCCAGTGTGAAGGATGACACAGAAGATTGGGTTGAGAGTGATTTTGACAAAATAGAGAATCATTCAGACAGTTACAAACACCACAGTAGAGACCTTGGACGCCACGAACAATACTTGTCCTTGGTGTGCCATCATGTAATAGTTGCCCCACTGAATGGTTAGATGTGCCATCAGCTGCCAGTGGGAGTGGAAAAGGGGAGTCAAGCACAATAGGCAAATAAAATTGAATTTCTAGGCTGACCCAACTCCTGGTGCATTCACTACTTTCAGAAAATGTGTGGCATCTGAAATATAATTGAAAAGAACCAATATGAATATGACATATAATGATTCTCAAGATCTTACTTCTAATATGCACCACCAGAGTCACCCAATCATTACACCTCTGGGGCTGGTACATCAGTCTAACCCATTATTCTCATTCACATCACATCTGGGTTTTCAAAAGTCTTAATCCAAAGGCTCTTGGAAGCAGTAAGTAGACCAAAAGGGATACTGTGCTTATATACACATATATTGTATATCTTCCAAAATATTAATGCGTTCTCATGAACTTATAATTAGTCCATGGAAACTACATAAAAGGGGGCGCCATTTAATGGAAGTTGCCATGTTCCCCCAACATATTTAAATAAAAGAATGAAAGACATCTTTCTTCTGATGAAACTGCATTTTAAGTATGTGGCTAGAGGCCACCCACACACTTATTAGACCAAAGGCGGAGTAGAAAAGAACTGTACAGCTGTTCATGTGTCATGCACAGTGTTGGCGTTGTTACTCAAGAAAAGGGGCGCACTTCATATTAATCGTTACTTTTCTCACTCCCAGAAGGAAGTAATTTGTGACACTACTCATTACATTACTTTGTAATAATCTGAAACACATTATTACACAATTATCAGTTAACAATATAAACCTGAAGCTACAGTCCCACCATTAACAGAAATCCCTCTCCTAATGAGGGCACACATACAAATTTTTAGTGTCTGCATGTGAACACAAAGCCGACAGCATGAAGTCAAGTTGAAAACCAACCCAAAGACTTCAAAGCAATCAATGCAGTGATCCTGCTGTAGAAACATGGACAGGTAGAAACGGAGGCTGAAAGCCTGACATTTTGTTACCTACTGAAAATCAGGCTGATGAGCTGGACATTCACAATTTTAACATCACTCTGGATTCTTGGCTAGCTTTGTGTTACCATGCTGTCTGTGCAGACACTTTCAGGGTGCAGATATCTAACCCCGCTGTGGATTCGGGGCACAAGATGAAACATAAGGAACACATTGAACCTAACAGAAGATGAAGCCAATATGCTAAAAGCATACTATGACAAATTTCTGCATACCTCACCCCAAAAACCAACTCTATATTTGAAAGGTATAAGTGGTGAGTCATTTGAGCATTTTTCTTTCAAAGATGGCGCCGTCCTGGTGGCAGCCTGTAGTAGCAGCTCCCTATGTTCGTAATGTTCCTGTCATGGTCCTGAGTCCATGACTCGGGGATTTTGTGTTTGGTGTATTTATTGTTATTATTTGTGGGCTGTTTTGGGATGGTTTGTGTTTTGGGATTTTAGATACTGGGTTTCTGGGTTTGTGCTCCCTCTGTTGGTCCCTGGTGTTAGTGTTCCCCTGTCTCGTCAGGTTAATCAGGTCCAGCTGTGTCTCCCACCTGTATGTGATTGCCCAGTGTCCCTCTGTGTATTTATAGTGTGTGTTTCCCTCAGTTCCTCGTCGCGTCGTCTGTGTTCCTCCTCTGTGTCACCCTGCGTGCTCTCCCTGCTGTCCTCCCTCCATGCTCAGGTTTGCTGCTCTTTGGTTTAGATTCTCCCAGTTTAGTTCATCTTTAGTTCTGTTTTACCATCTCCACTTTATGTTTGGTATTCATAATAAATCTCCCTCACATCTGAATAAGTACTGCATTTGAGTCCTCCTTTCCTCACATCACACGGCCGCTGCCCCGAGCCGTGACAGTGCGACGCGACCACAAGATGGACCCAGCAGCACTTAACCCGTCTAAAGAGCTACGGGAGAACCTCATCGATGCCACTCAAGAGCTCATCGACCTGTGGCTGGAAAGCCAGGATTACAAGTCCCAGCGCGCTATAGAGAAGCGGCTACAGCGTCTGGTGACCGGTCTCCCTTGGCTTTTGGGCTCGCTATACCCGTGGGAGCAGGAATTTCTCCTTTTGGATTTGGGACTTCATCCCCCACCTGCATTTCCTTCCGCGCAGCCAGTTGCGGTGAGTGAGCGGGATGCTTTGGCTTCCCCAGATTCCGGGACTTTATTTTCTGGGGCTATTCAGAGCGGGATGAGAGACAACATGTATAGCTTACCTACCTTCGTGGTAACAGAC
This sequence comes from Oreochromis aureus, assembly GCF_013358895.1. Taxonomy (NCBI): domain Eukaryota; kingdom Metazoa; phylum Chordata; class Actinopteri; order Cichliformes; family Cichlidae; genus Oreochromis; species Oreochromis aureus. The sequence continues at coordinate 46,122,033 of NC_052948.1, read as the reverse complement.
CCCTCCCAAGTGGGGATCTATAAACATTCTGCAAAACCGAAAGACTGTGTCTCTGCCGCTCCTTCCGAGCCAGGACTTTATCACCATTCACCGGCCCAGTTTTGTGTTCAGCCGCTAGCAGCACCGCCATTAGCACCCCCAAGAGCACCATTTCCTGTTGAACCACCATTTCAGTCAGCCACTCAGCTACCGTCACCACTAGCATCGCTATAACCCATTGGTCAGTTAATGGCTGAGTCACGATTTTCACACTGTTTTTCCACCGCTGTTTCAGAACAGGGAGACAAACTGTTTCACAATGGACCTGTTTCTCAAATACTGGCAACGTTAGAGACTGATACTCACTCCAGGGTTTCCCCAGAGGCTGGGTTACAGCCCTCAGCTTACTCTGGACCCCTGGAGGCCAAGATGCCAGCTATGGACTGCACCTGGCTGTCGCTACCTGAGCAGGGTCAGTGCTCTGCGCAGCTGCAGCCTCCCTCATGTGTGCCAGAGGCCCATGTGCCTACTGGTTTTGTTTCATCGGGTGAGCCAGAGGCCCGTGTGCCTACTGGTTTTGTGTCACGTGTACCAGAGGCCCATGAGCCTGCTGGTTTTGTTTTGTGTATGCCAGGGGCTCCCATGCCTACTGGTTTTGAGCCTGTTTTCGCTGGGGGGACCGAGGAGCCCGTCCAGCCTTCACTGTCATCAACAGCTTCAACTGAGGGGTCTCAGGGACCGCTTCAGCCTGCTGCTTTCGCTGGGGGGACCGAGGAGCCCATCCAGCTACCACCACCGGCTGCACCAGCAGCTGCAGCAGCTCCATCACCGGCTGCACCAGCAGCTCCATCACCGGCTGCACCAGCAGCTGCAGCAGCTCCATCACTGTCTGCACCAGCAGCTCCATCACTGGCTGCACCAGCAGCTGCAGCAGCTCCATCACCGGCTGCACCAGCAGCTACAGCAGCTCCATCACCGGCGGCACCAGCAGCTCCATCACTGTCTGCACCAGCAGCTGCAGCAGCGCCTCCGTCTCCGGCTTCCACGCCGCCGCCTGCAGCGCCTCCGTCTCCGGCTTCCACGCCGCCAGCTGCAGCGCCTCCGTCTCCGGCTTCCACGCCGCCAGCTGCAGCGCCTCCGTCTCCGGCTTCCACGCCGCCGCCTGCAGCCTCGTCATCTTCGCCAGCTGCAGCCTCGTCATCTTCGCCAGCTGCAGCCTCTTCTTCCTCACCCACGCCTGCAGCGTCATCATCATCATTAGCCTCATCCACGTCTGGTCCAGCCTTCGTGTCTGCATCCTCGTCTGGTCCAGCCTTCGTGTCTGCATCCTCGTCTGGTCCAGCCTCCTCATCGGCTTCATCCTCGTCTGGTCCAGCCTCCTCCTCGGCTTCATCATCCTCGCCTGGCCCAGCCTCCTCCTCGGCTTCATCATCCTCGCCTGGCCCAGCCTCCTCCTCGGCTTCATCATCCTCGCCTGGCCCAGCCTCCTCATCGGCTTCATCATCCTCGCCTGCTGCTTCAGCTGCAGCATTCTCATCATCGCCTGCTGCTTCAGCTTCAGCCTCGCCTGGCCCGGCCTCTGTATCAGCTCCAGCCTCGCCTGGCCCGGCCTCTGTATCAGCTCCAGCCTTGCCTGGTTCGGCTTCGGCCTCACCCTTCTCCTCGTCCTTGCCTGGTTCTGCTGGCACGCCGCCATCCGGTCCACGTCTGGCACCTCATCTTCACTGGCCGTTTTCTAGGCCGCTGGATGGTCGTCATCGCCGATGTGGACGCCCTCCTGAACAAAGTTGTTGCCGCCACCGCCTTCCGCGTGGCCGGCCTCCGGACCTCTGTGGCCGCCACCGCCTTCCGCGTGGCCGGCCTCCAGACTACTGTGGCCGCCACCGCCTTCCGCGTGGACGGCCTCCTGAACTGTTTGAGCGCTGCCACGGCCTTCTTCGTGGCCGGCCTTCTTCGTGGCCAGCCTCCTGAACTGCCCCGTCCTGGCCTTCTGTGTTGTCGGGCCCCGGGCCGGCCACCTGAACTATGTTTCAGTATCTACTCCCCTGTATGTTTTGTGAACATTTTGGGACTCTGGGGCCTCCGTTTTGGTCCTGGTCTGGACCCTCCGTCCTGGGCCTCCCACCGCCCGCCCGGGCTTGGTGGTTCATTCGTGTTTTGGGGCTGTCGGGAGCCAGCCCTTGAGGGGGGGGTACTGTCATGGTCCTGAGTCCATGACTCGGGGATTTTGTGTTTGGTGTATTTATTGTTATTATTTGTGGGCTGTTTTGGGATGGTTTGTGTTTTGGGATTTTAGATACTGGGTTTCTGGGTTTGTGCTCCCTCTGTTGGTCCCTGGTGTTAGTGTTCCCCTGTCTCGTCAGGTTAATCAGGTCCAGCTGTGTCTCCCACCTGTATGTGATTGCCCAGTGTCCCTCTGTGTATTTATAGTGTGTGTTTCCCTCAGTTCCTCGTCGCGTCGTCTGTGTTCCTCCTCTGTGTCACCCTGCGTGCTCTCCCTGCTGTCCTCCCTCCATGCTCAGGTTTGCTGCTCTTTGGTTTAGATTCTCCCAGTTTAGTTCATCTTTAGTTCTGTTTTACCATCTCCACTTTATGTTTGGTATTCATAATAAATCTCCCTCACATCTGAATAAGTACTGCATTTGAGTCCTCCTTTCCTCACATCACACGGCCGCTGCCCCGAGCCGTGACAGTTCCTTTGTGTCTGTAGTGTTTCTGCTGATTTTTTTCCCTTTTATTTTTAATCTTTTAATCTTGCTATTTTGTTTTAATTATTTACTTTCAATTATTCTGTTATTGACACTGTCTCCACACTCGAACTGTTCACGATGACTTCAGTATAATAAGTCCAGTATGATGTCCTTCACTGAAACATGGCTGAACGAGTCCCTGGCACACTGGAAGAAAGGAGGTGAGGTCTGTGTACGCATCTCCAAACAAAATATCCAGGTGCCTTCATCTTCATCACAGGTGTCTTTAACCAGGTATCTCTGGTTAAACATACCCACATAGCAGACAGGTCTGGCCCAGATCTGGTGTCAAGCCGGCACTGCTTGCTGACTTCTATCATGGTAAGTGGTATGTCATCCAGATATGGGCCAGGCCTGGTGCAGATGGCAATGTTTATGTGATGGCATGCCACATCTGGCCAAATTATGGTTTATGTGGAAAACAGGTCTGGCCAGGATCCGGCATCAAGCTGGCACTTCTGACTGACTGGTGTCATGGCAGGGTGTATGTCAACCATATGCTGGCCAGGTCTGGCAACGATGGCACTGTTTATGTGATGGCATACCATACCTGGCCCGATTATGGTTTGGTTTATGTGGCCCAGGTTCATAGACAACAGGTCTTCCCTGGATCCGGCATCAAGTTGGCACTTCTGACTGAATGGTGTCATGGCAGGGTGTATGTCAACCAGATGTGGGCCCGGTCTGGCAATGATGGCACTATTTATGTTCCCATTTTCCTATTTTAGTTAGAAGACCCAAATGCCATGGTGCAATACTATGCTGCTATGGTAGCCAACGTTTCAAATGCAGGTTTGACAGGACCTAGTGAGGGTCTACTCATTTTTACCACCGGCTTCATCTCAGGAGGTAGAGCAAGTCACCTACTGATCAGAAGGTTAGTGGTCCGATCCCTGGGTCCTCCAGTCTGCATGTAAAGAATGTGTATGAATATAGTTAGGAAGAACTCAGTTTAGAGAAAGTGTGTGAATGTGGCATGTTGTATAGAGCACTTTAAGTACTCTGGGAGAGTAAAAAAGCTCTATATAAGAATCCTTCCATTCATTGTCTGAACAGTTTTGTCATGTTACTTTTGCACTATTATGTTCCGGCACATGTTGTTATTACATGGCTTGATTCAGTGACACATTAGATTGACATCTGGGGCCAGAGCTGAAACTGTTCTGGGCCAGCACAGTGTGTATGCAACTGGCCTTGTGCTGGCCCATGTGTGGGCCACCTCTGGCAAACCTGATCTGGGCCACCAAAGGGCCGTCATTCTTTGCGGTATGTGGGCCGTGTGTAAGCACATTGTGTGGGCCAGATCCGAGCCATACCACTTTTGCTATGTAGAATACCTGTTCACACCAGCATACAGGCCAGTGGCTCAGCGAATGTCAGTGAGTGTAAAAACTGTGAGGAGGTGGTCTCAAGGGGCCATAGAGCCCCTTCTAGGGCTTGGAAGCCACCGATTCGGAATGTCCTGTATGAACCACATGGCAGTGACAATCATGGTTTAACAGACTGTGTATCGGAGTATATAAAGTTCTGCACTGATGACTCCATCCCCACCAAGGACGTGCACTGCTACCCAAATGACAAACCCAGGGTTACGAGCAACTTGAAGGCCCTAGTCAGTGAAAATAAGAGGGTCTTTAGGTTGGTGGACCGCCCAGGACTTAAGCTGGTGCAAAAGGAGTTAAAATACAGACTTGTGGAGAGTAAGGACATCTGCAGAAAGAAGTTGAAGGAGAGATGAGAGGCACACAGGGTCAGGGACATGTGAGGAGGGCTGAGAGATATCACTGGCTTCCAGAAGAAAGGTGTGGGTGAAACCTTTCTTCTGGGGGATGTGCAGAGGGCAAACAAGTTAAACCAGTTTTCTGCAGAGATTATCTCAGCCCCCATAAGCCAGATCTGCCTGCATAGCACACCTACTCAGGTGAGAAAAGATCTGGAGAGACTCAAGGTTACGTCCACACTAGCCCGGATACATTTGAAAAGGGCGTTTTTGTCTGAAAACGCTCCGCGTCCACACTATCGACAGTGTTGGGGAGTAACGGAATACATGTACCGCCGTTACGTATTTAGAATACAAAATATGAGTAACTGTATTCTGTTACAGTTACCGTTTAAAAAGGTGGTATTCAGAATACAGTTACTTTGTTGAAATAAATGGAATACACGGCGGTACTTTCCTGTTTCATATTCTCGTGGGTCAGGATTATTTGGGTTTGTTTGACAGCTATGTTCTGTTGTTCCAGGCGGCAGCGTTACGGTTGCCATGGTTACAGGGTGACGCTCTCTCTGCGTCTTTCCTGGGTGAGAGAGCGCTTTTTGTTGTTGTGCTAAGCTAAAAGGCAGAATGCTACAGGCATGGGCCTAAAGAATGTAGCCTCATGGGCAGTGTAGTCCGTGCTGCAGGCAGAATGGACTACCATACACGTTATGTGTCTGTGAGCGAGGGAGGAGAGAAAGGAAAAGGCCGAGCTGTCACGGAGCAAAAAAACGGGAGCTGGAAGCATGTAAATATAATAATAACCACTGCAGCCAAGAAGAGTGCCTGACGAGCCCAGCTGTAAGTAAGCTATTAAGACTCAACTGTACACTGTGTTCGTGTTTTCCTCCGGAAAAAATAAGTTCCGTTGGAGCAGCCTTTCAACGCCTCTCTCTGTCTCTGGCAAGCAAAGTTGACCCAGACAACAAAGTAAAGCTATTTTTCGGCTACCAGCCCACACGGAACCCACTGTATTAGCCCGAGGTCCCTTTACTACTGTTCGGACCCGCGGACCTTCAGTAACAGTAATAAATCACAGCAATAGTACATTCACGTAGTTGTAAACAGCATGATAATATATTAAGTAATCCAAAGTATTCAGAATACGTTACTCTCATTGAGTAACGTAACGGAATACGTTACAGAATACATTTTGGGGCATGTATTCAGTATTCTGTAATGGAATACATTTTAAAAGTAACCTTCCCAACACTGACTATCGATTTCAGTCATTTTCACAGAGTTGTGTGTCCACATTGAAACGGCTGAAAATGCTTACGTTCCAGTACTGCGCATGCATGAAACGCAAGACTGTTCGACCTGCCTCATTTCTGTCTGCCGTTTATTTACTTTCCGGCAAAATGTCAAGGAAAAGCACTGAGTTTTTAAAATGGACTAATAATGAGGTGGAGTTGTTGCTGCGAATAACATAAAAGTACAAAGTTGGAAAAGCAATTGAGAATTAAATAATTTGAAGAAAAGCCGACTTCAAGTACATCACAGAAACTTGTCTCCTCCAGAAATTCTCTGATGCCATTATTGGAAGTGTGGAGATGGGATGGGAAGAGGAGTACAAAGGACTGAATGATCGCTTTGTCAGGTGGTGTGAGGTGAATCACCTGCAGCTCAGTGTGGCCAAAACAAAGGAGCTGGTGGTGGACTTTGGCAGAAACGGATCCCGACCCTCCCCTGTCTGCAATGGTGGGACTGATGTCGAAATAGTCACATCCTATTAGTATCTGAGTTCAACTGGATCACAAGCTGGAGTTGTCTGCCAACACAGACGCTACCTGCAAAAAAGGTCTGAGCTGGCTTTACTTTCTACAAAAGCTCAGATCCTTCAATGTATGCAGCAGTCTGCTCTATATGTTTTATCAGTCTGTTGTTGTGAGCACCGTCTTCTTTGCTGTGGCGTACTGGGGTGCAGGCAGCAAAGCAAAGGACGCAAACAGACTGAACAAACTCATCGGGAAGGCTAAGTCTGTTGTTGGCATGAAGCGTGCCACCCTGGAGGAAGTGATCAGTGACAGAATGCTGGCAAGACTGTTGGCAATCATGGACAATGACTCCCACCCATAACACACTGGACAATTTGAAGAGCAGTTTCAGCAACAGGTTCCTCCAACCTCGCTGTCTGAGGGAACGTTACAGGAGGTCGTTCCTTCCCGCTGCTATCAGACTTTTTAATTCATTCACTTGGGTTAGGTCCACACATGTGGAACAGAACAGAATTAATCACATCTCAGTGCACCCTGTCACTTTTGTACACCATGTTATATATTTGTACACATACGTGCTTTTATATTTATATGTATATTTATATTTATACCTATATCTCTATATTTATCCATTTATCTTAATATTTATCTATCAATATCTCTGTTTTTATACTCATTATAGATGAGTTCTTGGTGTTGTTGTATATTTGCTGCTATGACAACTCAGTTTCCTTCTGGGATTAAAAAAAGTCTCTCTGATTCTGATTTTGATTTTGTTGCAGAGCTCAAACTACTGGTTAAAGACTGAAACTATCCAAATACTGATCATATGGTCAAATACTTTATTGTATTCACCAGTAACCCACCCAAACTAAGAGCAAAGCTACTGCCAACACAGGCAGTTGACAAGGCTTGCTCTCATGAGCAAGCCCACGTACAGCTAAACACCATGGCCAGGGACAGCCATGTACTACATGCAGGACAGTGCAAAATCAGAAAGAGAAGTACTAACAAACAGACCAGCAGACTCATTGAAGGCACCAAACCATTCAGCAAAGGACGTGGTGCATGTGGTTTGGTACTGCAATAAACAAACAGATTGCCCAGCAAAAGGGAAACCGTACCTAAAATGACAAAAAGATCAACATCCCATAATCCACATAAAACTGTTCACAGAGGTGCCCATAGCTGAAAAAATGAACAAAGATTTTGACTCAGAGCTGTGAACAGAGCAGAAGACAATCTGAGGACACTGCTTATTTAGAGACACAACTGGGACCAAGCATCACAACACTAATGTTTGAATTGAACACTGCGGCCTAAACAATCTCTTGACTTTAACATGTTGTTGGCCAACACAACACTACTAAAAGACAAGCACAAGCTATGTGGAGTGTCCGCTAAAAGTAAGAGACTACTGCAATTTAAAGGCAGATTAAAAGACAGATCAACCATACAGGAAGTCCACACTGTGGATTGTAGCGGCCCACCCATTTTTGGCTACAAAGCATACACAGCCCTCACGCTAATTAAAGAAATGTATGCAATTATTGCCAACAGCAAGGAAGAGTGCTCCACACATCCAGTAGGTATACTGAACAAATATTCAAATATTTTCAAAGGCATTGGGGAATTTCAAGGCGAGTGCAGCTTCACCCACCCAATGGATCAATGTAATATATGAAAAGCCAAGAACACACAAGCTCTACGTATGTTTGGATCCACGGCCCTTGATCAAAGCGATAATGAGACCACCCTAACCCTCCCTACAGTCGACCATGGAACTTACAAGCTGGTCAGAACAAAATATTTCAGTATACTAGATGCAAAATTTATCTATTGAAGAGTTGCACTACTCACAACTAGCAACGCCATGTTTGGCAGATACCACTTCCTCAGACTCCCCTTTAAAATTTAGTTTGCCCAGGAGTAATTCTAGAGGAGGATAGATGGGACATACAGTGCTGTGAAAAAGTGTTTGCCCCTTCCTGATTTCCTCTTTTTTTGTATCTATGCCACATTTCAATGTTTCAGATCATCAAACAAATTTAAATATTAGACAAAGATAACACAAATAAACACAAAATGCAGTTTCTAAATGAAGGTGTGTATTATTAAGGGGAAAGAAATCGAAACCTGTATGAAAAAGTGATTGCCCCTTAAACCTAATAACTGTTTGGGCCACTCAGAGCAGCAACAACTACATCAAGCATTTGCAATAACTAGCAATGAGTCTTTTACAACACTCTGGAGGAATTCTGGACCTCTCAACTTATCAGCTAAATTGCTGTAATTCAGCCACATTGGAGGGTTTTTAAGCACGAGCCGCCTCTTTAAGATCATGCCACAGCATCTCAATCAGATTCAAGAATCAAGCTAGGACTTTGATTAGACCACTCTAAAGTCTTCATTTTGTTTTTTTTTAAGGCATTCAGAGGCAGAATTGCTGGTGTTTTGGATCATTGTCCTACTGTCAGGATGTTTTGGTAGACAGCAGAATTCATGGTTCCATTTACCACAGCAAGTCTTCCAGGTCCTGAGGCAGCAAGACAGCCCCAGACCATCACATTATTACCACTATATTTTAATGCTGGTACGATGATTTGAAATGCTGTGTTACTTTTGCACCAGACATAATAGGACACACACCTTTCAAAAAGTTCAACTTTTGTATTTTCTCAAAGTCTTGGGGATCATCAAGATGTTTTCTGGCAAAACTGAGATGCACCGTTGTGTTCCTTTTGCTCAGCAGTGTTTTTCGTCTTGGAACTATGCCATGCAGGCCATTTTTGCCCAGTGTCTCTCTTATGGTGGAGTTATGAACATTGACCTTTAGTGCGGCAAATGAGGCCTGCAGGCCTGAAATCAGGTGATTGTAGCGCAACTTCAGACTGAGCCAATAAGCAGGATCGATATGCAAGTAGTTTAAGAATTCAGAGGAATCGAACTACTGCGAACTGGTTCGCTACAACAACTGGTTCTTGATTTCCTATCCCGGCACAGAGCTGTGGAATCTGACCACAAGCCGCTGGAGACCCTACTCTGTAAACCACTAGCACTGACACCATCACAGCTATAGTGTATATCACTTTCACTGCAGAAATACGCCAACATAGCCCAGGATGAGCAGCTGTATGGCCTCACGCATGCCAGGCTGGCCAAAGACAAGAAAAAAATTCTACCCACTGGCCAATGGAAACTTCCTTAAAGGTGGGAAAATAATTACTCCCCACAAGTTCAGAAAAGACATGCTGCACTGCATACACGCTGGACATTTTGGTACTGAGAAGAATAAACACCAGACTAGAGCCATAATATTTTGGCATGGTTTGAGCCGACAAATAGCGGAAACAATAATGAAGTGTGACATATGCCAAACACACCACAACTCTAACCAGAAAGAACCCTTACTCTTGCAGGCAGTTCCAGAGAACCCATGGCAGACTGTAGCAACAGATTTATTTCACTGGAAGTCAGAGAACTACATTGTCATATGTGACTATCTCACCAGGTACTTTGAAAATCAATTCTTGTGTTCAATTTCGACAGCCCAAGCTACAGCTCTGAAGATTTCCAGCGGTTTGCAGATTCATGGGGTTTTCAGCACATCACCTCAAGTCCTCACTACTCCCAGAGTAATGGCTTAGCTGAAAACATGGTTCACACTGCAAAGCAGATCCTTACAAAAGCTAGGAGGACAACAAAGACCCCTACTTCAGCCTAGTCAGAGGTGGCAAAAGTACAGACCTTCTTGACTTCAGTAGAAGTACACTCATCTGTGTTTAAAAATACTCCAGTAGAAGTAGAAATACTGAAGAAACTTCTTTACTCAAGTAAAAGTGAAAAAGTATAACCTCCAAAATATACTCAAAGTAAGAATTAAAAAGTATCTCCTTGAAGGACAATTTTACTAACCATTTTTAGAAAGGTGACTGAACCTTGTGCTATATTAAATTAACATCAAACAATATTAATAAATGAGAATGCAAATATTAATCCAATCTACATTCTAAAGGAAACGTAGTGAAAGAATAAAAAAATAACAGGTTTTTTTGCCTGCACTGCAGAGGGTGACTTTTCATCCACAAATAGTAAAATGAGTATAGTCAAGGATTACAGTGGGATTTAGCAGGTGGGGTAACTGTAAGATCTATGTAGTGGCTGAGCATGGGGAAAACACCACTCACCGCCATTTTTAATGTGAGCTTCAGTAGGTGTTCTTAGTATACAGGCTGATCAGCTGACCTGCTGATCTTTGTGGATTTACACAACTGAATCTACAATATGTAAGCAGTTTCACAAGCTATCTTGACTGATGTTCATCCCCTACACTGACACTATACTGTTTGTATACTAGTTGGTATAAAGTTGGAATTCAGTTAATTAATCTAAGCATAATCAGCTCAAATGCAAATTTATCTCTGCTACACTTGATGTGACCTGAATCTGACTATGAGCACCACAGCTACTGTGAACCAGGCCAACACAGTGCTTTTCTGTGAATTCACCACAGCGCTACAAACTAACCCTTTTATCCTGGAAAACATATCTGGTATTTTATACAAAATGTGAATAACAAAAAATTAGTATAGTTTAGTTTTGTTTCACAAAATTAAAATATAAAACTTGTTGAAAAAAACCCAAACTCCAATATGTGATTAAAATTATGGCATTACATGTAAAATTTTAATCTGCAGATTATCAACTGTTACTGAGCACCTTTAAGTCTAACATCTCTCCCTGGTCTGTCTTTTCCTACATTTTTCTCCATCTCTGAGTGAAGTTAGCTTTCCTTCTTTTCTCTCTCTGGAAGTAGCAGCTGGACCTTTAGCTAGCAACACACTGTGTGACAAACTTCACACAAACCGTTTGGTGGTTGCTAATGTTTGTTGATCTGATTGATAGAAACGATAAAATTGAAATGTGAAATTACCTGCCATAAAAAAATTTAATTCCCTTCATGCTTCCTCCTCTCCTATAGAGCTAGCTAGATACTGAAGTACTGCATCCACAAGATACAGACACCTGCTCTCCTTCCGGCATGCCTTAACTCCAAAGTCATCCACAAATCCTTTTTGTGCTAAAGCTCATTCAAAATGGACTGATGTAAAGTTTTAAAACTATTATAGGATCAGATGAATTTGAAATTCTTTTTGAAAAAAACATGTTTATAACATGTCATCCGGACAAAAAAGGAAAGGGACCATCTGGTTTCTTATCAGCGCTCAATTCAAAGCCAGCATCTCAGGTTGTATGAGGGTGCATTAGCACCTATGGAATGTGCAGCTTGCACATCTGGAAAGGCACCATCAAAGTTCAAACATATATATAGTTTTTTTAAAAAGCAAATGTTGTCATCCAGATGATGTCTTTTTCATGGAAGGCCTTTTACAAAAATGTAAAGAATACCCAGGACTCTTGAACAGCTACAATTCAATATCAGACAGAGATGGGCAAAGATGGGATGCTACAGAGTGGTGATGGACTTACTTTTTTTTTAAATGATACATTTCTTAATTTAAACATTTGATTTATTTCTTGTGTTGTATTGTAAATAAAATATGGGTTATGAGATTTGCAAATGTTCGCATTCTGTTTGTATTTACATTTGATACAGCGTATCAACCTTATCGGAATTGTAGTAGTATTCATGAGTATTTAACACCTATGCCACTGAGTCTATATTTCTGTTACAAAATAAACTTCTTTATTTCAATTTGATCTAATAGAGCAAATATGTAAACTTTAACTATGTATTAAAGGCTGCTGTTAGAGTTGTCCTGCCAAACCATTTTTCCAGGCATAATATTAAAAATATTTACTGTAGATTTTTGGCTCTGGGGCTTACTTGGTGAAATAAATTCTAGAATCTTCTAAATGTCGTCCACACTGCTGAGCTGCACAGGTATTTCACAACACTAAATGTGTGGGCCACAAAGCCTATAGTCACCAGTGAGGTGCTGAGGGTGTGTGTGCTGTTATGTATCCATAAAACTGTGCTGGAGGGGAGATGTTTGTGTTTTGCAGCAGGGCACAGCATGGTCATATTTGTTAATAGCACTGACTGTTACTGTGGGAGTCTGTAGCAGAGTCTTAAAATTACCAGTGCTGTCGAAGGGCCAAGGGAGCCAAACCGCCAGTTTTATAGCCTGTTTTCTCTAGGGATAGTAGAGTTCTTGCCCCCAGGGATCATAAAGTGTACTCTCAGAGCTGTGCCTCCCAATACAGTGGAGTGACTTGACTCCATATTAAACAAAGTGCATTTTCAAGAAGTGGATTATATAAAAGATTGGGGCATCTGCCATGTAAGGACACACCTGAATACATTAACCTCATTATTTTCTTTAGAATTATTAAATTATATGCTCCCTTCCTTCTTAGTTTCAGACGGAGATTGAGTGTGGGCTATAGTTTACCGCTTTCTTTCCTGTCTCTCCTAATAGTTATTGCTACAAATTTGACACCCTGAAGGCTGCAGCCAAGTTCTGCCACAAAATATTTCCTTGCAGCTAAACAAGGCTGCCAGCCAAACCTCATCAAGTTCAATAAGAAGCATATAAAAACATTTCCCAGAGGTTAAAAGAGAAGACATGGCACTTTTATCATGTGCTGTGGGCTTTATATATGGAGGAAAGGGCAGTCTAGAGGGAATAGTAATTTCTTTTTGATGTTTCAGGTAAGACAGGTAGAAGAAAAGAAAGTCTTGGGAAACACAATGTGACCTGTAAATACAGAATATATATTGTTTTTTGTTTGTCGTGTCTTTATGCTCCTCTTTTCTCTTTGCCCTTGTCTCAAACAGTCAAGACAGATGGCTGAGCATTATTTTATTGGAGGTTTTGTCCTGTTAAGATGGAGTTTTGCTTTTGTCCACTGTAGCCAAGTGCTCACTCAAAAAGGAATGATTGAGTTTTGCCTTTAAAATATTGGAAGGTCTTTATTGTACAAGATAAACTTCCCCCAAAAGAATTATGCAGTCATTTGGCTAAATATGAATACAAGTGAATGGGATAAAATATTAAAGCTCTTTGTTGTGACTTTAAAACAAATACAACAGCATCAAAGTGGTATTACAGCAGTTACTACCATTAACATAATTCATGTTAGTTACTTCATGTTAGAAATATCACCTCCTTATCAACAGCTTTCTGCATAAATGTGATACTCACTTTGACTTATAGCTGTGGCTGTATTATTTACACAGCATAAGATGAAACATATAAAATGTTTGAGAAATAAAAGCAAAACATAAAGAATATGAGAAAAAGAGAGGAAAGCTATAACCTGCCAGTTAAATTTAGGAGAAAGCTACCTGGTTTTCTTGCAGAAAAAAAGATTGTCAGAGCTACAAGGAGAGTAAATATTAGACTTATATTTTGTGGCCAGTAGCCAGAGTGACTGTAATCATATGCTGTTGTGTTACAGTTTCTTTCACTACTGCTCTGAAAAAAAGTTAGTTCATTTTGGTTAGCTCAGTTAGTTATGCTGTGGTAGTTTACACATTCACCAAACATGCAAAAAAGGTGCCAGTTTAATCCTGGGAGAAAAAGGAAATCCCTTTGGGGTTCTGTCAGGAAGGCATCTAGCATAAAAAAAAATCTGCCAAATCAAACATGCAGAGTTATCCACTGTGGTGACCCTTCTGAATAAGGGAGAAATTGAAAGTAGCTTGCCGGTACGCTCCTTTTTCACTGGTAACATTGTGCCACTTGCACAGGACTCTTAGACTGCAATGCATTACATTTTATTGTCCTCGGTACCTTTCAGGGTCATCACTCATTGTGTGAGGTAGTTGAATAGAGTTTAATAGATCCCTAAACATCTGTTTGATGCTGTAATAGTAACAGCTGCACTAAAATGTTATCGGTATGTGACGAGATGCAGCCAAGAGGTTGCTTCACTCCATCACATTCCTTTCACTGAAACTTTCCTCTTACCACTGATCTGTTTTCAAATAGAGTGCCTTTCAATTTGTTAACTGAAAAGTTAAAGCCATCGGTAAAGTCCACTTAGGCAAAGTCACAAAAGCAACATTAAGCAACAAGTGAAATAAATGTACACACAACTAGGGCGGATATTGATAACTATGTAGCCATATCACTTTAGCGAGGTGTGTATCCCAGCATGCACTCTGTCTCTAGCCATCACCTTTATCTTTATTTCAGCGCTCATTACATTTTGATGCAGAGGCTCCAGCTGTTACTTGTGCATACCATTTAGTTCAATAAAAATTTCACACTTTAAGCGATTGATATTCCACGAGCACCTGCCAAAAACAAAATGCCCTCTCAGCAGTAAGCTCAGTTGTTTATGTAATTTGTTTAGTTTTGCCTTTCCACTTCGTCTGACATGTATATCTTCTTACTTCTAAATGTATTTTGTACATGTGTTGAAATAATGCTGACTCCAGTTAACTGTGTGTGTCTTTGTTGTCAGAATACAAAAACATTCAGACTAAGCATCAGGAAGCAATTTGTTGAACCTGTGCCACATTTTACCTCCTCAGGATATAAAATGGATCCAGTGGTAAGCAAACAGATTAAGCCTCTAGTTTTAATCCAATCCATTAATGTATTTTGTCCTGTGGATGACACTGAAAGGTTCCACGGGGCACACCATTAGTCTTCATGCCTAACAGAAAATATTCACCATCCAATATCAGGAAAGAGTGTTTCTATTTGTCTTACTAAGAAAAAAAAAATCTTTTATCCAAGACTGTTTTGCTGGCGTGTACTACAGTTGCTGCATTGATCAGCCAAAATATAATCCTATTTGCTATTGGAAATCGGAAAAAAACTGACCAGAGGCACAAAAACTGCAATTTATGACAAAAATAAAAGTAACAAAAAAATATAGCTTCAGTATGTGCATATTGTTAGACATATAATTTGTATTTCTACCCTTATTATGCACACATAAATACAACAGGCTTGCCACACCCCCTGCTCACTGGTGAGGTGTGGAGCCACTACCAGGTGAAGTATGGATAACCAGGTGAAAACAACAGTCATCTGATGTTACTGGGTTGACCTTTAAGTTTAATTCCATTTGGATCATTTGTGATAAAAACTGTGATGTGTGGATGTGAAATTCTCTTGACTTTTGAAGTGAAACAACAACAACAAAAAAGCTGGGGAACCACTCGTGTACAGGGAGTATACACCCATCTTCGTTTTACAACTTTCTGTTACTTGTCATGCCTACTTGTTTGTTTGCTTACCCATATTCTCTAGGAATGCTAAACAGCACAAGAACTGTATGTATTTGGAACAAAACACATCAACCATGTAAAAGCACAAAGGAAATGCCTTGACAATATAATTTCTTAATCCTTTTAATTTTAATCAAATAGTTTTTTTGTTGGGTTTGTGTGTGTTGCCAAAAAAGGCAGAATGAACAGAATTTCTTCTTTTAGTTATGTAGCAGAACCAATGTGAGCACAGAGGCTGAACATTAGACTGTAAAATTTGACTCTAAAAATTTGTAATGTTTGCAGTTTTAACCTGATACGACACTGGCAAATTAGCCCATTCAGCTTATCCAAACTGATGCTACATTCCAGCAAAAAGAAAAAATAATGCAATTCTTTGTCCCAGATGAGGCAATCCCTTTAAGTCTTAGCTAATTAAAGTGTTTTATCTTTGTGACACTTATAATGACCATCTATGTCTTGGTAAAGGGCAGGAGGACTGATTAGTTCCTCTTAAATATCGCTTGAAATGCTGTTAAAATCCCAAATAAGTCACTGGTTATGGGAGGATGAACAGCATATAAAAATATATAATCAACAAAAAGGAATTACGATCTTCTGTCTCTTTGAAATATAT
The DNA here is from genome assembly GCF_013358895.1 of Oreochromis aureus. Classification (NCBI taxonomy): domain Eukaryota; kingdom Metazoa; phylum Chordata; class Actinopteri; order Cichliformes; family Cichlidae; genus Oreochromis; species Oreochromis aureus. The sequence continues at coordinate 46,106,003 of NC_052948.1, read as the reverse complement.
AAATATGTTACATCTGTTTACATCTTCGGGTTGACGTCTATCGAAGAGGCACTTTCCAATTAGTTCTGTGTCATAAGGTATAGCAAACTAATAATATCTTTTAATATTTTAAACAGCACCAGTTAAACATCATTTCTGTGTTCTGTGCAGTAGTTAATACATAGAAAATATATAAAGCAGGCTACCTTTATATATATAAGTACCTTGTTAGGCTGCTGTGGGTTCACAATCGGGCTCTCAAGTCTTGACAGTCAGCTGCTGAACAGAGCCTCTTAATAGAGCACCATTCCTTGTTATCCTCTTTAGCATTAGTTTTACGTGTGTGTCAACACGGCTTGGAAATTCAGCAGTGTTGGATGCATGCCATTTTGAAATGGCTCAAGTCACAAACAAACAAACCCACAGAGACACACATAAACCTTTTTTCCACTTCGAACAAGTTAACAAGTACAGGGGGAATAAAGATCCCATATTCTGTATGACATGTTCTGCTGGGAGCTAATGTTGACACTATGAAAAGGAATATAACAACCCAACACACAACACCAGTCATCCATGGGTCTCAGCTGCAATCACAGCAATGCTACTGAGGTATGCCACCTCTTGAATTTAGACATTTAAACAATGGGGAATTTGTAACTGAGGTCAAGTGAACAATTTCCAGTTACCAGTTTTTGTAAGAAATCTCAAATGTCACACTCATAAATCCTGTCATACATATTTGTTTGGACTTCAGGTGTTTTGGTTTCTGGGCTTCATACCTGTTTAATATTGCATCATGAATTATGGGAACACAGCTGAAAAATAAAACAGAAATGACACTGCTAAAAAATAATACAGTAACACTCTGAATGCACTTTAGATTTCAATGAGAGAAAAAAATCTATACTGATAAGGACTGGGTAAGCTGTTAGGAATGAAAGGATGCCACTGTGTTTGATGGAAATAAAAATTATCAACCTACAGAAAGCTCAATTCAAAGACACCCCAAAAGATCAGAGTTAAAAAATTATGTGACAGGCCCATTTTGCCGAAATTTCATTGCAGCAACTCAAAATGGCCAAGTAGTCTGTATAGGGCACATGTCCTTGTATGCATACCTGACAACATCCCGGCATGGTCCTAATGAGACCATGCATAGTGTCCTGGGAGAATCCCTTCCCAGATCTGGACTGGGCTCCTGAAAAGTTTGAGGTGCAACCTGAACTGGTCCACACAGGTTGAAACATAATGTCAATTCAATTCAATTTAATTTATACAGTGCCAAATCACAACAACAGTTGCCTCAAGGAGCTTTATATTGTAAGGTAGACCCTACAATAATGTAGTCAAGCATGGGGGCCCATCAATGGTATCAAATCCTTTGTTCTCCAGAAATTATCTACATTCTCTCACCACATAAGCATTGCTGTGACTATGTCTTTGGACCTAACGGCAGTAAGGGTGGCATTGCTTAGCTTGTAGAGGTCTATCCCTCCATGCATATACCTACTCAAGCTATCACTCTCACCACCAAACCAGTTACGCTGAACAATTTTACAGGCACCATAACATTTCCCACAGTTTCTCCAGAGCCTTACACATCAGTCACATGTGCTCAGAGTGAACCTCAATAGGACACCAGTGGTAGACCTGCCAGTTCTGGTATTCTATGGCAGAGGTCCCCAACCCCCAGGCTGTGAGTCGTTTGGTACTGTGCCGCGAGAGTTGAGGCTCGTGCATGAAATTCATGGTTTTCAGGGGTTTTAGCGGTTTTTAGCTTTATTTTTTCCCCCGTGTGTTATGAATAAATCTTCCTTTTTTTGGTACCAGTACTCATTTTATTTTGTTGTATTTATCCACGACACCTTAAAGGCCGGTCCGCAAAAAAACCAGAAATGACACTGACAAAAAAAATTTCGGTGGTGCAAAAAAGGTTGGGGGCCGCTGATCTATGGCAAATGCCAATTGCCAAGCAATGAGCATATGGCCCACTAGAGGGCCTCAGGCCACCCTTATGAAGTCTGTTTCTGATTGCTATAGACATTCACACCAGTGGCCTTCTGGACATCATTCTGTAGCTCCAGCAGTGCCTATCCTGTTCCTGTTTTCACAAAGGAGCAGATACCGGTCTTACTGATTAGTTAAAGACCTTATATGGCCCTGTCTAGCTCTCCTAGAGCAACTGCATGTCTCCTAGAATAACCTTACTCTTGAGACCTTCTGGCAATGGCACATATTGATGTGCTTTTTTGGAAAAGATGGACTACCTGTAGGTTTGCCTCATGCTACCAGTCAAAAAAGATGAGGAGGGAAAAGATATCAATGGCTTCCTCCTGTAAAACCATTCCTGTTGTGGGGATTGTCTTTTTGTTACCCCTCTAGTGCACCTGTTTATGATGTTATTAACAACAAAGAAGATGAAACTGTTCAAGAAATCATCTCAGTTTAAAATGTATTTGAGCAGTGTACAGTGCAGATGAATGTTAAATGTTATAATATTTAGTTAATCTAGTAACCAAAAAATAAGTGTTGTTCGACAGTTAAGCTAAAATGTATATTATCAGTCCTTCCATGTCTGTTGCTTTGAATTACATGGTAGCAGATCCATTACTTACAATGTATAAAGCTACACTGCTGTGTTTATGTCTCACATTTGGAAACAACATTTAGTATCATTCAACTAGAGTCGTTCCCATTGAACCTGCAAAACTGATACACTAAACTTTCTATTATCTTTTTTGAGGTTTCAAGGTTAAATATTTCCTCCCTTTAACGTTTTTTTAGACAGTTGCTTTAAATCTACAAAAATAACAAAGTTTGTTGGATATTATATAAATGTGGAGATTTATTTGAGAACCAGATATGCAGCATTTCAAGATCTGTTTCAGAAAAAGACATTCTTTGAATAATGGCTTCATTTATAACAGAGGGTTTCCTTATTTGATTGAAAATAATGAAATCATTCACAGTCCAGTAAATATTTTTGCCAACATGAGAGTATGAATATTCTCAGCCCTGTTTTTTGGTCAGATCTAAAGCTGAAACGAGTTGGTGGCCTTGTTGGATGAAGCCAGCAGATATTTAAAAGGGCAGCTTGTGTATACAGTTGCTTCTTCTGTTGCCCAGCAACTGCTCTTGTAGATATGGCTTTTTGAGAGGCTTCAGTATCTCCAACAGAGATTAACAGTGGAGATAGCAGAGTTTAACTTTACATGTCTTGTGACTGTGCAAATGAATGGGATTGTTGTTGTTTCACTGAACTGAAATCCTACTATATTCCCAAATCTCTCGTGTTGTAATATTATAGAGTATTTAAGTAGACATCATTCTACTATTATATAAAGACTCTCCACATGAGGAGTGGTAGTACCCTGAATCAGATTAAATTTAACATCACAAAGTTATATCTGAATACTTTCTGCCAATTTTTTGATCATATTTTCACATTGTTATGCAGAATGAGATATATGAGCAGCTATCCACTTACATTTACTGAAATGATATTGAGAGATCCGCCATTCTTGTTGCCTACCACATTTCTACACACAGACCACTGGAAAATACATTTTGTTAGCAATGTGTAAAAAATACATTTGCATAAAGACACATCTGTCACAACAAATATGTCAAACTAGTGACAAACCGATCTGCACTGGTTATCTCACCACTGACCCCTATGCCCCCTATTGTAGTAAAAGAGCTGAAGCACAACTGTGGTTTGAAATAGGAGCAAATTCTGTTATAATTGGAACACAGTAGTGCTGGGTCACTGGAGAGCCAGGCCTTTAATACCTCTCTGACAATGAACAACGACTGTCAAAACTGAATGACTAATTGTGGTGGAATCAGTTTTCATATCATCTATATAAGCACCAATGATATTAATGTCCCAGTGCCATCAAGCAAAAACCCACTACTTGAATATTAAATGTAACTATAAACAAAAATAAAAATGAGTCTTAAATGTCTGAAATTAAATGTAAAGTAAACTTAAAAATCTAAAATGTAAACATACAAAAATTTTCACTATTAGATTATGAATCACAATATTCATTATATTTTACTTTTACTTATACTTTATATACGGCTCTTCTTACTGCTGTAGTTTCTTGAGACTGAAGTCATTATTAACTATGTCCTAACTACAGCATCACTGTCAAAGCTCATAATGTGGTCAGTGAAAATTTTCCTAGCTCCTAATGCACCCACTGCATCCAATATCAATGACAGTATCTGAGAAAAAACCTATAGAGTGGAAAGGATCCTGTTTTTGTTTCCGAACGAGAACATTAAAAAATCGTCATGATGGACAGCAAGAAATTCAGGGCTTTGCTGAAAGTCCCATCATACCACCTTTGATGCCGCCTATGCTGCAGTAGCCATAGCATTTTTCTTTCAATATTTTATGAGTTGTGAAAGTATTTACAATCATTGGAATGTTTTTTTCCTCATAGCTCTATGAAGAAGTGTGTGTGTGTGTGTGTGTGTGTGTGTGTGTGTGTGTGTGTGTGTGTGTGTGTGTGTGTGTGTAATAAACCTATCATTTGATGGTTTCATAAATTTGTAAAGCGCTGTATGGCAAGACAAAACAGATCACTGTATGAGGAAAAAAAGGTGTAAATTCCACATTTCTGTGATAGACACTGAAAACACTCTGAAGACATGTTTGGTCCACTTTTGTCAGGATTAAGGCTCTGAATTAAACATACTGGCATTCCGGCATTCCAGCTGAGAAAAGCAGCTGGTAAGCTTTGAGGCAAACATCTCATAAGCCTGTGTGCTGCTGGGATAAACAGGTACAAACCATTCAAAGACACGCTCTAAACATGGCATCAGAGGCACATCAGAAATACAGAAATAGACCAGTCCAGCTGAACAGGAGAGGATTCTGCCACCAAGCCAAGTGCTCTGTGGAGAATGGGAGGTGGGTGGGGGTAGGGTTATGAATAGCTTGGAAACTTCCCTAATCTCCCAGTCAGAATTCCAAGCCTAGCTTGTGAGAAGAAGGCATAGTGCTCATCCCTGGTTTGGACGTGTACTGTGATCCCCAGCTATTGTTTGGTGCACACATGGGAACCTTATAAATATCACAAAAATAGGCCAAGCAATAATTCATATTGATTTTTCCCTATTAATACTTATTATAGATGGGGAGATATATTATAGGTTGTGTTATAGGTTACCTATGTTATATCATGAAGAGATATATTCCACTGTCAGCTAATCATGCCATTTTGTAGCCCATTTCAATTGGAAGCATGTGCCTAATTATAATTCTCTTTGATTTTTGAACTAGACTGGTGTATCTGATGAACCCCTTAAAGAACACAAGAAACACTGATTGTCTAAATCACATATGATAGTCATCCCGTTGCATGTACTATGCTGTATCTGTATTTTCAAGTCAGTGCCATTTTTATTAGGAGTGCTGGCATTCAGTGTGTAGCTTCATGATTTTGTAAGGTCTGTCTGAATAAAAGGCAAAATTGCAATGTCTTGATTTTTTCCCCTCACAGACACATGTAAGCAGTGTCGTCTCTGTGCAGAAAAACCATTTGCAAATTCCATTTTCTCGAAATAGATAGCTAAGACTTTATGACTGGATTTGGATTTTTTAAATATCTCAACTAAAATTTAATTTAGAACTAATGCATTTTTGTCCAGTAACATTTCAATTGTAACATAAAACAGAGGTCTAAGCATCAAAAATCAACTCCCCTCATGTCACATACAGCACCTCTTCATCATGTTGTAAACTTATTGTGTTTTGATTAATTTGAAATTGCTTGCTTTGCTTCAGTAGAGTGTGAAATGCACTTTCCCTTTTGTACTTTTTCAATTTCTATCATTGTAAGTATGGGGAGAATATGGGGTGGGCAGAGAGAATGAACACATGGATGTCTGGTGTAATTAAGACACTGAAGTATTAGAACAGGCAGTGCCTTCACCAGCTATAATTCATCAAACATGGTCTTAATTAAACTGTTTACACAGATGTCTGCTAGCTGGTTCCTGCAACAGTCATTCCATTATAACAACGCAATATTATTACTCGACTCATAAGAAAAGTTTTGTGTTGCTGTTCACTACACTCCATAGGGTAACATAAAATGGAAATTAATTCTTATTTCATATTAGCAAAATCAAACAAGCACACTTTGGAAGCTGGTTTGAATATGGCCCCATTTTTTAGAGTGGCAGCTCTGTGAAAAGAGGAAAACACTAATATTTGGACATTAAATACTAACACTGTTGGTTGTCTCGCGTGTGTTTAGTCAAAGTATTGATTCCAGGAATTCACAATAGATTCACACAAATTTTAATTATGAAATACAGTAGCTGGCAGTTCAGTGGCCATTCCCAGGTCTGATGCACATATCCAAGAGAGAAACTGGCGATTAAGAGGAGAGAGAATACTCAGTGGTGCATCTGTTTTTAGCCAGTTAACTCAACACAGATCTTCAGTCTTAGTCACCCTTTGCCAGTGCCATAGGAAGAATGTAACTGCTGTCTCTGTCACTCTCCTTTATTGGCCCTGACCACACCAGGGGTCTGCCTCCCCTAGTTCCCACTACTATCTCATGGATTAAGGACTTGCTGTCTCTGACCACCCTCTCGTCACTGCATCAGACAGAGGCATGCAAGGACTATCCCCAAGGAATAACTCCATGGAGTTAAAAGGGAAAATTTAATTTGTATAACTGAAATTTTGTTTTTTTCCCCCCCTAATCCAGTTTGGTGATTGAACAACAAAACAGTGAATGAAATGTAAAGCACAACTACAAAAAAAATGAAAAAATGAAAAGAAATCAGCATCAGCTAAAGTTCTGTTTACACTGGAAGTGATGTAGAAAAGTGGTAGTATTGAAAACCACCAGTCCATTCACCATAAAAATTGACTTCAAGCAACTATGTTAAAAATCATCACTGGTGACAAAAAGTGGGCGAGACCCAAAATAAAACTTCAAACCTTCTAGTTGCACAGCTGTGTGCAGGATATACTCAGGGACGTATGACCTGGTAGTAAATATGTTAGAAGGTTATATAAACAACAGAACCTGGACTGTCCACCAGCAACTGCAGTCAGCGTCAATACAATGGGTTATGAACATATCACCTTCAGTGTGCATGCAGCTTAAAACTGAAAACTTGGTTCAGAAGTGGATGTATACCAAATGTATAGCCTAAAAAATATCATAAATTGTCTCTCAGAGAAAAGCTGGGTGTGTCTGTAGCAGCATTGTCATACTTGTCTCTCAGTGTAAAGTTTTTCTTTCTCTGCTTTGAAGTTGACAGAAAATAAGTTGTTTCAGAACATTTCAGATATGAGTATTTACTTGGAGGCCTTGATGGAAAAATACTGGACTGAAATCAAATATACATAAAAATAAATAAATAAAAGAATATTGATATTAAGCATAAAGAGGCTAAAAGCCTTTTCAGGGCTCACACCTCAAAGTCCATTAGTTTTAATGGACTTTGAGGTCATCACATTTAGCATCCCATTTTTGTTACACGTAATGATTTGACTAAATATGGAAAAAAAACATATTGATCAATGTAGCATTAAACTAAGGTTGACCTTACAATTCAATATCTTACATGCATTTAGGAAGAACCCTAAGGCTTGTGAGTACAATGCATGAATAGATTATTGTAGCTTCAAATGATCAATATTCAGTCATTAATGCATGAACTTGACATACTGACAGAAAATATATTATGTTTCAGGAAGTCTCATCTGAGAGAGACAGAGCACTATAAATATGCTTGTGATCAGCCTGTGTTTTCCTCTATAACTTCTTTATGTCTCCATTGATGCTGCTGATTGTAATATGAAAAGAAAGGCTTCAAAGTTTAATTGGGATATCTAGATCTGTCCCAGAATGTTTAATGTCTTACCTTTTTGACAAGAAATGTATTGTTTTTAGTAATCAGCTCATATCTGATATGTCAGTCCAGACATGTGATTTCCCTTGGAGTTTTGTGGTTTTTCATCATATTATGGTATTTGACCCCATTCTGTCCCTTGAGGACAGATGACTACCAGGTTCATCTACATTTCCTACCACCTTTATGCTGTTAATATCTATCTGTATTGTTAATTTGGGTATTCTGATTGACACAAATTAGATAGCTCAATTATTAAGCAATTGTTGCAAATAAGCAGACAGACACTATAGAGGATTGACAAGGTCTGCATCAGTGGCTGATATCCTACCAGTGGCTGGACAAAGCTGAACTGCAAGACAGCATAGAGGGTCTAATCATGGGAGCACAGGAGCACAAGATCTACAGTGAGAGGGGTTTACCACACCAGGCAAGACCCGAGTTGCAGGATGTGCAAAGACGCCCCTGAGACAATCCAGCACATAACAGCAGGGTGTAAGATGCCAGCAGGCAGGGCATACATGGAACGCCACAACCAAGTGACCGGCATAGTATACAGAAACATCTTTGTAGAGTACGGCCTGGAAGTTCAAAGATCAAAATGGGACATGCCCCCTAGGTTGAGAATGGCTGAGCTAAGATACTGTTGGACTTCCAGATACAGACAGACAAACTAGTTATGGCTAACCAACCAGACATAGTTGTGGTGGACAAGCAGAGAAAGATGACCATGGTGATAGATGTAGCTATACTGAGTGATAGCAACATCAGTAAAAGGAACACGAGAAGTTTGAGAAATACCAAGGGCTGAGAGACAAGCTTGAGAAGATGTGGAAGTTGAAGGTAACAGTGATCTCAGTGGTAATCAGAGCACTCAGTGCAGTGAGCCCCCGAGCTGGGCGAGTGGCTCCAGCAGATCCCAAGAACAACGTCTGAAGTCTCTGTCCAGAAGAGCGCAGTCCTAGAAACAGCAAACATACTGCGCAGGCCTCTGGTATAGGACCTGAGCCTGAAGGATAAAGACTGCCCACAGGGCCGAGTGAAGAACTTAAGGTTTACCTAACTGTCTCATAAGGCTCAATAAGTTAACCTTAATCATGTTGCAATGCTTGAAAATGTGAGACAAATTATAACAAAGATCAAGCTATAACTATGTATTCAGTCATTTGTAATGTGACAATGTTTAAGTTATTTAAAAGTCCGTTTACATGGGTTCTCAAAGATCAAAACTAAAACAACACATCAAAAGTATACCTGGCAGTTCTTTGAAGATCATAAGAACCAATGAAATGACCACTTGTTTGACTTCATACGCTGAAAGCTGACTGGTTCAATCATTGCAGTTGCAGTGATTTACTGATTGATGACTTGTTTGAAAGAACTTTGATGGTAGAAGCATCAAGAAAATGAACTTTGATGGTAGAAGCATCAAGAAAATGTCTTCTGTTATTTTGTTAACATATGTGCACACCCAAATGACAGTTTAACAAAGCTTCTGTACACAGAAATGAACTTTGTAGTGGTCTCTGCATAGGCAATCCAACATAATGGTTTACTTGTGCTTAAATTTAAATATTCCAGTTCTATGCACTTGTAACACTTAGGTAAGGAACAAGGATCAGTCTTCCAAGGACCAAGTACAATTGTGAAAGCAGGTATGATTGATATAGATTAATTTTAACCTTTTGGTGGGAAAAATGATGACAATCATTACTAATTAGTAACCGCCTCAAATAAATGGTAAATGTGGTATGAATGTGTATGTATTATTATTATTGTTTTATATACTTGATAAATATACCTTTTATATATTGACAATATATGGTGTGTCAATACAGATTTGGGCTCTCTTGCAAGTCTTTTCATGTTTCCATCATGCTCAAATGTGCACATGCACGTACGCATACCAAAAGACGACAAATTAGCTGTCAGTTTTACTAGCTATGTGACCTCAAAAGCAAAGAGAAGAGAGATAATGATCTTAGGCTAAGGACAACTACACACACATACATACACACACTTAAACTACACTGTCCAAGGACTTTAAGCACTAGATTGACGGATCAAGGAGAACTGGCATTGAGACAAAGAAGGGTAAATGTGATTATCGCATGACAGGCTTTAGCTTTCTTTAACTGAGTTGATAAACTGTGAGGCATGCATAAAATTAAAGTTGCTATGATTAAAATTGTGTCACAGAACAGCACATCCTATATACCCTCTCTTCCATAAATGAAATGAATATTTTGTTGGTTAATTTATCATTCACTGAAGAGAATTATAGAGCAGTCATCTACATAAAGCCAAATGACATATTACATATTTATAAACCATACTCGTAATGGAATTGCATTGCCTGTTTTCACCTTTTAACCTCATAAGGTTTACTATTGGGAATATAAAGGAAAACATTTATTCCATATATGGTCATGCCAGTTAAATAAAAAGAAGTAAATATGTTATTATTTTAAAACTCACTTAATAAAAAAAATATACATATAAGCAAACTGGAAGAAAAGACTATTTGTTATATGAAAATGACCCAAATCTAATAAGAAAATACCTTGACTGCAATACGTAGCAGCAGTTCCCCTTTATAAGCAAAGACAGCTTTCTTTTCCCCATGCCCTCCATATGCATAAGAACCTATGAACCAAATCCTTTTGAACACTTTCTTTAGTTTTACTTAAAAAAAATCAACTGATGTTATCAGGGAACAAACGACTTAGTTTAGTTTAAATTCAAGGTTAATATAATATATTTAACTCTTATGACTCATCTTTGCATTATCACTAGTATATGAAGAATTAATTAAGAGTTCCCTTAGGATCTATGAGGGCTTGGCAGGTTTGTAAATGGTGGCATACTCTAAGCTTACCCAGTGAAAGAAGAGGCCACTACAAGCTATTGCTTGTCTGTCAAATTAAAAACTGCCAAACACCTGCCATTGAAATAAGGTTTGATAGGTAATCCTTCTGTTATTCTGAGAATGAATTATTATAAAATGAATACATGCAAAGCCTAGAGACAAATATTAATACTTCTGACTTAGCTGCACCATTGTTCTAGTGAAAAGAATAGCCACCCTCCCAGAAAGAAGTGATTCCCAGGCATTCAGCATTTAGATAGCAAGCTATTTTAGTCTATCTCCCTCATGGGCTGATCACTGGCTATGCTCTGATCCCTTTGTCCATCAGAGAGACAGAACATTTTCGGGCTAATGCAACTGGACCCTCACTAATGACAGCAAATAGCCCTGTTGGTTAGATGACAGCAGCTGAGAACAATACTTAATGTTGACATCACTTGCTATGCGGATCTATTTTGGGTTTCTTCCTTTTATAGTGTGGTGGCTGAAATTGTTGTCTAGCCCCCTAGACAAAGCACATATAAAAGCCTTGAAAGAGGAGTTCCGGGATCACTTTCTATCTGCTCAGGCTCTTGTTCATTTCTCAGCAAGCGTCAGCTCACCACTGAATTGCTTTGCAACATGCCACCAAAGAAGATCGAACCAAAGAAACCTGAGCCCAAAAAGCCAGAGCCTAAGAAAGATGCAGCTCCAGCTGCTAAGCCAGCGCCACCTCCAGAGCCACAGCCTGAGCCACCCAAGGAGCCTGAGTTTGACCCCAAAAGCGTCACTGTTGAGTTCACTGCTGACCAGATTGACGAGTTCAAGGAAGCCTTCACCTTGTTCGACCGCACACCAACTGGAGAGATGAAGATCACATATGCCCAGTGTGGGGATGTCATGCGAGCTCTGGGCCAGAACCCTACTAATGCAGATGTGCTGAAAGTGCTTGGTAAACCACGACCAGAGGACATGAGTACTAAAATGGTGGATTTTGAGACCTTCTTGCCCATGCTGCAGCATATCTCCCGCGCAAAAGATCAGGGCAACTTTGAGGATTTTGTTGAAGGGCTCAGGGTTTTTGACAAGGAAGGCAATGGTACCATCATGGGAGCAGAGCTGCGTCATGTGCTGGCAACACTAGGAGAGAGGATGACAGAAGATGAAGTGGATAGATTGATGGCTGGACAGGAGGATGCCAATGGATGTATCAATTATGCCTCCTTTGTAAAGCACATTCTCTCTGGCTGAAAATGGACACTTAATCAAAAAGACTTATTTTAAAGAATTTCTTTCTGGACACACTTAATATTTGACCAGTTAAAGGTGATGTTGTCATTAACGCTGTGACATGTTACATGTTAATTCAGTGAAGTCCCAGTCAAAGAATGAGGACTTACATAAAGAAAAATCAATGAATAAAGGAAATACGATCACAATCTGCCTCATGAATGTAATTTAAATGCACCCATTCTTTTAAATTTGATGAGATAACCATGGGAGCTTGAGAATGCCAATGAAAGTGATCATTTAATGTGCATTCAACTTCTTATATCAACTGTGTTAATGTGATTGTTCACACAGTACTTTGGACTATACACACATATATAGGATTTATCTACATCTCAAAATAAAACATATTTTGTTCTACTGACAAAAAGTGTTAAAACGAACATGCTTGTCATTGTGGTTAATTTTCAGTTGCAGTGAACCAAGGCGCGCGCGCGCACACACACACACACACACACACACACACACGCACAGAGAGAGAGAGACCAATCCAGTTTCCTCTGAAAATTGCAAGTACCAGGAACTTTCTTCCTCATCACTATATAGGTATGTTTAGCTTGAAAAATTAATTTAAAAAAAACACTTTGTAGGATTTAGTTGTCTCTAGCATTGAGTTACAGATTCTACCCAACTCCCTTACCGATCCGCTTCCAAGCATGTAAGAGAACCTGCGGTGGCCTTATAGGGAGCAAGCGGTTTATCCACTAAAGCGTTTGAGCTCTGGGCACATTTTATCAAAACTATTAAAACTAGTGGCACTATGTTTTAGGAGCGAGACTAGGCCCTAAAAAGAGTAGATTAATCAAACAAAGACGGGGCCAATAGGTGTCCATTTCTGACTTTAGTTTAATACAAAGGCTGCTTTGGAAGATTGGTGCAGTTATGTCCCAGATTTGTTATATTAAAAAAAAAAGATTTCAGTAATAATAATGGCATAGTAATAATAATTTTCAGTATAAACTCACCAGTCGCATCTTAAACACTTTAAGCTTACAATCAATAACTTTTGGTTCTCTAATGATTCTAAATCAGAACAGACACAAGTGTTGGGCCGCTCCTTACTGCTTTCCTTTTTTCTTCATTACCCAGGAACTCCCATCAACATAGCACACAGACCAATGAACAGAGAGAAATAGATATGTTCACTACCTAGAGGCATTATTAAAAATTCAGTTTTCCATTGCTGTATCTACTTCTTTTTATATACTATGTTCTGACACTTTACAAAGACGAGGGTAGAAAATGTGTTTTTTGTTTAAATTAGCAGTCCCTCCATGGGTCTTACTTGTGTATTAGTTGGTATGCCTAATGGTAACAGGAAAATGCTCTTTCAGAAAAAAAAGAATTGATTGGTGAGTATTTGTGGCTTTTTTTTCATGAATCCCAAATAATTTTTAGGTGCTACAGGTAGCCGCTAATGGTTACATGGGTAGCAACACGGGTATCATTAAAAGCTTTGCACTGTACAAAGCAATACGAAATCTTAAGAAAGCACTATTGAACACCAGTGATACATTTATGCCACTAGGAACACTAAGTTGGTTAACAGGCAGGTGTTCTACAGGTGTTTGTGTTTCCACCAGCTACCAGATATTGACCGATATTGCACCTGCCACCAGGCTGATCGTATAGTGAAAGAAAGATTTATAGGCAACCAATCTCAGCAGCGATGATGTAATTTTTCTATGTCTATTACAAAGAGCAAAAGAGATTTCATAACAAAAAATTAAAACAAAATTTGTCATCTAATGTCAAGCTTTCTCAGTGTTTCCTTCTAATTATACATAGCCAAAACAAACCAAATAAGAAATATTCAAGAGACACCAGCGACATGCCCAAAGTAACTCAACTGACATCTTTTGATGCTGAGTCTTCTGCTGCTCTGCTCTGAGCCCCTCTCAAATTACAGAGTCTCTCACACTCAAGGATAAAGTCTACACAATCTTTAAAGGAAGCTCATTTTTTCCTTTTCTGCCCATGATTCCTGTGTTTCTGGCCATAGAATCAAGATCAACCATTAGACCATGCAAAGTCAAGCTTTGTGGTCACATTCAGCTTTTTCTTTACCACAGCATCTCCAGACTCTAGTCTGTCTGTACATCTTGCAATCTACTCGTCCACTATCATTGACAGCCTTGATATTCTCCACTTGAGGCAGTAACACATCCCCATTCCAAAATAGGCAATCCACACTTTTTCTGTCTCAGATCTACGGCCCTAGATAAGGAGATCTCCTCCTCAACGGCAAGGTGAAAGCTGCAGAATGTTGCTCATGAAGCTGAAATGATCAAATCATCTGCAAAAAGTGGCAACATGAATCTGACACCACGTTGACCTGTGGTACTAGCAAATTTTCTTTTCTTAGAAACCACAAAAATAAACATCCTGTAATCTTGCACTCTTTGTTTGTTCTGGCCATTTGAAGTTCATTTAATTCAAATCAATTTAAGGAAGATGGGTAGCAGATAATGAAATGAGAAATACTACAATGTGAAAGTTGTCTTTCCTTTTAATTACTTAAAATCTATGCTGTAAGGTTATACTCACGAGGATTCCCCTTGAATTAAATTCAATATTGAATTTTGATATTCAGTGTGTGATACACTTTAGAAGCTATTTTTGTCTAACTGTAAAAGAAGTAGAAAGATGCAGCTAAAGAGGCAGAAGTGGCACTTACTCTATGCAGCTGTCAAGCACATGCAAAGGAGGCTCTAAGTGCACTGGGCATCCAGCTCCATAACTGTATGAGAGCCAGCCAGTAATTTAGACCCATCGTGATTAATCAGCAGCTGTTAGCTTTAAAGTCCTTTGTCAAATATGTGAAGCTCTTGGCTAAAAGGATTCACCAGCTTGTGTATTCATGCTTACTTTAAGGCTTGCTGTACAGAGCATTCCCTGTGCAAAAAGTGGAAGCAACATAGTAAATATTAGTGTTAGAAAGGTGATGCAGCTGTTATAATTTTTATAGCCATAATTTTTGCCACCGCTGTAGCTTTGGAGTGCATAATATTAAAATGTCAGACATACAAACTGCTCTCTGCATAGCTTTAGAAGCCCAGGTGGCGGCATAAAACATCAAGTACACACACAAGCACTCAAACTGAAATATCAAGTAGCAATATTATGTCTCATTTAAAGTGGTAATTTGTGAGATCCTCATTCTATGCCAAGGGTGGCATGTGGTATTTGGTGCCAAACAGTTTTGTTTTTCATTTCTTTTTCTTTTTCTTTTTTATTGTAGCAATGCAGTGTTACATTTAGTTTTGGTTAAAATCATGTAATGACTGATTTAAATCACTCTCATAAAAATAGATTTTTACTGAGAAAGAATGAAAAAAATAAGTTTTCATGTCCTTTTATTGAGGGTTTTTATTCTTTATTCAAGATCCATTTGATACTTTTTTTGAAGACTTCATTTGGAGTTTACCATGTGACAACTTATCATCTGGAACCTCTTCTCTTCATCTTGAACTGGCATTTGAACACTATCTATCTATCTGTCTATCTATGGAAGAAGTCAATACACTTATACACTCACTGGTAGGGTGAGTGTATAAGTAATAAGTAAGTAATGTGTGTGTAATGGCTACACCTTGCTAGGTGGCAACATGCTGTTGCCTTAAGAACTGCCTTTATAGATTTCAACACAGCTCTAGAAACATTCCTTAAAAATGTTGTTCCACACTGACACAAGAGTGTCACACAGTTGCAGCAGATTTCTTGGCTGCACATCTGGACTGAGATTTGGTGACTGAGGATGGCATTTGAGTACAGTGAACTGAAACATATGGTCATGTTAAAGAAAACAGTTAGATATGATTTGAAATTGGGGTATCACTGTATCAGTCCGCTAGAAGGACCCATCAAAAGATGGTCATATTGTGGTCATAAAGGGAAGGACATGGTCAGCAACAACACTCAGGTAGCCTCTGGCATTTAAATGATGCTCAGTTAGTCTTAACCTAAGATGTGCGCAGAAAATATCCCCTACACCATTACACTAAGACCATACTAAGCTGTTGCTAGAAGGCAGGATTAATACATGCTTTCATGTGGTTTACACCAAATTTTGACCATACCATTCCAATGTCGCAGCAAAAGTTCTGACTGATCAGACCTCCAATCTTTTATTATCTTATTTTGGTGACCCCATTCAAAGTCAAGCGTCGGTGTCCTGTTCCTAGCTGACAGGAGTGGCAACCAGCATGTTCCTCTGTTGCTGTAGTTTATCTGCTGCAAGATTTGATATGTTGTGTGTTCAGAGTTGTTCTTATGAACACCTTAATTGCCTTCCTATCAGCTTGAATAAGACCATTCTACTCTGACCTCTGGCATCAACAATGCGTTTTCGCCCAGAGAACTGCTGCTTGCTGGATATTTTTCTCTTTTTTGGCACATTCTCTGTAAACCCTAGAGATGGTTGTGTGTGAAAATCCCAGCTGATCAGCAGTTTATGAAACACTCAGACCAACCCCTCTGGCACCAAAAGCCATGCCATGTTCAAAGTCACTTAAATCACCTTTCTTCCCCATTATGATGCTTGGTTTGAACTTCAGCAAGTTGACTTAACCATGACACACACGCCTGAATGCATTGAACTGCTGTCATGTGATTGCCTGATTAGATATCTGGGATGATGAAAGCTGAACAGGTGTACCTAACAAACTGTGCAGTGAATCTCTTATCTTGCAGTGTCAACTGATTCTCTTCAGGGTGTCCTTTTGATAGCTTTCAAAAACATTATCCTTACATGTGTTATCCCCACAAGTAATGTTCCTAATTTCTGAAACCTTGTGTACTGTTGCCATAGAAACCACCAGCCCCAGCTCTGCTGATATTGATATTGTAATGCACAGCACCACCAAGCTTCTTAGCACTAATGACATTAGAATAAATGTGTCCTGTTGACTGATAACAATTAAGAAATCATGCCAATGCGTCACTTAAAAGAAATTACTGCATAGATATGTAATGCACCGCTTCTTGGTTTAAGACTGATTCTGTTCATAAATTATATTGTTATCTTTTCCTTAAGCTTTTGAGCTCTTAAAACAAAACAGTCATGAGGATTAATCAAATATATGCTATACTCCTGGGGCAAACGCATACAAATTCACTGTATTAACTACATCAATTAAACAATTTAGAATGATTTGTGAAGTATTCCTTTTTAATTAAAACAGCAAGACAGTTATAAATGTGTCCCATTAGCAGAGGGAGGGTAAAGATGTGGGGGAAAAACATAATTCTGCAAAATGCATGACAAATTTGATAGGTAAAATGTCAGGATCACTGGTTTAATCAAGGAGTGAAAACATATTACTTGACTGATCACAGAATATGTTCTGTTTTTACTCACAACATCAATATAGTGAGACCCTTTGATTAGCCTTTTAACACAGTCTTGTTTTCAGAATACTCCACACAAAACCTCTATAAACAGTCTCTATCCTCAAAGCTTCATTTCATTACCACTCATTCAACACATACTGTGTCCAGGAATCAATACTTCCTCACCTTGTGCGGAATAGCAGCTAGATTTGATGGAGGGCCAAGGACAATAACAAGGAGTGTCTAAACTTGCTTCTTACAAAAATGTGAGCTCAACATTTCAACTGATCAGAGAAAGAGAAATCAAGAGCGGGGTAAACACCCCTTGTGAAATTTACATACACAGAGAGACAAGGCAAAAAAAAAAGCTATTAGCCCTAGCTATATATGAAATACTGTACAGGCTATTTAGGTATGATTGGATGTACCCATTAGGATTCTGTTTCAGGAATGGGTGCAAGTGTAACTATCCTCTGTGTAACAGTAAAGTAGAGTTTATTTTTGGTATTTTGCAGTTAAACTCAGAAAAAAACCCCTGAAAATAATATTTTCTGTGAAAACTGGGAAGTTTTCTCTTGTGGCATAGTGTCCCTTTATTAAAGAACATCAATTAATACACTCTGTACCCTAATAGATGCTTGGAAATAGTTCATAGATTTTTTTTTAGGAGTCTCAAATATCATTGCAGGGTAATGGTTTGATGTCAATAGATACATTTTTTCCTAAATAAATAACCTTTAAAATTTTTTTTAAATATGTCTTAATGACAGTGTGCATTTGCTTTCTAGAATCTTGAGAGGCAACAGAGACCATAATAATTAACCTTATTTGTCTAAATTTCAGGCAAGAAGGCTGAACCTAGTGTATGTTTGTGTGGTTTCTTTCTAGCCATTATGTCTTGAAAATGTATTAGTGTGCCTAATGAACCTGCGTGCCATCTTGTAGGCAGCAGCCCACTGCC
Organism: Oreochromis aureus; assembly: GCF_013358895.1. NCBI lineage: Eukaryota > Metazoa > Chordata > Actinopteri > Cichliformes > Cichlidae > Oreochromis > Oreochromis aureus. Next base: position 46,087,701 of record NC_052948.1, on the reverse strand, counting down.
ATTTATTTTAATCTCTATTGCATGTCTTAAAAAGAGAAATTCAAATGGTTATGCACACCAGGCAAGTAGTTAAAATCTCTTTGAGTCCACAATTGTATAATACTTTAGCTGTCCAACAAATTAAAATAATAAATAATTTCATTCTTTCACTCTTCTTGTTATTTCTATTCTCTCTGCTGCCATGTGTGACCATAGGGCCTGTAACAATGTCTCCTGCAGAGGTGTCTCCTTTTGCCATATTCAGTTTTGTAAGGGCCCTTTAACAATAAATAAAATCACTGTCATGCAAAGCGTGCGTGTGTGTGTGTGTGTGTGTGTGTGTGTGTGTGTGTGTGTGTGTGTGTGTGTGTGTGTGTGTGTGTGTGTGTGTGTGTGTTTAAAGACAGAGGGAGAAAACATTCTTTAAAAAGCCCGATTACATTCTCTTTAACAAAACCTCTAAAACTTTTTGTCTCTTTTGTTGCTAAAGATAACTGGTCTAACACATTCAAGGAAGCTTTAACGTTGACATTCATAAAAACTTTATTAATATACTCTACTGTACTATAATAGTAATAAGATAACATAATACAAGCAGTGAAATAGGAGTGGAAAGTTATTCTTTCTTTTGGCATTGTAACGAAATGAAATGTCACAAAATCAACTGCCTGGTTTCTCAGTTCATTGGTGTAAAATACATTTCTTGTTGTTTTCAGTGTTTTACCACAATTACAGTGAAGTAATTTGCATCACAGACAGTTATGCAATCAGATTTTGAAAATGTAACTATAATCACATACAGTTAAAAGGATAACACACACACACACACACACACACACACACACACACACACACACACACACACACATATATATATATATATATATATATATATATATATATATATATATATATATATATATATATATATATATATATATATATATATATATATATATATATATATATATATATATATATATATATATATATATATATATATATATATATATATATATATATATATTCAGTTCAGTTCAGTTCAGTTACATTACAGAGCAAATTGGATTTTTATTTTTTCCTATTACCTTTCAAAAGTAATTGTCTTCCCAGATGCCATGATGCAGGCCAGTTGGTTTGGTGTTTTCAAGTGTTTGGTAAAACACTTGAAAAATAAAAATGCAGGTGTCACACTAGGTTCAAGCAGGATGTTAAAAATACAAACAAAAACCACAGAGTGCTGGACTGGTCTGCATAGAATTGCAATGATCTGGTTAAATTACAACTATATAGTCGTAAATATAACAAAAAAATCTAGTCAAGACAAATGAAACATTGCATAAACTGCAACAACATGTTAAAGCCATTGCCCTTAACATCCATGCCAGTCACTGAGTATTAAGTCATTTGGCTGTATGTCATATTGATGTCTTGCATTTCTACAGGAGAACACTTAATGTAAATCTATATCCTTAGGACTAATCCTAATTGAGTGTTTTAGACAGTGTTTTCCTTATTTTTCCTGTAATGGAGAAACCATTGTAGGGATTAAAAACACAGCCTCTGGCCAAAACATCTGAGTTGCACTAACAGGAAACACTTTCTTACATTTCTCATTAAATATTGCAAATGTACTTGCTTCAAGTCTGCCTTGAATTCCGTGGTGAACCTGACTGCATATTCCCATTTACATTTTTTTTTTCTCGCTTTGCCTCACAGGTGTAGATTATCACTCTCAAATTGTGCCTCTGACATTGAACAATTACCCACTGAACCTGTGTCAGACAATTTAAGGAAATGTCTGACTCAGAAAAAGAACATTTGAAAACTAAAAAAGAAATAACTATGTATAACCTCCCCATCCCCCTTCAGTCTTCTGGGCATACAAGCAATGCAAACAAGCATACAAGAAACATATTTGGAAAACATAAATATTTTGTTGAATATTTTTTTTCAGAAAGGCTCATATAAAATTTAGGATTTTTGGTGATATATTCAAAAGCAGTCTGTACGTTATACTAATATAATTACTCTGTCATTATTACTTACTTTGTCCATGGAAAGGCTCTGTGGATTTGAATACTTCACATTTTTACATGTTCTGTCCAACAACTGGCCAATATGACTTTTAAAAAAATATTTTTATCTCTGTTGTATCACAAAAAGAAAAAGAACAACCAGCTGTTATTTTTTTATTATTTATTTATTTATTTAGTACCTTTTTTTTTCCCCCATTCTGTGAAGGTCACCATACACAGTTACTGAGTGACACGTTTTCACAGATTTGGACTGGTTTATCTTAATGTTTAAAATATAATATATAGTTTTATATTAAATTTTATTTACCAATAAAATCTGGAAAACATACTCGCTAAGTTTTTGTTTTCCATAAGAAATGTATGTATGTATATCAAAACAATGTCATTCACCAGACAAGGTGTCAATTTATTTACATTTGACATTTAATTCACATGTCAAGTTTAAAGCTAAGTAAAGCTGACATAGCCATGTTGATCTCTTCTACTGACAGTGCTCTTGAAACTGCCTACAATAGTGTTCTTCCAGTCTGAGCGTGAAGAGTTCTAATGCACAGTCCACATAATAGTGCCATTACTTTGTCTTTAATGGTTTAGTGTCATGACAGCATGTTATTTTCTGATAACTACGGGTGCCAGTCTATCAGCAAAGGTCTGGACGGCCTTTCATTACTGTTTAGAAAATAGTAGTTCTATGAATAACAACTACTATATTGTATGCAGTATTGTGGCAGGCCGGTTGTGGGTAGACTTGGGCAATGAGATGAGTGTAAGCTGGTCTTAGTAACAGTGGAAATAGACAGGAGGTTGTGGAGTGGAGAATCAGTGTATTGTTCTGAGTGAGCATTGGGGACATCTGACTGTCAAACGCAACAACATGGTTCTGCACCATTGTACAATTATTCACCAAAGGACACAGTCTCTCACTTTTCTCCACAACACTTTTTCTGGCCTTCAGGTAAGTTACGCGAGCTATCCAAGAATTTGCTTTAAATAAAAACCAACTTTATTGATGTTAACAAAGCAAAACCAATCATTTTATTTATATGAATGCATTCAGCTGTGACTATAGTATACTGAATTGAATACAAAAGTAACTCCGAATGTGCACCTCTATGCTGCTGTAGTTAGAACATTCAACAAAGTTCGGAGCTCTTTTTCATGTTATAGTACATTATAGTTTATCTCCATCACTGTGGTGCAGTTCTAACATTAGGAATGTTATTCTCACCACTCTTAAGGCATTTTTAATCATAGTCACCTGTGCAAAAGACACTAAAACAATAAAAACTTTTTTTTTCCCACATATGCCAAAGCATGCAAAATTAGTCACTTCAGCTCGTCTGTTCAACTGGGGTGGCTGTATGCTAAATAATCTAAACAATCCATCCGGCAGAATCTGAATATGTGTACATGTTAGATTGAAAACACGTGTATAAAAAGCATAGAGAAGGGTGAAAGAGGCAAATTGTATAAAGTGGTTTGGTTGCTCAGGTAGAGAAGAAAATCACTATATAAGAACCAGTCCATTTACCACAACTGCTTTTTAATGGAAATATCTAATCAGCCAATCACATGTCAGCAAAACCAATGTATTTGTTTCAATAAACCTCTTTGAAAACAGATGTTTATATTTGCTTTCAATTGAAGAGCTTTTTCACTTTTACAGCTGACAGGCCTTCCTCTTTCATTCATATTTGAAAAAACTTTGAAGTAATTTGATTGAAAACAATGAATGCAATGTTCAACAGCATTAAGGAAAACGAGAGATCTATAGTTATGACTGCCAAAAGGTTTTTATGACTTGTGAGATTCAGATACAAAGTGCATCAACACAAAACAATTATCTTTAGTAGTGAAGTATGCATAGAAACTATAGCAGTGCGCACAAAAGCGATGAAAAAGTAGTGCGTAGTAATAAATGTGTTACTATTAAGAGCAGTAAGGATGGCATTTCTCATGTGAGAATTGCACTAGAGTGATTGAGAAAAACTGGAAGCCGGTTGAGTAATCATCAGGACTGTGTCTTGTCTGTCTTCATGAGGCCCCAGGAAATCATAATAAATGTATACACCACTGAACTCTTGATCATGTTCCACCTTCCATTTCTACATATCAATCAACAGGAACAATTTATCAAGCAATTAATTTACGTTTACAAAAATGTAGACATTTTAAAGCGATTCCTTTTTTAAGTGATAAGTTCATAATTCACACAAAAACAATCCATAATCCATAATGTTCACTGGTTGAAATAGATGATAATGTATCCTTACCATCTTCCATCCATTACCAACTATGTTGTGTGCTGCATGTCTCCAGCAAACTACTACCAAAGTCTCTTCTGACTCCACACTCCCCTGTGATTTATGCTGTTTGCAGCCAATCACAAAGGTCCTGAATATATAGAATATCTTGTAAGCTTCACTTTCTGATGGCCTCATTAAGTTTCAATGCTGTTGAATACTGCAAGAATGGTAGACTAGAAAGCAGGGCCTCTGCGCTTGGTATATCTGTGTAGGATCCCAGCATGGCACCAATGATCTCCAGGAGTTTCCTGGCCTCCTGGAGTTCAGAACACTTTCCCTGGGCTATTAAAAAATGCTGTATAGCATAGTATTATGTAATATGCTGATTTTGCTCCATTTCAGGACCAAAACAGTGAAAAGATATGCTGCAGTTTCAAGCTATAAAATATAATATAAGATAGAAAGATAAATACATGAATATATTCAAGTCAAATTCTAATTAATAAGAAGAAAGGAAAAACATTTCAAATTCACTCATTATGCTGCATGCACAACTGGTATAAATGTTTCAAACAGAGGTTTAATAATTTATGATAACATGAAACAGTAATTTATTCCCCATTGATCAGTTCATCCCTCTTGCCTGCAGGTACACAGTGTGACAACTGTCCATCACCTGGATCCTATTAGCCCCATTACGAGCAAAATACGTATGCATTCCTCTGTGCAAGGCAGAACAGAACGACAGTCAATTTTGTCTGACCTTGTTGCAAACGAAAGCATCCCAATTTAGCTATGGTTAACCTTCGTTTCTGGCATTGCCTGTCAATTGCAGACTCAAAATATGTCCTAGTTAGTTTCATTAGGCTTGTCACTGTCCTTCACCAGATGGTAGAGGAAAAGCAGAGCCATTACGGGTGAGCCCCTTCTTTTGCAACACAGGTCTTATTTTCGTAGCTCTGACCATCATTCCTTCAGGCTATGTTGATATTTCACCGACCAGTTTGACAGGTGAGATCAGCCACAAAGACATGAATGCTCAGACAATCAATTTGTAAACAAACCTGAACGTTTTGTGTGGTAACCCACATAGAAAGAGACACACAAGCATCCTTACATGTGCACTGATTTGACAGTTTTGACAACACGACGCAGGTGTCTATTAGAGGAAGGAAAATACTGCAATGCGGGTTTGTGAATGCATAAAAGAGAGATTGTCTCTAGATTCCCACTGGTTTTACCTTCCACATCTTAGATCAATATCGTCTATCTAGTGAGAGCTTTTGATAAATGGGGAGTCAATGCAGTTTCCTTCCCCCTACTAACTGCGGTTCTTGGTCTTTTATTAAATCAAAAGCATGAGAGCTTATCACAACAACCTTTTCAGAAAATCAAAATGGTAATTGTAAGAAAATGGAGCACAGTATCTTACAAGATCCAGTCAAGGCAAGACAGATTTGACAATTAGAGAAGGGTACACAACAATCTCGTAGTTACCACGTTGGTTAGTCTACTTTCAAACGTGGTTATTATTTTTCAAAACTAGGTTTATATCATTTAACACATCTCTGACTGCTCAAAACAATGCTAAGAATTACTTATTTCTCTGTATATTAAATTGGAATATATACAGTACCAGTGAAAATTTTGGACATGCCTTCTTATTTGATGGTTTTTCATTATTTTCAGTACTTTCTGTATTGTAGAAGCAAGATATTGGAATTATGGAATTATGGAGCAGAGAAAAAAATGATAAATAACTCTAAATATATATGTATATGTATGTATATATGAGGAACCAGGACACACTGATGAGAAGTGGGCTACTGGAACAAGAAGGCATGAGTGGGCAAGACATGAGAACTAGAATGCAACTACACAAGCAACCCCAGCGGACGGGGTTACATGAATAGGATGAGGGACCTATGGAATCTTTGATACCCTGCATCCAGATTGACAGCGAAACAACTCATAGGTATATGCAGGCTGTGTAAAGATGCCCCTGAGACAATCCAGCACATAACAGCAGGGTGCAAGAAGCTAGCAGGCAGGGCTTACATGGAACGCCATAACCCAGTGGCCGGCATAGTATAGAGAAACATCTGTGCCGAATATGGCCTGGAAGTGCCGAGGTCAAAATGGGAGACGCCCCCTAGGGTGACGGGGAATGGCTGAGCTAAGATCCTGTTCGACTTCCAGATACGGATGGACAAAATTGTGGAGGCTAACCAACTGGAATTAGTAGTGGTAGACAAGCAGAAGAAGAAGGCTGTCAGGAAGAAGGAACACAAGAAGCTAGAGAAGTACCAAGGGTTCAGAGAAGAGCTCAAGAAGATGTGGAGGGGGAAGGTAACAGTGATCCCAGTGGTAATCGGAGGACTAGGTGCAGTGACTACCAAGCTGGGCGAGTGGCTCCAGTAGATCCAGGAACAACATCTGAGATCTTTGCCCAGAAGAGTGCAGTCCTAAGAACAGCTAAGATACTGCGCAGGACCATCAAGCTCCCAGGCCTACACAACAGGCCCACTACACAAGCTCCTCTGACAGGAATTCTTTTGGCTTTCAGTGGAAAACTATCATAGGCATGAATTGCCTGCACATATATTTTTCTACAGAAGAGACTCACCAGAGACTTGTCCGTATTATAACATGAAGAAAACAGGGATGACTGCATAGTTTGTCTCCAAAGCATCGCAATTAAGTAAATACATTCCTTTTCATAGTAATAAAAGCAAACACACAAAATAAATATGAACTATTACAGCAATAAGAACCAACCACAGCTTTTATATTTGGACTACCTTGTTTAAACACAGCTGTCAGTCCCTTAAAATTAAACTCGACAAAGTGAGAACACCCAAATATAAAGCAAATCTGTCTACAGTTTGATTTAAAGAGTCTTATTTCTTCATAAGGAATAAAAAAGTACCAGTTTGACTGATCCTGGGCAAACTTAACAATATACTGTAATATGATTAAAATCAACAGATAACTTGTGTTCGCATGCTGAGTAAAACACAAGCAGACAAACAAAATAAATATAAAAGACTGTTACACAAACTAACCATTATACATAAGGATTGCAGGTAACAATTTGACAAAACAATCTATATATACACTATAGTCATCATGATAAAACTAAGCCTAATGGCGATTATAGATTAAATGTTCTTCTGCAAGTAAGGCATGCAGTAACTGTTGAATAGACACATTTCAAATGCATATAAAAAACAAAATGTGTTTAAGGAAAATTTGTATTACAAGATGGAAAAATAATCTGTGAAGAAGACCTTTGCTCTGGATACAATATTTGATTCCCTGGTGTACAGGGCTAAACTTGAGTGCTGCAGGGAATTTGACTTAAGAGCTAAACTCTCAAAAAGTAAGAGACTGCCTATGAAGTTGCAGCCCACTGCGTGTTTATTTAACAAAGCAAAAGGAAGGCTGGCTATTTTACTTATTTCCTTAATAATTAAATAAATAAATACATAAATAATGCACAGCCACACCAGGGATTTATTAGAGGACAGTTCCCACCAGCATCTCCTTTGTAGAATCGTCATGAGCGGATATTTGATTGTTCGGTGAGGTTGGCTTGGGATGTACTGCTTCAGGCTCTTCCATCTTCTACCATTCATTAAAACAGAGTGTTTATCAACACTGTCATAAACCGCAGTGTAAAAGATTCTTTTGAAACTGTGACTTTGGTCTAGCATAACTCACACAATGCAAAGACACAATAATAGAAGTCTATAGTCAAAATATTTCATGTTAGAAGGCCAACGTTTGTAGAGCAACTGACAGCCTATTCACACCGCACCACACTGTGACCACAGATTGAACCTGAGTGGAACATAACTATTTGTTCTCTCTATCATTTCATCTGCAACTACACAACCTGACAGTGTTAGAAGAAACTCTCATACAGGTATCCACATGTTTACTGGAGCATGCAGGCAGTATTAGTTGTTTGGTCATCAGTCACATTGTTTTTGGCTGTTAAGAGAGCAGAAACATTAATCTAACTGTTGGTTCAACAAACTGTAGCTTTTAAGCCAAATGGAGAGTTCAGGATTTATAATAACTAAAATATCACAAGTGGAGACTGAACTCTTTTAAACACCTCGAAATATTCAGGTTTAAGACCATTAAATTGTTCCATTTTTAATAAAACCTTTTAGGAGAAGTAACTACAGGATTTACAAACAAAGTTCTTAATGTGGTGATGAAAAAGAGAATATTGTGTTTTGATTAACAGTACTGTATAAACCCTATAATGTACTGACTTCTCATGCAAGCACGGTCTTTTTGCATGTGTCCCTTATCTGTCTTTCAGAGACAAATCTAATACCTTCCTATTACTCACCCATTATACACTGCCACTCTGTGGCATTTCCACAAACCTTTGCTTCAGTGAGAAAACATGATGGCCCCCATTTGAAAGCATGTTAAAAAGGTCACACATCCAAATAAATGCCAAAAATGCCAAAGTATTTCTCCTTATATAAACACTCAAGCAAAACAGAGGCTTGCTTCACACACTGAGAGGACCCAGTCTAGTTGAAAGGACCTGATGTAATGTGAGCTTGGCCTTTAATTAAATAGTGCAGGATTGATTTTTGTTTGGCCACAGCTGAATGGAACTGCAGGAAAAAACTTTGCTTCATTAAGACATGGCACAGTGTCCAATATGATTAGATGGCTTTTAGAGGGTGATTAAAAGTACTACTAAAACTGCAAAGTACAAGGCTTTTGTTAAAAAGATGATTATTGCTTGTTTTCTAAGAATACAACACATTTTCCCCATTTTTCTAGTGAGTTTCACAACAATTGAACTATACTTGCATTTCTGATAAACAGTGTGTTTTTGCTTTTAAGAGTAAAGAAAGTATGTTTTACTTTAACCATTATCTGATGGCAAAAACTTGCCGGGTATGTATTCAGTGTGACTTTTGTCAAGGTTATAGAGACAGCCTCAGCGCTAAACTCTTCCTTAACACAATAGAAACAGAAGAAAAATGAGCATTTTGCTGGGCAATGACTGAGGTTTGTTATGCTAGGGAAAAGATAGTGATAATCCATCACATCAGATTTATTTATGTATTTGTTTGTTTGTTTATTATTTATATTTATATGGTTTTCCAGATTAACTCAAAGATTAAGAGTTTCTGGACTCTGGAAAGATAGTTAAAGCCCCTGACATAAACCAAAGCAAATCTCTTACTGTGTATTGAGACTGTGCAGCCTGTGCTGGAAAAGAAGTATGAAAATACCTCATGGAGTTTTAAAACATGTGCTCCAGCAGGCTCTTGCACAATCACAGACCTAGAGTGAGATACATATCACGTGAGTGATGTATATTATGCAAAATTTGAAAAATCAACAGTCAAAATACTTAAACTAGAAATTAATTTCATAAAGTCCCTTTTTTTTTTCTTCAAATTTTACCATCCATAGTAATGGTGGTGTTTTGTCAACATAATGAACAAGCAAATGGTGTAGGGTAATAAATGAATGTGTTAAATGAAATGGAAAATGAAAGGGTGATGTTGTATGTGTCTCTTTTGCACTTTCACTGTCTTATGTGTTCTCATACTTGGCTCCCAGTGTCAGGCAAACCTGGTTAAAGACATAATGACAAATCCTTATGCTGAAAAGAGTAGACATGAAAAACAGGTGTAATTATTGTTCTTGGTAATAACAAACCATTTAGATGTAACCGTATTAAAGGGGGCTCTACTGGCAAAATTTCATAATTATATTTTTGTTAGTACCATCAGTAAATAAGAATTTATAGCTATTTTAGAATTATACTGAAGAAAATATGTAAGAGGAAAAGGCAGAGATTGTAAAGTATTAATCTTACTTTGGTGACATTTTGTCACCATGCCAGTATCCATTGAACTCATTGCAGAATGATTGATAGAGAGAGTATTGCAATGGTTGACTCCATGATTATAGCGTTTATTTCAGTATTTTGAATGACATTTTAAATCTAAAAAGAAATTGTATTATTTTATTGATTATTATATCTTACAAGGTTTTCAAATAGTTAAAAACAACAGCTAGTTACATGCAACTCTCGAGTGTATTTTCAGTAGCCCAAGCCCCTGTACTAATATTGTAAGGCAAAATGCTCTCCAGAGCCTCGGTGAAAAACTACCCTCAAGCTCCAGTCACAAAATACAATACAGAAAGATCTTCATCCCACATGCTGTGCTACAGCTTGACTTGACTGATTAATCGCTTTGCTATCTCATTGGTCTCCTTGATATTAGAAGAAAGTAATAAATGCTTATGCCTCTGGGTCTTTGGCACGACTTTAGAAGGCAAGGCAGGAGAAAATTGCTTACAGTAGAGAAGAGGAAGCTCGCTTGTGCTGCAAAGAGTATTTTGACCATTCACAATAGCTAGTGTTGCCGTAACTTTGAAAGCTGCAGCCATTGATTGTTTATTTTAAGAATGGTTTGAGACTAGATGTCTTGCTGATTTCGGGATGATAATGCTTCCATCCCTCTCCTTCCCACACGCGCAGAAAGTTACACACTGTAGATGTGTCACACATTGACACATAAAAACTGCTGACACATGGTTTAATTAAGGTGCTTTATTTAGAGATGTTGAATTATCCTATAACAACAACCGTAAAATGCTGTGTTTGTGCCATATTCTTATTATTTGTTAAACTAAGAATTACAAAACTGACTCAGTGGTAATTTCTCTCTAAGTATGACTTTTTAAAATTAATTCTAGGGTTTTTGAGCTTCATAGTCGAAATGTACCCATTAGAATTCATGAATTCCCACAAATTCAACTGAGTTTCACAGCCATTGTTTATAATAATATTGTTATTTGCAATATTGTGTAGTCGTTTTGCAGGGGTGCACATAAGTGGTCCGCAGGTGCGTCAAAATAAAAGACACGCGTACATAAGATTTTCTGGAGGAGGACAGACATTTTTTTAGAACTGCTAATGATGTCGAAGAAGCAAGCTCCTTTGAGCAATTTGTTAAGGCCCTAGCAGGGCCTCCTCCTGAAGGTGCCTGTGTGGGAGTGTCCTTCAATCGCTTCTGCCTGAGGTGCCACCTTTCCCTTTTACACAGCTGACTCTCATCAGTAATTAAAAGTATTTAAGCCCAGGGAAAGGTGAGCTCTGGGCCTGAGTGCCATGTGAGTGGTTACAGCTAGTGAGCTGAGTGTTTGTGGTGTTTGCAGCTAGTGAGCTGCTCTCTTTCTTTTTGGCTTACGTTTTACTTCATTGACCAACGCCTGAGTTTTGTTTGTTTTCTTAAATGGTGATAGCGGCTTGTCCGTCTCTTTTAGTTGAGCTACTTTAATAAAACTAAAACTAAAATGATCCCTTGCCACCCCAAGTGCCACCCCAGTTTTGCATATGACAGTGTTGTTTATTAAAATAAGATAGCATTAACAGTTTGAGCGTAGTTACAGTCAGCAGTGAATATAAATGCTAAAACTGAATATATTGCATAGTGTTCCCCCCCTCCACTATTAACAAATGGTTCAGCCCATAGCGCAGACTGGGTTTTTTCTTGTTTTCAGTAGCAAGCGATGTTTATGATTGTGCCAGAGCACATTTTGAACAACACCATGGGAATTTCGGATTTTACACAGGTGGGTGGATGTTACACTCTGGAAATGGAAGCAAGGTGGGTGTTATTAACTCTCTGTGGTCCACGGACACGCTGCACCTCCAAATCACATGACTGATGTAAGCTGACATAGCAACAAACTGCAGCCACGCTGAGTCTCTGTTTCAGCCCACATTGAAAGTTCGGACTTCAAATTTTTTAAATTTCAATTGCAGGCCAGTAAATCCAGAGTTATGATAATATATATAAGCCACGCTTTTTATATACTGTCGTCACGTTTGTGTGTGTGTGTGTGTGTGTTTTAAGCGTTTTCTAACGAAAGCGCGAAAACAGTAAAGAAAGGGAAAAAAAGCCACCTCTTTCCTGTCAGTGGAAAAATGTACCATGTTGACCAATTTAAAAAAAAAAAAGTCAACTTGTGGGATTTGGTTGTTTAGAAAGAGGGGAGAGTTTTGGGAGTGACGGTAATGGCAGCGAGACAGAGCGAGTGAGTGAGAGAGAGAGAGAGCTTTTAGATGTGGGAGATTTGTGATGTTTATTGTGGAGTGTATACTTAGTGTGTTGTGTTGTGTTGTCTTGTGTAGCTTTTCTGTTGTGTAGTCGTTTTGTTTTGTGTGTCAGTGAGGGCACTAATGAAAGTCACAAAGGCAAATTTGCAACGTAAACACTGTCACTAAGTAGAAAACCAGCGGAGTGATACAGCTCCTGTTGTCAGGCCTGCAGGTTTATCCCTGTGCTGTTCTCCTCTGTCTTTTGGTGGACAAACCTTTTTTTACTGGCACACATCATTTGTGGGGCATCTTATTGTGACACCGGATTTTAGTTTTAGTAATATTTTTAAATGGTTGTTGAAAATGAAAAAAAAAAAAAACAGCAGGTGTATTGGCTGCATTTTTAGATAAATAGTTTTATATGTTTACAAAATGTACAATTTATATTTACATTTCAAGTTATAAAAATTAATTAACATGTCTGTGGTTTTTTTTATAGTAAAAAATACTACTAGGATTTTAAGTTCTTTGTGGGACTTCAGATCAGTAGTACTAATGCAGTATGTCAGTGAAAAAAACAACTAAATTCAGTTGAGCTGAAAAGAATGATCCCAAACAAGGCAAGGGGGAAAAAAACAAAATGAAACAATTTGAGGGTGAAATACAAACGTAAACTCAAAAGGAGTCCAAAATGTCCGGTTGTATTTTAGACCTCAGTGGGTTAATTCAACAAATCATGAAAAATTAGGTTTAAATTTTTGTTCATGACAGTGCAGATTTCTGACATTTTGTGTAATTTAAGCTGTAACAATGTGATTGTTTTCTAACAAATAACAGTGTGAAACTTAAGTTAGACCTGTGTTTGTAAATGAACCGCCCCATGTTGTGTAGCTTTCTGGATTTTATACTTATTGGGCTACATGTTTATTTATTATACAGGCTATACAGTACATAACATCAAAACTCACATGTTTTATGTAACTAAAGTGTTTAATTATGTGGGCTACAGACAATAATTAAGTTATAGACTATATTTATATGAAAAACGTGTATACTTACTGCATTTGAATCATTTTAACCATATGTAACCACCTGCATATGTGTTTGGAGGGAAAAAGGGGCTTTGATTTTGCCACCCCATTTGATTTCTTTGCCACCCTCATGCCACCCTAAGAAATTTTCTCTAGATCCGCCCCTGCCCCTCAGGGGAACGTAACAAATTACTTTGGTGTTCCTCCACCTCCAAAGAAATGTCAGAAGGAGTCTGAACCGCAAAAGAAGCGCGTATTCTCGGAAAAGTGGTTGCAGGAGGTGAGCTGGCTTCAAACAAATGACGGACGCACAGAGATGTGGTGCAGAATATCCTGTGAAAATCCCACTCTAGCAGACAAAAACAGTGCCTTTTATATGTACGCAAACTTCTTTGCGTTGCAACTTCTTATCTGGTGCGTGTCTTTTATTTTGACAGCCAATGCGCACCTGCGAACCACTTATGTGCACCCCTGGTTATTTGCATTGTAAATTGTTGTAATGATTATTAACAGGTGCTGTGTGACACAGACTTAAGTGTGGAACAAACTACTGACAGAGGATGATTTAGCCAGTACATGCAATCATGTTACACAATGGTGGCCTCCTCCTAGCCTAGCTAAAAATTATACTCATAATCCAATAATGTGAATACTCAAAAAGGTTAATGCTTCATGCAAAAACTGGGTGAAGTTTTAGCAGTAAAGACAAAGATCTAATCCTGTTTCAGTGGGAACAAAGAGGTTCATATGGCTAAAATATTCTTGGTAGTGTCCTGTGGCATTGCACTACTTTTACTTTATTCTGACATATAGCATGTGTCTTAAGTTTTAGTAATCATTTTTAATCCAGATTCCTTTGCCTACAAAAATAGGTTCAAGGTTTGGAAATGTGGTACTAAGAATTCCATACTACATCTTTTATTTTGCTTGTTTAAAAAACATTTAGCATCATGAATTAGTGAGTTGAATTAAAGAAAATCTCATTGGCTTCAAGGAGAAGTGAACATCAGTCCTCAGTACAAATAGGTAAGATAAGAATGAAGAAGTCAAACAGAAAAAAAACTCAATCACCACAAAGCAAGATTGATCAACTTAGCATGGTGTGTGTATTTCTTTCCTAAAGGCTCTGTGAAATGGCCATGAGCTTGTCATCTCTCAATCCACTCTCTGTGAATCCTCCTCTATCCCTGTATTTTCTCTCCAGCAACTCTGTTGCAAGTCTGGTCTCCCTCTCTGCTCTCTCTAATGCCTTCCTCTCATGCTCTTCTCGGTCCACTGGTCTCATCTCCCTCTACTCGTCTCTCCTCTCCATTTCCTGGAGCTAAACCAGCCAGTCTGGCTCTCTGTGCTTCTAATTCCTGTGTCCTGCTCTTTACGAACCACCCGTCTTTTGTCCTGTGCTCATGGTGGAGGAGAAACCGTCGCTGCGTCCTTGGGGGAGTCGCACTGGGCCGGAGGATTAATGTGATGTTTAGGTCTAAGCATATCGTCCATCATCCTGTACCACTTCCAGGATGCAGCAGCAGTTTCTCTTCCCTCTGTTGCCCATCCTTGTGGGTGGGTTCTTTAGTTTCTAAAATGAAATAAGAATATATTGTGTTGGTTTAACATACAGTCAAAGGTCTTGTGTTGCCAAGAAAAAAGACATAGCTTTTCTTTTTATTTGAGATTTTCCCATCAAATTTTCACATTATCTGTATAAAAATGTAAGGATGGTAAATATTTACAGTATTTGCAATTTTGAATTAAGCGTTTTTATATTGCTGTTGTCGCTGCTGTGTCATTGCTATGTTGTCCTGGTTTATCAATAATTGCACTGGGCGTTGTTTAGCAATGCTGCCATACAGTTAGAAGGTCCTGGGTTTGAAACTGCTGGCTGGCTGGTGGCTTTCTGTGTAGCTTTATCTTCAGGTACTCTATCTCCTGCCTACAGACCAAAGACATACTTGTTTGGTTAATTGGTGAATTGCACATAGCATATTTGTCTATCTTTCTATATATGTTAGACAGAAAATATTATTTTTTACTTATTGTTTTAAAAATGAATCATCTAAAAAATGACTTGTTTCTTTTTTTTGCCTGATAAAGGTTGGAAGACTGTAAATTAACTTGAAATTGTTAAGCTGTTGAGAAAGACTTCAGGAACAACTTGTACTTAAAGTCTTCTTTATGGTGACATGGGTATTTCCAAAACCAATCCAAGTCGCTGCACTTGGTTCGCCTGATTATGATGTTCTGGTTATTTAAAGAACATAGCTGATTGGTTTGCAATGCACTTGCAGTACACTCTGCAAAAACACAAAAGCGAGAAACACCACAAATGCTGCCAAAACGTTATGCGTTGGCCCTTTGATGGACAGGTGGCCTGTCCAGTGTGTACCACTGCACGACAGCTGTGATAGGCCTGTGAAGCAGATAAGCAAAGAAAACATCTTTTTCAAAATCCAACCCAGTAGTTCTAGTGTCTAAATAGGCATACATGGGAAACAAACTCAAGTTTCCTTCGAGGCATTCATCTTATTTTCATACTATTTTCCCTTCAACTTAGACATGAGGCTATGTTTAATTGCTAAACAAATTTAATTAATAATAAGAACATTTATTGATGTTTATCTTTGTTTAGAATTTAAATTAGGCTAGCAACTTGGTCATTTTGGCAAAATTAGGCACTGAGAGATATTAATAATTTAGTGAAAGTGGGGAAGACAGATCTCCTTGAAGAATTTAAAGAAATTTTGATGTTTAATGTGGTGTCCTGGCACTCTTGTTCAGTCTCCCATGCTCTAAGGCAGGAGTGTCCAACTCCAGACCTCAAAGTCCAGTGACCAGCAGGTTTTAGATGTGTCCTTGATCCAACACAGCTGATTTAAATGGCTAGATTACCTCCTCAACATGTCTTGAAGTTCTCTGGTAATGAACTAATAATTTGATTCAGGTGTGTTGACCCAGGAGGATATCTAAAACCTGCAGGACACCGGCCCTTGAGGCCTGGATTTGGACACCACTGGTCTAAGGGGAAGGGCTTAGATCCCGATGAGCATGATGTGTAAGAGCTGCAGCACCATGAACGGAAAAGCAACTGGAGCAACTGGTGGGCATCTGATGGTCAAACTTTGAGTCATGAGGCTCATAAAATGACATGGATCCAGTGACCTGTAAAGCCACCACCCACAAGGGTAGGCGTTGGCTTGAGTGTTGTGTGTTGAGTGTGCTAGAGTGAGAGGCACCTGGCAGTTGTGGGAATGCTCACACCGTCCCAGTGTGGCTGGAATGTAGTTACTGCTCTTTCACAGCCAGCTATGAAAATTAAAAAAAATAATGATTTCATATTGTTTAGAGTTAACATTGCATCTACCCTTCAAAACTTATTCAGATACCTTTAGTGAAAGTGTGTTTGCTTCAATAAAACGTAACTACTACTGAAGTAAGCTAAGTGATGGACATTTTCAACGCATGTATCTACTGAAGAATCAGCAATTTAAAAGAGAAAGCATGACACACTGCAGACAGGGGAATGGTGTCATTTGATTCCAAGGGCACTGTCCCTATACCCTCAGTATGTGCACTGACCGCTTCAATTAAATGTAAAGTGACAGCTCTGTGATATGCAGTCATTTATGAACATAATTCATTATTTAACCTTTTGTGACAAAACTGACATTTTTTTGTCTTCAACAATATATTGTTAAGATGAAAACATGAAATAAGTGACACTTCATAATTCAAATGTAATGACAGCATAAACTGTAGTAAAATTAGGGAGTGCTAAGCTAAGCAAAGCTAAGAGAAGATAAGCCAAGAAAAACTATACTATATCCCAAAAGTTATGTAATTCTGTTTTTACAGCAGTTAAAACAACAAAAATAAAAAATAAAATAGTCTAAATGATATGAATGATATATAACTCAAATAGAATGCTAACTTATATTAAAAATAATACAATTTCAAATAAGTAAAAACCTCAATATCTCATTTTTATGATTTAATAAATATGGTAAATATCGGAAAACATTAAAGTGGGTTAGTATAGATCTTGAGACAATGAGGGTTAATTTAAAACATTAATATGAAACAACAAATTATTATACTAGAAAGCTGCATTGTAGAAAGTTATTCCTTGAGTTATGAACTAACACCGCTGTCACACTGCTCACACTACTAGACTGCATGTAACGTACATTCTGTGGTATTCATTTCATTTTATTTCTGTAATCCTGTATTTTTATGTATACAAGATTTAGATTTGTTATTTAGGTTGCTTTATACACCTTTGTGTATGTCTGTGTGCATATGTACACGTGTATGTATATATATATATATGTGTGTGTGTGTGTGTGTGTGTGTGTGTGTGTGTGTGTTTTGTCATTTACATATTGTTGTGATTCACATTGCTGTGCTTCAGAGTCACCATCTACCGGAACCAAATTCCTTGTATGTGTTTGCGCATATACATGGCCAATAAACCCGATTCTGATTCTGACTCTGATGAAGGTAAAGATTATGACTAGTAATGTCAAGAAGCTCTCCAGTTACCTCATATTTTCTAAAAATTAACAATTAGATAAACTGTAGTATATGTTTGTTACATAAGGAGTTAGTGAGTACCCAGAGTTTGTATACAATCTACCTTTGTTGAGGCTCCTGCCCAGGTGTTTGCTTTTATGCCTTTTGTGATTTCATTGAACCAAATGATCCAGTTTGGCCCATAAAAGGTGGCGAACCTAATGATGTGCACAGAATAGCACGTAATAGCTTCTAACTAAGGGAATCAATTTTATTTCATTAGCTGTCAGTGGAAAGTTCCAAATGTTAATGTTTCCATGTATCCTTAATACATCATGTGTAACATTAAATAATGATTGCCAGCTCCTTTAAATGAACTCAAAGTAGACAGTTTTTCCTAGACACACGTTAGTGATTTCATCGTCTTGTCCGTCCACACAAACCAACAATACACTCTTTAAACTGTGTATCTGTTTCAGGCTCACAGGGGGCTGGAGCCTTTCCCAGCACACAGTGGGTAAGACGCAGGATATGGCCTTGACAGGTCGCCAGTCTGTCACACAGGGCTAACACATGCAGACAGACAAACACTTGTAGCAAAATTTGTCACCGACTTGGTTAAGTTGCATGTCCTTGGACTGTGAGAAAAGTAGAGCGCTGACCAGAAACTTACACTGAAAAAAAAATGAATTCATTTGAACAAACTGCTACCCACCTTGCTGCCCAAATGCAGTAATCATAAATAAATAATAGAAGCTTGGTTAATATCAGCATTATAGAGAGGTCCATTAGATTTGAGCTGTTCTTTGTCATTCAAGCCATTTCCAAGGATTTAGATATAAAATAAATATAAAAGAAATTGAATATGCATTTAATATGAATGAAAAATTGACATCGGACACAGGAAATATACTTTTTGCTCCAGTCCACCCTACAATAAAGTAATCCTTTTAGGAATTATGTGTTTAATATTTCATTGAGTTTGGAAGGTTGGAAAGTAACTTGATATTGTTAAGCTCTTGAAAAAGACTTCAGTATGACCTTATACCTTCTTTATGCCATGAAATTGAATTTTCCATAATGTTTTAACCATGTTTGGTTTTCCAGATTATGATGTTCTGTGTCTTGTCATTTGAAGAGTATAATTGGTTATTTTGGAACGCACTTACACTGCACTTCTTCTTTTTATGGCCATGTTACGCTGTTGCACATACTGAACTCACAACACACACACACATAGGTAGATTAACTCAAAAAAGAAAAGCTTTTAATGTAAAAGTAATCCTGAGCTCACCTGTCAGACAGTCAGTGCCGAGCAAATGATGTTGACATGACACAAAGAGAGCTGGAGCTCTAAGGAGTACTATTTTTTTTTGCATATGACAATTTAATAAACCAAATGCTGTCATTTCTTTTTTCTAAATTAAATTTAGCGTCAGTCATTTCTTTTTCAACCATACCAATTGCCAGCAGACCCCAGGCACACTACTGTTATCAAAACATTTTTACAAACAAATCTACGAAATGAGAATGTCTCATTTGCAAATTCAAGGTGTGGTAACACGTTTTAAAAATACATGCAAGTCCATCTGTCTGTGGCTTGCATGCCACACACTCATACAAGCACAACCACATACACAGATACACACAACTTTTCACCAAACTAGGTTTTTGCATTAATAATATCAAACTGTTCTTACAGTATTACATCTGGCAACGTGAAAACCCTGCGACCTCTCAATATGGAATAGGTCGATACTTTGGAGACTCCCGTCATTAGTTGCTGTAACACTAATTTGAAGAGTTTTTAATTATCTGAAGTTAAAAATAAAAAAATAAATTAAAGTGGGGAAACAACAACAAGTTCAGGAAAAGTGAGTAAACTGTAACAGTGAGACAGGGTGTATTACAGTAAGGTTAAGTAAGAGGGTTGTGGGGGGGGTAAGAATATGTGACACAAAGCTTGGGAACAAGTGTTTGACTGAATAGGTGTGGTGTGCAAAGTACGGAGAAAAGAATGGCATCATGTTTCATGTTCATGAGTGCAGAGTGACAGAGCTAATTATAGCCAACAGGATGTTCTTGTGTTCAAAGGAAGAAGACAAAGCTAAGCTAAGGGAGGAAATACTCAGCAGGTGGAAACAGCTGTGTAAAATCCCCGGAGGACAGAAGCACATTCGTTAGCAGGAGTGACTACTTATTAGCTGAAATTTTGCATGAGAAGTGTAATGCTGTGTCCTCATCACTTGTAAGGTTCAGTACCTTTCATGCTTTCCACTTTTTTCTCAAACAGTGCTCTTCTTGAAACAAAGTCACATACTTCTTACACTACAGCACTATGCTCACCCCTGCCATGTTTTACATGTCACTCTATTGTGTCAGGGTTTTTTTTGTTAAATCGCCAAGTTTTATGCAGTACTCAACCCCTGTGCATGATAGCAACTCACGAGGGTCAGTCTATGCCATAAATACATTTCCTCAAACGTTTCTGCTGATTCAGCACAACCACTGCACCAACATCCATGCTAAATGTGAACAGAAAGAAACTCGCAACCCAGATCCATGAAGTAAGAGAGGAAGAATGAGACGGCCTTGTGATGGAATAAATAGGTCGCTCAATTGTTTATTGCAAAATGCAAACTCAGCTGATGTATCACCTGATCTATGACTACAACCCAACAATTGTTCCCCAAAGAAAACTGCAGACTTTGCTTCATTTCTGCCTGAGCAGTGTTTTATTGAATGCATTTTTATTACCTAAATTCCATTTCTTGGGATAAATTGGGGATTTACTAAGAATATCAGTTATTTGACACATATCGTATTTTCGATATTATATATCATATTAAAAAATATTGCTTTAAAATTCTTTGTCTGTGGCCAAGACATTTTTGTGTTAGAAATAGCAAAAGGGAAATATGTAACTAGAGATACCTAAAATAGATGCAAGGCGGACAGAATGACATGGTGATATTTTAAGAGCTATGTTTTTTTGTACGACAGAACAACTTTCTGCGCCATGGATAGACTTTTCTTTCTTTACTATACTTATTTGATATATGGGGTGGGTGGGGGTGGACTAAATGAACAAAGAAATCTTACCATACAAAGTAGTTCTAAGGGAAATGCAGTCAACTATTTCTTTGTGAAATTGTGTGATAGTTAATTACACTGTATTGGGGGGGGGGATTCTAACTCCAGGTCTCCACCCCCTTCAATTGATTTTTCTTTCGTTTCATTGCAATGAGCAGAAATGCCCACTCTATCTCAATTGTCAGAGGCAGCAGGATCCACTTACAGGTTCTTCTCAGGTAATTGCAATGCAAATGAGGTTCTTCAAAGATAAATTAGCCACCCTGAAAGAGAGGCCATGTCCTCAGTTGGCTGTCTGTCTAGTGGCCAGTCCAAAAAAAAAAAAAAAAAGCCTCATTTTGTTTAATAAAAGATGACTGAAATCCTGGTGATCTGTGCTGGAGGCTGCTTTGATCGCTAACTCTTCAGAAACAGCAGCGTTCGATAAAACTGACCTTAACATGGATCAAAACTGTTTGCCATGTATTATCATTTGAAGGACTGTATTGAATTTGCTATTTCATCACTAAGTAAATTAAAGGTAATTAAAGATGGCATCATAGGGCTGGGATCCAATTTCAATCTCTTCACTATTATTTTGAGATTTTTGGCTTTTTCACTTGTGTTTTGTAGTTCCTAAATAATTAAATATGATTAAAGACCAATGCAAAATTTCCCTTTGGTTAAGTGAAAATATGCTTAAACATGCACAGGTTTTTTTTTTTTTTACCCCTTTTTGAGAGCAGAATTAGTTACAGTGCACGTCCACTCAACCCTGGAAACAAGTAGTCTCATTTAGTCTGTTAACATTAGAGTCATGTAGAGTCTCCAACTGGGATAACAGAGAGTGAAATCATTCATGTTAATTTGTGCATACACAAGGTGCGACTGTGTGAGTAGCCATGCATTTTAATGAAGCTGACACTGAACTCTTGGGTGGCAGTGTGTTCAAGTGAGGAAAATATGTTGGTTGGAACAGCTTTGGCACTAATGCCTTACTTGGCCCTATGAAGGGGACACAAATTGTAGAGCATGTCCACAGAGAATTAATGTGTGCACTTTCTCATTGTAACTCAATTTATTACTGCAGTGATTAATGAAATCCTAATTAGTCATAACTTGCCCCTACCTTTTGGATTTGTGCTCGGAATATATTCTAAAAACAGAATAAATTCATACTGTTTATTAATATCTCAGACATATGCTCAAATGCTTTAATCTTGTTACTCCAGATACTCTAGAATGTCACGATACACCATGCTGTTTATAAGTCGCTATTATAATTAATACAAAAACATTTTATTTTGCAGTGCTGTTCAACAGATGTTTGTTTATGCAAAATTTATTGGAAAGGGGCTCAAATGCTTGGAAAGGCATGCATCAGAACTGTTTTGCGGGGAGCAGCACAGTGATCCCTAGAGTTTTTCTTGTATTTCTGTATTTCTCATTTAACACAGTGATGTGTAAGGCAGTTGTTTAAAGGCTGATTTCAAGAACTCCACACATACCAAGAGATTTACATACAAATTAGAATAAACTAAATTTGAAAAAAAAAAAAAAACGAAATGGGTAAAAAAGAAAAGGGATGAAGTGAACTACACCATTTTTGTTACATATTTGCATATTTCTAACAATCAAGAAGTTATATTTTGTCTCTGAAAAGTCATTGCACGAGTTCTAGTGCAAGTTTTTCAAACTAATAGGATACGGCAGACCATAAAAGACCAAACCACAAGACATCATGAAGAGAACTATGTATAAACCCAGCTCTGGAGAAAATGGGATGCTGTAAGAGCAAAATAAAAATGAAATTATTATTATTAGACTTGGTCTAATAACTCGATATTTTATTTAAAATAGTACACAGAAATCATATCAAATGTTTAAACTGACATGTCACTGTATTTCTTTGTCTTTGTCTTGTTTTATTCACATCTGTAAAAAAATATAAATAAATAAATACGCTGTGTGCGTCATCTGTTACAGTGACTTTGCTGCCAATGCTGTTACCATTATGCACCTGGAACCTTTGGTGGCATTATGGTCACTGCCACATACATTATGTTAATGTTATAATAGATTATAACAGGGACCTGGACCTTCTTATGCAGGTGTGATTAAATTTCCATAGGGCAAAAAAACCCAAAAACAAAACCCAACCAAACAAAAAAACTACACTTTGTTAAGGCAACAATAATTGAAGGTTTTCGTGGCCAGGTGTAAGATAGATCAACTACAGCTACAGAAATACACGATCCAAAAACAATTACAGCCCAGATACAGATTCTGCTCTCAGAACAAAGGCATTATTTTCTCTTGATCAAGTCCAATTTCTAACATTTCTAACAGCAAAAGGTTATAGCTATATAGTTCATATTATATCCTACCAATGCACAGTTATTAAAGGTTGGTAAAAGTATCATTTCAATAAGAAACCTTCTCATTCATTAGTCACTTTTAATGATTTTCAAATGTATATAGCACAAGAAGTAATAAAAATAAGAGTATAGTTTATAGTTTCCTCTTTTTTAATTTCATTTTATTTGCCTTTAGCTACCTTTTAATTTGAAACATGAAGACACCTATTAATCCCCTTTGGATGCTATTCATTTGGATGATATAATACTTTCTGTGCACAGAAACAGTTAGGAAGGAAAATAATACAGTGTTATATGAGAAGAACCTTGAATAGATGTGTTAATAGGCCAAGGAGAAATGGTGTGACCCCTGAAGAGGAACCAGGGCAGCAAGCTTAACGTGGTGACACTTCTATTTTAACTTTAGAACCTTTTAGAGCTACAATTCGAGCTCACACAGTGTTTTTGTTACTGATTCCTCAACTGAATTTTGTTACTGCTGAAAGTAAAACACTTAACTGTTAAAAAGGAGAAAACATGTATACTGCACCCACTGCAATGCCTTGTCAAGTATAGCCTTAATAAGACAAAGAAGTACACCATAATGTAAGTGGAGATAGCTGATTTCAGTATCTAGATATAAATGTATGACTTGCTGAAAGATAAGTGAACATGATATTAAATCAAACTAAGCATCAGCCTGCATGTTTGCATTCATTACTTTTTCAGTGTAATTTTTGTCAGCTGGTCTTTCCTCGTTTGATCTCAGTTAATGCCCAGTGAGGCACTAAAACTTGTCTGAAATCGTAAAACATTCATATTACTTGTAATATGTGTCCAAATGTTTATCTAAAATAATCCATTCTGGGACCAATGGGTCTGTGGAAAGTAGTGCTGGGTCCAGAAGTTCATATCAATCATGAAAAAATGTACAGCAGCACTGATTTATGACAGGGTTGTTTTGATCAGGGAGCATATCCTGACTGCTGTATTTCCTTATGGACCAAACAACAATTTAGATCCGTTATGAAATCCATGGGTGGGGTGCCGGAAGGTGCCCTAGTTGTCCTACTGGGGGACTTCAGCTTTCACATTAACACTGATATATAGAGACCTGGAGGGGCTTGACTCGGAGGAAATGTCTGCCCGATCTAAACCCAAGTGGTGTTCTGTACTAATGTTCTGGACTCTGGACTCATAACTGTTCATAATAAATAACATGGCTGAACATAAGTATATTCATAAGTGCACTTGGTACAAGGAAACCGTATGTCACAGGTCAGTTATCACTTATTTTGTAATCTTATAATCTGATCTGTGGCTGCATGTCTTGCAGCCACAGCCATGAAATAATTCGCAGAGCTGTCAACTGATCACCATGTGGTGATGAGTTGGATGAAGTGCTTAAGGAGGATGTTGGAAGCAGGGGGAATTAATGCACCCAAATATATATGGTCAAATATTTGGACAAAGACAGCTTTTTTTCAAATTTTGGTTCTGTACGTTAGCACAATGAATTTTAAATGAAACAGCTCAAATGCAGTTGAAGTGCAGACTTTCAGCTTTACACGGTCGGTTTATTTTAGGGGCTCAAAAGTAACTGGACAAATCAAATAACTGAAAATGAAATGTTCATTTCGGAAAACCCTTTGCTGGCAATGACAGCCTGAAGTCTTGAACTCATGGACATCACCAGATCCTGGGTTTCCTCCTTTTTAATGCTCTGCTAGGCCTTTACTGCAGTGGCTTTCAGTTGCTGTTTGTTTGTGGGCCTTTCTGTCCAAAGTTTAGTCTTCAACAAGTGAAATGCATGCTCAGTTGGGTTAAGATCAGGTGACTGACTTTTCCATTCAAGAATATTACATTTCTTTGCTTTAATAAACTCCCAGGTTGCTTTGGCTATATTTTTTGGGTCATTGTCCATCTGTATTATGAGACAAAGCCCAAACAATTTGACGTTAGCTGGATTGTAGCAGACAGCATTTCTCTGAACACCTCACAATTCATTCAGCTGCTTCTGTCCTGTGTCACATCATCAATAAACACTAGTGTCCCCATGCCCAAGCAATCAAACTGCCTCTGCTGTGTTTTACAGATGATGTAGTATGCTTTGGATCATGAGCTGTTCCACGCCTTCTCCATACGTTTTTCTTGCCATCATTCTGGTAGAGATTTATCTTGGTTTCATCTGACCAAAGAATGTTTTTCCAGAACTGTGCTGGCTTTTTTAGATTTTTTTTTTTTTTTGCAAAGTCCAATCTAGCCTTTCTATTCTTGAGGCTTATGAGTGGCTTGTGTCGTGTTATTCAATTATACGCGGGTCCACTGTACGATTCATAACCAGACTTTATTTTCCATTCTTGCTCTGCTCTTCACATAACATAACATTCTATTCTAAACACACTGGTCTCGCCCTCTAGCTGCCCTCAGCCTAACTACACTGACCGGCTGCATTAACATCTACTGTACAATGCACTTACACCACATCTCCCCTTTCTAGAATCAATGGGTAGACTACCATTGACTCACCAGACCTTAGAGGGTTATTCTGCCTCTGTGGCTGGAAGGTCTGGTCCTGCGCTTACCTGTAAGGAATATTATATAACGAAAATCTTAACTCTAATTAACCCGTTAAGTAACACAAATTCTTACATGCTAACTCATCACACCCCCTGTATTTCCCAACTTCTGAACATGCATATTTGAAAATGACAACTTTTTAGCTTTTACACTTTTACCCTTACTGAGCAAAGAATACTACGAAAGAGGGGTATTCTTGTGTAAAACTGTTCTTTCTCTCTGATCCGTTACAAGTCCAGTCGGGTTGGTCTCACAACCACTCTTCCAGATCTGGTTCTGGGTGTAGATGGAAGCTCTGGAGAAACTGTCTCTGGCATGTCCGTGGAGCACTGCTCCCCAGCTTCTGCAGATTCTGGCTCCCCATTATCGCTCTCAGTTTGGTCTGCAAAGCGTTTCATGGGAACAAGGTGCCAACGATTCCGCCTAATTGTCCCATGAGGTCCCTCCACGAGATATGATCGTGGTGTGGAGTGGCTGCCAGTAACGGCGCCGCTGGCTCTCTGGTCTGTTATCCACACTTCTTGGCCTGGAGTGAGCCTGTCGAGGCTGCGTGTGCGATGACGATGGTTATATGACTGTGCCTCTTTAGTCCTCCTCTCCTTTTCCCTCCGGGCGACAACCACACTATCAAGAAGTGCGGGGTCAAGCAGAGATGGCAGTATTGGCACTGTGGTGCGAAGCCGTCTCCCCATCGAGAGTTGGGCTGGACTATAGCCATTCTGCAGTGGGGTGGCTCTGTAAGCGAGCAGAGCCAAGTGTGGATCAGCAGCTTTCCGCAATAGATTCTTGACAGTCTTAACTGCTCGTTCAGCTTCGCCATTGCTTTGGGGATATTTCGGGCTGCTTGTGATGTGACGGAAGCCATACACTTTTGCAAATGTCTCAAAAGCTGCCCCTGAAAACTGTGGCCAGCTGCTCGGGAATCCCGTGACGTGCAAAAATCCCTTTGAGATGATGGATCGCACCCTCTGACTTTGAAAGTGTGAGAGGGGCAATCTCAACTAATCTTGAGGCATAATCCAAAACAAGAAGGTAGGTTTTCCCTCTCAGCATAAACAGA
Source organism: Oreochromis aureus (assembly GCF_013358895.1). Lineage (NCBI taxonomy): Eukaryota > Metazoa > Chordata > Actinopteri > Cichliformes > Cichlidae > Oreochromis > Oreochromis aureus. Next base: position 46,060,733 of record NC_052948.1, on the reverse strand, counting down.
TCGGCTCCTAACTTTTGCCACCGCCGCCCCGGATACTGTGATGGCATCAGCGGTTCTGTGCGGTTTTCTCTCTCTCTGCAACATGTGCGACAGTTAAGGACAAGCTCGTTTATCTGCTGGCTTAGCCCTGGCCACCAAACCGACTGTCATGCCCGCTCTCTGCACTTAACCACTCCCTGGTGACCTTCGTGTAGCCTGGTGAGCACATCATTTCTCATAGTTGCAGGTATAACCAACCTGTCCCCTTTTATTAGCAGACCGTCATGTACGGTGAGGAACGCCCGTTCTGCCCAGTACAGTCTTAGCGCTGGTTCGCTGTTGAAATGTGTGGGCCATCCTTCCTCACTCAGCTGCATCACGTGAGCACATACGCTGTCTCTCTTCAGCTCTTCCCTCAGCCTGGGTCTTGCTCGGGTCAGGGCTGATACCGCTGGCTGATACAACATGCCCTAAAAACGTCACCCGCTGTTTTGCGATGTCGCACTTGTCAATGTTTAGGGTGATGCCAGCTTTTTGGATCCTGCCCAGCACAGCCTGTAGGCGAGAGTCATGCTCTTCCTGTGTTCTGCCCCAGACCAGCATGTCGTCCATGTGGCAAACCACCCCTTCCATACCATCTGTGACCTCTGTGACCATCCTGTTCTGGAAATGCTCTGGTGCTGAACCAATCCCGAAGGGCAGTCTCTTGAAGTAATAACGCCCAAACGGTGTGATGAAAGTGGTGTATTTGGCTGAGTTTTCCGTCAGAGGTATCTGCCAAAACCCCATGTTAGCGTCCAGCTTGCTGAATATGCTGGCACCAGCCAATCTGCCCAATGTTTCCTCCACCGATGGCAGTATGTACTTCTCTCGGCACACAGACTCATTGAGGTGTGTAAGGTTGACACATATGCGAACATCTTCTGTCTTCTTCGGTACCACCACCATGCCTGAGCACCAATCAGTTGGCTCCTCAATCCTGCTGATCACCCCTAGTTCTTCCATACGGGCCAGCTCCTGCTTAACTTTGTCCATCAGAGGCAACGGAATTCTCCGTGGCGTCTTCAAGGAAAAAGGTTGAGCTCCAGGTTTCAGTTTGATGTCGTACGACTGACGTACTTCACCGAGACCACTGCATAGCTTTGGGTAGCACTTTTTAAGTGTCTCTATAGTTATGCTCTCCAGACGGGCCACAAGCTCCAGCTTGCTAATGGCAAGTCTCCCCAGCAAAGCAGTGTGCAGGTGTCTGATGACAAAGACATCCTCTAGTATTTCTTTGTCTCCCTTCCTCAGTGCAAGCTCACTGACACCAACGACATCCAAACGACTCCTCCCGGGACCCAGCAGAGCCTTGGTTGGTTTGTGGAGACTGGGGATGGTGGTTGTGTCTGTAGAGCTCCTTAAACACCTTAAGGGGTAGGACTGTCACATCGGCACCTGTATCAATTTTAAATGACACGTTCTTGTTGTTTATGCTTAAGTCGACAGTCCATGGCTCACCCTCACACTTAACACTGCCTAGGAACAAACCATGTTCATCCTCTTCAACCTCATGCACGGTTTTGGGTGCCCTGCATACGCACCTGTAATGTCCTTTTTTTCCACATGCATGGCATTTCACTTCATTCGCTGGACAATCCTGCTTTGAATGGGATGGAGCGCCACCACATTTCTGACAGGTTGGCCCTTTTTTGCCGTCTTCTCGGAATCCAAGTGTTTGAGCTTGACGACTATCAGTCTGGAGAGGTTTGGTTCTAACAGGCTTACGACTGATTTTGTGCACTCTATCTACGGACTTAGCATCACTAGCCTTGGCTCTAGAGTCACCTCGCAAGGAGGATTGTTGTCGCTTTACCTCTTCACTTTGCCTCGCCATGTTGATAGCCCTCTGCAAAGTCAAATCTGGGTCAAGCTGCATGCGTTCTGACAGCCGTTTGTCCGTGAGACCGACAACGAGCCTGTCACGTATCAGCTCATCATGTAGCACTCCATAGTTGCAATGTTCTGCTAGCGCATACAGTGCTGTCACAAAAGCATCCACTGTCTCATTTTCTGCCTGTCGGCGCATATTGAATTTGGCGCGCTCATAGATCACATTTTTCTTCACAATGAAAAAAGCCTGGAAACCATCACATACCCCCTCATATGTTGTCCTTCGCTCAGCTGTTAAACTCAGACTGCGAAGCACATCGTCCGCCTCGTCTCCCATGCAGTAAATCAACGTATTGACTTGGTTCTCCTCCGAACTGACGTTCAAATTACTGGCGAGACGGAATCTCTCGAACCTCCGTATCCATTTGGACCACTCCTGCGGTTTTGAAAAGTCAAAGGACTCCGGTGGCTGGATGCTGAATGTCGCGCTCGGCCCCGCCGGTGCTCTCTGTGCAGTCTCATACGCCATATTTTCCCCCTCGTTTTTCCGCGAGCTCCACCAGACACAGGTTCGTTCAGTCGAGGTTATATGGACCAGTACAGGACTTCTGACACCATGTCGTGTTATTCAGTTATACGCGGGTCCACTGTACGATTCAGACTTTATTCAGACTTTATTTTCCATTCTTGCTCTGCTCTTCACATAACATAACATTCTATTCAAAACACACCGGTCTCGCCCTCTAGCTGCCCTCAGCCTAACTACACTGACCGGCTGCATTAACATCTACTGTACAATGCACTTACACCACAGCTTGCACCTTGCAGTGAACCCTCTGTATTTACTTTTATGAATTTTTCTCTTTATGGTAGACTTGGATACCGATACGTCTACTTCCTGGAGAGTGATGTTCAGTGTTGGCTGTCATGAAGGGGTTTCTCTCACTATGGAAATGGTTCTGCGATCTTCCACCATTGTTGTTTTCTGTGGACCTCCAGGTCTTTTTGCATTGCAGTTCAACAGTGCTTTTTTTCTTTCTTTCTTTCTTTCTCGGGATGTATCAAACTGTAGATTTTGCCACTCCTACTGTTGTAGCAATTTCTTGGATGGGTTTTTTCTGTTTTCACAACTTAAGGATGGGTTGTTTCACCTGGATGGTCATCGATAACCACAGATGGTTCACCTCCAGTGTCCACCATCTGATATAAGAGAAGCTATATTAGCCATTAGCCTTGGGTAGCTTGTGGGACTCTGGAGATAGCTAACAAATGGCAAACTAAGCAGAGCGTAGTTCTGGCAGTAGCTGAAATAGGTTTGTTGATTCCAGAGCACAAGACTTCCGGTTGGCCTTAAGCAATTTTGACAATTTGTCAGATAAGTAGACAGGGAAGCAATTTCCTGTGAGGACTATTTCTGACTTCAAATGAGGATGTAGACAGTTCTGCAAACTAAACTCCACTGACACACTTTCAGTAGATGGAAGCCGAGTCTAGGGATTAACTGGATAACTCTCACTCATTGTGGGAGGCAATACTAAGATACAGCAGTCAAACAACACCTCAGTGGTTGAACCCATGGGATAGATGAGATTTGCTCTGAGTTTGTCAAGGCACTGGATGATTGTTTTGGTTGACACAGCTCTGCAACAATACATGGAAGTTGTGAACAATGCATCTGAATTTGGCAGAAGGTTGGTTTGCTTTTTAAGAAGGGGGACTGGAGGTTGTGCTCTAACTTCAAGGAGTTCACACTCCTGAGTTGACCATAGAATCCAGGAGGAACAAAGTAGTTTTCATTCTAATCATGGAACACCAGATACTCAGTAGTGAATTTTAAGTCTCCCCAATCACTCCACATCTGCTTTGCAGACAAAGAAAAGGGATAAACATGCACCCTGTGAGGTGCTTTGGAAGTATGCAATATTTGGCCATTTGCTATTGACTAGTTGGTCTCTGTACAACAGCAATTCATTTTTGTTTCAAGCTGGCAACTGTAAGTCAGACTTAATTCCCGTGGCACTTGGACTGCACCAGGGTTGTCCTTTATCACCAGTTCTGCTTTTTGTGATGTGGTTGTCCTTGCTTCATCAGGTAGCCACCAGCTCACAATGGGATGTTTTGTGTTAAGCAATAGGAATAACAATTAGCACCACCAAGTCTGAGGCCATCATTTCTGGTGAGAACAGGGTAGAGGGTCTACTCTGGGTCAGGGAGGAGCATCTCAGGGGTCTTGTTTATGAGTGTATGGAAAGTGGAGTTAGAGACTGACAGATGGATTGATGTGATGTATCAATCATCAGCAATGATGAGTGATACTGTGCCAGTGTGGTCTAGTGAAGAGCTCAGTATGAAATCCACCTGTCAGTCTATGTTTCTACCCTCACCTTATGGCTAAGGGCTAAGGGTGGTGACCAAAAGGATGAGATTGTGGATTCATGCAACAGAAATGAATGCCTTCCATGGGGTGTCTGTGGTCTCACTTAGGAGGAGCTCGGTCATCTGGGAGAAGCTCAGAGCGGAGCTGCTACTCCTCCACATCGAAAAGAGCCAATTGAGGTGGTTCAGCCATCTGACTAGGATGCCTCCTGGGCAGCTCCTAGGTGAAGTGTTTTAGGCATGTCCTACCGGGAGGAGGCCCTGGGGGCAAACCCAAGACATGCTGGAGACATATCTCAGCTTGGGATGCCTTAATGTCCCCCAGGATGAGGTGAGAGATGTGGCTAAGGAGGGGGAGGTCTGCGCATCTTTGCTTAGACCACTGCTTCAGTGACCCGGACCCAGATAAACAGCAAAAAATGGATGGATAAAAATGGGTGATGGCACACAAACTATTCAGGTAGTAGTCTTCACTTTATTTGACACAGACTTAACAAACTATTTTTTAATTTACTTTATTATTTCCACTTCCAACATATGAACTAGAATAGATTCCTATTTTTACTTACTATTCCAGCTATTCCATGACATCACACATAAATCACAAAGAACAACTAAAGATTTCCATCTACATCATTTCAAATCTCAGACTTTTTTTCTTCACTGGCATTAACAACAGTTCCCTACAAATACTTATTTTACAAATTATTTTTTGCCCTTCAATTTGTCAGTGGTATAGTGTGTACTGTATGCAACAGTGACAAGGTGCTTGCTACTAAAAACATTTTCAAGTTGAAAGACTTTTGCAATTCACAGGAAAAGTTATATGCCTACAAACAGAATGATTCACTTGGTTCACAAGGTTCATTGTGGAGTACTTGCAGATGGCCGTAGAAAATAAATGAGTTTCAAAGTATGTGTAGGTGGAATATTTCTGTGTAGACGTGCTTTGCCACAAACACAATTATATGTCTAACCCCTGACAGCAGGTTGAGAGAGAGAGAAAGCAATAGTGTTTGCATATTTCATCTTCTACTCTCAAATCTACTTTGTGTGTATGTCACTAAGCTTGTATGTGTGGGTTACAGTAAAACAAGCCTGTTAGCTGCTAAATATTTTTATGAGCATATCCAGAACAGCAGAATAATAAAATGCAAAATTTGAGCTGATTTGATAATCTCATCTAACAGACAGTTGGAGCAATACGCAAAGAAAAACACACTGTTTGCGTTGGCATCGATTGTTCCCCATTAAGCCCCAGGATGCACCAGCTCTGTTGAGGAACTAATTATGGTGGATACTGTCCAAGGAAGCAAACTACATTCCTGGACTGAAATAGCAATGTTTGTGCAACGATGTCTCTTGATAGATTAGAAATCTTTGGTGAAAATAATAATAATAATAACAATCAACTGACATTTTTGATCTGTAAAATGTTTTGTTTTCAACAGTCACGAGATTGGCAACAATAGTGGAATACACTAATTAGCAATGGTATAAAATATCACATTTACTAAATGCAAAATGCACTTTTTTCCGCTTTACCTTTAAAGGCTTTGCTTAGATTGGTCAGCATCTCCTTGGGCACAGTATTCCAGATATGAATCTGTTCACTTTCATTGAAAAAGAAACACCTGTTTAAAGTTTCCCACATTTTCATACTGAAGTAAACATTTTCCCTTCTTTATCCCTCAAGAAATAACAAATAAGTCAAGTTTATCAAATTCAGCATTGCCTCCCACAGGAAATCGCTTTCATGCTTCATTGTCAGAGAAGCTAGGGAAAATATGAAAATTTTAGTTTCCTGCCTGAGCTGATTAACCACATCTCAGGGTGTATTTTTACAAAAATAGAAAAATAGTCAGGTGTTCCTGCTGAAAGCTGTTTTTGCAGGCCAGAAATAAGTGATTTTATCCAATGGACTGTGGGGGGGGGGGGGGGAAACTATTTTCCTTTTTAATGTCAAAGCACACACACTGGATACCTTTAACATTTAAAGTCAGTATCCTTTTGGCATTATTATTGTTTGGTATGTTCTATATAATGCCAGGGATAGTGAATCAGTAAGTTAGGCCTTATAATTGTCAGTTATCAACAATCAAGTTTAATCTCCTTCTCTCTCATAAGGTTAAAAAAATGTACATATATTCATTATGTATTTTGATTTGTTCATACATCTTTGTGTGTGTCTTAGTGTGTGTTAGGTTAATGAGAAAAATAACCTGCAAAGATAGCTGACTCTGACTTCTATTTGAATTTATTTAATTGCCTCTCTGGTTATTAAAAATGTGTTTTCAGACTGTACGACTCATAGTCAGATGGTGGAGCAGGAAATGGTAAATTCATTGCCGTGTGTTGCACCAGCTAAGGCACCACCTGCTCAACAGCATGTCCAAGGGGAATCACTGTAATCTATTACAAGCTCTCTCCAGAGCACAGCTTGTTTTGTCGCTCCATGCCCAGTGGGTAATTTGGAACCTAGCCCACTGTTTTCTAAAACATCCAGGACACTTATACAACAAAATGTTTCAAATGCAGAATCATACTCATTTCATTTAGTAAGCAAAAAAGTAGAAATTGGCTTCACAAAAACAATACCTGTTGACAACACAGAAAATATTAGAGTGGACAAACATAGCAAGCACCTAATACTCAAACACAGGTAGTTGCTATAGAAGAGAAAGAATTAAAGTATCTAAAACAATATAGAATATATATTTAAAAAAATTGGATGTGGATGATTTTTCCAAATATCATCCACACAAACATTTGCTTTGACCTTTAACAGTTTTAATTTCTACAGGGATAAGCTTCTTGTAATTCAGCAACTCTAACTATTAGAATCATTCCACATATTTTGTGACCCTTACACCACCCACACTTGTAAGATATTAAAGACATACTACAAAGACAACTCACAAGAAAAAGAATTAAGCTAAACAAGATTATTGGATAAGAGTATTGACATCGGTGCCTTTATGTCTGGAGTCTAAAGTCATGCTGTTAAGTTGGTGACTCTAAATTAAGCATAGGTGTGAATGTGAGTGCAAATGGTTGTTTGTCTCTAAGTGCTGTTTCCTTGTGTGTACACCTGTCTAAGTCGATTGCTGTAGACACTATGACAGCTGAGATAGACTCTAGCCCGCTCATGACCCGGAATTGAATAAGCAAATGGATGGATGACGTATTGATGCTGAAACTGATTTTGAAAATGTGGAAAAAAGGAAAGAGATGAAGTTAAGAGAAACAGAGAGAACATGTCTTGCTTTTGTAAAAACTGTATTTGAAAAGCCAGAGTATCCCAAGAGCCTTTCATCAGCTAAATTAATAAAAACATGTTAATTTAGATTGAATTGTATTTGTCTGCCTATTCATTTTACTGTAATTTCAAAGATATATAATCACCAATCACATCATTAGGTAGTGGGGTAAAAGTGTTGGGACACAGAACTGTCCAGGGTTCACCCTTCAAGTGTGGAAATAAAAGAATAGACTGCTGTACATTTTAATCATTCAGAGATTATGTGATTGAATAATATAGCAGCTCAGTTCAACTTTAAAGGAGTATTTCTCTTTATTATGCATATTATACTATACATATTATTATTCACCTTTAGTTGACTAAATTATTCATGTTAGTAAATATAACTCTTCTTACTAATGGCTAAATTCATAAAGAACCAGCACAGAAAAGGCAACTACCAATATGAAAGCCATTCTCTAAAAATAAACATTAAAAACACCAATTAAAAGTTTTTATATGCTTATATGGTTCTGTGTAGCCCTCAGGCATATGTTGACTTGCTAAATTAGCACTCAGTCATCAAACCTCCGCTCTAAGCCTATAAAGGCAACGTGTGCATGTGCATTTGCTATTCTTTTTGTAGGCCATGTGTGCCCCACTCCACCTGGTCCTATAACTACTCTATTATATACGAGCGAGCTTCTGCACTGTGAGCACTTTGATGTGTGTAGCCGTCCCATCTGCAAATTTAGTTTATCGTGTTTCTGAAGTAACTTTACCAACATTGGAATTTGGGTTTACATTAAGTTCACCCTTTACTTATCTGTGTGGAGTACAAATTGGCCCAGCGAGCAGTTGTTTTGTGCTGGAGTGGAGCTCTGAGTGAGTGGCAATGAACAGAGTTTACAGCGAGCTTTTTCATTAGACTGCAAGATGCTTGCCAGTCAGCAAAAGTGTCATCAAATTTGGCTCAATGTGAAATTAGTGTTCGTCAGACTTTTTGCCCCATCATGCCTCCTATATCTGCAGTAGCTGAACAACATACATACTTGAATTGGAAAACAACAACAACAAAAGCAACAACAAAAACATCTAAACACACGCTAAGCTTCAGAGGTACAGCTTTCACCAGCAGCAGATTGTGGCAGAATGGCAAAATAAATCAATAGGGTCCCTTTCACTGGTGCTGTTGAAAACATAATATCCTTGTCTAAGCTTATGGATAGACTACAAAGGGAAAAGCTGCAGCATCATCCAGAAAGTATAAGGAACAAAAACTACACTGGCTCTAGCTATGGGCAGGAGTGTACCGCAAACAAGCCATCATACCTGCCTAATCAAAAGTAAAGAAAAAAATATTTTTATTCTGTTCAGCCAGTGGAAAAAGCAGCACAGAAAACAATTTCTACTGTCTGAATAGGTGACCTACAGCCCACCTCCAAAATCTCTCACCACCACCCCCCTACCATCAGAGGTACAAATACACAGAACAGGGAAACAGACTGCCGTGTTTCTGAGAACGTGATGAGGTGTTCAACTATGAACTCGGAGCAACAAGTACAGCATACACATACACACAGACCCTCTGGAGCCCAAAAACAAGAAAAACCCCACACATAAGTATACAACGTGCTCTGCTCATGTAGATGAGCCACTATGTTGTTTATGTTTATTATTCTCTAACAGTCTGCATTTCTGTGTAGTTCACTGTATCTGTTGTAGCTGCTTATGTGCTGATAATGTGTCCTGATGCTCTCTCTCTCTCATTTAACAAATCAACAGGCCACTACTGATTGTGTTTTGGTCAGTTTAAACAGTTATTCCTTCCATTAAAAAGTCACACCTGCGTGTATTAACTTTTCAGTTTGATGTCCAATAATTGTAGAAATGTTATTTGTAATATTCTTCAGAATTTCTAGTTGAAATGAATTGAATGAGCAGCTTTAGAACATGAATACAAAATTCAAAATTCATTTCTTTAATATAGTTTAGTCAGACTGTTTACTACAAAAATTAAGAAAGAGAGAGAAATACCAGCATCTTAACAGTGATCCTAAACAGGATACTACTCTTTCTAGTAGCAGCACAATTAGTATCCTAATCATGCTACTAGTAGGGTTCTAACATAAGGTGTTGGTCTTATCCAAGTTACACATGCAGAAATTTTTACCTGCCCACCCAAACCTATAGGCTAGATCGGGCCTATTTTCCAAAACCATCATTCAAAAATAAATGCCATATCTTATATATATAGAACATCTGTTTTAAGCTTTACTGCTGACATGTTGGTCTTTTGCTCCACTGCATTTATCCACAGTGAAATGTCTTATAGTAACTGTAAGGAAGGTTGTTGTTAAATTGTGGTGCACACATTTGATACACATGATTTTTTGTCTAATCAGCCAAAACGTATTTTTGTTTAAGACGTGGAAAACATGCACACGTGTAGAAGTGCAGATGCTTATGTTAAAAAATTGCAGAAAAGCTAAAAGCTGGTAAAAAGCTAAAGAACTGACTGAGCTTCTTCACTCTGTGAAAAAGTACACGCTCCGAAATTTAAGTTAAAATAGGACATTTTTACCATTTATGTCACATTAATGCAATAAGAATAATAATCATTATCATCATCATCATCATCATAAAATAGTATTACATATTAGGGAATACAAACTTTATTTCAACTTAAATTTTAATTCTAATTAATTCACAGACTTGAACATCTGTTTTGTAGTACACAGGCAGAGAAATTCAATGGGAAGAGAAAAAAGAAAAAGACTGGCTCTATTTTCTAGATGGGTGACTTTGCTTCCACACCTAAAAAAAAATATGGAAATAAGTATCATTACAGGTTAAACTGGTATTTGGCATGCATGGGAACCCTAAAATTGCAGTGGTGCAATATGTGGTATGAACATGCTACAATAACTTTTCTATTGAGCTACTGAGCTACAGGAGATTTTGGGGCTCTTATTAGATCATCTGACATGTTCTGCTGCTCTTTGTAGATTTTTTAATTGATTTTTTACAAGATACACTTGGGTTTTCTAGTCTTAAACAGTATAAAGTTCATATAAATGTGGAACTCTTATCAGCATCGTCACCTTAAATTTATTGAAATGATGTTTAGTATCAGTTCACCTGATGATAGCTAACACTGACCATGAACACCACAGCTGCTTTGCACAAGTCCCACATGCATTACTTTAAACGTCACCACAGTATTGCAAACTAAGCAGAGTAGCCTGCACTAAACTCCACTTTTATGCAGCCTTGTAATAACATAAATGAGTTTATGTATTTTTGGATTTGAAATGACCTGTGACTTAAAAAAAATCCCTGTTACTCCCTTTATGCTTGCTTCTCTTTTGTACCACTACCTAGATGCTGAAGTGCAACATCTACACCGAAAACAGCATTCTGGATTATTCCAACTCAGTTTAACATCTGAATACAATAAAATAAATGATGCATGCATTATATGATTTTTGGTCCTTTCATCTCTTTGTCTTTGATAAGCACCATTGATAGATATACCAATAGGATCTTCTTTTATTGTTGTTATTGTGTTATTGTTCATTTATTTTTATATCATTTCGATGATTTTAGAAAGAATCCCCCTCACATGTCTTAAATCTTAAGTAAGATTTAAGCCTGTTTTAAAAAAGGAAAAGGTAATTTTGTTAAAATGTTGGGAGGAAAAGTAAAAAAGTCAGAAAAATACATTTTCAAGTAAGTACCCATATGTGAAAATTCGAGTACTGCAACTAAGTATTTCTACTTGATTACTCCCTATTTTGGGGGCAATTTGAACACTTAAACAATAAAGCCCCAATTAGCAATTGTTTCAAGAAAAATTTGAAAGTTTCATAAATCACAAAATTAGGAAGAATAAGAATTACCTGAAAAATACTGTCATTGAAAGCCTGATAACATAATGATACTAGTATTTACATTTTACTAAAGTTGTATCTGTGGTTAAATGGTAGATAGTCTGGTCCTAATATAGTGCTTTTCTAATCTAGCAGAGGTTTGTAGATCCTCAGTGTAGCTATTATTATTTTGAACTGTGGGGAAAAAAAATTACACTAGTCCTTTAAGAATACCATCTGTAATAGAAACAGTTGCACTATTGAACTTTACGTTACCTTACTTTACTGTTGCATTTATATATTTGTAGCTCAGCTGCTAAAGCATTTTGTACTATCCATTTATTATATTTTATCAACAATTTGATTAGTGTAACTGCTCTTTGGCTTTAGCATGAATAGAATATCTCAAGGATTCCACTAAATGATGTGAATTTATTGTATTTCCAGGAACATGCCGTTCTTCGTTTTACAGTGGGTTATATATGTGCATGAACAGTAGACTTATTTAAATAAACTGAATTTCAATTACCATGAAGTATGGTCTCACAACAGTAACTTTGCAGAATTATACATCTCATGTTTTATGTAAATGGTACAAGATTCTGCACATGCTGAGGGCTGTCTGAGGGGTGTCTCTAGCAATAGCTCCCACTACTGTATTTAATACTTAATTACCTTGCATCCAATACCATCTCACCCTATGACTACTGCACCAAAATATCTCCTCTTAGAAGAATTAGTTGTGAAGAAAGACTGAAAATAAGTTACAAATGTCCTGTAGCTTGTCTTCAAAGAATGTGAGTTCTCATCCAACACATGGCTTCTTTTTATCAAGGTAGCTTGCTTCCTTCATTCTTTTGATGTGTGTCATACTAGCTGTAATTGATTCCACTCAGTTCTGTCATGCTTTTGCCTGCAATTTGCACTGCAATATGCCACCCTGAACTTTTTGAACCCATAGCATAATGGAAAGGCTGTGGGGCCTGTGAAGCATGAATTATCACCTGGTCTTGCACATAATGCTGCTGGCACAAGAACGCACACACACAGGCATTCAGTGTGTCTTTTGCAGTAAGATCTAGACTTTATGATGATATGGAAAGGAGATGTTGTTTATGCAAGCTCCATACACATCAACAGTAATTCAATATGCAATTTCTTGTACAGACATTGTATTTATTTATTTATTTTTCTATTTTTCACCATGGAAGGTGAAAATGTAATCAAAGCTTCTTTGAAGGAAATGTAATAAACTGATTTGTGTATAACCTGGGCCCTAAACATTGAACTTAAAAATAATATGAATATTACACACTGGGAATTGTATCTTTCGCACCTGTTTAAAACCGGACAAGTATGAAATGTTATGCCTCACACTGATTTATAGGTTCCTGTAGTTAAGAGGGTAACAACGACATGTTTTCAGTCTACTAAATTTGTCGATTTCTACTCAGAAAAAAAGTGAAAACAGCAGCACTCTCTGAAAAAAAATGTTCTATATTTATTAAAGGGCAAAAAAGATGGACGCGTTTCAGCAATAAGCCGTCATCAGCAAAAAAGATGGATGCTGAAACGCATCCATCTTTTTTGCCCTTTAATAAATATAGTGAACATTTTTTTTTCAGAGAGTCCTGCTGTTTTCTCTCTTTTCTATATTCCTTAATGTGTATGCCTTTAAACTTTTGGAGTTGAGTGCACTATTACTCTGTATTCTTTGTACTCATTGCCAGTGGTCTAACGTTTTGTTTGTGCTGATGCTGCTTTTCACAAATACAAAACTTCATGATGTAAAAAATGTTGGCTGCCATGGAAAGTCTTTGAAATCTGTGGCGCTTATATAAATAAATTCTGTTGTTTTTATTCTGTCAGTCTCCTGATTACTTGGATTCAGTGATATTTCCAAGATGAAACAAGTCACAAATTTGGGTTGACAAGCAGAGAGGCATTATGTATGGGAAGAAAATGTGTTCAATGTTATGTTCTCTCTTCCTCTTTACATAAGTGTGGGCTTCCTCCCCACAAAGTATTTGGGAAAAGTAGGAGGGATATTATTTTGCATGTAATCCACTATTCCACTGACAAAAACCATCTTTCTTGATTGTCTTAAATATAGCATTTGACTGTGTGGCTTTTTGAAACTTTTCTTCACTGATAAATGTTTTAATTGGTGAGCTGATATGATCAGTGTGACTTTATTTTCAGACAGATGAAGCTGTAGCACCTTCTCCTACACCGGTGTCATTTTGATGAAGAAGGTAAAAACCTATACTGGCATTTAAATTAATAAATGTTAATATGATAATAACAGAAATGTGCATGCTACCTGAAAATATTTACCCTTTAAATATTCCCTGTGGTAAAAACAAAATCATAAATGAACACTCCAAGCATGCGCATGCAGACACAGGTTGAACAGCCTATGCAAATGGTAACCCAGAAACAAGCACAGCCTAGAGGAGGGAAGAGACGAAAGATAAAACAAAGTGACTCTGTTCTTTGCACTAACAGTATACACTGTAACCCAAAATGTTTTTCAAAGTCAGCTTGGGGCTAAAAAGTCATTTGTTTAATGGTTTCTGCCCAGCAGGATACCAACAGTCTATTTTTAAAGAGTGATACTGATAGAGGGACCACACCTTCAGAACACAGAGTGCATTGCACCACAGTGTATCCCCAAATGGCCTCAGCAAAAGTGCAGTTGCTCAGTTTCAGTGCATGTTTCTTCAATAAGGACATTGAAATTGGATGACTTTTTAAAACACTCCATGGTGACTGGGTGAGAACAATGAAAGAATAAAGTGCAAGAGGTAAAGACTGGGAGACATCGTGAAAGAAAGAGGCACCTTAACCCACTGTATATCTGCTTGAATCAAAGGCCAGTGCAGCCTTTTCTCTCTTTTCATCCCTTTGTCTATGCACTACCTATTTCCTCTCTCAGTGGTCACAGATCCTTTTCTTAGTGACTACAGCTCTCATCAGCAGAAATCAGAGGATCTGAGAACAAGAGGATCTGAGTAGATCACTGCTACCACCTAGAGGTCTCAGTAATGATGGCATCGGATCACTGATCACTGTGTAGAGTAACTGCAAAGATAAAGACTGAAAAGATCGAGATCTTACAGGCCATATATATATGGCCTAAATTGATATATATATAAAAATATACAAATAACAAATACGGCACTGACCACTTATCTTAAAAGCTTTCCTGGTTTGCACATTTCAGAAGCAAACTTGATACATACACACATTTCTGTCTTGTCCATCAAAGCTACCTGGGTTAGACTGAAAGTGTCAAGGCTCCAGACAGATAAGGTTTCAGTTTCAAAGCAGCCAACCAGGACAGAATTTCTTGCATTTAAGCCTCTGCTGCTTTGGAAAAAAAATCCACAGACTCTATTGCCCCCCTTTAAATTTACATAACAGTCCCAGATAGGCAAGCAACTACTTCACAGGGCTTATTCCTACCTGGGGAGACCAGGGGGATGGTGAGAATCGGTTTCTTTGATTTTGTCAGTGCTTTAAAACTATCGGGCTTCTCCTGCTTAGGGAGAGGTTTATAGCAATGCAGAGTATGGACTACCTTAAAAGACTTCAGTTTGTCTGATAATAAGGGAATATTTTCAGCATGGTGCAGAGTAACATGGGGACAAGCCAGTATCTGCACTGTCACATTACATACCTCAGACTCAACTCCAGGTCGGTATATTTCCACAAAATCTTGCAGTGACTCCAATGTCACTGGTGGTGAGGCCGTGCACAAGAGCAAAATGGGTGTTTTTACTTAAGGCTTTGTGCTCAAGGCCACTAAAGTACACGTTGCTTTTGTCTAAAATTGTCAGACCTTCAGGAATTTAGAATGCAGGACTATTGGCATTTTAATACTGTCCTCTCAGAAAACAAATGACCCTGTGGGTTCTTTGTTTAAGCAGCTTATTGCAACCTGTGGTACTCTGTTGTGACAGCACCCTCTAGTAGTGCTAGATGAAAAACCCAGGAGACCAATGTTTCTTCCTAATTTAACACCAGTAGAGAGTGTATCTTTTAAAGCTGGCTATTCCAAACTGGCGCTGTGATGCACTAACTCACTAACTTTTCACATGTGGAAGTAACCCTTGGCATCACATCACATTTGATCACACCGGGTAAGAGTCATTTCAACATGCTAGGTCATCATGGATGAGCAACTCATAACTATGATGTTTTCCTAAACCTCATCAAGCAGTTTTCAGAACTAAATGTAACCAAGGAGTTCTATGGTAAAATCTAATGAAAACTAAGTAAAATACACAACTTCACAAACTAGACATCTGAAAGCTAAAAAAGCCCTACAACTTTGAAATTTAAACTTAGTAGCTCTTTCAACAGAGTGTTTTATCCCCCCCTTTTTTTAAATGAATTGATACCAAAATGCCAGCCACATCTGACCGAATGGAAGTATTCACCCTGGCAGAGAATTTGTTACCATTCAGTGACCTCAAAATCATCTAATGTTTGATACTGCCTGTTATTTGGTTTATTTGGTATTTATGCCTTAACTTTAAATTTCAAATTCACTTAAGATTGGAAATCTAATCCAGTCAAGTTCTTTCAAAAGGTTGTGTAAACTCCTTCATTTTTTCTTTCTACAATGTAAATTATGAAATGAGTAAAACTAAAAATACACCTACTTAATTCATAAGAGTTATATGAAAAATACCTTTGCAACATGTTTTTCAATTTCGTAATTTCTTTTTTTAATTTTAAAAAATTTACCTGATAATAAATATAATAATTTGAAAAACAGTTCTTTGACATAAACCAAAATTAGAATACCCAGAGGGTAAATTAAAATAAAATGAGATAACGGGCAGCATGTGGCACGGTGGTTAGCAAGAAGGTCCTGAGCTCGAGTCCATCATCTGGTCAGGGGCCTTTCTGTTTGGAGTTTAGATGTTCTCCCCATGTTTGCGTGGCTTCCTAACACAGTCCAAAGACATGCAATTAGTGGGGTTAGGTTAGTTGGTGAGTCCAAATTACCCATAGGTGTGTGTGAATGCTTGCCTGTCTCGGTGTTAGCCCTGCGTCAGACTGGTGACTTGTCCAGAGTGTACCTCACGTCTTGCCCTAAAGCAGGGATGGGCTCCAGCTCCCCTGTGACACTGAAGGATAAGTGGAAGAGAATGGAAGGATGAATGAGATAACATTATTGCAAAATAATGATAAAGTTTAATGAAAAAGACAAAAATAATAATAATAATGTAACATTCAGGCAGTGGTGAAAGGTTGTTTTGCAGTCTGTGCTGGAACAGACAACTTCGTTAATTCTGAAACTGAAGCAACAACACACTTTACAGGAGCTTTACTATGAGCCATATTTGTGTTTTTTCATCAGGAATCTGTTAAACTCGGGTTAATTAAAGATGTCAACACAATTAAGGCCAGATAAACCTTTAAATTATTACAGTGAACTTCAGAGTATTTAAGCCCTCTCAGAGACAGGAAATGCAGAATGACCACAGGGATCAGGGATTTAGAGACCCTCAATTCACAGTTCTGGTAACAAATGTAACAAAACCTTGTACACATTGCAAAAAAACAAAAAACAAAAAAAACCGGCTGGCTGGCTCTTACATTTACATTTCATACTAGCATGGTCACATATCGATACATGTGCATTCTCACATGGCGAAATATGTGATTGTGTGATTGTTTTGTTTGTGTTTTTTCCCCCAAAACATTACATACATCTAATTTACCGGTGCACACACTGGTGCACACACAAACACATAGGGTTTTTTTTCCTGCCAGCTGGGAGACGTGGCTCCCGTGGCTCAAATATTGTCACAGAATAGTGTATAATCTTTGGAACAGCTGTGGCTGGAGATAAAACCTTAATCAGGTGAAGGGAGCTCAGTAATATAATAACCTGAAGCTAGAGAGTCACCATAGACACAAAAGAGCACTCATTGATAATCTTCAGGAGCTTACTTACCTGCATCCCTATCATGGACCACAAATAGAAGGACATGATTAGACGACTCACCAAAAAATATATCATTACCTTGTTAAGTGCTCAAATATAAAATGTAGAAAGACAGAGGAAAATGTATGAGTGTTTTACTGAGACACATCTAAACCACACACATATTTCAAAAGACCCCTTTAGAATCATACATTACACATGAAAAGTCATTCGACATGTTATTATCATCATGATTAGAATTATAATATTGATATAATGAAAGAAGGAGATGAGAAAAACCATTTGCAGCCATGTACTCTGGCAAAGGAAATGCACCCACCACACACACACACACATATATATATATATATATATATATATATATATATATATATATACACACACACACACACACACACACACACATATTATAAATTTGCTTGGATAATGTGAAGAAGGTAACGTGTTTATCGCAACTCAAGGTCACACGCAATGCATCCTGTAGAAAAGTGCCAAATTTAAACAGAAGTGTTGTCTGTTTACAAGAAAATATTCTACAGGGCACCTTGTGCTGCATTCTTTCACCCCAAGCCTTTGTAGGTGTATTCTTACTTGAATACATCAATTTATAACAGCCAAATCTCAGTAAAGCAACCTTAAACTGGCTTAATGTGCACAAAATAATAATTATAATAAAAGCACTACCTATGGTCAAAGTGGGGTAGTAATTGAAGGATATCACTAAACTGGTCACAGTAACTTCAAACAATAAGGACTACTTTGAGCCACTGATTGGGATTTTTGCCTCTTTTTGTGGTTCTGCTGCCTTTTGAATCATTTAAAATATTGTTACAAATATTGTGACCTATTCTGAGTAACAGTCTGAATAAAATGAGCTTCAGTCAATGAAATTGTGGTATTTGATTAGTCTGTTACCATACATTTTATGGGTACAGCCTGCTCACATAGCTTGTCTATATTAGCTCATGACTTGGGACCTTCTTTGCAAATGTGGTTATATCTGGGTCCAAACAGGACAATGTGACCGCATCTAGAAACACTAATACCTATAATTTAAAATGCAGAATCCAGAAATCTGTGGGTGACATCTTAAAGTCAGTGTCCATGTTTAATGGATGGATGTGTTTGACGTGGATACACAAGGATGCACAATAAATAAAAGCATAGCTGGCCCCTGTTCTGGGTGGCTGCTCTGGATGTGGTACTCACCTTCTCCACCAGGGGGGCGTCTGGACACCTGTGCCTACCTGGATCCTCACCCTCCATCTACTCACCTGGTGCTCATTCTGGCTGATTGCCCCTGACGCCATTTAAGGCCTCGGTGGAGTTTTGGTCTTTGCTGGATCATTGTACTATTTTCAGTTAGTGTAGCCCGGCTCTCTATGATATTCTTCCCTGTGCTTCCTGGTTCTCTGGCTTATCGTTGTTTCTCCGTCTCCTCCGTCACAGAACCTCCCTGGACCCCAGGGTGCCTTCCCTGGAAACCCCTTGGATTAGCTAGAGCATGAGTGAGACACGTTGTGGACATCTGGACTGAATGTGTGTATTTCTTGAGCGGACTCAGAGGAGCGCGAGTGTGTGTGTTTCCCCAGCCCTGGACCTACACCCGGTATCCCTGGACCCCTTTGAACATACATATAAATTACCTCCTCAATGTGACCTAGTCAGTCTAGGAGCATTTTAGCTCAACCACGAATCAAGGAAACCTCTGCCCTGAAACCTGAACTTGAGCTAGACTGTCCGTTTCCAGGATTCCCCAAGATGAGAAAGCCAACAAAGACCTTCAAGATGTAGGCCACATATGACAACTCTACATACTCCACATATGACTACTCTTATGTATAGCATTGATCTAAATTTGGAAGCGATGGGCAAGTGGTCCAAAGCAGATGAGCTTGAAAAGACGAAGCCAAAAATCAGTCTTTGGATGTTTGTTTTTTTCACTGTAGTTGTAAAATATTTTAATTTAACCTTGTAATGAACCAAGGACTTAATCTACAAGTGTGGTTAGCTGTCTGTTGGTCTCTGTTACAGCTACAGTGTACTTTATTCTTGGTAGATATACAGTGTTATAGACATGCCACTGAAATAACCTGTGAAATGATCAGACCAGGGTTAGCGGATGCATACTCATTAGTTAAACCAAAGAAAAGTAACCTTTAAGTAAAAAATCTATTGACAGCTTGATTTATTTTCACTTTATTTGTATTTCAATGTATTTTTGCCACTAATACAAAGTCAGTTAACCCTCTCACTTTCTGGATTAACAATCTGTAAACAAGTATAACTAATTAATGTATAAAATAATGACACGTAGTAAGATTTTCAGGCAATATAAAATGCAACAAATTTTACATCAAGAATAGAAACTGTAAGTTATTCAACTGTCAGGATTTTTTTTTTTTTTATCCTGTCTTATACTATTTTATAGACTTTCGCCAATGACCACCCGGCCGGGATAGTTAAACCCTGAACACTTGCACTTAGCAATTTCATGCCATGCACATTCTAGCACATAAAGAAGTATTTTCATTTAGGAAGATTTGGCCTTGGCTGTCCCAGATTATTTTTGTTTTTTTTTAACTGGTAATAAAACCGTCTGAAAACCTGTTTCAGCCTGGCTCTTTACACTGTTGTAGCTGTATTTTATTTGCTTCTGGCCTAGAACAACTTGGGGTGCAAAAACATGTGCAACCTAAATATTGATGATCACGATTTTATCAACATCCAGTGAACATTGTTCTTATTTTTAATTTATGGAAAGATGAAAAGTTCACAGCCTGATACATTTCTATGGAAGAAAAAAAAAAAAACGCTGCGTATGATACTCAATATCTGAACAGAAGGTGTAATGTGCAAAAGTTACCAGAGCTGTGGCAGCCTTAATGGCACTTGTTTAGACAGCTGGGTTTATTAAAATATTAGTTCCGCCGGATATGACAGATCTAGCCAAAAAAAATATAGTTAAGGCACTTTCTGTGCATCAGACTGTGCAGATTGTTGCACATCATACAAATAAAGACAAAGAATCTCTCTCTCTCTGTCACACACGCACACGCACACACATCTGAGGCATCTGATAGGTCCCAGAGTCATTCTGTAGCAATGAACTCAATCATACAAAAGGAGTCATAACTTTGATATAATAACTATTTCTTTGTGACAATAACAACACAGACTCTTGCAACAGATGTTATTACCCTCACATATTACTGAGGTGTCCCCTAAAGACAAAGCAAAGCCAATAAGAGAAAGACCCTCCAATCCTTAATGGCATAGAAATAGAGGAGGAAAAAAATACATGAATAGAAAAAGAACGTTTTTGGATATTTGAAGAAATGATAGTAAATTTTGATTGAGCAGCAGAAGTAAATAGAGACATGCCTAATGCCATTTAGTGTTTTTTTTTTAAATAGTTTTTAATTTAGTTCATTTTCTTAAGAAGCAACATCAACCAGGTTATTAATGGCTCTGAAAACCTTCAAATACTCAGCTTTTTTCACTTAACTGGATGCTAAATGGAGAGTTTAAGGTAAATGAAGCTAAACAAATATTTGCATTTTCTTAGTCTGAATACACTGCGACTGTTTCTGATGAATATTTTTGTTCCTTTCATTATACTTGGTTCTGATTAGAGCTGCACATGTAGCCCATGTGAAAATGAAACAGTGTGACAGCTTCTATCTGCACACTGGGTGAAATTGGTGCTTTTTGTTATTTGCCAGTGGTAACCAAAATTAGTTTCTATACGCTGACACAGAAGTGGTGCATTCAAGGCTTTGCAATCATGTTCAGAAGATATTAAATCCATTCTTTCCCATGGATCAAACAGTGACCCAAACAGTTCATAGAATACTCTGAGCTGGACATTCATAAAACATATATTCTCTTGCAAGCTCTTGGCATATGTTCAGATCTAATAAATCATATGCTGTATATTTTATAGGCTGGGCCCATATTGAAGGATGTATTAAGGCCTTAAAAACTTAAAATGAAATCTGCTGCATGCTAAATATGGATTTAATCCAAAATGCTTGTGTGAGATCAAAAGCACTGACGTGTTGGTAATACTAGCATACCTCTGAACATTTTCTAATCACTTTTTAATATATTATATATTAAGAAATAATAAAATATGTTAGTCTCATACCTAAACCCCCATTATCTTTAAAAATGATTCATGCATGTGCACACATGCATGCAGGCACCCCTGCACACACACACTTTAACAAATGAGCAATTTTCATTTTACAGCTGTCTTGATATTACCAGTAAACTGCCCACCTGTTATTGCCTCTATGTATTTCCAATTATTTTATATGTGAAAGAGGGCAAAGGGACAAATAGAGTGAAGACAAGAGAAAGAAAGAGTGTAGCAAGCCAAGACACTTTGTAATGCCATGGGCAGGTTATAAGGAAGATAAATAGTGTGACACCTTAATGGAGCCATATAGTTATCTTTTATGAATAAAGTGAGATTGCTTCATAAAAGGTACAGTACATGATTAATGATAGAAGTGAACCACTTGCATCGATCCTGGACATAAAAGGACTCTTGAGTATTTACAGCTGTTAATGTTGTAACAAATGGCATTATAAAAGTTGGATGTATTGTAAGTAAGTCCAATAAATTGCTGCAGTCTTGGGAATTAGATTGGGTCTCTGGTGGCCATTGCTGTTACTGTTACTGTGTTTTTTAGCTTTGAGAGAACGATTGCAGAAGAGAAACAAAAACATATCTGAAGAGAGACAAATACTTTTGAATTCAACAGTACAACTTATAATGCTTATATGGGAAAGAAAAAAGCATGCGTCCTATGTCTTACATTGCCTACATGCTCATTTACTCATAAATATGAAAACTTTCAAGTATTTTTTCTCATACAAAATGATTAATTGATTTAATTGAGTAAACCAAGATTACAAAACTACAAAAAATGAAGCCTACATCTGCATAGAAGTGACTTGTTAATGTTAAAGTGATATTGTTTAAGTGATAGTCAAAAGAAACTCAAAAGAAAACACAAAGCAGTTGCTGGAGAAAAAGATATGACCTAATTAGATAGAGATGAACGGCAGTTTTTCTCTGAGTTCTTTACATCTGTTCTTAGAATTACAAATAAATAAAAAAAAGACACCTAAAAACATACAGATGGTAGGAGTAAACAGGAGTAAGCATAACATAAACAGACATATTTCAAAAGAATGACAGCTGATGAAATTATAAAGACTGCTTCACTATGAGCTGTTTGGATTTATTGTGGCTATTATGAGAGTCGGCTAATACTGATCAGCTGACACCTTGCACAGCGCTGCCAGAATTAATCCGGCTTTGATGTTGATGAGACAAGTTTTAAATGGAAGATGAAGCAATGAGCCTGTAAAGGGAAAAAAATAGGAAAGTCCCTCTGACCATCTTACAGAGGCTCCAAATTTGTATACAGATATTAAAGGGTTTTGAGTTTTATGTTGGTATTATTTTTGCTCTTTAGTTTCTCAACACATATTTATTCTGAAATAATTTTTTATTTCATATTTATTCTGAAAAGAAATAGTGTGCTATTTCAAGGCACACACACACACATACACACACTCAAGCCAACAAAAAACCCTAAAACACATTACTCCTTATCCTGGCTAGCAAAAAATAAATAGAATAAAATGCATTCTCTTTGCAGTGCTGATTTTCCAAATGTAAAACAAATTGTCATTCCACTGATTACAAACAATTATGCATATATATATATATATATATATATATACATATATATATATATATGTATATATGAAAGGGATTTTATGCAAGGGAAAGTAAGGAAAATACTGCTTGCCCAATGAAATCTAAAAACA
Organism: Oreochromis aureus; assembly: GCF_013358895.1. Lineage (NCBI taxonomy): Eukaryota > Metazoa > Chordata > Actinopteri > Cichliformes > Cichlidae > Oreochromis > Oreochromis aureus. Next base: position 46,037,578 of record NC_052948.1, on the reverse strand, counting down.
AACATCAGTTAAGACCAAAATGAAAGTGATCGCTGTCTTTGCAACTCAAACAGTATTCTGTTCTATAAGCATCTCTCATTTTGCATCAGATTTAGCATTTTGTACCATCCTTTAAACATACTACTGTTTTATTTAACTCTGATGAGGAGTGTTTCTGTATGGAAATAGAAAAGTACTACATGAGTAGTCTCTCTAGCAAGGAAAATTTGTGGCTGTTTGTTTAACTAATGTTTGTTTAAGTAATGTTAATAAAAATGAAATAAACTATATAAATTTTCCAGTGTAACACAAAAGCACAGGATAGTAAACTACTCAAATTGACTCCACAAACTCTAAGGATTAAGTCTCGGCATACCTCAGAATCACCCTTTCTAAAAAATTCTGGTCCACAGAGCCAGCTGCTTTCTCAGAGGAAAGCTGCTAGAATGAGCCTAGTGCCATGATCTGCTGGAGATTGATCAGTGTCAACACAATTTCACTGCTCTGGTTTTGTGACTTTTCTGGTCCTGGTCAACGTCTTAGCAACACAACTATAGAAAAATCAAGAAATGTATCAGGTGAAAAAGAGTGGACTCCCTGCCGTTTGATATTAATCTTTTTTTGTGATGGATTTTGTCAGTTCAACTGCTAAAAAATCTGCACAGACTTCTAAGTATGGGTATGTGTTGGCAGAATATGGTGTCAGCTTTGTCACCCATGACGAATCCCACATGGCACTGCCCATTACTATCCATGACCCTGGAGTAAGGTACAGCTGCCATTGCCATTGCTGATACAGCCAAAAAAAGATGCATGTTTGTGCATGACAATTAAACTAGTAGATATAGTGGGGGGAATAATTATTTACTTCCCAATTGAATTTGTAAGTTTGCTCACTTACAAAAAAAAACCCTACCCATTTTTATAGTAGTTTCATTTCAATGGAGAGAGACTTCCAAAAAATTGGAAGATATAAATCGAATTGGATGTCACTGAGTGAAGTAAGTATTTGATCCCCAAGCAAAACTTGACTTAGTGCTTGGTGGAGAAACCCTTATTGGCAAGCACAGGGCTAAGACATTTGTTATAGTTGGTCACCAGGTCTGCACACATCTCACAAGAGATTTTGGCCAACTCCCCTTTACAGTAACTCTAAAAATCCATTAGGTTTCTTAGCTGCCACTTGGCAACTTGAAGCCATATAATGGGGATAACAAAACTCTAAGGATCTTGGAGGCTGTTAACAATAGAAAGTAAGTACCCACTCACCTCAGTATTATAGAAGAATACCTCTACTATAAGGGCTTGCTAAATAGCAAAGTGACAGTATATTCTGTGGATAGCATGCAGTTTAGCTGACTTTTTGAAAGCTTTTAGCCACTATAAGTTGCATTGTGATTTAAATACTTTTATTATGACTAGTACAGTGGTACGATGGTTAGCATGCTATTGTTGCCTCACAGCAATAAAGCCCTGACAGGTGCCTTTCTGTGTGGGGTTTGCATGTTCCCCATGTGTTTGTAGAAATTCTCTCTGGGTTCTCTCTGGCTTACATCCACAGTCCAAAGACATACAGTTAGTGGGGGTAAGTTAATAAGTGACTCTAACCTGGACATAGTTGTGAATGTGAGTATAAATGGGTGTATTTTTGTTTATGTTGGCACTGTGATAGGCTGGCAACCTTTTCAGGGTCACTTCTTGCTCTATGGCAACTCGGATAGGCTGTTAGCTAGTATTAACACAGTTATCACAGTAAATTAATTAGAACAGAAACAGTTCCTGGCTTTATAAGCTGCTGTTTGTAGACAAAGTTTTCTTCTATTTGGAGGATAATACTGCATATTGTCTATTTCCACATCACGGTTGTTCTCAACTTGAATCATCCCAGAGGTAGGGCTAGCACAATCCTGTACATTCTGATAATACAGAAGGTATTTTAGCAGTATTTATGCCAAAACCATTCCAAAAAGCATCTAAAAACCTATGTTAGAAAAAGATACTTACCTATGCGTAACTCTCCAAAAAAATAAAAGAAAATTTGCTATTTTTTATGAAATGTGGCCAAATCTAGGAAACTCTATTGCAATTTTATAATCAGATGTTTTTTTCTTGCATTATTTTATTTAGATACCAAAAGTTACTGACAATTACTCTACTGAAGTAACGTCATATTTTGCCAACACCTTATAAGTTGAATACGATATTAAATACCTTGTAAGACAGTTTTTTTTGTTGCAATCTGTCACTGCCTTGTGTGATGGTGACCAATGAGAGGAGATGTGGTTCAGATCAATGGTCCTTTGGATGGCCTGTTGAACCTGGATCAATAACTACTTGCTAAGTGAGGACTTGTTCTCTGATTTGGTGTTTCTCACTGTCAGACACTTGCTCATAAGCTACATTCACTCTTTCAGCTGTCCACCCCCACACACACAAGCGTGCACACACACACACACACACACACACACACACACACACACACACACACACACACTCACACACACACACACGCACAATCCTATATCTAACTCTTTCTGTCTTGAGGCTAAATAGGCCGTTGTTCTCTAGTGCAGCATAGTTAAGTCATCATGATTTTTGACAGAGATATAAAGGGTTATTATCTGATGCTGGTCTCGTCTCAAGCAGTGTGAGACAAAGGTGCTTTTAATCATTACAGTGTTGCAGTTGACATACTAACTCTGGTCAAGTATAATTCTATAGATACTAAAGTAAATCTCTCACCTTATGAAGAGGTCAAAAAGCAGACACAATCATAGTCTTTTGTTTGTCTTTTGACATTGTCTAACAACCACTGAAATTTTGCATCACACTTGCATGCAACTATAATAAAAAGAGACTGCACATATAATTTTCTAACAGAATTTCCAGTGACCAAAAGACGTAAAGTAATAATTGCATCTGAGTTTTAGATTCTAACTACTACATCCTAGGCTTCTAAGGCATAGGAAGGAGCAAACATCAGCATTTTACCCTGTAAACAGCAAGGACAGCAGGATGGCTGACTGCTGACAATAAACAGCTGACACTATAGGTTGCCATGCACTGATGTGCTCCCACTGCTATGTCTTGTTAGGTAAATCTCACACAGAACATCCTTCTCTTTTGAAAAGAGATGCATAACCCAAACTTTCAAAAAAGTGAGGGAGGTTAAATTTAATGTTATCAGGCCAGTGCTTCCTAATGACTTGAGAAGACCTTTGGATACCCAAAAATTTGCATTTCAGCTGTTAAGGTGATGCTGTGCCCTTGCATGGGGTCTGTGAACACCTGGAGAGAACTGGTAGTGTCATCAGCATTCTGTTGTTTTACTATCGCTGTGCTTTTACCATAGTACAACCTCATAAATCTGAATGTCACAGCTCAATAAAATTGATTCTGACTGAAGTAGCTAACCTAAGTCAGTTTGTTAATGAAAGAGAACGTGACTTGAGACTGCATCTGCACCAACACAGAGTTCTGCTCACAGTGTTGTGAGCTGTTATTGTAAGACTTATTTATCTTGCAAACAATGAGTGTAAAACATAACCAGGAAATGAGCCATATATTGAAATACTGCAATGAAATGGCATTTGTCTGTTGTATTTTTTAGGCTTCATTTAAAGGACATTAGCAGTTAATCCCTGTTAAGGCATAAAAAAGTTACAACAGATACAAGTTTGTTTGTTTTTTCCATGTGAAAATGTTGACTTTCTTTGATTTCCATGTCCATTTGTTTATGAAGATTTGACTGATGCATTCACTGAATCTGGTATGCTACACTTGTATTCGTGGAAAGTCAATGAAAACAAATAGAATAGAATAGAATAGAATAGAATAGAATAGAACAGAATAGAACAGAACAAATGATCTAAAATTTATGTAGAACTGTAAATATCTGACTTTGACCGACACTTAGGGTCAAAGTTAAATACTTGAAGATGAAACATAGATGTAAGCAGTACCTTATTTTCTCCTACAGCAGCAATGCATGCCATTTTCATGAGTCATAGTAGTCATAGTCATTTAGATCTAATGTCTTATCTTTGCCATATCTTTGCCATATGGGAACACTGCTCCAACGGGAATGTGATCTCAGAAATGCTGTGGTAAATGTTAAAGTCTTCTCTGAACCATTTATGCAACATAAAAATTGTACACTACAGATTTTTGCAAGCATATTTTTGTATTGTTGTCTATGTATAATTGAGCCCTGACCTCCAATAATGAAAGAATAGCACATTCAGTGCCTTCATTTAGGTTTTTCATTTCACTTCAGAAACTCCATGCACAAAATCATCTTCACCATGACCCATTGTGAATGTCTCACTGTGTTCTGAACTCATGCTGTTGCATCTACCTGCCCTCAACCCCATGAACACTCTGTGCATCCCGAACCTCATATCCACCCTATTTTGTATTCCGAGGCCAACACTCCACGGACACAATCTCCAACCAAGAGAGCTATTGATTTGAACCGTACTATATTGATCTTTCACTTCTTTTGGCATGAAAAACTACTTTTCTATCCTCTGGCTCTCTGGTTCCATTCATACAATTTCATTCCCAATTGAGACATTTGTGTTTCACCCTGTCTCAGTCTTCTCTTACTTCATTTGTGAGTTTAATATGAGAGTTATGTTACCCATTGAGCTTTCCCCAAGACAGTAAAATGCTTAGCCAATGCTCTGTTACACTGTGGCTGTGAATTGTGTTTGAAAACAGCACTGCGTATGGGTCACAGAGTCCTGAACATTGTACCATTACGCCTGATAGAGAAGGATTCTGTAAAAATCAAATTCAGATCTTAACATGACGCTGACTTTTGAAACAAGTATCCACAGAGAGACCCAATCCCATGTTCAACAATCAAAATGCACACAAAACTCCACTAACAGCAAACAAAATCTGTTTCACTGACAGTATCGCAACATCAATCACAGGGACTTAAGAATAAAAAGTTATTTCAATCATGCACATCAGTGGGCTTTCAAATCATAAAAAAGCATATTGTTCTGTAGCCACTTAGAGAGCATTGATGTGCAAATCACCCCTCAGAAACTCCAGTGAATACTAAGATGTCCACTTTCCATTAAGTAAATAGAAAGAAGTACAGTAGAAATACTGATCTTCTGTGTGTGTATGTGTGTGTAGGGGCGGGGTGGAAGGCTGGGGGTATTGGTGGCAAACATCCTTTGGTCCAGTATTCCAGTATTTCCCTCATTCTTTTCAAAGCACTTCAAAACTAGCTAGGGAGAAACAACTTCAAAAGAGAGTCACTCCCCACTGCATTCATCTCTTGACTCTTTGATTGTTAGCTATTCTAGCCATGTATGAGGGATTGTAGAAGCTATAAAAAAAATTATGACCTCATGTTTTATTCATGGCTTCTCCATTTTCATAAGATAAGGGGTGTCATTGTTGAACCAGCACAAAGTTAGCAGAGCTTTTTGTGTGAATGTTTCACCTTCAGCTTTTGCAAGCTACCTTACTGTTCTAATCACAACTGCGTGATGATCTTGGTGGAATAGTGTGAAACAAGAAGGCAAACAGGGCAGACAAGATAAAGTGCTATTAGGAGCCCTATTAGGGATAAGCATCACTTAAAGTGTTTGTGATATCTTTAATGGGTTAATTGGACATCAACTGCCCATCGTACCCCATCTATGAAGAAGGGTTTGCATCTGTTCTTTTCTTTACTCATTCAAAAAGGTTTTCCTTCTATTTTCCAAATTTGTATATGGTATATTTAATATGACTGCCAAATAAAATTATTTTATGTTTTATTCTTTGCAGCCTCTGTGTTATTTTATATTACAATTCAGCATCTGCAGCAACATACACGTACTTTATAATGAAGCTTGGGTCCCATGAGAAAAAAAAGACCTCAACCATTCTACTAAATAAAATCATAAAAGGGACAAAATCAGTGAAACTACCAATCTGCTTCTATGGACAAAGGTCCCAGTAGTGACCACCATCATATACCTAGGCTTTCACCTTGACTCTGACCCCAGCAATCGTTCAAAAATGCCTCCTCATGGCTCTTGTTGTGACTCTTCTAGTCAGTCTACAAGGATCTTGTCAGTTTTTCTTTTCTTTTTTTTTTACTGAGGCTGAGGCTGGAGTATGGCATTGTCCCTTTGGTGGAGAGCAACAAAAGGTAGATTGCATTGCTGAAGAGAGTGCAAAAAAAGGGCCCTCAAGATCATCTTCAGAAACTGCACCCCAGCACTGCAACCTCTTTCTCTTCAGAGCAGAAGGGAACAGGCCGCCATTCAGCTGGTAAAAGAGATGACACAAGCACAACATCCACTTCATGACTTGCTCCCACAGACAAGATCAGACAATACAAACAGACTATTATGGAGTGGCAAAAATATAACACACATCCAGTGCAGAACAAACAGGCTGAAAGCTACAGTCCTGCCTACAGTGATCAGACTGGACAATACACAACCGAAACCAAAAAATGTTGGATGGCTCAAGTCATAAAATTAATTCATAGGTGCATGTATGTGTATATACATATCGATTTATAATTGTATGGTGTACATTCAGAATATTTGGCAGAAATGTTAATTTTTCTAATGTTGAGTTCATATCTCACAGTGCATATAAACCACTTATATGCAAACCCATAATAATTAAATATCTATGCATTAAGTCATACATGCTTATGGCAAAGAGAAACATGTTGCTACCCTAAACAGATTTGAAATACATGGACTTTCTACACCCTGAGGTCAGTGGGGAACACAACAAAGGGCTACATGAAATGACTTGCTGTATTCTGCGGTGCTGTACCTGGATCTGATTGCTTGTGCTGATATATTTAGCCTGACATTTACGATAGCCTCACTGTATTCCCTAATTATTGAACAATTTCAGCATAAAATCTGATTTAGCAGTTCAAATGAAGCTGCCTGAAGTCATTTGACTCTGGCCAAGACTTATCTCCTCTGGTGGTTTTATTCATTTGTTTTGCTATATTTTCTTCTTTTGTCAACCTTCCCACTGTACTCCACAGATTTTTCAGCACTGGAGTCTGTGTGGCAAGCGATCATTTTAATGACAGAGCAACATTGCCCCCTGTTGGTTGAGAATGGGAACACTTTAACTCAGCACGGACACAGAGATAATATGCATGCTGAAACCACCCATCTTCACTTTGTAGTGCTGCAGCTTTTTATTGTTTACAGTTGGTCATTGCCCTTGTCTTCACACCTATTATAATACTGAATAACATGATTGCCCTAGCATCTTAAGCAAGTACAAAACCAGTACAATGACACTTTCACTGCATAGTAATTCCAGCTTGAGTGAGAATACATAAATTATTAAGAATATTATATGGGATTTGGCTTGAATGTTTTAATGAATTATGCAAAATGTTCAACAAATAGACTTAATACATGCATCATGCATGTGAATGCACGGCATAGCATGTTTTATAATTGCTGTTTTCTTGTTCATCACTACCACTGTGTGTAATTGCTGTTACTGCTGGTCAAATTTGAAAGGTAAAATCTCTCAGTTGCAAACTACATATTGGTGTACAAAATATTGGTAGTGTACAACATTACTACCCTTCATTTCACCAGGTCCACTTCACCAGATGCTATTTCCCCCCACAAATGGGGAATAATGTGTGATGCTTCACACTGTCCCATTTCCCAAACTCTTCAACACTGTTTTGACCAGCCAAGTGTTTACAGCTTGACTTCTCATGACCCCTCTCCAGTCTCCCCTCAAAAACATATATTACTTTACAAGGAATGTTTGAAGAGTGCTTAAGCAAAGAATCAAAATGAGTTTTCCGTTGTATCAACCAGGTCTCTTATATTTTTGATATCTGCAGCTGAGCAACTATAATTATTTCCAAGACATCTGTTAGAATGTACATTTTTTTATCTACCTTTCATGTGTTATATGTTTAAAATGAACTCATTCAACTATACTCCTTACATAATTTGTTTTTATTATTTAGACTACTTAAATGCAAAATAAGAACATTTACTTAACACTTTAATGAAATACAGCTGAAAGAGTTCATCTAAAGATATTTTGCTATGTATTTTTTTTTTTTTTTTTACCTTTGTCAATGTCATCTGATTTTTTCCACTGAATAAAAAAAAGGAAGGTAAAATTACATTTGCAGATGCACAGTGCTCAGAATAAATAGTGAGTGCCTGTGCCAAAGCTCTTTCCCACTTCCTGTTCCCTCCAACCAGCATTAAAATAAACAGTGGTTTATATATTGTGGTTAAGCCAGCATATCTTTAGAATAAGCATATTAAAAACCTGTATTTGGTAAACCTTTTACCCAGTGTCATTTTGTCTGTTATTTCGAGTCCAAAGCCAGCAGTTACACAACATCCTGCCATGGTGCACGTAGAAAATGTTGCAAAAGATTTGGCATGTCACACATCACATTTATGGTTTTGTTTGGTTTGTTGCAGGCCTTGTCTAAGTTCATACAAATTCACTGAACTAATGCTGAACTAATGTGGCCAGCAGCAAAGTGAGTGCTTGATTTACTGCATAATCTATATGAGTCAGCTGTTGTTATACTGAGGAGATAATCCAAGTGGATAAATGTGCTCAAGCTGGTAGTTGGTCTTCTTCATGGCTGCAGCTCCCCCAGCCAACTCCAGCATGGCCTACAGAGGCTGTACTGCTTAGAGCTTATAGAACACAAAACGTGATACTAATAATAATATTAATACTAAGGCTACTGACATTAGTTTGTTGTTGTTTATGTATACATCAAACTCATCTCACCTGAACATACAGTAACTTGATGTGGTTTGATTTTTTACTTGTGAAAAGACTGAGAAATCCTTCGTGTGACTGTATAAAAGCATTCCATCAAACCAGTAAAAAAACAAAAACAAGTAAACATCATCACATGCCACTCTTGCAGATAACCAGCAATATTTTCATCATATGTGATATTTTGGATTTTCTGTTCATTTTTGTTTTTGCAAGTCATTTTTGCAAGTTATTATATTCAAGTTCAGAAAAAAAGTAGTAGTAGTCATCATTGGATCTTGCATGAACTCCAACTGCTTCTCTCATTTTTCTAAAGTGTAGGTTTTCAGAGTGCAGCCTGCAGAGTAATGGTGCAGCCTACATGTGGCCCACCTGCATGACAGCTCTGCATGCACTTTTGTAGGACTACATATGTTTCATCCACGTTAACGACATATTTTAATATTGCAGGACTTACTAGCACTTATTGCAGGGGAGATGCCATTCATTCATCAAGAGCAAAGAAAGATGTTGCATGAAGAAAAGACCCCCAGGTGCCAGAAGGTATGACCAAGAGTAGCTGTGTCTACTGGTTGGGATTTTTGTTTGTTTGTTTGTTAATTGTTGGTTGTTTTGTTGTTGTTTTTAAATAATATAACAATTCCAACCACAGAGATTTGAAGAAAAAGTCCAACCAGAGTTTGCTTTGAAGCTACATAAATGCAAGTCGGCACTGACATGAAAAAGCAGGTGTGTGTACTTGCAGTATACGAACACCGAAGACAAAACATGGCACTAAATATGACATAAACCCATAAGTAACCTGAACTGACCTCCTATTGGTCAAATATTTAAGTGCAAAAAATTGTACATTGGTCTGAGTGGCGAGTTGTATTTATGCTTTGTCACTTTTATGATATATTTATATATAAATTTCATATTTTTGCACTACTAGATAGAATGAGCCACTACATACCTATAGAAATGCCCAGTCATGGAATAATAATGTGATTTATGCATTTCATTTGTGCTGCAATCACTCACATGTTGGCTCCCTCAGCTTGCACTCATTCATCAAAACCTTGAGTATGTACCAGGCATCAGTAAGACTTTCAAACCATTATTATCATTCAGACATCATTTTTGTTTATGAAGACAAGCAAATTCATTAATAAGAAAGGTAGACTTTACTCCCCTGTTTGGTGAGGATTTTCTATTAAAGTACACAAATGTGGACATTTTATTAATTAAATATAATCTAGACAGAGCTTGTGCCTAGGTTTGTTGTAACGTTGCATGTTTTGCATCTCAAGTATCTTTCTCTGTATGACTGCTCTCTGCAACTGAAAACAAGCATTTGTAATGCAGATGTTGCCTTGTTTATTCTGCCTGTCAAATAAACTCATGAGAAGAGGATGAGTATTTGCCCTCTGCCAAACTTTAACTTATTACTCCATCACAAGCTAAAAATCCAACAGAAAATGAGAGAAAGTAAACTCGGAATTCTTGCACAAATTTATGTTCTAGTACAAAAATCCAAACAAGAAAAAAAAATGAAAGAGAGAGCAGCGTCACGGCATTCCTAAAGTCATCACTGTTAATGCATTTGAATGTAAAAATAGATTATTGGGATATTTTTCTGGATCCTGCCTCCCAGAAGGAAAAGAAAATCTCTCTACACACACACGTAAACACTCACACACACACAAAATGCACATTTAGTCACAGCATTAATTATCAGTTATTCTAATTGGGCCCTGTGTCCATCTAATTAGTTTGAAGCAATAGATTTTACAGCAGGCAGTGTGTGGGAGGGTCATGTCAGGTTCTGCAAATTAGGTCTGGGGTCTTGGAGTATATCCCAGAATTCATCATGACTAGATGAAAGAGATACAGTAGCTCTCTAATAATCTTTGCACCATTACTAACTCTGGTCCTTCCCCTCTCCCTCATTTGAAATCCTGTACCGTACATCATTTCTGTGTCAGGTGAAGAGCAGTTACATAAGCTCATGTGAACTGAGCAACATGAGATCTAATGTTAAGAACTTTGTTTCTCAGGGGAAGTGCCAGTTAGCCCTGAAGAAAAATATATCCTACCTTGTTACACGCTGTCTATGGAATACGTGTTTTAGAATGAAGCTATTTTATTGTGTTATAATCATCATTATACTTTCTTTTTTTTTGTTATCCAGACTTCACAACTGTAGATGAATGTTCAACAATGCAAAAAGTAGCAGAAGATAACGGATTGTGCAATACAGATAAAACAAGACTTTCATAAAAGTGAGATTTAATCTAGTCAGTGATTTTAATCTTGCACTTAGCTATCTTAAAGTTGCAGTGTCTCGATTGCATCACCTTTGGCCTTTAGATAAGACCAAGGATCTGATAGTATAACTGTGTTGCAGGATTCTAAATAAAGATTAAATGAATCTAAATGTATGCACAGGACATAACCTCAGTTTAAGTGGTAAATCACCACCATCCACACCAACTGATTTGATTAGTAGGCAATGACAATCAGAAAGAGCTGTTCTTTTTTAATTTGTATAATTAGTTTTAGTAGACAAGTCTATTACAACATATACATAACCATTTCTTGGTTTGGGAAACTTAAATAGAAATATTTGCTTTATAGTTGCTAGGAAAGGCTTCAGACCAACCATAATCCTGAATTGGATAAGCACAAGAAGATGGATGGCAGATTTAAAATAGCTATCAGAAAATATAAACAAGAAAAACAATCTCATCTTACTTATTTATTAACATAAAGTAACCAATGTTTCCTGGCTGAGCTCATTTCTGTAGTCCAGTGCTGCACAATGAATTGCATCAGCTCCATAATGGATGGAAATTTTATGACTAGAGGAAAGAGGAAGCACTTTCAGATGCAGTTAAGAATAGTCAATATAATGTAGATCTTACCCAGTGCAACACTGAACTAAGTTTTGTATCTTCAACAGCAATATTACATTTTTAATATTAAAAAAGAAGCAGTGTATTAATGAATTTTAAAAACCTGTATCTTATAAGAATGATAAATTTTCTCTTTCCTCTGACGCAAGTAAAATGAATATTTACGTACTTTCTCTTACCTTGTTGACGACCGGTAGGATTTTTTACAGTGTAAAATAGTTTCAAACTTTTAATTGGATTTTGTGGTGTGGATTGGTAAAATCTAATACAGTCAGTTCATTTTTTGCTTTTCAATTTTCAGTTTTCAAGGATAAACAAATAAAAAAACAAAACAAAGGGAATGTTTGAGAATGCCCAGAGTTTTACATTCTTTTTCAGAAAAACTTCAACTCCATTAGGGTTCAAGTGCAACAAGCTTAAATGCTATAATAAAACATGCCTGGGGGAAGGAATATATTGCACTGCTCTTAATGGTGGTGACAGATGGATAGGGGCAACAGAGGAGGCAAAACTGAAAGTAATGGCAGTAAGCAAGGCCAGAGTAATGACAGTAAGGCCATCCTTCTGACCTTGCCTGACTGTCCCACCTACTCTGTCCATCACCAATGGGACTAACGGATGGGTGAGTCAGTGGGCCAGGATGTGGATGGTAAACAGGGGTGACAGCTGACCTGGCAGCACTTAATGGGAATGATGGAGGAGGATATGAAAATGGGGTGGGGTCATCCAGAGGTAGATTTTTCTAACACTTGGAGTCTGTCAGTAAACCCCAGGCCTGTCAGTGATGTGGGATCTGTTCGTGAATGACAACAGTCTATGGCTCCAGTGTAGCGAAGACATGAATAAGATCCATAGTCCTACTGCAACAGATATAGAATACCAGAACAGGAAGACTCTGGTGACTCACTGCCTTCACAGAAAAAAACTGAGAAGCTCAGATGGTTCAAGCAGAGATTTAAGTTATACTCTGTAACTAAATATGTTTAATATACTGTCATTGTGTGGGGCAATTTTTGTGACCTCACTGAAAGCTTTTAGTTTAAAGATGCATGGTCCTCAAAGGACAGACACTACAAATATATGATTTTATAGAATACAGTGATGTAGATTAAGCTGAATATAAAGCATTTCAAATGAGCTCAATATTAAATATCTCCATATAACTCTGATGGGAGAATAAGTGCTTTTACATTAGAACTTTATGTACATTTTGCCAGTGACAAAGTTTTTATGTAGAGTTGTGTTTTCATAGAGTTTTATTGCTACTTTAGCCAAAAGAGTTGTTCTAAGAAGCTCCTCCAGGACTCGTGGTTGTCAGACAATAGTAAATATTTAGATGATAGCTACAGGACTCATATTATTTTACAAGTCTTAAGCCAGGAATGAGTACAGAAAGGTGAAGACGTTGAGGAAGAGTGCAGCAAGCTGACTTCCTGTGTTTGTCATTATATAAAAAAGGGGGATGATATCATTGTCTCTGCTTGTCTTTCTGTAAAAGTCACCGTACATCACTGCTGTGCAGCACATGTTACTGTCCTGTTTCATAAATAATGTTTACCACACATTACTGCAGCAACTCATTCCCCTCATTCACACATTATATTATGTTCTCAAACTGATTCATTGCTTTTTAATTCACTCAGAAACATTTTCCAACAGCAACGGGATGTCTGCATGGAGGACAATGCACTTTATGGAAGAAAATGTTGCTTTAAAATTGAATAAATACATTTGAAACTCAATGATGTCATATTTTTTTCTAATTTTGATGGGTCTTTTTGCATTATTTTAACCACTGAACTTAACAACAAACTGTGAAAATGTGTTAAATTAATTTAAACATTTATTGACCTGTGATTTTTAGATAACTTTTCTTGCCCCCTTATCTTTTTCATATGTCAAATCCTCCCTGACTTTTCTTTTCTTTTCCTGTGCATCAGTCAGAGAGCTGACATGCTATTGTGAAAAATGCAGTAAATTCAGAGGTCCTCTGTGGAGGACAAGAACAAAAACGCTTTTTAGTGAACAAAGTGCTGATGCTGCTATAAAAACTCACCTAGCTGTTCCTTGGGGGTTCACTCAGTAAAAGGAATCTGCAGATTAAACTGAAATACTCATAATTACATCCCAACACACTTATCTTCACTAATTTCATAAAATGAACAAGTGCTGATGGAAGCTATTTTGGAGAGCCATAAAATTTGTTGCGGTCCATCCCACACATGTGTTACATCACTTCACAAATGAGGGGAACTGATTTGAAGTTTCTGTACTTTGAACTAAAAAAGACTTATCAGTAGCCGTCTGTACACATTTGCTGGAATGTGTGCTCCGCACCCACTAAACCAATTTGTAAGACGATATTTGTTCTGTGCTTAAGTGTGTTGTGCTGGTGTGTGTGTGGTTGTGTTTTTGTCCTCCAGGTGTAACCCAGTTTCTAATTGAGGAGCTCTTTGTTTACACCTGCAGAACTGGGGCAGTCTCCAGATAACTTAAACTAATCAATTAGCAAAGATAGCGCAGGAAAGCACTGCCAGCAGAGCTCTCAGGACTGTTTCCACTTTTCAAAAATACTTCATACAAATAAGCAAAAAGAACAAGAAGTAGTTTTAGTTTTGTGACTTTGTTGATTTTGTGACACAGCTTTTTTTAGCCGCAGCTGTACACGGGGAAATGTCCGATGGTTCAGCACTTTGGTCCAGACCGCAATTTCACAACAGCTAGATGGATTGCCGTGACATTTAGCACCGACACTGCATTGTTCCTCGAGGATAAATTGTTCTGATTTCGGTGATTCCTGTCTTTTCTTTTAGTGCCACCATGTGGATCACAATTTCTCATTTACTTATTTATTTGATTTTTCTTCGTGGGGGTGAAATGCAGATATCCATGGTGCGCAGAGGATGAATCCTAATGACTTTAGTGATCCTCCCCTGACATTTCCTCTAATGCCAGCATGTGGTTGACATTTGTGGGTTTGTTCAAAACAAGCACTGGGTAGGCCTGATTAATTTTCATTAACAAATGGCTGATTTTCAAAAGGTATATCATACATGAAAAGTAGAAGGTTGGATGCAGTCATGATTACTCCTCGTACTAATACACAAAATCTCATCATACGCTTAGTTCACAAGCTCCTGCTGTATGCCGTATCCCACCCACCCACTTTAGAAAACATATATCCATGCTCATGCTATTCCTGTGGCACCCATGGGATCTCAATCCCATTTCAGCCCTCTAACTGTGGTGAGTGTTGCTTGCACAGGTCATTAAACTGTTAGTGCTTCACACCCACTCATTTATGCACATTTACAGACTGATCTGTATAACCACAGTCTTTTATAGCTGGCTTTACAGGGGTCAGCTTAAATATTTGAAGCAGAAAGCAGTGTTCATCTTCCTTCACAATCCAAATTTACTCTTCTTAACCAGGATTCAGACTATCAGGCTGGAACTTTAAGGCTGGACTTTGGCACACAGCTACACCCCACTGGCATTATATATACCCAGCATTAACACCTAACTCAAAGAGTGGGAGACAGACTTCAATCATTTTCTGACATCACAAAATAATCCACCACCCTTGCCAGAGCGGGGGAACGGTGACACAAAAGGTCAAGTTCTTTGGTCATTATGCCAGGGAAATCTGTTTATCCATCTCTGTCTAGGTGCAGTGGACGTTCAGTTGTTGTCTATCAAATTCAATTTCAAGAGAGTAAGATGCTGCCACGGCATTCAGGTCGAAGCAATTTCCTCAGCAATAAATCTCATATAACCAACCACAGTGTGTTTAAAAGCTCTCCTCTAGCTCATAATGATGCCGTTTTCCTTTCCATACCCTTGTTTGGGTTGCTACTCGCAGCTCTCTACCACCTTACTGAATACACTAAAATCAATCAGTCCTATGTGATGTCTTGTTACTGTTTGCCCATTAAAGGCAGACAGTGTTCAATGAAATCTATCAACAAAAGAGGTCATGTCTGCAAAACTATGGCTTATTCTCCATGGGCTCACAGAGGAGCTCTTCACAGTGTCAGCACTTTCACTATAACAGGACAGCAAAGCTTGTCAGATTTGCCATTTAGGCTAATCTTTGTAGCCAACTATTCAAACAGGAAATCATTATGACAGACTGACTAAAATGTCAGATTTACACAGAAGGGAAAGGGGGAAATTGCCCAAATGCAAATTGCACTAAGGGTGGTGAATGTGGCAGTGACTTGATGTGAGCTTTAAAGTATGGATTAGAGACAGGAACAACTGAACTTGAACAGCAATTTAAGGATTGTGTGTCATTAGGAACATAATAAAGATAATGTTTAGTTTTACCAGTTGGAGACTAAAGACTAGGGATAGAGATTCTTATAATCATGGAAGAGAAGCAAAAAACAGTTTTAAAAAGAGTAGGAAGTTGAAATACTGATTATCAGCATGTTTACACTTATGTGCCTTGAGCCAGCATTTAATTTAAAGGATGGAGCAGATAGAAATGACTCGATTGGGAAATCATTTGCACATCATCTGCAAAGGCCATATCATATAAATCCAACTATTTCTGGGATTAAAATTTGGAAATACACTTTACTAATGTGTTAAATTATTCATACCTTGAAGGTAATAAAGGAACTGTTGGTGGAAAATGACTACTGAGCTGTTATTTGAGTGTATAAAGATGATTCTGTGTGGTATCAGCAAACGAAAGCAAACAAAAGTAAAAAACAAAACAAAAACAAATGAAAAAAGTGCACACAAGATTACTTTATAGTCCCTGCAAATAAAACTGAAGTTTTTGCAGTGCAAAAGTAGCCTTGGTTATGTGATACTGAAAATTACGGTGTTTAAAATCTGAACTGTGCCGTATAGTTTTCAGTGTGCATCAGTTCTGATATGTGTATTTAAGTTGATTTAAACGAGAAACAGAAACTCACAGAGAGACTGACTTTGCAAGCAACTATGCTTGGGTTTCATTTCATTTATCATTACTATCTCTTTGTTTGTCCTACTTTCCAGCTTTCATCTTTTCCTTTGTTATTTTACTCTGTTGCCGCTTCTCTTATTTAAAAATTGAGAGCAAGAGATGTGAAGGAAAGATAAGAAAACAATAGAACTGAGAAAGTATGTCCATGCCTCTCAAGGTTTATGAGCAAAGTTAACAGCTGTATAGTTTTGACAGTGTAGAAGTTGTCTGCTTTTTTTGTTTTGTTTTGTTGACTTAGACACACATATGTATGTCACCTCCAGAATCGACTGCCCACATAATAAACTGCAACACCACTGTTGCACAGTTAATTTTAGATTTGCTTCCAAATCTTAACAGAAGTACTGAGTATTGTCCCTCACAATGAGCATAATTCTCAAACAAACTGACTAAATAATAATAAATACAGATTAATAAAACAAACAGTGGAAGAATGAACCAGACATTACTTAGTTACTAAGGTCAACACATTGCAGGATAAGCTTAAAGAGTTAAACAGATTTAAACAAGTAATAATCCAATTTTGGGTTGTGAAGAGGTTTTGTGGTGTTTATGCATGAATAAAATATCTGTGTAATTGTTCCAGCATTGCCAGAACAGAAGACACGGGGGTCAACAATACAATTAAAACTGGCTGGATAAGTAGGAGTTTTTAGTTTTGTACTGCATTCCTACAGCTTCGGGAGACACCGGGCAGCATTAAGTGTTGTTATTCATTATTGCTAAAAGTCATACACTGCAAGCCCTTGCTAATATGATTTAATTTTAAATGTTTATGCATTAAGACTTTAGGTCATGTAAGTTGTGAGCCCCAGATAGATAGATAGATAGATAGATAGATAGATAGATAGATAGATAGATAGATAGATAGATAGATAGATAGATAGATAGATAGATAGATAGATAGATAGATAGATAGATAGATAGATAGATAGATAGATAGACCAACTAGCACCAACTATACATTACTGCATAAAAAACAATACAGTCCCAGTAGTGTTGTAGCATGTCAGTGCCAGGACACAGACTCTACACTAAAGGGAAACTGTTTTAATGGACTGAAGAAACTGATGCTGAATGCTGGACAGCAGCTTGAAAACATCACCCATTTAGAGCTGCTTGCCTCTGGGCATGGACAGTTTGCCGTCATCTAGGGTAAAATTAAATCACAAGTTTATCAAGACATCATACAGGATGATGTCAGACTGTCTGCCCCCCAGCTGAACTTCTGCATTATTTGTTTGTTGCAGCATGACGAGGACTTTAATCACTATAGTAAATAAGAATGACTTTAAAAAGCCCAGACACTAACACAACCTGGGTTGACCTTTAGGTCGTTCATGTGGCCAAGCTAAAGTCACACTGTAAGAAAGAAGCTGACCACATTTCTCTTGAACATTGTACATTGTTTTAAGTTGCTGAAAGGGCTGACCATTTACCAAACCAGCAGTTCACAGACTTTTCCACCAGCACCGTGGCTATTTAATGGGTACATTTAATAAGAACATAAGTGATTACAATTGTGTGATATTAGTTTAGAAGTGTAACTTCTGTCTATACCTGTGTCTCTAATGAGGATATGCTAAGAAATGTTTTGATTTCAGCTTACTGGTATTTGCATCTGTAAATAAACCAGATTCTATATGTTTAAATAATAATGGTGCAGGAGATACTGGATACACAATTATGGGATACACTATAAAGTCAACAACTCTGACTACTGCTTCTTGTATGGGACACGTCTACATTAAATTGAAATTATATAAACAAATTGGTTGCTAGATTTTCTGCTGGTTTGCTTGGTGTGAATGTGCCATACTCATAGACTTACTATGCATACAAAGTGAACTACTATGTCCTTGTTCATAGTGGGTTGTTTGATTGTTGGGGTTTTCTCTGTCTTACTGTGGAGTCTTTACCTTACAAAACCAGCATTTTGAGGCGACTGTTGTTGTGATTTGGCACTATATAAATAAAACTGAATTGAACTGAATTGCTAAAAATGAGCACGCATGACATTTCAAAGTTACCCAGTGGAGCACACTTGGAATTGTCCTTGTTTTCTGGACACTTGACGCGGCACAAGGACACTTGCAGCTGTCCTTCTGCTGTATGCAGTTGAAACAATACACACAAGAATAGCTCCTTTGAAAAACATATGTTAATTTGCAACCACTTCTGCTCAGTTTGACTAGGGTTAAGCTGTGTTCAGTCAGGAGGAGAGAGCAAACACATTAAGATAACTGGTGCTTGAGTGTCTCAGTTAGTGGCATACATGAAAATGACACAATATGCATGTGTCTCACAAAGTGTCTGCAGTCACGAGGGGTTGCAAACATGGCCCTTCTTACCAGCTATTGTGTGAATACGCACATGTGCAGACATGAGTGTAAATGTTGGTGCTGAAGCAGACATTGTGACTGAAAATTATAGATAAAGAAAGAAAGAAAACAAAAAGACTGTGTTTTGTGCTCTATGTTTGGTCCATGGAGAGAGACAAAGCGAAAGGTGTCGCTGGATGCTTTCTCCATATTACTGTAACACCAGAAAAGTGAGAAAAGTGACAATACGTAATCACGAAAGCAGCAGCTTCTTAAAGACCATGCATGCCATGCTGATCCCGTCCCCACAATGCTCTACAAAAAACAAATGAAAGAGTTGTTGGAGTTGGAGTTGAAAGATAAACGAAAAAAGAAATCATATTTTTCATAGTGTTGAGGAAACCTCAGGAAGAGTTTGGAAAACTAACATGAAGTATTACACAGTTGGTTAGAAAATCTTTGGTCCATAATGATATAATAGCATCACACAGTTGCTACAGATTTTTTTGCTCCATAGTTATGACACCGACATCCCATTTTATCACATCTCAGTGGTGCTCCATTGGATTGATATCTGGAGACTGGGCAGACCATTTGAATACAGTGATTCTCTCATGTTCAAGAAACCAGTCTGAGATCATTTGAGCTTTTTGACGTGCTGCAGCATCCTGCTGGAAGCAGCTATCAGAAGATGGGCACACTGTGGTCAGAAAGGCACGGACATGGTCAGCAACAATACTCAGATAAGCTGTGGTGTTTTTTCAGTGATGCTCAGTTTGTACTAAGTGGCCCAAAATGTTCCAAGAAAATATCCTCCACACTATTACACCACCATGTGCAGCTTGAACCTCTGATACAAGGCAGGATGGATCCATGCTTTTATGTTCTTTATGCCAAAATTCTGACCCTGCCATTCGAATGTTGCAGCAGAAATCAAGACACATGAAACTAGGCAACATTTTTCCAGTCTTCCTTTTAAGTGATTATTTGAGTTACTGTTGCCTTCTTGTCCGCTCAAGTCATTTTCCCCTGACCTCTGTCATCCACAAGACATCTTCACCCAGAGAACTGCTGCTCACTGGATGTTTTCTCTCTTTTGGACCATTTGTTGTAAACCTGAGAGATGGTTGTGTGGAGAAATCCCAGAAGAACAGTTTCTGAAATGCTCAAACCAGCCTGTCTGTCACCAACAGCAGACATCATGCCACATTCAAAATCACTTAAATCATCTTCCTTCCCCATCCTGATGCTTGGTTTGAACTTTACCAAGGTTATGGTGACATGCAGTGAGTGGTTGATTAGATATCTACATGAGTGAGGAGTTGAACAGGTGTAATAAGTAACAAGTTATCTATAATTACCTGTTGAATGCTAGTATGCTATACATACTACTTAAATCAATTAAAAAAATATTCAGTTGTATGACTTAGTCTCTTGTTCATTTGATTTTTAAGCACATAAAAGCCATTTATCATTGTAATTGCATTAGTTTTAACAAATATGAGTAATTTAGTTTTTTAAACAAAAAGCACTTCAGTCATTATTCATTATTCTTGTCTCACTTAAAAATAATGATAAATGATTATCTACTACTGATGGGCACCAGGAATGCTAACTCATTCAGATTTACCTTCTCTTACAGTAAGCATCACTATTCACACTCCTAAATGTGCTAACACTGTGTGTGTCAAAAAGGCACGTCACTCATGATCTTAGAGCCCTATTATTGTAAAATGAAGGTAAATAAACACAATATGAGTAACTTTGAACAGGCGCAAAATTAAGTACTCTTAAATGAAATTCACTTTTCAAATTGAGATTATTTAATGCTCAAGGTTAAAATGTCACATAAACTCTAAATAATTAGGTTTAAACTGCTCAGTTGCACTATTTAGGTTTATAGTGTTTGCAATATTACTATGTGATATCACACTGACAAGCAGGACAGGGTTGACCAAGTCAGCACCACGGACAGAGCTCAAAGCCTCTGTCCATCTATAAGCTAAATACAGAAAAAGACATAAAAGAAAAAGAAGAAACTCCTAAGAGTTTTTTATTTTAATCATAAAGTTAAAAAACAACAACATTAAACAAGTGAGAACACGGGGTGTACTACATTATATAATAAAAACAAACTTTTAATCAGTAAGTAAAAGAAAGTCTATAGCCTTCTCTTTAAACCTTTTCTGTGTAACTTTTTTTTTTTTTTAATCTCGAATGCAACATTTTTTAAGTGTGGATATTTCACTCTGTGGTGAATGCACTTTAGGGTTTAACCGTAATCTTTCCGGTCAACTGTACTTTGTTTTCGAGTACTAGTAGACCTGTCTTTACACTGCCTGCATAGAGAACAAACTGGACAGATGTTCAGCTATAAATTGTTTGTTTAGACGGGATATGACAGGAGCAGCTCTGTCCTCACGTTCAAGTCATATAAACGCTGTATTGAAAAAAAAAAAGTATTATTTTTTTTGGATTTATTGTTTAACACTTTATTGTGAACTCAGAAGAACACTCATCTACTGCTCGTGTTTGTTTAAATATGAACCTGGACTAATAACAAGATACCTCTACCTCGTGTCTGTCTTTTAAAAGACACGTGCTTATCCGAGTGTAAGCAATCTGTTGTCCCCGTGTGAGCACAAATGGATCTGTAAGGAGCCGAAAGATGTCATTCTCACTACACCTGTACTGCCGCCTCCTGGACGGACGCGACTCCTTTGCAGCGACTGTACTATAAGTGAACGGACAGCTTATGAGCCCCACAAAGCGAGAGAACCACACACAAGGAGCGGGATGGCGAGGATATTAGTGCTGCACCTTCGCGTCCTTCTCGTGGGTCTGTTATTAACAGGCTCCTTGACTGTCCAGGCAAACAGAGGGGCGACATCGCCTGACGAGGAAAGGGACAGGGAGAGCGACACGGAGACGCCATGTGAGGTGAAAACCGTCACCGTTTCAACCCTGCCCGTACTCCGGGAGAACGAATTCAGCTTCACCGGCGGAGCCTCGGGGAACGTGGTCGGAGGAGGGGGTGCTGCTGAAGCAGGTGGTGTTGGTGGAGGAGGAACTGGAGGAGGAACTGGAGGAGGAGGAGCAGGAGGAGGGGGGGAATCCAGACTTCTATTATTCGTTAGAACAGACCTACCTGGGCGAATTTCCGTAATGGATGATCTTGACAACACGGCTCTTCCCTACTTCACACTCGGTAAGAACACTGTTGTAGTTCTGTGTTTGCCCTCCATGGCGATAACCGGTCTGTTTGGCTGCACGTTTGTGCGCATAGGCTGTGCACACAGCTATATTTCCAAAAAATACAAATAAAAACAAATCACGCGCTTATACACATTTAGTCCCCGGCGTTAAATCACTTGCTCTACTCTGTTTGAATTTTGTGGTGTGTTTCCCCTCAAAAATCCCCATCAGTCCAGGTATGAAGAACACGCTTTTCGTTTTCCCTACTCAACTTAAAAACTACCGTATGTAAACGCAAGCCGTGCCACTCCATTTTAAGTGGCACTCTCAAGTTATTCTGAAATCCCTCATTCTTGTTTCGTCCTTCTTTCTGTCTGACTTTACTATTTCATGGTAAAACATAATTTTAAATTTCATGCATACCCTAAGTATGCTTTCCCAATCAAGGAATGCAATTTGGCCTTGCAAATATGCATGAAATTGGTATTCTCACTTGAGCTCATAACACACATGCTTTGCAAGACAGTGTAACTTTAACTGGATAAAGCACTAGCCTAGAGTTTGTGTCGTTGTCTACATTTAGTCATTGCAGATTTTAGGGGATCCAAAACATCCCACTTTTTTCTGTTTATTCACACATCCGTGGATAACTGGTTTCTGACAGGTCATCTGATTTCTCAGTGAAAGCCTGTGATTTAAAAGTGGTCTTGAGAACAGCATTGCTGATTGGATAATCATAGGGAACATAATAGCAGGGAAGTACACCAGTCTTACACCAGTCACAAAAAAACAACAACAACTTTGTAACAGGAGCAGAATGAGTATAAAAGGAGCATTGCTCATTGCTCATTTTAAGTCTTACAAATCATGTGAGCGATTCATGTTCTCTTGATTTGTGGTGTAAGTGTGACTGTGTAACAGGATGTAGAGAAAGTGTGGAACAGGGATGTTTGTTAAAAGCTTTTAGCCAAACAAAATGAAGTGAAAGGAAGTAATTGCTGAATGATGTAATTTATTCGGTTTGGGATATGTTCAGATCATCCAAAATGGCACAGTATGATGGAGAACTTAGCAAAAAGCAGGACGAATAGAAAAATGCAGTTCTTGGAGGAAGTCAGTGATGCGGGGACTGAGAATCCATGAGAACATCTCATTACTGCAGTTTTCAGACAGGAGTTTGCTATCCTCCTTTTTTTCCCTGTTTCCCTGGTCTCAGTTTCATTCTCTGTATGAAGAGTGTCGACTAAACTGGCTGTGTAAAGCAAAGGCGGGCAGGCAGGCTGAGGGCTGGAGCATTAAGCTAGTAAATCACTTTCTATTCTCATTAAAGACAGCCGTTGACTGGTGAGAAAGGCCTCTCTGTCCTCCCAGTCAGCCAGCTAGCAAATTTGCTGCTTCACCCTTTCAGTCCATGAGTACATGCTAGAGCAATATTGAAAGCATGACTTGTGTGCTTTGTGTTTTGAAAAGATTAGATTAAAAAGAAAAAGTGTGGAAAAAGGATTTTTTTTTTTTTTTTTAAATGAGACCATTGATTTTAACAAGGCTTTTAAAACAGGTCAACTGAGCGTAGAGGCAGAAGTTAAATTAAAAACAGTATGTTAAGAAAAGTGCTTTACTTAAAAGGTGTATTTGTCATAGCTGTGAGAGGTTTACAAATACACTTGTCAATGCTGTTGCTAACTAAACAGTCATAGTTGTGAAATCTATACCGATAAAAACATATATATTGTATTTTCTTTTGCTTACAGACCAATCGGATGGTTCAGTCTGGCCTTGTGTTTGTCTTTAATTAGTCAAACCTTTTAGTCTGGCATTCATGATGTGTCATGATAAGCTGTTAGGTGGGTAGGAAACTACACATGCCAGCAATGTAGAACCACTTTTATATTTGTTAAACCTTTTAATTGTCAGAACTGAGTTAAATGCTGATACTAGATGTCACCTGTGATTTCCCTGTGTCCAGTTTATACCCCATATTGCTTGTTGGTCCACTCAACAGCTCTTTCTTCTTGACAAATGCATTATTGGCTGTTGAGTTTGTGAAATGTTGTTATAGAATTCATGAAATACACTAAATTGTTAACGTCTTGATGCATCCTCAAGACGTTAACAATCATTCCTTTGGGTAAGTAAATCCCCAAAGGAATGTAATCATCGTCCAGATGAACAGAATCAACTTTTGGGGACTAAATTGTTAAGTGAAAACAAAATGAGTTTTATTATCAGAAGTGCATTTATTTCATGCCTCACTGTTTCATCCCACATACTGAATTGTGATTTTCTTATGCTAGAGGAAGGGTGGGGGAACTCCAGGTCTCGAGGGCCGGTGTCCTGCAGGTGTCCTTGATCCAACACAGCTGATTTAAATGGCTAAATTACACCCTCAACATGTCTTGAAGGGCTGTATCCCAATTCAGGGTCTGCAGCCTTAAAGTACGCAGCCTCAACGGTCCTCAAGGGCCGCGTACTCAAAGACCGCTAAGGCCGGAAGTGCGAGGCTTGTGAAATGGGACGGTCTAGCCTCCGTCGCGCTGCCCAGGTTGCCTAGCAACCATGATAGCTGGAAACGTGTGGTTGACAGAAATGAAGGAGAACATATTTTGTTCATTTGTTTGTTTGTTTGTTTCTACACGAGCTTTGTGTGATTTAATAAGTATCTGAGGCTGAGACCACAGGACTGTAAAATATGATTGTTGGGCTTCATATCTGTACTGAACAGTCATTGTAAGATTAGCTAGTAAATAAGAATTAGTTAATGTTGTTCATGAGACTAAAGTCAGTGTAAATATGATATGGCCAATATTATAGTTATTAGATTAATCATTATAAGTTATTACAGCAGTGAGTTTGAAGTCTCAAATCAAATCACTTTTATTGTCACGTCACATGTGCAGGTACACTGGTACAGTACATGTGAGTGAAATTCATGTGAGTGAACTCTGTGTCAAATACTGAGCTTCAGTAAAGATTCAAGTTGCAGTTATTTATATGTCCTATCACCTTAAATCTTCACTCAAAGACAAATATCTCTGACAGTGTATATGTAGATGTATTATATATAAGAGACAAATATTGTCCATTTAATATGTTGGCATTACTAAATTTGGCTCAATGCTTACATACATGTGTAAAAAGGAAAATGTCCGAGCTGTGATAACTGTTTCTGATAGAATGAAGAGTAGACTGATACATTAAATATTCCTTTACTTGGTGAGAAAATCAGACCATGTCATAACTGCTTTAAGTCATACAGAATAGATATCAGAGCCTTAAACAGGCTGACTTCTGCTAAATGGGTCAAACTGGGCAGAAAGTATACAAACACATAACATCCTTATAGAATATGATGTAACACTATAGATCAACTTACCTCAGAATATATAAAGCATATAAACAATTACAGCAATATGATGCAACAAACACAGCAGTGCTACTAATCCAAAATACTCAAAGCTTCATAGAACTGAAACAAAGATTTATCTTTAGCTCCATTCTGCTGCTGATACATACTTTAGGTTTCTGAATATTAAACTTGTTGCTGCCTTTCATAGTGTGTAACTTGAAGGCCCTGAGTACTTTCTCCCACACTGAAAACACTGGAATGATCAAATTATTTGAACATTACCTAATAAGACTGATTCAGGACAGACAATTAGTTATTTTAAACTTTCCTAGCAGTCCTTCACAAACAGGGAACAGTCTGTCTATTCTCAACATCTGTCAGCTGCTGCTGGCTCTTCCTCCTCCTCTTCCTCACACACTGCTGAGTTTGTCCTGGTGGATCATCAGGGGTGCAAAGCCTCACAGATGATGTGCAGCAGTGGGTCCCTCAGTCTGTCCTCACTCTGGACACTTGCAGTTGTCACACATGGAAATCAAATGTGTGATAAGCTGCAGGATTCAAACACAAGTGTAACTTATAAATACATGTTCATACTTTTATTCCACAATCAGAGAGAAAGAAACAGAGAGAGAGTGCAGGACAGACAGACAGGGGTCTAGAGGAAGCTAGAAAAGTTGAATTCTCACCACATACACCATTTATTGTTACGAAGTAATTTCTTACCACACTACATCACATTGCCTTACAGGTGTATGTCTTTTTTATATATTCGCCTTTTACATACCCACTAGCTATTATACAGAACTATACAGACTGCAGAGTGTTTTGGATTGATGTACTCACCCAGCAACACTCTCTTTTAGCATCACTCTTTTAATATTGTTCTAAAACTCTTAGGAAACGCTAGCAACACCTCTCGTGACAAAGCGGTAAAAGTCTAACACCACAGCAAACACATCCTTCTGTGAAACCAGCACTTGTTATTTATCTTCTTCACATGATTAAGAACAGTGTGATATGTAGTATGATTTTAAATGCCTTCTCATTTTTTATGTTGTTGTTGATTTGATGTGGACATAACAGAGGCTGTGCTCCAGTTTAAAAGAAAAAAAAAACAAGCCCATATGTCTTGGTACAAGCAGTCAGAGATGACGGAGCAAACATGACTAATTGCAACTGGTACAAACCGGTGTGAAATTGTGTGAAAATGGTTTACACTTCCTGAGCCCTGAATGGGTGTGGTCAAAAGTGTTGTGAGAGTGGATGAAAGTGTATTGGCTTGTGTTTAAAAAAACAAAACATTTAATTGACGAAGATATTAGTGCTAATAATTATCAGGACTTATGTTTGCAAAGAAAAAAAAGCATAGCTGGAAAGAACTGTGAAGAATCTGTGCTCAAGTTCACTTCTCACATTGGAAGGAGTAAAGTCATAATCTCCTGCTGGTATCCTCTGGGTGTAGGGTGGTGTTGAAACCCACGTGACACCCATATGGGAAATGACTCTTAAATGAGCTATCTCATTTCTGAACTGTCTCTGAAGCAGTTTATTACCACCCATAGTAACAATATAATGCGCTGAAAATCACCCCCTATTCATTCACATGCTGCTCTTCATATAATGGACAGTCAATATTTCAATCAATAGTCAGCAGTAAACTTACATTTCAGCTTTTTAGTGCATCATAGAATTTTTTTGAGAACATTATAGTGTATAGTGGATATTGTCTTGTCAGAAAACAAGCCGTGCAGTGCATTTTAAATAGGGCTGGAATTTCACACACAGCTCATGTCTCTGTTCCATGACATTAGCCATTTGTGACTAAACCAAACAAATCTGTGATGAAAAACATCTGTGCTGAATTTCTTGTTGCTGGTGTGAAATGGCCCTGTTGTTTGAATTCAGTGGCTAGAGACACATAATGTTAGCCTAACTGGTTAGGAGACTACTAGTAAACTAGTCTACCACTGTGCTGAACTACCATTGTGCTTTCCACTTTCTCACAACAGCTGAATTTCTGTCGTGCTGGAGTATAACCTGTTAGCAAAATATCACCCGATCCACAACGAGCATAGTCTTGTCTGTTTCGTGGATAATGTCAGATTTCTGATAGTTTTGTCAAACCAACGTCAGAGGTTATAGGTAAGGAAGGAAAAGGACAGCAAGATTCTTCTCCACCATGGCCTGTCTGCACAGCTTTGATTTATTACCACAAGTGTCTCAGAGAACAGATGAGCAGAAAGGGCAGTGTGGAAGAAGTGCAAGCCTGCTTCTCCTTCACTTTCCTTTTTTTTCCTTAGTCATTTTCATATATATTAGGAAACACATGCTTTCATTTCCAAATGCTAACTTTGTGATTTACCAGTGCACCACCATTTTACTTAAAATATGGGCTCTTAATCCCAGTTTTTAATTTAGTTTTTGAATGCCATGTACTGAACTATCTCGCTAATTCATGTAATTGTGTGGCATTGTGCTTGCACATTCAAGGGAGATAATTCCAGGCTGCTACGCTTTGTCACATGAGATGATCTTCCTTTCTTATTTTATTTGATGTTGTGGGATAGAGAGGAAATCAATACCGCTCGCAACATGGCTGACTCTGTAAACACCCGAAGAGTTAACCTTTTTGAAAAGCTTCGGGCACCTAATGCAAGATTGAAAACGTTTAAATGTCTTCCTGTTCTTTATCATCTGTCCATCATCTTGAACTACAGTACTGTGCCAAACTCATTTTTTGACAGGAATATAGGAAGTAAGTGTAGCAGTTTGTTGAATTACCACAGTATTATTAAAGTATGTACAGCAAAAGCAGAGTTTATATAAAAATCAATATTTAGTATGATTTTATTCTTCAACATAGACTGAGCCCTCCTATGTAAGCTTTCTTGTAATTTCTTTAAGTAGTTTACAAGAATAGTTCTCCAAGATTCTTGAAAGATATTCAAAGCTCTTTTTTAGATGGTGGCTGCCTTTTATTCAGTTTTCTATCAGAATGATCCAATGCTACTTCAATAATGTTGATGTCTGGGGCTCTGGGAGGCCAGTCCATGACTAATGGTGTTCCATTGTCTGTTTTTTTTTAAATCCAGGTATGCTTTTACTGCATTGGCTGTGTGTTTGGAATCATTGTCATGCTGAAAAATGAAGCGATAGCCAATCTGGTGCTTTCCGGATTGTATTGCAATATAATGCACTGCAAATGTATGGTATTGCAAATCTAAGAGTGCTTTTTTTTATCCACAGTGTTTTACAGATGGCTGTAGGCTCTCACTGTTTTACTTCTCTCCTGACTTCCTCCGTACATGGAGGACAATTTGAATGAAAACCTTCACATTTGGACCTGTTGCCACTGATTCAGTTCTTGTGTATTTAGCATACCTCAGCCTTTCCTCTCAGCCATTTCCCTTCCTTGAGAATGGATTCATGACAGCCGCTCTTCCACTGAGAACATTTCTGCTCAGGCTTTAGCAAACAGTAGATGTGTCAACTAAAGGTTGTCTTTGAGGTCTAGTTTCAGGTCATTGCTGGATTAAGGGCATGGCTGTTCATCGGCTATGGATAGTTTTCCCCATTTACCTCTCCGGTGCAAAAGCACCATTTTATGCATCTCAGACTGTTATCTATGAAAATGAAAGGAAAGAGCAGCCAAAAAAAAAAAAAACCTTTAAAAGCATTTCCGAAAGCCTGGAGAACTATTGCTCAAGATCTTAACCCTTTTTCCCACCCCAACATTTTTTTTCTTTTTTTTTTTTTTGCCAACCAGCCTTGCTCTATCTCTATAAACAGAGCCATAGCTAACCCTGATCGCTTACACATGGGAGAGACAAAGATTCAGTGGTCGAGTGGGGAAAAAAAAAAGTGTTTTCCCCGTGGCATAGAACATATACACGCTGCACCACAACTCAATATTATGTCAGGACTCCAGCTTAGCACTGCAGCAGAAGCAATGAAAAGGGGGAAGGGTCAACAGTAGAGATGGGAGTTATTATATGGTGTGGAGTTGAGATAGATGTGTGAGTTTTTGTAAGGACTCTTTTTAATGTTGCGTTGCACTTATGTTTGCTTCGGTTTAGATCTAGTGCATTGTGGAAAATTGAAAAGATGCCAATTGATATGCCACGAGTGTAATCCAGTCATACAAACACAACCCATGGTGGATATTGTGAGGGCCAGCAAATTATACGTGTCATCATGTTGCCTGTGATAATAGGCCTCTATAGGAGGCTGTCTTTTTAAGATGAATGCTCAACTCCTGCAATCTAATGTATGACGCCCCACCACAGTATTTTCCCTCCTGTCTTTTTTCCATATACAGCAAAATGACAGGATTGCAGAATTGCATAAAAGAAGGCTTAAACTTGGCACTGATAATCAAACCATTCAGACCGGCTTGCTTCTCAACAATTTTTCTGCTATTAATCGAAAACTATCTTGGGCTGGTAAATGTATAGTATCAGTTGACAGGCACTCTGTTATTATTTGCAAATTGTTTAAAAAAAAAGAAAAAGAAAAAAACACAGAAGGCTTTGCTTCTCTCTCTCTCTCTTTGACTGGTCAGCTACTTTTTTGCTCTTGAATGTCACAAAGCAATTACAATTATTGCACCACTGCCATTTCATACTGACCGTTAAACATAGTCATAGCTTTGAATGTTGTATATATGTATGTATGTACGTATCTATCTATCTTGCTTGTTCTCGGTCTCTCTCACTCTCTCTCTCTCTCTTCCTAGATGACAGACTCAGTAAGTGGAGAACCATGCTCATTTAGTTTAATGGTGAGAGACCTTAGGGATGTCACAGGAAGGATGAATGAACTGTGGTCAGTGACCCTCGATTGTTATTGTCCTCCACAGTAACTGTATTTTGTATTGCATTGTTTTACCACCAGTCTCCAGTCTTGCCTTGCAGCACTGGTGGACAGCTTTGATCTCAAGATAATTATTTGATCATTACCATTGCTGAAAGGCGCGCTGTAGTTAACTTTGATGAAATGAACAAAGAACTTGTATGTAAATACCCCTAATGAATGCACAATCTTTATTTACTCCCGCTTTCTCTTTCTTTGATATGTGCACAGCAACAACAGTCACAATTGTTAATGTGCTTCTCCTATTTTCATACTTCAGAAAATGCTTGTCATTTGACCATATGGATGTTTAAAGTCAGCTAGTACTTAACTGTTATGGGACATATAAATGAGTAGTTCCTAAAAGCATTTAACATTTGTCAGTACACAGATACATGGTGTGAGAACTATTCATTTTAATACACTGAAAGAGCTCTTTTATATAAAGAGTTGCTGGAGTTAAGTGGACTGTTATAGGTGAATTTACTAGTTGTAATTTACTTAAATGCCAAATATGTATACTACTCTGACTGACCTGACAACCATTTTAACAATTACCATTTTACACAGGATCACCAAAAAAAGGTTTCAAAGGTTCAGCGGTAATCCCACTGACTCACCTGTTATGGATCTTTTTATCTAAATTGTATCCAGCACCCTGCATTTATCTAGAATTTACAATGAAAAAATCAAAAGCAACCCGAACCTCTTCAGCAGTAAGAGTTTGATTGCTACCTGCTGTCTCTTTGATTAATTTCCACTAACATAATGCTTCAGTCTGCCTTTTTCTACTTGATTTTATAGCTTCCATTGTAAGTTTGAGTTCAGTCCCTGAATTGTTTCATGTGGCTGTACCTCCCCTTTAATTCCACAACTGCTTATCTTGATATGTAAAGCTGTACTAGAATCAAAGGATAGGCTGGATGGTGTAGCTAACAAGAGAGCATGCCGCAAGCTGATTCCCAAAAGATTCATAAACTTGCTACTTGTATACTGTAGAGAGGCTTTTTAGTCTGTGCACTGAATGCTTAATGTGACACTGATTTATAAAAGCAATTCCATTTAGTTGGTCTTTTTGCTCCTTGGGCTCCTCTGGTGTATCCCTACCACATAATAGAAGCCCCCCTGTGACAAAAACTGTAATGCATTTGCTCTCTTAGTAAAATATTTTTTTAATGCAAGCCAGACATTTGGGGCACAGGGACTATGGGAGAAATCCATCAACTTACACACAATACCTTTAAAACCAAGCCTGATATATAGACATGTTGAATATTTCAAGTTTCCTGGCTGCGTTTCTTTAAGTTATTTGAATTTCGCAACTATTACCGAATGTGGTCAAATTGAAACTCAATTTCTGGCTTTCCATTATGTGATTATTAGTTTTCTTTAACTTCATGGTGAGTCCATCGATCTGAGTGGAACGTTTTTACTGCTATCAGCATGTGATAGTTTTTTTGTTTTTTTCTCTCCAGGTATTTCATTATTAAAGTTGGGCAGATCGATACTGATGTGTACCACCATGACGTTTAATTTTGTGAATTGATCCCCACATAAAAAAATATCAATACAAAATATTTTCTCTGACTCAGAATTGCGTTATTTAATGAAAGTAAATTGGTATTTGGAGCTTAAACTCTAAACAAAAGAAATGCAGCAGAGATGGGGGAATTATAATTTTTTTCCCAAGCTTTCTCATTGACACAAACACATTCAGAAATAGACAAACAGGCAGAAAAAGCAATAAGTGCCTGAATGTTGCTGCCAGCTCAAGTGATCGTGACAGGCATAGCTGGACTGGCCATCGGGCATACCGGGCATTTGCCCGGTGGGCCGATAGTAATTTTTTGCTTTTATGGGCCGATGTTTTTTTGTTTGTTTGGTTGGGTTGTTTTTTTTTTGAAACAATGAAAGGTGGTGGATTGGCCAACTGGTCATGATTCACTCTGGGCTGGACAAATTACAGCCGATGAGGGCGAACATTAAAGTTCCATATTGAGGTAAAAAAGAAACGCGATTTGTCCCGTACTTCAGCTAGAATGAAAAAAGACAGAAATCTGGAGGTATTCTGTGTCTTTACGCTGTGCTGCTGCGTCTTGTCCTCTCATTCTCCTGTCTCTCTCGTTTGTTTATCGCCCACTTTGTGCCAGAAACAGGAAACCAGCGGCTGTTACGCTAAAGAACAACAGCACGTTTAAGCTTGATAAGCTATTGTTAGAATTGATTTGATATTACTTTCTAGTATCAGCTGATGTTTGCTGGAGCCACAGCCGTAAAAGCTGCTGGTCGTGATATCGGTTTGGATATGTGGTGAGAGGGAAACATGAAGATGAAACCAGGAGATGTCCTTACTGAATCATCAGAGCTGAACTGGTGATGGAGAAACAGGTTTACCTTTTAGGTGACATGAATGAGTTGAAGGGAAGTTATGAACTGTTTCTGAGAGACAAATAACACCAGGATCCTTTTCTAAGTAGCTGACAGTTGGTAACTGTGCAGGGGCAGCTGTAGCAAAGTTTTGCCAGGGGGACAGGTAGGGTATTAACAGGGAAAGGGGGACACAAAGAAATGCTTTTCTTATTCTCATTTAAAATGTCTAGTTTTTAATAAATAATTATCTGAATCTTACAACCAAAGTTTTCATCTGATGTACAATCGCGATCTCAATTCATACTTATGTGCGATCTCATTTCCAAATGACAACGATTTTTAAAAAAAAGAAAAAAAAAGATGACGATTGTACCGCATTTTGATCCGGGACATAATCTGCATGAAAACAAGCGCTCACTCTTCCTGCTCAACAAATGACAAGGGCGGAGCCTTATACCACGTAATACCGAAGCCAGCTGGCAGGGAAAAAACAACGGAGAGCACGTGAGAGATGACGAAGCTGTAAAGGCCAAGAAAGTGACAGGAGAAAATCCGTCCTGGTCAACCACATCAATAACGGGAACCTTATACAGCGCTTCCCCATACCCATCGAAGTCCCGCAGGCACAAAGAAATTACGGAGGCTATCACTTATCACCTGGCTAAAGATATGGCTCTCCCATCAACACTGTGCAAAACGAGGGATTTAGAAAAATGATCAACACCCTAGACCAGGGGTCCCCAATCTCAGTCCACGAGGGCCGGTGTCCCTGCAGGTTTTAGATCTCACCTTGGGTCAGCACACCTGAATCACATGATTAGTTCATTGCCAGGCCTCTGGAGAACTTCAAGACATGTTGAGAAGGTAATTTATCCATTTAAATCAGCTGTGATGGATCAAGGAGACATCTAAAACCTGCAGGGACACCGGCCCTCGTGGACTGAGATTGGGGACCCCTGCCCTAGACAAACGCTACGCAGTGCCGTCCTGCAACTATTTTTCAAATGTTGCACTACCTGCTCTATACACGCAGTGTCGAGCAACGGTGGAGACGGAATTACAAGCAGTACAACATTTTGCGACAACAACAAAATGTTGCTGCAACATGTTCATTTATTGTTTTTATGTTCAGTCTCAACTGTTACGAAGTTGATATGCAGTTAATAAGTGCAATAAATATTTATACTGGAAAAGAAAATCGTGAGAGAATCGTGATCTCAATTCTAAGCAAAAAAATCGTGATTCTCATTTTATGCAAAATCGTGCAGCCCTATACCCTAGTAAGCTAAAGTACTTTTTCCTTTGGGAAGGTACTATCTGTGCAGTCTGCAATTCTGCTGATGAAAGGTGTTGAATCTATTTAATTATTGTAGAAAAATAATTGGTTTCTGTGCATTTGTTTTACACGTGCATTAAATTAATGTCGATTAGGCATCATAACGCAGAGGGTGGGGGGTGATTCCCTATTTTTTTTTTTTTTTTGCTGGGAGTTGGCAACCCTATTAATTAGGTTGTTTAATATTTTCACTAAATACTGTTTAGAATGCCAGAATAGGGAGGATGGCGTAGGTTTAAGTTTGTTAGATTGATACATATATACCAACAAGACAGTGTATATCATTGTCACAACAGCGTTTATTTTCATTCAAAGGCTTTATGCCTTTCTGTATACCTGGTGGGCCGGTCTCTAGTCAAAATGCCCAGGCTGATTTTTTGCACCAGTCCAGCCCTGGTGACAGGTGTTGGGTTATATGCTTCCATTCACCACATCAGCATTTTAATCAAGTCAAATGTTTAGATTTAACAATCCTTAAAGAGCATCCTTGTAAAGATAAAACCTAAACACTTTAATTCGAAGAACATCTTGTTCTTGTCTATTTTTTAAGAATATAGAGATTTTTGTTGCATTATAAAATAAGTTCTGCTAAACACATCGTAAAAACATGCTAAAAATGGACAAAATGGATAAAACATCTACACACCAAATGACACCAGAGAAACAACCTAAGAGTAGAGAGCAATAATGAGCATTGTCTTCCCCTTAAGGGGGAATGTATTCATATTTCAATTATGTGTTTGGAAGCAATAGCCTGGAAATGCACAGTTTATCCTCATGTTAGAGCTCAAGAGCTGGTGGAATTTCCTTTGCCATTTGTGTTTTTCTAATTATGTTCAAGTTTTAACTTATCTTCAAAAAGTTTGGAATGGAAATGTTGCCTGCCTGATAATAACCCAGTATGAGGTCTCTGTGTAACATGCTACCCATATGGAAAAGATATATATAAATCTTATAAAGTTTGTATCTGTCTTGTGTGAAACTTGTATGAAAAGCGTACAAGAGTGAAAACAGATATAAGATCCGTTGAAAAATTATTTAAATGAAACTTGTATGTTTTGGATACTTACTAAAACAATATATGAAAGTAATGAGAAAGTGGCCACTTTCATGAGTAAATCATATAAGCCTTATATGATTCACAATATGAAGTAGGCCACATCTTATGCAAGTCTTTCATAAGTTTTTTCTATTTCTTTTCCATATGGGTAGTGAAGGAGCTTCTGACTTACGGAATACCTGCTTATAACTACAATCTTCTGTAAAGCTACTGTGAAATTTTGTTGCTAGGGTGCAAAGCAGAAAAAAAGCATTTGATCACCAGTGCTTGCAACCGAGGTATCCTCTCTCTTTAGCATTGTTTGCATGCCAGTGTGGCAACAAAGCCCACTTAAGTCTGTCTTGATTAAAATGACAAGTGTGAAATAGAAAGCAGAACATTGCCAAAAACAGTGCATGTAGTGATCTGAGTATGGTGATTGTTTACCCGTACTGTTTATTAGGGTTTGGTGGTGAACATTTACTACTTTTAAAGTTCGTTATGTGTAATCTTTATTTGATAGCTGTTGCAGTCTCCAAAGTAATGTAGTAACAGATTAAGATGGCATGAGAGTCTGCATCAAACCATCCAGAAAACGTATGTTTTCCCCAGAACCGAGCTCACTGGGACACCACCATCTCTGGCTTCAAACAGACTAAAAAGCATGTAAATATCCTCCTACTGGTTGACAGGTTAGTGGGAGAAAGCCCACTTTCACTCTGTTTGAGCTCTGATTGTTCTTTCTCCTACTTGTTCTTCCTGCCTTCATGCACAGTCTATGTTGTTCACCAAACCTTTTTTTGTTATACTCTGTTTTATGTTTTTCTCATCCTAACAGACAAATTATACAGTCCACATTTCAGTTGTCAAAAGATTCAGCATTTTCAAGATTTCTGAAATAGATTGTCTATTTTTTCCCTTTATCTTAAAACTGCACAGTATATGTTTTTAGTATTGATTGTATAGTATATAAGAGTTCATTATCACATTGGAGATGCGCTTATATAGTCTTGACTAACCTAGTTAATGGAATTATCTGAATAGGGTTTTTATTTTGCAAGCTTGACAGGCAGTGTGTGTTTCAAAGAGGAAGACGGGAGTCATTGTTCATATAAGCTGGTCACAATGATGTTTAAGACCCATAAAATTTGATTCCCTCCAGAATTGGTGCTGCACCTTGGAAACGTGCCAGTTCTGCACTGCTCGCTACCTCATGGTTCCTACAAAAGATTTTAAACCTTTTATCCATGCTGGTATGTTTGTACCTATTTGCATTCCCTTCAAGTTGTACAATCTTTTAGATTTCCTTTCAGATAAAGCACGTGCTCCATTAATCTCCCCTCAGCTGATGAGTTCCCTCCCACAGTTTTTTAATGCTCCATCATGCACATCTCTCCGAGTTCCTAGTGGAACTGGCTTTATCTGCACAGAGACACATGTTCTAACTCTCTTCTTTTGTAGTTGTCTGGCTGAATAATGTTGGTCCGTTGACTTTTTCTGAAACAAAACAAAGATATGCATAGGTTGTACAAAGGGGATTTATTTAACAGAAAGGTGTAATAATATCTGTCCTGCAACGATAACTACATTATCAACATATCATACAATATGAACGTTATCTCAGTAATTTTCCTCAATATTTTGACATTATCTAACGTGAGACTCCGGCAAAGCGCCTAATTGTTTATTTATCAGCTCCAGCACTCTGAATTAAATGATATCTGGACAAAGACTTGCATGCGGCGATCATTGTTTACAGTCCATCTATGATAACAGATCAATTTCAAAAAGATAAAAGAAAAGCAACCACAAACAACACAAAGGTAAATTGTCATCAGATGATAGCAGATGGGTTTGAGATTGCGTTTTGGCCATTCCTTGAGGTCCCGACTTTATACTTGCATGAAGCCAAAGCCTCCTTAAATTTAATTTGAGCAAACAGATTCCAGAAAGATTCAAGCCAGTACTGTTCTTTGCCTACAGATTATGCATATTCATATGCAGATATCCACTTATAAAAATCAGTACAGAACAGAGGAGTTTTCAGCATATCAATGCACTTCTGATAAGACTTGTGGGAATACGGGCATTTGGTCTAACACATTGTATGCTTATCCAGTGATAGCTCATTGGTATGTCATGGCTGTATCGCACTCGCCTCCATTCAGACTCACAGCACACAGCATGCATTTTTTTTCTGGTATTTTGTCTGCTTTGGATTAGCTCTGATCTAACAGCAATTACCCTTAGATGTGTAACACAGCAGAACATGCTCTCCTGAGGTCAATGGTAGGTCACGTGTCTTCAGACTGGTTAAGCGCATTATCAAGGTGAACAATACACACACGCTGATCTGCAGCCATTGATTTGTCGTGTTTTGTGGTTGTTTATACATTAAATCCTTATATGCATTTAAGGGAACGTTCCTCATCATTTTTTTCCGAGTAGGTGTTTATTTATTTGCTAAAACTGAGTTTATCTCATTTCAAAGCAGATGACTACACAAATTGCAGTTGAATTTTTAAAAAAGTGTTGATAGTTTATATGCATGTAGAAAGATTCTCCTTCCGTTTGTTTAACAGTATAACACATTCAGAGGGAGCCCAAGGAAAAAAAAATGTCATATGTCTGGTTGTAATGTTAATTTCACCTCTTTAAATAAATTAATCACACATTGTGGAAGGGAGAAAAATGGTGAGATCTGTAGCCAATTAGAGGAATTATGATGGCTGAATTCCAATAGGGAGGAGGATTCACATTCTATGCAGAGTTCTTCCTCCAGAGCCACTTGACATTTTTAGAAATGTATTTTTTTATGTTGTAGCTCTGCATTCCTTTTTTTTTTTTTTTTTTTAAAGT
The DNA here is from genome assembly GCF_013358895.1 of Oreochromis aureus. NCBI lineage: Eukaryota > Metazoa > Chordata > Actinopteri > Cichliformes > Cichlidae > Oreochromis > Oreochromis aureus. Next base: position 45,999,635 of record NC_052948.1, on the reverse strand, counting down.
GGTTCTCCAGCTTACTGTGATCACATAGAAAAGCACATATGTAGGTACTGGTTATAAAGCACTTTTTGGACTTTCAACACAAAGTAACAGTCATAAATATAGACATTGTTAAAGATAACTCATGCTCATTCCCAGCTGTAATAAAGTTGGAACCTACTAATCTCATCTGCAGTGCCCTTTTATAATTGGAATATAAAAAGCAAACAACAGTTCCCAATAGAAGCTACCAGGGAGCGGTAGACAAGAAGATATAATTAATTTGACAAGCAGTTTTAATGACACTACACTGCATGACAAAAGTTATTTAGTATTTCCATTGTGTTTTGGTGTTGACTTTGAAGTTCCTGTGCTTTTGTGTTCCAGATTGCACATAAAAGGCCGAGCCGATCAGGGTTTATTATGCATGAACCACTTGGGGTTACCACTTAAGGATCCTTTAACTAGGATTGTAAATTTTCCTACCATTATTAGTTTTGTTTTGTTTGTTTTTTTCACAATACAGATGTTTTTTTTATAACTGTGAATGCACTTTGAACCTTTATGTGATGAAGTTCATTTGAGCAAGGTTCTCTTATGATTCTTACAATATACTACAAGCAGGGCCAATTAAAATTGGCCAACATGACCTCGAATTATATGTAACTGTAGTAAGTGAGTTTGATGCTGTCAGTGCAGGTTAATTTCCTCAATCACATTACCTGCTCCACTTACACCAAACATCTATATTAAAAATTGAATCTGCAGTTATGTCTCCTCAAAAATATTTTGTTAGCTGGACGGGCCTGGGTGGATTTTCATCAGCTCAAACACAGCAGTATTGTAGGAATAATGTAAAACAGGAAAAATCCTGGAATGGAGTATAGGTAGCAACACCACAGAAAGTGAAACAGACTGTACACACACACACACACACACACACACACACACACACACACACACACACACACACACACACACACACTTGTTTTCATGTCTTAGTGAGGACTTCTCATTGTCGTAATGCTTTCCCTAGCCGCTTAGCCTAATGATAACCATCAGAAATAAATGCCTAATCCTAACCCTCAGCCTAAACCTAACCATAACCTAATTGCAACCCTGACACTAAAACCACATTTTGAGCCTCAAAAAATGTCTTCAAACCCATGGGGACTGTTGGTCCCCACAAGTATAGTAGCATGCCAATTTTCTGTCCTCACAAAGACATCTAAACATGTACACACACACACACAGACACACACACACACACACACATATTTCTAGTGCACAAGTTCGTCAACATCTGAATGCTTTTGTTTTTTGTATGAAAGATTGTTAGCTCTGTCTCTTACATGGGGTATTTGGGCTATCATCATATGTACTGTTGTTTTTGATGTCAGTTGATAAGTTAAGTATCTGCTAGGATTTGCTGGAACAAATATTTTTGCTTGATCACATCCTCCTGCACCTCTGGACCATTTTCAGTACAGCTTTAAATTTTAGATGTCTTAGTGGAGGTGCCATCCTGGCCCCTCGCACTTGTACCTCTGCAAAACTGCTGGCTCTCCTACAGAGTTTCGAAACAGTGATCTTTCATCCCCTTCTGGAAGTCTTGAAGAAATGAATGTGTGGATGAAGTGGATGAGGCAAATCTGTTGAGTTGTTCAGATTGTGAGCAATGATTTTGTAACCAAAAACAAATCTGCTTCTTTTTCGGTGGGCTCTATGCCAGCATATGATTTCACACTGACATGTACAGCATTTCAAGTTGTTTCCACTGAAAACCACACTGACGGTGTCTACCTCCACTTTTCCCTGTGTGCAGGTTCTTGGAGGAGATGATGTTGAATCAGCTAAATTTATATTAGGTATAGTTTTTTTTTTTTATTTAATGGTTTGTTCCCCTAATCTGTTGATCATACCTTCTGTCTGAATAACATTTTACTTTATGAGTTATTGATCTGGGAAGTTTGAAACTGTGAATATGCTCCCAGTTAAACCGCAATTGCAAAGCATTTTATACTGTAGGGAGAAAAAAAAGTTCCTGCACTACTGTCTCATGCAGAAATAATCTAAATAATAAAAGAATGTGCAGAAATTAATAAAAATTTGCAAACGTTTTGTCAGTACAGTAAAACACTGGCTCAATATATATATTTTTTCCCGCTCTGGCGACTAATCGGCTATGTAATAATTAGACTGGTGAAGATTTTTTTTAGTATGTTGTACTTTGTATATTTTTTTGTGTGTGTTGCAAATTATTTATGCTCTCAGGGTTGACATAGGTTTTTAGCAATAATATAGTGAACCATTAGTTGTGCTTGGGTATGTCAGTACCACCTCAGTATAACCTATGGCAGCAATTATGTATTATTTTATTATTTAATAATTAAATATATGGACATTTTCCAGATTTAGACAAGTCATCATAAATTCCTTTGTGTGGTGTGTATCTTCCACTCTTTAGTTCAACAGTGTGATCATTGTTCCGTAACATAACCGCAATCAGGACAAATGCACTATTAACTCTGTAATGAGACAGCTCAACAAACAGAATTAATGGGACCATTCAAAATGGCAATCTCCAGCTTTCAACACTTAGTTAGGCTTGTAAGTATAGATGTCAGAGTCAGGCCTTAGCTAAAGAGAAAGAGTGCCACTGTGGAGTTATTTTTTTGACCCTACCTTTCAGACAGTGTTGTTATTTAATGCCTTTGAAACTCAGTAAACTGTGTGGGTATGGCTTAAGGAAGAAAAAAAGAGTACACATATTTTTCCACTTTAGTATAAAACTTACAGCATATTATATATGCTATACACCAGGTTGCATCTCATACTGTCCAGAAGCTCAGTGAAGCCCTGGTGGTCCAGATCTGGGAGGAGATCCCTGCTGGCATTACTCATCTTCTCATTAGGAACATGCCCACCATTCTCAGGCATGCACACAAGCATGTGGTACAAACTACTGAGCACCATTTTGAGTTGCTGCAATGACATTTTGGTACAATGGACTAGATTACCACATGATTGTTTCAATTTGATTTTCTTGGTGTCTTTGAATTCATCCCTCAGTAGGTTGATAAGTTTCATTTTCATCAAATGATGTGGCATCCTTTCATTCTGAACATATTACATATTTTCTCATTGAGATACGATGTGTTTTCAAAGTGTTCCCTTATTTTTTATTTGTTTACCATTAGTATTTTTAAACACTCTTTTTTAAAACTAATGATAAGTTATTGGATTGGACCAACAATTTGGTCACACCAGCTTTAATATAAAGTCTATCAGCTATTGTTGAGTTAAAGTTATTTATTCCAATCTTCCAATTGGGGGGTGGTATTTGTGTGTCTTGGTGCAGCTGGCGGGTAGGGCCGGAGGGTAATTGTTTCCAGAGTTTTGAGTAGTTGAATGTTGTCAGAGCCAGATAACTCAACATTAATAAACTCTCTGACAACACAATGATGGATTTATTCCTTAGGTCTTTCACTATCCCATCCACTGATCTAATGGGATTTGCCAGGCTGACTATTATGATGAAGTAGGCAAATGATTGTCAGGATGTTGCTTCTCATCGGTCATATTAATTGCATTTATATGTCATTATTACAGTCTCCTAATGGATGATAGCTGCTTACAGGCGGGCACTCTTCTCCTTAACCTGATTAAGTTAGAGCCAGCGTTTTTGCTTTTTTCTTCCCTTCTCCATGCAAATTGCATCATAAGTGCTATGTTTTATGTTGTTTTCAGAGAAAGAAAAAAATCTCCTTTGTCTACTTAATGTTATTTGTCAGTGGATTTGAACAGCCTTCTTAGTTTCCAACCTATTGATCCAGTGACAGTTAAAGGTTACATGGCTTAAGAAAGTCAACATCTAATATACAGGGATCAAAACAAACATATTTTTAGGGTATTGATTTTTTTTTCCACTGCAGTGATGCCTCCCAGACAAAAGCAGAACAAGGAAGAAGAGTGCTTGCTTTTTACGCTTGTTAAGTCCTTTTTTGTTATGCTGAGGTATCAATTAGACACCACACAATTACATAATACACGTCATGATCTGAAGTGGCAAAAGTACACACGTTTGGCATTTAAGTAATATGAAAACTGGTGTTAAAAATATGATAATGATAAAAGCTGACACTCTCATTCTCTCCCCGAGAAATATAGTTGTTATACCTTTAGTTAGAAGACATGTGTGTGGCTAACTGCAAAGGAACAGTTTCTGTGTTTGGTGATATTAGCTGAGCTGTTACATTTTAAAATTGAAAAAACGACTCACTTTTTGCGTGCTCGTTCTTTGTAGCACTAGCTAGATGCGTACTGCGACCACAAATTATCAACACCCGGACTATAACCAACCAACTTTTTCAGTTGTCTTAAACCCCTGAGTATAGTGCTATAACGGTGATAGATACACCAGTTTTGTGTATGTGTTATCGTTTCCACGATTTAGTTTCAAATAATTTTAATGTTTGAAGGATGTGGCTGACCTTTTCACAGTTCACAAATTAATACAGTATAGTCAGTATCCACTACCATTTTCTGACATGAAACTACTGTTCAGGCTGTGTTGGCCCAACTCTTTCTGAAAGTGCTGTAACTAATTTTAAAGATATAATTCCCCCAGTGTTATCCACTTCAATGCCATGTGCCAACACAGTGCAGAGCAGCTACCTGAACTCTACTCCCACAAAGGTCGATTATCTTGTTAATAGTTTTACATCTTCACTGCATATGACTCTGGATACTGTGGCTCCTCTGAAAAAGAAAGCCTCAAATCAGAAGTACTTGACTCCCTGGTATAACTCTCAAACACACATCTTAAAGCAGATAACTCATAAGCTGAACAGGAAATGGCATCTTACTAATTTGGAAGATCTTCATTTAGCCTGTAAAAAGATTTTAAACATTAGAGAAAAAAAGATACTCACAGCCATCTCACAGACGCAACATTGTATACAGCTACTTTCAATACTACCCATATTTATTTAGACTCTTTTTCTCCAGTTGATCTTTGTGAGTTAACTTCAGTAATTACTTCATCCAAACCATCAACGTGACTTTTACACCCCATTTCTACAAGACTGCTCAAAGAAGTCCTACCTTTAATTAATGCTTCAATCGTAAAAGTAATCAACCTATCTCTATTAATTAAGCTGGCAATAGTTGTCTATCTTGTCTGTCTAATCGACTCGAATTTGTTCATCTAAATGGAGAGTCCTTTTCACACATTGCGGAGTTCCACAGGGTTCAGTGCTAGGACCAATTCTGTTTAAATTATACATGCTTCCCTTAGGCAGTATCCAGAGAAGGCATGGCATTAGTGCTGACGCGTTAGCCCATTAACGCGTTAGTGCCGTCCAGCCCCACACACAGGGTGATCCGCGCTAACTCGCTAACAGAGATTTGCCGCGTTAATGCGGTTATGCCCTTAATGTCATTTTAACGAGATTTACACTGACAGCACTACATGGCATACATTTTAACTCCTATGCAGATGATACCCAGCTTTATCTATCCATGAAGCCAGATAACAGATACCATTTAGTTAAACTGCAGGAATGTCTTAAAGACATAAAGACCTGGAAGATGGTTCATGCATGTGTTACTTCTAGGTCGGACTACTGTAATTCATTATTATCAGGATGTCCTAAAAACTCCCTGAAAAGCCTTCAGTTGATTCAAAATGCTGCAGCAAGAATTCTGACAGGTACTAGAAAGCGAGAACATATTTCCCCTGGCTTCTCTTCATTAGCTGCCTATTAAATCCAAAATCAAATTTAAAACACTTTAAAAACACAATAATAGAAAGGCCGGAGGGTGTGTTCCAACTACAGGGGGATCACACTCCTCAGCCTCCCTGGGAAAGTCTATGCCAGGGTGCTGGAAAGGAGAGTTCGTCCGTTAGTCGAACCTCGGATACAGGAGGAACAATGCGGTTTTCGTCCTGGTCGCGGAACACTGGACCAGCTCTTTATCCTCTCAAGGATACTTGAGGGTGCATGGGAGTTTGCCCAACCAGTCTACATGTGTTTTGTGGACTTGGAGAAGGCATTCGACCGTGTCCCTCGGGGTGTCCTGTGGGAGGTGTTGCGGGAGTATGGGGTGTCTGGCCCACTGCTACGGGCCATTCGATCCCTATACAACCATTGTAAGAGTTTGGTTCGCATTGCCGGCAATAAGTCGGACTCGTTTCCGGTGGGTGATGGGCTCCGCCAGGCTGCCCTTATCACCGATTCTGTTCATAATTTTATGGACAGGATTTCTAGGCGCAGCCAAGTGGCGGAGGGCTTTCACTTGGGTGGCCTCAGAATCTCATCTCTGCTTTTTGCGGATGATGTGGCTCTGATGGCTTCATCGGGTGGGGCCTCCAGCTCGCACTGGAACGGTTCGCAGCCGAGTGTGAAGCAGCGGGAATGAGGATCAGCACCTCCAAATCTGAGGCCATGGTTCTCAGCCGGAAAAGGGTGGAGTGCCCACTCCGGGTCGGGGATGAGTTCCTGCCCCAAGTGGAGGAGTTTAAGTATCTCGGGGTCTTGTTCGCGAGTGATGGGAGAAGGGAGCCGGAGATCGACAGACGGATTGGTGCTGCGGCTGCAGTGATGCGGACGCTGCACCGGTCCGTCGTGGTGAAGAGGGAGCTGAGTGTAAAAGCGAAGCTCTCAATTTACCGGTCGATCTACGTCCCGACCCTCACCTATGGCCACGAGCTGTGGGTAGTGACCGAAAGAACGAGATCGCGGATACAAGCGGCAGAAATGAGCTTCCTCCGAAGGGTGGCTGGCCTCTCCCTTAGAGATAGGGTGAGAAGTTCGGCCATCCGGGAGGGGCTCAGAGTAGAGCCGCTGCTCCTCCACATCGAAAGGAGCCAGTTGAGGTGGTTCGGGCATCTGACAAGGATGCCCCTGGGCGCCTCCTGGGTGAGGTGTTCGGGCATGTCCCACCGGGAGGAGGCCCAGGGCAGACCCAGGGCGCGCTGGAGAGATTATATCTCTCGGCTGGCCTGGGAACGCCTTGGTGTTCCCCCGGATGAGCTGGAGGAGGTGGCTGGGGAGAGTGAGGTCTGGGCTTCTCTGCTTAGGCTGCTGCCCCCACGACCCGATCTCGGATAAAGCGGATGAGGATGGATGGATGGATGGATGGATAATAGAAAGCACCTTGAGGCAACTGTGATTTGGCATTATGTAAATAAAATTGAACTGATTGAACTGGATTCATATATTCATATTAGACTGTTTAAAGTAGTCTTCCAGGAAGGTGTTAATTGAACTTTGTGACTGTTAGCCTTCCTAAAAATCTGTGTATAAATGTTCAGATCCAGTGTCACTTATTTGTGTTTACTCTTTAGAGGTGTTGTTCTAGGGCAGGGGTCGGCAACCTGCGGCTCCGGAGCCGCATGTGGCTCTTTAGTCCTTATACTGCGTGGTTTGGGAAAATAAATTAGAAGTATTTAGCTGAAGTGTATTTTATTTATGTTAGTTCTTTTTTAACTTGTAGTTCTAAATTGGAAGATTATTGTTATATTGAAATATAAAAATAAAATTATATTCTATTATTTTTTCATCGCTCAAAATAAGCGTCACACTCGCGGAAGCCGGTACGCCTGCCGAAACGGCATGCATTTATCGAGACTTTCAACCCCAGGTAGGCCAATTATGGATCTTCGGATCCACATTATGTCAGCAGCTCCACCGTGAACTATGTTAAAAACAAACACTGCTCCCGCCTCACAGATGACAGCTTACAGTCCTGCGTAAAGATGAAAGCCCCGATTTGCAGACGCTGTGCGCAGAGGTTCGGGTCCCATTGTAAACATATCACGGCAGACCCGACGATGTTTGCATTGAACATGCTTTTCAGCATCTCTTTATTGACCACTTTTCACACACGGTTGCTGACGCATACAGCCGGCTGTAGCTTTTCAGCTCACAGCCCGACACATACCAACACAACAGCATAGACAGCACAGACGTTAAGGCGGCGAGGCGTGATTGCGGGTGCTGCTCAGGTGCGTCCGCCTCCCCTGCACCAGCGCTGCAGACCACGCCCCGCCACACACATTAACGTGGTAAAATACATATTTAGGCAGAATTTTGCAAATATCTATTTTTCATTTTGTAGCAGCACAGTGTTTTTTTTTCCAATTATTTTTTAAAAGTCAGGTCAAGGCTCCAAAAGCCCAAAGGCGATATAACAGTTTTTGTTTGCTACATGGATCATTTTAGTTCAGCTGAGTGTCTTTCCTTTTGTTATATTTCATTAAGAGTTCAAAATGTGTTAATTACATAAATAAAATGTAATTTTCTCTGTAGCACTTCATGGATTTCATAAGCAACACACCTTAGTTGTTCACACAAGGCATAAAGATAAAAACCAATATATACAGTGTTATCTTCATTTTAGATGTCAAAAAGTATTTGCGGCTCCCAGTGTTTTCTTTTGCGTGGAAACCAGGTCCAAATTCCTCTTTCGGTGTTAAAGGTTGCTGACCCCTGTTCCAGGGCACGAGGACCCCACATCATATTAAAATCATAAAACATGAGTTTTTTGATGCCATATCAGAGGACAGTGATTGGTGCTAATCAATATGACTGACCACATGCATTTGCAGTGATTCACACAAATGTGCAAAACATTAGTCAAACTTAGGCAGAATTTTAGTTCTCAGCATTTGAAATTATGTACTCTTCATGGGTTTTGCATAGATTACTAAAATAAACTATGACTGAGATAATTGGCTGTGGGAATTCAGAGGTTATCCAGTAGTTTATCCAGACAGTACAGACAAATAAACATGCCCACTATGGATATGATAAAATTAAGAGAAAATATGTTATATTATCTAGTATCTAAGATTTTAATATATAATTGTTTTCACTGTCTGATTTGATTAAGTTACCTGTCTTGATTCTAATTAAGGAATTTGATTATGTTTAAAAATATTGTGATTTAGGTTAAAGTACACCATAAGACAGCATTAAACAGAAAGCTCAATTTTCTCATTTACTGGGATGCCAAGTTCCACCTCACTAACACAAGCACACATTTCATATATTGACTGGAGACCCTTAACATTTTTTTGTTTGTTTGTTTGTTTAATAAAAACAGAAACATTCCACTTTCTGTTTGGATTTTAAGTTCAGGTTTTATGTATGTGCATATACTCGAGGTTGCATTACATTAATGGGCACCACATTGTTACAACTAGTGTATGAAAGTTTCCATCATGCAATGGAAATCGCTGCACCATTGGTGCTCTTTGTTGTTGTCCCTGCTGTTTCCACCAACAAACAGTGAAACAGGTGCTATGCCCACAAGGTATATAGGAGCCTCCTGGTGAAACTATCCCCTAGAGCCAGTTAGAGTCTGATCAATGGTGTCTTCTCATATTCAACAACTATGGCTCATGTTCCAGCTACTCTTTTAAAACTACATAATTAGATAATAAAATGAGGCATGTAGAATAGCATATTGTGATTATTATTATTCATCTATTATTATTATTATTGTTCATCTTAAATTTCATAAAATGTTTTGCATTTAGTTTTTTGCCCACATTGAAGTGATATTTTATGTATAATAATTTATTGTTACAGGTTCCACAGTCCAGGTTTAAAAACAGACTCTTGCCTTCTTTTTATTTCTTTGTACTGTATGCATTTTAAAGTATTTGGAATTGTTTTTGATGTTGCTTCAAATCATGTAAAGCACCTTGTAACCAGTTTGGAAAGGTGATGTATAAATCAAGTTTATCATTATTATTATTATATTATAGTTTATATATATGTATATATATATATATATATATATTTATTATTATTTATTATTACCTTCCTCTATCCAGACTTTAGGAATTGGAGACCCTCTTAACTGTACAGAAACAGGACCTTATTTTGCTTTGTAATGAAACCACAGGAAGAATGTGAGGAGAAGCAGACAAAAATAAAAAAATATATATAATGACAAGAATGTTACTTTGTTTACTCAGATTTTGAAATAGAGAAGCTGTTGGACCTAACTCAACATTAATGTCACATAGAGAGTGTAAATAGTTGTTTAACCCTGTGTGTAAACTGCAGCTTGAAATTGTATTGATTTTTTAAAGCTTACCTCTTCAGGCAAAATCAGATGTTCAGCTTTTAAGTCAAAAAACAACTGTTTGTCTGATCACTGCGGGTACGGGCAGCATAGGATCCATCACAGAGCTTAAGGGTCAGATTTATTCGGGAAAAAATGCTCTCCTTGAATTATGTCGGTAGGGAAAGAATATGCAATTCCTTTAAAGCATCAACTGAATGAAATACTTTACTTTTCAATGTGGAGAATTCTTGCGGGTACAGTAGCAACAAAAGTGCAGAGCAAAAAAAAAAAAAGGAAAGAAATAAAGCCAAAATTTACTGCAACCAAAGCTATGATAGTCCAAGACTGCCTGGCATCTTGATAAATATTTGAGCATGGCTTTTTAAATCACCAGTACAGATAAACACACTCCACAATATTATAATCAACAAAGTTTTTAACTATGTCCGAAGTAATTTCCACAGGTACAAGTAATATATTCAGCGGCACCACAGTACTGTGAAAAAAGCTTAAGCCATCCCATATTTCTTTAGATTTTACTGGAAAAATTGAAAACAGAGAAATGTCCAAACACACCTAGGAATACAGTATATAAGGCAAAAAACTGAGTTTATACAAGATTCAAGGCCTCTCTCTTTTCAGTATGACCACCTTTATTCATCAACAGCCTGAACTCTCTTAGGCACCTTTCTTGTAGTATCTTTATATAGTCTTCAGGAAAAGTTCTCCAGACTTCTTGAAGGACATTCAAAGCTTTTCTTTGGCTTTCCTTTTGTACGCATCTCAGTCAAGATAATTCCACACTGCTTCAATAATGTTAAAGTCTGGGCTCTGTGGAGGTCAATCCATGACTGATACTATCCCATCATGTGTTTTTCTATGTTTTTACTGCATACCAGAATGGCTGTGTATAGGGGATCATTGTCTGGCTGAAAAATGAAGCCACTGCCAGTCACACATTTTCCAGATAGCATTACATGCTGGATCAAACTTTGGCAGCACTTTTCTGTTACATCAAGTTGAACAAGATCCCCAGTGCCACTTCTTGAAATTCACTCCCAAACTATGACAGAACCTTTGCTGCGTTTTACAGATAGCAGTGGGCATTTACTGTCTTGCTTCTCTGCTGACCTCCAATGCACATACTGACAACGATTTGAATCAAAATTTTACATTTCAGTTAATCATGTCAAAAGACACTGTTGCTACTTATTTTCAGTCCAGTTTTCCAGCTTTAATTTGGCATAGTTCAGCCTTTTCTCCCTGATTACCTTTCGTAAGAATGGTTTCCTGACAGTCACCCTTCCACTGAGACCATTTCTGATGAGGCTTCAGCAAACAGTAGATGGCTCAACTGAACTCTCGGGTCCTGTGTGACATCTTTACTTTTTTGCCTTATTTTATAAGGACATTACTTTCAGGTACTGTTTATCTGCTGCAGATATTTTTTTAGGCTTACCACTTCTTTTGATTTCCAGTTGTCCATTTTTCTCAATTTTTTGACTTGCACACACTGCACATCATGCCAAGATATGCCAAGTTTTGAGCCATTAGCTCTTTGGAGGGAAAAACACTATTTTATACTTATCCTATTGTGTTATCTTTGACATTTTTAGTAGATTCAAATAAAGAAATGGGAGCAAATTATGTATCTTTGTAGCAGGCTGCTAGTAACAAATAACCTAAAGATACTATTTAAATAGGTTCTTTGATAGGCTGTCTGTTATGTGTAGAAACAACACTGGTTCATCCCTTCAGTAAGATGCCTTGTTTTATGCTGGAATAATTCATGGGTTAGTACTGACTGGCTTAACAAACTAAAAACAAAACAAAACTAGTGCTCAAGATCAGTAAAAATTACAAGCAATCATTGAAATGCAGAAATTAATTAGTATCATGGGTTTGGTTAAGGCTATCTTTATTTATTTTTTTTATGTTTAAACCTTAGTTTCTTTAATTCTTTCCTCGCTGTGCTTCTTCACACTGTAGGCTGTCTAAAGGAAACAGAGTTGCTTTCTAATGACATCTGACAGTGGCCGTCTGTTGCAGTCATGTGATACAGTCCCTGAGCAGTCGTGGCCTGTTTAATAAATGTGGCCTAACCATGAATCCATCCAGAAAACAGAAGATTGGCTACACAGCTGATTCTTAATTCATTATATTGCATGAGAGGGATTGGCAATAGTGCCTCTCTGAGTATACTATAAGACAGTATAAGTGCCAAACCGGGGGATTTATTGCTTTAACATCTGTGGTTTTATTAGACCAACATGGACAATTTTGCTCTTCAGTAAGTATGCAGCACTGGTTACTATAACAGATGAATTAGTCTATGTCCCCTACTTCACCATCATGGCATAGGTGATAAAGTCCATAAATGAGAACTGCAGAGAAGTCATGTGGTACTCGTTTACTACTTTGGTGATACTATGATGTACCACCTACCCAATCAATGTTGCAAATCATATAAACCTTTCTTGGAAACCGTATTCCCTGATGACTGTGGCCTCTTTCAGCAGCATAATCTGTCTTGCCACAAAGCAAGAGATAGTTTGGGAATGGTTTGAGGAGGACAACAATGAGCTTGAAGTGTTGGTTTGACCTCCAGATTTCCCAGATCTCTATCCTATTGAGCATTTTTGGGATGTGCTGGACAAACAAGACTTTTGCATGGAGGCCCCACCTCACAACATGAGTTGCTACAGTACAGAACTTAAAGGATCTGGTGCTAACATTTTGGTGCCCGATACCATAGACACACCTTCAGGGGTCTAGTGGAGTCCATGCCTTGACCTGTCAGGGCTGTTTTGGCAACAAAAGGGGGACCAACACAGTTTTAGGCAGGAATTACTACAAAAAATGAACCAAATGTCACAAAGGCACCGTAAAAATGTGACCATGCCAAAAAAATCAAGCAGGCAGTCCATATCATAACACTGAGCCATACTTCTTTATTGAAATCACAAATGCATGCACAGTGACTCACTCACCTGGGAATGTACAGTGTTTCATCCTCTCCGATTCGTCACATGCGTCTACAGCTCCTCATCTAAAGCTGCCTTAGCACTGATATGAATCAATGTACCAGTCAAGTGAATCCAGGTGAGATAGAAATCCACTTGCAGACCTCTGATCACAATCAGTGGTGGAGAAAACACATGGAGGCAGGTTTACCTCAGCTTCAAACATGCAGGGCTGTGGCACAATGGGGGACAACTGTGGAAGGAAAAGCTGAAAAGATTACCTCTCAGACTCTGTGCGCTTCTCTGTGGGAGGTCCTGGTAGCTTGCAAGAAAGTACATGTGGACTAGAATTCAGAGAGCTAATACAGACTGACAGACCCTAGTGTGTGGTTGGGGTTAGATGAGTGCTGTTAGTGATCTGCCATGAATACATGGTTGTCTGGTTAATGCATGCGATGCATTAACCAGACAACATCAGATATGCTTGCTTAGGTGTAAACCAACTGATTTTAAGTGAATGGTTCACACACAGATTTTAAATTGCATTTAACTTTTGGGGACTTACAATTAATAATCTTGTAAACCTTTTTTAAACTACCCTTAAACTTGGTTCTAAAAGAAAACATGAGGATGTTGAAAATTTTAGTATGAGAAATATGATGTATCACATTGACATTGTTTTCATAACCTACAACAAGGCCTATATAATCTACAGCATATCCCTTTCCTTTGTAATGTAACTGCAGACAATGTCTCTGTACTTTTTTTTTTTTTGCCAGACCACTTAGCTACCTTGGCTGGTGGGAGCTGCTGTCTGCTATAATAACAGTGAGACCTCTCCAGGAGACTGTTGCCCACAGAAAATAATTGATATCATGCTGCAGTAGCAAGCCAAAGTAGGATGATGGAGATATTGGAGGCCAGACAGAACTGACACCTTTATGAAATCTCCTATTGTAGCTGAGTGAGTCACTGTGGTTGGACATTTCTTCTTAGTCACTTCTGTTCTTTTTATCTTTTTTTTTCTTGTTTGTCTATTTTGGAAAAACGCACAATCACAATGACATATGCCTTTATTCTTTCATCCCATGTTATAAACATGCATATTTTCAGCCTCGGTCCTGTTGAGATATATTTTTCAGCGAATGAGTGACTCCAGAGATGAGGGAGGTGTGTTCTCATAATGTGAAAATGCCACTAGTATTGTCCTTCCTTGTGATATATGCGAGCTTTCTTTTGTATATCATGACACCGCAGACACATGCACAGTTTGCTTCACAACTCATTCATCAGAGAAGAACATCAGAATTCAAATGCATTTCTGAGAAAGAGATCTGAAAGCTTTTCAAGCTACCTATTTTAGAACCTTATTCATTCATCTCCAATCAGCGCTGAATTGCCTTCACACAACTCCACTCTGACACCACTGTCTGCTCTCAGTTTTTCAGGTGAAAGGGTCTGTAAGTCAGAACATTGAAATCCCTGTAAAAAGCAATCTGAAGCAGTCTGTCTGTCTGCGTCAGCACGACTCTTAAAGTACTTAATTTTCATAACAACTTGCACGTTTCTTTTTTTAGCGAGATGGCACAAACTTCCAGTAAATTATTTTTCATTCAGTGTTCCTGTTCCTGTGAAAGTTATGGTGGTGATGTGAAAACGCAATCTTAAAACTAAGCTGTTAATGTGGTAATACTCTCACACACCCAATAATATATAATATATAAATGGGTTATTAAAGCTTAATTTCCTTTGTTGTGCCAATAATTTGTCTCCAGCCATTGCAAGGATTTATGGTTATCATTGATCTAGAGATGTACTGATTAGAAAGAAAAATCTCAGTCCATAATGGACTGCAATAATATGTTGTACCGCCTTGATTGTGCCTCGTATTAGATCGTATTATTAGTTCAACCCAAAGTAAACAAGTTGATAAGCAAACTGTACATGTCTCACTGAGAAACAGTGTCTATAGAAATAAAATGAAATTCAGTTTTATTTATATAGCAATATATACAGTCACCACCAGGTGCTTTATAAGCTAGGTCAAGGGATTCGAATTGATATGAATTTAGCAATTCCATTTTTGATATCACTTGATCAGTGTTGGAGTCATTACTCAAAAAAGTAATTATTACACTTATTACACGGAACACATTTCTTAAAAGTAACACAGTGTGTTACTTAATTACTCCTAGGAGGAAGTAATTTGTTTTACTACTTGTTACATTACTTTAACTTTTCTCAGTAAAGCGAACTGAAATGCATTGTCTCATAATAATGAGTTACCAATATATACCTAAAGGGTACACTCCAACACAATCACAAATCTCTGTCCTAATGAGGACACGCACATGACCTTTCTCTTTGTTTTGTAAGTATGGCCACAAAGCTAACAGCACAAAGCAGAGATGGAAACCAGCACAATGGAGAGAATCGCCACAGTGATTCTACTTTAAAAATATGGACAGGTAGAAACAGAGGCTATAGCCTGACTGCTCATTCCTTTTGCTTTTGTTACCTGTTGAATTTGAGGGTCTGGCTGCTGGGCTGTGGTTCGCATTCACTCAGCTTTAACATCACTCTGGGTTCTTGGCTAGCTTAGTGTTAGCATGCTGTCTGTGCTGACGGTTTCAAAGAGTCGAAGTTGTGTCAGAAACATAATGAAGTTGTTTCTGTTCTGGAGTTTGCACTTCCGTGTAGTTGTCTTGTCCTTTTGTGTTGTCAAAAAAGAAGTAATGCCCATATATATGCTACAGGCTGCGCCATTTTCCTCCTCCCGCACACAAACTGAAATCAGCTAATTGTAGCATAAGTGCAAACAGAACTGATAAGTGGGATCAATAGGCAGGCGGACTAACAATTCCAAGAAATACTGGGAATCGCTTCTCTACAAAACTGGGAGGTGGTTTCACAGAAGAGGGACCTGAAAGCTGAAGGCCCTTGCTCAGATTCTACTTTTAAATACCCTAGGGACCACAAGTAAACCAACAGTTTGCAAGCAAACTACAAGATAATAATCCAGGCTTTTCAACAGGGCCATTTACATCATTTCCCATAATGAATAATTCAGAAATGTGAACCACACTGTTGCTCAAACTTTTATTACATGTTTATGTAGTACTTTTGTTTGAGTCATGCAAGGTAAATAATCAAGCTGCTGAAAAACATGTAACAAATTTCCCTAAGCCTTGGCTTAGGAATTTTAAAACAGGGAAGCATACATTTTATTACAAAGACCCTAAAGTGACCATTGTATATAGCCCAAACCTTTTCAAGTTATTCATCCGTACCCAGTTAAAACAATAGTTTTATACATTTAGCAGATTTTGAGTTAGCAGTACAGTGGTTTGGATTTCTTACTAGCAAAGTCAATAATGTGGTGGTACTGATTTTATTAACCTTACTGCAGTACACATAATCCGCCATGTATTAATAGAAATATAATGGCTCATAACTGGAAGAAACAAGGAATTGAACATAGCTCAAATATTAATGCAAATGCTGACCTTATAGTTGTATTTGTTTTTGTAGACATAAAGTCATATAAGGAATGTTATCATCAAAAGGATCCGTGGCTGTTTGCAGCAGTGATAAGGGGCCAAAGATCTTTTGAAAACATATCAGACGACAAGTAATCGTCTGCCAAGAAGTATACGTTCCCTTTTCCCAAAAGAGAGTTTCATTTTTTCTAATAATTACTTCAACAATGGGCACCCTTTGCTAGAGAATAATATTAATCCAAGATTTATTGTATTAGATATTTCCACTATTTACCCGTAAAAAAGATATGTTGTCACTGGGAACATTCACAGTGGGCTAGCATGACAGTCGGACATTCTTCTGCTGTACTTGTTGCACGAACTTTTCAAGATATTTCTCTCTCTATCAACCATACCACATGCTGTCTCAGTGGTCCTCTGCAGCTTTTCCTTAATCTCCTTTCGCTTTTCATTTCCATTGTCAGTAGCCAGAGCTGAAACTTTATATAGTACTGAGTGATATTGGAACTGGGTTCATATGTTGACGATAAGCCTCTTACACTAATAAAGTATACCATGCCAAGTTGCCTCTGATTCTCTACTTATTTATTTATCTAAAAATGAGGGAAAGACAAAAGAGAGGAATTAGAGGGGATTAAGGTCTTTTGAGTTTTTTTTGTTTGTTATTCTTTTCTCAAGGAGGTGGACTGCGTGGTGAGGACATCAGGGACAGTTGGAAATCATCTACTTTTAGAATATTTGTTATGGATTAATTTGTTTGGGAGGAGTTACGTGGATATTAGCAGTATTTAATTTTTCAGCATGTTTCAATCTTAAGATAACTAAGTTTAAATTTTATGGCTTTTGTTTCATAATGACACAAATTGTCGTTGTTCTTTCGCCTTTTGCATACGTTTTCACTGTCGTTTTGTTTGTCTTTCTGTCTAAATATCAGCAAGATGAGGCAAGATCTATGCAGCTGACTTCCATAAAGCTTAGTAGAATAAGAGAACAGGGTCAGAGGGAGAACCCATTAAAATTTTGGTGCAGGTCAGCATTACGTTCGTTAAAATTAGTGCCCTCTAGTTTGATATTTGAATGAAGTGAATTTTAAATAGTAATGCTGCTCTTATTCAGTTTTCAAGTACATTCATAGCCACAACCCAGCAATAGCTGTTTTTGTTCTATTTTCTTTCGATTTTTTTTCTTGTGAATATTGTTTCACGGGTAGGTGACAGTCATATCCTGTGATTTCATTTCCCTGCGACACTGGGAGACCTTTATAGACTCTGCTAATGCCTTCTGAATCATGCAAACGATATCGCCTTGGTGAAATTTTGAATCTGTAATATGATGCAAATGTTTAAAACCACTGAGCTGCAATTGCAATTTTAAATCCAACTTATCAAGTGATGAATATAAAGACAGAATATGCAGAAAATGAGGGAGTTTTTGCCTGCTATTGATGTTGGTAAGCACTACATTATGACAGGCAGTGGATATTTATATGAAACGTGGCTATAATCAGTTCATTGAAAAAAGTGAATCTGCAGGGCTATTTATGGATTCTGCTAAAGTCTGATCATTTTGGTTCTTCATTATATTTTTAAGATGTATTTGCACCATCTTTGTCTGTGTATGTAAAGTTGTTACCCCACATCTTTGCCATCTTTGCCAAGGGTCTTTTAAGATAATAGATATCTTAAAAGACCCATAATAGATAATAGTTAAATCTCAAAATACCTCCAGAGATACATTTTATTAAAAATGAAGGAAGAACTTTTTTCTTAAGTTATTTTAATTATTTAAAGTTTCATTCAGTTTAGATTTAAATATTTATACTTTAAAGATTTATCAACATCCTTATAAAAAATAGCTGACCCAATTCTTGTTTTATTTTTGTTGTTGTTGTTTTTGCTTTGTTTTCTGGAAGCACTGTTTTAAATTCCAACTCAAATGCTCCATATGTTATGCTAGCTGGGCTTCTTACAAAAGAAGATGGAGTGCTCCACCAATGTCCTCTATTACTCAGTGTATTGAAAAGGGACACCAGGAATGGCCCAGCAGGAGTTATTTGTCAACATACATTAAAGCGCTATCCTGCGTGAACCATTTATAATGAGTCAGTTTCCAGCACACCTTCAGGTTTGCAATATAAATGGCATGAATAACATATTTAACAAAAAAAAAAAAATGTTTGTTCACAAGCACAGACATTTCTGTGGTTATTTTGCAAAAGTCTAGCACTTCCAGCAGAACACTGAACCATTTCCTCTGACACTTGTAATTTTGATTTGGCAAAATGCAAGTGTCACTTCCATTACACTTACAGTTTGAGATAACTTTAAAGACCCACCAGATTAAAGAAAAGGCCATTATAGTGCGCCGTGTGTCATTGAGCTACTTACTCAGTTATATATGTTATGTATTCTCAAGGTTATAATCAGGCTTAAAGATAATTGAGCAATTTTGTGTTTTTCTTTTTTGAGGTATTAAAAAATATACTTTAATATATTTTCTACAAGTCAGAAGACAAAAAAAAAACACACCAACAAATAAGGTTGTGGAATTTGACCATTTTATAAATAATGTGCCTTCTCAACATGAAGTGAAGGCACAACATTCCGGGCACTGAGACTGTAGTGCACTGCTGGAATGACATTGCCACACCCTCAATGCTGCCTCTCTTCCTACTCTGCATGGTGAGTCACCGTCATATCATGCAGTTCACTACACTATGGAACACATTTTTGCACAACAATAGAATATTGAGAGCAAAAAGGCATTAATTGTCTAAGATGGGGAATGATTTCAGGTAACAAGCAAAAAAAGTTTTCGTCAAAACATAATGATGCTTCCTCATGCTCTGGTCCTAAATATAGGCCTTTGAGATACATTATGCACCAAAAATTGATATTATCTACTTTTCCCATCTATGTAAAAGAATGTCTGCATGGTGGTTAAAGCTCGCAAAGGGTTAAACACAGACATTACTAATTCACAAGGATTTGGTGTACTAAGGCTAACATTCAGAGTCCATCATAGCAGCTTCTTTGCTTTTCCTTTAGCTGACACTACCTAATCGCATCTTTGCGAAAATAATCCTGGGCAGTAAAATCAATAGCCTCATTTTTTTTTATTTAAAAAAAATAAAAATAAAAATGTGTTAACCAAAAAAATGAAAGCATCCAAAAATATAGGGATCCACTACACACTTGTCATTGTGTCCCTTTGCCCCAGAATAGCGAACAACTTGACTTATGATCATGCACATCCACAGTCACCCCATAATTGTGTCATTGGTCAGGAAGCCAGTTAAAGTGGACATGTTGGACACAGCTGGGGTATGACACTTTTCAGTGCACCACTGATTTATCTCCGGTGACCGAGTACCCAAGTCAGCATGCCAGTGGCGTTACCATCATTAATCAGCTGAGATACAGCTCATGGGAAATTAATTAACTCTTAAAAATCAGAAGAAGCTCATTATTTATAGCAGCTTATTTATAGCAGAATCTGGGCGTACTTTGCCATAAACGCACAACTGAAGAGGAAGAATATTAATGTCTTAATGTAATAGTGAAGACTTCTTAACAAAGAGCAGAAACAAAAAAAGACAGTGTTTCTCAAGATCAGCACTACATTGTTTCCTATTACTGTAAGAATTTCAACTTTGAATAACCGTCCCTGCACCACATTAACAGTTGTACCGCAGTATTTCAGATATCTGTCCAGAGGGCAGATTAGTGGAGAAGACAGAAAAAATTATGAAAATGCAATTGGTCAGAGTAATAGCTACTCTTAAAGGTATAGAACACCTGAAGATAATCTGCACAGGTACAGGGAGACCATCCATCCACCAAAGGCCCCACTTGGCAAGCTGGTTCTTGCTACTTAGAAACAGACTGTCGTTCTGAGCTAAGTGCACATGACAAACAAACCTCAAGAGGAAGCACATAAAATAAGAGGTATGAGTTCACTAGCCATAAATAGGCAACGGATTCAAGGATAACCTGATAATACAAAAATGAATGTTGGATTACTCAAACCTCAACAGTTGAGAATGCAAGCGGCACAACACTTTACAGAGATGGATAAGGAGCCAGGCCCAGAACATTTAAGTATTTCAAAAAATCATCCAAAAAGAAATTAATCAAATAACTACAAGATTATTGATGGCAGCAGAGGTTGTGCCCTGGAACCATAAGTGAAGAAGACACAGATGGGAGGCTGCCAGCGAAACTACTCATCATGGAACTGGCTGCAGAGATTTATGAAACATGCCATTGAAAAATGACACTATAATGGCAGAGCTGCAAATAATTCTCAGGTTTTAGTTCTACTGAAGACTAAAGAGAAAGTACATAAACTGCTCTGATGATAAGGTGATGGTATAGTGTGGAAAATGGAGGAGGCAGTATATAGTTCTAAAGGCATCAATCTCAAGGATAATCTTTGTCAAAAGCTCTGTCTCCACAAAAGCTTACTCCTGTCCTTATTAAAATAAGACCAATTTATAATTAAAAAAATGCCATGAATGAAAACATGCTTTATTCTATTTCAAATGATTATGAAAATGCATGTAATATTCAGTAAGTCTAACGGTAAGTTTAATGGTTTTGTCGTGTTGTCTAGTTCAACAGAAACAAAGCTTCCCCTCTGTTTAGTGATTATATTATTAACTCTATAACCCTATGTGTATCATATTTGATACATATATGTTTGTGAGCTTCTTGATATCTCTACATCATCAATATGACTTGTTTTGCCCCAAAAACTGAAATTGCACAATACATTTTTAAGCAATAAATGCCATATGTATCTCCTATATGCACATTTATATTGACATTTGTATTTATTACTTTTTCCTTGTCAGAAGTTTCGATAAACACTCCAGTTTGAGTTTTCTGGGTATTATTTTATGGTTCCGGTGTTAAGATGAAAAATGTTGCTTTAGCACAAAAACTGTTGTTCTTTGTGTATTTATTTACATTTATTCTATTACTTTTTTATTCACTTATTTTTAATTCGATTATAAAAATGTACATTTATAGATTCCAGTAGTTACATAGTGCAGAGTTTAAGACATTTGACAAGTAAAAGATTCCTGTCTGTGAAGGTTCTCAGTCATCCAGGTCATCGTAGTCTAAGGAGCTTGGAAAGAAAAGCGTCCGGACTTCTATGAGTTGCTTGAAGACGTTTCACCTCTCATCCTGGAAGCTTCTTTAGTTCTAAGGGTCAATGGTGGAGAGTCCCAGATTTAAACCCAGTGGGAGTTTCCCCCCAAAGAGGGACAAAGGACCCCCTGGTGATCCTCTACCTAATCACATGAGCCAAGGTGTGAAAGTGGGTGTGGGTCCCAATCAGCCAGGGTTTCGGGTAAGCTCATTGTGAAACCTGGCCCCACCCTATCATGTGATTTCCTGAGGTCAGATGGCCCAGGATGTGAGTGGGCGTTAAGGCGTCTGGGAAGGGATCTCAAAACTGGATTATAGATGGCAGACAGTTGGTGTCGTAAACCACCGCCTCTGTTCAAAGATGTTCACTGTCATGAAACGCTGTGTGGCAGGCAGGAATTGGACCCAAAATGCAGGCTCTTAGACACAGGGGATGAACTCAAAACCACAGCTTTATTCACGGGCTGGGAAAGCATACAAAGTGAACTAAACTAAACTGGGGAATAACACACTAAACTTACAGGGAGACACCAGGAGATCCACACAGCATGAGGGACGACGCGACACTGACTCAGAGAAACACAGGGTTTAAATACACTGGGAAGTAACGAGGGGAATGAGACACAGCAGGAGAGCACAGCTGGGAGAAATCAGGACTGACGAGACAAGGGAGCAAAGCAGGACACATTTACATAAGACACGGACCTTCAAAGTAAAACAGGAAGTATGACACAGAGACACGAACTTGGCACAGTGGAAACGGCAACTAAGAAACACAGAGACATAAACCATAAGACAGAGGACTCTAAGAACCGAAAGACACAGAGGGAAACTCAATATGCAGACAGACTACACAGAACAGAGGGGACACAGAAACACGAAGGGCAAGGGATCAAAACTAGAAACGATACAACTCACAAGAACAATACTGCAAAAATCATAAAGAATTAAACATGCTGGGTCAGGGGACCCAGGACCCTGACATTCACAGTGGACGTAAATGGCCTCTTTCACTCCTCTTTCAAACCATTTGTCCTCTCTGTCCAAAATGTAAACGCTGGCATCCTCGAAAGAGTGACCTTTATCCTATAGATGCAGATGAACTGCTGAGTCTTGTCCTGTGGAGGTGGCTCTTCTATGTTGTGCCATGCGCTTGTGAAGTGGCTGTTTGGTCTCTCTGATGTAGAGGTCCGGGCATTCCTCGCTGCACTGCACAGCATACACCACATTGTTAAGTTTGTGTTTTGGAGTTTTGTCTTTCGGGTGAACCAGTTTCTGTCTGAGTGTGTTGCTGGGTCTGAAGTACACTGGGATGTCGTGTTTAGAGAAAACTCTCCTGAGTTTCTCTGATACACCGGCTACATAGGGGATGACAATGTTGTTGCGTCTGTCTTTCTTATCCTCCCTCGCTGGTGTCTGATCTTCTTTTCTGTGCATCTTTGCTGACTTTATAAACGCCTAATTAGGATAGCCACATGTTTTAAGTGCTTCCTTTAAATGTGTGTGTTCCTTCTTTTTTCCCTCAGGCTTAGAGGGGACATGTTCTGCCCGGTGGTGTAGGGTCCTAATTACTCCAAGTTTGTGTTCCAGAGGGTGATGGGAGTCAAAGAGGAGGTACTGGTCCGTGTGTGTGGGCTTCCGGTAAACTTCAATGTTGAGGTTGCCATTCTCTTCAATGTGCACAGCGCAGTCCAAGAAAGGCAAGCAGTTGTCCTTTGTGTCTTCCCTGGTGAACTTGATGTTTTTATCCACGGCGTTAATGTGCGCAGTGAAGGATTCCACTTCTTGTCTTTTGATTTTGACCCAGGTGTCGTCTACATATCTGTACCAGTGGCTGGGTACTCTCCCTTTAAAAGAGCCAAGAGCCTTTCTTTCCACTTCCTCCATGTAAAGGTTGGCTACAATAGGTGACACGGGGGAGCCCATGGCACAGCCATGTTTTTGTCTGTAGAAGCCTTCGTTGTATTTGAAATATGTAGTGGTGAGGCAGAGGTCTAACAGTGTGCAGATCTGATCGGGTGTGAAGTTGGTCCTGTCTTCCAAGGAGCTGTCTTCCTGTAGTCGTTTTCTGACAGTCTCCACTGCTTCCGTGGTGGGTATGCAGGTGAAGAGGGAGACTACATCAAAGGACACCATGGTTTCATCTGGGTCCAGGGTAAGTTTCTGGACCTTGTCGGTGAAGTCGGTGGAGTTCTTGATGTGATGTGGGGTGTTCCCCACAAGAGGTGCAAGGATGGTAGCAAGGTGTTTCGAGATGTTGTAAGTTGTTGATGTTGTGAGTTTATGCTACTGACAATGGGTCTGAGTGGGACACCTTCCTTGTGGATCTTAGGAAGTCCGTAAATGCAGGGTATGGCATCTCCTGGGTAAAGGCGGTGATATGTAAGGTGGTCAACGTCTCGCTTTAAGGCTTCGTAGGTACACACCTTGCTACCATCCTAAAAGATTCCTGGTTTATTTCTGAGAGGAGACAGAGGGAACGTCCACTTATGTGCTATGCTGATCCTTTGTGAATAAGGGAGCAACTGAAAATGCAATAGCTGCTGTTGGCCAAAAAAAGTTTCCCATCAAATGCTAAAACTAAAAATATAGGACTAATAAAGTAAAACTTCTTTACTTCTTTAGTTGGCAATTTTTTGCTTGTTGTTGTCATTTAAAAAACCCCAAAAACAACTATAAATAAAGACTTAAATAAAAATCATGCCGTATTGATGCTCTTGGTCTGTTGTACATTTCAGATAAGTAATTAGGTCCCCATCTCCAGAAAACTAATAGTTGGTTTGCCGCACACATCTCATGAAAGTTGTTCAATTTAAAAGGGAAAGCAAATCAATTCGGCCACCTAGTTCAGGCAGTCAATCCAAAGTACAATATCTCATACCCACTAACACACCTCACATCATATACCAAACACACACTCTACTTTGGTGATCTGTTTACATTGCAAATATCGTCTTGCTTGATATGTCAGTTCCACTGTAGCCCTGCTGTGCTGCCTGCTGTTTAAACCCCTTCAAGACACCACCTGTAGGCTCCAATAGGATGTTTACTCATCACTCCCCTATTTTTCTGTGTATTACAACTCAGGAAAAAGGAAAATGTTTTCCACTACTGTAATAAGTCACCCATTTCAAAATGAAATGTGTAAATGAAATAGTATAGTGACCGTGCTAGTAATGGGGAGTCTGTGCCACATACAACAGATTAATCTACTAAGGAAGTGTCAGGTTCATCTTGTCAAGCTCAAGTTAGTCACTTGAGGATGATGTCTAATAAGAAGATGAGAATACATATAAGGTGATATTCAGAGTCTGGTATATATACTTGGTTATTTAGCGTTTTCTTTTCCTACATAATGAGATGAGATTCCAAGTTGAACTTCCCCTATAAATCATCCCTGACCTTTTTTGTTTTTACCGTGGGTGCGTTGAAGAAATCCCATTACATTTTTACAAGGTTATTCTTGGCAAACAGTATTTCTTCTGGCTTTTATACCAGCACTCAAGCAAGTCCCTCACAGTAAAAAGACAAAAAAAAAAATCACCAAATAAGATCATTTTTATTAAGATGTTTTACCTTTTAAAATCAGACTATTACAGAGCCCATTTTATACAGATGTACACATTTAGCGCCCCCCATTAAAGCACAAAGTAAGTGCTCTGAGTAGTTAGGTGAGCCAATGAATGCAAAGGGCTGCATAGTATTACCCATATTTTAGGAGTTGTAGCTCTCTGTGTGGTTTTCGTGCTTACAAAACTCCCGAGTTCAACTCTTAAGGAGAATTTACAGTTATTTATTTATTCATTTATTTTGGAGTGGTGTTCCTCAGCATTACACTTTTGACAGAGCACTGACCTGTGGGCCTACATTCAAAGCTAACGGTAACATTACTGTAGGTGCACGCTGTAAACATGCTATCACTAAGAATTTTCTATGTCGCGTGGACATTTGCCTTACAATAATGTCTTGAGTTGTCAAACTAACAGCTAGGCCAGTGCCATACAAATACGGCACATGATGACATGGATAAGTAATGTAGTAAAAAAAAAAAAAAGTCTGCACTGCAAAAATGGCATTTCACACTGTCCATCAGCAGTTTTTTGTTTTGAGAAGGTGGTGCTTCCTTTGGAAGCACATGCACAAGTCATGATGGCAGAATGCAAAGCAGAAAACAAAAGAGATCTTTCTTAGTCTTTGGAGATTTTTATGGGGGATCAAGAGACGTTCCCTGCCCAAGCCTTATGAAATATATGGCCTGACCCTCGGTCTTCTCCTAGTTGCTTCAAAACCCTCCAAAGTGAGATGATTTGAGGCATCTTAACCAGATGCCCAAATCACCTTGGTTAGTTACAAGCATGCAGACACAACTCCCACTTTATTAAATAAGGACATTATGGCCCATGGCAATGGACCTGGAACCATTTATCTTGCAGACTGTAGAATGGATGGTCAAACTCCCTTGATACCTTGAGAAATTGTACAAAGATAATTTAATAATTTGATAATTTGGTCCGCTGTTCCACAGCCAGGAAAGAATTTGCATTGCTCCTACTGAATCCAAGGTTTGACAATCGGCTGGAGCCTCCTTCCCCACACCCTGAAATGAATACATTTTCCAGGGGAGACTGAGCAGCGTAATACTCCTGAAACTGGAGCACACCCTCATGTCCCTCTTTTGAAAATGGGAACTATCACCCCACTCTGCTGCTCCACAGGCACTCTCCCAGACCTCCATGCTACATTAATTCTACCTGAAAGAGGAAGTGAAATAACAGTTGCACTTTTTATTTTATTTTATATTTTTCATATTATTTTCTGTTTAAAGCAATAACTTAGTCAGTATAATCAAAAGTATACACTTTATCAGTGTATTGTTGATTTACTTTAATAATTCCAATTTAATGAGAGACTGCATGGATGAGCTTACTTTTACTTGTATGATATCTTAATCTGTGGGATAAATATGCTTTGATTGCAAACTGTGAAATCTTTGTTACATTTTGTTCTTTTTTCCCCACACAACTTCACTTTCTAAGCATTCAGTGCCATCAGTAAATATTTAGCTATTTCAGTTGTGACCAGTTTCTTAGTATACAAGTATACCTTTGAATACTAAGGAAAGATAAGTAATTGAAAAAAATAAATAAATAAACAGAAATTGATAACTTACAACAAGAAAACTACAGTGGTTTTATCCTTCACATTACATATTAGGAGCCTTTAAGCTTTCTTAAACAGTATGTGTTAAAATTATTTTTTCCTTTATTTAACTTTAACTGAAAACAGACTTCACTGTGAATGACTTACTGCACTTGACCAAGGTCTCAATTGAAGAGACCAAAACAAAGGATTAGTAAATTCTGATGTGTGTATTATTATATTGTAGCCTCCCACATTGGCACTGGCAGACAACTCCCATCAGTGGACAAGCTTTACATATAGTAGGAGTGAATGGGAGAGATGTGAAATCAGAATAGGTCCTGTTAATGGGATTGTAGTGTTTTAGAAGAAGCCTATGCACTCAGCAGATAAGGGGACTGTTTATCCTGTTAATGTGTCACTTTAAATACATTAGGAATAGGAGGGCTCCTGCTCATTTTTTGGCACTCTGCCTTGCAAATCCTGAAAAGCACAATGAGCAAAGTGTTTATAGAGCCACACATTACTCTCGAAGTACTTTTTAGTGGGATGGTAATGTTCTGAAGAAAAGTGCATTTCTATTTAGACCTAAATACCCAATAAACATGTCATTTAAAGAAATTAAAATAATATATTGACTTATATTTAGATGATCATGACTGTACACAAGTCATGATCATCTTCATGATCATGACTTGAGCACTAGTGAAGTCATGAAGCCATGATCATTTAGATAGATAGATAGATAGATAGATAGATAGATAGATGTAGATATATACACACACAGTACATGGAGGCTTGCACATGGAATTGCACACCCACAGGCATGATATGGTAGTTACACAAACAATATAGTGTATTCAATGCTAATGAGAGATAATCCAGGCCTCCGCTGAGCCACACAGTGCGGTCAGTGACAAACAGCTATGTGTTTATTTAATTTAGCCCTTAACAAAAAGGTTCCTTAGAGATCTGTTAGTTCAACAATAAAATAAATTTTGTTTTATAGTGCCTTTCTTGCTTTGCATTTGTCTTTGGATAGTGTTAAACAATATCAATAGTGAGTTAAATAAAAAAATAAATAAATAATACTACATTTTTGAAAAAAGTATTTTTTTCATGGTATTTAATTTGTTTTTTGTTTTGTTTTGGGGGGTTTTGCATTTTTGTCACACTTAAATGGTTCAGATCATCAAATGAATTTTAGTGTAAGAAAAATATAACCCAATTAAATACAAAAAAACTTGTTTAAATGGTGACTTAATTTGTTATGTCACCATTTACCTGGCCCTGTGGGACAAAGTAGTTGCCCCATCTTTTTAAATTGTGAATTAACTTGGGTTAACATACTTTTCTTTTAAATCTGAGTTCAGTTTCATTAGCCACACCAAGAACTGATTACTGCTAGATCAGCTGAATGAAGAATTAGTTAAATAGAACCTGGCCAATGAAGTGAGCCAGCAGAACACTGTGAGCAGTGGTGAACCTTCCCCAAAGCTTCAAGACTGCATCACAAAGACATGCATGACAAAAACCCTCAACACCATAAAAAACTAAAAAAAAAGACATACTTTGGAAGAGAGCCAAAGATGAACTTTTCTTTAGCATTCCGTCTGTGCAGATGCTTGCAAAGAGCAGCAGTTGTGTTAGCAGTATATTGCAGTTGTTTCCTGGATACAGTTTCCTCTTTATCATTGCGCTCTTGTCCTTTTGTGCAATAAAACTAAAAGTTATGTCCATAGCTCTGTTATTGAAAAAGCTGTATCGCTTTACCACTTCACCATTATCCTCCTGCCACACACGAACTAAAATCAGGTGACTGCAGCAGGAAGTGCGTAGGGAGAAAAAAGATTGTCCGTTTGACACTTTCTTTCTGTCCGGTGTGCAGTTAACTGAAGAACCTTTGTAATGCAAGTAATAGCATAATTGTAACTGCACTGTAAATATTGAAATTAGTACAGTAACAAGTTACATTACTGCATTACGGAAAAATGAAATGTGATTACAGTAACGCATTATTTTGTAACACATTACACCTAACACTGGGTGCATCAGGTTTATATTTTTAACTGGTAATTATGTGACAATGAATTTCAGGTCAATAATACTTTTTCACAGCACTGTACAAATGAGGACAGAATTATTAACCCCCGTGTGTCCTGAGCAATTCCAGTTCGTTCTTATTTCAGCAAATCTCTGAAAGTCCTCCAGATTTTCCTCCTCCGGGATCTTCTAGCATGGACCTTGGTCTTCAGTTCACCCCACAGATGTTCAGTAGAATTAAGGCCAGTCAATAACAGTCACCTCAGTCTTGAGGTAGTTCTTCACCAGCATCAACTTTTGTTTAGTTATGCTGCTAACTGTTTGAGGGTTTCTTTCAAAAAATTAATATATCTTTCTTTCTTCATGATTTCTTCCACTTTGATGAAATTCCCAGTTTGAGATATCACTAAAGCATCTACACAGGATAATTCTCCCACCACTGAGTTTCCCGGTGGGTAAGGTACAACTCTTTGGTTGTGTAATTCTTTGGGTTGTATGTCTCTCCATTTTTTTCTCCAAACACAAGCAGCATCTCTGTGGCCAACGAGCTCTAGTTTTGTCTCATCTGACCAAAGGACACGTTTCCAGTATGTGTAATCTTTCTGAAGGTTGTCTTTACCATACATCAGTTTGATTTGAAGATGTATCTTCTGTTTTTCTTGGTCTCCAACCTTGTAGTCCATTCATGTGCAGGGTTCTAGTGGTGTTTTTCTTTAAAAAACTTCAATTCCCAGCTTGGCCAAGTCATTCACTATCATCTTGACAGTTGTCCTGGGGTCTTTAGACACACCTCTCACCACTTTTCTTTCCAGAGCCTTTGAATTCTTGTGCTTCCTACCTCTGCCTGGCTTGTTCTGTGCTGTGTGGCTCTCTTTTAATTTTTTTGTGATACTACTTACTCCAGTTCTTGACAGAGTGACAAAGTGTGTAAATTGTAAGATAACAATGAGTTTTAACTTGATTTTACAAGTATTGAGCATTACAAAGTTAAAGCACACCTGCTATGTTGAAAACCCCTTTACCCCGAACAGTTACTTTCACTTAACTTCTATGATTTTTGCTGTGGGGGGAAAATGTATGAAAGATCTGTTTCATTTAAGTCACTCACTACAATTCAGTCCTATTTTTTAACCAAACCTTGGTTACCTGTTTTCAAATCACAAGTCAGCTTCTCTTTTAAGCTGGAAGCCTGACTGGTGATAGCTCAAAAATTGCAATTGGTTTTCTGAAAGAGGTGGTCAGTTCACAGTATCACAGCTGCTGCTGTGATCGAACGCAGTGGGAGGTAGCATGGGTTTAGACATCAGCTATAAAGCTTTAGTGGTACTTCACTGTTAGGAGTTCTCGTTAGCACAAGATTGTTCAGAGGCGCGTTTAAAGAAATACAGAGACAAAATTGTTGTTATTGTTTTAAGTTCTGTAATAGTTTTCCTACAGCACAGCTTAACTGTAATTGGTGTTTTCCTCCTTCATATTCTGTATGCAGCGCAGTAGCGATATACATTTAGAATGTACTCTAATAGTCACTAAACATACTCACAGAGTTATGAGTAATTTAGAGATGGTTTCACATAATAGACCCATTAAGAGAGTACCATTACATTAAGCACATTTAATCATCACAGAAGTTTCTTCAAACCCTTTTTAAAAACTTACTGGGATAATAGGTAATAATGTAGAAACTGGTGATATTATTAGTAGATATGTTTTTCTTTTAACATTTCATTTTGTGAAATGCCATTGAAGAGTATAAAGTGGCCTCTGCAGTGGCGAGCATGTGGGGAAGTGAGGTGAAAACCAGGTCATCCAGAGGAACAGGTGTTGAGTCAACAGAATTGGATCCCACAGTGCAGATTGAGCGAGGAAGTACAGCAACAGAAGTCTGATGTGCTGAATGTAGAACTGTACTTACAGCTTTTTCTGTACTTGCTTTCTCATTTACTTGTTTTCAGTTATTTCACAATTTAAATGATCGATAGAAAGTCCAGAACTAAGCATGTAAAAATCATTGTTAACATACAAACGTATTACTTTGTTATATCTACCGTGATCACCGTAAGTGTGTGGAAGCTTTGTGTAATCAACAGTGACATTTTCTGGAAAAAAAAGAAAAAAAACCCCTTATGCTTTTTTAATTGTGCTCATTTCAATTGATCTTTATGTGAATTCCAGCTATTCCATTAGTGTTCATAATGAGACATTAGGGTGGCATGGGTATTAAACTGGAAGGAGAACCCTGCTACTGTAGCCCATCCTAGATTTGCCTAGATAGTCCTCCGCACTCAGGGTTATTATACATGGTAATTGGTATTTTACAAGGTTATCACATCAGCAGCATTTAGTAGCTAGTCAAAGACACAATTTTTAAGCCTGGTTGTTCTGAATATTTTCTATTGACAGTCGACAGTTGTGTGAAGCTGAAATGAAAACATAACAAACGTGCCATTGTCACAGCTGACAGGAATGTTTTGTGGCAGAATTTGAATATCTAGAAGGTATGGCAATATACTTGAATACCTCTGAGTGTCAGACTGATAAATAATTCCCCCCCCTTTTCTGTTTCCCACTCTGTTTGCCTCTCTGTTACACGCACACTCACCTCTCCTTTTCTGTCCTCGCTTTCATTTTCTGCAGAGAAATTTGAAACCAGTGATTCCATCCTTTTCTCATGTGAATTATTTAATTTTCATCTGCCTATTGTGTTGTCATCCGTACTATAGGCAGCCTAAGCAGTGAGATGTGGTGTGCAATCAGCCATAGAGTGACACTTTATGCCACGTATGTAATGACAGGCAGCAAAGTGCCTTTAGGGTGCCAGCTTTCATCAAAGTAAATGTTGATGACATGCAGTTGTTGCAGAGCTGACGAACTGTCAAGGAGCTGTCAGGTTTGCACAATCACTGACACTGCACAGCTATGATCACCTTTATAATGATGAATGCTAACCTTTTGGGAACATGTAGTTGTTTTGTAGGCAAGTAGAAAAATGTGTGAATGTATGGGCATGCATATGTTAATCAGTGCCTTCATAATTTTAAACTCACGTCTGTCAGACTTCTTCAGGTAGGGACTCATACAAACTAGTTGTGCTTCTATTAGTACTCGTGATGTTGAAGAAAGAGTAGGAGTCATACTGTAAGGTGTAAGCAGTGTGGCTGTCTGAATTTAAAGGACACTGCATCTTCAATTTAAAGCAAAATTTCTGATAGCAGAGTCAGTATCTCCAAAAGTGCTGCTCTTCCCTGAGCTGGAAATAAAAGCACTGAAGACTGATTTGAAGATGTATTTAGGTAATACGTTTTGGAGATGGTCCATTGACACTGAATTAGATTTTGACTCTGTGGGCTCATAGATTTTTAGAGATATTGTATTGAAATGAGTTCAGGCTTTGAATGAGAAAAACATGCCCAAACCACCACTATGTTAAAATCTTTTTTGTGTGTGTGTCATTCATGATCAACAAGCAGTTCCTAGATTTTGCTCTGGAAGACATCATTGCACATCTTTGCACTGCTGTTCAGCATACTCTGCCAGCGTACACGGTGAAATGTTTCAATGTGTATTTAATTTCTGGATAATAGTAAAGGAGATTTGTACAATAAATATGGTTGCCAGATTAAATTGATTTCACCCATTTTAGGTCTTTTCACAATTCATCCATTTTTTATTTTTTTTTTTCATTTATCCAATTCGGGAACATGGAAGGGGGTGGAGCTTACACCACTGACTACTGCTCTCTGTGGTAAATAATTGGAACTAACCTTCATCCACTGTTTTGGCAATTTCTGAGCCATCTACATGTGTTTTACTTCAATAACCACTAGGGGCATAAATGAGCCCACTGCAAATTTTGCATAAAGAGACAGTTACAGGTTTAAAAATGACAGAGGAATTTGAGTGCATTCTAACTATCCCATTTCCAGCTGCTAGCAACAAATATTTCTGGCACAACTTCACCTACTTCCAAGGTGCATGGAGAAAACAAAGATCTGATGACGTGATGACTCCAGCGACACTTCAAGTACTAGGGAACAACTTTATTAAGTGACCATCATTGCAAAATGTCGAACAGTTTGTGTTTAAATAAAAAACAGGAAGAGAAAAAAATCCAGGTGGACCAATCACACCTTCACAAATAAACCAGCTGACCAACAGACATTTAACAAGGTGTTTTGGCTAATTGGTTAATTGGTTAAGCCACAGCCCAAATAGGTTCTGGACTGAACCACTACAGATTAAAAGGGGAGGGAAAAAAACAAAAACAAAAAAATCCCTGCATGTCTTAATGTAACATTTCAAGTGTATTTCCATGTTTAAGTTGCTGAGTTGTCAATATTTTACTGTAACAGAAAAGCAGTGTATTGTGTGTCTCAACACTCCGTCGCCAACCCCAAAGCAAAACCCAGACAGATTCTTACTAGTTACAAATTATTGTATCTTTTCTTTGTTAATATTATCATTATTATTATTATTACTATTTTTAGTATTTTGTGTAGGAAGAATGAAGAGTTATTGTGTTGTCATCCAGGCCTTACTGTTCTTACTCTGTGTTGGTGGAAAACCTCAATGTCATCAAATGTATAACTCTGAGAGACTATCCTAAGTGGAAACTCACTCTTGCTCAAGGCAAAATTTAAAAGAATGTGGAAACTACAGTAAGCCCAAAATTGAACTCAGCACTTCTAGTCTAGGCTTGCAAATTGAGGAGGAAAAGATGAAAGATCCTTGAGGAGAAGCAGATTAAATTAGGCAAAGAGAGAAACACAGTAAGACGCACAGCGAGCACTTATGATCACCAGGTTTTGTAATAAGAGTTCTGCTGACAATGAGTGCTGAATAGATTTCATTTATACATTAAGTACCTGCAGAGAGGATTTAGAAAAGAATAAGACGACTTTATCAAGGATTTTAAGCTAAGCTTTCAGTAGTTCTCCTGCAGCTGTTAGGCAAACTTATGAAAAGTTAAAAGAGGCCAAATTAGTATTTTCACTTTTGTTGCATAGTGTTTCATGGCCAGTTTTATTTTTGACTCCTTAAGTTACATAGAAAAACATTGATGCTCTGTAATGAATGGTCAAATGTGACCTTATCAGCACTTTCAGCAATTCTTACCAGTGTGGTGGATTTGAAATTTTACAACTGGCCTTTATTAGATAGAGACAGTGCAGATAGATAGGGAAGTAGGGAGAGAGAAAGGGGAACACAAGCAGCAAGGGGCTGTGGGTCTTACTCGAACCCGGGCCTACTACATATGGTTGCCTGCTCCCCACTGAGCTAAACCGGCACCTGGGAGTCCTGTTTTAAAGCTAATGGTAAAAATATAAACAAATAGCAGTGAAAAAATGCCAGTGTGTCAAGAAAGATCATTGTACTGTGTTTTTCTTTTCTTTTATTTCAGTGCAAAAGATTAGGTAAATTTACATAATAATTTTCCTAACATCTGTTTTTACATAAATGTGTACCTGAAAAAATATATGAAAGTCACTACTACTACGGCATTTAGTTCATTGCCAACATTACAAGCAGTACTTTGAATAAAATTTTATTAGTTTGTGGTTATTTTCCTATGAGGTTTCACTGACTCAAATTAGTAGCTGCTTGTAAGATTGGAAATACATTTAAAACTCGTATTCTAGTAAACTGCCTTTAGCACATGCTTTGAAAAACGGTTAGTCATAAGATTACGCCATTTTTAGATGTCTTAAATAGTGAAAATCTCCTGGTTTTATTCCATGCAGAATCAGACATATGTGAATAACAGAATTTCTATAATGTATTTTAGAGCCTCTCCTACTGAAACTTTATGAACAGATAGCCAATAAAAAAGTCACAAGCATTTTAAAAGAGGTTTTCACACTCTAAGGGTCCAGTAATCAAGATGTGCCATAATTACTTTGTGATTCATGGAGACATTTCTTTCCTAGTCTATGAAATCGTCGATACTGGAATTTCTTTGGGCTGTCCTTGGACACAGTTTGGCAGTATTGCTAACATGTACACACTTAACCAGTGTGTACATGTGCACGTACTCATGCACGTGTACACATTAATAATGTGCCTCCTAATGAATTACAAGTAGACCTTGAGGCCATACACCTATGTCCCACTAACGTCTGGCTTCATGCCCAATGACAAGCCTCATAAAACAAAAGACAAGGACAGACACACACACACACACACCATTCTTTTGTCTTAAAATAGTCTTTCCTCATCTGCATAATGATCATACAGAGATACACAACAACCTCACAGCACCTACTGTTTTAGAAACTTCCCATCTATTCTGCATGTGACTGCAAACTATGTCTTTTACTTTTCCACACAGGAACACTTTTAATCTGTATCAAACTCATTGTCACTGTTGTGCAAAATCAGAGTGATTTAAAGCTACCTGAAACAAACAAAATGTGTAAGAAAGGTAAGATTGACTGGAGCTTGACAGGAGACAGTAGTATGGCAGGAGGTACATTACTGGTGGCCCAGCAGACAAAACCATCTCTCCGTGTGAGAGGTCAAGCACTCTCCCTTCATCCCACAGATTAAACATTAAGAGATGAATAGCCAGCAGTTGTAGGATTTAAGAATGTCACACCCTACAAAATTTTATCATAAGCTGTAGTCAGCAAAATTATACAGCATTTCCCAGGCCTTTTACAAGAGTGTGGACGTTTCAAGTGCACTTCCGCAGAGAGCAGTTGCATTTAAGATGTGCATTATGATTTAGGGAAAATAGTTATTAATTGTGGTCTACACTGACTATATTTTTAAGTAACTATAACTGTGCGAACGACAACATGATTTCTACCATGATGAACTGTGTCATTTTCTTATGGAGTGTCTGTTCTGCACATTCTCCCCCTGCACCTAAAGGCCTGTCTCAGCGCTGAGCACAGCTCATGTAACCCTCCCCTGCTGCCCATGTCCTCTGACCCAGAGTCAGCAGGTTAATAACCAGCTGTATCCAAAGCCATTTGTCATTTGCTACCTGCCACTGATAGAAGATGTCAGTAGATGTCTGTGCCCTTGTCACCCAGCCACATGACAAATACTGTATCAAGCTTTGCAATCGGAGGCTCCCTTAGGCTTCTCAGTACTGCTCTACTGAGCAACCACTCCCACTTGATAGCATTAGATTCTTGTGCCATGATCCATATCAAGATAAACCAGTGATCTCCCTGCTCTTTTTCATCTCCTTTTTCCATTGCTCCATAAAACTCAACTGAGTGTGACATTTTTTCCGTTCGTACATTCCCTCCACTCTTTTCCTTATAAACTTTTCCAGCTCTCCTTTCATTCTTTCCTTTGTTAGATACTTCATGTAAGTACTAGCCTGAAGCTAGTGGTTTATATAATGTAGGATGATTAAGGCAGATAAGAAGAAGAAGGACAGTGACAGCATTTCTGCAACTGTTCCTGATATATATATGTTTAAAATTGAGCTTAATGAACCCATCATCTGCCCATTGAAAGTTTTGGCAGACTTTTGAGTCTGTTGTTTTTGGGTGACAGGAAAATAAAAAGAAAATGGGGAAAAATAGTGTAAACAAATGGACATAAGCATGGATAATCCTTTTCCATCTGTGACTAATTTTATCTGTAATTGAAGCGATGTATTGGTTGTAATGGCTGAAATATTTGTGATGACTTCCACTTAGTCTTTTTGAATTTCTACAAATCTCTAACTAATACCATGGCTTAATAAGTTGTCATAATAAGGATTGCAAAGCAGCTAAGCAGAGAAATGGCTTGACAGCAACTCTTACCAAATCAGCTGCACAGCTGTAACAGAACCTAAGAAATCTATCATCTTCAGAAGTTAGATTTCTAGTTGGAACTGACTGTTTATGCGTGCAGAGACAAGGCCATGCACAAAATACATGCACACATAATCCCATATGATGCTACCGTTATTTGTTAGTTTGTTCAGATCAACTAAATGGATGGGTTTTCCTTACAGAGTAACATTAGCAAAACATGTCCTGTACACACAGACAGTCCATGTGCAGTGTCTTATTCATAAAAAACAAAAAATAAGCAAAAAAATTTTTTTTCTCTCTTTCTCCTTGTTCTTTTCAGAGATGTCCGGCACTGGGGAAGAAATTTCTCAAGTACACTGGAAGCAGCAGTGGTTGGAAAATGGGACACTGTACTTTCATGTGTCCATGACTGAGTCTGAGCTTTTAGCACAGACCACACAACCTACTGCCCGGGAACCTGCCCACGTGCTGCATGAACACATGCATCTGCTACACATCTCAGTTATGGTAAGTTCTAAACACTAAAAGTGAAATATCTGTGGTTGTAGCCTTGAATGCATGTCCAGCATGGCAACTGTCTGTGTGCAGAAAGAGAAATAGATCTTTTCCTGTGTGATCCTCTAAAGTTTTGTCCAGCTTTTGAATTGTTGACTGTTTGTGGTGTGCAGACCTTTATTTTTTTTCTTTTGTTGTTGTTTTTTTAAATTAAATTCAGTAAATGGTCCTTATGTATAAAGTGTAACATTTAAATAGGTAAACTTACCTTGCCTTGCTTTGGAGTGTCTGAATTCCAGCATATTACAGCATACTCTGGTGTATCAGTGTCATCACTATCACCTTTGCTTTAATTTGTTCATTTATTTCATTCTTTTAATATTGTGCTTTTATTACTGTGACATAACAAAAGGTCATTTAAATAAAATGTCAATTTTGAAATCACATGGTGCGCTCTAAGGCCTACACACAGACAGCCAGATAGATGTTCATATTTTAAAAAGGTTTTTACAGAATCTTTCCATTTTGTAGAGACTACATTGCATTTTATTCTTTTGTCAGGCCAAAGTATGAGCAAAAATTTATTCCACAAAGCCGGTGTATCTTATACTGCTGTAGCTGGTAATACACTAATTTACTAACCAACCTACTACTAGTCATGCAGTGGCTCCTCCTCTTTATTCCTCTTTATTATTGAAGATCATTCAGTTCAATAAAGAATTATCGTCACTGATCAGTGACAGATATGCATTTCATTTCTACCAAGCTTTTATACTTGTAACTAAAGGTTTATACTGTATAAATCCTTTTTTTTTTTTTTTTTTTATGTCAGTAGTGTTAGTTTTTACCTACACCAAAATGCACATTACAAGTCACCTCCACTAACTCCACTATGTTTTTCCCGGAAGTTAAGAACAAACCCTTCACCACATTCTGTGGTTTATGCGGGCATGCTCTCTCTTCACTTAGCTTTTAAAAAGTGGGTAAAAAATAAAGCAAATAAGGATAATGCAGTTATTATAATAATAAAAATTGTATTAAAAGTTATAGAAGGCAATACTTTTGAGTGTTTTTATCTCTTCCAGCTTATGGCTTCTTACTGCTTATTTATTTATTTATTTTTTTGTCCACTCTAGACTCTGTTCTCTGCACTTTGCTAATTCACATTCTCCACACATTTCCAATTTTTCAGGCTTCAGGTCTCATACTTCGCATCTCTTCTGTATTGGCTTTTTTCTGCTTTGCCTCTCCTTGCACACCCCGCCACTCTCCCTCCTCTCTCTCCTCTCTGCTCTGTGCACCACATTCTCGCTGTGTGCACACCTCTGTGTTACTCTCATGGCTCTCTTCAGCTTCATCTCCTTCTCACTCTCCCTCAGAACACTTTTAGGGACACTTTAACTGAAAGGGTGTGCAGAAGGCTATCAAAATAGCATTACATCCGTGGAACGTAAACTGAAAGTGAACATTACCGTGTGTTTTTCTTTAAATAACTGATTTTGCCATTTTTTTGTACATATTTTTGTCAAATTAGAAATCATTTCCATCATGAAACTGTAACTTCTGTGTAGCAGGAAGGCAATGTCTCAAGCTAATCTAACACTGACAGCTCAGTCACCATCTATCTACCTTTTTTGCTGTTGTACGAGGAAAAAAAAAAATCAGAAACTAGATGTCTGTCCATTTTGTTTACCACTTATCAGGGTCCTGGTGTGGGGTGGGGTTATTTCCCAACTAACTTTGGATTAGATGTCTTAGCCAAATTGCTAGTGTAAGCGAAAACCACATAATTGTGGTGTTCATAATGGAATGGCAGAGGAGGATTGTTAGGTACTTCCACAGTTTAAAGGCCCATATAAATTAACTCCCAGTGAGAATATAAATTACCAATCCAACTTTAAGACCTTTTTCTGTGCACATTAATATTTTGGTCTGTAGGTTTTTGCACACTGGCACCTTTTTATGTAATTTTGCCTCTATCAGCCCCCAAAGTTAATTTTAAATCAAATATTCAAAATGTGATTAAAGTTCAGACTTTCAGGATTTGACAAGAGTATTTCATTAACTGTTTATGAACTGGAGACATTTTTATACATTTGCCAGGCCCATTTGTAGATTTGATATTGATATTGATCTGATATAATTTTAAATATCAGTATTGTTTTTAATACTTGAAAATCCTTTGCAGTTAATGGCTAGCTGAAGTAGAGAACCTCTGGGCATCACCAAATACTGTGTTTCCTCCTTTGAGATGCTTTGCTGGGCCTTTACTGACAGCACTTTTAGAGGGTCTTGTGAGTCTCCTAGCCTTCAGCTGTAATTGAAAAAACATGTCCTACAAGGTTGCATTCAAGTGACTGATTTGGCTGTTGGAGAATATCCCATTTCTCTGCCATGAAAAATCTTTGCAATGATTTGGCATTAGGCTAAATCTCAGCAGAGTATATAGCCTTATACACTTCAGAATTCATCCCCCTACTTCTATCAGCAGTCATCAATAAACACGAATGACCCGTTCCATTAGCAGCTGTATATGAACATGCTGTAACATGCTGCCACTATACTGAACAGATGATGTGCTATGCTTCAGATGTGTACATTTTTTTTTCCATATTTTCTTTTACCACATTTCAATACTGATGTCATCTCCTCCAAATTAATCTTTAAAAAATAAGGGGCTGTGCATAAAAATTGGTATAATTGGTATAACAGTTAATAAAATGCCTTTTTTTCTATATCCTTCCCACCCACTTCTTCCGACCCCTTTTCGATATATAACTGAATCAGAACAGATGAAGCAATATTGAAATGTATTTTGCTTTGTTTTGTAGAGCATTTTTCTTTTCTTTGCTAAATGAACTTCTGTATATTATTTACATGATCAAACTAAAAATTAACAAACAAAAAAAGAAAAGGTGAAAATCTGCACTTCAATCACATGTTGATTGTCTGCTGAAAAATCCACTGTGGTGGCATACAGAGTCATTAAAAATGTAATTAATTTTTAAAAAAGTCATTGTCCAATGATTTTTTTAACCTAACTGTAAAAAAAATTAATATAATGTTTGGTCTATAACTGAGATGGCAATGGCAGTGACAATGATAACTGCCTAATTGATTAAGAACAATCAATGGGCTTTGGCTGTGCATGTTTATATATCAGCAGTCTCTTGGACTTCATTCTATATTTAAATCAGCTCTAGTGCTAAGCAGGTAGTTACAGTCTCATATGTTGGGATCCCAATAATTTAAAAAAGAGAATGGAAGCACAGTAAGGCGGTAAGACTAGGACACAACGTATGCCGGTTTGGCCTTATGACCCTAAGGTGTCTCCTCCTTTGCGTGAACATCATTATGTCTGATGCTGTCAGTTCTGGGCCAGACTGAAGTGTGAGTACTCTATTCTTCTGGCATTGAGCTGTCAGTTTCTCACTCACTCAAGCAATCGTTTTCCAACTCACTCTGCTTTTCACTGTCCTTCTCCAACAAAGTCTCTCTCCATCATATGACAGGAGCAGACAGAAACAGATATTCATTTCAACACAGACTGAAATGTAGTGATTAAGTTCTCTCATGGTTTTAGTAATAATCATGTCAACTATAACATATTGTAGGCAATTTTTATTCCAGGTTGAGTGTGGTATGTATCTTGGCAGGTTATTGCCAAGGCTTCCATCTACAGAAGTAATTCATCGATAGACTGGTACTACTTCCAGTTACCTATCCCAGCTACCATGGGGCAAGAGGCAGGGTGGCCCATGACCGTGAAAGCAAGCTCTTCACACACATGACAGACAGACAGACAAACAGACAGACAGACAGACAGACAGAGAGATTTAAATTAAGGGCAAAAATGATTGATAGAATTTAAATTATTTGTGGAAAATTATTCTGAGCCCTGTAGAAATAAAAAAGGAAAAAAATATCTTTCCTTAAATTATTAACCGGTAGCACTACACGGTTTGCTTGTAGAAAGCAGCAGCTCCCTTGTTATGATCAGGCTCTAAGATGTAGTGAACCAACCCTTAAATAAAAACACCATCCTACAGGTGAGGCAGATTACAAGAGGAAAAAATATGATGCCCAATGCATGATGCAACAGACAGAGTTTTTTGTGCTGTGAAAAATAATTTCAGGTGAGATATAATTGCATTTCTGAGCAATCAGCACTGAAAATGATATAAGGCAGCAGAAATTTGAATACGTTGTTCAGAGGAAATAGCAATCAGTCATATGGTGTGTAGCACTGTAGAGCTTTTTTTCAAAGAAATGACATGTTTAAGTTCACTGGGAGGACAGGTAGTATTTTACCAAAATGAGATGCAATAAAAGCTGGCAGCTGAAAGCCTTTCATATGCCATATTACAGAACATAATCATCAATTACATGGGATCTGGGTGTCTACAGCAGAACACAAAACTGAAAATAGTGTTTTTTTCTTGATATTAGGATTAAAAAAAAAAAACAGTTCATAAACTAAAATTTGACTAAAAACCAAAATGGCCAGGAAACATTTAATTTTTAAACTCAGTCTGGCTCATTTCTTATAATTGAGCCTGAGGTCATTTAATATTCTTGAGCTCACACAGTATGAGTGAAGAACTACTCTTCTTATCGCTGGCCTGATAGATATGCATGGAGATACAGTGCACCCTACATGGGTGAGATGTCTTCTTTATAATTAAACAGTCAGTGGTGATATATGACCATCAGTGTGGTAGGTCATGGAGGCATTTTAGGCAGTTGTGTCTACTCTAGAATCAGGGGCTACGGAAATTAATTTTCACCATGCATATGCAGGCATAATTTTTGCCGTGAGTGAGGACATTTTCAATTATCACATTAAAGTTCAAACGAGCTACATTTTAATTGCTCCAAGGTTTAATTGTTTCAGTCACCTTTTAGTTTCTATAATTTTACACATGCATGTTATTGCGCCATGAATACAAAATCAGCTGTAATTAAAGTTACTGGTAGGAAGCAGCTGATAGAAACGGGTGGAAACTGATACAAGGTTGCTAGTGGACATATATGGATTTATCTAAGAAGCTAATTGGGTCTTTAATAAAGCTTATTTAAATCACCACAGCTTACAGTGTATTACTTTACCTATATCCACACATCATAAAGAGTGGTTTATATATAGTTTTAGGCTCAACTTGCTCAATTTCGACATGTTACTGCAAAAAAGTAATGAGAATCACTTTAATTAAAGTTACAAAACTAATTACGCATTGTGCATTATTTAAGGATTTCTTCTTTATCGTCTTTAGTAGTTATTCTCTTCTTTTTGTTTTCTTTGTTATGTTGTATCCGCACCACTATACCAAGCCATGGTCATAATTCCATCTCTGTAGGTGTAGATAAAGTGAAATAGAAAGCACGATGAAAAGTTTAGTTAGTCAGAGACTGTATGTGTCCTTATTGATAATGAATATTCTCTGCTAGATAATCCTTACTAGGAAATGCAGTGCTAATGTTTATGTGTGTTGATCTTAAAAGAGAAAAGCAAGAGGTGCCAGTACATGTCATTGGGTTAAAGATGTGCTTCATATGGCAAATGTTGCAGGTGCCCAGGTTTGAGTCTACTCCATGCCGTTTTGTCCCTTTTCTTTCTTTCCCAAATATAATAAATTATCAGGATTCTTAAAAAAATATACATTTTGTTTAAATTGTATCCATACTGCCGCAATTAGTTTCAGTTTGTGTCAAGGATGTCTGTGAAGTTTGTCAGTCATCCAAGTCATTGTAGTCTAAGGAGCTTGGAAAGAAAAGCATCTGAACTTCTTTAAGTTTTCTTGAAGACATTTCCCCTCTCATCCGAAAAGCTTCTTCAGTTCTAAGAGCAAGTAGTGAAGATTTTAACCTTATGGGAGTGTCCCCAAGAGGGTCCTGGACCCCCTATTGATCCTCTACCTAATCACACAGGTGTGGATTAGGGATCTCAAAACTGGATTATAGACAGGGGTGCACATAAGTGGTCCACAGTGCATGCTCTTTCAAAATAAAAGACG
This sequence comes from Oreochromis aureus, assembly GCF_013358895.1. Lineage (NCBI taxonomy): Eukaryota > Metazoa > Chordata > Actinopteri > Cichliformes > Cichlidae > Oreochromis > Oreochromis aureus. The sequence continues at coordinate 45,956,509 of NC_052948.1, read as the reverse complement.
CGCACGAGATAAGAAGTTGCAACACGCATTTGCGTACATAAGATTTTCTGGAGGACAGACATTTGTTTAGAACTCTTAAAGATGTCGAAGAAGCAAGCTCCTCTCGAAGAAGCAATTACTGTGGTGTTCCTCCACCTCCAAAGAAATGTCAGAAGGAGTCCGAACCGCAAAAGAAGCGCGTATTCTCGGAAAAGTGGTTGCAGAAGGAGAGTTGGCTTCAAACAAATGATGAACGCACAGAGATGTGGTGCTCAATATGCCTTGAAAATCCCACTCTAGCGAATAAAAACAGTGCCTTTTACTGTTTTTGTCTTCTAGAGTGGGTTTTAGTGGACAATCTTATGTACGCAAAACGCGCGTTGTAACTTCTCATCTGGTCTTTTATTTTGAAAGCGCATGCGCACCTGCGGGCCACTTATGTGCACCCCTGATTATAGATGGCAGACAGATGGTGTCATAAGCCACCCCTTCTGTTCAAAGATGGTTGTTCACAGTGGACATAGATAGTTTCTTTCACCATCTGTCTTCTCTGTCCAAAATGTGAACACTGGCATTGGCATCCTGTGTTTATGAAGTGGCTGTTTGGTCTCTCCAATGTAGAGGTCTGAGCATTCCTCGCTACACTGTACAGCATACACTACCTTGTTAAGTTTGTGTTTAGGAGTTTTGTCTTTGGGATGAACCAGCTTTTGTCTGAGTGTCTGGCTGGGTCTGAAGTACACTGAGGTGTATGTTGTGTCTAGTAATTAATAAATAATAATAAATAATGTATGTATTCTACTGTATGTAAACATTATTTAAATCTTTCTGTAAATTTAATAGTATAAGTAGTATACTATAATATTATATACTAAGCTTGCAGTGGTTCTCAATGAAGTCCCCAAATTTCTTGATGCATTCTCAATCATCCAGGAAAGTAAATCTCCAAAAGTTGAATCTGTTCATCTGGACGTAGCGTTTTGTGGGAGAAACGTTTCGTCACTCATCCAAGTGACTTCTTCAGTCTGAAGAAGTCACTTGGAGGCAAACCTCCTATGTGCCCATGGCTTGATGGAAACCTGCGGTTAACCAATTGACCCACACTCAAGATTTGATATGCTTTGGATCCAAAATACATTTCACCACAGCACAGTAACTTGCACCATCAAGCTTACATTTGGTGCCCCTAGCACAAACTTGTCCACAACTGAAAGATTACAGATTTCTGCTCTTAAATTCAGGAGGCTGTTGTGCATTGCAGGAGCGCTTTAGGGTCTAACCAATTGTGAAGTCATTTAAGTTGTCTAAAGACAAGCCATGTGGCACTGTGCCTTTTTCAGACAATTACCAAGTCTTACCCTCCGCTACCAGTGAAAGATTTGCTAATAATACATGTAGTGAGCAGAGCAGATTTGGCGTTCAACAATGTGGAGTTGTTGCCTGACAGACATTTAGCTGTCAGAATTATCTTTGGCTACTTGGCAGAGGTCTGCCAACACAAGAGCACAGTGCTGTCCCCAACTTCACATGATACTCACCTAAATCCTCAGTGTACACTGCCTTGGGGAGTTGCCCTTAGTTTTGTATATTGCAAAATTTCTTGCACCTATAACCTATATGTAGACTTATTTATACTTTTCAGGACTTCCCCAATGTCTCTTATGATATTTGAGGTCTTCTGAAATGTGACCTACAGGATTGGGTTCTTTTTGTGAGTGTGCTCCCACACTTTTAAATAATCACAAACTAATATCGTACTGAAGATGTACCTCTGTAAATACAAGTCCACCTACGTAGTGACAAATAAACAAGACAGCAATGATGATCTGCCTCTCAGGAAACTTTCTCATCCTTTGGTTAGATACCAACTCCATTACTGTTTTGAACAAAGTCTATATGTGGGAAACACTGTATGAAGTTATTTTACATTTTATAAGCTTTTCTTCTCAGTTTGAAGTTTGAAGTCAGTTGAATGGGAATAAATTAAACTTGAAGACTGAAGTCCATTGTTTTTGTAAAAGACAATTGGCAATATTCAATATAACAACACATCACATGATAGTTTGCTGCTGGTCTAAGTGGCACACACGAAAAGAAAAAGAAAAATGTTAGTGTTCTCCTTTCTCCAACATGCAGTCACATTGGGGTGACCCAGTCGTCCACTGGGACACTAAATGTGTCTAGTTGCACATTTAGATTGTTCCCATTGTTCCTATTCCGAGCATAGTTCCCAACACCTGCTGGAAGTCATGGGGTCTTTTTGCCCTTTCTCTTCAAATAGTTTTACCTTGCATGTCCCTGTAAGGGTTAGAATGGAGGTTCGAAAGTTTGTATAAGTACAAAGTAGGGAGCAAACAACAAATCATAAATAAAATATAACCACACAACTAAAACAGTCAACAGAGACTGATGCACCACTTGAACAAAATTGCACTTAAACTTTAAATATTCTGGGGAGGAAGTCAAAGGCTGTGTTTAGGATGATTCTATCACCACTTTTTGCTGACAATGTTGTTGGCAAACTCTATTTGGACTTATTCTTCTAAACTTTGTGGCTGGAATTATGCTGTCCCCTTGACGGGATTAAGCAGACACAGCTTCTTTCCTGGGGATAAGTTTAATGTATCTCGACTTGTAAAACCAAGGAGCTGGTGGTAGACTTCCGCAGGCACAAACATCCTCCACTGCAACCACTGAACATCCAAGGTATGGACATTGAGGCTGTGGACAGCTACAGGTACCTTGGTGTTCATCTGAACAACAAACTGGACTGGACTCATAATTCAGACGCCCTCTACAGGAAAGGGCAGAGCAGGCTGTACCTGCTGCGGAGACTCAGGTCGTTTGGAGTGAAGGGCCCACTCCTGAAGACCTTCTATGACTGGTGTGGTCTGCTGGGGCGGCAACATCTCCGCCGGGGACAGGAAGAGACTGAACAGGCTGATCCGCAGGGCCAGCTCTGTTCTAGGATGCCCTCTGGACCCAGTGGAGGTGGTGAGTGACAGGAGAATGGTGGCTAAGCTGTCATCCCTGTTGGACAACATCTCCCACCCCATGCATGAGACTGTGACAGCACTGAGCAGCTCCTTCAGTGGCTGCGGCACCCACGGTGTGGGACGGAGAGATTTCGCAGGTCTTTCCTCCCCACTGCTGTCAGACTCCACAATAAAGACTTTAACTGATCAAACACACACATCCACAAATGTGCAATAACACTAATGTGCAATAATCTTTTCTGGCATCGTTGTATTTTTACTCAATTGTATATAGCATTTGTACTCTATTTTTATCTCATTGTATATTTTATTCTATTTTATTCTACTGTATATAGCATTTTATTTTATTCTATTCTGTACAGTTGTGTACTGTATTTATTCTTATTTTATTTTATTCTAATTTTTGCTTCATAACTTTTGCACTGTCCACTTCCTGCTGTGACAAAACAAATTTCCCACGTGTGGGACTAATAAAGGTTATCTTATCTTATCTTATCTTATCTTATCTTATCTTACTTTAATTTCTGTTCTTAAATGTGATGAAGGAGGTTTTCCCAGGTGTTAAACGATTGTTATGGTGCCAGGCTAACTAAGAACTACACAACATTATATTCAATTGTGCAATCATTCAAATGTACAAGGTCTATAGTGGTGCAGGCCTACCATGTTGCATTAATCAGCCTCATAAAATGTGACTGCCATTAACGAGATGGTGTTTTAACCCTCATCCTACGGACATATTTAACTAACATGGACTACTGCCAAAGAATATTACTAACAAAACTCTTTTTCTTCTCTAGTTATTTAATTATGTCTTCTAAAGAACACTTTGTTATTATGATTATTATTTTGTGCAAATTTAATTAATTTTGAAAGCTATACTTCTGTATCATATAATATGCAGCTCTTATCCAAAATACAATCAACATTATTACTTTAAAGCTTATTTGCCATCCTTTGATTCGAGTATTAGTTTTCAGTAATTTCAAGTAAACATTATTTATGTTGGATTTATATGATGAAACAAATCTAAATCATTTTGACCACAATATAAAATAATTGAAATAAACAGATGATAAGCACAACGCCAAATGCCAATTCAGACATGTAATCTCTCCAGCGTGTTCTTGGTCTACATCGAAGCCTCCTCCCAGTAGGTCTTGTCAGAAACCTCTAGGAGGTGTCCAGAAGGCATCCTTGCTTGTATCCTGAATCATATTGTTTTGGATACTACCCAAAGCTCATGGCCATAAGACAGGGTAGGAATATAGATTGATCTATATCTCAACAGCTTCACTCTTAGACTCAGCTCTCTTTTCACCACAACAAACTGGTATAGCATCTGCACCAATCTTTGTCAATCTCCTACTTGTGAACAAAGCCCAGAGAAACTCCTCCACTTGGGGCAGCAACTCATCCCTAACCCAAAGTGGGCACTCCACCCTTTTCCTGGCTGAGAGCCATGGGCTCAAACTTAAGGTGCTAATTCTCTTCCTAGCTGCTTCACACTCAGCTGCAGACCACCCCAATGCTGAAGGTCACTGTCTAATGAAGCCAAGAGAACCACATCAAGTGCAAGAATGAGAGACTAGATCCTGAGTCTACCAAATCTCACCCTCTACCAAAAGGCTGTGCAAAACAATTCTGTCCATAAATATTATCAACAGAATCGATCAACAGAGACCGCACTGGTGGATACCGAGTCTGACTTACTGTTAGCAATGTAAAACCAGGTTCTCACTGCAGTTGTATAGGAACCAGAAAAGACAAAAAAAACCCACTACATGCAGTTATAGAACAGACATTTTCCTCATGCTATGGTCAAGCATGCTGGCATGTTACAGGAGCAAATAGCTGCTACCTTCATGTCTTTGTTTCAGGAGGAAAAGAGTACATTTTCCAACGAAGCTTTGAACAGTTACATCAGCAGGTGGAGTTTTCCTCATTCCCTGGAGGGTCATTACTGCTGAGATTGGGGCTTGCAATATAGCAACATCAGCTCTCCTTTTCATGTGTAGAATGACCTGAGCATGCCCCAGCTGTCTCAGGTAGATCCAGTGATGTCTCCAACTTTCTGATAACTTCCAGTCTGGGAATTTTCCCAACCAGGTGATGAATGCAGCAGTGAAATGTTTCTTCTTGAGTGTGCCCCCACTCCCCCTTTGGTTCTGTACGATGCTTTAGTTTAGGACCGGCGGCAAACATGAACTGAACAAATCATTCCAGTTATTAAAACTGCAGGCCATGAAGAGAGCAAAGTGAACCAGAGTCAGATTCAGAAACTTGGCCAAATAAAGATGATTCTGATTCTGCACACACTGAATGGGGTGCTTTTAACCGTGGTCCTCTGGCACATGAAACCATTTGTATTTTTCAAAAAGCACTAATCAAAGCAGAAATAGAAAAAAATGTGACATTATTAGGAACAAAATAATAAAGTCACAAAAGTTTGAAATGAAAGGGAAAAAATTGAGGTATGGTGAAAAAAAATATATACACCTCTGGGGTAGAGAATATATCACATATTTATTCAAATGATTTATTTAATTTGTGGCTTTTTTGCTTTTTTCACATTGCAGATATAAAGAAGTAGAAGCTGACTGTTTTCTTTTCAGATGGGCTCAATCTACACCTTGCTGATTTGTTCCTTTAAATCAATGAATGACCAGCTCAACCTGCTTTGAGGCACTTGTCAGTAGCCACAGAAACAATTAAAGGGCAATTTTAAGTAATTCATCTGCACCTTTTCCTGCTCCAATCTGATTAGACAAAATTCATTCCAATGTTTGAGTTAATACAGACAAACTAGATAAAGATAGAAAACCAGTCTTTCTCCCAATTGCATTAAAAACAAACTATAAAAATATCTTAGTGATCAACTAATTCTGGCCCCATTACAGGTCCACTCATAACTTGTGCGTTGGGTGGATGTATGCACATTTAAAGCTTTTATTTTTTTATTTAACCCTTTCACGCATAGTGGTCACTACAGTGGAAAGGTATTCAAAGGCAATTTTCTTGTATTTCTGTCAGTGTTGATGGTATACTTGCACACAAACCACTGCATTGGACACTGATGTGTCACTCCATACCCTGCCACCCACTTTTCAGCCAATGTAAGTGCACAAAAAATTTCTTTAAAAAAATGTAAATCTCTCTAACCCCTTAGAAGTTCAAAAATCTTTTTTTTCATGCCTAAAGATAAATAAAAATACTTAAGAAAAATTCCTGATTGAAGTTGTCAGAATTCATTCATGAAAGGGTTAACTAACTAAAAGTGTACTCACACCAGGCAATCCATACTGGGCACATGAACATTTGACCATCAACGTTCAGTCTGTTCGATACATGTGATCGCTGCTTGCTGTGATCAGGGCAATTTGATAAGTGAATTTTGCTCTGGCCCTCTTGAGGAGGTGGGCACATCCATGCCCAAGCTTGAAATTACTAATGCTTCCTCAACAGCTGCCTCCAAAAAAATCCCTGTGTTATATAATTTACAAACTGTACACATGAGAGAACAATGAGTTTTCATTCCCCAATTAAGCCACAAAACGCATAAAATCATGAACTTCATTTTATTAAAGAGCATTTGTTTTTGTGAGAGGTAGAGTGAGTGCTGTTTTTTCCTAAGTTACACCAGAAACACATTTTTGGCTAATCTGGATGAAGCACCAATGAACTCATGCCATGTGGCACCCCCCATCCATAATTCACAAGCATTGTTTCTCCTCTTAGAATGATGGTCACATTTTAGGGAAATTTGTACATAATGATCACCTAATGGGTTTTCACCCAAATTGTGCTCAAGGTCAAGTTCAAGGTTAGTTTTTTCTAATTTTAAGGGCACTTTTCTATTTTCACAACATGACCTTCATGTACACTCCTTAAAATTTCAACTAATTCTCACTACTGAAGTACAAAACAATATTTAAACCATTTAGCAAAGCCATTAACATAAGAGTCGCACTGCTAATAAATTTTGCATGCACAAAATGATAAAGACAGAACTTCATAAAATAGCAAATGATGCGATAACTTGAAGTAACTCTTCATATTATTCATATCCCGTTAGATAGTGATGGCCATGACCTTATTGATCTTGATTATGAAGGGAGTGATCGTATTGGTTGGATTATTACATTAGGAAGGCATGACTGGCCATACTTGGGGCCTTCCTGTAATCATTATGCTAGCATCAGTAATGTGGTCAGTGCTGTGGTAAAAATAATATGATACAGTTTTATACATATTTCCATGGTTTTTATGGAAGTACTACAATGTAGTTATAATACTACTGAACTCAAACACTTTAATTTGGTACTGAACAAGGTTATTTTATCCTGGAGATGACTATTTGCAAGCTTTCTTGACTTCTCAGTGGATTTTAATTCTCCTAAGTTTATGCAAAACAGACAACCAATGACAAGAAAACACATCATTTTCATTCTGTATTTCTTGTCATGGATTCTGAGCCATATGAACTACTACATCACTGAACCTCTGGTTTACTGCAACTTTACTTGTACATATCAGTACTATGCTGGTATTTCTTGCACTCTGAGCAGGAAAATGAGGATGGTAGTACACTTGGGCCAACTGTAAAAAGTCTCATTTCCTTTAATTAGTCCGAAAGGAGGGCAGGGACCTTATTATTCACTATAATCTTCTACAGCAAGTGACACCACACATGAAAAGGTCAAGGTGTTCTTTGTATGTTCTGCTTGATCCTGGCTCTGTCTCTTACTTGTATCCATAGGGGAGCGAATGGTACAAGCAGTATTTCGTGAAAGCTTCCTGGCATGATTCCCGCATGCTCTCATTCATAGCTGCTCTGTTCCTGGATTTCAGCAGGATACTAAACACATGATCAGGTGCTCTGGTGCCGCTTCAAGGACTGTGCCACTGTCATCATGGCTTAGGTCCAGACTTTGGTTGTGACATGAGCGTAGAAGGACAATATTTATTTTGTTTTCTGTTATTCTTCTCTTGTTCTGTTGTTCTGAATTAAGTGGATGCACCTCCACAGAATTATGCGTGTATATATAAAAATCTTGTTATGATTATACATTCTTTATTTACATATGCTTTGGCAACAACCCAGTGTACAGTGATTCATAGCCATCTGTATTTTAGAAGCTGAGAATGTCATAGTTTCTTACCCACATGTAAAGACTCCATATGGCAGCTCTTCAGCTGCAGTTATAACAGCTTACAACACCAGTAGGAATGAACAGTGTAGTAGCTTCTCTATATTTACACTGCCTACAGGCAATAAATGTTAACACCTTTACCACTTCAAAGGCCCCTGGTAAATGTAAAGTATTCATAACAAACAACTTGCAGCTTTAAAATAACTTACAGTTGTTAATTTTTTATGTTATATTTTAAACATAAGCCAGGTACAAGTCTACTGTATGACATGCACTTAAGCATTATATCAATTGTAAAGGCAGGTCCTTTTTGCAACAAGAAGTGATTAATACAAAAACAAATAAATAAAATTCAGTAAGTAAATAATTCAAGCAAGCAAGTGGTTACAGTTATGCTACAGTATACAGTTTATCAGGAAATGCTGGGTTTGGAGTGGTAAGACTCACATCCAGACATAGAAACACGACCTTCTTTGTTTGGGTTGTATTTAGATTAAATTCACTTCTTAAAATCTGATTATTATTTTAGTACTAAGATGTAAAATCTCTATAGAAGTTTTGCATGTGCTGTCATTTGCATTTTAGAGCTGTCCACTGTATTGGACATGATATCAGGTAGCAATCGTGTTCAATAATTCATAAGTTGTTTACACTGAAATTATCAGTGTTATTCCCCCCCACAACCCCTATATTCTGCTGCACTGTTGGGTGCAGCAATCATTATGGAAAAAAAGATGATTTTGTTTGTGTTTTTCACACTCCTACTCATCTGGATAGAAAAAGACAAAAGTAACTATTTCTCTGACACAGCAGTATCAGTTAAAATTTAGTAGAATTTTTCAAATCACCAGTATCTGTCTTAACTAATATTTAACCATTTAGCATTTTTACATTTATATTTTAATTTTCTTACTAGTTTTTTTCTTTCTCATCTTCTTTCCATCTCATCTCCTTCCACCTCACCTGAAGCCTCACTCCTAAACTGAAGTTAGGGCTCTTACAATTACAAGAGCTAGCTAAACAATAACATAACAGTATAAGCTAACGTTATGTCAGCTAATTTTAGACTTTAGTATCCTAAACTTTTTTAATTACTTTCCCTATGATCAACAGTTTGATTACACTCTTACATTGCATGAGAGTATTAATATTAGTTTTATTATTTGCTAAGTGCGAGTCTGCCCACATTAGGTCCCCTTCAAAAAAGTTTCAGTAACAGTGGCGAATAGCAGTAAACAGGAGCTAACAGCGGCTAACTAACTCACCTTAGTATCACTGTCATCAATCCCACATGAGCTATATTGACTCAGGTAAATCCCTGAGTGACCGTGGTCCACCCGATCCAGTGACTACAGTTCCAGTGACTCAGGTTTGTTACTTATCCTGACACAAAATTCTGATATGCATCCAAAGATTTGAATGGCTTCGGATCTCGTCCAGTATAATTCGAGGGGTTGTTGATAACATAATGATATAAATTGTTTGGCGTGAAGTCGGGGAGAGTGCCAGGGTTGCACTTCACAGCATCAGTAAACACACTTGGAGGAAGTAAGTAAACATCCATTTTAGTCCTCCCCTTGCCCAATTTCTCCACATAACAAGTAAAATGTTTGCCATGAAAGTGTTTTACTCCCTCTAAGAGAGAATATACGGTGTTAACTATAACTGTAGTTAATCCCCCCCTTTGGATTATTCTTGCTTAAAAATAAATAAATAAAAATGTACACATACGTCCTCAAGATGTTGTGAAGGGGTTTTCTTAACAAAAGAAAGAACGCTGTGACCAACCACTTTATAGTGTTGCTGATTTGGGCATTGCTTTACTTCTTTTGAAGAATGTACCACATTGTGGCTTTTTGCTATGTCTCTGACCGGTTTATTTCGTTGTTTTTTGCCTAATGATTTCCTCCTTCACTCTTTGTACCTTAGATTGATGTACAACAATTAACATTTTGACTCCAGATCCTTTATTCTTAATTTTTCATGAAAAAGTAAAGGAACAGACCTCAACCAGCCAATTGTCCAATTAGTTTGGAGCCTGTGAAAATGGGGGACTAGATATGAAAATGTAAAAAGAGATTTAAAAATCCCCTGAAGTGGTGTACAGAGGGGAAAAAATTACAAAATATGTAACATATTACAAAAAAAATATAGACCTCATTATGCACAACACTTAGCTGTCCCCTCTTTCTCACACACAAACACACACAGAGAAAAGGTAAGTAGGGCTTTAAAACACAAACTGTTGTAGTAGAGTACTTGTTTGGCTGGGCAAAGTGTCGTGACCAAAGCAAATTAGTTTTCTCAACATTCCCAGTTGTACAGCATGTAAAAGAGGGAGGAAGCTATTTATAGTTTACCTTTGGAGAGACACAACTCAAGTGGCTGCATCTCCCCATCTTTGGTTTTTCCCTTTTTCTTCTCACTATTCACTCACCTTCATCCGTCTCCGTCTGTTGCCTGGGTAACAGTAACTGATGGAGGCTCGGAGTTTTGGGGGACAAAAGAAAAAGTGTGATGTGGAAGAGAGAGGCTTATTGAATAACCTTGTCCATGTATGTGAATTCTGAATGGTTGTGTGCGTGCATGTAGAGATGCTTTCATGATGTAATTTGAGAGTGAGTGCGTAGAAGTGGACAATTGCTTACTTATATGTGCGGAGCGCCTGCACGTCTAGATGACAATTTCATGTAAATGTATAAAATGGCTTGAGCAATGAGCTATTGTTTGTAAGGTTCTTTGTATGTGAGTGGATGTAAATTTCAGTTCTTAGAACATGTAAATTGCAGTGCATTACGGAGAACAATCAGTAAAGCAGTTTCTTTAGTAATGCCTTTGCTGCAGGGACAACATCTACTAATTTCAAGCTCATTTCTGTTTTTATAACTAGAATGTACTAGATTTATAGCATTTCATACTACAAGCCACAAAAGCTGAGAAATTTTTAGGGTGCACTGTCTTGTCCTTTTGACACTTTGGAGGAATTAGAAATCCAAACCTACATGAATCACAGCCGTACTAAAACTAAGCAAAGCTTCAGAGCAAGCAGGAAGACATTCACTGCTAGCGAAAAAGGTTTCTTTTGCTGAAGAGTGTCGTTATATATTGATGCATCACTTTAAAGATATGTACTCTTGGGTGGCAGACACATTTTTCTCCTTTCCTCATTCTGTATCTCATTATTGATTAATCCCAATTCCTGCTGTTCTTTTAATGGCCCCTCAAAGTAATGTAACTGGAGAAATTCCCTTTAATATATATTTGAGCCGCTTGTTTTCCTCCCTTCAGTGCTAATGATAGCAGATGTGTTTTATTCAAAGCCATTAATGACTCAAGCACCAATATGAAACATCTGTGCTATTTGAATTGGATTTGAAAGTGATATTAAGACCCCTGACATCTATTAGCATTCTATAGGCAATCGCAATCATTAGATATTTTCTCTGCAGGATAGTACATTTTTATTTCCCCACCTTCTCCTAAGCCATATTTAAAGGCAAGTCAGGTCAGGTCTGGGCTACAGTAAGTGTAAGCAAGTGTCAAAATGCGCTCTTTACAGGACATGAAATATGCTTTGCGGAGCTGGCATTGAACTGAGGAGACATTGCTGTGATATGTGAAGCAAGAGAAGAGACCAGCAATAGGGTGTTTGGGGGGTGGGGAGAGCGGGAGTGAGGGTGAAAGTGAGTTTTTGATTGCATCTGGCACAAATGGACAAAGACTACCTTCCCCTTCAGCTGCTGGCGCTCGCTGACAGGTCTACTCGCGCAAGCTGTTGTGGTAACACTTGGCCGACAGCTGCAGATACAAATAAAGGCCTCACTTCAAGCGAAACGACAGGGGATATAACAAGGGCTGAGGCCCCAGCTGCCTCTGATACAAGTAAACGGGCTCGAGCACCCTAACATATAAAAGCATCTATAATCACACATAGCTCCGTAGCACCCGCCAGCTTTCAAGGCAAGAATATGTCTTTCTCTAGCAGGAGGCAAAGTCATGTATTTTTCAGATTTAGCCTTGTGTTTTATTCTATTAAATACCGCACAGTTGTCGCTGATGTCACCACAAAAACAAAATAGTCCTAGTAAACCTTGGGAAAAAAAATTAGGGACCAACAAGAAAATGTGTGTCCACCATTATTTTCCCACATGCTGCTCTTTACAAATATGTACCATTGTCCACACTGTGATGCTTTTATCCTTCCACAAGAAAAAATCCATTCTCTGACACTTTCACTTCTCAGCCTTTGCTGTTTTATTCAATCAAAGTCACCCCAAGAGTCTCATTGTTCAGACCCTCTCACTACCTTGTTACCAACAGCTTTAGCAACTCAGGCCCCATGTACACTAACAGCACTGCAAATATTGGCAACACATTTCTAATCACTTTCTTTTTTTTTTTTTTTTTTTTCTCCATGCTGTAGCAAATGAAACAGCCATAATGTAGTGTGGTTGAGTGAAGTGGGGGTTTGAAAGTGGGATAGGCATTGCAGAATTTTTTATTCATTTTTTTTCCAGAAGTACTAATTTCCCGCAGTAATGAACAGGCAGCGGTGCATGGTCATCAGGCAATTATATTTGGTTACCATGCAAACAGTGAGAATCACGGGATGTTATTATACTGAGAAATAGCCCCAGGGTCCATGACAGTGGTAGTGAAATACTAGCTATTATCTAAATGCAGAGACATTTTTAAACATGCGTAATTTTACAATACACAATGTTTTAGTTTTTTAGGGATGCTCTCATGGGTAGAACATTCAATTATCCTTTTTTTGTTGGTTTTTCAACACTTTTTTTCTGGTTGTTTTGAATTGCATTTTAAGGGATTACATATCATCTGATTTGTGCTGCTTATTTTGTAATGTGCAAAACTACCTGAGCCAAATGTCATCATTTATAAATTTAGGAAAAATAGAAAGCAAGAATTAAAAAATATAACTGAATGCTTTTGATACATACCATTGGGGTGCAATGGTATATACTTCCAGAGCTGAAAGAAAAAAACAATACCAAAGTGAAAAAAACAGCAGATCCTCTAGGTGTCCTCTAGGGTGTTGGTTGACAGGTGTCCAAGGAGTCTGCTAGGCCTTATCTACTAGTCAGAGTCACTGAACTGGACTTCGTTAAAGTGGCATGACCCTATTACATCTGACTAATATTCTAGCCTCCCTAAAGTGTATATTCCAGTTGTGGTGAGAGAAATTCTAATATTTTTCTAGTGCATTAGTTAGAATAATTAGGTGATCTGTGCATTTCTGTGTTGCACTTCTCCAGTTTATGAATGCAGCTTGCTAACTAAGCAAGCTAGTACTAGCTAATAAATTAGCACTGGTGTCTTCTGGCTAAACCTATTTGAGGTTCATGAATTACAGACAGCATATACGTAGGTTTGAACTCCACTAAAGGACAAACAGAATTAAAAAAATGGGTGACAAACACAACAGTAAGGGAAACCAAAACAACCTTTTTGTAACTGCTCATCTGCAGATCTGATATGTTATTTATCTGTGTACTCTAAGGTCTATAATGCAGACCTTATCATTTAGCAAAAGACTGAAGAAGAAGATCTCTCAGGTAGATTGTTCATCTAGCTGAGAGAGGAAGTTGTGGGTGTAGGGTGCTAAAGGTCTTCCTTTAGGTGAAAGTTGCAGTGCAGGTGGGAGGAGCACAAATCAACCCTAATTCAGTGGTGTAATTCGCAAAGCTACGGCTCAAGGTAGCATTATCTGCCATAAAATCTTTTCCCTCTGTGTGACAGAGCCCTGTGGTATGTTAAAGGCGAAGACAGAGAGGCGTAGTAATGAAGGGATAGGAGAAGGGATAGGATCTAAGACAATGTAGGAAGGAGTGGGGAGAAAATGATGGTAACATGTATTCATTCCCATGGAGAGAATGACAAAATGGAAAGGTCGACCTGGTGCTTTCCAGTTAAGCTGTAGAAGATTTTAATTCAGTTTTCAATCACAGTATAATCAGATTTTATGATTAGGTAGGGACTTTTGGTCACTGTAATTTCTCTAGTGATTTACATGGCTCGAGCTCGGGACTGGACTGGAAATTATTTTTCACTTTCGGATAGATTTTTTCACTTCTATCAAAAATCTTTACCTTTCCAGTCGATTTAAAACATATACCTTTGCATAAGCCTTATAAAATGTTATTTTTCAATTCATAGTTCTCAACAACAGCACAAGTCTATGACAGCACGTAGTCTTAACCCCAAATGACTCTGATGTTCAACAGTTTGTGCATACTGTTGAACATCAGAGCTTCCCCTGACCTAGTAAGTGAATTATTACATTAATTAATTAATTAATTAATTAATGATCGAGACAAGCAGCTGTTAGATACACTATAATGCCACTGATAGAGATTTGTACCATATAATTCATCCACTTATTTTAGGAAGCCTGCTATGCTTTGCATTACCAGGAATGAAAGAATTACTATAAGTATTTCTTAATGAAACCCAGTAATAGACAGGCATGTGATTTCCAAGGTAAATAATCAGAATGGGAACATTCATCTTGTCATTCACACTGCAACTTCTACTTGGACATAGAGAATGGAGAGCAGATGCTAGGGCACATGCCACTTTAACTTCCTGCTGGGAGAGAGGGATAGTAGGAACAGATACTGCGCAGGGAGGAGGTTGACAAATAGAAGATGGTGACAGAAAAAAATGGAGTGAGAGGGAAATGATGTTTAGCCTTTGCAGACTCTGTGTGAAAGACAATGGCAGAAACACAAAAACAGTCCATTCAAGCAAGCCCAAATATATTACAAGTACATACTTGGATTTGTGTGTTGTGGTTGTGATTGTGATAGCTTGAGTATTGTCATCTGTGGGATAATGCATACATGTGATCTCTTTGTTCTTTAATCTTGAAATTGATCAATCTTTTGACTGCAAGCAGTTTAGCTTGCAGGCAAGTGAGTATTTCAGTGTAATTTACTCTTAAGTATGCAATAAAGGTTGTTGTAGTCCAACCTTCCTTTGGAGCAGGAGGTGGCTGATTACTGGGGTTCAGTGAGCCACTGCCTCTCCTATGCACAGATGGTGGCTAAACCACAGAGCATGTGTTGCATGTGTTGGCTCTGCATCGTGTTGTTTCACTGCATAAAGAAGCTTATTAGGATCATTAGGGAGTTATGCTTGTCAAGTACACATAAAAGTCAAAAATTTAAGGCTCTGTAGGAGCTATTGAAGCAAGAGAGTGGAGAGTGGTTCAAGTGAGGGGGAGAGAGAGAGATGGTGGAAGGCTCAAAACTAATCAGATATGTAGTTATTAGGTATTTCTTTTTACAAAGATAACATATTTACAATTGATCTTTATTTAATCCTTTACTTTTTAAAAAATATGTAATGTGGTAAAGCATCTGGTTAGACATCTGCTGTTGCAGATTACTTTTTCCTATGAATGGGCCAAAGAGAAGTGACACATCTGAGATATCCATGGTGACAGTGCTATTTTGGTCCTCAACAGAAGCAATGCCATCAGATTGAGAGTCGCATGAATTTTACAGAGATTAGATAGAACAACAGAAATTGCTACATACTTTGATATTGCTATGCACGCTTGAGTGCAAATCTGAACACCAAACTCAAATGCAAAAATCACAATAAATGCTGACAATGCATTTTGTAAGAAAGCTAGTCAAAAAAAAGGCTCTCGTCCAAAGACTTCGGACAACATGCGAAATAGCCATGTCTCTCATTCTCCGTGATGTCTTCTCAGGTAATAAAAGTAAATATGCTGCGCTTATCATATATGGAAGTGTAATAATGAACAGGAAATTGCAGTGGAAATAGCGTATGCAAATAGTCTGATTTCTTAGCTACATTATTACAACACATCATCTGTTTATCTCACCACTCTTAAGAAGACTGACAGCTCAGATTAAACAAACGAAAAAAATCTGACAGCATTGTATTGTTTATTTTAAAGCATAACAAATCCCTGACTGGGCATATTGCTGCTCCTTTCATTAGCTCTGTTGTCTGTAATTAGTCAGTGATTGAATATATTTAATGCACATTCACTACAATCAAGATTAATAATAAAGTCTAATGAGATGTTGTTTTGGGGTTCTTAACCTCTTGACTGTCTGCTGCTCAAAATAGTCATATTTTTTCCAGCCAAATATGTATGATGCCACCATATTCAAGCTTCCCTGTAAACTGTCTCGATTGAGCTTTGTCTGTGTGTTTGGGGGTTTTTTATAATAGTAAAATACATAAACTGCTTCCTGTGTCCATATCAATTTAGAAGACACAGACATCTTCTCTAATGTATGAATATTCATGTATGATTGCATGATTATAAGCTGAGGTTACCGGGGGTTTTTAGCTTTACTCTGTTTTTATAAGATGGTTTATAACCACATGGTGGTTTATAACGTCTAAAGTTCATTCATGTATTTGGGTTTTTTAGCATCTTTGTCTGTTTTCTCTTTGTTACAATATATAACTCAGTCACCGCAATGAAGTAGTTTTATACATTTATGTATTGCATCAATTTGATCTTTATCATTTCCCCCCCAGATTTTCAGATACATTCTGAAGTTGTACATTTTCTGTTTTTGTTATATATAGCAAACATCTGCTTGTTCATTCAACAGGCCAGGATCTGGATTCAAGTACACTGTGAAGCACGGGGCGATTGTGGCTCAAGAGTTGAGAGTTCGGAAGGTTGCTGGTTCGAGCCCCGGCTTGGACACTGGTGGCGCTTCTGTTAGTGTGCCCCAGGGTGGCTGTGGCTACAATGTAGCTTGCCATCACCGGTGTGTGAATGGGTGGATGACTGAATGTGTAAAGCGCTTTGGGGTCCTTAGGGACTAAGTAAAGCACTATACAAATACAGACCATTTACCAAGCTATGAACATATACCGTTCCCATGGGGGGGCCCTGGATGATGGTGATGGTGTTTCCTAGTGTATCAGAAGGTCCTTCATTTAACGTTCCTTATACAGTTGGGATAAATTAATGGTGACATGATTTAGAATGCATTCTGATTCTGGGTATGTGCACGTGCACGCGCACACACACTCTCTCTCTCTGCGAAGATTTACATATGGCCTCTTTATATCTTAAACATGTAATCTACCTTACATACATGCCAATATATGTGTCCTATTTCTGGGGTATTAATTGTTAAAAAAAAATGTATCCAAAATATTAGGTTTCTGGATGTTTTTTGTTCTCCTGTAATTTAAAATGCTAGCGTTGTAGTCCACAGTAGTGTTGTTAAAAATGTTTCCTTTTAAATATGTATAATAGAGGATTTCAGGTTTCATAGAATGTTAAGATATAGAAAAAAACCCAAAACATTTATTCTAGAAGCCCTGTGCTAGGTTGTCTGTCTAGTGTTTACCCCTCTTGCTGTGACTGGCTCTAGCACCCTCATGACCTCATGAACTGTATTTCGTTACCCTGTATTTGTACATGTCTAATGTCAATAGAGTTGAATCCTAATCCTAATTGAAAAAGCTGGAACTGGAAAATACTGGATGGATGGATTCAAGAATATTTCATGTGTTGTTAATTAAATTGGTATTGCATATGCATACCAGATTCTAGTAGTATGGTAGTAGTGTTACAGTGGTGTTGCATTGCAAGTTAACTATATGAGACCATGATGAAAAGAGGGTTGTTCCCATTTGTAGTGAAATCAAATCAATCAAAAAAAAAGCAAAAAACAAACAAAAAATAGATCTAAGAATCAGGATCCTTTTGAGTTTATGGAATTTCAAATTTTGATTATGTAAATATTTCTGTTTAATTCTTAGTTTGCTTAGTGTTTATATCTGCTTCTTTGTTGAGTTCTATGTTGTAGTAGAGTATTCTTCCCCCACTTCCATCCTGTTGTGTCAATTCCACTATATTGAGTTCATTAATGTCTGGATTTCCCCATTGAAATGTGAGAAGTTAATACTTCTCACTTCTTGTCTTATTTAAATAGTTAGAGTTTTGTTTTACCTTCCCTCCCATCCCATTGTCCCTGATTGCTGTTACCTGCATCTTGATACCCAGCTGTGTTCTTGTCTACTGATTGCCCTTCTGTTTATATACAGTGCTGCCTTCCCCTTAGTCTTTGTCAGTGTCTGTTTACATTCTCCATGTGCTCCTTATGCCTCTAAATACAGTTTTTAGTTCCTTTTTTTACCTTTTGAACTTTTTAACAGCCTAATAAAGCTGCTTGCTTTTTGTTGAATCCAGTTTGCCTGTCATATCACACTCCACACAGTCTGCGTTATCCATAGATTGTAACAGTAAGATAAAAAAATAAATGGGTGTGTCAGTGGTGCAAATAACCACAATTCAACATGAATCTCCAGTTAATAAAAAGGAACTGACTCCATGTCACTGGGTATATTGTCCAATCTATTTAGTTCAGAATTCTGCTTGTCTTTAATCAGTTTCCTCTTTCATGCAATATTCAAAAATTGCTTTTTCTCATGTGTTTTTATTCTTAGTTTCTCATATATAACTTTCTGATGGCTTTACTTTGCTTTACTTATTTAACTGTTTGTTTCTGATACTGTCAACTGTGCACCATATTTCTTCTTATTTTTCTTCTTATTCTTCTTATTTCCGATCTTACTTCTGGTTTTCCTTGTACATATGTTTTCTCTTCTTTTTATTTTTTGAACACACTGAACTTTAACTACTAAATAAAAGTAATATTACACTATTATTTAACTGTTTTGACCAGTTTACTATATAAGAATATACACGTTTTTCACAACTGGAGGTAGTGTTGTTTGGCCAATTCATTGCTCTTCAAGTGTTTGCAAGTAACATGCACTATGTGGGCAGCATTTGAGGTCTTAGGCCATTCTGTTGGTGGAAAGACTTTGTAAGATGAAGTTGTGGTATATTGCAGTCCCTGATTCCAGAATGTCATAGGTTTGCTACATTAATTAGAGACGCTAATAGTTTTCATTGGTGATAACAGAATGGACTAGCATCTTCTTTTTTTTCCTTACCAGTACATTATATGGCTCAGTCCATCTCCATCAATATTGGTAGGTAGACTGCCAAACCGTATCAGAGCATGACCTGTGGCTTATAAACTGCCATAGGTCATCCTCCTGAGACGTTTTTTTCAATTCCAACCACACAGTAGCAATATAGTTGCTTACTGATTGGTTGGCTCAGTCTAGATTCAACCAATCCGTAAGAAGCAAAAAGCAACAAAACTTAACATCCACAATCTCTGACAAATGTTGTTGTTATTGGTGTTCTTGACTACTGTTAAGAAAATTAAATTAGCTTTGTATTGGTTTGCTATTTGGCTTGATTTTTAAAACAAGAGCAACATTTGTAATTATTACACAAATGGTGTATTCGTTATTTTAATTTTAAATATTGTCTCTTTGTTATTTATCATATTATTGATGTGTGTTTTATTGTCATCCTAAAGGTGGGAATACCTGTTTAAAAATGAAAGATGTATATATGTTTATGACTGCTAAAGCTTACCCTTTACTACTCTCTCTGGGGATAATTATGTTAATGTTTAAGTAAAAGAGTTTAGTCAGGGTAAATTTGTTACTTTCTCAATTGGAAAAAAAAGGTTTGTAAAATTGTTTAATAATTCAGTGCTGGTGTCTATAGCTATATTCAATTCAGTCTGCTGAAGAAAGGGAATAAGGAGTAAGTGAGAAGGGATGTAATGGTGGTAATCAAGCTTGACAGGGGAACATGAAAGGAAGGAGGGAACATGATCTAGTAGCTAGTACAGAGAAGACGGGAGGTTAGGGGAATGAAAGCCAAAAAAATGGGGCAAGAGCAAAAAGACTAATAAAAATCTAAAGGGTGATGTTACAGAGAGAAAAGTAAAAGGTAAAAAGAAAGAATAACACAAAGTAATTTAGGAGCAATAGGAAAAAGAAATGCAAAGTAAGGAAAATAATCACGAACTGCACTAAATCTTCAGAAAAGTGTAGAATTATGGGGCTTCCAGCCACTCTCCTTCCTGTAAAGTCATTTAGGAGTAAAGCAGCAGGGATTTGTAGGGTTTGAAGATGAACACAAAACCCATTTTCCCTCATGGCTACATCTGCCACTATGAATTTATATGGCTGTTGTAGTGAAGAGTAGAGAAAAAATGTGATCAAACATGAGGGAGAATGGAAACTGAGAGACATATAGTAATCAAGCAAGCGAGAGAGAGAAAAAGTGGGAACAGTGGGAAGTGCAGAGAAAATTGCTGTGAGATTAGATGATGAGGGAAATTTGAGAGAAAAAAATAGAAAGGTAAAGAAAAAAGTATTTGAAAGACAAGTTCACCAATGAGACTTTTCAGAGAGTCTTCCAGTATTTCCATAATAGTTGGTGATCCAACATGAAGACAAGTAGTAGTTACCCAGTGAATTCTAAAAATATGCATCAATTAAAACATACCAAAGTGAAATCCATCTCTCACCTTATGTCTCAGGAAAGCATTGTACTGTGAAACAATGGAGTCTGTAGTTTCTGTCACGTTCATGGACGTGTGCAGGTTCTGTTAAGCAAAACTGGAGGAGCACTTCTTTTTGGCTGTTTGCACGTGCACATTGCACAAGCCGCAAGCAAAATGAACAAGTTACACTGTGATTTATCTCACTTGCTAATCACGTCAGCATACATGTGTGATGTTGAAGAGTTAAAGTGCAGTGTGAATAAAGTTTTTATAACTCCTTTAAGGACTCCTTAAGGACAACTTTCACAGAGATGGTTCAGATGATGAGAGGAGACATCAGCTCTCGACAAAAAATCAAGTTCAGTAGGTGCAGGCTCCGCTAGATATTTTCATATTAGCACATAATCACTTGCTTGACCGGATGTGCTAAGTTTAACTAGATATTTTGATACATACATCCATCAAATGCTTCAGTAATGGTTTTTAATCCCTCTGTGGACCTCTGGAGAGATCTATCATTCCACACAGTACTCAAGCCTTTTATTTCAGCTCTGAGTTTTTCCGTTGTTATAAAAATATATCTTCTTATGCTTTTTTATAAATTCAAAGTTTTGTCCTTTTGTCTGTTTTCCCATTTTTCAGAGATATGTTGTCCTCACATGGCAGCCGTACTACAAAAAATACCACAGAATATGATGGATATCTGTAGATTTACTACAACAACAGGAAATACATTTTTTTTAAAAACCCAGTTTTACTTGTAGTTTCCACAGTGTGCGGATATCAACCACTTGACACTTCATTATAGATCAGCAGATTTTTTTTTAATTTAAGTGGGATAATTATGGGTTTCCATGGCGAACTGTGTTATACTGTATAGATCCAGTGTAGAGTGTGTAATCATATTTTCATAAAAAGTGACGATTAATATTTTAATTTCAGTTTAAGTGGATATTGAGGTGAACTAATACCTATCTATGTAAATGTTTTAGGCAGCATTTTATCCATATTATTTTAATTTTTGACAATCATTTAATGGTTGTCCTACCAAACCATCGAATGTGACACCATTATTACCCTGTGCCTAAAATTAAATGTAAGTCTATTTTTTTTCCTGTTGTTTAGAGGAAACCATTGCAGACGAAAAATACTAAGGGGAATTTGAGAATATATTTCTCCAAAGCTGACATCCTTTTGGAGATTAATGGACAAGCATGTGTATGATACTAGTCCTCTCTGCTGCTTTACCCCTTCAGCATATTTGATTTATGGACACTCAGCAGTGCATGAGTTCTAATTTGAAAGGGGTTTGTTTTCAGTCATGAAGATGGAATTTTAAATGTTGTGATGAATGAACCCTTGTGGTTTTTATTTATTACTCTGTTGTGGTGTATTTGTGTGTGTGTGTGTGTGTGTGTGTGTGTGTGTGTGTGTGTGTGTGCGTGTGCATGTGCATATGATTTTCTGTGTTCCTATTTGTGCATGTATATGTGCATGTGCCCGTATAATTTTGTAAATATAGCCGCACTGTTATTTATGTACTTGGAAAAGTGCTGACGCTGTGTTTTCAGTCTGACATTATAAATTTATCACCCTTAGGTAACTATGTCTTGCAGAATTCAATATTACGTCTCACCTATTGGGTGCCAGTGTGAAAAATCAAAGAATAAGTCATGCCCTCCGGTACTTTCAACCATTCTGTCTGTGCATATGGATTTACGTTATCATCCAACAGCTGCATATGGCGCGGTGTTTGATGTTTCTGTGGTCAGATATTGAATGAACCTTGGAGAAATGTGATGCTCCTTGGTGAATTTACAGGGGTATAGTAAGGGCTTAGGGAAGAAAGAGAAGGCAAAACAGGCTAACAACCTTTGTGTATTGGTATGTGTGCTCATTCAGGGGCAGGGGGTTGAGATGCAACATTGCTACAAAGAAAATTATTTATGCTGAACTGCTGTCTGTAGTTGTTAGTGAGACTTCAAATAAGGAATGGAAAAAGTAGTGGCATGTACATAGTATAATGCAAATCATTTATTCACTTTATTGATTTGATTTGCAACTCATGATGTAAAATGATTCCTGAGAACTGCAGAGTTTGGTTTGTGGTAGTTTTTAGTATTATTTATTTTTATTGTGTTTTATATCTGCTGTACATGTTCAGTTCAGTCCACTGTATTCCATGTGCAGAATACAGTGTGTTACATGTATCTGTAGCCTTCCTATTTTCTAATGGCTTGGCAATGTCTTCATTGCTACAGGGCTATGCTCTGTTTTCTTCCTCTTTCAAGTATAAAATACATGCATTAAATTTGTGAAAATGTGACATGCTTGTTATTTAGATCAAACTTGCAATATCCTTTTCTCCACAATGTGAGATCATTGTTATTTTTAAAGACTGGTACAAATAGGCTGTTTCTCAGAACTCTGTTAGCCTCATGTTGCTTTGAGAACTCTCATGTCAAAGTGTTGATTGCCAGACCTCCTTTATTAGCTGGCAAATTGTGCTAATTGGCATTCAGCCTAATATAACTGGCACTGAGGCGGTGATTATAATTGTTATTATAAGATGTAAAGCCCTCTCTTTATTTTGCAGTTTGTAAAATTAAAGCTGGTTACCAGTAAAATATCTTAAGTTCTCTGAATTTGCTCTCATTAAGAGTTGTCGTTGTGTGCCTTTCTGATATTCAGTCTTTTTCTCCTTTGTTTTACTTTTATCCAGGGAGGCCTCATAGCACTCCTCCTCCTAATCCTCCTTTTCACCCTTGTGCTGTATACCCGCCATCGATGGTGCAAGCGTCGCCGTATCCCCCAAAAGAGTGCAAGTACCGAGGCCACACATGAGATCCACTACATTCCCTCCGTTCTGCTCGGACCGCAGGGCCGTGACAGTTACCGGGGTTCTCGAAGCACACACCAGCATGGCAGCTCTGTCATTGGAATGCCTATTCGTGAGACTCCAATTCTTGACGATTACGACTGTGATGACGAGGTGGACGCAGGTGGGCACTCACTTAACTCCACACCCAACCAGATCCACAACAAGCTTAGTGATGGGAAGGTCCTAGATGACTATGGAGTTGGCATCCAAGGACATCCAGATATGATGTGCAAAGAAGACGATATTAAGCATAATTTTGACAAACGAGGTAGGTTGGTTGTCTGAAAGACATTCTCCTTGAAAATGAAATTAGAATTATGGAAATATGAACACTGCACGCATGAAATTGAGATTTATGGGATCCCTGTCATATTAACTGCATGATGTTGGTTTTTTTCCTATCATGCAGCTGTGAGCAACATACTAAAAAAAGAAATGGCAGGTGTCATAGGAAATGTGTCGTGCTCAGTGGTAGCTGTGCTGCTTTTATGAGCATGTTTTGTACATCCATGGAGCCTCTCTGTGCCAGGTGCTCAGATTACTCAGCATGGACATTTCACTTGGCTAAGGCCAGCCCACCCATGTTGTTGATTGCACAGCGTGTACTGCTTATATTTTTTCAGAAAAATAAGTAGTTTTGTATGATTCCTGCCATCATCTAACATTCGCAACAATACTGTCTTTAAGTCGGTCCTACTGTTTCCTACTAAAATAAGGAAGCCACAGTCTCAAACATACACTGCCGCTTCTTGGCTGTGATATCCGTCCATTCACCTACTTTATGTATCAAGTTCAAATCTAATGTACTGTCATTTAACATCATTTGTGAAAGTCAAGTGACAGAGGCCACTTGTCATGTCAAATAAATGCTGACTTGTGTTAGTGGGCGGCCTGTTGATCCCTGGTAAAAAGAGTCATGGGTCTCCACTTTGAGCGAGATAAATATGTTTTCTATAAAGTAATGATACAACTTTTTTTAGGCAATAAGAATTTAAAACTCCACTGCAAACATCGTAATTTCAAGCTATGCATAAAGTATTTGTTTACAGTATCCTCACAAACCTTCTCTGTTGGACCGCAATAACTAATTGTAGGGTTCCTTGGTTATTTGTTCTGTACTGAATCACTAAATCAATTAACATGCTAAAAATGCTCAGAATGATGAAGCTGATGGATATTTTTAAATCATCCTATTTAAGTACTGGTCTATGTTTTAAAAACATGTATAGAAGGGAAATCTATGGGAAACCTGTTGTTTGATGCAGTTCCAGCATTTGTTTTTTATAGAGGAAAAATTAATAACATGATAAAAGATCATTATGTCTAGATTTTTTAACAAAACACTGACCTGAACTCACTGTAACTGTAAAACTCAAGGACTTTCAGAAACAAATGTCCATACTCACATTCACATCAATTTAATCTCCAGTTCTTTGAATTCCTTAGATTAACTATAGAGACAGATTCACGAGCTATTAACCTTTCAGCTACAGAAATTTAAAGACATGATTCATCCATAAAAGTGACCAATTTAAAATTTAGATCTACCTGTATTTATTAATCCTTGACATTTTTAGTGTACTGGGCAAGCAATTCATCCTCTTCTCTCAGTCTCTTTTAGATCTCATATATGTGGTCTCAAATAAAGCAGCCCTTATCCAAAAACACCCATACCTTGCAGGTGTTTCTTTCATAAATTTGTTGTTATCCAAAAAATTATCAAAGTTGTAATTTATGAATGCAGTCTTTCAGTAATATCAAATTGTTAAAATATAAATGACAGTAGGTTAAAAGTGTTGTTTTTGTGTTCTTTATTTTCGATATTTTTATTTTACTGCATTTTATATGGCAAGGTAAACGGATGAAATTCATGAATCAAACTTCATTCAGATTTGCCGTCTAAATACAAATAACACAAATCTGACTTTGAATTATTTATGATTTATTTTTTGTTTGTCATAATTTAATGTGTGATGCATACTGACTTGGTTAAGATTTGAAAAATAAAACTAAACTTATTCAAAATCTTCCATAGACTTAGATGGAGATACTCTCTCAGAAACAACTGACTTGAAGTGCACTGTTCTTTGTATTTAGTAGAGAGACTGACAGGAAAATGAGCTAATGGTGGATGGTGATAAATTGCTAATGTGGCTAATGCTTTGTTTTGGATGGTCAACAACTACCTCCCAGTGGGATAAAATGGCCCAAGCCCACAGGCTCAATATGTCTGTCTAGAGGACAAAGGGTTGTGTGATTGTACTGTGGTTCATTACTGTCAACCATAAAAGCATAGTGAAGTTCTTTGTGGCTGGCATTGTTTATTGGGTCTTGGCTGCACTATGTGTCTAATTTCATAGATTAATTAAAATTTAGTCTAATACTTGTATTCACAGAGTTTTCAGTGTATTTATTAACGTAGCCCTTGCATGTTTTCATTTTCTTCAATGGCCCAACTAGTTTGTTGACTCATGCATTAACCTTTAATGTGTCTATATGCAAACATACAAGATTAAAACCACAAAAGCTTTATTCTCAGAATATAATTTCCCCCAAACCAAATGCATTAGAAGTCCAAGGAGTGACTAACTACTTCAGATATTCAGTGACTGGCCTAGGACTCACACCGCTGCTCTGCCAACACAGTCCTGAGGGCATCTGGGATGGGGCCACTGGTCTTCACATTAATAACAAGCAAATCCATCCAATTTCCATTTAAAATGACTCTTGTTAGTCCTATCTAACACACACTCTGGAGCAGAGGTAAGCAGCAGAATGCATTCACCTCACTGGTTCATCCATGAACAGTGCAGTAACAGGCTCGTTTTTTGTTTTTTATTTCCTGCTGCTGGTAGTAATGTTTCTCACTTATTTTGAAAGTAATATTCAAGGTCACATTATTCGCTGACTGAATGCAATAACTAAAAGAACAAAACAAACTTCTGTTTTTATAGAAAAGCTTGTATCAATATCTATGGCGAGAAGGTAACTAAAGTTTAGAGTAAATAATATTTTGGATTATCGTGGATCACATTACATTTTTGGAATAGATATCTGCAAAACGAGGACGGGGATTTATAGTCATAAAGTATAGTGGTTTAAAACAAACCTGTGTTTTAAGTAGCTCTATATTTTCTGTGCTTTAAGTCAGACACCAATATTTCCCTAGAGTGGCACGAGTCCTTAAACAAAACCATTAAAACACCACAGGAGAGTTTTGTATTGGAGATAAAAATGTGTTCTCATGACGCATATCACTGGTAACAAATTCTGCATTAACACATTTGTGACTGGCAAAATGCATTATGTGGATTAACATGATCAAATTTGGCACACTTGCTCATCGTCCGTCATTTTCATTACATTTGGCGTGGTAGTTTTCTTTATTCATTTTCTTTCATATTTTTTTATTTTGTTTAATCTGACACTGCGACAGCACACAAACAGACAAACAAAACCTCTGCCGATTAAGGCGCTTCCTCCTTGGTGGATAAAAAGCAGAACATAATTTCTGATATAATAAAAAAAATGGTGTTAAAATAGCTGAGGCTTAATTTTAAGGCAAGTACAATGCTGCTAGTCAGATGTTAAGATTATAGCTTTATATCAGTTCTCACTAGTAATGGGATCTAACTCATTAGCAAAAAGAAACATTAAAAGTAAATTGAAGATTCTATTATGTTTTAATAGTCCATAGGACTTTCTGTTGGGCCTTTTATTCCTTTTAGTGAAATTATGTTGCTTGCAAAAACTACTGAATGGAGTTACTTTGTATTTATTTCATGTTGTAAACGCTGATGAGGCCTTGGACAGAAAATGTAACCCACTGAGAATCATTGGGATGATACTTAGATTTTACAACTTTAGATATGTGGCTAAGTTTTGCTTAAAATAGACAAAAGAGCAGAATGCATTTAGACAGAAGATCCCTAGCTGCTACAGTAGATTTTTAAGTTCCCTGCCCCCTATGGAGCAGCTACCCCCAATCTGAGTAAAAGCACATTTCTTCCAAGAATAATGGATCTGTAAGTTAATGTTTCTTTTCCCACGTTTTTTTCTATAGCAAGAACACAGAACCAGAAACATCTGGCAAACAGTATAACTGTTGCTAAATATTACAACAAAACCACAAAACAGTAATTACTGTATCCAAGACTTCTCAGTGTCCTCAAGGAAAGCAGCGATGAATTATATAGGCATGTGGCTCTTTGTTATTTATTTCAGTGATAACTAGGGAAAGTCTGGCAAAAACTTTGTTTGACATTTATTTCAGATATAGTCTTAACTGTGCATTCTTAAAGTCCTTCATTATTGGGGCTGCACTCACCCACTTGAAACCAAGTAGGATTTAAAAGGGAAAAAGGGAAGTATTGTTATTATTGTCATCAACAACTCCATATTCATTGCCAAAGTTATTAAGTGTTTACCGAGCCTTAATTGAACTCAGAGTAATAATCTAGTGTCAGGCTTCAGATCACTAATGTGACATCATTAATGGGAAATGGATGCCAGCTTGGCACAGTCAAGCTACCTTGGGGTAATGTTTTGATTAATACTGATTCAAGCTCGCTCTCCTTCCACGTGATAAATAGATGGGAATCATGACAAGACTTCACATCCTTCCTATCCCCCATCCACAGAAAGCAGTAAAGCTGTGTGTTGTTAATGATGTGAATTTATCACAGTAAGATGAATGTGACGTATTTCAACAAACACATACAATATAAAGCACACTATAGCAAGTACAAGTCGACACAAACATCCCATGATGAAGATTAAGGATGCACATGTTCAAAGACTAAGATTTTGTAAGTCAAAAAATCCAATAAATGTGTACTGAAATGAGATTTTTGAGCTCTAGGCTAGATTAAAAAACTTCTAGTCATTCTTGCCTACTCCAGTGTGAAAAAGGCCTGTGTCAGATTCATCAGTCTCCTACAATCTCTGGTGCATTGTTTAGTAAGGAAGTTTCAAAGGAGCACAAGATGAGCAAATCCCCCCATGCACAGTGCAGCAGCTGATGAGATCATTTTGAGCAGCAAAGAAAAAATAAGGAACTAGCAACCAGTAAATCCATGTATAGCAACTCATTGAGAAATGAAGCCTTAGTAATCTGATCCAACATGAAGCCTTTGTCAGGGCCAGACAAAAAAAAAAATGTCTGCAGAAATGAGTTTGTAAGCACTAAATCAATACATGGTGGTCGATCGCATGCCATCTCGTGAGCCATCTTTATGAGACTCTTTTGAAATGTGGTTAAGGCTGGTCACCCACAGCCATCAATATGTTTCTGTGCTACCATGATTCCCAACAGTCTCAGTCCATTAAAATTATACGTAAGGAAATAGAAAAAAAAAAAAACAAAGGAAGAAAATAAATGTAAAAATAGCATAACAGACACTAAAATGGAATCTTAAATAATTCATATAATATTTGAAATTACAACTTAGGTCAGAAATACATTTCTAAAATGCATTTTTAAGAATACATTTCTCAAATGTATGTTATACTTCTTCCTACTCCATTTCAGACTTAATAATTGTCATTTCATGTCATTTAGACTCTATTTTATTTGTTTTCTTTTTTTTTTATCTGAGCACATACGTGTGTGTATTTACATATATATTCGTATTTGTAAATGCAAGTATGTGTACTTGTGTATATATTGTTTTTTTCTCTGTATATGTCTGAAATAAAGATACAATAATAAAATAAATAATAAAATGGAATTCAGATCTGCAAAACAATAAACACTAATTATTTAACAAGTTTATTCCAGTGTGAAAGATCACGTTGTGAAAGTTTTAGTATATAACCTTAAATCTTCTGTATGTACCTCCTTTTTAAAACAGTAAATAAACAGGTACTCAATTTTAGCTTATTGGAGACAAATCCAGAACTGCAGCTGTTCTCCTCAGCCTGCTTTTGGTCAATATGCACTTGGTGGAATACTATTGCTTGCAGCATATTAAATTAACTGAATTGTTTCTGGGTGTGATAAATTATCTGAGTGTGTGATAAATTGGCACCCTATCATAATTATATTTGCATAATGTTTTTTTCTGCTTCATTTCCGCTCCTACATGTGCTGGAAATTTCTTAGCAACTCTCAAGCAAGATCTGGAAATAATTGCTAATATTCATTGTCTTTGGAAACTGTCAAAAGTTAAACATCATTTTACCATGGAGACACCCCATCACTGCCTGACTGTGCAATCACTGGGTGTCATTAATAATCATAAAAAAAGAATAATAGTATGGCAATTGAACATATCCAGAGTTAATGGCTTTGTGATTATATTATAGCCATTATGTTTACTATAAGGATGTTCTAAATATGAAAAATAAGATAAGAGATCTACACAGAAAGTGGGGTTAACCCTGTAACAGTTTGTCTCTATATTCTATTTAAAGTTGCAACACAAGTAAATTTCACTATGTTGGATTCATAATGCACACAAAAAACGATCTCTTCAGTCTCCAAAAGCCAGAAACAACAGGGCTCTACACACACAATCAAATTATGTACTTTTACGTTAATGTTAGACTGGCTATCAGCCTAATGCCTTCTACAACAATAACAGTAGTCACAGTGTCACTGGCATGCTCCATGACCTCTAACAGGTGGTCCCATGCTAGCCATTAAACGTTATCCCAAAACTCGATTAGAACAGTGTAAAAACCTTTTGTAGATATACATAAAGTCAGATTCATAATTACTTACTTTATTAGCAGAGACTAAATCCAATGTTTAGGCCTATCTGTTTCACAAACCATATCCATTATACTACCACATAAGAAAGATTGGTTTTCCTTCTTTCTTTTTTTTCTTTTAAACCGACACATTTTGAAACAATGTGTCATACCTAACAACACTGACTCACTGAGGTCAGTCCTTTCCTTGCTCAGAGGTCCTCTGACAAATTTTTAAAGTTACTGGTAAGGTAGGAGTTACTATTCAATTCAATTCAAATCAGTTTTATTCATAAAGCCTCAAATCACAACAACAGTCACCTCAAAACGCTTAATATTGTAAGGTAAAGACTTCACAATAATAAAAAGAAACCCTAACAGTCAGACAACCCCCCCTATGACAAGCACTTTGGCAACAGTGGGAAGGAAAAACTCCCTTTTAACAGGAAGAAAAATCTGGCAGAACCGGGCTCAGGGAGGGCAGCCATCTGCTGCGACTGCCGCGACTGGTTGGGGGCGTGGAAGAGAGCCCCACTAGTCTCCATCCATCCATTCTCAGCTGCTTATCCTTTTCAGGGTCACGGGGGGCTGGAGCCTATCCCACATGTCTTAGGGCGAGAGGCTTAGAGGGTACACCCTGGACAGGTCAGACACAGACAACCATTTGCACTCACATTCACACCCACGGGCAATTTACAGTTTCCAATTAACCTATCCCAACTAGCTGCATGCCTTTGGACTCGAGACATGTGAGACAACAGTGCTAACCACCATGCCACCGTGCTGCCCCCACTAGTCTATGCTGGGAAAATTGTGAAAGTCTCTTTAAGATGTTCTCACAATACAACCACTAAAGGTGTACTGTCAGAACATCCAAACGTAAATGTAGTTATGAGAAACTCCTCCCAAGGTTATATCACTTTAAAAACTTGGACTTAGAAGTGTTCTCAAAGCATTATAGAGGTACATTTTGAGAGAGGTTGGAGTGTATACAGAAAAGAAAAACTTAACTAATCTAGGACTTTTTAAAGTTACTTTAATCAAAAGCAGTATTTCTTTGTAAGTCGTATCTTGCTTATCATTTCCAGCTCTCAGTCTGCCCTGTGCTTTTCTTGAGCACAAAAAATACTTTTCAGTTGTTGTTTCCTGTCGGGAATAGGCTGCATGCGACTGTAGCATTGTTACTTATTAAACATTTACTCACAGAATACTTTATCCAAACATTTTTTGAATCACAGTCTTGTGCCATAATGGATAAGGACATCTAAAATATTCTTTTAAGCCAGGTTTCGTTCCTAAATGTCGGGACGTAGACTTATTTGTGATTACCAGTCAGGAGGTTCAGCCTGTCTGGAGCAGTTGGAGGTCAGAGCTTGGCCTGCAATGTTCAGCTGGCACAGCACGGGGAGACACATTCATATTTTATTCTGGCCCATGGCAAAAACCAAGCTATAGATAGAGCTTTATTCTTGCCTCTGCAAGCAACAGAGGCCTTAAAATATGCAAGTAGAAGGAAAGACCAGAAAGGGAAAGTGTCTAACGATGGGACATTAGATGTTTTCAAGTAGCTGAGAATGTTCAAATGGTCTTTGAACATACAACATTTTCATTTTGTATTGTCTTAACGGCAAAGTCAAACATGGATTTTGTTCCTCTGAAGCATATTCATCTCACAAACTGAGGCATTTTTCTATAATTATTACATCTTACTGCCCAGTAGTTGTAAGGGCTTCTAATTCTCGTCTAGCCCTAATAGTCACAGTGTGCTTCAATGTACAGTATAAATCAATGTTTCAGCATTGTTTAACTATGAAGATTTCACCCTTTTTGTGGTATTCTCCTGTGTTTTTGAATTTGTCTTTGTCTCTGAATATTTTGCTTATCATTATCATCCCTTCCCTTTTTCCCCCACTGTGCTCTTCCTACTGAGTCTCTTATCTGCATCTCATTCTAGTCATCACTTCATTTCTTTTTTCTTTAACACCAGTGGCAACCATTGTCTACCCATATCTATTCTGCCCTTCTCAGGCTCCCTTTTAGCTATTCTTCATTCATGTCTGGAGCCCTTGTCTTCTCTGACACTTTTGTCTTTTCCTTTGTTTCTGTCTAACCTTTTACTCTCTCTCTCATGTACCTGTCACACTTCCAGAAGCACTGCTGTGAAGGCTTTCCCAGACAGCTACACTGGACTGTTCATATTGAAGCAATGACAAATTTATTAAATCACAGTGGGAATCAGAGCTAGAACTCCCTACCCTATCCAACCCCTACCCACAACCCCACACAACCATCCCGCTCACCCCCATTGATCTTCTCTGTACCCATTTGCTCCCCAAGCTGTGAAAGACGAGAGAAAACCAGGGGAATAGAGATGTGACTAGAGGAAGTGCATGTGCATGTGTCTGCATGTGCGTCTGTGTGTCAGAGGTAAAAGCACAAAAAATATGTGAGGAAGTGAGTAAGAGAATGAAACATAATAAAAAAATTGAAATCTGCAGGAATTTAATTTCTTGGGCTCTCAGCTTCTTTTCTTCCTGCAGATTTTCTCCAAATTAAAGCAGCAGGGGTTTGGAGGGTCCAAAGATCTACACAAATATTCCCGTCATTTCCCTTGTGACTACATGCCTCCGTGAATATGAATGCTGTTTGGCTTCTAGGCAGGATGGCTAAGAATAGGAAAGACACATAACTTACTCTTAGATGTTAAAACATGTATGTGAAAGAGGTCGGTTGAATTGAAAGTAGATACCATAACCATTGTTTTGGTCTATCCATGATTTTTGTTGTTGTTGTTGTTGCTGTTGTTTTTTTTTATTTGTTTGTTATGTTTTCTGTCATGTGGATGTTGAGGCCCTATCAGTTTTCAGTTCATGAAAACTCATGTTGGATTCATTAAAACTATGCTGGATAAGTCAGCCTAAACTGTTTGTTATAAATGACCTTTATAACAAGCAGTTTGGATTGAAATGTGGTGAAATATGACAAGCAACCTATTGTCAGCTGCTAAGATACCATTTAGTGTGCATGTATAGAAACAGAGCCCAAGCCATCTCCTAAGCTCCAATGCATGCTTTATCACCAGCTGCCTCAGGGCATGGGACATGGATCAGAAGCATGAAAATGTTGCCTTGTGTTTCACTGACTTTCCGCAGAGAGGAAATGTCTTTTGAGCCTAAGAGAAATAGGGTCAAGCACTATTTATAGACAAAGAGTCATGGTTAAAGGTTTCAGTTTCTCACAAACAGTAATTCCCATAGGCTGTATCAGCAATTTAGTGGAAGATGGCCTAGTCATTGTTCATTTGGCTTGTTGGAGGAGCTGATCCTTCAATGCACTTTTTGCTGACAGAACAAATGTTTCTCTTCCTGGTGCTGGATATCATTTTCTGTCAAGGTACAGGCATGGTTGTATCAGATTTTTACCCAGCGGTACAATTTTAGAAACCTCTGCTTCTGCAAATTAGTGATTTACCATCAAGTTTTGCTGTGGAAAAAAATGTCATGATACATTAGTTTATGCAATCTGCCCTGGTGATTGTGACAACATCAACCACCATTATTTTGTTCTACTATTTTGGAAATATTTTCACGTAACAGAATATTTTGATAAAATAATCAAACGTCTTGTCCTAAGTTAACAATAACAATTCAGCCTGCATTATGATCCCAACATTTTCCTCATTCGTGTTGCCAGCTTTTACAAATTTGTCAATATTAACATGGAATAATTTAGATAAAATGTAACACTGTAGTTGAATTTTGTTGTTTCTACAAAAAATAGGGTTGGAAAAGCACTCCAAATGCCATCAACAAAAGAAAAAGCAATCTGAGTAAATATTGTTAATTATTTTCACTGATTTTACTTGTTTGTTGATGAACACTGTTGGCACTGAATAGTTTGCAAATGCTAGCGCTTGTTGTTTTGCCTGAGTAGTGATGCTTTCCTGTCACCTTACTGCAACCTAATGAGAACACCAAGTACATGTCCATCAAAAAGCAAATTGCAGCATATTTTACCTTCCTCGATCCTATTTTAGTGGATTGCTCAACAATGAGCTCCCAGGGGAAGCCAGACGATGTGAGTTGCAGAAGATGGAGGAGGAGAAACAGGCAGATTGCAGTATGTTTGGAGTGGACACTTCAGACACTTTCCTCTCAGATAGTTTCCATGGTCATGGCAGTTTAAGTGGACAGATTTTCTCTTTGAGATATTAATATTTAGCTAGTATGTAAGGTAATTTATTAACAAGCTTTGAATTAGCCTATTTTGTGATTGTAATGAAAATGGTTGGTGTGATAGCATTTTCACTATCATTATATCAATATGAAGTCCAGTCTAAATCTGAAAGCTGGGTTTGGAGATCACTCCGTGCAAACCGCTCTGCTTTCCATGCAACTACTTCCTCCATAAAGAGGAAGTTGGAAGTAAAAGTGGGTAGAAGTTAAGCTATCTGTAAATATTCATATACAAAAGCAATTGCATGCCAGCTAATACACACTTTTGCAAAAGCCTGCATAAACCATAAACAAGCAGAATTGTACATCCGAACAATAACAGAAAATTGAGAAACGTTATCGCCTTGTAGTGGGCACCATGAGACCACCAGGAATAAGTTGACTGAGGCAGCATGCTGTTGACATCTGCTGCTTATGAGACACTGTTAACACATACTCAGCACTGATAAGGGAGTAACTGCAGATAAGGGAGATGAAAAGGAGAAAATTGAGGCAACAGAGCTTTAGCTGACATTGAACTCAAAATGAGAAGCCGGTGGACTTGGGGTCTAGGGAGAAACAAATGTCAGAATAAAAAATCTCGATAGTTTCCTCTGACAGAAATGAGAAATGAAGAGCAACCCAAAAAATAGGAAGAGATTATACAGGAGAAAGACAACAGAAAAAAAGTACAGGCAAACATATTTTTGTCATTCCTGTTTCATACACTACTGAAGTATACATCCATAATTTCATAATTACATTTTTTTATTGTTATTTTAAGATTATGTGTGTTTCTTCGAGGGGAAAATGTAGGAAAAAGTTTCCTGACAACCTTTCGAGACAAATTAAATTTATTTCAAGGAGACTGTGGCTCTAAGCACTTCTGTTTGACCTAGCATTTATTCTTTATTCTCTAACATTTATTCTCCCTTGGGATCTAAAAAAGAAACAGATAAAGACTTCTAAACCATGAAATATGCATGCAAGCAGTTAACCTTAAACATGGTATCACAGCTTCTCCTCAGTCATGACAGATCAAAGCCTATATACCAGCTTCCCCGCCCTTCTTGTTTGTTTGCTGACTATGAGGACCAAACACTGGCATGAATGCCACAGCTAATGGAGCTCACTCAGGCTACTATGCATTGGGTCACTTTAACTTCTGGGGTCCAGTATAGTGGTAGACTTGAAAGAACCGGATATACAGAATAGAACTTTTTCTTTCCTGCACTGATTATCAGTGCATATTTCTTCTTAACAAATGCATACAATATTGCCATGTTCTTAAGACTTACACTGAAGTTGCAGTTCTTTTTTTCTTTTTTTACCCCCTTAGGCTACCTTTAGGTCAACTGCATTTTGGCTGCCTTCTGGGCACCTGGGATCTCAGCAAGAAGCTCTAACAGTTGTATATAGTTGTATATATTAAATTTTCATGATGTGGTTTAGGTCAACCATTTGTATAATGTTATTTAATTAGTTTGCTTTATTTATGTTTTTATGATTAAAAATTGTGTTTTGGAACATCTAACCAGAGCACTCTCTTCGAGAAAGATGATGTCTTATCTATGGGACACTAGAGCTCAGATCAAATAAAAACCTGTGATAGATTAGGAACTGATTTATGGGACAGCAGTTCCCGCAACCAGTACCCCACTTTCCTTTAATTTGTCACACAGCTGTGTGTAAACAATGAACGACAGCATCATGTTTGGTTCTCTTTTAATTTTAGGTTAAAAGTACATTTGTTGCATAATCGATATTAATGTTTAATATCAGTTATGTAGCAACTGACACTGCTGCATAATTGACATTGCTTTTGTCATTACATTTTTATAAGTATTGGATCACTAAATAGGCTAACAACCAGACAGAAGAGCTTAAACATACGGTGACCATTGTTCTTCATTATTACTGTTTACTGTGTCAGAAGAAAGTTACACAAAAGTAGGAATTATCTAGCACAGGCTAATACTGCATGGTATTGTTTTGTTTTAATATAAAGAACCAAATAATTATTCAAACATGTAACAGACATGCTTTTTTTTAAAAGCTGCACATTATGAACATAATTCTTTGCATCTGCTTCTTGGCATGAACCTAGAGCACAAATAAGGATCTGTTAGGGGGTGTAATGGTGTCTAGAAATTTAAAAACAACACCTAAATGTAAATGCATGGGCGTAAACCAAAATGCATGTATGGCTCTATCTCTTCTATCTATTGCATCAGGTTGTAGTATGATGACGTGATGGCCACATTTCCCCGTGGCATAAAAATAATAATAGTATATTCAACTTAGTTTAATCACAGATGTTTAGAAATAAATACTTTAAATACATAAAGACATATTATTCTGTTACTGGTTCCATTTAAAACCAAAACTACACCCCAAATCTATTTTTTTAATCAAAATCTGTGTAAATACTTAAATAACTCGTCACTTTAACCTCAGTTTTCTTCATTTCCCTCTTCTGTTTTTGCCCTCTCATTGGCATGTATGATGCGCATCGACTGGGAGCCACTGGATTACTCAATAAAGTAACACCCTGGCCAAGGAGCTTAAAGATATTGTGTCCAGTGCACTTCACTATTGCTGTTTACTGTGTCAGACAAAGTATAAAGTTACAAATATATATGCAATGCTAACAGAGGGGTGATGCTGCATGGCGTTAGTTTTTTTTATGTGAAACACCAAATAGTATTTCAGATATCTAAAATAAAGCTGTGTCTGAAACAAACATTGTGAACATAATCCTTTGTGTGTAATTTATCAAGGGTGTGTATCTGCTTGGTGGCTTGAAGCTAGGACACATAAGGCTCTTTTTGAGGATGTGGTGGTTTCTAGAAAGCGTAGTTATATTCAGCTCAGTTTAACCACAAATGTTTTGAAACAAATACATATGACTCAAAGATAGTATTTTGTTCTCTAGCAACCTGCAGTGCCTCTGCTACTGGTTGCATTTAAAATCAAAATCAGTGTAAATACTTCTGCCTCCTCACTTTAACCTCCATCTTCTTCATCTCCCTCTTCCTCTGCTTTTGCCTCCTCATTGGCATGTATGATGAGCATCGACTGGGAGCACCACATCACCATTATTCATGGACAGAGCACACCTCAGAGCCAGACTGACAGATCAAAAGATGATGATGATAGGTGGGGGTACTGGTAGTTGGGGTGATGAATGGCCACATCATTTGGAGTTGGCTGTACTGTAAGTTTGGGGACAGAGCTGTTTTCACAGTTTTCCTTGAGGGATTTCTTTTTCAGCCACTGTTGATGCCTACAGACAGTGAAATCATTAGAGGCTGCATATATTGAAGGCCTAAGATGTGTCAAAAGCATTGTGGAACACACAAGCACATTTTATATATCATAATACCTACATATATATATATATATATATATATATATATATATATATATATATATATATATATATATATATATATATATATATATATATATATATATATATATATATATATATATATATATATATATGTATGTATGTGTATATAACATAAATGCTACGGCAAGGAGGAGTCAGGACGCCAGGTCAGGGGGGAGATATCATCACCCCCACCCAAGATTGGGTACACAGCCCCAAGTGCGATAGGAGAAGGATTGTTGAGTGCGAGAGGAACTGACCTGAAAAATAGGATCATGGCCAAGCTTGAAACCTGGATCCCCGTGGCCGGTTACCAAGATTACGTGAAGTACCCTCAGAAGGTCTGCTAGATGATGTTAATGCAGCACTACGGATGATACCTACAACCACGATTACCGACACTAACAAGCTGATCTACACTACGGCAGCAGTGATCAGTGAGATGCTTGGCTACAAGTTGAACAGCCACAAGGGGCAGTACCCTCCATGGAGAAGGAGGCTAGAGGGCAAGATCAAAGTAGCACGGAGGGAGGTTAGCCAACTAACGGAGTTGCAGAAAGGTGCGACAAAGAAGGTGCATAAGAAATACAGCAAGCTGTCCATACCTGAGGCCTTGGAAACTGCCAAGCAAAGACTCACAGCCTTGGCCAGCCGCTTGAGGAGGTACACCAGAGAGAGAGAAGGCAGGAGAATAAACCAGCTGTTCTCCACAGAGCCAGCAAAGGTGTACTCTCAGTGGCAAGGGAACAATAAGAGAACAGCACCACCAAGGCCGGAGACGGAGCAATACTGGAAGAGCATATGGGAGAAGGACGCAATCCATAACGGCAATGCTCAGTGGCTAGTGGATCTGAGGGCAGACCATAGCGACCTCCCTGAACAGGGTCCAGTAACCATCACAGTGGCAGATATCCAAGAAAGGGTCTCCAGTATGAAGAGTTGGACAGCACCAGGGCCCGACATGGTTCACGCCTACTGGCTGAAGAAGCTGACTGCACTCCACGAGCGCCTGGCAGCACAAATGAACCAGCTGCTAGTTAACGAGAGACACCGGAATGGCTAACCGAAGGTCGGACGGTCCTGATCCCCAAGGACCCCAAGAAGGACCGGTCCCATCCAACTACCGACCAATAACCTGCCTCAGTACTACATGGAAGCTCCTGTCAGGGCATCATATCGGTTAAGATGAACAGGCACATGGGTCAATACATGAGCGGGGCACAGAAAGGGATTGGCAAGAATACCAGAGGCGCAAAACACCAGCTACTGGTAGACAGAACAGTCAGCCGAGACTGCAAGACCAGACTGACCAACCTGTGCACTGCCTGGATTGATTACAAGAAGGCCTATGACTCAATGCCCCACAGCTGGATACTGGAATGCCTAGAATTGTACAAGATCAACAGGACCCTAAGAGCCTTCATCAGGAACTCAATGGGGATGTGGCGTACAACACTAGAGGCCAACTTCAAGCCAATAGGTCAAGTCACTATCAAGTGCGGGATCTACCAAGGAGATGCAGTGTCCCCACTGCTGTTCTGCATAGGCCTGAACCCCCTCAGTGAGATCATTAACAAGATTGGCTACGGATACCGACTACGGAACGGAGCCGTTGTCAACCACCTCCTGTACATGGATGACATTAAGCTGTATGCCAAGAGTGAACGAGACATCGATTCACTGATCCACACTACCAGGCTATACAGCAATGACATTGGAATGTCGTTCGGACTGGAGAAGTGTAGTCGGATGGTAACAAAGAGAGGGAAGGTAGTCAGAACTGAGGGGATTGAACTACCAGAAGGCACCATTGCAGACATAGAGGACAGGTACAAGTACCTGGGGATCCCGCAGGCGAATGGGAACCATGAAGAGGCCGCTAGGAAAGCTGCAACCACCAAGTACCTGCAGAGGGTCAGGCAAGTCCTGAGGAGTCAGCTGAACGGTAAAAACAAGATCCGGACTATCAACACCTACGCCCTGCCCGTGATCAGGTACCCTGCTGGGGTAATAGGCTGGCCAAAGGAGGAGATAGAAGCCACTGACATAAAGACAAGAAAGCTCCTGACCATGCATGGAGGGTTTCACCCCAAGTCCAGCACCCTGAGGCTGTACGCTAAGCGGAAGGAAGGGGGCCGGGGACTGGTGAGTGTCAGCACCACAGTCCAGGATGAGACAAGAAACATTCACGAATACATCACGAAGATGGCCCCAACTGACAGCATGCTCAGTGAATACCTCAGGCAGCAGAAACCCAAGAAAGAGGAGGGAGACGAGGAACCATCATGGAAGGACAGGCCCCTGCACGGTATGTACCACCGGCAGATAGAGGAGGTGGCTGATATCCAGAAATCCTACCAGTGGCTGGACAAAGCTGGACTGAAAGACAGCACAGAGGCACTAATCATGGCAGCACAAGAACAAGCTCTGAGTACAAGATCCATAGAGGCTGGGGTCTATCACACCAGGCAAGACCCCAGGTGCAGGCTGTGTAAAGATGCCCCAGAGACAATCCAGCACATAACAGCAGGGTGCAAGACACTAGCAGGCAAGGCATACATGGAACGCCATAACCAAGTGGCCGGCATAGTGTACAGGAACATCTGTGCCGAGTATAACCTGGAAGTCCCGAGGTCAAAATGGGAGATGCCCCCAAGGGTGATGGAGAATGACCGAGCTAAGATCCTGTGGGACTTCCAGATGCAGACGGACAAAATGGTGGTGGCTAACCAACCGGACATAGTGGTGGTAGACAAACAGAAGAAGACGGCTGTAGTGATCGATGTAGCGGTTCCGAATGACAGCAACATCAGAAAGAAGTAACACGAGAAGCTGGAGAAATACCAAGGGCTCAGAGAAGAGCTCGAGAGGATGTGGAGGGTGAAGGTAACAGTGGTCCCCGTGGTAATCGGAGCACTAGGTGCGGTGACTCCCAAGCTAGGCGAGTGGCTCCAGCAGATCCCGGGAACAACATCGGAGATCTCTGTCCAGAAGAGCGCAGTCCTGGGAACAGCTAAGATACTGCGCAGGACCCTCAAGCTCCCAGGCCTCTGGTAGAGGACCCGAGCTTGAAGGATAAACCGCCCGCAGGGGCGAGATGGGTGTTATATATATACATACATATATATATATGTGTGTGTGTGTGTGTGTGTGTGTGTGTGTGTGTGTGTGTGTGTGTGTGTGTGTGTGCGCGCGCGTGTTTATCTAATGTCTCAGTTTCAACCTTTTTGTGTGCTTCGGATGCAATAAGAGGAAAATAGTCTTAACTCGTAATGTTTTCTGTTCTCTTTTTTTTTTGTTGTTGTTGTAAATGAGCCAGGACATCTGAACAAGTCATAGAAATTGTTTGTCCTTTCTATTGTTAAATTCAATCTGTAAAGAAAAAAAACTGCTCTTTCTGTTCTCCCTGCTTTCCCCACAACCAGTTGTTTTGGA
Organism: Oreochromis aureus; assembly: GCF_013358895.1. Classification (NCBI taxonomy): domain Eukaryota; kingdom Metazoa; phylum Chordata; class Actinopteri; order Cichliformes; family Cichlidae; genus Oreochromis; species Oreochromis aureus. The sequence continues at coordinate 45,915,354 of NC_052948.1, read as the reverse complement.
GTCATTCATCAGGAAGAGTGAAACTGAGCCATCAGGGGAAGCGCTGGCAGGATCCCTGTAGAGATGAGGCAATATTGAATTGATGGAATCATTTAAAAAAAAACCCAAAACAAAACACAGCCCCACCAAAAAACCCCCCCTAAAAAACTAAAACTGACTAGATGTCTTTTCTTTTCTTTTCTTTTCTTTTCTTTTCTTTTCTTTTCTTTTCTTTTCTTTTCTTGATACAGTGTCAACACAGGCTCACAGCCTAGTGTCACATGTATATCAGACATTAATCCCCCATCTTTCCTGAAAAACACAACAGAAAGCAAGCTACATTTGTTTTGCTTATTTGTATCCGTGCGTATCTCTTTAGAATATCTTGAGCATCTGTCACAGTTTTACTGCCTTTTGACATGGCTGCCATTTTCACTTTGCATCTCTTTTTCATAGCCATTGACCCAAACACCGAGTCAGTCGAGGATTTGATGCAGAGATTCCAGGACAGTTTCCGTGTTCCCAACACGCCAACAGACATGTCTCACTACCAGCATGTCATGCACAGCTCATCAACAGGCCGCCGGAGGGTCCCGAGCCACACCAGAGGTAGGACACAAAGTCATTAAAAAATTTGCAGTTTTTGTTAAAAGAATGTTACAGACACCACAAGCAAGAGGATTTGCATGTTCTTTTTCATTTTACGCAATATACTGGACAGTATGTGTTAATCCTTGGCACTTGATACTAACAGTTTCAGACCTATAATAATGATAATGATAATGAGTGGGTGATAATTTATTAATGTCATGTTTATTGTTTATCAATAACAATACACAGGACAGTTTATTACCAGTGCATTCCATCTGTAGTCCTCTGGGTAATTTCCAGTCCAAATAATCAATATATTAGTATATTAGTAGTCATTAATCATTTATCTGTGACAGTGCATACACAATCATAAAGTTTGTCCACAGGAAATTATGCAGAATAACTAGACTATCCAGTTTTGATTTCAGTTCATTATTCAGCATTCACATCTTGTGGTGTTTTCATTGCTTCAGCATAATCATCATAGAGGTCACATGCATTTAACCTACAGTATCAGGCTTTCATTTATCCACTACAGTGCATAAACATACCATCACTTGTTTATGCATTGTTAGAATCACTTGGATTACGTTCTGCAGTAGCATGTTTAAATATTGAGTATATAGTCTTAACCTCATCAACTATCATTTCTGTCAGTTTATAATTTGTTTGGCTTTATTTCATCAAATATAATTAGGAAGAACAAGTTCACTCCAGTATTCATCAGAAATTTACCCGAAATAAATAGGGCTTGTTATCAGAAAGAAGAATTTGAAAAAAGTTCTTAGAAGCAAAGTAAGGTAGTCTAGTGCAGTGTTTCCCAACCTCTGTGCTGCGGCACGTAGGTGTGCCGTGAAAAAATGATCAGGTGTGCTGTGGAAGATTATCTGGTTCCACCTGATTAGTACTCTAAGCTAGCGGTCCCCAACCTTTTTTGCGCCACAGACCGGTTTATGTCCAACAATATTTTCACGAACCGGCCTTTAAGGTGTCGCGGATAAATACAACATAATAAAACCAGTACCAGTACCAAAAAAAGAAGTTTTATTCATAACACACGGGAAAAGACCCAGGGAAACGGAGTTAACGATAAAAACGAAAAAAAAAAAAAAATAACGATAAAAAAACCATAAAAACCATAAATTTCACACCTGAGCTTCAACTCTTGTGGCCCAGTACCGAATGACCGGTCTATGGGCCGGGGGTTGGGGACCGATGCTCTAAGCGACACTGCATGAGTAACGGGCAGAACAATTACATTCTCTTCCACTAGAGGGCAGTACAACTACCTGCTCTAATTAAATGTGTTGCCAACTGCCAGTAAAACAGAAGAAGACGAAGAAGAAATTACATAATAGTCATGCTGTGAGTGAGACAACGCAGCGCGTAAATTGATAAATATTTTAAAAGAAAAAGTAGTTAGGGCCTTCATCTGGGTCCTGCTGAAAATTCCGACCCAGAAGAAGGTCCTAGCATGAGTAGTGATCAGAAGAAAGCAAAAAAGGTATACTGGGGACAAACTGAACCAATTCCACTATGTCTGGTGCACGGGGAAAAATTATCAATATGCTTTTTCTGACATTTTTGTTTGGTGGTGTGCCGTGGCTCCCAAAGGTTGGAAAACACTGGTCTAGCGTATACCCTAGACAGTTATCACCATAAAGTTAGCATCTAATGTACTACATGCATTTCCTTTGCTGTTATGCATTACTTACGTAGTAGATATAAGCTTTCAATTCACATGGTTGAGGTTTATATTCTTAGTAAAGAACACTTTAGTTTTTTTTCTCCTCTCTAATATAGGTAAAGGTTAAGTTTGCCATTAAATCCATGTAGCCTCAACAGAGTGAAGGACGTCATTGAGAGGTGTCCTCTCTGGGGTCAATAGTAAGAGTCTCCTTTGAGAGCATATAATTAGAGGTGAAACAGTGTCCCAAGTGTAGAAGTATGGGCCACTATTGCAAACATGATAATAGGAGAAGCACTTACTATGAGCAGTTAAAGGGGAAAAGTTATTGGTCATACCTATTGGTTAATGCTGCGTAAGGGAAATTAATTAATTACATCAGATTTAATGAGAAGCACCAAGGAAAGTAGATTGCGGGTTGACAGATGCTTTTCTATTTTCTATTTCTTAGCTTGGTAGAACTTTTTATTTGTACTTGGAATATTTAGAATTTTTATTAATTCTCTTTTCTACAGTGTGTATTTGCATATGCCTTCTCACACACACATACTTTATTTTCTTCTTTATTATCACCTATTAATACGTTTGGCAGTGGAACATGAACATGAACACTGGGGTGTATCTCTCGCAACAATACAAGAATCCATATGCAAATCTAACTAAGTGGGACAGACAGGTAGAGCACGATACAGCCCAAGTATAGTTGATGAGAAGTGACAAGAGCTGGTTAAACTGAGCTTGTGGAAATAATGTCACTGACATAAATGACATGACCACACAGGTTGATTGTTATCTGCCACTAAATATGGGTGGTTACAATAAAGACAAAAAAGTATTTTTTTGCTTTGTTTTTTACTTGAAGGGATTTGTGTATCACTGCAATTCTTAAAAGAAACATTGAGGCACACTCCCAAGTCAGAATAATCATATGTCCAAAAGCATTTTAAATTTATGGACTATAGGCTCATTTTATCCTTAAGATATATTTGGAGCCCAGAGCCTGAGCCCTGTGTCACTACACAAAAAAAAGAGCACACGATTTCACTGTTTTTTTTTTTGTTGTTTCCCCCCCCCCCGAACTGTTAGATAAGATACTGCAGTCATTATAGTCAGTTTCTATACCATACTGATGATTTGTAACATGAGAATCAGGAAGTTAAAATGCTAATAGGGAGAACACAGGCAGCTGACGAGTCTGCAGAATAGGAAAGCTCTTGTCCTCAGTGTCTGAGTGGGAGGAAAAACAGTAGGTACTGTAAGAATATGATGCGTGGGGCATCAACATCCAGCAGCACACACAACAATTTCCAGCAATTGCACACATTTTTTACTGGAACCTGAGAGATGGAGGGGAAAGCATGCCACTAATGGTCAGTCATTAGGGTGAATTGTAGATTTTTGCCTGAATCTGTATTGGGGTTGGAACAAGACCAAATACGAAGTGTTGTGGGCACACGAGTTGCACGAGTGCAGGATTGTCCGGTGAATATGGCTATAGCTGACTAATCAAAGTCCTCTGGTTAACTTGCTTCAGATTAATATTACAAAAAAACCGTAAGTGAATGTGTGGAAAACTACAGTAGCAGTTGTGTCAGCTCAGCTAAACCCTGCAGCTGTTCATCTACTCTTCTCCTGGCATCCACAAGTCTGCATATTGAAATTGTGCTTTGTGGCAACATTTCTTGCTTCCCTGTCAGCACATATTGGCCTAGTTTCTTGTAGCACCATCTCATACCTGGCCTTAGATTTTTTTTTTTTCATGCATACATTTTCCTGTTACACAGTCATCGCTACTTCCGTTAATAGAAATGTATTACAGATAATAATAACTAATATCAAGAAAAAGAATACAGTTCTGCACAATGAAAGCAGTTATATGATGCAAACTGCACTTTGATTGCTCAAACCATCATCATTTTAGTCAGATTTCAGACAAATGTAATTGCATCCAAAACTTTGATGTGGATAAGGTTTTTTTTCACTTCTCTTTAATTTAAATGTTACTTGCTCTTGTGGTGATGGCAGAAAATTATGATGAGCAAAACGTGTTTAGCTTGCAGCTATCTAAACCGTCTTTTTTTTTTAGAATATTATATGGTAAGTGGAGCCTATTGCAGATAGTACATTGATCTATCTTGTACTTTAAATCTGTCTAAGAGCATCTTTGCCAAACTCCTGTTTTCTTCTCCATGTTTCACACAGATACAAGTCAGCAATAGTATTACACACAATGACCTCAATGCTTGCATTGTGCAAGCTATTAAGACTTCTGAGTTTGGAGAAGTGTTGCTATGAAGAAAGGTTAATTATCTGATACACCCAAATGATCTCTTTTTTCACCTGAGAAAATTTATTGCATGCACTAGCCATTGTACTACTAAGACATGCTGGATATGCCTTACGAACACTGGATCTAATGACCTGGAATTGAGGTGCTGCGAGCTGCTGCCCTTCCCTCCAAAGAGAGACTTCTGGTGTGTATTGTGAAGGAAACCTTGTGTGACCGGGTCAACTCATGCAGAATGAACAGAGTCAGATGTCTTACGCAGACACGTTTAATGAATCGCGGCAGTTGCGAATAACGCACAGCAAAACAAGGTGACACATGGAAAGCCACGCTCCATTTTGGAAGCCAGTCTGATAACAGAGCCCATTTATACATAAACAAACCCTTGATATATATTGCACGTTCCTCTTCATGCATCTCTCTCTGAATACAAGACATTATGTACATAGCAGGTCTAAAAGGAAGAGCAGACATGCTAACCACGCATGCTCTTTTTTCAGTAGCTTGGAAAGGAGGCGCTCTGGAGATACTTGGTGTCTCCAGACAGACTGATAGACACTGAGCTGTTTGTTTGTTTGTTTTTTACCAGTGTTGCGCCACCATTTGGTGAAGTCATCTAGGCACCTCTTCAAAAGGACCTTTGCAGCCCCAATTAATTAAAGGGCAAACCTACCAAAGGAAAAATTCTTCCAAAGGTATAAAGAGACAGGTGAACTATATTGCTTTAACAGACAGCTCACCAGGTTTGAAGCCTTCTCTTGAACGTGATGGAACTAGTGGACACTTGTGCTGTAGTGCTCAAAATATCAAAAATAAACAAACCAACAACAAAAAAAGGGCACAAGCCATCTTTATTTCAAGAAATATATATATGAGAATAGCATCTCAGACATTCCTTAGTACTCTTTTCAAAGCCTGTATGTAGGTCTACAGGGTGACACTTTTGTTTGTAAGAACTAGAACTGGTGTATGTAAACTTCATTGCTCTGATGTAGACAGCATTCCGAAAACATTTTGAAGTCACAACGCATTGTGGTTTCGTCAAATATTAAGATTTGTCCTTAAAAACTTCCTCCCTTATTTGCATGCACCGCGGCGCATTCTATTCCCCACTGTGGTGTTAATGCATTTCCGTGTGCTGGCTAGAAGCGGTGTGGTGTTTTGATGTGTCACAACGAATACTTTGGCTCATTACGAAGAGGATAACCTTATGGTTATTATCTAGGTTTTCTTCTGTTTAATTGATGCTTTGAAGTAGCACATGAAAGTAGTTCTGTGCTGTCGCGTGCGTGTGTGTGTGTGTGTGTGTGTGTGTGTGTGTGTGTGTGTGTGTGTGTGATAGGGAGAAAGACAGAGAGAGTTTGTGTTCCATGGTTCTCGAGTTCATTCTGTGCTCAGCTCCACTTTCAGTAGTCTTCAATCTTCAGTGCAGACAAAACACAGTGATTACAGCTGTGGGTGTGCAGCCCCTAGGATTTCTCTACAGCACACCATACAGCTGATCTACTGCCAAGTCAAAACACTCTGTGTTTTCTGTGTGAAAGACCCAGTGAGAGACAACCTATATCACACAATTTTCTGTCAACACAACTGACCAAGTTCCTTTTTCTCTAAGTAATCCTCTGTTCATACTGTAGGTGGTCATTTAAACACTGTCTATTAAAAAATTATTACTTTTAAGTCTCATTAAGTTTTCAGATATTTTTTATGTCCTTCATTGTTTCTGAAAAGTTATTAGTAAGCTTTTTGGGTCCTTTTTTAAAGAGCTGTGCAAATGTAGAATATTATTTCAGATTAATGTCCAATATATTGATCAGAATCATCAAAGTAATTAGAAAAAGAGAGTTATTTTAGAAATTTTAGAAGTTTGCTACAAAATATCTTTGCTGGGGTAAGATGATATATTAAATGAAGTTCAGACTTATAGTTGATGATCAGCAAAGACCCTCTCTTTGTTTTTTCTGCTGTTTACAACAGGCCCTAACTTGGTTCAGATGCCTTACTGCCTCGTTTTAAGCTTCAGAGTTACTTACCATGAAGAGAAACTAATGATATTTGTTAAGCTGAATGTCTCTTGACTTTGCTGTTAGATGCTGGTTTAATGGGTTAATTTTAGTAATTCGGTTTAATGCCTAAAAATAAATGCTCGTAGTGAAAGTCTGTTGTACTTTGCTGTATTCATTAGAAACATAAAGTTCAGTGGAGAGTACAACAATTTCATTCAGTTTAGAAGCAATTTTAAGAGTTTATTTAGCAAAGTGTTAATTGATATCGTTACTGAATGATCCGTTGAAGATCACTGATTTGACTGTGTATATTGTTCTGAATGTGTTTATCCACGTTTACTGGTGGCTGCCTGGGTGGTTAACTAGAAAACAAGGTCAAACCTGAGCTGAAGCGATAACCTGAGCGACCTTTCTCTTTAAGGAATGTGCCCTTGCAATTGTGGGTGTGATGTAGGTCCTGAAATGCTGCTCATATATTTACTGCTGCCCCTGTCTATTTACAAATCCATTTTCTAACCAAATAAAGGCAGCCAAAGATCAAGCTGTTAAGTTTACTCATAGCAAGTATTGTTTTCATAGCCCACCTTTTGCTATAATCTGTCAGTACCACTACTTAGTACTAACCAGTCTTTGATAGTTTGAATCAAAGAGTCTGGGGATATTCTTTGATGTTGCCTACAGCAGCAGCATCAATATTCAGGTTGCAGGTTGTTTTTGGATGTGAGCATTTTTTTATTATCTATGCTGGTATTTTATTGTTGAGAGAAAAGAAAAAACACGTAAGAGACTTTGTTCATATTCTTTAGCAAATCAAGGTTATGTATAATTTATAGACTCCACAAAAAATAAACCTCACATGCATAAAAAGTAGTAACAAAAACCGCCATGCTCAATTGACCAGTAGCTTTCTATTGCTGACTGTGAAAGTAACTTGTATAAATTTGGGGTGCTCTGTCTTGTTTAAATGAAGGTGGAGAACCAAATAAAATTACACAAATGGAGATCATAGGTTTTGAAACCACAGGCAGAGGTGGCAATAGTATAAGACATTCTGCACTCAAGTTGAAGTTCTGATACTTGTGTTAAAAAATACTCTGAGTCGACTTCTTTACTCAAGTGAAAGTGAAAAAGCACCATTCTGAAATGGACTTGGTGTAAAAGTAACAACTCTTCTAGGAGCTATTTTTTGTGCAATGCCAACAGAACCGCCGCTGTCATATCAATAGGCTTTATTTCAAAATTCTAATTCTAATTAATTCACACAACTCGAACATCTGTTATGTGGAACGGAAGCAGAGAAAAACAAATAGAATTTAAAATGATATGAGGAAAAGTACTTCTGTTTGCTTTTGCCTACATGGGTGACTTTGCCTCCACACCTACTCAGGAAAATTAATAGTCAAGGGTCAAGTGTGATTTGACGGGTTTGTTGTACAGCGGTCCCTCGTTTATTGCGGGAGTTACGTTCTAAAAATAACCTGCGATAGGTGAAATCCACAAAGTAGCCAACTTTATTTTTTACAATTATTATAGATGTTTTAAGGCTGTGAAACCCCTCACTACACACTTTATACACTTTTCTCAGAGAGGCATGAACATTTTTACACTTTTCTCTCATGTTTAAACACTCTCAAAGTTCAAACCTTTGTAGAAAAATAAGTCCAGTATTATAGAATGAAACCAAAGGCACCCGCGGTTGCCTTTGACGGTGCAAAACGTTTCATCGACATTTTTGTGTTTGTTGGAGAAAACGTACAAACATACAGTACAGCACTTCAGAGTCACACTGCTAGCGATCGAAGATTTGGGTAAATTTGACAAGCTGACCGCACTCTGTACTGTACAGGAGACACGGCACGAGATTGATTGACAATGGTCTACAGCCAATCAGGACGCAGAACACAATGCGCTGTATAAAAAAACCAAAACAAACCAAAAAAAAAAACCATGCAAAATTGCACACAAAAAACAGCGAGGCTGCAAAAGGTGAACCGCGTTATAGCGAGGGACCACTGTAGTGGAGTAATGTGGGGAAAAGAGTCACTTTAAAAAAAATCAGTCATTTCTAAAAACAAAAAATAATTTCTCTGGTTGTGATTTGAAGCTTCAGTATGAGCTTCATGTAGAAACTGCAGATGACCTTTGCTGCTGCCTCACTGAGATTCATTTCTCTTTGTGGATTTAGCCAACTTAATTCAATAAGATATAAGCTACTTTTACATGAGCTACCATGGCTGATTTCCAACCCACAGACACCATAAAGCTAGTATGTAGGTAGAATTCAGTGAGTGAATGTAATGTAACTGTTAGCTGAAATGTAATTGTCTGCTCCCTTTTATGGAACCTAACATTGACCTTGAACACCACAGCCATCCACCACCAGTCCACATACGGTGATCAACATCACTGTTAACTTCACCACAGTCAGCTCTAAATTTCTATTCTAAAATCCATCCATCCATCCATTCGCTTCCGCTTATCCTTTTCAGGGTCGCGGGGGGCGCTGGAGCCTATCCCAGCTGTCATAGGGCGAGAGGCGGGGTACGCCCTGGACAGGTCGCCAGTCTGTCACAGGGCTAACACACAGGGACGGACAACCATTCGCACTCACATTCACTCGCACATTTACACCTAGTGGCAATTTGGATTATCCAATTAACCTATCCCCACAAGCTGCATGTCTTTGGACGGTGGGAGGAAGCCGGAGTACCCGGAGAGAACCCACGCAAACACGGGGAGAGCATGCAAACTCCACACAGAAAGACCCCGGCCTGATGGTGGAATTGAACTCAGGACCTTCTTGCTGTGCGGCAACAGTGCTAACCACCGTGCCACCGTGCTGCCCCTCTATTCTAAAATGACTGTCTAAAAATAATCTCTCTTTTTCCTCTCCTGTCATCTCTTTCCTACATCCCTGAGTGGTTATCACTCATTCTTTTCTCTCCCTGGGAAGTAAAGCAACCGTGTACCTCTAGCTAGCTGAAACACTGTATGACAAACTGCACAGAAACAGTTTGTGTGTCTGTGATTTGTTGAGTAGTTAGAAATGCTACATTTGAAATCACCTGCCACTTTAAAAATGCTACTTCCTTTTTGCTCATTCCTCTTCTGTTGCTTCTTAGATGAAAGTGTTGCAACCAACCAAACACTGGCCACAGTTCCGGATCATTAAGCCCTGAGTGTAGTACTATAAATGATGCATAAATTATATTTTTTGCCTATTTCAGTTTGCTCTGTGTGATAAGCACCAATGATGGATACACCAATATGATTGTTATTGTTATTGTTCCACTCATTTACTTTCAAACCAGTTTGAGGTGCACAGTGACATGAAAAAAATAACTCAATTCACATGCATTAAACCTAAAGTAACAAGCCTATTTTCAAAATATCAGGAGTAGAAAGTGGAGATATTTGTCTTAAAATGTGTGCAATTAAATTCAAAGTTGACAGAAAAATAAATACTAAAGTACAAATATCTGAAAATTCTACTTATGTAGAGTAACAAGTATTTGTTACTCTACATAAGTAGAATTTGTTACATATCAGTAACTTTGTTTCATATCAGTAACTTTGTTACTTCCCACCTCTAATCAGCACTTACCTTCTTACTCACCTGCTTATTTTAGGTTTGCTTTAAATCGGTATGTCAACAGGCCACATCATGAAATTATTGAAGATGCATTACTCTGACCTGTAATTTAACTTATTGTGAGTCACAAAGGAAGATTTTTTGTTGTTGTTTTTTTGCATAACTAAATATAACTAAAGTAGCTAAATTGCTTGAAGAGATCAGCAAAATCACAAACATATAAAATACTGTGCATATGTCTTGAGCCACCCCTCCTTTCTTTATATTTTCCTTGTATTTTTACTTCCAAGGAAACAGAGTGAGCGTTCCGATCTCAGCATTATTCCAGCAGTTTGGGGACTTTGGGGGCTATTTTGCTGCTAAATGATCACTTTCATGGAAGTTTGCATGAATATTTTTACCTAAAGCAAATGTCGTATGTTTTCAATTTGTAATTAAAAAAATCTGAATAAAATTGCCCTTACCTTATGGAAGTATAAAACTGTCAAGATACCCCCCAACAGCCACCACCACCATTGATGTGCTTTATATCCAGGTTACCAACTAAGAGCACTGGATTCTGGATCAGCTGTATGCTAAGTTTTAACTTATTATAAAAGTGTTAATTCTATCAAGGATGATTATAAAGACAACAAGAGGTATCCTAGGATAGCTACAGTGGCAAGCCAATAATGTTTTAACCTTAATGGTTGTGCTCTGCACTGTGTTGCTGGTAACAGATGAGGAATGACAATACAGCAAGCTGCCAAGGGCCTTCATCTAAAATTACCCAGCCCATAGCCCCAGCTCAAATCCCATCTCACCTTTTCCATAATAACACCTCTAAATTCCCTGACTGGTCTCCTTACAAATTACCGTTTGTTTATTAGCTTTAAATTGGCTGGTATGCTCTTGATGCTGGTTAGATACAATTAAAAAAAATATAGAGATGAGTGCACAAACACTGAACCGTTTGTGTGCAAGAGCCAAGTGGTACATTGTTAAGCCTCCCACCCTTTCAAGTCCTTTCTCTCCATTTTATCAGGTAGCAACTCATAAATTTAGGCTGTAAAATGTGTCAGTGGCACTTATAATGCAATGCCCTCTGTAATAACTTATCAGCAGGCCTGGGTTTTTTGTGTGTGTGTAATTGGATTGTGTGTGTGTGTGTGTGTGTTTGTGCAGTTCTTAGAGGTACAACCACCAGCAGCAGAGTGGAGCAGTATTGATTGGGAATATTTTGAATGCGCTAACAGAACAGTGGGAGAATGACAGATACAAGAAAAATGAATGAGAGAAGCATCATCCCACCATCACTTTACCTGTGGGCATCCTTTACCAACATACAGTTTCTCCTTAAAAATAGACAGACTGGGACCAAAACCAAACAGCTTAAATCATAGATTGTACCATCTGGATTCCCTCCTATCGCTCTGATTTTCTAATTTATATAACTGAATCTCTTTTGCTTGGTGCTGTGTAGCTGGATGGAACACCTCAGGCCTTTCTTCCTGATCCTTGAACAATGAAGAACAGTCAGTTTTTTAAGTGAATGTAACCTATATCAAACTTGCAAGGGATTTTTATAACTGCTATAAACTATAATGTTTTTATCCTCTTACATACATGTTTCTTTTAGTCTTTTCTTGTGAAACTAAATCAAATGACTGCAACTTCTTACATCTGCTTTTGCCTTTTGCATTATAAATGGCAGATTTACATACTTTCCCTTTTGTATGAATGTGGATGTCAGTTTATATTGAGTTTGAGCTGAAAATATTTAGTTTGCTGGTCTTGCAAAGTCTAACTGCTGAATACAGCTGTGTCTTAATGTGATTGCCAGTTGTTGAGCCATGTGTTGACTGGTTCTTCTGTCAGCTCAACTTACTCACAGGCACACGTCTTGTGCACAGAGCATCAATATCCACCTACAGAAAAGTGCAGTGTATACCTTACAGTACACACATAAGCAGTAAGTCAAGTCAATTTGTCTTGCTACCAAAGTCACAGGAATCTAACTGAAGCCAAATGCATCATACAATTGCAAAGTATAAATTAGAGTATTTGTTTACACACCTGTCACCATTCATCCTAGCTATTGCAAATCAGCTACAGTGCTGACATCTATTTATTCCCCTCTCACTTCTTCCCCTTTTTTTCTTTTCCTTTTAAACTAACACTGACAAGTGTACCCTGACCTATTAAAGGTCACTTCTCTCACAACTGGTGCTCCCTCACATTGAAAGAGTGAAGGACTGTCTTTATTGATCCGTGTCTGTATAACGGTATTCTAGAAAAGCAACACTTAACCTTTTAAATATTGTCAGTTAGGATTGCCACATGATATAGTATACTGTTATTACATTTTAAATCTACCCTGCAAACATATAGAGCAGGTACATGCATTTATGTTGACGAACATTTGTCAAGTGGAAGAATATTTTAAAGTCATTGTTTGGCTACTCAACTAATGAGTTAGATTCCATACACTGTTCTCTTTAGCTTTCTTTGCACTGTCGTAGCTTTCTTGTAGTTTATGACCAGACAGACCCAGTATCTATTCTTCCTCTTCGTTTGGGAAGCTCCCTTTCGGGTTTGCAACAACAAATCATCTTTGTCCATCTCACCCTATTGACAGCATCCTCATCTGTCACAACAACTCTCTGCACACATAAATCTTCTCTGTGATCTTCCTGTTTTCCTCCTCCATGGCACCTCCATATCCAATAACCTTTGTCCGATATACCCACACTAACCCTCATCTGCATGAGTTCAAACCATTTCAACCTTGCCTCCCTAACTTTTTCTCCAAACTACTCAACTTGCGCTGTCCTTCTAATATATTTATTTCTAATCTTGTGCATTCTGGTCACTCCCAGTGAAAATCTGAACATCCTTAACTCTAGTTTTTAGATGTGTTAACTGTTATGTTATTTGCTGTACCCTTTGTTTATTAGGTTATTCTAATGTGTACCTGTAATGAAATAATAACGTGATAAAATCGCTAAAAATTAATCTCAAATACTTGTTTTGTCAAATCTTAATTTAAACTAGGAAAATTAGATGAAAATAAAAAAACTTAGCTTCATTAAGGTGCTGTTGTTGCAGGACAGAGCCAAAATGACTTCTCCTAGCTGTTCCAGTATTTAAAAAGAAAATGTCACTTTTCATTTTGTCGAACCGGCCAGCATGGATCTTTCTTCATCATGGCAAATTCTGAGTCTCTCTACTAGACATTTTAAAAGTACATGCACACATTTTATTCCTTTCACCACCAACACTGGTGGCTTACAAGTATGCTTGAACTGCTTGTAGACTTTATAGATATGTTTTCCTTGCTTCCATTTCATTCCATAATAGTTCCATTTTCTCTGGAAAAAAAATCAAAATTTATTATTTTACTTCTATTATTCATAATTACAGCAACACATTGTATTATTGCAATGAAAACGCAAAGTCGAAGTGTCAAATAATCATAAATAGTCCCCTGCTGAGTAGCCACATGTGGTTTTTAATTATTTCCACCTATTAGTAATGCTGATATGTTAATTTAAACTTAATCAGCTATATCACCAACATTATAATAATCAAATGGGGTTTTTGTATCATTTTATTTGTTTTTTCAGCTGCATGCAGTTTTATTTTTTCTTTCCTGAAACATTCCTCAGTAATAGCTCTTTGATAATAAAGGTTGCCAACCCCAGTGTAGTACATCTGGTTATTTGCCTAGCATTTAGGCTCTGTTGTCTTCTCATGATAAAAGTTTCATTGCTTCCATCCACTATTAGTTCAAGCACTCTAGAAATTCAGACTCCGCCCACAATCCTGGTACATTAAAATGATGGTCTTCTTCTACTTTTGACGCAGCTGTATATTTTTTTGACATAACCATATAGACTCTTTTATTAATTAAGTAGCTATTATAACTACCAGTTGAAGATCTAAATTAATGTACTGTAGGTCTTGTTATTCTAATTGGGTTTTTATGGTCCCCTTAATGGGTATTTTGTCTCACTGGATGCATGGAGGTTTCACTGTGGTCATTTGGTGGTCTTTGAGGTCCTCCCTCTGAGACGTCCCAGTCACATGGAAGGTTGGGGAGGTTTTCTGGTATGGTTGTTTGGTGCAGTTTTGTGTGGGGTTAGGTGTCTTTGTTATGTGTTGTCCTACTTGAGACTTTTCTCAAATGCACTGTAGGGTGGAGAGGTCCGAAATACCATTCCCTCAAAAAGTTTATTACTGCAAATCGAAAGAATAGTTTTCTTTGACAGGTGCTTGTGCCAAAGGTTAACCAAATACAAAGGACACTGTCTAGACAGAAAAAAAAAGTCTGTGAGTAAAGAATACTGGTTATGTCAGGAGTAATGCAGTTTAGTTCAGTCTTGTTGCTTGCTTAATCTTTCACTTTCATTTTCAGAAGTAGAAATGTGTCACTATTTTTGCTAGTGTGGAAGTCTTTTATTCTCTTGTATTGTTTAGTGTATCGTAGCATTCTTCCAGGGTGTGATGTGCCATCGTCCCATGAAGAAGATTATTAGCTTTTACTGTTCAGATTGAACTCATCACCTCACCTCCCTGCTTTCCAGTATCTGCTCATCTCGCTAATCATTCTCACTCCAGGACTGTCTGTTCTCCATGAAACCACGTGCGCGCACATGTGGGTGTGTTCTTTGCTAATCACACTGTCTCCCTTATTCTCCCTTTTCCCTTTAAACCTTCTTAACACCAAATCACCTCACTTCAGCGTATAAATGTGGTACCTAACTTTCTTTTTCTCTCACAGTTGTTTTGTTTATGGCTACTGTTTCTTTCTTTTCTTCATTTATCTACTAGTCTTATTTTTATTCTCCGTGTGACCTTTTTCTGTAAACTTTCTCTGCCAGGAATATATTTTTCTTATTATCATGTATAAATTAACATCTTAATGAAAAACAAATCACTGTTTCAACTGTCTTAATCTCACACATTTTTATTAAATTTCCTACGCACTTACCTAAAGATACACACATATATATATATATATATATATATATATATATATATATATATATATATATATATATATATATATATATATATATATATATATATATATATATATATATATATATATATATATATATATATATATATATATATATACATATATATGTATATGTGTGTGTGTCTTTGTGAAGAAACGATAATGAATAATACTTTAAAAAGGAAAGTATTGTATTCTTTCAAAGTCTTGAAAAAAAAGGGAAAATGAATGTTTGATACTGATATTTGGTGATTTAAAAATCTGACTTTTAGGCATATAAAATATAAACAGCCTTCCCAACATTTATCATGTGAAGTTATGGCCGAGTCTTTGCTAAAATTATATGACAGTACAGTTTAAAAATAATCTTGTTTTTTTGTCACAACAAGTTGTGGATTACTCATTTAACCTCAGCCCTGACCCAGCTTGGATCAGCTGATATTTCTGTTTCTGGCATTCCAAACACATGTTACCAAGAAGGGACCTGCAGAATACCCTCTAGTGTATAAACTATGCAATGTGAAAACTCATACCATTGTCGAAGGGTGTTTCTGTCATGGATGAGAATTTTCCAGACTAAAAAAGCGGATTGAAACAGCACAAGTCAAATTCAAAGCAGGCTGAAATCCTATTGAACGTGGGTTTTTGCGATGGAGAGTGGGAAGGCAGGTGAGAATCAAGACAGAGCAATTTACCAGCGAGGAGCAGGTGTTTGTGTTGACATGACTAATCTTATCTGGCTGTGAACTGAGAGTTCCATGAGGTAAAGCAGGTAGTTTTCACACTGAGTCCTTGAACAAGACACTAAGGCGGACACAGAAGCACAGTAAACAATGATCCAGCAGAATGATTCAGGACCTAGCACAAAAGTGCACAGCTGACTCTAAATACATAGACTTAGATGAGTGGATGGCTTGCGGGTGTGCAGGAGCAAGCCCAGGAAACATTGATAAGAGAGGTGCCGAGCTGTGAACTGATCACCACCTGGTGCTGAGTTGGGTAAAGTGGCAGGCAAAGATGCTGGATAGACCTGGTGTACCCAAGCATATAGTTAGGGAGCACTGGGAATGTCTGGCAAGAGGCCAATCCACAAAATCTTAAATTCCCACCTCAAACAGAGCTTTGATTACGTTCCAAGGAAGACTTGGAACATTGAGTCCAACTGGACCATGTTCTATAAATTCCTTGCTGAGGCAGTTGCAAGAAGTTGCAGCTGCAAGGTTGTTGTTACCTGTAATGCATGTATTTCTATAACCAGATGGTGGACACCAGAGGTGAAGAGAGCTCTCAGGCTCCCTTTACGAACCTGTGGGACTCTTGAAACGCTGAGAAGTACCGGCAGCCCAAATGTTGTTTAGCTCTGGCAGTGGCTAATGCAAAAACTTAGGAGTTTAGTGACACCATGGAACAAGGATAAGGGTGACGACTTGCCTCGCCCTGGGGGTCATGTCACTGATATAGTAAACACATGCTCAGTGTCAAGGCCCCTGGACTGCATGAAAATTGCTTAAGGTTCTGGCTGTCCTGACTGACACATTGCTGCAACATAGCATGGACACTGGTGCGGTGTCTCTGGATAGGCAATTATGGTTGTGGTTTCCCTGTTTAAGGGTTAAGGGGATTGGAGGGTGGGGACTAGGGGATCACATTCCTCAGCCATTCTGGGAATCTCTATGGCAGGGTACTGGAGAGGAAAGTTCAACCATTAGTTTAACCTCAGATTCAGTAGGGAGTTTTTGTCCTGGTTGTTGAACACTGGACCAGCTCTTCATCTTCTCAATGATATTTGAGGTTATGTGGGACTTTGCACAACCAGTCTATCTCTGTTTTGTATACTTGGATAAGGCATGCAATCCATGTCCCTCAGGTTATTCTGTGGAAGGTGCTTTGAAGTATGGGGTGTCTGGCCAGATGTTATGGGCCATTTGGTTCCTGTAGAACTGTAACATTAGCTTGGTTCATTGCGGCAGTAAGTCATACTCACTCATGGTGGGTGTTGAACTCTGGCAGGACTGCCCTTTGTCACCAATTCTGTTTATAGTTTTTATGTACAGAATATCTAGGTATAGAATTTTATCTTTGCGTTTTTGCAGATGATTTGGTGAGAAATGAGAATAAGAATGAGAATCAGCATCTCCAAGTCTGAGACCATGATTCTCAGCTGTAAACAGAGTGGAGTCTGGGATGAGTTACTATCCCAAGTGGAGAAGCTTAAGTACCTTGGGGTCTTGTTGATGAGTGAGGGGAGAGTGGGTCATGAGACTGACAAATTGGTTGGGGTGGTGTTATCAGTGATGTGGACACTGTAACAATCTGTGATGGGAAAGAGAGAACTGAGCATAAAAGCGAAGCTGTCGACTTGCTGGTCTATTTACGTCTTACCCTCAGTGGTGGTCATGAGCTCTAGGTAGTGACCAACAGAATGACAGATGGTCACAGATACAAGTGACGGAAATGAGTTTCCTTCAAAGGGTGACTGGGATCTCCCTGAGAGATAGGATAATGAGCTAAGACATTGCCTCCTAGACAACTCCTTGGTGCGGTTGTTGGTCCTATTCGTAGGAGGCCCTGGGACCCAGGACTCACTGGAGCGATTATATCTCTTGGCTGGCTTGGGAATGACTCGGTGAACCCCCAGACTAGAAAGGTGGCCCAGGTCAGGGAAATGTGGGCTTGTCTGCTCAGACTCAAACCCACATAAACCATTGAACGAGGGACAGACAGACAGACAATCAGATGGATGAATGGATAAGTAGATGGATGGCACTAATTTGCAAAGATCTGTTTGTAAACTTGCACAAGGCACAGGTACAATTCAGTTATATCTGGCACAAGTCTTTAACTAATTTCTTCGTTTGCACATATATTACTTGTGCTTTTGTAAATTTCTTGGACATTTATTGTTTCTTTTTTATTAGAATATTTATAATTTAAAATTTTTATGAGCTTTCTGTGAAGGGTAACTGCTAAAATAGTAATTTAATTGTCCAATAATTTCAGTGGAAACTCCTGTGTTTAGTTTTACTGTGCCTGTGACAATAAAACTTTTTAAACTTGACCTTAATACATAAAAAATTGGCCAAAAAAATGTCTTGTTGAGAGTAAAATTAGTGTGCTATTTGTATGCTCTTTTTTTTTTATAGCAAAACAGATGGAGGGAAAGCAGATCATGCCAACTGAGGATGTGACAAAGAGAGGCGTCGGAAATTATGTAATGGACTTGGGGACTGTGAAATGGGTGGTAAAAGTGAGATTGGTCTGCCCGAGTAATTGAAATTTGTTGTACAGTCATGCTGGAGTTTAGTTACAGTGGGGTGGGTGCTGACGTTTTTATGGGACTTGATTTTGAAAGCATTACAGCTGAGAGAGAAAAAAGCAAGATCAAAACAGAAAAAAATGAACTGACACAAGAAGAAATGTAGTGGAAAAGGAGGAGAAGCAGTGAAATAGAAAATGCCAAGGGCCAGATTTTCAAAGACTTTTGCACCTTGTTTCAGACATATTGTTGTGTGTGTTATTTATCAAATCTGTGCCTTAGCCTGGAAGCACTATTCAACTGTCATTTGGATTGCACATGTACTTTGCCTGTCAGCACACCTTTGTGTGATCAGTGCAATGTCACTGCATCCTTAATAGTATGAATAGCTATTTCAGTTTAAACCATGAAAATCCATATTAACTGAGGGAAAATTTGATATTTCACTTTAAATGCTAAGCTCAATAAAATTTATGCATGTCTGAACCTCTTAACAGTTTGTATTTATGATATAACGAAGAAGGGTTTTGACGGGCAAACAGAACCTACTCAGCTTTCTTTTAAAATCCTACTGATAGCAGACAAAAGGTGCAAAGGAATTATACTTCACAAAGGGTCAGGAAAAAAGAGCAATAAATGAAAGCACTACCTGACCACTTTATAATACCAAACAAAGAGAGTTCAGAGAGTTGTGACTGTGCAGTTATTAAACTTGAAATTCATTTTGATGTTCACTGAGCTGCTAATGCAGTGTGAAAATCCCTGTCTCTTGATAATTCATTTACATTTTAGTGACAGTCCCTTTATAACCAGTATTTCCTTTCATCCACTGATTTTACTTCTTTCTATCTGTTTTTCATCACAGTTGTGTGTATTTCTCCCAGTTTCACAAATTGTATAAACCTCACATGAATAACAGTGAAATTGCAGTCCTAATCTTTTTTTGCCATTAATGAACATTGCTAAGTCAGATCTACTATAGGGAACACTAATAGAGGATAATTTGAAACTCCAAGTCCCATCCCAATCTGACAGAAATTACAAGTAAAGATTCTGAACCAGTATGGTGCAAACTGGTTCTGTAAGGGGTCCATTATTAATCAAGCAGTCAGTTTGATAGCTTTCACAGTGTGAGGCAATTGATATTTTTATGAAGAAGCACTTTTTCCCTTTTTTCAAAGGGAAAAAGGTCCAAATCAAATCTGAAAACTGCAGGAAGCTCATTCATTCTTCTAGTGATTATTTCAAGTGGCATTCAAAGTTGAGATGGGAACAGCAGGAGATTAGTGGAGACCTGAAGCACCTTTACATAATCTGAACTTTCTTTCTAACTAAAGGACACTGAGACATTTTTGACCCTGTTTGCCTTCACTGAGTGACTCATTTAATGGGACATAAATGACAAAGTGCCAAAGCAGCTTTCATAGCAATAACGGTATAGGGCATTGCAGAGCCCAGGCTATGTTCTGATAGGAAAGGAAAAAAAAAAAAACAATAACCGGGAATGTTTTCCGTATCTTCTGAAAGGCCAGCACTTTCTTCACCTTTCTAATATATATTGCCCTTTTTAACCATTCAACCAAGAAGGCACGCATTTTATGACCCCAGAGAGCTTGAAGATGGGACATTATGGTACCACCTATAAAAAGCAGCAATGATTTAAGCAAAGCAGGGCAGGAAGCCGCTGTCCTGCCATGCTCAGCATATTACCTCAAGACGGTCTTTTCATAGCATACATTGAACTCCACGTGGAAAAAGAAAAAAAAAACCACTCACCTTAAAATTGTGAGGGTGGATAGGACAAAGATAAGTAGAGGGGCAGAATTAATTATTCTGCACCTGTTTATTTAATGCATTCAGTCCATACCACTACATTATCCTCATTTCTTCAAAGACTATGACTTGTGGTAAGTTGATATACTTAAATATGGTAGAAAAAAACATGGTGACAATGGTTCTACTGTAGAAACTTGTACTTTACGACTTGAGCCTACAACACATTTAGATTGAAGAACTTATGCAAGTAACGCCAGTGTTTGATTAGTTAATGAATTTAGTACTATTAAACAAGACATCACTGTGTTAAAACTTACCTTTGAAGGCATTACACCCACCACACTGACACATCAACATTTCTAGTCATGAGTCAGATGCATTTCTAAAATTTGGTTGAGACTGGGACACATCTTTAAAGATTCTCCTTTATCACTGGAACAAGGTCTCTAATCTTTTATTTGCATCTCCAATAAATTTCAAATGGAAACCAAGTCATATTAAAATATAATTAGTGTAGTGGGCAAAAAGATTCATGCATTTAATAAATGCACTAACAGAAGAGATTATATATTAAAATTTGACTTGCTTTAACCTAAGACCCAGGATTTTATAGACATACACAGGTTTTAAATGTGCATAAATATTTCATAGAGACAGTATGCGTTACTACTTTTCAATAAATTACACTTGTTCCTCATTAGATGTAACAGAAAAGACCTACCTGCAATACTGTATACTCCCTGTCTTTTCTTCCTCTACCACCTTTTTGGGCATGTTCTAAGACTATGCATAAATCCAGAACCAATTTTACAGCACATTGCCCTGGCTTCACTCTCCAAACAGCACCAGACTTATACTTGAATTCCAACTCAACTCTAGACCTGTTTAAGTGCATGAGACCAAAAGAATGATTACAGCTTTCCGTATATGCTTTCTACACAGACTTGATAGACCTTTTAATCATGTCTAAAATCTTTTATGATGCACGAAAATGTTCATGAGCTGTAACATAATGTTAATGAAGTGAATGAAGGAGTCTATTTCACCTGACATTGCTCAGCACTTGCCTTGAAATTCTGACTGTGTCCAATGAACAAGGAAGAAAGGATTTTTTTTCTCTACCTTATTGTAATAAGGACTTAATGACATCTATAAAAAAAACACCAGATTTCAAGATGATAAAAAGTGTTAGATCTGTATACTTTCTTATGACTTGCTCCTGCACCTATTTTTTCTCTTTATTTGCCTGTGGTGGGTGGTCTCTATTCTGCTTTTGACTATGAAGAGTTCACCATATCTTCATAATATTGTTAGTTTATTATCTTACTTATTTTTGCTTTTACTTTACACTCTGAAAAAAAGACCGTCCTCCAACCTACTCTTCACACAATGTGACATCCCTAAATTGAGAGCATCCGAGCCCCTGATCAATTTCCTTATCCATCAATTTTTCAGAATAACCAAGCTTTTGTACTTTATACACTGACACTTAAATTGTGACTGGAATGAATCCAATTCATTTTGTATATATATTTTGCGGTCACTTTTGTAAGAGATGTACAAGCGAGCTGTCATTTGAGTTGATTTATGCAAAATGATCAATTTGTCACCATATGCTGGCCAAGAATTATTTTACTCTAAGTACCCCCTTCATCCACATTGCACTGCATTTTCTTAATGATATACCAGGAATGAAACAATTACGAAGGCTTGAAAATGGCTTAGAAGTCATATTCCTGTGGGGATAAAGCTTTTGTCTCTTGCAGAAAAGTAAATGCTTGTGTCATTGTGTCATTATCAGCTGTCCTCGTGTATCATAAAAATAAGTGTATTGACATAATGCACTCATCCAAATTTTATTCTTTCTCTTTGTTTTAACTCGTAGTCATCGAGTGAAACATTTTTTCTTAGATGTGTATTTATGGCCATCACAAGCATTGATTTTCACTCTGGCCTTTATTCTTTTTCCACTCCAGGAGATTAGGAAGTGTAATCACTGTGATCCTCTGGGTAATACAAGCAAAACATATGTATAACCATGAGGAAATCTGGATCTTATTACCATAAGATCATTCTTATGACTAAACCTAAATGATACATGAAAGAATGTGCGTGGTACAATAATAAAGATATTTAACATAAACCATCTACTGGACATTTTTTAATCTGGTTCGAGACTGTAGTTTGTTATCCTTCAGTGGTTTTACACTTTGCAAATCCCTGACAGTTATCACTGTGTGTCAGCCCTTGTGTGTGTGTGTGTGTGTGTGTGTGTGTGTGTGTGTGTGTGTGTGTGTGTGTGTGTGTGTGTGTGTGTGTTTTGATGTTGCAGTGCCAAAGCAGTAATAAACAAAGCCTCTTAACTCACAGCCCTGCTCTTGCTGTCACTCTAACTCAGAGTCAGACATGCAAATATGCACACACTCCGGTGACTTTACCTAATATGATTAGAAAATTGAGCTCCAAAGACTTTTTAACACTTGACAACTCACCAACAGATCAAACCACGAGTGGCAGCAAAGGTGGTAAGAAGTGGAAATTTGATTGGTTAAAAATCAGTGTACTATTGTGTCCATATTGTAAAAATATATTATGTCCTGCTCTATATACACAACACCCAAACGGTGAATAACTGCTTGTACTTCGACTGCATTACAGTTTCTATATCTGAAAATAAAAACAACTGAATTATGATTCTAATTAGATTTATTTTTGCCTTTGTTTGTCTTAACATTTCACCACCAGCAGCTGGAGGTGTGTTTGGTCCTCAAGGGGAATCGGGATCAGAGCCTGAAGATGACAACCAAATGAAGTTTTATACAGAACAGCACAGAGGACGAAGGCGCAGCAAAGGTGAGAAGAAACTCAGGTGTATTGTAATAAATGTCGTACATTTTTTACACATTAACTTACTCAGCAGGAGACCCTCTTAGCCACTGCGCGCTGCTGAGAAGGCATTAAAGTCAAAAGGGAGTATAATACAAAAACAAATGAATGCCAGCCTTATCCCATTTGAATATAAGAGGGAATGATGGGAGAGAACATTAAAGCTGAGTCAAATGAGGCTAGTCATTTCCGGAATTGTCAGCATAGCTGGAAGTAGGAAGGGGTCATGTACGTTCCCAGTGGGGTTGAGAGTGCTGTTCCACAGCACAGCTCAATGACATTCAGAGCAGACATAGGAGCTGATGTCAGTGGGAGCTCTGTGATGACCTAAGCTGAGTCAAATAACTTGAATGGCAAGCATGATTTTCAACTTCTTCTCCCATAGTGATATGTAATAGTGAAGAGTTTGGATTTGTGTGTATATGAATTACATAGTCTGTGTATATCTATAAAGTAGCTGACAAAAATTATAAAAATCATAATGTTTTTAAACCCTATGTCTGCAGTTCACCTAAACAACACTAGGTCAAGAGGACGATAAATCACACACCACTTTATAATCTTGTTAAATTGGTTGTAAGCCCTCTGGTGTGGGAATAGGATCTAAAAGCAATTAGAAAAGCAGTTTAGTTGCTTTTCTAATTGCGGTTTCTATTAGAAGTATAAAAGAGAGGAAATGTAAGATTTGAAAACAAACAAAACTTCTTAACTCTATAGACACTGCAGATATATAATTCATCTAAAAGTAGATTCTGCCATTAAATGTCTCTATTTTTCTGTACATTGGAGACAGCAGCTGGGTAGATTTTTTTTTTAATTCAGATATCAAGCATGTGCATATGGTCTTAGATAATTGCAACGTTTTTCGGAATGAAGGACAAGAATTGTGAAATAACTGTGAACCTAGCCCTGTAATTGGCTCTGTAGCTTTCTGTCACTTCATTTCCTACCATTACATTTCCTGGTTACATACATTTAAACACAGAATGGTCCAGTGTGAACATGCAATTAACCACAACTGTTCTGAAAATGGTTAATTGCCTGTGAGTGTAAATGACCTAGAACAGGCGTCTTTACTTTAACTGACACCTTTGTCTGACAGATTTTATTATCAAGTCTTTGTGGCCTTACAGCTTGGAGGAAAATAAAATCCATGGCCATAACCTGTGTTAAAGTTACAGCCTGTATAAAAAGGTAGCTCTTTCATTAGATGATGGACAGAGGGAGGCGAATGAGAGTAAACATAAAGAGTTTAGTGCACACCTTGTATTTGTGCATTCAGTTAAAATTCACATGTGACTTTATGCGTGTGTTTGAGCACAGAAAGGGTGTTTGGTTTGTGACCGTAATGTAAGTGTTTGCCATCGTGAGTGCACATGCTTTTGTCTACTCAGTAAGCTTTTATAGTAATTGAGGGAACCCTTCACAAGCCCAGTGACACCACCCACACCCCACTGACATTAGCTGCTCAGCCACTATTTCTGTAGACAACCATTGTTTCTGTCCCTTCACAAAGCCATCACAGTGAGTAAGACGTGCAAGTCAGTGTGGGTCAATCCATTACCCTAACTTTGTCTCCTTGTTTGGCCTTGAGCTGCATTTCACTACCTCCGAGCTTCTGTCAAGATTAAAGTGCCTTTCCACAGGGGAATACTGGTGAAACTTTCTTTTCTATGATATCGCTTTGTTTTATTTCAGTCTGTTTGACCATTTGAACACTGCGAATGTGATCAGTCAAACGTTATACGGGGAAAACTGAAATTGGCATTCACAGAACAATTGTGCACGGCTGTGTTTTTCAGTGGTACTAAATGATGTAGTAACATACCTCTAACTAGCACACAGAGCATTAGTCGATTCCCATTGTGGAAGCTATTGGGCATTGAAATGAATAAATATATAAACAAATGTATTTATTTATTTATTTGAACAAAACAGTTTGATGAGTTCTACTGCAGAGAACAGACTTCCATGAGCAGCTGTACCATTTCTATTGACTTTTGCAACAAACCTGCAGAGTGCAGGATACACACTGGGAAGCTCCCTTCCTAGAAGCTATTCACACATTTCTGAAGCCTGCAGATCCTGAAATATTACGTGATGTTTTCTTGTGACTGGTTTAAGAAAGTACCAGAGTGCATTTTCAGCTTGTTCAACGCATTAGAGCAGTGTTTCCAAAGCTACTCCATCATCACCTTGTCCTACACACATCCCAGTAAGCTTCCGTTTAACATGCCAACTTCTCTCCCATGATAAATATCTGTAGACAGAGGTTAAGCGGCTAATTTCATTTCCTATACCTTAGCTTGGAAATAGGAGCCCTGACAGAGCCAAAGGGCAACCAAAACAACCAATCTATAACCCTGTCAGTAGCAATAAGATCATATATCATACTGGCAAATGATTCTGCGGTGTGCAGAAGCAGTGGTAACCCAAGTCATCTCTACACAGGCCAAACTTGAAACAGGGTTGGATTCATAAATCAGCAGTACAATTAATTGCATTCTCAAGGCTTTGAGGAGGGCTTTTGAGCAAAGGACAGTGCAAAACGAGATGATTTTGTTAAACGTTTGTGTGGCTGTGTGTATTATGGTCCTGTCACCTGTTTAAGACTCTAATAAAAACAAAAGGGCCACTGTTAAACTGTCTACCTTTACTTTTTTCTCTTTCTCTCCCTTCAGGCCATCCACACAGTCCTCTAAATAAGGTCACCTTGACACTGATTACTATCAGCACATGTGTCATTGCCATTGTCTATGCTACGCAGGATTCCTGCCCCCTCACTGTTAAGGTCACCCTCCATGTGCCAGAGCATTTTGTTGCGGATGGTAAGTGCAACGCATTTATTAGACCTTGGCAGAACATTTAACGGGTAAAGCATCAAAAAGTGTTTACTTTTGCTAGAAACTGACTTCACTACACTTCACTGTTTTTATGCACTCTTTCATTTTGATTCAAATTACATGATATGATATGAAAACCTGAGTAGATCTGACAGCTCACAGAACTCCTGGGTCCAATTTACACAGATCTGTTTGCTGACTGGAAACCCACAAATACTAAAATCAAACATGGAGATGAAGATGCAAGGATTTATTATACTTACATTAAACCCATCAAAATGTTACTAAGATGCAGTGTGGTTATCTAGCCCAAGCAGCAGAGTTTGAAAACATCTAATACAAGCGATATGGTAGATTTGTGGAGCATGTTATCATAATAGCCATTATCCCACATAGTACAGTATCTTATTGTTTTGTTTGTTTCCAACAATAACTGGTTACAGTTGTCAGTCAAGCAGCGTACTGTAGAGATAACTGTCGAGTTACATGTTGTTGTTGAGCACTGAAACGTATTATGTCATTAGTCTAGTCTTTGTTGTTAGGAGGAACAGCTAATGGACCGGGGCTAGCTCAACATTCTCCGTTTCTGTTTTCACATGGCCTGCATTAAACTCTCCACCCCCTCAACCGTGATTTGTGGTTTTCAATTTCAATGCCTTTCAGTTTCAGTGCCCCCTTTGCACGACTGATAAGGTACAAAAGATGAACATTCATCCAACAAAAAAGAAAATCATGTTCTAGAACCGAAAAATGAACAAAAATCAGAACAATAAAGCCCACGCACTGAAAGCTCGCAATGGAAAAAAAAAAAGATTTATTATCACCACAAAAAACTGAGTGACATTTAAAGCCATTAAAGTGATGAAGAGCATTGTGCACACACTATGGCTATTATTATTCTTTGTTTTTGAACTGAGCTTTTAGTGTTTAGCCCCTTTTTCATGTGACTGCATGCTGTAGATTAAAATACTAACCTATTGTTTTTATCTTTTCAGTTAGCCTGATACAAACAATGCATATTCATCTAATGTTACATAAGAACTCCAAGATATATTTCTGCTTGTGCCATATTAGAAGCTGGCTTCACAGACTGAAAGTATACTTGCCAAAAAAATAAAAACTAAATAAATAGTCAGTGAAATCGAATATAAAGAACTTCTCTGTCAATAAGGAGTTGATACCGTTTCCTGTCAATTCATATGCTCACATGGAGACACAAAAACATTTTTTGTTGACAAAAGAAGTTTAAATGCACAAAAATGGAGTTTGTAAGCAACAGACCCAGGCAACAGCTTAGAGTATTATTTAATCTGTTTAAAATTCCTTGTTGACAATGAGCTAATTGTAAATTGGGTCTGTGTGTTGACACGATACCGCAAAACAAACCTTAGCAGGAGGGAGAAAAAATCGAATATGTACAAGGAGCTAAGTGAAGTAAGAGAGAGTGAAGAGCTGAGGCAATTTAACTAATGATTGCTACATCTCCGAAAGATTTCACATATCAGTCAAAAAGGCATTTCTGCCATTGAGGTCTCATTTCTTGTCCACCCACGCTCTCAGAATTTGTGTGCCCGTGGACACTTCATGAAAACGGAGGCGTACATAAAATATATATTCTGTAACTATTGGATATCTACAGTAAGATAAACATACCGTTAGAGTATTTTGACATTGACACAGTTTGTTTTTTTCCCCCTGTATACCACCACAGTGGATATGAAGTGAAAGAATCAAGATGTGATTAGAGTGCAGACTATCAGTTTTCATTTAAAGTGATTAACAAAATTATCACATTAACTTTGTTTAGAAATTAGCTATTTTTATTCATAGGGCCCTATTTTCAGATTCTAAAGTAGTTGGGTAATTGCCTAATGAACAAAAGCTGCTTCCTCTTATTTCATGTCAAATTAAGCAGATAAAAGCTCTATTAGTGTTGAACGTACATTTGCTTACTTCTCACTTTAATTCTAAACATGAGGTCCAAAGAGACATCCGTGATCATCATTTGGCTGAAAACGCAAAATAAAGACAGAGAAGTGTGCACCACAGCAGACAAAAGTGGATGATTGTAAGTTAAGAAAAGAGCCACAGTAAGGTCTAGCCAAGTGAAAAGTACTCAAGGAAAGAGGCAAATAATTGTCAACGTGTAAAGATGCCTTGATGTTTCAGAGCGCTTACAACAAGATGCTGGTTTGTTACTGCTGACAAAATGTAAGGTAGCCATATCTATATACAGACAGCAACAAAAGGTGGCCGCAATAAAGACTTGGCACAGCATAGGAACTTCCGCCTGTCATTGACTCGAGGATTTTCATCAAAATATTAAAAACAATGAAGTTTGTCCACTTACTTTTGAGCTTTGTGGGGCAATTACTCAAAAATTGTATTACAAAATAATCATGGTTATTTTGAGTGTCTATAATGTTGTCTTTTTCTCCCTTTCAAATTTAATATGGAGAATGATTATTGACTCATTTTAGTAACCTTTTGACCTTCTACTGCCACTAGTAGTGAGGAATATCAAGTTATACGCAATAATTATCTCAAATTTTTGGATGCCCCTGAAACTCTCCTTTGGCCTAATGATCAGCCTGCGAGGTATCAAAAATCATATTTGGAATTTAATGAAATAATCATAGACATTCATGATAAACCAGCACTCGTGTATTTTAATTTCGCCGAGCCCATGAGCTTTGCTGTAGTGCGACACTCACTACTGCATTTAAGCCCCACTACAGAATAAGATATTGGACGAGGAAAATCATGTTGTGTATTCCATACTGCATGTTTGTTTACTGCAGGGTGAACATAAACTGTACACCTCGAAGGAGTTAAGATAAGGGTTTTAGGATTCTAGTTTTGTTTTTCCCCTGCAAACAAACTGTGTGTACTGGAACTCGGACACAGAAAAGCAGACACCTGAGGCAGAGCAGATGTGGTAAAAGGCAGCTTAACCCTGTAGTCTGGCATGCATACAGTCGGCAGCAGGCAGGCAGTCAGAGCAAACAAACAAATCCAAGAGATAAACAAACAAAACAATTCCAACTGGCAAGCAACACATAACTATAAGTCACTTCAGGAAAAGTACAAGCAGACAGAAGAAATGCTCTGTTTCTTCTTTCTGCTTATATACTTTATAAGTTGACACAAAGGACACGAGTTGCTCTATATCTAATATATGCTGGTATGATGCAGGTGAATAGTCAGGTGGTGATATCAGCCATTAGCATGATGAATAAACTGAATGTGAGCAGCCAGTTGCCATGACAGTAGAAGGTAAACAAAAACAACTACAAAGCATTTATAATAATCACTAAGGCTACAGCTAATGGGAGCCTAATGGGAAAAAAATGAGATAGATAGAGAGAGAGCAGAAGGTTATTTACAGGCAGGTAACAAGAAAGGAAAACTGGAGCAGCAGATTAAGAAGACTCAGATCATTTGGCCAACGTTGTGGGATACGCAGCTCAAAATCAGCTAGTAGTGGGACATATTCTTATGTTTTTATATTCTTCCTCTAATTACTCCAGTGTTGCTTTTCTGTTACCTGACATTCACTTTAGAGTCATGGTGTAAATACCTTAATTATGCTTGCAGTCAAAAATAGTCATATTTTAAATATGACTGTCTGTCAAATAATCTTATCAATTAGATACCCAGTCATGTAACTCAATTATCAAAAACATGACATTGTGTAGATAATTGAAATAATACAGCAGTATACAATAGAGCACGGCACAAACAACTTATTAACGAAAAATAACACAAAATTATATGTGTCAATAAGTCAGTGTGATTTTTTGTTGCACCCATTCATTATTCCTGTCATTATTTTGACTACTGCATTGACACTGACATACAATGCTTTCTTTTTCTCCCCATTCTTCTGCATTTGAATCATAATATGCAGAGCTAAGTGAACAATGCTCCTACTCCCCAAGTGGGATTTCTTTACAGGACTCAAAGAAGGCTGCATAACAGCTTCTGTTAGCAGAAGAATTTACTTCAGCCAGTATCACTGTAAATGAGACCTGCTGGCAGAAAGGGGCCTTGTTATGCTTACCTTTGGTCTCTTTGACCTCGTAAATGCTTTTAGCGATTTATTTTGGCCTTCTGTCGTTTTGCTGGGTACTGAACACTTTACTTTCAAGAACACCAGCGGTCTTTCATATCTAGGGAAGATTGTGACCGTGGTTATTTTGCTTTCACTTCTACAGAATTATGCACTTATTAATTTAAAATGTTCAAAACACATTGATTGATTCAAAATGTGTTTTACGCCAGACACTTAAACCAATAAACAATGTGGGATCATCTGACAAGCTATCAAATGTAACAGACAAAAACATGCAGGTTATTGGTCTCGATAAGACTGAATGCTAACACATAGTTTGGTACTTAATTTTTAGGGAGAACCAAGTACATTTCTTGAAGGCTTTGTGTTGGTCACACTGTACTGTGGCAGTGTTTTTCTGTCAAATGAAAAGAAGCAGCTGATGACTTTTTATGTGTAGGAGGAAACAAATGGCAGTGTATTCTGTCAGGACTTCAGAACAACCAAAATGTTAAAAGGGTAAAATAAATAAATAACAGAGAGAGAACAGATGAGTTTTGGGATGTCATTGCTTTGTTTCTTACAGAATGTAAAGGCGAAACATTATTTGTTATTCTCATATGAGTTGTGTATTTTACCGCAGCACAAAGGACTTGCTGACATCCATCTGTGATGGATGTGTGGATCCTTTCTTATTGATGCAGTTCATCTAGCTGTACCTAACCTGTTTGTTTTTTTGTTTTGTTTTGTTTTGTTATATAGATGTTCTAATACATTTTGAATTCACCTGGACAAAGAAATATATACTGTTAATGCTTCTGCAAATGTACCGTTGACCCATAATATAGCTGTATAAGAATCCAGAAAGCTGAAGCACAACCTTCTCACAGCTCCCTTTGGAACTAAAACTCATTGGCATCAATTAGAGATAATCTTGTTCGGTGATTGGAGTTTAACGATTGGTCTGAGAGCAGTAAGAAAGAAAGGTAAGTCAGCGTCATTGAGCATAGCGTTTACTGATTGACTCGTGAAACCCTTTTAGCCCCTCTACTGCAATTACCAACAAAACCCAATCTATACACATTATAGGTCTTAATTTTCTCATTTAAATTCAGGTTGGTCAGATGGGAAATGAAATTACAGTGAAAACAAAAGATTTAGCTACTTTCCAATTGATTTTGCAATAGAACCTCGAACCTAGAGCATAAATACAACTGAATCACGTCTGTTCTACTTTTCTGTGGTTTGTTTGTTTATTTTTGTCTTTTTTTCATGCAAAATAATTGACTCCTATTTTGTTTTGCTTTTCTTTTTTCAGGAAGTAGTTTTGTGGTGAGCATGGGCAGTTTCTTGGATGTTTCTAATTGGTTAAATCCAGCCAAGCTAACTCTCTACTATCAGACCAATTCATCCACACAATGGGTCCAGGATTACTGCGGCCAGAGGACCACTGAACCCTGTGAGCAGATTTGTGATCAGGACACAGGTTGGTGCATACAAATATGCAGACACTGAGGTCTAACCATTAAGCCTAAACCCTTGTTTTTAGCATTTTTTTTTTAAGTGGTAAATACTTCAACAGTGGAAAAAGTACAGGTGTAGGATAGAAGACATTACAATGAAATCTCTATCTTGATGTTTTACTGATTAGCATAACATGTGCTAACGTTTACTTATATTTTGTGACATAAACCCAAAAGTTAAAGTCAGCTAAAAAAAAACAACATAAAGCTCCCACAGTGGATGTCGTCTGGTTCAGAGTCATGAGATTTACACCACCACTCGCAACCCTGTGTTTTTCATGTGGACTTTTTCTCATTTATAAACAGTATAAACATGGCTCTTTATGTTCAGTATTGATACTGCTTGTAGGTAAGGGCATAGATGCCAGAGTATAGCGTGTCAGAGATGTCAGTGCCTTTGGCAGGATTTGAGTCCCTCCGCAGGAGAATGTTTTGCTATAAAATGATAGACATGCTATTCTTATAAATTGTTAGAGTTGTCATATTGAAACTGCGTGTAAACAATGGAATTAACAAGAAACCAGCAGCACTGTCAGTAAAGAGACCACGGAGAAATACAAGTGTATAGCAGAGGTTGTCACTGTTTGCATTCATTACAATAATTATATAGAAGCTATCCAACTTTATTCCACACTTTAAATGAAAAAGGGAAAGAAAAGAAGACAGAATCAATAGATCAATTATATGGTAGGCTTTTTTTGTTACTTTGCTTTAAATTTTAGTTGGCCTAAAAGCACTGAAAGGAGCTGAAAATATGTTTTCATCATGTTATAAATAAAATGGGTTAATGTATATTCCACATTGTTTTGTAAGTCTTCTTTCTGTGCTGTAGGGAAAGAGAGGAACTAGTCAAGCTGAGCACAGGTGTGTGGTTAATTTCTTGAGTAAATTACTCAAATAATAGTAACAATTGTAAGTTCTTACATCAGAGCTCAGCATATGAGGCAACAGTATTTCTACTATGTAAGCAAAGGTCCTTAATGTCTTTTGCCCCATTCAGGAAAATCACCAGCTGCTGCTGCAGTGTGTATACAATCACCCTGTATGGGTTTACACCTACATTTGCTGACATTAAAACTTTACCAACAAATGCTAAGTATGCAGCATGATGATATTTATCTTGCCTTGAGTGTCCTAATTCCCTTGTGTTTTTCATGCCCAAGTAGATAAAGTCTAAGCTCATTAGAATGGATTACATCTGTAATGTATGTGAAATTTATGTAACCCTGGTCAAGGACGTGTTGAGGGCTAATGCATAATGTATTAGAGTTCTAGACACTCAACTCAGTGAGTACACAGGAAGATGCCAGAGATGGAGCTGCACGCATGTATTTGTGAAATCTTAGTGTGTGCACTTAGGTATTTCATAGGTCTGCATCTGCACGTTGTATTTACTCATTCAAATCTGAGTACACTGAGCATTTTGATTTTATTAGCACTAGTATCTAGCTCTGCTCTCATCTTTCTGCATCCATTTCTCTTTTCATCTGTCCTTTATAGAAGATTATTTAATCAATGACAGCATGCACGTTTGTTGTATCTCCTCAGGGCAATCACATCCCTCCAGAAGTAAAATGAAAGGTGCTCTTCAAAGAAGCTTTCCATTTCTATAACTAATGTAAAATATAGCACACTTATACCCAACCAAGCATACATATATTTTTGAGACTGAAGGACTTGTTTAGCATATAAAAACATAACTATAAGAGCACTTGTGATGTTTACTTCGATGTAAAAAAAAAAGACAAGTAAAATGGCCAGACCCCTATGTATATCTAGATAGATAGATAGATAGATAGATAGATAGATAGATAGATAGATAGATAGATAGATAGATAGATAGATAGATAGATAGAACTTCTTAAGTTCATGTGAATACTGATGTGTTTTGCTTCTAATTGTAGCTTTTTTAAGATGGACTATCCACCCATTCAGCCATGGGGAGGAGTTTGTGCAGTACACCCTGCTGAGGTCGCCAATCACTCGCAGGGTTACCAAATATTACAACATTGAAAAACTGATTGATATGGATGACAGGGAAAATATATATAAGAAGAAACGTTGACTTGAATCTAATACAAGCTGAATGGTGGCATTGTTTTCTGTTGGCTTTTGGGCAGAAATGAAAAAGTTAAGGTTTAAATGCCAACAAATACTTATTATACCAAGCAACATATTTGAAAATTCCAATACGAAAAACAATAGTAAAACCCTGTTTCATTAATAAACATATTTTATACAGTGTATACTCTATACTGAATAAAATAAATGCAGGTTTAGATATTTAAATCGGTCATTTTTTACTCCCAGCATGCGTACAAACTCATTTTCCTTGTCCTTTATAATAGCAAGAGGTATGTTTTCAGGATGGTTTCTCACAGCATTTCTATTATCTCCATCAATCCAGCTGCAGTGTCATGTCAGATGACAGGCACTGTTGACTACTAGACACTGTATCATTGTATCTGGATAATCAGTCATCTGTGCCTTCACCTTCCCTCCTTGATCAAGTGCTACAGTGGAGGTCAGTAGACACATACATGATGCAACACTTCCTGCTGTCTGATAGCTGCTTGGGCAATAGATAACTTTAATTAGACTTGGAACTATAATATCTGCCTATGCATATATACATTGGCACCAATAACAGCTGAAAATCTTTTGAAAATTACTGAAAATGAATGTCAGATAATATAATGACTCAAGTAACCACTTTATTATCCTTTCACAGTTATGCTCCCTAAACATAGGCTGTTGCTAAAACCTTTCCATTTCTCATCATGCATAACTTCCTAAAGACTCACAGACCTCCTTGGCTGCTTTTGTTTTCCTCATTTAAAACGTTTTCTCTCTGGCTCCTCCAGCTGCAAGTAATTGGAAATGAAACTGCTGGGGTGTGTAACATGTACAGTATACTATACCCCTGGTTTAGCTTTTCATTTCGAGCTCATACTGTGCTCGTAAGCACGCGCCCGGACACACACTTAAATGCACACAAACACATACTGCTCAAAGGAAACACTTATATTTTATCTGCCCAATGATAACGCCTAAGGCCTTCTCCAATATTATAACAAGTGCAAATAGGCACCAGAACAACAATAAGTCTTTTCTGTGCTAACATCATAAACCTTGAAATATGAAAATTATCCAGACAGCCAGAGAAATTATTATGATGACATACATCATTTATAGCATCAGTTTAATACAAGAGGAAGAGAGATGGTTCGTGCGATCAAGCACCTGCCATTGTTGTACATTTCATGTTCTTAATTTATAAGAGGAGAAAGTGAGAGAGCAAAAGAATGAGATAGAGAATGAGGAAAGGATGGTGACAAATTTTACTAGCAATTTTAAACTGGTGTTTACGGAGGATGTCATTATCGCTGGGTGGTGTGAGGCTGTGTGCCTGTTTAGACACCTGGCCGAAATGTACAGGGGAGGGACTCTCTGAGCACAGTTAAATAATTGGGTTTAACAAATGGCTATTTGGAATCATTTAGCTCTTAATTACACCTACACTATATTCTGATTATTCAACCATTTCTTGGGAGTCACTGAGTTAACACCGAGTTAACACGCTCTTTCAAAGCCCTGAGGGAAGGACGTACATGAAAACATTAAATTTGCACTGATCCATCCAAAAGAAAAAAAAAGAGAGTAGCTATCAATACACATTTTAGTGGTTAGAGTTGTTCAAGGTTAACAAGAGTAGAAAGTTTTACTCAACCTGAAAAAATAAAAACATCAGATCAAAAGAAGAATTAAAGCCATTAAAATTACCTCTTTAAATATCTTTGAACATATTGTTCTCAAAAATAATAAATAAAGTAAAGTAGCTAATAAAAATATATGTTTGATGACCCAAAACATCAGCAACAAAACCTGAAACAGAGCAGATGGAGAGCATGAACCAGTGTCTCCCCGGAATCTGTTATCTTGATGACAGAAGCCAAGTGTACACTGTGAACATAAAAGCAGTTACCACACTGCATTAGCAGCTCAGTGATACTCAACTTTAATAACCACACTGTTGCATTTTCTCTTCTGCTCAGAGACACGTTTTACTATTGGCTATCTCCTCCCCGCCACGCTTTTCTGATACGCTCACTGTTGCTGTTGTTCCTCAGATTTAAAAAGAAATTGCTACAAGCCATTAATTCTTACTCCAAATCTTCCTTTTAATATGTTACACCCGTTCTGGGTTTTTAGATGGAGATAAAAAACCCAGGGCTTGCAAGTCATGTAAAGGTTAGTTCATTCAGCAGAATGTGTAATCAAGCAGACTTATCTATTTCTGTTAATCACTAGATCCTCCTTTAAATGCGTTTGCAGAAAGGTAAGAGCCCTGCTTCAATGATTATTTGCACAGCCTGCTTAAGATTTACAGAAAATGTGCTTCTAGACTGGTGCACTTAATCTGAAACAAGGTAGGAAAGATTTACAGTCCTCCTGCAGCTTTGAGGTCTGTACTGCTGTACAATTCATCTACCTCTCCTGACAATCTAGTAGGAGCACTGTGGGTTTTATGTCTAGACCTTATGTATATACCTTTGCCACAGCTGGTATTATTAATTAAACTGTAAACACAACTTATGATAAAAAAGGAATGTCTAGTTATAACCAGCACAAACCAGTTTCTCTAATATCTGATTCAGGTGATACGGAGTGTACGGAGCAAAAAATGCATGTTGTTGTTAGTATTATTATTATTGTTATTATTTTATTATTATTGTCATTATTTTATTATTATTGTCATTATTGAATAATACACTGCCAAGACAAGAAATATTACCATAGCCAAGATAAAATATGGCAGAGAGTTTTGCTTTCACCTTCTAATTAAATCCAAAGCTAAAGAAAAAAACTTCCAATTCGTGACTTCAATTTCATTCCTCTCAGAAATAGCTGTTTACAAAGAGCTGTGTTGTCTCCACAGTTATTATTAGGTCCAAATATCTGTCATCGGGAGCCATTTCAAACAAACATGTAAATCAAAGCAAAACATTACATTTGTAATTGCTGTTAGTAAGATGCACAAATCACTCATGTACTCAAATATTAACTCTCTTAATTATAGTAATTTATCATCAATTTTAACCAAATGGGTTCAGCTGCATTTCTTCTTCAGTACGAATGCTGATGTAGAAACAGAAAGATTATACAATTTGAGCAAGCTAGGGCCATGTCAAATAAACTGTCCAAAGTGACTGTAGGATAACTAAAGTTTAGATGCATGAACTAAAAACAATGTCACCATTTCTCTCTGGATCTCTCTGAATCTCTGGATATGTGGTTAAAAAAATCTAACTATATCACTTATAATATAAATTTAACTATAAGAGTAGATATATTTGTTGTTGTTGCTTTTATCTGTTTATTTATTTATTTCTATTCAAAGAGAAAGTCCATTGAGTTGGCATCAGTGGGAAATGTGGCCAAATTCTAACTGTGATGTAAGCCCTAAACTCTATTCAGCTGTCCTAGCAGCTAGAGTCTAGACACACTCAGCCAGTTCACTCAGCAACAGAACTCCAGCAATTTAAGTATTACGTAGTTTTCTATTTTGTAAAAATAAAATAAAGTAAAATGAGGTATCTCCTAAACACAAACACAACTGGACGACAGTATTTAACAACACCAGATACTAAAATCGATGGCACTCTGAATGTGTTTTGCTTCCATTGCATTTTTGCTGATATATGCAACAAAACAAATAATTCTGGTTGCATCACTGTTGCTACTCTGGCACTAACATAATAATGGAAATGTTCCCAGTTCCTACCAGACTTCAAGGAGAAAGAAAAGAATATAATAATAAGGGTACCTTACCAACATGTGTGGTAACATGTGATGTGACTGCTTATGCACAAGATTGATTTTTCTAAGCGCAGCCTCTGGCAGTCTGAAAGAATGCAGTATAACTAGGTTAAATATGTATGTGAAGACTAGCGATGGGAACGTGAAGTGTGTGTGTGTGTGTGTGTGTGTGTGTGTGTGTGTGTGTGTGTGTGTGTGTGTGTGTGTGTGTGTGTGTGTGTGTGTGTGTGTGTGTGTGTGTGTTTGCAACATGAAAAGGATATCTGTGTGCCAAAAATGAAGGACCACATTCAATGAGTTTTAGTGGCAGAGTGGTAGTTTTAACACAAACCTTAATATTTCCCTAACTTTAATGTAGTGTAGTGTAACAAAACCAACCATGGTTATTTGATATACCAGCTCATAAAGACTACAATCCTGCCAAAAGTGATGTCAAACCAAAAATTGCATTTGTGAGCAGTATTTGTCCATAGGTAGTGGCTTACTGGCCATCAGGTGTACTGGAACAAAATCTGATTAGCTGGTTTACTGCCAAAAAGTCCATAAAGGCCTGCCTGTCACTTACTGATCCTCTTTATCCGCCTGCCGTTTGGGTTATGCGTGAGAGCATATTGTTTTCTGAATTTCTTTCCCAATACATCCCTGTTTAAAAAGGCTGTGTTGGAAGACCACAGTTAAAGAATGTGGCAATCTGGACAGAAAGGAATTTTTTTTCATACGTTTCAGATCATCAAACAGTCTTTAATGTTAGACTAATATAAAAATAATAATTATAAAATGCAGATTTGAAAAGATAAATTAATTCACCAAAACCTACTTGGACCTATGTGAAAAAGTAACTTAGCCCTAAACCTAATAAGTGGTTGTGCAACTCTTGGTAGCAAGAACTGCAGTCACACTTGCTGCTGTGTCCTGCTGTATAACCCAATTGCACTTGAGCCTTAGGCCATTAACTGATGGGCGGACATTCTCCTTCAGGAATTTCTGGTAGAGAACTCAAAGAAGGAATTCATGGTTCTCTCCATTACGGCGAGTCATCCAGGTCCTGAAGCAGCAAAGTAGCCCCAAACCATCACCCTATCACCACCATTTTGACAGTTGATATGATGTTCTTTTTATGAAACGCTGAGTTTTATGTTAGCAGTAACAGGCTGCAAACTCTGTTCCAGATTTTCTCCATTTGTGGACAGCTGCTAGTCATAAAGCCTTAGAAGTGGCTTAGTAACTCTTTTCAAAGTGGTAGATATAAATGACTTTGATTGTTGTATGGTATGTTGCTTTTTGGGATCTTTTAGACTACTTCACATTGTCTGACAGTGATTTCTTGATTTAACATGTCTGGGTGTGTGTGACCAGTAAAATTTATTCAGCTTTCCAAAAAAAGGGGTTAAACACTTTTAACTACATAATTACGCATAGGACCAAATAGGCTTGGCTAACCTTTTTCCTGCAATAAAATCATCATTAAAAAGTTCAGTTTATATGTACTTGAGTTATCCTTTTCTAATGTTAAAATTTGTTTGATGATCCAAAACATTTAAGTTCAAATATGCAAAAATAAGACATCAGGAAGGGTAAATACTTTTTCACAGCACTCTAAAGTCTTAGATTGGATTAATTAAACTCTATGCTGTTCATTGATCTTTTATATGAAATGGCTGGATGAATGTTGTGATATTTTCTTGTGTCTACT
Organism: Oreochromis aureus; assembly: GCF_013358895.1. Lineage (NCBI taxonomy): Eukaryota > Metazoa > Chordata > Actinopteri > Cichliformes > Cichlidae > Oreochromis > Oreochromis aureus. The sequence goes on along the minus strand of NC_052948.1, from coordinate 45,876,359 downwards.
TTAAAAAACGGAGCCATTTCAAGAGCTTTAGTTTTTCATTTAGCAAGGCTACACTGAAAGCTACTCTTTGACAGAATCCTGATGGTGCATCACTCCTTGAGTCAGTCTCAAGACTATAATATCAACCAATAAATTATTAAACGTTAAGTGATAAAATTTGAATGGCCTAGACAGGGCGGCCATTACACATTTTTCCAGGGTCATCCCTCTGTACAGGTCAACAAAAAGCACTTATTCTGAGAGCACTGCAATACAAAGGTTATAGAAGCCATCCCTGGCAAAATCTCACAAATGTATACAATCACTTAAAATGCACTTGCCTGTATTTTATTTATTATACTAGACAGCATAAAGATCACATCAAAATACTAATTAACCACTGTGACCCGTCTGATGAGGAAATTTCAATATTGAAAATAAGGGGTGGTTTTAAACTTCAGTGCTACCCAAGGAAAGCAGCATCAGAAATGTAAATCCTAAACTGCTATGCACCAGCAAAAAGCTGCTGTAGCCCTGTCTGAACGTCTCTGTTTGTTCTGCAGTGCAATCTGTCCCACCAGCTGTAGAGAAGCCAGGATAAAAATGCCTTAGTTGAGGATGATGAAAGATTTGTCCTAATATTGGGAGAAAACAGAAAGCCAGTTGTCAGATTCTCAGTGGAATTCATGGCACTGATCAGCGCATGTGTAACTAATCACATGTATGTTACTGCTTTGTCTTTTCAATGCTGACTGAGACTTCAGCTGTTTGAAAGAAGATGCACTCATAACAGTCATAATGTATAATTTCCTTAATGTAACCAAGGGAGGGAGGGAGATAGATAGATAGATAGATAGATAGATAGATAGATAGATAGATAGATAGATAGATAGATAGATAGATAGATAGATAGATAGATAGATAGATAGATAGATAGATAGATAGATAGATAGATAGATAGATAGATAGATAGATAGATAGATAGATAGATAGATAGATAGATAGATAGATAGATAGATAGATAGATAGATAGATAAAATGCAGTGTGCCATGGTTATAGTGCTGCAGCCTCAGACTCTGCAAAATAAAGCAACATATCAGAGAAGTTTGAGTTATTGGAACGATTTAAAAACCCACAAGCTGTAAAGGAAGTGGCGTTTCACTAATTTATTGGAAATTCACCTAGCCTGGAAAGAGTTGATTAATTTATTTTTTTTAAAAAGCCCACTGTGAGGCTCATACTAGCTACTATTCATCATTGATAGAAGAAAAGAAAAACAACCCAAGGTTCATAGCCAGTCTGACAAAGAGCCATAGCTCTGTTGAACCTTGTATGTTCTTTTCTGTGGTAATGATTTCGCTAACTTCTTTACAAATAAAGTTTTACCCATGAGTGGGAAAAAAACTCTTTTGCAAAGGGATCATCAAGTACAGCAGCTTTATAAACTGCAAATTTTAATTTAAACTCATTCACATCTATTGATCTCTCTTAGCAAGTCTCAAAATTTACTTTATCCAGACCATCACCATGTCTACAAACTGCATCTGTACAAGACTGTTCAGATAACTCAGATAAATTAATGGTTCATTTTTAAATATAATCAATTTATTTTAGATTATATATCAAATATATATCTCTTAAATTGGCCTAATGAAATTTAAAATGTGTTCATATAAATGATAAGTCTTTTTCACACACAAAAGTTAGTGATATTAGGAGTTCAGTGCGGTTCTATATATTTACTGTGCAGATGAAAGCCTGTTTATTGGATTTCTCTTAAATCCAGTACAAAATTTGCTCATCACATACAAAGTCCTAAATGATCATGCCTCATATAGCGCTTGCCTTGGACAGGTCCCCCTAAAGAGAGTTGATCTCAATAGGATTTCCAGGTTAAAAAAGGTAAATAGCTAATACTATAATAACCCAGCAGAGGTTTTCTCTCAGAATGGAGCGTTAGTTGTGGTTTGTAGAACTCCCAGAAGAGGAACGTGAGGAAGAGCCTTCAGCTATCGGGCTCCTCTACTGTTCAGCTGGCTCACAGTTAGGGGTCCTGAGACAGATGCCCTCTCTCCATTGAAGATAAGGCTTTAAACTTTCTTTTAGTTCCCTTTTTCTTTTTCCTACAGTTAGGGCTAGATCAGGTGTCCCTGAACTATCCCTTGGAGATTTGGGATCATCCACTGTGAGCTTCTCTTTTAGTTCCCACTTTTTACACCTGAATATTATTGATATGACAGGATTAGATATCATTAATTGTCTAATTTCTCCTGCTGTTTATATGTTGTCCTTTTTGTTGTTGTTGCTGTGGTTGTCTCCATATGCTATTCTTTTCTAGCTTCACTTTCCCTTTGACAACCAAGCCATTCACAGAGAAAACTGATTATAAAGAATAGTTTAATTATGTTCTCTCTCTAATGGTGTAAAGTCTTTTCCTTTCAGTATAAAGCGGCTACAGGCGTGAACTGATATTAAATATATACAACTGAATTATTGAATAGTATGTTTGTAATCTGGAAGTAAAACAGTAGTGAATATGGCAATTACTGCACAATCAACATGACAGAATTAAATCTAGGTACAATATTTCCCTGAAAAGAAATAGGTTTTACATCATGTGACATTCCGTTTCCTCTTAGGTACATCTCTAATAAATGAAGAGATCAGGGTGCTAGATAAATATCTGCCACTGTGCATGTTTGTTTTTCTCTGTACGGCAGGAGAATGTAGCTGTCATGAGGGTTATTCCCCGGATCCCGTTCATAAGCATCTCTGTGTGCGCAGCGACTGGAGTCGCAACGAAGGGTAAGTTGTGTTGTGTGTAGTTATTCCACTAATAAGATTCACTTGTACTTTGCATCCTTATGCATGACTTCAGAGCCGGTAGTACAACCACATCCATATTAACTTTACCTAAAATAAAGGTGAGCTGTTCACTGTGATGGATTTGCAGTTCTCTGCAGGATGATCATCTCAGTATTAAAATGAAAAGAAAGTTAGAAAGCTTACTACATGGTTTGGAAAATAGCAGTGTGTAGTTAATATGATAAAACATGCACTTCTACCAATACAGGCTTGAAGAAGCAGTCTTTTTAAAGGGAATCAGGTGCATAGGTTGAAGAAATTAGAAAAGAGAAGGGACGTTATTGACAAAAAAAAAAAAAAAAAAAGTGGAGTGGAGGGCTGAGAATAAACGCATGAATGGGAAAGAAGTAAAGTCACTGAAGAGTGGCATGACAGGCGCCAAAATGATCCCTCTGACTCTGACCTTGTTTGACACTTAGCTGGTCTAACCCATCATTGGTCCCACATTGTTACTCACCAGCACCTGTCATCCCCTGGATTCAGTCCAGTAACCAATCAAATGCCCGTTGCGTTTTCTTTTTTTTTTAAAGAGTAGCAGCAGACACAGTATAATCTTGTACAGCAGACAGAAATGTTAATTAAATGACAGTTTTTCAGTTTTTGTATTCAGTTATGTTTTATACATAATATTATATACACTCTGAGGTACTTAAAATGCTGAACTAAAAGGCTTCGTGCATGAAAAACAACAATATAAATGAGAAGACCTGATGGAATTACATAAAAACATCTGTTAGATTATTTTAAAAATGCTGATAAATCGCTGTCTTTGATCATGCATTCCTTTATCGTCTTTCCCCTGTCAAGTCCATGGCCATATGCTAACTTGGAGAAAGGGTATGACCTAGTTACAGGAGAGCAGGCCCCGGAGAGAATCTTCAGGTAAGACCCTTCTGGTGCACCTCCTCAGCGCTTGACTTGTGCCGGCCATCTGTGGACTCTGTGGACACTCAATGGAATGAAAGTGGCATTTCCTGTGTCATCTTGTATGTGTGTGCATGAGTGTGACAGAGCATGGAGATGAGCACCTGGCAGGTGCACACAGACAAAGGCAAATGGACACACAAATACACCCCATGGCGGATCTCTCTGAGTCTGTAGAGAATAGCCCAAGGAGCAGGCCTGATTGGATTCCTTTAAAATACTTTTACTGCCATTTTTGTTACACTTCTCATCCTTGATGTGGTCATTGTGTTATTTCTTTTTTTTTTTTTTCCAAAAAGTGTGAAAGTGAAAATCTCAGGGTACACCTGGTTATAGAGATTTAAAAGAAAAAAATGGTCAATATGGTCAATTTTCCCTTTAGTTTTGCTTAACTGTGTAACTAAAGCATGGCACGCTTAAAGTTTTGATTTTGTGAAATCTTTCTCGATTTCATGCTCTCTACCCTTCCAATACGTAGGTAGGAACAGCTCTTTGTCACAGTTATCTCACTCCTTATCACAATGACCTTGCAGCGTTTGCCAGCCACTGTAAGTCCACTGTAAGAAATGAGGCGCTAAAGGCAAAATACCAAGCAAAACCCTGTTTCATCTTTCAGTAGTTAAAAGCACTACAGTAAGTTGGAGATAGGACTCGGGCATCACTGGCACACAAAAGCAGCAACTAAACTTTCATGGATTAAGCACTGTGTCAGCCGAGAGTCTGCGAGAGAAGAAAGACGAAGGACACCACATACACATACAGCTGCGCAACACAAATAGATTCAGCCGTGAACATGCTGATACAGATAGTCAACAAAGTGAGTAAAGATGAAGCAGCCAAATGGTTTTCTAGCAATGCTGTTCTGGGGAGGAGGAGAAAAGACTCTAGTGCTCTTCAGCTGGACAGTCTTATGACAGTGAATAGAGGAGCTAAACCAACTGCTTTCACACATGGGGAGTTTTATAGGAAACCAGGGTTGCTGCTTACATTTTCCTTGAAAAGGAACAATGAAAAAATAACCACCTTGTGATATGAAGAAATGAGGGCCCCATAACAAATGTCTTTAAGAACTGAGATTTGTTATTTTAGTCAATATATTGACAGCGGTGTTTTGTACAAGTTGAAGGTTTCCCATGCTAATGTTTGGAACTGTGATCCATATGAAAGAAAAGTGTGGAAATAGTAAATGGACAGGTTCTTATATAGTGCTTTTCTACTCTACTGGAGCACCCAAAGCGCTTAAATCAACTTACCTCATTTTCCCATATTTATACAAGCACTTTTGTTCTGTGCCAAAGTGCAGTATGTCTGACATTCACACACGTTCACACTGATGAACACACCACCTTTTTCAATGTCTTGCCCAAGGATACTTTGGCATGCAGACTGGAACAGTCCAGGGATCAAACCACCAACCTTCCAATTGGTAGATGACCTGCTCTACACCCTAAGTTACAGCCGCCCAGACCTTGTACCCATTCAAGTTTGCCAGGTTGTAAGGGTTGTAAGTCAGCAATATTTAACTGGGAATAAAGTTAAATAAAGTAAAGATGGTGGCGAATGATGAAGAAATTCAATAATATCTTTTATGCGAAGTAAAACGAAAGATTCATAGCAAATACGTAATGCGAATCTTCTTGACAGGCCCTCTGGGATTTTGTGGCCTACAGTACCTGTCCAGATGCATTTGAGTGCATTATGCAAAGCTAAACCATGTGCTCTGCTATCATCATATCTGATGTTGTGTTTTCCCTGGAAACATGTCTGCAGGGTTGCCTGTTATGGCTATTAATCTTCACTCATAAGAAAGGTCTCTGGCAAAATCAGATTATATTCATAACACCCTGACCAGGTCATATAAACTGCATTCATAAGCAATGAACTGGACTTACATTGACGTTTTTTTAATATGTGTTCAAATATCTTTATATGTTTTATTCTTCTATTCTATCACATAATAAATGATGCAAATATCTGAGAAACTGCCCATGATCCGTATTAAACATACATCAAATTCTACATGTGAGACCCTCACCACACATCTCATATTTTAAACATGTCTTTCATTGTTGTTTCATTGTTTCATTGTTGTTTTCATAGAATCTTTTGCATGTTTCTCTGTCTGCAAATACTGCTGTGTTTGCACACAGTGTGTGCTTTTGTGTAAAACAAATTGTGGTTATGTGATGGTAATGCAACTGGCATTTATGTCTTGTGATCATGCCAACACAGATCATTCTACAGCCTGGGCCAAGGGCTGTGGCTGCCAGTCAGCAAAAGCTTTGTTGTGCCACCGGTGGAACTGTCAATCAACCCCATTGCCAGCTGTAAGACAGACGTGTTGGTTACGGAAGATCCAGGGGAGATCAGGTCAGTCTGACTCAATAACAAGTTGTGTCCAGCAACTGAAACAACCGGGCGCACTACCAAAAATGTACAGCTGGAAGATATTAAGAATGCTTTGGAGGCACAACGTTTTCTTCAGACCGATACGTTTTGGTTTATTTGACATGAAGTATCCACGTAGGTACTTTTGTTGCAAGTTCCTGTCTCTGGTTGACTGATGCTTACCTGATAGACTCATGGAGAACAACAAGTATCTTATAGCCTAATTTTTCATAGCCTGCAAATACTGCAGATACCATCTGGTGCAAATTGACACTCAGAGACCAGCAATATTCATTCATCTTTTGTTGTCCAGTTGTTGTTTCTCCCTTTTGCAAATAGATAGTTTTGTATGGTTGACTTGTAAAAAACTAGATGTGTAGCATCTCGCATTGCTCACATTTCAAAGGTGCTACCACTGGAAACAATTCAAAACAATAAAAAACTCTACAGTGGTCGAATAAACATCCTTCATCAAAATATAAAACACAACAAATATAATTGAATGAATACATTCAGGCTTTATGGAATTCTACATCTACATCTTGGCTGAACATGTGCAGTGACACAAGATTATTTTGAGCTATTTTCTATCACAAGGGATATTTATATTATTCAGTATATCAGGTGTGTAGTGTTTCAGTGGCACCAGCAGTGTATTCTGTTGATTATTTCAGCTATGTGCTTTTTAGCTAATTGTATAAAAAAGTATGTGTGTCTTGTTTAGCTAATTGCAATTCTTAATTCTTAATCTGTCATGTTTGGGCTGTGTGGCAGGCAGGAATGGACCCAAACGCAAACTCACGTGAACGGAACTTAAACTCAAAAGCACAGCTTTATTGCTGGGAAACAGATCGTACAAACATTACAAAACTAAACTGGGAAAAACTAATTATAATGTGCACCAGGAGACACAGGGAGAATCACACGCAGCTAAGAGGGAGGACGCGACATGGACGCGGACATAAATGCACATAAGGATAACGAGAGACATGGGAACACAGCTGACACATATAATCATAACGAGACAGGGCAGGAGCAAACACACATGACGCATACTGACGGGAGAATGTCAAAGTAAAACAGGAAGTACACAGAGGCGCAGACAGGAGGGGAGGAGAGAACACGGGGAGAGCACAGACATAACGAGGGGAGAAAACATCGAATAAAACACAAGGAGGAGAAACAAGGCATGGGGACTCACAGATACATGGAGGGGGACACAGGGGGTAAAGACATGAGGGGAATTGTAATAAACTAAACTGAACAACCTAGGAACCATAGAATAAAGAAAGGACAAAATACAAAAACACAAGAAAACTAAGAACGCTGGGTCAATATGACCCAGGACCATGACATAATCATTATTCCTGTATTTCTACCTTCAAAAACCAAAAAAGTACACTCCCTGGTACAAACCATGAATCTTTCTTATGTTAGGCAAATGCATGACTACACTAATAAAGTACATAAAAGCTGTAAGACGTATGAAAATACAGTTAAAAGTCCAAAATTTCTGCTTGTGATTTTTGGTGGTGAGCAGCAGATCAAACAAGTTAAGAATTATAAATGGCTTCAAGCAGGCCTGTGAGACTCATTTAGACACTCAGGCACTGAGCCATGGCTCTGTGCTACATGCACACATTTCTGCATCCCTGCCATTCAAAGACACTTTGTATATAGTTTATGTTATGTAATATTCAATACCAAACTGTAACTTTAGGCTTTTCCAAGGAAGCAATTTTCGATTCAGTGTTTTCATAAATGCCTTATTTTTATGCATTTACTACTACTAGAGAGATGAGGTTTAAGGCCAGGACAAGTTTGAAACCTTTTCTCCTTCACAATTGAAAATGGCTGAAAATTAAGCACCAGCACCCTGAAATGGATAAGTGGGAGAGAATGGATGGATGGATAATTCTTGAACACATTTTAACCCCTTCTGAGCTTCAGTTTGCTTATTAATTTAAATAAAATGAAATATCACATCTTTAGCATTCATGATCCCTTAGCCATTCAAAACATTTTGAAGTAAAATTTGTCACTTCACACACCGGGTGCTTATGCTTTTGACTTTTGACAATTTGAAACTAAAATGTCTGCAGTTCACATTTTGGTTCCATCATCTCATAATATGACACCAATGTGGAACTTCTGATAAGTAGTTAAAGCATGCTAGGCTGGTGAAAATGTGTACGTCAACTCAGGTTTCACTAACAACGTCACTCTGGGTTCTTGGCTAGCATTGTGTTAGTGTGCTGTCTGTGCAGATGCTTGCAAGTGCATATATATACATGTACACTCACAAGGATGCGCACATGCATGATGCTATTTCTAACCTTAACCCTAACCTTCAAGGGAAAATTATTCTTCGGTGGCTACAATTTACAAGTCTTTGTTACACCGCTTTGATAAAGTATATCAGGGCAACTATGTAGTCAAGTTTGTTTGACTGACAAAATTTTGTTTGTTGCCAGTGGTAAATGTTATTATTTGAGCCATTTTAAATTACAAATTTATTAATAAATTATTAAAAATTATTAAATTAAATTATTAAATTAAATTTAAATTTAAAACTTTACTCAGATTAAAATTGCTACATTTTTACTGTGCATAGATAACAGGTCTAGTCCCCTTTTTTTTTTTTTGTAATTGAAAGCCATTATTTTAGGGAAAATGTCTGCTAACTTTTAATGTCAGCTGGATTGGAACAGATTGTAAATTCAGTTTGTTGTGGCAGTTCTGTTGCTCTGATAAGGTATGGCAAACTGGAAAATTAGCTAATGCAGCAGAGTTCACTGCAAAAGGAAGTTTTTTGTTCGGTTGTTTTTGTTAATTATATAATTTCAGAAGCTTGACATTTGAATAATAGTTTTGTCTTATGCATGTGTATGACATCAACATTGTAAAAAGCCATTTAATCTTATAAAAAAGTGTCTGATCATTCTAGTATTTCTCAAGCTCCTATAGCCGTATCCTATATTGTATGCTGAAAGTGTCACAGGTAACACTGCACCACAGAAATCAACCCATAAATGGAAAAAAATAACCTGATAAACATCAGAAAATGTTCACTTTATCTGACTGGTGGATTTTGTTTTTAACCATCTCTGCAGTTTTGTTTTTGATATCAAATTTTCAAGTAACTGTTTTGTAATACAAAAACTCTAAATTGGAGTAATTACAGAGTACAAATTTTATACATTGCTGCATAAATCTGTCTTTCACAGGCTTTATGAAATTGCCTCAGGTGCACAGAAATCCCAAGGCAATTGTACACATGCTTATTTTGACGGAAGCGGGAGCATGCTTCTCGATTAATTAGCCTGGGTTTTTCATTTACTTTGAAATACTGCTATAATCAGTGATGTGGGTTAAAAAAAAAAAAAAAACAGGATATTTTTGTAGAGCAAAAACAGTTTACAGCCATATTTCTGCCACACACTGATCAGATCAGATTTTGAATATTTATAATTGAATCGTGAAAGATCAGCCTTTCCATTTAGCCAAGAGGAAAAGCAATTATTTTAAAGCAATTATCTCCTTTGTGCATTTTGTTTTTCTTGACTTAAGTGCCACTGTTACTGCATGATGAATAGACCTTGGTGGGTTAAGCACAATTTTAGTTGGAAATTGAACACTTCAGACAGAGCAGGAGCTTAGCTTTTGTTTACTTTGCAGCACAGGGGTTCGATTTAGGTTAAGGTGTAACTTAAGGTGTAATGTGACTACATGAAAGTGCCATTTTCACATCCTGAAATTACTCCTATAGCTGCTTTTGGAATGCACATTCTGCCTCTCAGTATGTAAGCTGTTGTTGTTAACTTCTAGATGTACTATCTAAGACATACAGTATTACACATTAACGCTTACACATAGAATCACAACCATTTAGACTCGCCATCCAACATTATTTTCCATGTTCCAAGACTAATTTTGAAATAACCCCTAGAATAATAAGTCGATGTGCTGTATTTAGTTTATGATTAGTTTTCATAACCACTGGAAACTAAACAACCTGTCACACTGTCATGAATTATGCAGGCAGCTCATTATCCAAAACATTTTTGTGGGACAAAGTCCCGTGGGAGCTTTTGGGGTTTCTTGCTGATGTTCTTTCCTTAAGTGCTTGTGAAGGCACTGATGTAGTCAGTTAGTCATGATAGACATGTTGATGTTGAAAGTGGTGAAAAGTAGTGTAGCTCTGACTTTTAAAAGTATGCGTCTCCATTTTCCATTATACCACTGTCAATCAGCTCACAGACACTGACATATACAGTATACAGTGACAGTCATAGTAAGTGTCAACTTGAACATACCTTTTCATGCTATAATATCCTAAATCACTTAGGCGTCTTTCTCTTTTTTAAACTTACTATTTCTCTATTTCTTGTGTTCCTTCATACAATGACAAATAACTTTTGGATATCCTTGGGACTGAGCATCGAAATCACAGAGTAATTCATTTTTGTTCCTTATGGGTAAGCAAATTAGGGCACGATGAGCAGTGCTGCCTCAGATAAGCAAAGTCAAGGCCAATCTTGGCCAGAGGTAATGGCATGTTCTTTTTTTCTGTGTGTATCTGTGTGGGTGGGAGTTTTGTTATTTTTTGTTATTATTATTATTATTTTTCTCTCATTTTCTCATCACAAAAGTGGGAAAAATATAGACAGTCTTTACTCAGATACTCTGTTAAGTTAAAGTGAAAAGTACAGGCTCTTAACAGTACTCTAAATAAGAAAGTAACAAGTATCTCTTTAAAGGACATTTCTACCAGCTATTTACTTTTTTACAAAGCTAACCTGCATTTTAGGATAATATATTATCAGTGCAGTAATATTAGTAAATCAGAATACAAATGTTATTCCAATCTAAATTGTAATTCTAATAAATGTACTCATCTTGAATCTGTTATGCAGGACACAACCAGTGAAGGAAAATTAAAAAACAACAGCTCAATTTTCTCAGCCTTACATTGTAGAGGGTGACTTTGCCTCTATGCCTAAACAGCAAAATGACTATAGTCAAGTGTTAAACTGGGATTCAGCAGGAGGGAGTACCCAAGGTTTGTTGTATCTTCAGTTGTAGTGGCTTCGTGTGAGGAAAACACAACTCGCAATAAGAAGCAATAAGGAAGCACACACCTCTACCAAAGCGGCTCGCTCTCTGGGAAAGTATTTATTTGTAACTTTTAAACACATTTTAGGAAGTTTGTAATGCAGTGAAAACAAGTGCAAAGTGCAGGCGTTTGTCCTGTTGAAACTCATTTGAATATATTTGACATTATTTTGAGTATCATTGTTTATGTGGCTATAATCCATGTGCAGCATTAATTTCAATGTTTGAATAAATAATACTTATATAGGAACATCATATATGTATCAAAGTTATATATTTAAATGATTATCATCTTTGAAATGCAACTCATGCCATCGTGTTGTTGTCATTCTATAAACCTATTGTCATTTTATATCTTTTATATCTATTTCACTGTGAACTTCAGATCAATCTATTTATTGACCTTGTGACATATTTTAAATCTTTATACTTTCTATAAGGTACCAATACACACCACACAAGTTATAAGATTTTTTTTTAATTTTCAACCAATAAATCATTAAGTTGGCCTTGAAGATCTTGGTGGATGTAAGCCATTGATAACATCAACTTCAAGCTTTTTTGAGCTGTTGTGCTTACAGACGTAATGACATGCACACAAACAGGCAAACACTATCAAAAACATAACTTCCTTAGCAGAGGTAATAACTTCTGTTGGTAACTGCAGTAGTTTTTTGTGTGCATAATGTGATGAGCTAACCTGCGCTCCTGCTGCTCTGAGCTTTACTGCTCATTGTAGATAAACTGAAGGCAGCAATATGCAAGTAGATGTTACATCCCCTACTAATTTAGTGTTTATGCTGTCTTCATATCAGACTCTCTTTTGCCTCTCACTTTCTGTCTTTCTAACATCTCTCTCCATCTCTGAGTAAAGTTATTGCTCATTCTCTTCTGTCCCAGGCAAATATAGCAGCTGTATTTTTAGCTAGCAACACACTGTGCGACAGATTGCACACAGACAGTTTGTATGTTTGCTGATATTTGTTAAGGTGATAGAAACATTACATTTGAAATTACAAAAATTCCTCTTCAGTATCACTAGCAAGATGATGAAGTACTGTGACCACAACTTAGAGACATCTGCACTCATTCTGGCCCTAGTGTAGCGCTATAAATGATACATCAGTTGTACAATTTTGTCTCTTTTATCCCTTTGTGTACGATATGCTCCAGTGATGGAGGAGGTAAAAGTAAAAAATTTCCACAAGAATAAACTCAAGTACACATAACTGAAAATTCATTATAGCCCACCGCTGTTGACAATAAAACACATGTGAGTTTTAATGACACAAGACTTAAAATACAGCATGTTGCTGGAATGTTTGATACATACATTCATATCAATACACTGCAACAAAGAGTGTTGATGCAGAAACAGATTAAAGAGCCTTCCTGATTTCTCCCTCAGTACATATATTTATGGTAGTTTCAAGTGATGCACACTTCAAAGGGGAAAGCAAATAACTCCTTCTGTTGTTCATCTATAAAGGAGTTTTTATATTGTATTTTACACCAAACTGTCTATAAGACCATCAAAAATTATTTCAGTTTTTCTCCCTTTAGCCCTATTATAGTTAAACTTTAATTATTTCACATAGTCCCTGGTATTTAAAGCCAGACACTGCAAGGAAGATTATTTCTGGCAAATATCAATACTATATTTCTCTATATTTCTTTGCTCTTAGATCTGGTTTATTATTAGTATCAATTAGAATAAAATTCATTATGCAAGAACGAAAGGTGTAAGTACAGTACATGCAACATTTTGAAATTGCACATAATTCATAAAGCCATAAAATAAGAGCCAATACTAATTTATTTATCTACATGGACTTATTTGTGTGAGCCAACTAACAAGTACAAATGGTGACTTAGCTATTAGTAAAGACTGTCTTTATCACTAGTTTCTGTTTAATGTAAACACATGTTATAGTATTAACATTCAATCTGGGATCCATGTACAAAGCCTAAAGATTGTTTTGCACTGTTCTGCTGAGTTGAGTGTTTGATCTTGTTAGCGCATCAAAAACTCAGCGTTGACATTTAGGTTGATCCTTTTATTTAGCTCAATGCATTCAATACATACAGGTCTTTTTATTCAGTTCTCACATTGTCATATTTTTGTTTTTTGTAAGTTGTTGATATTTAAAAGTCAATTCTCCGACTCACTGCCTCACTTACTGCAATTTAAAGCTACCCAGTTATCCTGCATTGCATTTCTACTGATTTTTATTTAACCGAGGTCAGTATTCATAAATGTTTCACGGAAACCTAAATACAAAATGATTTAGGCCTCTAAACTGATCTTGAAAATAGGATTTTTGTCAATAAGGAATAATAGCTCTGAGTAGCTGGTGACACCTCAAGCCTAGTGATTAATGATCTCACTCACCATGATCAAGTGAACCATCAAAATGTGCCATTGCCAATAATTCAATACAACTGCATGAGTTTCAGCCAATGGAAAAACGGACATAAATTCACTTCCACACTCTCCAAATATACGTCAAAAAATGTTTTACAACTACATAGTCAAATCAAACAATTGATGCATCAATCTTTATTTTATCACTTACGTTTACCTGCTTTTTTCATTGACTAGATTTTTTCCTCAGTGATTACACAAAGCCCAAAGAAAATGCACTCTATTCAATGTCGAAAGTGCTTGATGAGAGTCAGCATATTTGTGGAGAGCCAGAGCAAGAGCATTAATCAAGTGCAGGGGCAGACCAATAACGGGCTGTGTAATCATGCTGGAGTAGCGCTCTAACTTTGAGCAGAGTCGCCTGGTCATTCATCATCAGGAAAAGCAAGAGGCAGAGAGAGAGATTAATAACAAGTACATTAGTCAGTGTTTAGTTGCAATCATTGGGCTTCTGGGTCAGGCAACAGTCACAATGCCAAAAGACATGATCTTGATTAGGTAATGATTTTGAAATCAAACAATGTCAGATTCTGGATATAAATGATTTACAAATCACCGAAACACTGTATTAAATTTATAATTAGCAATTGTTAAAACTCGGGGGTGGGAAACACCTGTTTTAACATCAACTTGTTTAACACGTTCTCTGCCTGACAGGCCTGTCTGTCAGGCAGACCAGTTTACCACCCAGGCTGCTTTATTCCTGTAGCCAATGCAGTATGTGTAAAATTTAGTTTGACAGGATCTTGCTAAAATAAGCAAGGCTTTCAATGAAAAAAAAATCATCATCTGCACAGTAATATGCAATTTAGCCATGCTGTAAGGTCTAATGCTCCCCAGTATTATCACAGATGATGGATTTTGCATTTTATGAACAAGCTGGGTGGTTTCTCTCGTCTTTCACGCAGAGGACTGACCCTCCATGATTTCAAAAATAATTTTATATCGCAGGAATGCTTTTCACTTCACCTCATTCCATCTTAAATAAACCTGGCTGCAGAAAATGTGTTTTCTTTCTAAATATTATTGTGGCATTTTAGAGTTTAAGAGTTTTAGCGCTTTAAATTACATTTCTGTTTGCACCAAAACACTGTTGCTTTCCTGAACCTGTTCTGTGTTTTCCACTAAAAGATCATTCTTTGTTTTTACATACAGTGGCACCTTAGAGTCATGATCGATCGTGAGCATTCAAAACTGGCTTTCTGACTTGTCTACTTCCTACAAAGATTTCTTCAGATTGACTAATAGAAGACAGATGATGAAATACCAAAGAAAAATTCTGTCTCTGGTTCATCTTGTATCATGCATTTTTTGTTTGTTTGCTTGTTTTTAAACTTGCTATTTACTAAGTCTGTAAGGAGAACTGGTTAGCATGCATCTCACAACTTAGGTAACCCATTATTTTTATCTGCCTCACCTTACTCACCCTCTGTTTTCGTCTGAATTAAGGAGTCATTTGTCAGTGCTTTCAGTACCTTGCAGAAGGAAACTGATGCTATGAATGCCACGTGGTGTTTTTAATTCAGAAAAACTCTTTTTGGTTGTTTGTTTGTTTGTTTTTCTGTATTTGTTTTTAATTACATTTTAGTGCAGTACAGTAACAGTACTAAATTTCTCTGGCTTCAGAAGCAAGGAGCTACCCACCCTTCTCCTATGAGCAATTACACAGGCTTGACACTGACATTGAGCAACTGTCTTAGTTGTAAACTTCATCCTTTCTCACTGTATGACTACCTGTGTGTAAAAGAATATCTGTAGTGTGTGTGTGTGTGTCTATAAATTGGTGTGCAAAAGTTTTGAGCCCCACTCTTTTCTTTTTGATTCCACAAAACCAGATCAATAATTCCCCAGGCTTTCTGAGGATCTTTTGAAATTTTTCTTTGGACATTGACTGCTTTTTCACTCATGTTCAGTCCAGTAACTGACGATTTTCACAGGAATGTCTTTTTCGTTTGCTTGTTGGTTTGTTTGCTAAGCCACCTGTTGCCAACCTGTGAATCATTCGAGCATAAATAAGATGTCATTGAACCAGTTTTAGTTCAAAATCAACAAAAAATGCCAAAGATAACTCAGTTTGACAGGCATAAAATGGTATTTTTGCGCCAACGAGGTTTTTCCCAAAGACCTATAAACTGAAACTGTGGCAAGTCGCAGGCATAAAAAAAGCAAAAGAGCAGTATCTGAATGTGATGTCCATAAGAAATAGGACACAATCGAGCAAAGACCTGACACAGGACATGTGAGATCAATCTCCCTTTTCTGTTCAATGCCTCATAGGAAATGGTATCAGTGGAAAGGTTGGCTATCTAGAAGCTAAGGGAGTGAAACGAAAGGAAAAGACTGAGTTATGCCAAACTGGCCGAAAAATCACTGACAACAGGTATAATGGAGTGATGAGTGATGAGAGAGGTAGAAGAGTGAGTGTTTACAACTATTTCTGAATACCTAAAGAAATTACAAGAAGCTTGGCTAAGAGAGTTCAGGATATATTGAAAAATAAAGGTGCGTAAACCAAATATTGACTTTCAAACTCGCTTGAATTATACAAATTCATTTTTGTCTTATGTACTGCATTCCAATTTATGTTTGACCATGTTTCAATAAATCATAAAGAAATTGCTGCACTTGTTTCCTATTTTCCAAGTAAAATATAAAGAAATTAGGGTTGGCTAAAGTTTTGCACAGTTTCGCAGATAGATCTGCATAATGGAAGCATACAAGATGTAAATTTAAATTCTATTTACCTACCTTGTATATATTCGGTATACAAAATAAACCATGTATCTGCACCTACTGCCCTTTTCAGGCATATACACCATGTTCACTCAAAAGCTGAACAAGCAGAGCGTCTTTTAGTATCCAAGGTGACTCATGTTTCCTGCTAAGGAGTGTGGCATGTGCATCCAACAAATTCAGTTTTTATTAATAACCAACCATGCCCTTTAATCCAGACTGCCCACTAAAGATGAGTGTGATGTTATGCAAGGTCTACATTTCATAAATGAAGGGTTATTGGGTCTAGTGGATGGGGAAAAAGGCTCATCTTTACATGCTTGCATAAAAAGTGCTATAGAGATATCTTCAACCACTACAGTTTCTGCAAAAATTAAAAAAAAAAAAAAAAAAAAATGTCAAAGCTTTACAAACTGAAACGCCAATCCAAGGATAACAGGCCCAGTCAGCAAGAGTGTTTTAATTATTTGTAACTGTCATGGTTGGCTGTGTGGTAGGCAGGCAGGAGAGGTGGATCCAAAATGCAGGACTCAGACACGGGGGTTCAACTTAAAGCGCAGCTTTATTGCTGGGAAAAAACCTTGAATTAACTAAACTCACCAAAAAGACAACAAAAGACGGAATAGAGGAACTAAGGTCTGAAACACTGGAAAACAAAACTAAACCTGAGCAGATGACTAAACACAAGGAACACTGGAAACAGAACACACAGCTAGTTGAGGGTACGACGCGACACTGAGCAAGGGCAAACACAGGGCTAATATACACAGGGTAGTAATGAGGGAATGGGCAACAGAAGGGAGACACAGCTGGGAGAGATCAGGGCTGACGAGACAGGGGAACCAAGCTGCACACACTAACATAAGACAAAGACTTTCACAATAAAACAGGAAACATGAACCCAACACAAAGACGCAGACTCGACACTGAGAGACAGACAGAAAATGACACCTGGCACTAAACCCACACAAAACATGAGAACACAAATCCTAATCACAAATAAACAGAAACAAGAACCAAGTAATCATCATCACCACCACCACCATAATCAGCAATACAAGAGAATAAGAAATCCATCATTCAAAAATAAACCAAAACATAATAAACTCAAAATACTGGGTCCGATGGACCCAGAACCGTGACAGTAACATATAACTTTATAGCACTCTTGATGCTGTTGTATTTGTAATATGCATAAATGCATTTTTAAGATCCAAAATATAATGAAATAAATATACCATTTAGCTCCTGCTGCAATTTGGCAAACTCTTTCTCCACTGTTGGCCTGGATTTTCGGTTCATGAAAATCCTTGTTACTTACCATCCAAAAAATAAGCGCATATGCGCAAACAGCTGTAATAGTTTTTCTCTCTGCATTACGCAGCCACATGATGGTGACCCTCACATCCACCTGGAGAAAGTCCAACTGTGCAGCACCCAGCCGGTGATTTGTCAGTAGTACCCACATCGATCTGACACATCTCACGATGGACAATTCCTGTGTAGGACCGAGTCCACCGTCTATCAAGGAGTTGGTTCCAGAGCCAAAGCTGTGAATAATGGTGAGCCCAACTGCATTTTGTTGGTACCTCTCAACTTCACACACTAAATTAGGCACCTTCAGCAAAGGGTTGTTAAATTCTATTTTGTAATGGCAAGCTTCTTTGCCATTTTCTCCAATGACAACAGCTGTCTACTCTTTGCCGATTAGGTGTTGCGGTGATCCCACCTTTTGACTTGCAGGGTCCTTGGCTCTGGAACTTAATTATCTACTTGCCCCAAGTAGATAATCATTGCTCTGCTTTTCTTAAGAAAGAGATTGCTTAAGAAACAAACAAACAAAAAAATGACCAAAAAGGCAACGTGAGGCTCTTTTAGGCATGTGGAGTGCGTTTAGTGACATCATGTCCCAGAGGTATAGATTATATAACATTCGCGTGAGTTTTTTCTCAGTAATTCCAGCACACTAAATGTGTGTAAAAGAAAAATACATCTTGTTTCCTGGTTGGTTTTCGGACTGCGTGGATCTGTGTATATATTTAGTGTGCAGAGAATCATACGTCAGAATCCCAGTGCCTAAGGCCAAATGGGCACCCCGATGAACCCTCCAGAAGGAGTAAGGAGTAGTTATAAATAATTAACCTGACCATAATGTTCAAAGATATTGGATATATTCGGCAAAGCTCTAACTTTCTATTCCCTCACTTGAAAATCCTTTTTTTACCAAAAGAATTAAACTTTCAATATGGAGAGTTGAGATTGAGGTCTTCTTCAAGCCTGCTGCTCTTTCTCTGGATAATAACAATTAAACATCTCGTCTTTCACATCCCACTCTTCCACAGTGAGACAGTTGACGCAGTTCAGGCGCCTTTCGTTGTAAGAACGAGATCTAAGTTTGTTCGAATGGACTCCTCCTCCGTTCAAATGTGCATCCAGGATGTGTGGGCGTTCTTGTACTCGAGGTAGACAAAAGAAAAGAAAGCAGTCGACTGCTTTGCTCAATTTATAGCACAAATTAAGTCATTTTTGGCTAACCCATGTGTTTTTGTCAACTAATTAAAAACACATTTAAATACTGTGCCTAAACTTTCTTTTTGTTTTCTTTGTGTTCTAAAAAAATGACAGCTGCGCAGGACTGACGGTGGATATTACTGCTTCCAATGGCTACAATACTTATCTGCGACTATAAGCATCAAAATATCTGAAAATGTACCACCAGTAAACAAAGAAATGTGAAAACGTTCAGCTGCTGTGAAAGTTCACATCAAACGGTCCATATGTATACATGATTATATGACCATTAATAAAATGATCAGCATGTAGCTGGACGGATACCTTATATTTAGATACAACCTATAGAAAATAAATAAAAATAAATAAATAAAATAAACTCCTGATGCAATAGATAAAACTGTTTAGATAAAACAGGTTTCTTATTAGAGCTATTTTGGTAGAGTTTTGTATTTAACATTCAGAATGCGTGACAGCGAGGACAGTGAGTCATTTGCTACTGCCACACTGTGTCAGAAACATTTTAAATTTGCAAAGTAGACAGTCCCAATGTGTCAGTCAGTGAACCATAATACTGCACCACAAGAAAAATGTGCCAATTATTTTCCATATGTAGCGTACAGTGAAACTAAATTGAAAACAGTTATTAAACCTAAACAATCCCTTAATCAAAAGAGTTATTCCAAATCTTGATAGCAGACGCTATGAAAAGAAATCATATTGCCTCAGTGAAAAGGTAGATAGACTGTGTCTAATATCTTGTCCATAAATTCTCGCTTACATCAATAAGATGCTTTTCATTGAACGTTCATAGATTTTTTTGAGGCTTTGCAGTTTATTTTCTCTTAAAGTTGTCAAGGTCAAATGTAGTATTTTTCTCATAAATATTTCACTATCACTTCCAAGAGATAAATTACTTTTTGATGGTTTATACCCACTTTAAGGATCTCTTATGTTGGACATTTTAATTAAATGAACAGTAAAATCAGTGTATCAGTTACTAATTCAGTGGTGCCTAAATAGACATGCAAAGACAAAAAATTAGCCACAGTGACATTACTTCACAACCCTCCTCCTACAGCAAGTCATCTGTCTTCCTATCATTCAAAATCTTGTTACTGTTTCTAAAGTCAAGTCACCCTCACAACACACTGTGGTCCCTGTGGTCCCACTGCAAGAGATAGTGCTTTGTTTCCTTTCAAACAAAAACATAGGGTTTGCTTGCCCCTTCTTTTCCTCTGATAGTAGACATAAAGCATATAGGCATGGTGGAGCATGCTAAACTGCACAGAGCAATGAGCTTACAGCTTTGGTATGCCACGATTTGGAGGTGGAAATGATCGCAGTACTGTCAGTGACACATATATATATGCATATGTGGGGATCTCAAGTCAGACTTCATCACAAACTGACCTGAAAACATACTTGAGGTTTTTTTTTTAGTTTTGTTAACGTGGTAGTGGCATTTCTGTAAGAATGGAAATGTCTGTCTGTCTGCATGTCAGACATTTATAGTATACAGTGGATAAAACATCTTTTAAATCTTTCGACATTTCTGGTTGTGAGTGAAATATCTAATAATTGTGTGATTAGGTCAGAGCGGTGGTCCTGTACTTCACCTGGTAGAGTGCCCCAGGTACATTATATGGACAGAAGTACTGGGCCGCCTACATATTACACCTACAGAAGACATGGAAACCAATGCCATGAAGCTCCAGGCGCTCAGTTTTTCTGCTGATGTTAATGCTGGAGGAGATTTGGAACTAGCAGAGTCTTTCAACCCTGCTCTGTGATTTGACATGGTCTGCCACTGTGTGGTTGAGTTGTTGTGGTTCCTAAATGCTTCCATTTTGCAATAATGGCATTTATAGTTGATTGTGGAAAAATAGGAGAGAAGTATAATTTAATAAAATAAATGTTCATTTTAATTTTATTTAATTTTCTTTTCTTTTCTTTTTTTTTTACTTTTGTTGCCATGATGCCAGGTCTCTCTTGGAAATGAGATTTTTTATCTCAATGAGATTTTTTACCTGGATAAATAAAGGACTAATAATAATAAAAAAAAATTGTAGTATTAAAACATACACAACGATAACTGAACTTTCTTCTTGTAACCCTTACTTTCTTCAATTTCAGGGAAGAGGCCATGATGTCCACATACTTTGAAAATGTAGAGGACCTACTGGCATCTTTTGGACCTGCCCGTGACTGCTCTAAAGATAATGGTGGCTGCAAAAAGAATTTCAAGTGTGTGTCTGATCGACAGTTAGACTCATCTGGCTGCATGGTAAGCAGATGGTAGTAGACTTGCACTACACTAGTAATGCTACATTCAAGCCTTCGTTTATGCATTCATGCAAATATTAATCCTTCTCATTTTCCATGTGTTTTATACTGTATATAACTGTGATATCTCCAACACTTTCATATTTTGGAGTATGAATCAAGAAAAAGTGAGAAACTATCTAGATCAGCCTTCAAACTGCCAACAAATGAAATGAAATAAAAAACTATTCATCCATCCATCCATCTTCTTCTGCTTATCCGGGGCCGGGTCGCGGGGGCAGCAGCCTAAGCAGAGAAGCCCAGACCTCCCACTCCCCGGCCACTTCCTTCAGCTGGCCTGGGAACGCTTTGGTGTTCCCAGGCCAGCCGAGAGATGTAATCTCTCCAGCGTGTCCTGGGTCTGCACCAGGGCCTCCTCCTGGTGCGACATGCCCGGTACACCTCACCTAGGAGGCGCCCAGGAGGCATCCTTGTCAGAAACCTGAACCACCTCAACTGGCTCCTTTCGATGTGGAGGAGCAGCGGCTCTACTCTGAGCCCCTCCCGGATGGCCAAACTCCTCACCCTATAGCTAACGGAGATGCCAGCCACCCTTGGGAGGAAGCTCATTTCTGCCGCTTGTATCCTCAATCTCGTTCTTTCGGTCTCTACCCACAGCTCATGACCATAGGTGAGGGTAGAGACATAGATCAACCAGTAACTTGAGAGCTTCGCTCTTACACTCAGCTCTCTCTTCACCACGACGGACCAGTACAGCGTACCACCAATAAAAATAGATAATATAACTTTTTATATAGCCTTTCCCTACTAAAAATGCTCATTAAGAATTTTAAAGGTAATTTAAGTAATTTAATGAAAACACAGATTTCATAAAAGACTAACATCAAATCAGGAAATCGGTTCACTGTAATGACAACCGCAACTGGAGCAATCAAGAAATGGTCCTGTAGTATCTGCACTTTACTTCTTTAAGCCCTTTTCCGTACCACTGCTATGCATTTTAAATTGAATATGAATAGATAGTGAATGAATTTGTTGTTGGCGCTGTCTTCCATTCATCCTTTCTGCTTCTTAAGCCTTAGTCACATTTTACATGTAGCGTTGTAAAGTGCAGTGCAAAAGTGAATTTCTTGTGGAATACTAACAAGAGCAGGGCAATGCTTCCAGTGCCAGGTTTTAGACAGAAAGGGGTGGACCCAAGTTGTAAAGTAATTAAACTGATGAGCCGTCTCAATTGCTGGAGGCTGGTGTTGTGAGTCATTAAGAGCTTGGATGGGGCTATAAATCGACAGGTCTTTTGGTTGTTTTTGTCGAATAGAGACAAACAGTATAGAGCAATTTTCTTGTTTACCTTTCCTCTTCCTCATCTTTCAACTAAAAGAAACATACAGTTGCTACCACTCCAACAAAAAATTCTGTTTACAGTATTCATTAAAACCTTGTTAGTGACACTTTTGCTGCATTTATTATACACTGATTACACAACCTGCAGTAATTTGTCTGGCACTGATTACGAATGATGAATGACAAAAAAACTGATTCATGACACTGTCATTAAGGAGCAATGTACACCATGGCTGGCAGACTTCACCAAGGCAGAAGAAGACTTCAGCACTTTAATGAACATGTTTCTACATAAATCAAGTTATTCTCCCACCCCCTTTGCCAGTTTTTCCCTACAGTTTACCACTAATTTGGTTACTCTGACAATGAATCCATATTAATAAACCCACTCCACCCACAACATTAGCAGCTGATCCTGCTTCTATGGCAGCTCTAGAGTGTATGTGCATATACACTAAACTTGGTCAAGATTGTTGAAGTTGAAATCAAGCATCAGAGTGACAAAGAAAGTTGATTTAAGTGACTTTGAATGTGGCATTGATTATTGGTGCCAGACTGGCTGGTCCGAGTATTTCAGAAACTGTTGATTTACTGTAATTTTTCCAACCATCTTAAGCGGAAGTACTGCTTGTTGAAGCCACGGGTCAGGGGGAAATGGTCAGACTAGTTTAAGCTGGAGGAAGCCAACAATAACTAAAAAAACAGCTCATTATAACCAAGGTATACAGAAAATTTCTTTGGTTAATAGCAGATTGGTACAGTCAGCCATTGTTTGCATGGAAGACGGCGACTTGTCTGAAAAACACTCAGTAAGTAACCGCCAGTTAAAAAGTCAAAAAGTACCAAACAGAGACCATTCACTGTCAATGTAAATGCTATGTGTTAAACATACACATACCAGCACATTTCAAAAGGTGTAAGTTTTACTTTAAGGTGAACAAGGCACAAGGGTAGACCAACTAGAACTGTGACTCAGCAATACTGGAAGAAATAGGCATTACCAACACCATCGCATATGTCAAATGGTTAGTAGATATAAGACTGGAACACACTACCTCCCAGAACAAGAAGAGTCTACATGATCATTATGTTTTTTTAAGTCACAGCTTTGCATCTTTTAGTCCCGAACTTTTTGTCATTCTTCCTTTAATTGTCAAACTGGGATAGCATCATTTGTTTTACACTGGTCACAGTTATTCTTTTGCTCCTTTGGGCTTTAAGTTTAATTTGAAAATGGTCAGAATTCAGTAATCACCAAATAACAAGATTATGATTTATTTCTGATGAGACTAACAAAATTCTATTGTGAGCAGCAATTTTTTCCCTCTGTGCTGTCTAATTCAACCTTCTTTTTCTTTTTCTTTTTTTAAATCTGGCTATCAATTAAAGGGATTGTCAGCTTGAGAAGACTTCTTTTCAACTCACATTTTCCAAAGCTAAATAGGAAAAAAATACTCTGAAATAATTCCAAACAGTCTCGCACCTCTGTGTGCCAGTGATTAATACTCAGACAAAAACACTGACAAAACCTTCTAGTCTTCAGAGATTAACTCAGAGAATCACAGACACGGCAGTATTATTTGCTTTTCTTACTCTCCTGGGTTGGTGTAATTTTAACCAGCCTTGTCAGAATGGGTGCTAACACAGAGCACCAACATGTCACACGGAAGGCTTAAAATCCATTTTCAGAGCCAGTCCCTTAAGGCTGTCTGCTGCTCTTAAGACAGCTGAAATGCATTTGCAATGAATTAAATTTTAGTCAGCCCCAGTGTGTAAGTTCTGGAGATATCTGTTATTCCATTTGGACTGTGTTCACTTTCTACAGATTCTTAGAAAGACAGGATGTCACTCGCGTCCTTTTTCGTCACTTGTCTTAAGAATCACATGCTGTTCACTTTAAAGCCATTTTATCGCATATTTGTTATGACTTAATTGTAAGAAAAAAAGAGAGAAGTGGGGGGAAATTAATTTATTCTGCTTGGTTAAGTCGTTGTTCATTTAAACAGGAATTCAAAGTACACCTGTGCAAACAGCCAATGATCATATAAGAGGCATTAGGGAAAAAAGACAGGGATGATGAAATAAAAGCTCTTTGATTTTAATGTATGTTTTATGCAGGGATTTAAAAGGCAATAAAGAATTTGCCATTCTGATGTCCACAGGCAAATCATTCCACCAGTGACGGGTCTCTAATGGGGAAGAGCTACTCACCTTTATTTTACCTGGTATTCCTAGGATAGATGGATATATTATATCCATTTCCTTTAAAAAAAAGTCAAGTCCCAATCTCTGTAACCATGGCTTTCTTTTGGTAACTGGCCATTTTCATACTTTAAATTTGACATCTGATAATGATACAGTGCTTCTTTTTTTTCTTTGTAGCACATTGCCATATTCTGCTACAGTATATGTCCTTCCAATGGTGAAACTCGTACACTGAACAGATGGAGGGATATTAGTGGCATATTTTTCCTGAGATAATGTCTCTTTTGGGACATCTCTGGAAAAGTTGCTTGAATGTAGTGTTGGCAAAGACGTATTTTTCCTTTTTAGCTTCAAGCAGCAATAAATTCACATTTTCATTTTGGCCTGTCATACGTGTGTTGTTTACAGAAGACAGATATTGTTGTCTCCGATGTGATTTTAACTTCTATACTGTCCCTGAATGCAAGAGTTTATTAAAAGATGTGGCACACTCGAAAAATCAAGACTTAAATGATGCCTTGTCAGTGTGGACCCAGATTTCTGCTTCCCAGCCTCCAGTTTACATCAGTTAACAGAGAGGATAAAAGGCATGTCTGCCCAAACACAACACTCATGAAAACTCTCATCCCTCTGCCCAAAATCCCATGTATGCCCCTACTAATCTGTGTTCCTTACAAATGAACATCATGTCCTCCCCTGTTCTGCCGAGTGCAGCTCATTGTACCTCATTACAAGTGCATTTTGGTGTTTCTTGGTTTAAAGCATTCAATTCGTTCAGATATATGTACACACATGTCCCTCTCATGGTTCATTAACCCATCTTATTTTTAACTTTGCACATTTATACATCACATCACAACTGTACTATATTAAATGGATTAGTATGGGCTCAAAATGTGGTCATAAATATTTTGTACTTGTAAATCAGTTTTGTACTTGTAAATCAGGATTTGTATGTGTAAAAAGAATTTGTGTGTGTGTAAAAAAGATTTGTGTGTGGACTTAGCCAAAAAAACCCTGCAAGTTACAAGTACGAATTTTGACCCTATTTTTCTTCCTTTCATCTGATTGGTCAATGTCATGTCAATCACAAATGTAACAATCCAATCAGAGAACAGATGGGTTTGGCTGTCGGAGGGGCGCTTTTTTTGAGTCCACACACAAATCTTTTTTACGCATACAAATCTTTTTTACACACACACAAATTCTTTTTACACATACAAATCCTGATTTACAAGTACAAAATATTTATGACCACATTTTGAGCCCATAGATTAGCTCAAGCTCAAAATCCAGATAAGGCTGGATGTACTGTGTATATCCAATGCACATGCTGTTAACTATCTTGGAAGGCACTATAGCCAATTGATATAAAACAGTATAAGGCTCAGTAATAGAGCCTTACTTTTGAAGCATGGAAAGATACATATTTCTTTTCACTTTTTGTAATAAAAAACAATGTAATATACTTTTTACTTTGGATGTGTGATTGTACTCTAAAGTCTCTAAATAGATTGCAGGATGCTAGTCTTCCAAATGTCAGATTTTGTCAGCACTTTCAAAACTAACAGTGTATGTTTACAGACATCACAGGCACCTGTGCAAATACCAAGCACTAATTAGCAAAAAGGATACTAATATTTGCCAATGTGTACAGGGACATGCAAAACCAGATTTGTCTGTGTTGCACATAAATCTCATATCCCAGATGTCATCAAAACTAGGATAAACCTCCAAACTGGGATATCCCAGTTAAACTCACAAGATGCAATACATTCTTTAGTAAGTTTGTTTGCTCTTAGGGCAATAAAACTGTGGAGCCTAATTTAACACATTTAAGCAGCAGAAGAGCCGCAGGGCATGCATCACTGCCATCTCTAAACTAGATTAGGCTGTCGAATATGCTTTTAAAATATTTGATTTTTTCCCCCTGCCTGCCATTGTTATTTAAAGCTCTGCTGTTTTTTTCCAAATATATGTATTTTCTTGTCCTGTGAAAGACCCAGTGCACATCTTTTAAACATATTGTTTCTTTATTATCCTTAGCTTTTCACACGGCCTTTTCCTTCTCCAAAATATCTGATGGCTACTAAGTACAAACATCTAGCATCTTAATTTTGACATGATCGTTATGGAAAAGAGTTCTAAATAGATTATACTCAGTTCCTGATTTAAGCAGAAGCCCTAATGGGTGATTGGGGAAATGACTTGCGTTCATTCAGAATGTTAATTTGGAGGGGTGATCTATGTGCAGTATATAGTGTGCAGAGAGATCGGCTACATGTACAGCTATATTTCTTACACACTTTCTTCACTCATTTTTTGTTAATTTCTTCAGGCCTACTTACCCTGCACTTTTACTCCGCAAGGAATTAACAGGAGTGAAATGCCATTAGTCCCATTCTTAATGCTGTCATGAAATTCTCACTTAAATAGCCCCCAGAGAGTACATACATATGCTACCCTCGATGATGGGTGTTCTACATTGATGTCAAGTGTCTATGCTCAGGGACAAGGTTTAAAGGCTGAACACTAATATAAAAGCCTCAAATCCATCACGTTTAAGCATTCAGTTAAACCCTCTAAAAGACAAAAAAATATATAAACACATTCCTTTAAATATTTAATATATTAAATAACATACAAATTATATAAAATTACCGTTTGTTTTAATTATACATTTTTAATTAGTGATCAGCTGTCAAGATGATTTACTATACAAGCAAAATGAAATGCAAGAAAGTTGTGTCTACAAGTATAAAAGTTCTCACTACTGGCTTGCTCTTGGTGTGCTGCCATCACAGAATCACTTCAGAAGAACTGAGTGGAATTCATTTGTCTCAAATACAAATTGTTCCCCTCCCGAACCCTTGTGTCTTTGGAGAGTTGTCCAGGCAGAAAGAGCAAGTAGCTCATGGGCTGCACTAATGGCTAACCTTAAGAACTTTCATTCAACCACAGAGAGCTGCATGGCAATTCTGAATTACAGATAGCTATTCCCACAGCTCTGCTCTAATGTGATGAATGGCTCCAATCTTGTCAGAGACTAGAGTGCTCTTCCACCGAATGCTGAACATATGGGATTTTGTGTAGAGCACACATGAGCAATGCATAATTCATATTTTTTCTTTATTGTTTCTGGCTTTGGTTTTCTCAGGAGATCAACAAATGTAATTGAATAATATGTTTTATAAAATCCGAAAATGACTCCTGCAATGTAAACAAAAATACAAATAAAAAAAGGATAAAATAAAAGGCAGTGTACCCATACTGCATTCATTTCATCTCCATACAGACATCGGATATTATAACATAGCATAATGTTTAAATTATGAGACATCAAATTATGATTTTAAACATCTCATAAGTGGAGACAAGCAGCCTTGATCCCTTCTAAGACAGTTCTGTTACCACAGGTGGGTGATGATCGCGTAGGATTATAAATTGTGCTCTTGGACCTCAGAGAACTTTTGAGCAAAAATAAAGCCTTGGCATGCAAACCAACAATCAGAAGAACTTTCCCCTCTCCTTTCACTAAGTTCAATGCAAGACAGACTATTTTCTGTACTTACTTGAGCAATTGTTAGTGTATAATGCTGAGAATGGAAAACACATCCTTGAGGCATGAATTAGATACAGAAAAGTGTATAAATTAAAGCCTGACATATGTGAAAGTGTCATCCAAATGTCAAATTGAATAAGCTTAAGGTGGTATCAGCTCCTCTGCTTGTTCTCTGTCTAGATTGTCCTCACATCTAAATTTTTCGCTTGATATACACCGATCAGGCATAACATTATGACCACCAGACTAATACTGCATTGCTGCGAAATCAGCCCTGACCTGTTGAGGCACCAAAACGTTAGCAACAGCTCCTGTAATTCTTGTATGTTGTGAGGTATTTGTTTATCCAGCACATCCCACAGACACAACACCTCAAACTCGTTGTTCTGTTTCTTAAACCATTCCTGAAACGTTTTGCTTTGTGGCAGATCACATTACGCTGCTGAAAGAGGCTACCGCCATCAGGGAATACTGTTTCCATGAAAGGGTGTATGTGGTCTGCAGCAATGCTTAGGTAGGTGGTATGTGTCAAAGTAACATCTACATGGATGGCAGGACCCAAGGTTTCCCAGCAGGACATTGCCCAAACCATCACACTGCCTCCAGCACCTTGCTTTCTTCCCATAGTGCATCCTGGTACCGGGCATTCCCAAGTAACATATACAAATGCAATGGTCATCCATGTGATATTAAAGAAACTGTGATTCATAGATAGGTAGGTAGGTAGGTAGAAAGATCCTTGTGGGGTAATAAGATAATCAGTGTTATTCACTTCACCTATCACCTAATCATAACGCAATGACTGATCAGTGTCTATAACAACTCATTTTAAGAATTTACTGTTAGATATTCCAGAGCTTTTGGCACACTTTATCTACTAGAAAAGTCTTAAACTGAGTAAAGGAGCAATAAGCAAACTACTGGATGTTGCACTAGAGCAGCAACAGCATGTCAGACCAAAGCAAAGGGCACGTCTGCGAGACACACTTTTCCATACTTTGTGTGAGACTCAACTACTTACTTCCTTACTGTGTCACTTCATGTCAAAAAAAGGTACAAAAAGTGCAAAAACTCACTGGCAGTTGATTTCCACCAGCTTCAATCGATTTAATATTTGTTGCTGCATTTCCTTTTGCTTGTTTTTTCACCATGTTCCACCAAAAATCTGCAAAGCTTGTGACTTTGTGGTGACTTGCAAAAACAGCAAAAGATGGTGATATGTTGAATTTTTGACCCACGATGATAGATTTGCTCGCTTTCTTCACAGCCCCTGGATATGAGCAATACTGTGTAAATGTGTCTCTCCTGCAGTGATGACTGAAAACTAGAGCCAGACCAACTGCAGAACATTGACTCAGTATCTGGGAATGGGGACAAAGGATAAAGCTTCTTTGTACTCCTCCAAGTGTGACACCTGGTTATCCTATTTACAAAGGGCAAGTCTCTTGCTAGGAACAACAAAGATATTGAGCAAGATCCTCAAGCTCTCAGGACACTGAAAGAGGACCTGAGCTTGGAGGATAAAGACTGCCCCCAGGGCGAATGGGGATTTTTCAAATATCTATTTATACATATAAATGGCCCAAGTGTTTTAGATCTATTAGACAGTTAATGAACATTACCATTTTTCTAATACTTTTCTAATAGACTTCATACATTTCCAAACATCTCTAACATTATTAGTCTTTATCTCATTTCTAACTTGATTTCTCTGCTAATGTTCTGTATTGCCTAAGCTTTATTTAAAACAACCATATGATTTATGTAATTGTTTCTCCAGAAGGCTTATGCCAAAGAAAAATCTTACTTTTGATCTCAGGAAACCTTTCAAAATAAGATTGATCCTGATGATCATTGTTTTGGACTAAATGAGGATTTGAAACAGTCTGAGGAAAAGAGGAAAAAAGATGGCCTTTAAATGGTTCTACTATAAAGCATTTGTTTCCAGAAATGCTAATGGATTATGTGTTGTTGTAGTTACTAATAACTGGCATTACTTAAATGGTACAGTTCTGCTGGATTTAATGAGATTAATAATCTCTTTGGAAATCTTTAAGCAGAAAACCAGTGAAACATAACGACTATGATGGTTGACAGCTGTTGGAGATAAAAGTTCACACACCTCATATGCCTCTATCTCCAGCAGGTAGAAATGCTAACTGTTCTAGTCCAAAACAACAATATATACCACTTCTCTGTTGTTTTCCTTTTCATCTGATGACCAGAACTGAGGGAAAAAGGGTGCCTTTGGATGTGAGTCCTTGCCTATGTCAGTCATTAATAAATAGCTACGCATAGTTTTCCCTTTAGCGTCTATACAACTGTGTCTGCAGGCATGTGACTAATGATGTCAGTGAACCTTCCTTACATGCTCTATACCCTTTAACACCACCTCTTCCTTTGTGCTTCCTAACCTAAGAAAAAGTTCTCAGAGAAATAATAAAGTCATTTAACTTTCTGAACTTTGAGAAATGTGTAGTGTTTGGTATATAGCATTGTTTTGGGGTTTTTTTTGTTCTCTAAGAATAAATACACCACAACCAGCAGACATTTTAGCTGTTTGTCATTGCACGCCTACAAAAATATCCTATGCAGGCACACAAAACTTGAGGAATCTAGATGAGTCAGAGTAGCCGTTAGTGAAAGAACTGAACTGTGGACTGAAAAAACCGATGTAACTCAGTCTCTCACAGTCCTCATTTCTTAGCAAAAAGAGGCAGATACCAATACTAGCAAGGAAGACATTACAGCAACACTAGCAACTGAAAGGCTGGCAAAACCAACACATTTTCATGTGGCTCATATCTGAAAGTGTAAATTGACCACAGCTGAAACCTGTCAAATATTCAAAGATGAGATGGAAACTATTTATAGTATCTCTGAGACTATATGCATCCTACTGGAAACTCATATGGGGTGGTAATTCTGTTGTTGTTTTCCAGCATGTAATGTCACACTTTGTAGGAAACATTATATAACATCTCAGTGATGACATATGTTAACTTGTGAAAGTCAGGGCACCAGCTACTGGATCCTGGTTCTCACTACACAGAGGAATGATTTGTTTTCTGTTTAGTTAAACTAATTCAAAGGTTATTGCTGTATACTGCAGTAGTTGGATGTGGCCTTCCTGGTGTAGTTATAAAAAATTGCCAAATATTGATGATCGCCAACTGGAAAACAAATGTTAAAAAATGCAACAAATAATCCAAATATCGAATCAGTCAATCACATAGCAACAACTCAATGCATTCAAGACGACCAGCTAAAGTTCAAACTCACCATCAGAATGGAGAAGAAAGGTGATACAAGTGACTTTGAACGTTGTTGATGCCAGACTGTCTGATCTGAGCAATTCAGGAACTGTCGATCTACTGGGATTTTCCTGCACAGCCATGACTGGGGTTTATAGAGAATAGTCCAAAAAGGAGAAAATATCCAGTGAGCAGCAAGTATGCAGTAAGTTCTCTGGGAGTGCCTTGTTGATGTCAGAACTCCGAGCAAATAGTTAAACTATTTCAAACTGAAGGCATCAATATCTGAAATAACCGCTTGTTGGATCAAGATGTCCAGAAGACCATCAAATGTGCTTCTGTCTTTACTTGTGTTATATTTGCTGCAATTTCTGCTGCCCTTTTAACCAGGTGTCTCATGAAAAATATGTTTTTTAAAAAGATTTCAATCAGAATGCCCTTAAATCACAGAAGCTACAGCAGGAAGAAATCATGCCAGGTGCCACTCATGTCAGGTAAGAACAGGAAACTGAGGCTTTACATGGGCTGACCGAAACTGGACAACAGAAGATTGGAAAAATTATTTCTGCTGCTGTATTTGGATGGTAGTGTCAGAATTTGGTTTAAATAAGGTGAAAGCATGCATCCATCCTGCCTTGTATCAAAGGTTCACTCCAGTATATCACTCTGCTGATGGTGTAATGATTTGGAGGATAATTTCTTGGATGTTTTCTTTCTTTAGGTTCCTTAGTACTAACTATGCATGATTTAAATACTGCGGCCTACCTGAATCTTGTTGAAAAGCATGTCCATCCCTTCATGACTGCCACCGTCACACCAATCTTCTGATGCCTGGTTCTGACAGGATAACGTGCCATGTCACAAAGCTCAAATCATCTTAAACTGGTTTCTTGAACATAAGAAGGAGTTCACTGTGCTCAGCTGTCATCAGACGTCAGTCCATGAGAGAATCTTTAGGATGTGATGGTATGAGAGATTCACATCATGGAGCCGACAAAGCTTCAGCAACTGTGTCGTGAAAATATATGATATATGATTTATATATAGAATGTATAATATTTTAATATTCTGCTAATATTCTGTTAATTGTTAAAACAATTAACACACACACACACATTCTTTTATGCTTTTTCATATAATAACACTTATCAAAATGGTTTAGCAGCATTTGGTTGACTTGACTTTAAGCTGAGCCAGCAGAAAAGTCTGACCTTTCTGTTTTGTTTGTGTAATAAGCATCTTGTTTACATATGAGATGAATAATGCAATATAATTTATGAGCGTAAGCTATTAAGTCAAGAAGTTATTTATTGTTAGTAACATTACATTTTTAATGGAGTCCAACTTTCTTATATAATACATCTGCTGCTTTTGCAGTTCTGAATAATTAGTATTTCTTATGCTGGAGGAAATATAATTCATTTAAAAATCCACTTCATAAATTAAATTCTGCACTTTAAATTAGCCAGGCAAATGACTAAGGTGCTGGACCCATTGTTCCTCTTCAGATTTCTGGCTTGAGTTGACATACTCAGATAAATGTGATTTGTTTTGTGTTTGGTTGATGGGAACTCAAAGTTGAACTAATACTTCGTATTGAAATGAAATGTCACAACAACAACCCAGTGATAAAAGCTTGTGGTATCAATAATTTACTGCAAGGTAGGGCGCCACTTTTTAGTGAGCCACTAATGACTTTGCTAATTATTATCCATCTAAAAAGTATCAGTCGACTTAATTCCCAGCAAACAAGAGTGGCTATTTCTGTTTCTTGAAATCCCTTGGCTCATTTGCCATACTTAAGTTTATTATTTTCTTTTATCACACTTCTATCAGCGTGGAATGATTTCACAAACGATAATCATTTTAATTGCTGATGCTTGTGTCTATATCTTTCTCCTCTGAGTTTTTTCTTTCTGTCTGGCATTTAAAAAACAACAACACAGGCCTTTGTGTGAACTGTGGGGGGGGGGGCTTTCTGCTCAGGTAGTAAAATGAGCTGTGGTAAAGATTCCAAGCTGCCGCTGTTTAATTTTCTAATCCTTTAAGCACCTCCACCTTTTTTGTGTTGTATCAGAAAAATATAATTGGCTTAAATTCTTCTTTTCTTGAATTTGTTCTTTCTGAAAGTCTTACTCCCTACTACTACTGTCTTATCTTCTCAGTCTTACTATCTCTGTCCTCTCAGTACTTTTCAATCCTGATTAAAATGCACATTCTGACCTCTGTGTTTTACTCTCTTCTTCTCTATTCTTATTCTGTGCCTTTATCCTCACCCCCTGCTCGTATCCCTCCCACCACCTTTCCTTCTTTCTTTTTCTTACAGTGTCCTGAGGGGCTGAGGCCAATGAAGGATGGCTCAGGTTGCTATGACTACTCCAGGGGCATTGACTGTACGGATGGCTTCAATGGAGGTTGTGAACAGTTGTGTCTCCAGCAGCTTGTGCCCCTTGAAGATGACCCAAGTTCCAGCAACGTACTCATGTTTTGCGGGTGAGAATAGCTAGTAGTAAATAGAGAAAGAGAAGACATCTGCAAAGCTTTCTTTGAAAGTAGGTTTCATGAGTGATGTTTCGATTACACAAATATAAATTTCAAAGAATACCAAATACGAAATAACCAGTGAATAAACTATAGATAGAAAGCCATATAGATAGAATGATAAATACATATCATACAGTTCTATTATAGCCGTTACAAGCATAATCTACAAAAACATGCACAATACAAAGAATTGTGGAAAAACAACTTGCATGAATTTGCCCAAACAATTCAAATACTGTACCTGATACAAGTGATATTAGTGAATCTCACCTTTGAAATTGTGTTCACAGCTTCTACCCCAGCTACTATTTTTAGACTGCTCAGTGGAAGCCCCGTTCTGTTCTCTTGGCACATGTGCCTGAATGTTACAGAGGTACTGTGTCAAAACAGTGAACCTTTAACCTGATTTTCATTTTCTGGAAGCAGTGGAAGTCACAGGGAGGCAAATTTGGTGGGTCTGTGAAGATTTTATATATGTAGATTTAAAAAAAAAACCTAGAGCCTTGTCAGTGCATTAAGTTTTAGCACAACATGGCACATGCCAAAGTTCTCTGCATGGTACAAATGGAGCTTTGCATTGACAGTCTGATGCTGAGGGATGAAAACAAAGAGGATGACCATTATCCCGGTACCACCCTGGACATGACATTCAATTAAACTGGTCTCTTTAGCTAAAAACTTTATAAAGCTCCTGCTTTAACAGTGGAAGTCCTGCTGTCATGGCTGGCAGTGAGCCTCCATGTGATAGTCATTTTGTAGAATGAAGATAATCTTGCAGGGGAAATCAAGCCAAATTTCAATTAGGTATAGTTTTTCTTTTGCACTAATTCATAAAACTTTTTTTTAATTATAACCAGTATATTGTAAATACTTAGGTTTCCATTTGAGTGCAGACTGCTTAGATTTCCCAGTGCAATCACACTGTTACTCTGCAACTTGATGAAAAACACTGAAAAAAACCTACTGCACTGTGGTCTGTGGCAGCTGGAAAAGATGTGAATAGTGGACTAATGGGTCAAGCACAGGACTTCCGCCCATGAGACTAGAGTTTGCATGAAAAAAAGAAACACGGTTGTTCTTAGCTGGCTTATTAAATATTTTTATCTTGTTCAGAATTTATTGTTATCATCAGTTTTCTGTTACAGGCTCAGGT
Organism: Oreochromis aureus; assembly: GCF_013358895.1. Taxonomy (NCBI): domain Eukaryota; kingdom Metazoa; phylum Chordata; class Actinopteri; order Cichliformes; family Cichlidae; genus Oreochromis; species Oreochromis aureus. The sequence goes on along the minus strand of NC_052948.1, from coordinate 45,841,070 downwards.
TTGGGACATGGAAATATTTTAAGGTTAGGTTAAAGAAAAGATTGTGGTCTACAGTGAATAAAACCCTTCAGCTTAGTGAGTATTTCTGCCACAAAGACCTGAACTTCTTCTATATTGGTCTTTTTTACCCAATTTCTAAAAGGAATATTAAATATTATATTGTTGTTCCAAACATGAAAGGTCTGAAAAAGGCCTACAAATAGAAACCGAAAATACAGGAAGAGTTCTGTCAGTGTTTTTGCTAGCTTTAGGGTTGTCCTTCCCGTTTTTCTTTAAATAGCTGTCTTCTTTGAGGGTATTTATACCTCAAGACTCTAGTTGAGTTACTATGTTTGGCCGATCATTTATGGAAACATTGTTCTGATCATGCCAATGAAAGCTGCTTAATTCCTGGGACCTGATAACTGATAAAAAGGAGAAAACATGTCTAAATGCATCTGTTGACTTTCTGATGGAAACTTAACAGCAGAAGCCTAAAGAAACATGAAGCATGCCCTCATTCTTGATGTGTGTCTGATCGGGAATGATGCCCTCATTTTCCTCAGAACATTTGGTACCCTTACACTGTGGGCAAACATGAAAGTTGAGGCTCTGTCCATTTACCGTGATATCCTGTTTAATTTCATAAATGTATTTTACTAAAAAACTAGCCTGTATATCTACATGTTCTGTAATAAATGCACAATGCTTTTTAAAAGTAGCCTGTGGAAAAAACAGATTAAATTAATAAAATCATCTGAATGGTATAACTTTGTTCTGTAATTATGCAAATTGCTCGTTTACAAAAATGGAAACAGACTTGCCTTCAACTACAGAAAGCCCCTGTTCCACCAGATCTGAGTATTGCCAACAGCAATTGACATCTGCTTCCCACCGAGGTGAAGAGACATGAACAATTGCATGAGTCCTGCGCTCAGCCCTATCCAGCAGCACTAACTGCTCAGCCTGGTCTGTAAGACAGGATTGCACACAAAAGTGGAAGCTAATAATTGTGACTAACTGCAGAGTCTGCTGAATCCAGCGCCACTGGAATCTGTTTTAAAACGGTTTTCACCAGAGTGCTTGTGTCCACAAACTCTGCAGCAATAATTGCGACGATAGCACTTTGCATATGTAAAAGGCATTTTAGCTTTGATAGTAAGAAAGTAGATTCAACTGTATATAAACTGAAAACCCAGAAAAATGTCATTTCAAAAACTTGGTTGTGATTGTCTGTGTTAGGCTGTTATTAGTCTGAGGGAATTCTAAAGAAAATTGGCAAGATTTAGACATGCTGAGTTTCTCTGTATTGGTCTTTATAGATTGAAAATTAAAGTAGGAACATGGGAACATCCTTGTATATATAATGTCAGTCTTTCAAATCACAATCAGCCTGCTACAGCTCAATCTTCTGTTTCAAATCTTGCCAGCACTATGCTTTCACCTCAAGTGTAAACAAGGTCTCCTAGATTGCATATCATACATTTTATTGACAGTGTTTCCTTCTTCCTCAGATGCGTGCAAGAGTACAAGCTGGCAGGCGATGGGCGCTCCTGTCTCCTGCAGTCAGACAACTGTGATGGACCAAAATGCCCTAAGCAGGATGTCTACTTCAATGACACCCTGTTTGGTGAGATGCTGCATGGATACAACAACAAAACCCAGCAAGTCAACTTGGGACAGATATTCCAAATGACCTTCCGGTAACTAGTGTACAAGTACATGCATTACACTTACATGACTATACAGAATAATGTTCATGTGTTATGTCTTTTTTCTTTCTATTGTTCGTGACTTTTCATTATGTTGTTCTTCACTTTTCTTTAATCTTATCTAGAATCGTGTCTCGTCCTATAAGTTTATGCTTTTTCTCTCCCTTTTATTGTTTTCTTATCTATTGAAAAAAGAATCTGTCTTTATATTATTTCCAACTAAACTTGTAGACACTTAGTCTTCCCTCGAGACCTGCTGTTTCACATCTGAACAGTTTTTCTGCATCTCGGGAGACACATTGAGGCAGCTCTGAGAATCGGTAGTCAGGGTTTGCCATTGGGTTGCTGCGTCTGTGCTTGCTTCAGTGTGTGTGTGTGTGTGCGTGTCTATGTAGATATGTGTGTGTGACACAGAGAGAGAGAGTGAGAAGGGCATGAGAGTGTAATGGTTGAGTGAGGATTGAGACTTATACCATGGCAGTTCTCCTTAAACTGTCAGCTGTCTGAAAACCTGGCTCACTCTGATAAGTCACATGCTGTCTGTGAGGAAATGCTCAACACTGAGAGATGATAGGGTCTATTTATGCACAAATACAGGATCCACGGTAAACATGCTCAGCCTATATCTCACATTCTCTGTGTCTGTCGTCACTATCTCATGCGCATACTATATAGGCACCGCTTTCAGCAGGGTAATCATAAAATGCTTTTCAACTGCTCTGCCCTATGGGTCATAATAGTTGTGCTTGGCACAGGGTCATGACTTTACAGCACATACTTTTAAGAAACGGAGAGAAACCTTTCCGTCTTTCAAAAATGGCTGAAATTTTAGATCTAGGTAGAATTTATCTGAATGTATTGATAGTTTCTTTGGGCATCATCGTTGTGCTAAAATCTCCTTGTACCCAGGAAGGGTGGTGAACACAAGGTAAGTGTTTCGAGTCTGCAGTTTTACACCATTAATTTCATTTTAAAATGGTCAAATTATAGTCAAAGAAGCAATTTGAATAATATTAACATAAGAGCCTTTGTAAGGTGTTTGTGTGAAGTCTTCTCTCAGAAGCGTGCTATAATTCAGGTACTGTAATTTCACATAATTCCTCAGAGAATTCAGCATTTCAGTAATCCACAGATAAGTGTATAAAAAAGGACACTTCTGCTTTAATATCCCTATATTCTTAATATAAACAGCTTTCAAAAGAAGCAGTTCTAAATGCCATTAAGTTTCATTTATTTGGGACTTAACACTCGACAAAATCGTGTCAGCAGCGTCCTTGAAGATGTTATTGGAACGTAGAGAAGCTGTTAAGTAGCAACAGAAAGAATCAGACTAATGCATGTATTAGCTAGAGTGAGTTATTATAAAAGATGACCAATAAAATCCATTGCTTTCTCTCATGAAATATTATAAGAATCTAACACTGGTTTAAAGTAAATTAGCTTTTTCATGCATTCAGGAAATGTCAACTAATTAGCAAAGTATACAGAAGAGGTCAATACAAACTGAAAATATGTTTCTCTGAGTTTTGTTTGGACCTCACGTTATAAATTAAGAGGCTTCAGAGCAGTCAAAGGAATAAAAAGCTATAGTTTAACTCCCCCATAAAGGCAACATCTGACGACCTTCTCTGTACCCTCAATGACGAGTTTTGACACTTAGTATACGCCTCGGGTTTTTCCAAGAGTAGCTGCAGACATCAGCCTCACTAACTTCTGATGCACAACCAGTCATTTTGTTCTAAAAGCTGTAAGTTAAAAAGGCACTGAAGAGTTATCTTTAGACAGTTTGGAGGAAAGACTGACATGTCCAGAGCTTAAATTGGGAACTACAGGTCCAAGGTTTCCCAAAGGTTTGAGAGGCTAAACCAGTTGGTAACTTCCTCTAATACACTCAACAAGGCACAGTTTGACAGATGAAACAAAGGCACAGTTTGAGGATTATAAACCCTGGCAAAGAGGCAGTCTTTATCCCTTTGCCCTCAAACAGTAGGCTGCACAGTGGGGCCTGAGCCTCCTGGCTCCAACTCCACGAGCTGGGTTATATTAAATACAGAAAGTAAATACACATGTACTCAAGACCAGGACTCTGATGACATTACAAAACTGAAACATTAAAACTAGCGTTAAAACCTTGGCAGACCTGAGACACACAATGAGTGACATACTGTTTTTTACATTATGAGATCAATATAAAAATATGATATTGTTAAAATGTGTTTTTTGGTTCCTGCTTTTAAATTTCTTAAAATTTAAAAACTTTCTTTAATTTTGTTTTCTTTTTAAATTTCTTCAAATCCTTTCTTGCAGGCAAGAATTAATCAAAGCTCCCTTAATAGCAGGAATTAATCCCTTAAAAATGAAGAAATTGTCAAACAGTGAATTACCAAAGAGAAGTCACAAGACTATTAACTTTTCATGTTCCTCCTTTTTAGTGAATGTCTCACCTTTATACACCCCAAAGTTGTTTGGCAAGGTCTATACTTAGAAGTAAATTGTGCTGATTACTAAGCTGGCACAGTGACTTGGAAGTCTTAAGAGACAGTCAAAAACCAAAAAAAGACATCAAAATAAAAGTTAGATAATTGCAAAGTTACAAACATCATGGATAAACATGTTTAGCTCTAGCTGAGACTCATGTGGGAGTTTTTTTCAACTTAGGTAAAATTGTAATTCACTAATGATTTCTATAAAGAGTTTCCCCAACATTGCCAAGGTAACTGCAGACAAATCTACTTGGCTCTTAAAAGGGCCCTATTTTCAGTTCTGAACGTCAAGTAAAATGACCACTCAGCCACAGCTCTCCATCCACTTTTTCTTTTTGAAATTGGTTAGGTATTGTGGTTATTTATCTTTCCAAGAAGTTAAGTCACACTTCAGAGAGAACATTTATAGAGAACTTTTCCTGTTTTCCATCTCAGCCTTCATTTTCTTACACCTGTGCAATTTGCACCTGTGCTTTGAAGCTAGAAAAATTTCCATGCTAATTGCAAGATGCATACTTAGCTACACTTATATGGTTCCCTGCAGTTAAAGGCACACTTGGCTGATTACATGCAGATGACAGGCAAAGTGCACTTCCATGCTGATGTGCCTGTTTGGATAAAGAACGCACACGTCTCTAGGTGCAGAGTATGTCTGAAACGAAGCACGAAAAGCATTTAAATAGACCGACAGTACATGGTTCAGTACTTTTTGAAGAGAGACTAGAGGAAACAAAAAAGAAAGGTGTTACTCTGTGTATCCATTATTTAAATCAGTGTCAAATTCTGTGGTGAAAATTTTTGTTTAACCAGTATGTATTTTGTATTCATCGACCCCACTAAACTTTCATCTTTGTTTCAATTTATTTCTGTTAACGATGGAAAGTTGAGCCGGGTGTAACCAGAAAGGCTCAGCTCACAGTAGGTTAGTACTTGCCTTGCAGTGTGGTTAATTAAACATGTGTATTATGCCATGTTATCTTACTGTGGTACTTACTGTGCTTATCAAATCCACTCTGTCATTTGTCAAAAGAACATTAGCTTTGTCTTCATAATGACTTTGCTCCCATAAGATCCTACTTCACACTCTATGCATTTGTAGAAACATGCTACAGTCCTTATTCTCATCATTTTCTTCACTTCCCTCCACGCCTTCTTTGATATGCAGATGCAAGACTTATTCCACAGCCCTATGCCCCATTATTTTTCTCACCTCCACAGTCTACTGGTTTTCTCTCTCTCTCTCTCTCTCCCTCACACACACACACACACACACACACACACACAAAACCCCATTACTATGCACCAGCACCTCAAAGTGAAATATTAGATGATTGAGATGAATTGTATAAATTGAGTCACAGCTTCACAGGTCTTTCTTTTTCAGTATGAAATACAATCCGTGATTTACGACTGTTTTGCATACATTTGGTATTAAATTGATCACACTTTGCTTTGCACAGGATGTTGCGGTAAGCCTGGGGAGTGATTTTTGCATGTTGCTGTAAAATTACAGAACTGTAACAAAATATTACGATGTCATTCAAGCATTCATTCATTACATGTGTAAATGTGAATGTGGAAGTATAAAAAGCTGTGGAATAGAAATCCAGACCAAAAAGAATGATTATATTTTTTTACAATTTCGTCCAGGAAGCAGACGGTGAATGCGGGCTAATGACAAGATGGTTTTAGTCTGGTTTGGTTTGGTTTCAACCCAAAGCTTATCCTAAAATTACATCCTTTCTATTTAGTTCATTGTGCACTAATATGCACCATAATTACATCTTGCCACTAACTGGTATGTCAATGTCACTCCCATGCCTGAAAAGGTGACAGCCATGGTGAAAAAGAAAGTACACTCACTTTTGATTCTAATGGCTTACATATCAGGACTTAAGAGTAATCTAGTCCTAAGCAGGTCCTAGGTAAATACAATCTCAGATGAACTACAAAGCATGGCTTATTACACTATATCATTATTGTCAAAACCTAAGACAAAAGGCAAAAACTGTGAAAATGTAATTTGCCTGGGAAGTCGTATAGGATCATTTCCAATTTAAAAAACTTGAAGTCCATCACACTGTAGTAAGAGAGATTTTTCACAAGTGGAGGACATTTAAAATAGTTGCAAGTTTTCCCACAAGTTAATGTCCCAGAAAATGTACCCCAAGGTCAGATTGTGTAGTGCTCAGCGAAACAAACTCAAGTGCTACACCCAACCTACTCAGCCTGAACAAGTATGACTCTTTTCGTAGGGATGCCAGAAAAAAGCCTCTTCTCTCTATAAGAACATGGTAGCAAAGCTTAGGAGCGATGTCCTTTGGATAGACAAGATCAAATCAGTGTTTGGCCACGATGCACAGGACCACGTTTACTGAAAACACTCCACTCCACAAACACATGGCTCAACATTGAAGAGCCAAGACTCAGCTGACACCTGCACCAAAAGGACAAGGTTCATGCTGTCGAGGAGCATGTGATGACTCACAAGATCAGTAGTAGGTCAACAACACTCAGGGTCACGTCCACAGGGAACGAACCCCAGTAGGGGTTAAATACCTGGGGCTCTCCACCTTTTGTTCACCTCCAACCTCTTGGATGAGAGGTGAACTTGAAGAAGTCCAAATGCCTTTTTTTCAAGCACTGAAGACTAACATGATTTGGATGAGTAAGAACCTACACATACAACACCTCATACTAACTGTTAAACATGTTGGTTGAGTGATGAGTTAGGCTTGATTTGCAGCCACAGGACTTGGGCATCTTACAGTTAACAGCGAAATCCTCTGCATACCAAAGTATTCTAGGACAATGAACCAGAGGACAAAAGCAGATCTACAACAGAATGGCTGAAGAAGAAAAGAATCCAGGTCCTGCAACGGTCCAGTCTAAATCCAGACCTCAGTGAATGCCTACAAACCTCCTTTTTGTAAAGACAAGAGGCGCAAAATTCCTCCATAACGATGTGTAACACTGATAAAGTCATGAAGAACCTTGAGAGTTAGAAGTGGTTCTACAAGCTATTAAAATGATGGGGTGTACTTAGTATAATATGTCATGTGTTGCTGTTCATCCAAAATTGAGTTTACCTCATTTTATGATACAGGATTGTATGAAGGGTAAATGTGAATGTATGAACACACATGCACACCCTGGTCATGCAAATTTAGAACAGGAAAGCAGCAGGCAGCATTCAAATAGGAGAGAGACAGACTCATACATATATACATTGATACACCACTGCAATCACTAAGTACCAATTAACAACTTGAAGCATACATTAAAAAAGCAAATGGAATAGGGTGAGCCTCACAGGTCATGCAAATTTGAACCTCTAAAACAGCCGTGCTAATTTTTTAGAAATGAATACTCCCCTTAAATAACAAATCTGAACTTAGATTGAATAATTAAAGTTTAAAGCAGATCTAAAAAGGAAGAAGAATACTCTCACTACTGTTTTCACACCACCATGTAATGAGCAGCGGCAGATATCCTCCTGGTATTTCAAAGTTTGCACTCTCTTTCTTGCCTCAAAAAAACACCTTTTTTCATGAACTGCCATATGATCAGAGGTGACTGAGACAGCATTAACACAGGAACCTGACCCCACAGCTCTATATAGACCTGTTAAATGAGTCCGGGATTTTAGCATTTAATTTAAACATATCATATTACTCGTCTTTTAATGGATATTTTCCTTAATAGTTGGCAGAGTAAGAATGCCCCATGGTGAATGCAGTAAAACGTTTGGGTTGTGACGAAAGACAAGCAATGATTGAGAAAGAGAAGAAATGAAGCTCCACTTGCTTTGTGAAGGTGATGCTGTCACCCTTGTCACGTTGATGCATAATGCTCTTCTTTTTTTTTTTTTTTGCAAAAAAGAAAAGATACCGAAAGGAAGAAACAGACAAAACCACTTTTGATAGGTACTCTGTTAGAAGTCGTCATCACTGCTCACCTCTCAGGCGAAGACGATACCACAACATGAATAATTTGTGAATCCAGGAGCCCACAAAGCTCTCAGGCATAAACACAACTACATTTCCATGTTCCTCAGTAATTTTCAGTAATTATCTCCTTTGTGCGCACAGGGTAGCGTCTACTGGGGAGTTGAGTCAACAAACATTACAAGGCAGTTTCTTCCCATATAATGAGTAGCCATGAGACACTGAGACAGACTGCTGAGGTGAAGGGTTAAGCTGCTCAAGGTTGATGAGATGCTTCCTAATTCTCTTCCAAAATATGTGCCTGCTCCTTCTTTCTTAAATTCTCAGCATAGTGTTTATCTCTTTACTATTGCCTGTGCACATATGTGTGTGGGTGTGCGTGGCAGAATTGTGAACTCACACAGAGTTATGTGTGTGTGACATTCTGGCATTAAAGCACTGATGGTTATTTACTTAGATACTCAGATAGTCATATATCTCCATGCATAATTATTTTTACTTACTAGATCTGTTGGCATCTTTGTTGTATTCAAACATTTGGCTGTTTAGACAGATTTCATACCAATTTAATGTGTCTGGCTCATGAGAAAACAAATAAATGCTACCACAGCTTGCGACACTGAGATTTAGGACAGTGGAGTTTTTTTTTATCATTCTATTGGTTATGGTGTAGACAGTCTTTCTACTATTTTTATTTGTGAAGGTCAAAGTTGTTGTGTCACTTAAAATTTCCAAAAAGCTGTATAATATTTTGTGTGTATTTGTGTGGAGTTTTCTCCAGCTGAGATGTCTGCTTACAATACCATCAGTGCTATCTGTGTTGCTTGCAATCACAGTCTCTGCATTTATTATCAAAAGCCATTACATAATCCATTACAAACTGGTGTCATGCCATTTGAAACATGTGGATGTTTGCAAGGCAAGTATAGACTTTTCCAAATATCCCATTTAGGTGCATAAATGGGAAGTGTAGGATTTAACCGTTTTGGGAGTATGAGCCATGCTTAGACTCCATTTACACCCAAATGCATTGTGGTTGTTTGCTAATGCATTGTAAATTGCAGATAAAGTGTATGGCAATAGAAACTGAAATGTATGTGATGTCTGGAGGTGGTTGGATTGCAGCCAGGTGTAAATGCAGTCTGTACAGTTTGGCAACATTCAAAGGCCTCTTCTAGGATGTCAAGCAAGCTGTGAAAAAAGCTGAAAACAGCCCTTTTATGTTTACAGGAAAAAAATACAACCCAACGCAATTGTACAACAGCAGCCTCACAAAATACTTCATTACATTAAAGTGTCGAGACAAAGCCCTGTTTGATATGTCATACACTAATGCACACAGACTGCTGTTTTGATATTCAATGTGAATGGAGTTTAAAAGGTTAGGTTATTTGTTGTAAATCTTAGGCTCTTTCTTGTGAACTCATTTTATTAAATATTTTCATCTCCGTTAGCTTCCACAATCTGTTTGCTCAAGTCCTGCTTTTATTATTTTAATACCCGTCTGCTATAAATGTGGTTTTATCTCTACATTAAACAGCCATGTTGCTTTAGCTTGTACATATTCATAACGCACATGTGATTCATTATTTCTTTTAATTCTGCAAATTGATTGGTGTCATTTTGGGAAGTATACAGGATGCATAAGTATTTAGTCATTCAATTTTATTCAATAATTTGTATATTAAGCTTAAAAACTGAAACTGAAAATGAAAAAGCAAGCATGACCAAAAAGAGATATTTTTTTCCTCACATTGCTCCAGTTGATTTCCTGGAAAGTTTGGGTCTTATTTACACCTTGGCACCTTAGCAGAGGGAGTTTAGCAAAAGAGGAAGCGTAAGGGTAAGAGGAGGTTCTTAAAGCCTCAGTGATTCCTCCATCTTTATGACTGAGTGCACATAAGGTGAGCATGTCTGGGAGATTGCAGAGGCTTTGTGTGCAGTGCTCAAACATTTGTGTGGGTTTGGATTTAACTTTGTGTGGGTATGTGTTTGCTTGTGTGAGTCAGTGCACCGGTGTATGTGAGTGTGATTGTTCCCAAGGCACTCACTCTCTGTGCAGTAACCCACATGGCGAGGCAGGACCTAATAGACCCTAGCCTAATATCAACTAATGTCAGAGAGGCTTGTATCCGACTACCTGCTGTTTGGCTGGAGAAAGCAGGGACGGGGAGAGAGAGAAAGGGGTGTGTGTGTGTGTGTGGGGGGGGGGGGGGTATTGGTAAAGGGAGCAATATGTGTTTAGAAAAAAAAAGGTAAATCAAAACAGTAAAGCCAATCAAAACTTAGTGAAACACTAGGACAGAGTAACTGCGAGAGAAATGCTGGGGCCGGTGGTGGGGGTGGGGGTAGTGCACCAAATGCTGCTTCGTGCATGATGTAATAAAGTAGTCAAACATCTCATACAGATGTAGACAAATCATGTGGGAGAGTAGAAGTACATGGAGCACTCATTTTGCAAGGTGTGGCTCTGATGTGCAGCGACTTTTACAGAAAGGAAGACATGGCAAAAAAGAAAAACAGATCAGATTAATTGGACCAGATTAAAGAATGCCAATTATGTCATGCTTGTCTTTTATTTTTTTAGATATGTTGACAGCCTTCTGCAGCTTGCTGTACTCCTCCAGGATATTTTACCTTCCCAATCCTATCCCCAGCTCGGAATTGTAAAATATTATTACTTCTATAGTTAGCATTAAAATTATTATTTACAATCAGCTGACAATTACAACAGAGGTGGAGACATTTTTAAAGAACCATTGCTTTAGCAAAAGTAACAATAAACCGCTATGGAAACACCACACTACACATAAAACTGTGTTACTGGCAACGTGTACATAAAGTATCAAAAGTAAAAGTAATTATTCTGCCAAAAAATGCTCACCATCAGCATTATATGGATCAATTATACTGCTGCAGATGGAAGAATGAGCTAACTTTAAATGCTTGTTTAGATTGTTTAATTTACAGTAATGCATCATATTCTATACAACATTATGACTGTAGTATCATCATGGGAGCCTTTGGCAATATAGTTTATGAAAAAAAAGAATCACAGCTTAATTCAAAGGCTTGAGCACCATGTGATGTGGTTAACTGTTAATATCTACAGGAGGTTTTAAAGTGTTACATTTAGGTGGTGTATTAACAAAACAGCTGGTAAACTTTGTATAATCATTCAAACAAGTAATTTTGTCATTGATGCTAAGCTGAGTGCTAGTGAAGCCTGCAGCTGTTCAACTTGGATGTTTATTAATTTAGACATGGCGATTTTAACCAAAAGCTCTCCTTGCTAATATGCAAAAAGACTTGTATATAAGATTCTTACATCACACATGTTGGCCAAGGAAGTTAAGAAGAGGACACGTGTTTGTTACAATGATAAATCAGAGTTATTTGCTAAGGTTAGCTCTGTTTCCACACAAAGTACAGATGATAACTGATTTCACGGCGGTTAAAGCACAGCCAGCAGCAGTTGTTTTTAATAAGCTAGTCTCCATCAGTTTCCCAGAGGAAACCAGAGGTTTATCCACAATGTACATGTACAAACAGTCTGGCCTCTTTTTCTTGTTCTTTTTTTTTTTATCTTTGTGAAATATCTGAAAAGTTCCAAACCACATAGTCAACACTTAAAGTTAATGTCTCACAGAGGAAGCACTACATTTTCAACTTTTTAGATTTTCACCCCTTTTAGAAATCTACGTCACTGAGTAACACAATTTCATAACACTTTTCTAGTGGCTATAGTTTGGCACACATCTGAAGCTTCTGCCAACTTTCAGTATCTAGGCCATGAGTAAAGTACATCAAATGTTGTGACAAGAGCAGTCTTTATGTACTCCCGGCATCAGAGAAACTAAAATCCCGTTGGATTACTCTTTTATGTCTCCACAATCACTAGAATTACTTTTGTGTTAACATTTCGCACAGTTAACTAACATTCCCTTAAGCTTTGAACATCATGCCCACAGGTTTGACGTTGGGAATGATCAAAAATTTTAGAGTCTATAAGATCCTCTGAAACTGATGAGCTTCTTTGTTTGTAAAAAAGAAAAAAAAAACTAGACTGGGACTCAGGGTGACCATTTTTGGTGAAAGCAAATACCCTAGAATGTTCTTACCTTGCCCATTTATTACCTCTCCGTCAAGGTTCACAAAATAAGGTAAGACAGAATTAACATAATCTAGCTGGCAGGCAGATGCCTAGCACTAAAACATACACCCATCAAGGCTTTAGCCTTTACCTGGACTCTTGTTTTGGCAGATGAATAAAGACTCTCTTTGTTCTGGGTCCAAATCACATTCAAACATGTAGGGTTGAACACCAGGGTTTTGTTATCTGACAGCTCATAGAAGGCTGTATTCAGAATCAGACTGGACTTTTGGCAGGTGTCCCTTAAAGCCAGAGGATAAAAAGAGGTGCTGTTTTATTTTAACCTAAAGTATGTGTTTAAAAATATATACATATATTCTGGTAGACCCCCTAAAACAACATATGCCTTATAGTCCTCTTTTCCTTTATAAGCTCATGTCATTATGTTTTTGTTGGGTCCTCTTAATAAAAGTATAATAACAAGATATATCCATAATCGCTCAAAAGCATTCAAATCCTTTTATTGTTAGTTATTTTTTCTCTGTTCTCGTTCCTGCTTCAGGACATTTGTGGGTTATGCCATACTGACTCCATGCTCAAATAATAATGGTACTTGAATTGTGCACATCTGAATTACTTGTATAATAATTGAAAATGAAAGTTAAGTTAGTTAAGTATTTTCCAAAGTTCTAAAACATATTCTTTTCTATATATAAATATATGTCAAATGTCATTTTTTTAATACATAAATGTAAGCAAACCACTGCATTGCTAGTAAGTAAGTCACTGCATCAACAGCTGAAGTGTTTTTCTCAAGAATTCTCTAATGTACATTTAAAACACATGATTTATCTACACATAGACGGAACAATAATATGTCAGTGCAGTAGACCAGGCCGAACATGGTCAGGGTTCCATCATGGCCATGCATCAAAAGATGCTATGCTGGTTCTTTCTGTATACGATGTATAACTGTACACCTGTATAACATGATCGTGTATTAACTAAAGCGTGGAAATTAATCATATATCAATGTGCATGCAATAGCGCTACATGTGCTCAATGAAGCAAAACATAACCCTGGACATTTGTTCTCCTTCTTTGCCTATAGATGGGCTACGCAGAAATTGGTGGGGAGATGTTTTTATGATTGAATAATAAAATACTGTATAAGTAGTGAACTGTGTGTAACTTAGTGCCCCCACTACAAGGCTAACTCTCCTTTCTCCCCATCACTCTGACTGCAGGCTGGTGCTCTGAATATTCTAGTCATAAATTATTTATTAATAATAACTCATAAATAGATACCAGTTTCAAGATTCTTTTTTTATATTTTACCCATCTCGCCATCCACCCATCAATCTGTCTAGGTTCTAGGTCTAGGTTCTAGGTCTTTGCCATAGTCTTAACTCAGTTGCCCATGCCCAGATAACATTCAAGGACACCCCCTAGACATTCTAACCCAAACCACCTCATCAGGTTCCTTTCAGCATGCAGGAGCAGCAATTCCGAGATCCACCCTATGGTCATTACCCAGATTTCATGATCATATGTAAGGGTTGGGATGTAAATGGGCTGGTAACTTGAAAGCTTTGTCTTTCGACTCAACTGTCCCTTCATCATGTCAGTCCTGGAAAACGCCTGGATTTCTTCTGATGATCCACAAATGTATTCCAACACTCACTGAAAACATGCCTGACTTTTGATTACACTGATGGCTCAGAACCCTGTACTCCAGACCTCCACTTCACAGACACTGTACCAGACCTCCATGAAACAGTTAGGAACTGTGTTAGCCAAGGCAGCCCCACAATGTCAGAGCCTATAACATCTCTGGGCCAAATCATCTATGCCTGGCGCTTTACTACGGGGTCACTTCTCACCTACCTTAGGGACCTATCCCAGTGTAACCCGTGAGATTTCCCCAGCATCTTCAGGCTCCACCTATAGGGATTTTTTGGCTGAGTTTGGGAGTTCCTCAAAGTGCTCTTTTCTAGGTCCCACAATATCTATGTCTAGCTCAGCAGTTCTGCTCCCCAACCAACACGTTGATCCATGCCCAGCTTTCCCATGCTAAGTCACTGTACAGCTTGCCAAAATCTCTTTAAAGGCTGCCAAAAAACCTCCTCAATGGCCCTCTCCCACTCCTGAGTTTTTCAAAACCACAACCTTTTTGCCTCTCCGATGTCCATCTGCTGCAGGAGATCCCCGGGCCAACCAAGCCTGGGAAGCTTCTTTCTTCAGCCTGACAGCTTCCCTCACCACTGGTGTCCACCAACAGGTCCTCACATTGCTGCTATGAGAGGCATCAATGACCTTATAATCATATTTCCTGACAGCTCTTTTCCTATTTTTAACTGAATGTTCAAGACATGGCATTAGATCATATAATACGACAACAAAGTCAGTCACACATACCTAGCACAGAAGTCCAGGAACATAACACCACAATGGTTTAGATCAAGTAAGCTGTTCCAGCCAATTACCCTTCTCCAGGTGTCCTTATCCATAACTACATGAGTATGCAAGTCTCCCAAGAGAACTATGGTTCCCCAGCCAGAATTCCTTCCATGACCCCACCCAAAGACTCCCCAAAAGCTGGGTATTCTGAGCTGCTATTTATCACATATTCACAGACAACAACTCGAATTTGTACAAATTGCTCTCTGGGAAAACAGCACTCAGCAGGGGGCTTGTGAGTATCCCCATACCAGCAATTCTCCTCCTCAGCCATTACAGAAAAAGAATCTAGCCCATCTCAGTAGAGCTCCACCTCTTGCACTAGCTCAGGTTGCTTCCCTGCTAGTCAGGTGACATTTCACGTCCCAAAAACCAGTCTGTGATTCTTGGGGTGATACGTCCTGGTTCCCTCTTTTACCTACCCACAGGGCCACTTTTATTCATCTATATGAAATTTACTTCATTGAGTATTCACCCACACTCACCCCTGCAAGGCTGAACTATAAAGGAGTTAATTACCACTCCTGTGATGTGATTTCCAGAGCCTAGCTTTCAAGATGCCTACTACAAAGAATGGCTCACTTCAGTTAGTCATATCAATCACAAACATATGAATGACAGAATAGCAGATAATATAATAGCTTTTAATCAGGTCTTGATGTCAGTCATCTTGCTTTGTAATTACACTGAAGAACAAAAGAATACAAAAACCGCCTTGCTGTCTTGCCCCATTACTGTTAATAAAATACGAGATGATGAGATTGTGGAAAAATTGTGATGAGACTTGCCATCTGTGTATTTTTATATACCAGAACAGAAGAAAATGAAGCAGACGTTTATAAAAGCTGACCTTCTTTTTGGTGGAAAAAAATAATGTCGAGTTTAGTAATGGTGCTTAAATAACCTATAGAAGTGAATACATGTGCCTCAAGGTCTTTTAAGTGACTTTCAGAGCTTGTTTTATTGAACTAAGACTCCCTGTTTTTCCGCTCGAAGTCCCAGGGCCATGTAAAGTTTTAAGAGCTAGTCAGATTATTTCGCTGTCTTTATCAAAAGGACAGAAAATAAAGAATTTGTTGTGCCTTTTTTCTTGTTAGTGTGTCAAAAAAGAAAATAGCCAAACTGTTCTGTTGCTTGATTGCTGTTGTAGTCTCTTGTCCTCTAATCAAATGCTCAGAAGTGTTTCTCTGCATTCAGGGTGATGACATGAAAGTCTGTCAGGAACAGAATTTTTAACTGCTGGTTAGGCTTCCTTGTAAAACTGCGGTGTCCGTGTTGGAGTAAAAGTGGGAAGAAAAAAAGGAGACTGAAAGAGAAAGGGAGATAGAGAGGCAGATGTTTGCTACAATGGGTAGACACAAATGGGGGAGGTTTGTAGCAAGTGAGAAAGTGCAAGTGGAATAATATAAAATTAGAAAAGCTGTGGCTCTAATCAGTTCCACACTTAACTGGCCTGTATGCCCCCTCACTCTGCATTACTGAGCTTCATCTCTATGGTAATGCTCCTGGCCACCAGAGTTCATTTCTACAATTTCCTAAAGCAGGCCAACAGAGATATCAAGGTACAAAAAGAAAAAAAATCTATGCGCACTCACATTGTATTTCACTTGTATACATGACTCAGGGGAATGAAAGGGAGGATGAGCGGTTATGTGTCGTGCCTACATATAACTGTGCTTGCTGGTGTGTGTGTGTGTGTGTGTGTGTGTGTGAGTGTGTGTGACTGAAGGGAAGCGAGAGTGACAAAAAACACTGACTGGTGCCATTTTGGACTCACTGGTAACACTTTTTCTTGTCTCCGGCCACAGCATGTAGCTGCATATATGCAATTACCTACACAAACAAATGCATAAAATCACTCACGTACACTCACACAAATTCCACTCTACTTCAAGGCTGCTTCATTCACAGCATCAACTCCCCAGCTTAATCAATATTGGCCATGACAAGTCACCACATCTCCTCCCCTCGGTGGAATCATTTATCAACTGAGCTGTGGCTGCAGATGTAATAAGAGATTGTTACACAACTCTCAAGATAAACATCTCTGATTGTTTTATTACACTACAAATTGGCCTTTTTTGATATTGCCCCTTAATAACTGTTTAATTTTTCATCCGGGGCCTGTGCCCTTAGTGACACTGGGTGCTTTATCTTTGTTATGACTCATCTGGCTGGCCCACTCGCAGCAAGTGTTTATTCAAATAACAGATATTACAGCTGTTAAGCATATTACATGCAATTGGATCGTCTACATACCCAGCTCTCATAAATCTTTGATTGTTCATTTCAACAAATTGGCGAATATGGCTCTCAAGGGCAAATGTGACGGCGTTTTCAAAGCAGTGGTAGGGTACAGGCTGGAAAAGAGAAAGGTTGATTGATACTGTGAGAGGATACATAAAAATTTTAATTCAGAAGTTATATGATGTACTGGCATAATTCAGCTATGTTCATTTAGCAATGAATGAAACATCCTCCATCTTTTCTATATTATTAAAAGGGTGGCTAAAAACTATCTTGCAGTAAGTTACATGGATTACTGTATACACAGTAAAGGTAGGCTACTCTGTTAAATCAAATGAAGCACAGCGTGGGGTGTCTGCCCCACGCTACAAAACCTCTGCACGGTGCTATATAATGACTTTGGATCGACACTGAAGAGGCTAGCTGCTGTCTTTTTTGCATATTGTCATACTAAAGTGTATTTTGTGGGAGACAATTGTTTCAAACAAGAGGCTTCTTCTTTTGTTTGGAATGCCTTTCGTTTCACACTCCTCTTTCAGGCACGAGGTAATTATCCCATTTATGGATAAATCCAAACAGCATGGCAGCCATAGAAATTACAAGCATGCTGTGTTATGCTGGATGCCATATTTTCTGTCAGCTGTTTTCAGACTCTCTTTATTTACAACAAAAACACTGAGAGTGGTGAGAGAGATGGCGAGACCATGCCACATGAGCACAACTTGTATTGTCCAGTGGCAACTGCATGTTGTGCAATTGGGTCCATAAGTTAATTACAAAAAAATTCAATTTTTTTGTAATTTTGCATCTGTATACCACCACAAAATTGAGATGTGAAGTTGTGTATGAAGTCCAGTCCATCCATCTATCTATGCATCCAGCCATTTTCTTCTGCTTAAACTAATTCAGGTCATCGGGGAACTAGACCCGATCCCAAACGCAGCATACAGTCTGGAGAGACTGCCAGTCTAACACAGGGCTAACACAAATAAAGACATAACCATTCATGCTTGCATTCATTCCTACGGCCAATTTAGACTCACCAGTTAACCTAACATACTCGGAGCAAAGCCACGTAAGCACAGCGAGAACACAAAAAACCCCAGCAGTCCAGGACCATCTTTCTGTCAGGCCACAGTAAATTAATTTTTGATTTTTATCAAAAGCATTAATTGTTAATTGATTTAGGGGTCAGGTGTTTTATACATAGCCTTCCATTTTTAGGTGTTCAACATTAACTGAACAAACTACCATCATTTTAAACATAAAGATTGTTTTTAATGTATCAACTAAATGACCACCTGAAGTCTAAACTCACTGGACATCGCCAAATATTGTGCTTCTTCTTCTTCTCCTAGGCCTTTACTGAATTTTATTTCTGTCTTTCTGGATTCAATTTTGTCTTTAGTAACTGAAAAGCATGCTCTAATGGTTTGGAAAGCACTTTGGGTCAACTTCTTCTTGTTTCAAAATGTGCTATATAAATAAAATTGACTTGACTTGAGAGCAGGTGACTGACTTGGCTGTTGAAGAATACCCAATTTCTTTGCTTGAGAAACTCTTGAGTTGCTTTTGCATTGTGCTTTGGGTCTTTATCCATTTACACTGTGAAGCAGTGCCCGATCAGTTTTGCATTTGGCTGAATGTGAGCAGAGTACACAGCCATATGCACTTCAGAATTTACCCTGCAATTTCTATGAGTAGCCACATCATTAATAAACAGTAATGACCCATTCCATTGGGCAGCCATACGTGCCTAAAGTTTTTTCAATCTCACTGATAGGTTTATTTGGGTGTTTCAGCCTAATGATCACCTCTTTCATTTGCCTTGACATCTCTTTGGACCTTACATTGAAAGTTCCGTTGAAAAGCTACATAATGCAAGTTCAACACTTAGAATTAATTCAAGATTTTATCTGCTTAATTTCCCGTGCAATAATGAATGAACAGGCTTCATCTGGCCATGAAACTTCTTATCAGTCAATTGTCCAATTACTTTCGAACTTCTGAAAATGGGAGACTATGTATAAAAAAAATCCTGAAGAGTTAATATAATACTTTTGTCAAACCTCTTGAATTAAAGATGAAAATCTGCACTTCAGTCACATCTTGATTATTTTATTTAAAATCAGCTTTGGGGGTGTAACGAGGCAAATACGGAAGCTTTGTTATTGTCCAAAAACCCTATTGACCTAACTGTGTATCTTAAATACTATCAAAACACCGGCATGGAATCAAGAGATGATGTTCATGTAGAGGGTTGTCTTAGAAAAACCAGTGCAAGTCTTTTCTTTGGTGGGTTTTATTAATTTTCTTCTACTTCCAGTAAATATCAGACTCAGACACAGTGGTGAAGTGGATCTTGCTTCTTGTGTTAGCTGCTTTATTTTTTGTTGAGTTTTTTTTAATATGACTTAAAAAAAAATGTTCCTTTTGTCAAGCAAAGAAATCACTCTTTCCTGCTATATGTCAGGTAAAGGTAATTTCTTTTTTCCTTCCTGGTGTTCTTTCATCCACTTTGACACCCTTTCAGCTTACCCAGTATACTGCAGCCCTAGCTTCCATAAATCCTCCAACACAACCCTCCCCCTATCTGAACTGTGCTGGCACCCAGTGGCTGCTTACATAGAGATCAAAAGACTGTTGTTAGCTTGCAATTCTACCAAACCCCCTGCTCTAACATCTCTTCCTTCTCTGTGGTAAACTGACCATCACTGCCCTGTCACGACTCGTCAACCCTTTGTCAGGTCGAACTCTTCTTTTCTCATTTTTTACTTTTTTTTTCTCAGATAGGTAATCTTTTGACCTCAGTCAGAAGTGTGATCACTTCCTATGGATGCATCCTAAAAAAAGCCCCCTTCTGTTCAGGAGTTCTAAACCGCAGTTCAGAAGATCAGAACCAGCACTGTGACCCCTCAAATCCTGCATTTTTGTGAATCTTACATACTTAAAAAAAACCTGTACCGTCACATACGGCAGTGTTTTGTGTAATGTGATTGTAATGCGTACAAGTGGTTATTACTGCTGAAAACGACTGCTGAAGAAGCTGTTTATACTTTTTTTGGGTAATGTTCAGCACATTAGATTAAAGTCTCCTGCAGACGGCAGACTACTCAATAATGTGCAGGGACAAAAACACATAAAATACTTAAACTATGTACATTGGGTCATACGACTAGTTATTGCTTTCACACAGAGACAGAGCATCCTCTAGTGGCAAAAATTATTATTGTGTTTTTTCCTCCTTTTCCTAATAGTTTTTCAGTATATACAGTGTTTATTGATTATTACAGTACAGAGCTCAGACTATTTGACGTTCACAAATGCATAAACAGAGTATGTAGTACTTTTTCTACTCCAGTGTTTCTCTGTAAGTGGTCATTAAAGTGTGGCAGGATGCAGTTTAGTGCTGGATCGTTACACAGGACTGTATAAGTGGAACTTGACTATTAAATAGTAATAGACTGATATTAAACTTTGGATGGGGAAATATTTTTGCCTTTACCTCAGCAATGTATTTTTTCTAGCTATTTTTACTTTTTTATTTTTTTATTTTTTATAAACTATCCCTTAGTTAATAAATACCATACCAGACTCCTTTTCACATGCGCAAGAATTACTCTTATCACTCTTATCACTGCAAGTGTAACATTTTTTCATCAAATTTTCAAGCATTTTTAATGCAGCTGGCTTTTAATATTTTTTGTCTTTTTTATACTAAAAATCTCAAATGCTTTGATATGCCTTTATGTGACTTCTCTTATGATGCAGTTTTACATGCCTGCTAAATCAGTTTTAGTGTATTGATTTCATTTGTTTATTCGGAATGGTGAAAGCAAGAAGATTTGAAGTGGCCATTCAGAGTTGCCCTGTAAACGCATTTTTAAAGTGCTCTTTCAGCTTTGACCCAAAATGGTTACACATGCTCAATTAGCAGCTGAGCTAGAACAGACACTGATAATCAGGCTATAGCCTTTGTGAGCTCAGCACCAAGGATTTGTATGTATATTCAATACTCATTTCCTCTGGGAATTAGGGTGTCTTTGTTAGTGCTTGCATCAGTCCACAAAAGCAGATTCTAAATGAGTGGAATAGACCATCCTGCAAGGTTTACAATTTGCTGAAACAGTTAGGTCCTGTCGTTGTTAGGGAAGCTGTTCAAAGGCAGGTTGAGTCATCTTTAGAAGGACCGTATGGGAGCATATGGTGGGTTTATGACTGGTGGGCAGCCAGTTGGCTGATTATAAGAATGGAGTTCTGAGTGTCAAAGTGGGCACTTGAAATCATTGGAGTAAGCCTACAATTCAACCAAAAGCTCACGTGTACAATACTGGTGTGCTTAAACATAAATAGCAAAAATGAACGAGAAGGGACTGATGTGATTTTCCCAATAATTCCAGCTTTAAAAAGCATCGTTAACCTAAAGTATATTCTTGTTGATATAATTCTTTAATCTGAGGTAATGAATTGTTGGCGAATCTCATTGTAGTTAAGATGAAGTGAATGCGGTTGAACTTAGCTGATCAGTGTTTAGATGTGGGAATGAGGTTTCTATTCTAAACCGCACAAGAGCCAATTATCCTGAACAATCTCTCCGTAAGTACCACTCAATATCAGTTACACAGTCACAAAGTCAAAATAAATATACCCACTCAAACATATGTGGGAACGCACAAATAGACACAGCCATCTGAAATTAGGTGAAAGATGCACAGTCAAAGACACACAGAAACAAAAAGAAAAACCACTATCCATCTATTAATTAGCTGTAGCCACTTATCCTGTAAAGGGTGGCGTAGGGATTGCCAAATCGTCCAAATTAACTTGTAGATATGTTTACTAGAATGCACTGATATAGAGAGAGCTGGTGTAGCTGGGAGAGTCAAATGAGAAGCACTACGCTTTGCAAAGAACAAAAAAAAATCAGTTGTTATACTGTTAAATGTTGACACTGATTCTACTATTAATAAATAAATAAGGACATCTGTATGTAAAGTGTCTCGTAGATAGATATATGGTCTTAAAAAGATGTTATTCGACCACATATTTTATTTATTTACTTATTTCATACGCTTGTATTTTGGAGATTCTCATTCAAATAGGAAGCATTTTCTATTTGTAGACTCAAGCAGGATAGAAGGCCTGGTTGGCCAAAAGGGAGTCTAGTGTCCACTGCTCTTAATGAAGACACATGGGTATTGAATGAAACATGAGTAAATATACAACTTTGCCAGCATTTCCTCAGCAAGCTCGTACTCACATATGTAGTCTGGTGTGCGGTGGGTTGCTTGCAGTAGTAAAGTTGCATGTGAGTCATGTAACTTTAGTTGGCTAAAAATGAGCTGCTTAGGAATCCAGAACAGGCACATAAATCGTGAACATGCAGGCATATTTTACATATGGAGATTTTACTTGTGTGTCAGTCAAAGTACTTTGTAATGTTAAGTTGACTTTAGCGAGTTCTAAAGTTCCTCTACTGAAAAAACAAAAGAAATCTGAGCTCTTGTAATCAGATGGACTACATTCAGCCTAGTATTTTATTTCCGAGTAGCTGACATTTTGAATGTCAGTAATGTTATTAGAAATCTGACAAGGAAACATTTATTATTTTTATTATTTTCATTACTTTTCTTTGCAGCAGACAGCACGTGTGTTAAAAATAGCATTAATGATAGCTCTGTTCTGTTCCAATTTCCCAGTTAGCCATGACAGACTGACAGAGTGGCAGGTGAGTCTGTACACACTGTAACAAGCTTCTGAACCAGAGCAGCTGAATGCAAATCAGCAGTCATTCATTTCCACCTGTGCTTTTCTAAGCGTGGCAAGTCAAAATGTCCTCAGTGAAAAAAGTCTTATTAGTGAAACCATTGTGTTGTTTAAGGCCCGTTATAGTCGATGCTTTATTACAGTCCTCTGTAGACCTTTTCTGAAAGCATTTTAAGTTCAGACGCAGCAAAAAAAAAGCACAGGTGTAGGAAACAATTAGCGTTAATCACGACTTTATCTCATTTTAGTCTCAGGAAGCAACATCAGTGACCCGGCGCGCACATTAGCACCCACACATTTGTCGCTAGGTCTGTTGCTCGTTGCATAAGCCGCCTGTCAGTTTATAAGATGTAATTTTTCAGTCTTAAGTAAGATAAGTTAGTCATAGCAGTGGTGCCATGAGTGGAGCCATTTGTGCAAGATGAAGATGATCTTTCTAGAATGACAAGCAACTGGCTCATCTTGTTAACCACCCTGGTTTGTTTGGGTTGTAGCGTTGCAGATAAATGTCTCTCCTTGTAATGAGCTGTCAGCAGAATAAATGTTTCAAGTTTCTTTCCTGCCACGTACACACAGACACACATAAACACAGTCCGAGAAACTGCAGTCAAGCTAAAACCAGGTAAATCGAAGTCTGACATTCTGTCAGTTCTGAATTTGCTTTCTCACCTACTTACCTGTGCAGATGCCAGAATCTACCTTTGAGATTGGTATGACATCTGTTCCTTTTGTTTTTCCCTCAAGGAAAGAATTTGCAAAAGAAAGTTTAAGAACATTTAACTTTTTATATCCATCCAGGTGTCCATTAAAAGTCTTGATCCCACCTTTTTTTGTTCGTTCGTTTCGATCATCTGTACATTGAACCAAACATCTGAACGGATATAGTGAGCAGTGCAAATCTGGGCTTGAAAATCCAAAAAGGTATACGTGATCTTGGTCCACAAACCTTTACCTTAGGTCCCATGAGCCATTGGATGAAACTGACTGATATAGTTTAGCAATCAATATGTTTTCTCTGAGAATAAACCATGTTAGTTAGTTTATACCTCTTCTGTCTCTCTTTCTTCTCATTTTCTGCCCTTGAGTTGATCCTTCCACCCCTCCATTTTCACAGTGATTGCGTCTAACAGGATTTGTGATTAGACAAAGAAAGGAGTAGGACAGAAAGAGAGAAGCAAGATAAAAAATTTATATCAAGAATAGGGAAGCCAAGCCCTAGGGTTTCTATCACACAAGGTCTGAGCTCTGAGATTTGGTCCTATAAAAGTGGATTATAGGAAATAAGTTGCTGCAGCCTTCCATGCTTTCAGGATGCAGTAAGACAACCCATCTTTTTGACAGTAAATGAACCAAGGCTCCTCCAGTTCAACCACGATGGCCTATCTACTGAAAAAAAATGCATCACAGCATTTTCTGTTTTATATCTCTACATGTAGACCTAATGATATTTTTCCAAGTAGTTTTTTTTCCATTGAAAAATATCATAGAGGTGCAGATCAGCAGATCAATAGAAATGGAAAAAAGTTTTTGAAAATGTGTGCATTTATGGATGTTTTTTGTTGCCTGTCCCTATAGAATAGTTTGTGGTTCTTTATCTTCTAACCTCCGACCCACAAACGTCACTGTTTGAGGTCATAATTCATCTAATTCTCCTTGCAGTTCCACATTTTATGCTCTTCAAATAATAATATTGCCAGTAGGCAGTCTTGCACTGCAAACCCCACAGAAAGCAAGAGGTTTTTTGATGGGGGTATTTGGATGTAGGATGGCTCTCTACTTTTCTAAAGTTTAGCAACCACTATGCAGTAGAAGAAGTCTTTGGTACTTATGTCTACGTGGGGTTTTTTTTTCAACCTCAGTATTGGTGTCACACCTTAGATAGAGTTACTTTATCAGACTCTATACGCAAAATTGTACAGAAAGAGACCCACCTAGGAAACTTGCTGTAAGACAATAAACTTCCTTTGCCAAAGCTATTTGAAACATGTCACATTTTAAAATGCCATCCAGTAAAAACCAATTCCAAACATTAATTCTGTGTCTGGGCCTTAAAATAAAGCGTGACAGACACATCTTTGGACCGTATGTTAGCTAGCCTCGATCTACGAGCTGCTTTGGCATTATATTATTAACGTTTGCTCTCTTGGCACAGAGGATGATGGGATAACAGAGGTGTTTGCATGTCCTCCAGTGCTGTTTGCAACAGCGTTTATTAACAGCAGCTGGTAATATTAAATGGCAAGAATGGCGTTTATACATGGCAGCTGGTGATATTAAAACATCGAATGGTGTTTATAAATGCCAAATGCCATTTTAAATGGTATTTATAAACGCCAGCTGGTGTTATTAAAATGTCGAACAGCAGGGAGAATGAGATGATTTATGACCTCAGTGGCTTTACATACTATTGACAGTTGTTATTATCATTTTTTTTCATGTACTTATCATCTTCACCAAAAATGAGAAAAAGATTTTTTATGGGGTCTGTTGTTACCTTCGCCTGCTGCTCTTTGTTTTGCCCTCGAGGTGGTGGACACAATTGTGGCTTTTACTGCGCCTCTAAGCGTCATGCACTCACATGTTGTATTTGCACGCATATTTTGCTTTTGTACCCATTCTGTTGTTGTTTGCAGGGCCTTTGAGGAATTTCCTCTACTCACGGGTGAAAGAGATTACTGAGATTTTTGTTTTAAAAAGAAGCAAAAAGATTATCTTGTTAGATTTATAGTTTAAAAATTTAAATATGAAGAACAGTGCACAAAAAAAGTGATGAAAAAGTTAATGGGAACAAGTCCATAAAAATTTAAAAACCTTACCTGATTTATATTTGGCCAGTCTCCTGTTTAAGCTCATCGTCTCTGGACTATTTTCAGTGCAGCTGGTATTTTTAAAATCTCTGTGGAAGTCCCACTGTGTCCTCTGGTACTTGTGTGTCTGGAAAATGTGCTTGATGTCCTCCAATGTATCCGGTGTGGGAGCTTCCCAGGAGAGATCTAAAGATAAAAGCCGCACTGGAAACTGTCTGGACATGAAAAAAAATATGACCTTGCACTGGAGATAAGCCAAATTTAAATCCTGTAAGGGTTTTTGATTTTTATGGCCCTATTCCCAGAACTTTCTGATCACGTCTAAGATAAGGAACCGATGAGCCGAACACCTTTATTTTTACCTGTGCATAGAGGAGGACAAACTCCTTTTCCAAAAGCACATAAAATATTATCATGGAAGAAACTCGCGAGACAGTAAATCCCCAAATCCCAATCGCTGAATGATATAGGACACTAGCAGCTGGACAAGGTACTGGAACATGCCAGGATTGCAGATGCTTTGAACTGCAGTCAATTTTCATGAGGTTCAGCTGCTTCCTTGACTGTTAAACATAACCTTTAGATTCCTTCAGATACTTAAAGTTTCTTTCTTTCTTTCTTTCTTTTCCTTTCTCAGGGACAACAATTTTATTAAGGACTTTCCTCAGCTTGCTGATGGTCTCATGGTTATTCCTTTACCGGTAGAGGAGCAGTGTCGAGGAGTCTTGTCAGAGCCCCTGCCCAACTTGCAGCTACTCACAGGTGAGAACATTTGAGGAAGTTTGGGAATATGTTTTCTTGTCAAGTCTCTCTCTTCTTTTAAAGGCATTGGATTTATTGCACTTTTTGCTACGAATAGCTGTCTAGCATCCAATTTTAGCCTGTTGCTTGAGAAAGTTAAAAAAATATATAGCACCCACACAACAATTTCTTATTTGAAAGGCCCAGGATCACGAAGATACAAGTTTTACATTGAAATTCATAAATCCAGAATCTCAGTATGTAGATTATTCTTATGTATTTGCCTCTGTTTTGTGAAATCCAGAACACAAGATCATGTAATATTATATAATAAGGTGTGTTTTGATCACAAATTCCTGCAGTCCCCCAATATATCTTAAAATGTGAGCACATGCAGAGCAAATTACACATATAGATGCCCAAAAACACACTAACTATATATAAACACTATTTAAATATATGGGTTTATAAACTATGTATATTGTTTATTTATGTATTTATTTAATTTTCAACCCTATTCTGTGAGGGACTGATTCACTTAAATGTTGGTCTTGAACCTGCACCTACACCTCTGCTCCCTAATCCTTCCATTAGCTAAATTGGCACTTGGTCCAAAGTGACCCCTGAGATATTTCACTGAGGGTTCTGCTTTCACAACAATTGGACACACATGCGCGTAAACTAAAATTACCCTTTTTCACTGTGCATGAATGTCTCAGGTGTAAAACGCCTTTCAGAGGCACAGGATCAAGGTTCCCGTAAGCAGTTTATTGTTTTCCCCCCTTGCTCTTCACTTTTGTGGCTATTTAGTTCTAGACTGAAGTGAAAGTTTGGTAATTGAATTGCAGGGAAAGGCAAGATTGCTCCCACTTCTAATGTCAGCAATCCAATTGGAGTTCAAGCTGCTCTATATATCACCATTGATCCAGGAGCAGCTGGGATATGGGCTGGGATAATAAATGGTGTTAAGACAGTAATGGATAACAATGGTTGTGCAATAAACTGTACAAATGAAATGATAGATTTAATTTGTTCATTTTATTTTGAATTTCAGCATGTCTTCATAATTCTGAGATTTATAATTAGTTTTAAATTTGTTGTAGCTGTTAACTTTTTGATATCTTTTTGTCTTATATTCACCGGTTTGTTCACATTTTTTTTCCTTAGGGGATGCCCAGTTCAGCGAGGCTGTTGGATACCCTATGGTTCAGCAGTGGAGAGTGCGCAGCAATCTGTACAAAGTCAAACTCAGCTCTATTACCCTGGCTACAGGTCAGTGTCTGAATAATAAAACTCTGATCACCTGCCATCAGAATATAAGAAACTGATCAATAAGAGCATGTTTTCAATGCTATCACCTAGCTATTAGTTGAGGTATCTTTTGGGATCGTTATTTGGTAATAAATATTTATATTTATTATATTTTATATTTTTAATGGAACCTGTCAAATGGTGGGATATATTAGACATCAAGTAGAAAAAATGTTTTAACATTGATTTTTTGGAAAGAAATGGCCAATTGTAAGAATCAGAGCAACTTGACATGGACTAAATTGTGATGGCTAGAACACCAGATCAGAGGATGTACAAAATGGCTCATGTAATGTTTCCCACGTGCATTGTTTAAAGGAAGGACAACCAGTGAAATAGCCTAAGGTTCATTAATATGTGTGATGAGTGAAGGCTATCCCGTGTGGTCTGATTCCACAAATTGCTACAAACCTTAATGCTGGCTATGACAGAAAAGTGTCATAAAACACATTGCAGTGAAGGTTGCTGCTTGTGTGGCTGCATACTCACGGGCTGCTCAGAATGCCTGCAGCTGAAGTGTCTACAATGGACATGTGAGTGTTAGAATTGAACAATGGAGCAGTGAAAGAAAGTAGCCTGGGGTGTCCATGTAGACAGAGGAGTGTGTGTGTGCGTGTGTGTGTGTGTGTGTGTGTGTGTGTGTGTGTGTGTGCCCACGTTGTTTGCGTGGGGAACAGATGGCAGCAAGATGCACTACAGCAGGAAAGCAAGCTGAGGCAGGTAGAATGATGCTCTGGCCAGTGTTCTGCTGGAAAGCCTTGGGTCTGGCAATTATGTGGATGTTACTTTGACATGCAGCACTCACCAGGCATTGTTGCAATCCACACAGCCCCTTCTCTGCAGCTGTGTAGTTTCTATAATAGGTAACAATACCATGAGCTTTAAAAGCATATGTGGTTTGTGCTGAAAAAAAAACCTTGCACCTCACAGCTTACAGGGCTTAAAGGATCTGCTTTGTGTGTCATACCTCAGAGCCCCTTTAAAGGCCTTGTGGAGTTTATGCTTTGACAGGTCAGACTTCCTTTGGTTGCACAAAAAGGACCTATACAATGTTAGGCAGGTAGTTTTAATATTGTGACTGGCCAGTCTATCCTTTTCACCTATTTGGACAAGAATTCACTCATCTCGTCCTTGACTTTTTAGGCTTTTCTAAGGTGCTGAAGACACTGTCAACAGAGAGCACACGTGACGAGCTGCTGGCTTTTCTTCAGCAGTATGGCAGCCATTATGTGTCTGAAGCCCTGTATGGCTCTGAGCTCAGCTGCAGCATTTACTTCCCCAGCAAGAAGGCCCAGCAGCAGCTCTGGCTGCAGTACCAGAAAGGTGAGTATGCTAACAGTTAGCAATTAAAGCCCAAAATATCTTTGCTGAATTCTGGAGTAATATATGAGAATGCCTGCCACATATACAACACAGGGATAATTTAGATAACTTATAGTTACAAAAAGGACACCATGTTTTAATAAAGGGTGAACCTGTGGTGTGAACAGAGTTAAACTAAGCCCTAGTGTTAACAGAAACGTGGGTCTAAACTTTATCTGAATATAGAAACTTAACTTGTGTATAAAGAGCCCGTCCTTAATTAAATCAGCCTTCGGTTAAATTACTTGAATTCAAGATAACTGTGTTAATTTAAAAGCATCCATCATCTGGCATTTGCAATGCTGTTGCTTTTTTAACTGTGTTTTTTGTTAACCTCTTTAGTGATCCCAAATAGTGATATTTAGTTTGTGTGACCAGTGAGGTTTATTGGCTCTACAAATAAAAAGAAGACAAAATTCTGGGTCACAGAGGTCGACTGCTGAACATCCCCCCCTCCCCCTTACAAAGAGTGATATAACAAAACAGTGTTTTTTTCCAGTTCTAGCAAGGTTTATAGTGGATAAGTCCATAAGCATTTGGACAGTGAAAGAATTTTTCCTCTGTACACTATTACAGTGGATTTTAAATCAAACAGCCAAATGTGATTGAAGTGGAGGCTTGCAGCTTTAATTCAAATGGGTTTAATAAAAGTATTGCATTAACTGTTCAGGAATTAAAGCCATTTTATACATTTTTATATCCCAATATTTCTTGCCTTGAAAATCTCTTGGGTTGTTTTTGCAGTATTATACTGGTCATGAACCGCTGTCCGATCAGCTTCCAGCATTTGTCTTAATCAGGACAGAGAGTATTTAGTGGGAAGTATCATTATAACAGTGAGTATCACTGGCCCCCTGCTGAATTTGTAAGTTTGCTCACTTACAAAGAAATGAACAGTCTCTTGTTTTTGTGTTGGTTTCATTTTAATGGAGACAGAATATCAAATTAAAAATCCAGAAAAAAAATATAAAAGTTAGAAACTGATTCGCATATCATTGAATGAAATAAGTATTTGATACAACTCTGCCAGAATTCTGGCTCCCATAGGCTCTGTATGTGTGACCATCAGTCGCCCTTGGTCTGGTGTTCCATGCAAGATCATGCCTCATGCAGTGAGGATGATTAAGAGATAAGTGGTGGATCAGCCTAAAACTACACAGGAGCAGTTAATTATCTGAAGGCATGTGGGACCGCATTCACCAAGAACACGACTGGTAACATACTATGCCTCAATGGACTAAAATCTTGCACTACTTGCAAGATCCCCCTACTTAAGAAGGCACAAGTACAGGTCCATCTTAAGTTTACCAGCGGTGTGGATAGATGAAACCAAAATCAAGCTCTTTGGCATCAGCTTGACCCATTGTGTTTGGAGGAAGACAAAAGGCCCAAAGAACACAGTCTTGGATGAGAACGTCTTTACTTCTACCAGAACACTGAAAATGGGTTGTGGATCGGGCTTCCAACCCAAGACAAACCACTAAGGCAACAAAGGAGTGGCTAAAGAAGAAGCACATAACTTCATAGAGTGGGCTAGCCAGTGTCCAGAATTTAGTACTGTAGAAAGTCTGTGGAGGGAGCTGAAGCTTCGACTTACTAAGCCACGAAACCTCAAGGATTTAGAGTAGACATGCCAAACTCAATGTCAAACATCACAGGCTGCATACAGCTGATGAGAGGTGGCCCAGTGATATGATAAATGTGTAAAATTACAGAAAAAGGTTCTGGCAGGTAATTGCTCACTGTCCTTTAATTATAAATTTAGAATATAAAGTTTTCATTGATTCACAGGAAATGTCCTTGTACTTTGGTGTATTATGGATGGCATTGGGGAGTGGGGGTCTATCAATAGGAAAAAATAAATGCACTCGTTTACATTTTCTTAGTGGGGTCAGCCCACTTGGCAGCGAGTCTTTTCTGGGCCGATTCTGGGCCTTATATTTAACACCCCTGATTTAGAGAATTTCTGTAAAGAACAATGAAAAATCCCTCCTAGGATGTTTGAAAACCTGATGACCAACTACAAGATATGTCTTACTGCTGTGCTGGTCAACAAGGATTTCTCCAACAAGCACTAAGTAATGTTTTTCTTGAAGTGCTCAGTGACATACAGATAAATTTCCAACTTTTATGTAAGCTATATTTTCCAGATTGTTGGTTAATCTCTCTCCATTAAAATTAAATTATAATAAAAATTTGAGATTGTTCATCTCTTTATAAGAGTGCAAACTTACAAATTCAGCATGGGATCAATAATTACTTCCCCCACTGTAGCTCTGTACACTTAACAGTTCATCCCGCTACTTCCATCAGGAGTCATATCATTAATAAGCACGAATGACCCTGTTCCACCGGCAGCCATACAGGCCTATTCTACAGCTCTGCCTTCATCATGTTTGACAGATATTTTATGGTCATCAGATCATGAGATGTTTCTCTCACTCTCCATGCTTTTCTCTCCTATTGTTCTGGTACAAGTTAATCTTGGCTTCATTATTCTGTTTCATCAGAACTGAGAAGCGCCTTTTTGGACCTTCCTGTTCATGAATATAACCAATAATTTGTATGTTTTTATACATCCTCTGTATTGCCATTTATAAAGGTGTTTCTTGATTGTAGACTTTGATAATGCTACCTTTACTTCTCAAGAGTGTTTGTGACATGGTTAGATGTTGTGAAGGGTTTTTTATCAACCAAGGAAAGTAATTATAACCATCGATTTCAGCTGATTTCACATCACCAAAAGGTCTTTCGGGCCCTTGTGTTGCTGAGCTGGCCAGTGCAATCCTTCTTTTAAAAATCCACCAAACTGATTTGGCCACTCCTAAAGTTTTTGTTTCTCTGACTTCGGGCTAATGATCACCTCCTTTCTTTTCACTGAGAGAATAATGGAGAGACAGTTACTTTTCAGCCTCTGAAAGTGGGGGACTAAGTATAAAAAATTATGTAAAATGGTTAATGCAGTACTTCTGTTAAACCCCTAAAATTACAGCTGCATTTCAATCACATATTGAATAAAATTACCCGTGCTGGTATACCGTGGCAAAATGAAAATTGTGTTATTGTCCAAAAACTTATGAACTCAAATCTAAATATGTGTCACAGAGGTATGAGAGTCTTTTCAACAAAGCATGTCCATTTTACTTTATGGTCTTTATTTATGCCTAATAAAGACCATAAAATGTGGAGGAAAATGTGATGTTCTTCAGCGATGCACTTGGAGCACCATCTAAGTTTGTCTCATAACTTCCAGCTGTGTGTACTTGAGTGTTAACTAGATTTTACTTGTACAACATTTTAGGTAAGAAATAAAGTGTCTTTTATCCCGCCACATTACTCTGACAGCTTAAAACACTGATAGGGTTGATTGCCTGTATTATAGCCTAATTGTCAGTGTTACTACTTTTGTCCTCATCAACCACCATTACCTGCATCTAAGTATATGTAAATGAAGTAATCAGCTAATCAGTTACAGTGACAAAAAAGGTTAAAATGTTGTCTTTTAATAACAGCCAGAGAGAAACTCACATTCAATTAAAATACATAAAAAGAAACTACTGCAGACATTTTATCTGCTCGTTTCATAAATGTTTATTGCACTCAGATTCTTAACAATACAAACAGGAATTGGACTACACAGAGATGTCTACAATGTGCTCAACACACTGTAAAATTCATAGCCTTCAACAACATAATTTAAAAGTCACTGGTTTTTGGTTCATTGACAAAATGCAATATAACAACCTAGTAGAATTACTGAATAAATATGCAAGGAAATAACCTTTCTCCAAAAACATAACAATATTATTAAGATGAGACAATGTGAGATAATTTGATGTTTACCACACTGACACAAGGACACTTGATTTTTCTGGCATTTTATGCATTTTTTGTGTTACTTTAAACAGCTTGAATATGTCCAGTAATTACTACATTTTATTGATCTCTTTAATGTACAGCACTAAAAGAATTTATGGCAAGGATGACATGCAGATGAGAGTCTTTAATCAATCAGTGCTATGGTAACGCATGGCCCAAAAATAAAGTAAATACATCACCCAAAATGTAACAGCACAAATATATGAGTGTGATAGACTTGATAGGATACTTCAGTTCAACTTTCTTCTCCTCTTTGCTTATGTAGCAATATTAAAAACATGTATTGGTTATTACACAGTTTGATTCTCATGCTGCTTAATAGGGCTCCAGTGCAGAGTTAAGGTCAGCTTTGTGAAATAAAATATTTTTAAGGCTAAAACAGAGTGAGTCTGCAGTCTGCCCCGTCCCACCCGCCAATCCCTCTCTTTGAAAAACAAAAAATACTTTTTATTTATCCTAAAAGCATCAGCTTTCTCACACCACCATTAAATTCAGAAATTAAATAAATTCAAATGGTGTACCAATAAATTACAAATTGATGGGAGACCAGAATGGAGACACTGTGCATTAAATAGCAAAATATTACATATGGCTGTTGTCCTATCTACCAACAACTGAGAACTCCGGTTGCAAGCTATCTCATATTGAACGAAAACCTGGAGAATACAAAGCAACAGGGAACCAACACAGTTTCACAAACTCAGGTGTGGGGTAGGATGCTGGAGTTTTCAATCATCATTATCCTTGCAGTGCTACTCCAATTGCTCCTGCCAGCTATGATTCCTACAAAGATTTTGAAACCAGTAGGCAAGCATTAAGAAACAATGCCATGGAGCATGTCAGGTTTGTACAAAGTTTG
The DNA here is from genome assembly GCF_013358895.1 of Oreochromis aureus. Classification (NCBI taxonomy): domain Eukaryota; kingdom Metazoa; phylum Chordata; class Actinopteri; order Cichliformes; family Cichlidae; genus Oreochromis; species Oreochromis aureus. The sequence goes on along the minus strand of NC_052948.1, from coordinate 45,807,424 downwards.
TAAACATTTGTATTTTTAGAAGTCTGTCTTGTCTGTGACATGAGTGTTGCAGCGGTTTAGTGTTAGCGATGGTAGTATAGTATATATCCTTTAGACGTGGCTGCATTTGATGCAGCTGTAGGTACTTTTTTTAGCGAACAGAACTCGGGTGTATACTACAAAGGAAGTTCAACATAGCCAGGCTTGCTTTATATTAGCTGGCATGACAAAACCTTAAACCCCAGTTGGAGATAATGGGTATCACGATAGTGGTTATCAACTTTCTGTTAAGAAAGGCTTTCTGATTCAGGCTCCGAGCACACTCAAACACAAAACGGGGTGTTTCACGTGTTATATGACTCTGCTTCCGCATAAAATGATCCCCGCGAGTGCCACCTCTTAATAGATGAAAAACAATCTGATGATTTAGTGCACGCAATGATTAAACCTGGCTTGATAATATATTTGTTTTAATGCTGCCGTTAATTTCTGACGCAAGGTCTGCATATCAGAGCTCTGAAAGTTTAAACCAGATACATTTAAACATTAAATGCTGCTGTCACATAGCCTACTAAAGCACATAGAGAACTTGCTTTTGTTTTTGCCAGCTCAAAGTGAAATTCATTTTACTGATTGAATACGTATTCTTGGTGACAAATGGTCTGATCGATTTTCCATTTTGTGTTCTAGCAGCTCCAGCAATGTAAAACAGACTTAGCAGCAGATAAGAATCATGCACAAAAACATCTATACATTTTCTGCATCACCAACTGAATGCATACGAATTCCAGTGACAATACAATGAACAGTTTGTGCTTTTGGAATTTTACAGCATTCAGTGGTTTCAGTGAGGTACGGCTTAACAAGTTGCATATATAAAACATATTACTCCAGCAGAGAATCTGTACAGTACTTAACACATGGTATTAATTAAAGAATCAGTGAGAACATGGTGCTTCAAGCTGATTTTCAACTGAAACTAAACATAAATTGCTCCTGACAAGGTTATGTGTTTAGCATAGGTTACCACGGTGAGTAAGCCAGGTAAAAAGAAAGTCACCTTTGTGACACTGAAAACTCTGACTTTAAGCTTCAACACAGCTTGCTAAGCCATTACTCTCACTTCTGAGTACACCCCTCAGAGCTTTTCACTTTTAAACACTTTCCAAACTACAAAGGTCATCCTACCCCTTAGAACATTTCTGCTTTGTTCATAATGGGAACAGCTCTGTGTAAGAAAAAGAAAAGCTACTGTGTTTTTCATCCTACTAGACTAAAACTACCAGGTGAAGCAAAAACCAAACAAAGGAAAACAAAGAGCTAAAACCGAGGTAAAATCTATGAGTGAGATAAACAGCTGGAATATCATCTGAAGCAGATAACAGAATTTTATGCTACATCTGTCTGTATTTCAGTGATATTGTGGTTAGGCCATGGCTGGAAAGTCACTGGAAGAAAATTACAAAAATGTACAAATGTGAAATCTACAGAGAGAAATGTATGCAGCTCAGGCTGTGAATTTTAGTGACAGTTGCTTGAAAAATGTCAGTAAAGCCTAACGACTGCTCCAGAATGTTCTCAACTGTTGTCTCATGTTTGGGCACGATGTGTACAAGATTGACGGATAGAACTTTAATACCGCAACAAAAAGATAATAATGTGCTCTCAAAGTCCCACAGAAAAAATGATAATGTGGTCAACAAAATAAAAAGTGCTATTGATTGTATTAACAAGGCTACCCTTAAATGAACTTTGAAAGATGTAGTAATGTTCTGTTTTTCACCTTTACAGTCCTACATAAGTTTCCTAAAACATGAATTGAAAAGATAAACAAAATTCCATTAAGTATCCCTATTACGGTTTAATAGTTCCACCACAGCACATAATATTGGAGTTTGGACTCTTTTCAGTCCACACCTTAATGTTTTAAATTTAATGTTCCCTGAATGTTACTGAATGCAATTTAATGAATGCTGGTACTCGGTTATGCTATGAGCTAACTGTGCAGTAAACATTAAAGCTGCCAGCTGCATTCAGCGACATCAATGTTAGTGTGTGCTACTTAAACCTAACACAAGAAAACAGTGATGTATCGATAAAGTGCTTCACAGGCTCAAAGCCTTATGCTTTATTTAATGTAAATACATGTTTAGCAAAGGTCAGACTGATTGTTCAGTACAGCAGCCATTAAAAGGGGAAGGAAGGAAGAAAAAAAAAAAAATCAGTGCCTCAGTAACTTAAAAATCAGTTGCATCTTAGGCTTATTCTAAAGAGACACCATGCCAGTGTGTTTAATCTTAAAAAGTTTGCATGATCAGATCCACTAGACCAATATAAGGCCCAGTGGCCAGAATCAGCCCGCCAAAATGTCCAACCTGGCCCACTGGATGGCTTTGGAAATTGTGAAGGAGGGCATAAATTTTAAACTTAACTATATTTTCACAAGTTTTACAGCTTTTCCTACTGACCTCCTCACTGATCGTTCATACTTCACCAAAGTAAATAAACACAAGTAAACCATTAAATAAGAGAAAGCTCCTGTTTTTTTCACCATCTACTATTTTTACAGTCAGTTCAGCATTAAAAAAAAGACATTCTGTCAATTAATGAAAATACATTTATTTTTATATTTTTTTTGTAATTTTACACATTTACTTCCTACAATTTAAGCCCAAAGCAACATTTCTATATTGTGTAGAAAAACGGATTTATTCTTGAAATTGCACTTGTTTCTTTATACTGAAATATCTCAGGGACTAAATGTGTGATTAAACACTATCAGAAAGGGGAGTTTCACCGGTCTGGCCCACTTAAGATCAAAGTGGGCTGTACGTGTATGTGGCCCACAATGTAAAATGAGTTTGACATCCCTGCATTATAAGAAACGGATTCAACTTGAGTTACTCAAGATAAAACCCAGTAGACTATAACCTGAACCTGAATTGAATTGACTGAACTACTGATTTAATAACCCAAATGAGAGCTACAGTGAGAACTGACTGGACTGCAGCTAAATTAAAGAGTGTTAAATAAGAGTATGTTTCTTCCTTTTCCAAACTTCTTTACTTCAAGACTTACTCTGATGCTCATGTGCAATTACACTTTGTTGTTCTTCTAAGAAGTAGAGGAATGCCTCCTCTGAATGTATGTGTAGACTTTAACACAGTGGTCCCAACAATCCAGCACTAGCAGCTGTCCTTTCTGGGTAGTGGCCACTCCCACAGGACAGGTCAGCCCTTCCTGGATTAAAATATTGTATCCACCTTCTTTTGGAAACTGGAGGATTTCTTTCCTGCCACTGTCTGTAACCAGCAAATCTCCATTGGAATCCACACACATGCCAGTGATACAGCGGAAGTCTTCCGTCTCCGAGAAGAAATGGCTGAGCTGTTTGCCAAGCTGGCCATCAGTACCCACCGAGCCAATGGAAAAGCCACCCTCCAGGTGGGGCTCATTCTGGCGTTTCTCAAAGTTCAGGGCCAAGCCCTGGGTAAAATAAACCGTTCCAGCTGCATCACATGTCACAAACTTTGGCCGTACAGCAGAGCATAGTCTGTTGTAGCTGACCACACCTACGTTGCGGTCCACCGCTATACACCACAGCTTGCCACCTTCGACATCTGACACCACAAACTGGCCTGATGGCATGGCAGTAATACCCCAGGGTTTAATCAGTTGGTTCTTGTGGCAGGCCACACAGTGTCCATCCATGGTGTAAACTTTAACTGAGTTATCGTAGTTGTCAGTGACACCAATCAAGCCTTGTGCAGTCACAGCAATAGATAAGGGGATGAGGTTAGGCAAATCAGCCCCCAGGAAGCTCAGGACAAAGTTGTCAATGCTACTAGCGCTGCGCCGAATTTCACGTTGGAAGCCTTTCCGATTAAAAATCTGGATACGGAAGTTCCCACGATCAGCCACCAGTACCTCACCTTGAGGGGTCACACAGATGCTGACAGGCAGATTGAAACTCCCAGGTAGAGTTCCCTTGGAGCCCATCTTCTTCACAAACTGGCAGACTGGGGGCCCTGAACTTGCCCGCGCCGTTCCAGGTGAACCTCCTCCTGCATCCATAGACTTTGATTTAAAGCTGCTTGGAGAACCACACACTGCCTCCTCCACAGCTGCAACCATGTCAATGTCTCGGTAAAGATCCACTGGAGCCACCACTTCACCTCCTGTAGCTCCTGCCCCCTCTACATCACTTTCAAGTGCAATTTCTAACCCACTCTCCTCATCATCTGTATTGATGGTGTAAGTTCTTGTGGTCAGCTGGCCCACTTCTAGAGGTTTAGACTGCTCTGTTCTGATCAGCTCTGGCTGTTGCAGTTGAAAGGTTGCGGGTAAACTGCTCCTCAGATCCAGTTCCTCGTCATCACTGTCTCCGCCATCGTCTTTTAGCAGGGCAATGTCACTTTGTCTTGCTCGCATTGTCAGATAATCACAGCGTGACACCACTTTGACCTCTGCAATGTTAAGAAGATACGTCTGCTCCTCCAGGACCTGCGCATTGAGCTTTTCTACTTCTGCCATGGAAGTCCTGAATGTCCTTCGAGACCTGCTGAGCTCCTCTTGAAGACGTAGCTCAGCTGTAGTGTAGTCCTGCTGTATTGTTCGGTACTTTAGTCTCAAGGACTTGGAAATGTTTTCAATTACTGTCTTTTTCTTCTGAATTTCTCCTATAACATCACGGAGAGCCTCCAGTTTACCACCCAGGTCCTTACGACGCTGTTCAGCAGCCACCCTTATCGGCTGGACTGAATGTCCTTCATGCAGGTGGCCCTCTCCTTTGCAGAGCTCACAGAGAACTGAGGCACAATCATGGCAGTACTGTCGCGGCAGGCGATTGCAGCAGGATTTGCACATTAGGGCGGCGGCGGCAGCACTGCAGGACATAGTGCAATCGAGAATCTTGAGCACAGTGAGATTGTCGGCCAACTGGGAGATGCTGCTCATACGGGAGACCTTGCTACAAAAGGGGCAGCGGACACCATTGATAGTATTGGCCAACAGCTTCTCCAGACACTGCCGGCACACTGTGTGACCACACTGCAGGAGCTTGGGTCTCATTTGTTCCTGGTTGTAGGTTTCCAGGCAGATAGGGCATTCGAGAACCTCCCTCATTAGATCTGGGTCAAAAGCAGCTGCCATTGTGGTCCTCACCTTAAATGGAAGAAATGAAAAGTTCTGTAACACTATGCCACACTGTGTAACACAGAAGCAGACGAAACTAACAGATATTCAAAAAATAAACACAGGATGCAGCCACGCTTATTTGCCAGGTCAAGTTTAAGGAAGATGCTAGATAACAGAGCAGATTAGATCAACATTAACGGTTAGGTAGACACAGTTCAATGACGAGGAGCTACTGAAAACCGACATATGGTGAGTGATGGCGTGTATCAGCAAGCTAAGAGACACACCGTGTCATGCTAATGACAAACGGGAGTACTAGGTTATAACCTACACCAAGATAATGCTAACTTGTTGTTTTACAGTAGGTTGACACTGCAGTCCAGACTTACAAACGAAAAGTAAACCGTAGGCCTCACCACAATACGACAAATGCCCTTAGCCCTGCACATAAACAGCAGTGTTATTCAACGACAGTACTGACTTTGAAGGGCGTGCATTCAAACGTAAGAAAGGCGACTCGTCGTAAGAGTCTCTCGAGGCATTTCTGCTTTGAAACATTACCTTCAATTCACTGTTTTGCTGGTTGAAAGTGCAGCGCTGTTGTGGGGCGTTCTGTATCTTTCTGCTATGCAGCTGCTAGTAAAGACTGCAGTGCTGACGACGTCACGCACACACAACCGGGATGTTACGCAATACGCACAGAGGCGAGCCCTACGGTTGTTTTGATTGGCTGCCGTTTAGTAAACGGAGAGCGCAGTTTTTCAGGGTTACTAGAGCTGTGTTTTTCATGACAGCGCCACCTAGTGACGTGGATGACCTCAGAAATTCCCAAAAGAAATGCAACTCTATACCAAATGTTTGTTTGTTTTTTATACAAAATTCTATTGGTTTGGTAAGATTGGTATATGCAGTGAATAAACACAGAGGCAAAAAGCAAGAGTAAGCATTGCATGTTTAGGTGTGATGTAAATGCAATTAGATGCATTCATAAAATAAGATAAGATAAGATAAGATAAGATAAGATAAGATAAGATAACCTTTATTAGTCCCACACGTGGGAAATTTGTTTTGTTACATCAGAAAGTGGACAGTGCAAAGTTATATAGCAAAATTAGAGAACACTTGAATAGAATAAGAATAAGATACTGTACACAACTGTACAGAATAGAGTAGAATAAAATAAAATACTATATACAATAGGATAAAAATAGAATACAAATGCTATATACAACTGAGTAAAAATACAACTTTGTCAGAAAAAGAGTATTGCACATGTGTGGGTTTGTGTGTTTGATCAGCTGTAAAGTCTTTGTTGTGGAGTCTGACAGCAGTGGGGAGGAAAGACCAGCGAAATCTCTCCGTCCCACATTGTGGGTGCCGCAGCCTGCCACTGAAGGAGCTGCTCAGTGCTGTTAGAGTCTCCTGCATGGGGTGGGAGATGTTGTCCAACAGGGATGACAGCTTAGCCACACCATTCTCCTGTCACTCACCACTTTCACTAGGTCCAGAGGGCATCCTAGAACAGAGCTGGCCCTGCGGATCAGCCTGTTCAGTCTCTTCCTGTCCCCGGCAGAGATGTTGCCACCCCAGCAGACCACACCATAACAGATGGCTGAGGCCACCACAGAGTCATAGAAGGTCTTCAGGAGTGGGCCCTTCACTCCAAAAGACCTGAGAACCATATGTGTCCTCCCAGCAACTTGTTAATTCAACAGTAAAATGCAATAAACACAATAAAATTATTGCAATGTCATTTTAGCAGAATATCCTTCTCCATTAAAGCTACCCCCTTTTAAGTTAGATAACTGGTTAACTTGTAACCAAGTAACCAAACTTGTAGCTGAGAAAACTATTCTCCCATAGCATACCTGAAGCAGTGTTCACAAGCTTTGTTTTTAAAAGAAGGCAGTAATTACACAGAGTGACCACTTGATGTCAGAATAGGTCTACTTAGAATGTTCACACGATACAGATATCAGCTACAAAATTAAAACGACTGACAGGTGAAGTGAATACCACTGGTAACCCAGTTACAGCACAATGTTCTGGGTCCCGGCATTCATGTGGATTACTCTGACATGTGCCACCATTGTTGCAGACAAAACAGCACTGGCTTGCCGCATAGGTCATGTCCCACCTATTCTGCAGAAATGCCGACCAGCTAAGGCAACATAAGTCTGTGATTTTGACCTGGTCTGCAAACTCTCCTGATACCAGTCAAACATCAATGGGATATGCAGGAACAAGCCTGGAGGAGGCCCCACCCCACAACCCATAGGACCCATCAGATTAGCTGCCAGTGTCTGGTGCTAGACATCACACCACACTGCTGAAAACTCCCATGTCAGTGCCCCAGTGGGTGAGAGCTGTTGTGTCAGCTGCAGAGTTGCAACACTGAGCTCGTGGCTTTAATGTTGGAGCTGATGATGTAATTTACTTTAACAGGACTATCTAAAAATGGCCCACTTTAAGATATATCCTAAGATATACTTAATATTTCTTTTAGCCTACTATCATCAGAGCCGTAATTGTTGTGCTGCACTTTTTTCACTATATTAGTTAAAAGAAATGTATATAATTCACAAGATCTGTACTTAAAGCAGGGACCTGTTAAAATCACTAGTTAGTATGGACCTGTTACAGTTGTCTTACTAAAGAAATAACATCATCCACTCATAGTGAGTGTATCTGTATCTAATTGCCTTAGAAAGATACCTGACTCTGTTGCTGTTGTTGCGTGGGCAACATCACTCTGGCCAAAGGGGATGGGTCCCTGTTGACTTAATTATGATGCAACCAGTCTACAAAGAGATTTTAATTAACAAAGACAGATCAAGATTAATAGCAAGTAACCTCACCACATTTATCTCTTTACAGTGTTTTGGTGACAGGCAAGTCTTGCACAAGCATCACATCTATTCCACACAGTAAAGAGCTGTCACAGCTAAAGAGGCAACAAGCTGGGTCACTCCTTAAACTGCGATTTTGGGGTAATTTCCCTAAATGTGTGTGGAGTGTACTTTATACAGCACAAATAAGCAGGCTCACAGACACAGGTGCACAATGCTTAGGTGATATGGGATTTATTGTGGGAGCTGGTTGACAACATCTCTTTTCATTGTCTGTGCTTCCTTGTGAAGTGAGTGTAATTGGGCTCATGGGCCACCCATTGAGCCTGTTTGCATTGTGTTTCAAATGAAGTTACCACCCACCTTTAAAGTGTCATCTAGGTGGACACAGGGAATACGTCACAAAGACACACAAACTTTTCTTTGACACACAGACTTACGGAACAAGTAATGGCTACCTGACATGAAATACAGCTTAGATTTAATAACTAAACATTGAGCACAGATGGTTATTTTAGAGCCACTTTTTAATATTATCCTGGAAGAATCCACTCTGGTATATTTGTCTAAACCCAGTATTCTTTTTGGATAAGACACTTAATTGTTGCAACAACTTTGTTGTCAAATTTTTACTTACCTCGATTTTTAATTGAAACGATCATGGTAATGCCACATAAATGTAATGCAAATTAGAATAGTTAGAAAATGTTTGTTTTGTATTTGCAGATAAATATTTCACATTTTTTATAAGATACCTGCTATCTTCTTTTACGCATTGCATGCTGTAAATTTGTTATTTTATGCCTGCAGTTTTAATTTCTGCAAAGCTAATTCTTAATAAGCTAATTGGCCCAACTGAACAAGTAATGAAGAGGAAGTAAGCTACAAACTTAAACTGTCTACATTTTAAGTAAGTGTGAGTATAGAGTAGGATTTTGCACACTGCTGTTTTTGTACATGTGTAGAGGCTGATCTTTTAATTTACGCTGATAAAAACTGATTTGTTTTCAGTAATATGCGTCTGATTTTGCATATTTCTCATTGTGTTTTCTCCACAGTTTGTTACACAGCGAGACAGTGCATTATATTTAATTGTTATATCATGAAAGAAGCTTTGGTGCACTCTTTTTTATTGTTTTAGAAAACATATATTATCGCTTAGTTGGAAAACTCGCATTTCTTTGGAAAGTAAACGGAAACAAAAGCACATCTGCCACATCAGCACAGATGGCAGATGTGCTCCACTGAAACATGTGGCTTGCTGTGTCCTCCAAATCAATCACTCAACACCCGATTAGCAATCTCTCTCCTCCCCTGTTTCTTTCACTTCCTCTTCTTTCCATGGGGTGTGTTATTTTCCTGGTTAAGGAGGAAATGATGAAAAAGAATCTCCCCAAACTCCAGTGAGGACATCAAAAAGTGGTAATTGACACTTATGAGAAGAAACCAGGCACATCCCCTCCCCCCTTCTTGTATCCCCTAGCCATTCCTCTTTTGTCTATGACAGCTGATAGTCGTAAGGGATTAGGTTTTTTGTTTTTTTTCTTTCAAGTAAATCCAGATGGTGATATTCTATGCAACTAATCTTCTTCTTCTCCAAGCAAACAGAGTAAAGAAAAAGGGGATTGTCTTTATAATTATGAAAGCCTACATACAAAAAATGAAAGAATCTGACACTGTGGCATCAATCATTTAAAGTAAATCAATATTGCGCTTAATTGTTTATCTCCTTCCTTTGACCAATGCCCCATATAACACCCCTTTCTCCCCCGAAAACCCCTCCAGAGGCAACAGAGCAGGGTATTGGTGGAGGTGGGCGTCGTGAGCTGAAGTCACTTCCCTTCATCAGCTACCTGTCGGCGCTGCAGAAGAGCCAGCTTTTATCTGATGACATGGTGAATGGCGTGGAGATCCGCTGCGAAGAAAAGGGCAGCTGTCCAGCTGGCTGCCACCTATGCCATCACCAGGCCATGATGGGCGGAGTATCGGGAAGAGGCCGCAGTGGTAACGGCAGGACTGGTGAACAGCCTTCCCCCATCCCTGTTCTGCTGGAAGTCAGCCGCGTCGTGCCCCTTTACAGCTTGGTCCAAGACAACATCACCAAAGAGGTGAGAAAGCAGCGTGGGAGTATAGGAAGCTCTGTGTCTGTGTGCCAGCTTACTTGCACATGCATGTGTGCAAAGGGAAAAGGGACAGATGAGAATGTGAACTGTCAACCTAATTAAGAGGTGTGATGCTACTCAAAGCAAAAGCAATCCGCATACAGGAATAAACTTTCACAACTTTATTTAAACATCAGATGTTTTTTTTTTTTAATGAAATGCTCAATTTTATCATTAATAGCGCAATATATAGATAGATAGATAGATAGATAGATAGATAGATAGATAGATAGATAGATAGATAGATAGATAGATAGATAGATAGATAGATAGATAGATAGATATGCACATCTGTCTTCACATCTTTACACTGCTGGTGGTTTGTGCTGACAAGCTGGCAGCTAAATACTGCACCACTGGGCATTCAGTTAATGGTGATGTAATCAAACTTTCTAACTGTACATATTTGTTGTCGTCTGAAGCGTTTAACTGATGCAGTTATAAGAATTCAACTCTAGGTGGCATTGGTTGGTTGACTTTGACTGCTGGAAACGAATATTGTAAAACAGAGGGACTAAAAAGGATGACATCATGGTTTTCTCTTGTGGGGAAGTCGATGTGTATATGTGTGGGATATGCGCGCCCGTGTCTAAACAAGTATATACAGCCGAATGTAATATCAGCTTAATTGCCACGTGCTGCTCTATGATTCATCCCATTTGAGATGTCTTTGGATCTTTTTGCAGAGAAAGTTAATCATATCACGTTTCCTTTCCATAAGCAAATTTACTAATGGGGTCTGGCTAAATATTAGACCATATTATCTCTGTTTGGTCATTCAGCACTTTTTTCTTTTTGATACCTAAGTTTTGACAACTTTGTCTTCTCAGTGTGAGTAAACAAGATTTCAGGTAACGTCCACCTAAGACATGTGCATGCATATATACGGAGAAGTTTAGCTCATGCTTTACCCTTATAAAGCATTCAGCAATCAAATGTATGTGTGTGTGTATATCTATCTATATATATATATATATATATATGTGAACCTATGATCGCACATACACGACATAGCTTCCTGTACGTGCCTCCCATAACAAGTACCACAGCCCCAAAGAAAAGAAGGCACAATCAATAGCAGACGGCCCATGGTGGGCTTCATCAATACCTAAACGTGAGGAAGAGTAAAATGTCTCTGTTGCCTCTCTTCCAAACACCTTGCTATCCATCCATCCTTTTCTCTTCCCTTACCCACTAGTGGTCTTCTGGGGGTTTAGAGAGTGAGATGTATGAGAAGGAGGAGGAGGAGGAGGAGGAGGAGGAGGAGGAGGAGGAGAAGGGCTAGACTGCAGTGGATCGCTCAGCCCTTCTGAGGTAGCTTGAGGCAGGATTATTAGCTTCTTATTGATGTCATCGACCTCTTGGGAGGGAGGGGAGTCCATCACTGCTCCTCTTTTCTTCGCTTTCTCTTCTTCTCTCGGCCACAGCTGCTTCTAGTCAGAATGGCACATACCTACATTGCATTAGAGACAAGCGACGACCTGCCTCGCTACACACGCAACCACCCTCTCGCTCTGTCGCTCTCTTCCTTTATGTGTGTCCGTCTCACACGCGCAATTTTGCTTGAGACTGTCTTTCTACTTGGCTGAGTCTATCAGGAAAGACAGCTGCCATGTTGCAAAAGCTTTCTCAGAGATGAAGTACTTTTTTTTCCCCTTTAGCCCATGGAAGCAATCAAAATAGAAGCTTTGTTATCTAGTTTATGATTAGGTGGACCGAGATCATATCTATATGTGTCGACCACTTACTCTTTCTTTGCCTCCTTTTGTCCCTCTTTTCCGAGGTCCTGGCATCTGTCAGTAACCTCCCCCCCAGCTGCCTGATTGTTTGACAGGACGCATCACATCCATTTCACTTCTGACTCATGTGACGCCAGAAGGGGATTTGGTCACAATGTGAAATCAGCCTTTTCTTGTAAAGACTATAACAGAACATTTTTTTACAGTCAACTAAAACTAAACAAAAAAGAAACCTAAAGTGAAAATTGAAAATAGGCTTTTGAAACAGATGAAAGCTAAGCGAACTGATACTGGATGGTTATAAAACCTCAAAATAAAGTAACAATATACAAGAAATGTCTTTATTTTTAGTCTTTGTAGTCCGCAGTGTGACTTTTTTTTTTGGTTCTCAATGAAAGTTTATTGCAACATCTTCAATAGTGGCAATTTACCTTTTTAAAAAGTGATCCTTTCAAATGCTGACTAACACAAAGATGTAATTCCGTGTATCCATGTCGTTTGAGTCCAAACAAGATTTCAGTCCCAGAGCTTGTGGGTTTTTTGATTGCTTATTCATTCTTCATTTGCACTTTTAGGTGGATTTATAGATGATAATGATTATTTTTGGAAGTGTAGACTTGAGGTTTCCTCCGTCTTTGTTTTGGTGCTGAATGCCTCTCATGTTGCTCTGTTCTCTGGCAGGGCGTCTTTTAGATCGAGTCTTGACTTGAATTCAACTGGAACCAGTCTTGGAATTGCACTGGTGGTCTTGCTTACTGGGCAGATGCATGTATGAAAATAAATACATGCATATGCAGATTACCACAGACTTTTTTAGTACCACAGAAGAAAAAAACCAAGGTAAAAAATAAAATAAAATAAAATGAAATAAAGCTTGTTGCTTGCCAGTAGTTCTGTGTTGCTATGACTGAATTATGGCAAACCTTTTGAACAAATTGGTTGTGAGTCTAATGGGTCAGAATGCTCTATATCTTGGAGAATTGTTGCTATCATGCTCTGACCATAATCCAGTACTGCAGCCCCTCGCAGGGGTGTGTCTCCAATATTTTCCAAGTAGATGAGAGACGACAGGTTTAAAATGAAAGCAGCAACACCATTAACCAAGAGAGTACAGTAGGCACTGCATCGGGAGCAAGTAACATACAAAACCGATAGTTCTTATTCGAGATAGAGCACCTTGTAACACGTAGCGCAAAGTCCAATTATACAATTAGAAGTAACTGGACAGATTGCATCATGTCAAACAAAACTGTTACAATAAATATTTAATGGAGTATCATGTCAAATGCTTCTCGAGTTCACCTTTAGGACAGTTGTTGTGGACTCTAATAAACCTTTACTGTCACCTTTAGCGAGTGGAATTTAGTTCGACTGATAAAATGCCTGACTTGGCTAAAGATAGTGTTTTTAATTCACTGACCTGTTGAATTATGAAATATGATGTGGTGTGTTTTGATGAATTTGGCTGAAACTCATACAGCGCTCACGCCGTCGCGCCTAAAAGCGGGGAAATGATCAGTAAACAGCAGTGTGCCGGTTCCATCCGCAGCCACGCATGCCCAACACATAACAGAACCACTGTGTTTGACAGATGAGGTGGTGGACAGTAAAGGATTTTTATGTTTGTGTGTGTGGTTTCATCACTCTATAGAAATTTATTCCAGATCTGCACACGTTTCCTTTTTTTATGCTTTTATTAAGTGCACTACTGCCATTGTGGGGTTTCTGTCGCCCTGAATCCTCAGAAGGTATATTCACGAAGTCTTCTCTTTTCATCTTTGGCAAAGAATCATGTGCACCTACTTCCTGGAGGACATTATTAACTTGCTTTGCAGAGCAGCCATAAAGTTCTTTTTTTCTCTCCCTTCAGGTCACAGAGTTTATTTGGTTTGTAGAACAACAACACTTCCTGAATACTGCTGCAAATTTATGTGATAAACTAACTTTCTAGATTCCAGAATCATAAATCTAATTAAAATTTAATTTAGTTTAATTCGATTCAATTCAATTTAAGGGGGAAAAAAAGCAAAGAGAGAGGGGGAAACAGAGAGAGATGAAAAAAGGCAAAGACTAAAGCAACAATAACAAAGAAGGAAGGCGAACGCTCCTGTAGGGTAGATAATTAAACAATTTTCTATAAAACCTGCATGGTCAGTGCATACTATCTACATCCTCATCCACAAACATCCATTAATTACATCAGCAGCAGTACAGACTTGTTCTTTATGCTGCAGCCAAAACTGTGTAACAGCCAATTTGACCACACAGACACAAACCTTTCTTTCCAATAACAAAAGCCCCAAAAAGTGCATTAGTGTTCATACAGCTTACACAATGAATGCTTAAAAGTAGCATAGATAATTACCCCAGTAAAGGATATGGTTTGTTTTATCATTATTATTGTTATAATTGTTTTCTTAGCTCTTTTTAATTGCCTAATGCTATCTTGTAACAGAAAATAAAATAACACACTAACCATCACTTTACTTTGCTGGAAAGGTCAGATCGGCTCAGAGCATCTTCAGGCAGAACTGGCACCCCAAAAAACCCAAACCTTCCTAATATTTGAGAGTTTTCAAACACACTATCAACCTCTGTTTGAACCAACCTTTGAGCTGCCCCCACTGTCCCATTTCCTGGAAGGTTCCTAGAAGCAGCCCATTGGTTCCCTTGTTAACACCATTAGCCTTGAATGATGGAAAGGGCCAGATAAATGCACTGATGTGTGCATGCACGCACACGCACACACACACATAGAACATCATTACGGTGGGCTATGTGTGTGTGTGTGTGTGTGTGTGTGTGTGTGTGTGTGTGTGTGTGTGTGTGTGTGTGCGCGCTCTGACTTACACTCTTTACCACCACTGGTGATTATTTTATAAATCAATACTCTGGGCCAGCTGGCCAGTGTTTTTGTGTATTAGCCTCTGGATACAGACAGTAATATGGTCAGCATAGACTAGACAAACAGATTAATACATTAAAGACGTCACTATGGCGTTGCTTGCTTACTTGTAAGTCACGACAGGCATCTACAAAAGTGAAAGGTCTAAATTGTGTTTTGGTGCCAGCGAGTCTGCAGGGTTTAAATGACGTCAAAGCTTGGAATTTGTGGCTTGAGTTGTTGCTGATGCTCTGTTGCCCTCAATGTTCACTGCTCTTGTCTTACATTTGACGTGGGGAGTGATTGCATTTCAGCTTGATTCGTTCAGTGTTGATAAGGTTAGCAGAGACAAAGTTGTGCCGTGTTTGCGAACCGGTAAAACGGCGTGTTAGAGGCACTAGCAGGTTCCTAAAAATGAATGTGTTTGAGGTGCACAAAGACTCTGAGAGAGAGCCTTCTTTACGGAAACACTACCTTTTCTAATATGAAGCCTAATGGATAATGTTTGGTTCTTACAGAATGTGTATGGATCTGTGGAGTTCTGGGAAATGCACAATATGCAGTTAATCAATAAAGTGTAGAGTAGCCTCCTCTTACCAACTGTGACTTATGTAGCAACCGCACTGAACACACGCACACTCTGACCCGGGATTTTCAGTGTGTTTGTTCATTTCATCACTGGATTTTTTTCCTGCTTATTTATTTCTTTTCACTTTCACCTGCCGCATACGTTGCTGTCTTCATCACCACGAGCCACCACACGCATTCTATCGTATTTAAATGCTTTTTTTTTTCCTGCTAAACTTTAAATCCTCGTCTTTATTTTACCTCCTGCATCCCCACCCAACTCCCACCTCGTTCCCTAAACCAAAATTAGATTCCCTGTTTACCCAAAGGAGAATGGCTTGCATTACTCTTCAAACATAAACACAGTGGTAATCGCTTTGTCTGTTTTTCACATGTGCAGCCATGCAATCAAGCGCAGAAACCCATATGGGTTTTTTTTTTTTTTCTAGGAATCTGATGGTGGTACAGGCACTGCGGTCCTGTGGTCTTTCTCTCTTTTGCCCCTGGTATTGTAGATCGTTTCTCATATTTGCCTAGACTGTGTGCGTGCATAGACCTTGAGCCCGTGTTTTTTTTTTCGTGTTGCATTTGTCTGTGGCCTGCTTCCCATTGATTTGAGGTGGCAAGACTACTGCTGTTGTTGTTTTCTGGCAGCAGTTTACCACATGGGTTCATCCGGTGGGGGGGGGGGTGGCATAATAACCTTTTTGGTTTTCCAGTGGATTATAATATGGCTGTGGATTATAGTGCTTGCCTGCCCCCTATAATACCTAATTTAGAGCCCTAGTACTATACTGGAGGATGTAATGATGAAGTGTGCGCTGCAAAAGGATCCATTCCCCAGTAAAGTCAGGGAATGTGTTTCAGTGTTGAAAGTCCCCATTTTCACACCTTTGTTTGTTGATTTTTTTCACTGTCCTATTTTATTTCTCTCTTTCTTCCTTTCTTTCTTTCTCCAGCCTCACCCTCTTTATTTTCCTCACTCTTTCCTCTGCTGCTCATTTAGGTCATTTCTGCTCTCAAGGTACTTTGGCTCGAGTGGAAGAAGTCAGTTCCCATGAAAGTCTGTTGAGCCTTCTTTGAGGCTCACAATGCAATGTTATGGAAATGCTAACATCAGCTTCTGAGTGCATACCCTGACTCAATTTTGGCCAAGCTGTTTGCCTCTCTGGTCAGGCCTATGACCAAAGTCAGCTCGAATGTCACTTCTACTAATCAACACACTGCAGAAAATCTTTGTTGGCGTTTCTCAAATGAAACGAAACAGTGAGCTGTTGAAATTAATCATGATCATGTTTGTTTTTCACTTTGTTTGTGTGCAGCATGTACTCAGTCGTCTTAGAGATGTATGCGTAGTCTCATCAGTTGCTCTGCTTTTGAATCGGTCTCATATGCCATGCGTTTGAACAGTATGGGGCCTCCTTCCTCCTTTTTGTTGGATACCTGGTACACAATGCTAATGTTTCTGCACAGCTTCGGGGCCCTTTTTTTGAGATCATGATCAAGCACATCTCCAAAGTAGACTGCATGAGGTAACACTACCAACCAGTTAGAGCACATAAATTACTGAGTGCTCCATTGATCTGTAGTGTGACGGGGAGTCATAGTGATGGTGAACTCCCTTGAACTCACCCTCTAGCATGCCTGCAGCTTTAGGGAAAGCCCTGACATTATGTTTTATTGCTTTGATGGTTATATTGGCATTTTGGTGCCTTTTAGAAGATGGCTGAGCTACAACCTTTTTTTTTCTTTTTTCATCCACCTGTAAATGAAGTAGCACAAGGAGATGCCATAAGATGATCTCATCTATTAATATCTCACTACCCGCTACCCTGGAATGGGAGGTGGCTAGTGTCACAGCTCTCACTCCTCTATCATAGAAGTCACAGTGCATCTATGATATCACAGTGTAAGCATGGTGATAGTGTCACAGTGTTAATGCTAGTGTGATGTTCCTGCCTTCTGGTAATTGGGAACGGTGGGTATGAAAAGGTCACTCTCTTTTTGACTGTGTGTGTGTGTGTGTGTGTGTGTGTGTGTGTGTGTGTGTGTGTGTGTGTGTGTGTGTGTGCCCCTTTGCTGTTACACCTTTATGAGACTTACATTGAGTACTGAACAATTTTGCAACGTGAGGGCATTTTGACCAGTCCTTACTCTGTCAAATGTAAGACTATAGTTTTACTGGCTATCTCCTGGAGTTCATTTCAGGGAACTGTCAAAGGTAAATGAAAAATTGACTGATATAAGATGTGTGTCTGTGTGTGATCTAATGTGGAGGAAACCAGTGGAGGAAACTGGTTGAGGGGGTGGCCTGGGTGGGAGGTGAGGAGGGGGGATGGGATAAGCATAGCTGGACAGTAAGCCCATGTTCCAAAAGATAATTGCATTTCTCTCACCTGTTACCCTTTACAGGCCTTAAAGAGCGCCACAATGAGCTCATATTGGTGTGCTGGAAAGGGCGATGTCATCGATAACTGGTGTCGCTGTGACCTGAGTGCCTTCAGCAAAGATGGCCTGCCTAACTGCAGTCCCCTCAGGCAGCCGATGTAAGTGTGAGGTGACACCATGACACTTTGGAATCCATGCACATACACAAGAGAGGTTTTATGGATGCATGCACCAGTGCACTGCAGGGACACTTATACGCACATGGATATGCGCACACATACACACTTACCTGTCTCTCTCGACTCCAGGGGCACTTGAGAAAGCTGTAGACATAAGCACAGTCCCTGAAGTTCTAATAACTGTCAGTCGGCCCTTACACTTCCCTGACAAGAACATGCTCTCATTCAGGGTGTCCTAATAATACCCCTGAGCCTTTTGTGAGTCATCCGCCCAAGCGATTGTTGCCTTAAAAAATCTTTAAAAAGAAACAGGAAGTTGAAAGGGCAAGACTTCAGATGATAAATCAACTAAACTCATAAATAAATCATAACTAAAAAAATGAACAAACTGGATTTATTTTATTTTTAATTTGCATAATTAAAGCTGTAAATTCTGTTATGACACACATCATTAATGCATTCAAAAGAATTGTCCTTATTATAGTGTAGTTGACACAGAGGATTATAAAGTCCAAGTCCAAGAAACTGACAACATAAGATCATATTTCCCTACCCTCCTAATGCATGGATACCCAAAGGCTGGAAGAGCAGCAGCAGGAGCAAAAACAGAATAGGTGCAAGTGATAACAGATATTGCAATCATTAAGCCAAGCATAGGCCCCCAATAAACCAGCTACCTATACAATGCGTACCTCACCTATAAGAGCTAGGATAGGATCCAACCCCCTCTGCATCCCTGAACTTGATAAGTGTTTAAGAAAATGGGTGCATGGATAAAAGACAAACACAGAATGAAAAGAGGCCCTGGGGGTGCGGGTAGGCTGCAAAGCAGCTTGCACTTACACAATTGTAAGTATCCTAAAGCACTGAAAGTAGTTTTCCCTGAATTAGAAGTTTTTCTAAATACATTTTTCAGAATTTTAGCTTGAATGAATTGCTGACAGTTTGCCTTATTTTAAAGTTTTTCTTCTACGTTTTTAGGGCCTGTATGCATATGCCTCCAGTCTTGACTGGCTAAGCCAGTTTATACATTCATTGAGGGTTTGTAGCTTATGTGTATAAATGGCATGCAGGTAACTGACTGGTCCTTCTCTTTCTGACTTTTTAAAGTTTTACTGGACCATTTAATTCAGTTCCATCCTTCATTAACAGCTGTTCCTTTTGTAATGATTGTGCAGGGAAACCTGCAGTTTAGTACCATTCCTGTGGGCCCAAATGTTACAATATATGCTGACCCTTGACTTTTAAGCCAAGAAGCAAAAGCCTTTAAAGCTATAGATAGCAACTGATATCGAAATCAGACTCTAGTTTATTTTGCACAGATGTTTTAGAAGTACTCTGAGATGCGTAAACCTTTTGCCTGTTTTCTTAGTATTTTGTTTGTGAATTGTGGTTGTTGACTTACTTGGTGCCACAAACAGAGTTTTGGTTTCTGTAACTCTACGACCTGACAAAAAAACCCCCCAAGAGTCACTGCAGCTGCCAAAATCTCCAACTCTGGATAGTGGTAGACACATTAAGAACCTGAAATAAGTATCATTATTGTGTGTGAGGATAAAACCGAGCATCAAAACAGCTAACCTCTTTCATGGCATTGTCACAGACACAGCTGGAGAGCAGACAAAAATTGAAATGTTGTTCTTTTATCTCTTTTGAGGGATTAAAGGGGGAAAACTACACATGGAAAGCTGCTGGAGCACATGTGGCTTTGGAATGCTGTTTTGTTCCAAGTCTCTGTTTGCTATTCTGTTGTCAGATGACATATAGCTGGAGGTGGTGCACTTTCTAGTCCAACACAATAACAACAACACGTGGGATTCCCACTTATCCATTTGAGATTTATGACCATGCTTTCAGCATAAAGCATACGCTGATACAGTCCAATGTGAAACTCCAGAGTTTGGAGTTTCACATTGAGTAGTTGTGGAAGCATTTTATCTCATTGTTCATATATGTCTTTTTTTTATATATATCTCGTATTCTCTGTATTGTTTAGTTTGCGCCTATCCCCTTACCTGGAGCCCTCAAGCACAATGGTCGCCCTGGAGTGGATGGATGTGGAGCCTCTGATTGGCTGCAAAGTTTCTGACTACATCATCCAGCACAAACGAGTGGAGGATCCCTCAGAGGCAGAGATCTACACAGGTAGAGAAGCTTAAATTGGCTAAAAGCATCTTTTTAATTAAGCTTACTTATTGTTGGTCTTTGGTCCACATATATTCGTAGCAACATATAAAAGTACAAACAGTCACATTCACAAACACAAAAGCTGAGAATAAGAAATTGATATTGATATTGATTCTATAATAAATAAAGTATCTGTTATGCATTGAGTTAGAAACCTAACCTTTATGTTAGGACATCTGAGATGGGATTGGGCTTGCAGGAAAAGCAATTACTCACATCAGGTGATGTACTGCTGGAACACTGATGAGCCATGCTTCAGGTCAAGCTGGAGTGAGAGACTACTTTTTTTTCAAAATGGTGATGAAGCGATGTCGGAAAGGAAGATGAGAGATTTCACTGACAGATACAAGAATAAAGATGTTTAATGAGTTGATTAGAAGACTCAAATAAGAAGAATTAAAGTTACATTTGCGGTGAATGAGTTTAAAGCTTTTGTCTGGATACAGAACAGGCGTGGGAGTTCAGACTGAGGATGGGAGAAAATGACGTAGGGCAATTTATCAGGGACGTAAATGGTACTGACCGCTGCACTGTGGGGATAGGGGAATGGTCATGGCTGTGGGGAGGTGGGGTGAGTCAGGGAAAAGGGCAAGATTTAATAATATTGGAGAAATGAGATGGTCTGGAAGAAGCTGGCTTTAGACATTGGGATGCACGGACAGGCCATCCATCACCCAGGGGAGGAGCTGATGAAGCGTGGGCACCAGAGAAAGAGAGGGCACAGATAGCTAGACAGAGGCATGCTGGCAGAGGTGAAGTACGGAGGGGCAGATGGTGTGGGTGACTCACTTTGCTATGTGCCAGTCACCACTGTAATTCACATTATAACAGAGAACAATACAGATTGAAATCATTGTCTTTGTCTTTTGTCTTTTTAACTTTATTCTGTGTGTTTTTTTCTTTCTGAACTTTCTTTAAAAATAAACCCAAATAGGAGTTTGGTGACAAGCAGTGCACTGACATGCTCTGTATGTTTACTTAATATATATGACACTTCTAATGACCCACCTTTGCCTTTGTATACCAAAACAGTGGATTTAAAATAAATCGGTGGTGTGATCAGGGTTTAACAAAAGTATCCCATCAACTTTTTAGGACTTACATTGAATGTACTATTGGAAAAATGATTAAAAAGCAGCCAGATAAGACTCGTTCTCTTTTTATTACATAAAAAAGCAAATGAATGATATGGAGTCATTTCCAAGCATTCAGTTTGCATTTGGTAGCTTTTCACTAGAACTCTTAATAAAGTCATGTCAATCCAAGTGAAGGAGACCATCATTAGGCTGAAAAAAAAAAACCTGTCAGAGAACTTTAGGGGTAGCCAAATCAACAGCCTAGTAGTACATCCAGTGCGCTGGCTCGCTCTGCAGCGTCACCACAGCAGACAGCTAGTGGATCATTGCATAATTCTTTCCTTGGTTAAGAAAAACATCTTCACAACTCCTCACAACTTTAGCAAAGTCAAGAAAACCCTCAAGAAGACATCAATGTCAAAGTCTACAATCAAGAAATAAAACAAATACAGAGGGTTTACGACAATGTACAAACCGCTGATTACACTCAAAAGCAGAAAGACCGGATTTGACTTTTCTAACCGAGTCTGCCAAGTTCAGGGAGGAAAAAAATATATATTTAAAAAATGTTAAAACAATCTTTGGACATATGAAATCAAGATTAACTTGTTACAAAATGACGGGAAAAGAAAAGTATGGAGAAGAAAAGAAACAGCTCATTAGCCGAAGCATGTCACATTATCTGTCAAACATGATGCAGGCGATGTTATGGCATGGGCATGTATAGCAGACGGTGGAACCAAGCCACTAGTTTTTAATAATGACGTGATTGCTGATAGAAGTAGCAGGATGAATTGCGAAGTGTAGAGAGATATAATCTCTGCTCAGATTCAGCCCCATTCTGCAAAACTGATCAGACGGCGCAAATGGATAGCGTCCCAAAGCGTACTGCTAAAGCAGCCCAAGAGTTTCTCAACGCAAAGTTATGTGATATTCTTCATTGCTCAAGTCAGTCAACTGATCTCAACCCAATAGAGCAAGTTTTGCAGTAGAAAAGCTCTGGAATCCTCTCAAGACAGGAGATGCAGCGTTTGATGATGTCCAGGGGTTCAAGGCTGCGTGCTGTTACTGACTGCAAATGATTCATTTAAAATGATGTTAGGCCAATTACACGTCGAGCCTCTAAAAATGACGGACTGTATAGCTGTACTTCCTAAACAGTTAAAGCAATACGTTTGTCAAATCCCTTGAATTAATGCTAAAATCCAGCACTTCAATCACACCTTGATTAATTTGATTTAAAACCCGCTGTGATGGTGTACAGAGGCAAAATTACAAAATTGGTTTCATTGTGCAAATAGTTATGGACCCAACTGTAAAGGCTGCCTGTTAAAATCAAGAGATCCAGTTCTCTGAGCTCAACAAATAAAGGAGCATATTTTTCAAGAACTGCCGTTTTCTCAAACTTATGTATTTTGAAGTTATTGGACTTAGTGCTAGTTTTTTTTATTTAAGAAGAATTTCAGAAGCATTTGCTGGGAAACAAATTGTGAAACCAAAAGCTGAAATTAAAAAAACGTCTAGCTGAGCACTATACAATGCTCACCTTGTGTATAAAAAACGTAATATGTTTTAAAGCCGAGCCATTCCTCAGTGCTATTTTTTTCTCAGCTCCTCCTGCCTTTCACAGACAAATGCACATAGACAGATTTCCTTATGGCAGCTGCCACTAAGGCCAGCCTTCGTTGGCCAAGCAGCAGTTTGGGGGATAAACCTTTTGCTTCAGGGCATGTTGGTGGTTTTCTGGAAACAAGTGTTTCTGCTTGATTTTCCCCGTTCACATTTTCCGAGACTGTGTGACGATATGAACCACTGAGCTCGTAGTCAAGCTTCTCCAACATCTTAGGGTGGGTACACTCTAGGATTATTCGGCTGAATTACAGTAAAACCATGTTTGACCATTCTAGGGAAAAATCCTGATCCAAAGCTTAAGTCAGGGATGACAGTTGGCACTATAAAGCAGTGTGAGGTGATATTCACTTTTCATGTGTTAAAGAGGGAATATTATGGAAGATGTGACTTTTTGTATTTTTATATTTGAATGTTGAATAAGAGACTAGTTTATTATAAAAGTGCTCTTTGATGCATTTGGCTCTCCCGTGATAAATTACAGGACACCTATGGTGTTCAGAAATGTAAACATAAAACATACAAATAACAGTTGTTTTTCAGTATTACTGGAAACAAAAAGCTAGATAAAACACTAATAACAATGTATGGTAGAGAGGGATGAGTATGACCGCATCCTACTTCATCAGTAGTAATAGCAGTACCTTCATCCAAGAGATGGGGTATAGCCAAAGCCAGCGTTAATGGAACTTGAGGATGCATCTGCATCCATTCAAAGCTGAAACACTGCTACAGGCTGGCATCTGACGTAGAAGAAATATAGACGGCTTCAAACAGACACTCAGCCGTGCTGAGTATGAGTCACACATCCAGAGCACACACAGCCATATGCACACTCATACAGATGGCAGACAGAAAGAGTGTGAAGATGCAGACACTTGGATGCAGTCTTTATTGGATTCACAAAGCCATGTTTCTATGTTATTGCTGTCTAGACGAGGACAGGAGAAAAGACCGTGTCCCTCTATTGTTCAGGTCACTGGAAAGCGGCATGTGCAACCTGCTTTTACATGATTTGTGATATAAATTAAAGCTGCACTCACATATTTATCTGTTAGACATCAGCAGAGTAAGTCATTCACACACCTCAGCTGAAATGTGTGGGGATAACTCTTGGAGAAAAAAAAGAAGAAGAAAAAAGTCAATTCAGTCATCGCTCCAGTCATCGCTAAAGACGAAGACTCGCTTTTATTTTTCAAATGCTTTTTTCCACAAGCTGGGGTTAAATAAGCTGATTTGAATGACGTAATGTGCCACCCTTTTGGCTTAGGTTTTTCATCCTTAACAACTTCCTGCATGAATAGACGCAATCATAAAGTCCTTGAAAATCTTTACAGTGAAAGCTCTCTTCCTCCAAGCTAATATTCATAAATGTTTCTGATGTGACTCCGTCTTGCCTGGTGATGCGTATTGATTCTACACCTCAGTTACCTCATAATTGGGAAAGGGGATCTGTGTTTACTGGAAATTTCTTGTCAAAGTTTGAGTGTGTTCTTTGGAAGTGCCTTATTCAATTATAAACCCTCCATCAGTACGGTTGGTGGCGTAAGAACCAGCCACGTTAGCTCGCTGACTTCTCGTTTCTTATACCACTTCTATGCCTCTCCCTAAATTTTTTTTTCTTAGCCTGCTCTACTTGCACCATATTTGGCCGTGAATCCAGGACAAGACAATATTATTTTTACATATGGTAGGGCTGTTGTACTAACTATTATAAACAAAAAAGGCCTTAAAAATAAAAGCAGGTAACAAAATACAATGCGATGTATGAAGTCTGTCAATAGCATGTCTTCCTGCAACCTTAAAACTTTCATCGGGGCTGAGAAACAGCCAACAACTGAGTTTATTTTCACTTTTTATATATATCATTTGTTGCCATTTGTCTCCGTTCACTCCTTTTGCTCCAAGAAGCATTTATTTTGTAACGTTAGCCATTCTAACCACATCTGTACAAGCTATTAGGAACCAATTTCCTTAGCTTATCCTACTTATCAGTACTTTTTGAAAAAATTTGTCACTTTTTTTAAGGCTTCACCCTGGTCCCTCACAAATCATGAGTAGTAAGGATAGCAGATGAGCCCTTAGTGCATTTATTTTGTTGTTTATGTGGACAACGCTGTGTACTAGCAACCCTAAGGACTTAAATATAATCACGTCCATAGTAGATACCTCTGTGCTATTCTCAAAAGCCTCCAGTTTGCACGTAGTAACACGGGAAATGTTAGTAAAAAGGTTCATTTTAAGCTTGAACTTCACTATTGCTGGAACCCAGAGTTTATATTGCTACGGTAGAAGTTGGGAAACACGTGTGGTTCTAAATAACTTGAGAAGTGACACATTGCTGTAGAAGTAATTTGAAATATTGTATTGTTTTTGCTCTGACTACCTATTCCAGTCAGACTAAACTGGCATGCAAAAGAGAATTCTTATAGTTTTGAGAGATTACTGGGGAATCCCGTCCCCAGAATGTGTATCTGCAGTGTGTCGACAGAGACGCCGCCATGCAAAATGCATCCACAGTGATGCACTGATCAGAGTCAAAAAATACTGTTGTGGAGCATAGGGCTCTGTAGTTAATAAAATTTTCCAGTTATTATTTTCACTTCTGAAGAGTATGAAAATAAAACCTACAAGATAAAAGAAATGACAGTGCAGTACTTCATTTTGCAGTGATGCTCTTGATTTTTCTTGTGTTATAAATCTGCCCCAGCGTTTGTCTTTACAGCAGCACACTTTCACCCTGCCAGACTGGGGTACAAGCCAAGATGGTGGAAAGAGCACCTTTGAATTATCAGTTATTTATATTTCAAGGAAATTGACAGTTAAAGCGTCAATAAATAGAACATCTTTGCAAAGTCACCTCTCAACCAGTGAGCTCTGTTTTCCTTCAGGGGTTTCCAAAGAATTGTGTCACAACTTACAGATACACAACTTATGTTAAAAAACGTCTAGCTTATTTTAAAATATTAGCATGCACGCAAGTGAAGTGAGCAGTTAATAACGACTGGAACAGGGGATTCTACACTAGTGGAATGTGCCTTGTGCACAACATCTGTTACAAAGATAAGAAGGTTTTAATGGGTATATATACAACCTCTAAACATGAACAATGATCCTGATGGGCAGTCAAATTAAAATGGATATCTCTGTGACCTCTGGTGACCACCACAGAAAGCAATTAACTGCTCATATTATCTGTTAGAAACAGAATCAAATTTGAGGGAATCCCTGAACATTAGTGGCACTTTTTGTTTTGGTCAAAACACTATTTCTGTTTTAATCTTCCATCTGAATATGGGGTGATAGCGCCAATAAAATCCGTTAGTATAATATGACTAAGGGTAAACTAATATAGGGAATAGACCTCTTCCCTCTAAGTATTATTTACTCCCCTGATGAGGAATGGATGTGTTTAAATCATTGACTTCAGACTCAGGCTCATGCCTCTAGATGGCACACCAATGCAGAGGCAGTGTTCACAAAGAAGCTAGTTCGGCAGTCAGCACAGCACCAATGGGTCAAACCAGATGTGAAAAATAAGATAATCACAGATCGTAAGAGATTTTGCAAAAAGCATTAAAACACTAGAAAGTCTAGTTTTAATACAACCAAAAGTTGGCTCAGTGATAGAGTGACAGAGAATTAGTATACTGTTTACTCTATACTGAAGGCACATCCATTTTAACTTGTGCCTAAAGTAATGGTAAAGTAATTAAAGTGATACTTTTGTAATATTTGTATTTGGTATTCATAAGAAAGCTAAGGATGGTAAGGAACTGACCTGGTTTCATTTAAGCTATGTGGCACCACAGCCCGAAACTCAGCCTGCTAAACCTTTTTTTTTTTTTTTGCAAAATGATGCAAGACAATGTTTTGAAAGTGTGGGAATAAATAGTGACATACTTGCAATATGATGTTCTTGTTTCTCAGCTATGTTTCTTGTCGATCTCCCTGGGAGTTCTTTTAAAAAAAAGTGAAGCACAAACAATGAAGGGAAAAGCAAAATCTTACTAGTGCCTCTTTTTTGGCTAAACACAGACAGTTTGGTTTCCATCATCACATTTGTACCATTCCTGCATTATCTTCTCAGCTGCTAATTTCAGTGGCTTGTCCTTAAATCACAGTTGTGCTGATGTGACACTTTTTTTGTGAGCGCATTCATCAGCGTAGCACTGTGCTTCCCGCAACCCTCGCACAAATGCACACACACTTGGTGCTAATTAAAAACCTGTGAGTCTGTGTGTTGCGTCACTGCTGTGTGACACCTGATTTTGTGGCATGAAAAAAAAATCTCAGAGGGCATGGCAGACTGGAACAATTACAGGACTGACAGGAACACACACAAAAAAACCCCAGAAAATGTGGAAAGTCTCTCTGAGAGACAGATGCAAAAAAGAGAAGACAATGAGGAAAGAATAAGACAGAACACAAGTTGGAGGAGAGAGAAACCAGACAGCAGCAGGACTGAGGGTTACACAGCAATGATGTCACCTCACGCTGGCACTGTTGGACTCAGAAATGGATTAGCCATTTGATCTTTGCCCTTATTTTAGTTCCAGTTTCCTCCTTCCAGCTTAACCAGCCAGCTTATTGGGATAAATAACATGGAGATGCTCCACGGCTTTGCTTACATCTATTATCACATGTCTCATACTTCTACATACCTATCCTCTTTCCTCATGTCGCCCTTTTTTATGCGATCAGAGCCAGCGGTATCCCCCTCCCCTGTTTATGTAACAGCTCCATCATTGGTTGAGACCAAGAATGCACCCCAATGCGTCGATAAGCCCTCATTCAAAGAGATTGAATTATATGGAGATAAAGGGTGTCCTTGAGCATGGTTGCAGATAACAGATTGGAGTGACACAGCTGACTCTCTTTGTTTTGTTAATTAAAGATGACCTCATCGCTAAAAATGGACGCTGTGCACCTCCTCGTCACGAGCTTCGCCATCAGCAGATTGCAGATTGCAGGCAGGGGGCCAAGGGCTTTCTGCAGTCCCTTTCCCTTTTTGCTTCCTTTCCCATTTTGCCTCTTCACACACATATTGTTAGTCTCTCTGTCTTCGCCACAGGTCTCTCCATCTCTCATTAATTACAACAATCATTCAATGTCCCCAAACTCTCGCTAATGGAAGTGCACTGGAATTATGGAATTATTACTAAGACAAGATAAGGATGCTGCCTCTCAGTTCCTTCCTTTTCATTCATCATTGTTTGTTGCAGCCTGTTTTGTCCCCATTATTTATAATGAGATATTTGTCTGTTTGACACAGTTTGTGCCTGGGCTTGATCTTTGTTGAATTTGGTGGCGGCTAAAAATCAATTTTAAAATGCATTTATGCATTAAATTAGGATTGATTAGTTGTTTTGCAAATTTGGGGCATTGCAGGCACAAAATGGTAGAAATAAATATGCACTCTCAATAGAAACCCATGCTTATCAAGGAAAGACTAGCAGCAAGCCTGCTGAGAATTGCTTGCAGCTATTATAATCACTGACTGGACATTTTGGTTACCATTGTGTTTGTGCTCCCAAATAAAGTCAAGATATAGGCACTGAGTCTGTTTATATTTACATGTAAATTTACAGGTAAACTTACATCATTTACAGTATGCATTATATAAATTTGATATAAAACACTTTATAATCGTGTTATATATTCTTTATACAAAGGCTTGTTTTAAATCAGTGTTGTAATAGTTATATATGCGTTATTTCAATATTAGCACAATGACAGGGAAATGCTGATTTAGGTGGGCAAGTTTTTGTTGGACTGTATGGTGTTATATATAGAAGAGACACAGTAGAAAGCTAACATTCTGAGAAAGAGGAGCATGCATCATGGTTTTGATTCCGATCTGACAACTAAAGAATATTGTTAAAGAGAAAGGCAAGATAACTACTTAAGGGAAGGAAAGCTCAACGACCTGGAACAATAAACAACCACGAAATGTTTAATCTACACACCGAACTTATGCAGATGAAATGGCTGGAAGTAGAGCTGAGAGTGCCATGATGCAAGAGCTGAAAAAAAAGAAAGAAATGGCAACTTATTAAGTCCTTTTAAAGCAAAAAAATTGCAATTAAATGTATCACTGTAGTAGCCAACACATCCCACCCTGAATAGACACCAAAACAATTCCTGTTAGGGTTGTTAATAGCACAAGACTGAGCTACTAAGACAAGTGAAGAACCTGAGCGGGATGAACATCTCAAAAAAAGAAGAACACTGCTATTGGCAGACAAAGATAATGAAACAAAATAAGATACACTAATCGTGGAAAATAAATTGTTAAAGCGATGATACAAATAAATGGAACCCCTGAGGAAGCCAAAGTAGTGATGGTAAATAACTCAGTCTTGGACTTGGATCAATGCCAGTGACATCATGGGATATTTATATCTGGGAAATTGGATGTCAGTGGCTTGTGTGAATATTAGTTGTGATTGTGTAGAGGAGTAAATCAAAATTATTATGTTTACTTTGTTGTTCCCTATTAATTCCACACATTGTGTACGTTTAGCAGTATAGGGACACATACAAAGCAAATACTGATCCAGGTTATGTGCTATAAAAGAAAGTTATAAGAATTATAAATAGATCAGGCCAGTATTATTCAAACACTTACACATGAAACTCACACATTAAGCTTCATTCACAATAGTAAATGTTCCCTCATTTTTTTTTTCATTGCCCATGTTGTCTTTTGAGAATAAAAAGTAAAAAAAGAAAAAAAAAGTCAAAATTCTCATTCATCTCTACTTTTTGTTGAAACTTCATTATAAAAATATTTCCATTTTATGTCACAGAGTAGTAGGCAAAGGACTCACTCGCAGGATTCTGAAGTACGGAGAGAAGGTGAGGGTTTATTCACAACGTGACACCAAGTGAGAATATATACATATATACAGTGAAACGGATAACACGGGGCTCCGGGGGAGTAAAGCGGGGTTCAAAGGGAAGGTCCAAGACGGGGGCACACACACGCCCCTCTTCAGCTCACTCCGAATGTCCACTCCAAAAGCTCACGCTCACTCACACTTGTCCACAGAGATCCAGACGGCAGGGAAGACGGGCAGGGGATCAAGAAGGTCTGTACACAGAGAAAAACAATGTCAGGGGGGAAACTCTAAGAGATCACAAGGAACACTTTCATAGGCTAGGCTACACTGACGCTAGGTAGTGTGACGATCCAGCGAGGAAGCAGTCTCTCTTTCCATCTTAAGTAGTTTGCCAGGATCTGTGTGAATGAGCCACAGGTGTGTGTTCAGGGCGGGTTCAGAGGCGGGGAATCAGGGCCCAGTTCCGCCCTGGTGGAAGAGGCTAAGACAAAAGGTACACACCACGACCTCTCCAGATCTTGAGAACCATGACATTTTATATGTATACTCAGTCAAATCTAACTAAGCGTGAATGTCCAGAAACACAATGCCTGTGCTGGCCACTGTGTTAGCTGACACAAGTGGTTTTAGTTTAATGCCTCGCTACACAAGTCTCCTCACAGTGTTGTACAATAGAACTAGTTGATGCCATGAGTTTACACTATTCTCCTTGTATAGCAGGTAAAGGATGACACTGCAAATCAATTCATCAAACAGTGCAGCACAACAGTAAGATACAACCAAACAGCCTGTCAGTACTGACACCTCTTGTCTTAATTCAGATTCAGCAGGAGGGCCAAAAGGAAAAAGCAAAGCCAAAAGCAATAAAAATGACCAGACGTGGTACAGATGGCCCTACGAGGCCATTAGTCTGTAAGAAAGCAACCCCTTCTGAGCCAATTTCTTGCTATGTAGAAAAGGTAAGGTAAGGTCACTGCCTAACAGATTTTAATTCACAGGTAGTCATAGCCAGTGTCCCATATTATTCTGAAAAGGAAACAAACAAAAATAAAGAAGCTGATAAACATCCAGAGCACCAGATATTGCATATCTATAATAGCTCAAGTCAGATCAAATTTTTTCAACAGTAGGTAGTCAAGGCTTGTGTCCATGAAACAATTTTCAGTTTGCATGCCACTTTGTCATCTAGCTGTAACCTCATTTGACCTTCTCCCTATAAGAGCTGCCTTTAATAGAACTGTATAACTATGGCAAGCAGGATGACAGTGCAATTAAACATTTAAATTAATCCTTAAGGATGATCAAATAATTAATTAATCGGTTTTGTCATTACATCTGCTAAACTTGTTTCTTCATGCTTTCATTCATACCCATATGTTATTTTACATTTAAATATGATATCTTATCTTTGATTAAACGATGGCCTGGGTAAAAACTCAATTATTATTAGCTGAAGGGAAGTTGATTAATTTCAGATAACTGCAAAACTCTGACGTAATGCTCTTTTTACTCTTGCAAATGAATGTGTTATCAAGATGTAAGCATTCCACTGAGTTTGTCCATAGGATTAGTTCCTGCTCAGGAACAATATGTCATCTCAACAGCCAATACTTTCAAGAAATAACTTAAATGAGGAAGAAAAAGTTCAGCGAATAGTGTGTTGTGCAGATTATATTCACTTTGACAAAGCAACACTGTGATTGTAGAAAACATGAATCATATTGAGCAACAATTCCAGTAAAATGAAACGTCACCAGTCTCATTAAAAAAAAAAAAAGAAAAAAGAATTGCATCTGAGATGGTGCAGCTTCCTCAGTGAGGGAAACCAGGACCCGCTCTTGGAGCCAGATCAGGAAGACAAGCTTGCTAACAGCTTTTTTTATCTGTTTAAAAATATTTTTTTAAAAAGGTAGTGTGTTAGGTGGAGTGGTACCAACTAATTATATTTGGGCTCACCTCTACACAAGGGTTCTGGAACCAAACCGCTGAGGGGGGCTGGACTCTATCCTTATCCAGATTTTGCATATAATGAGAGGCACCAGGGAGTTTGTGGGGATACTAACAAGCCCCTGGCTGGCTGAGCGCTGCAGTCATGGAATTTGCACTACAGAGTGAGAGGGTCACCTCTGCATGACTGAGTCACAGAGAGCAAGGCTCTGGATGGCAAGGCGATTCTGGATGAGATCTTGGATAGTGGACTGGAAGAGAGGTCATTTGTAGGAATGGCCTGACCTAAAGCAGAGCACAAGTTTAAATTTTACCAAAGCACCTTAGCCCATTGGTCAGTGATTAGACACAAGGTTGAAGAGATTAGCAGAGCTGACCAACTAGTGGCGAGTTGGATCAGATGGCAGGAAAGACTGCTGGACAGAAATGGTAAACCCTGCAGTTACTGAACAGTTAATTGCATCCCAAGGGAGATGGGGGACATAGCATCTGAGTTGGCCATCTTCAAAGACTCAGTTGCAGAAACACTCATTTAGGAGCTGTGGTCAGAAGGTCATAGCTGCCTGCCATAGAAGGCAACCATCTGTTGGGAAGAAGGCTGGTTGGTCTGGAGGACTCCTGAAGCAGTAGTTAAATACTGGCCAGAAGGAGTGCAGTTATTGTGGTGGCACCCAAATATGGAGGAGACGCTGGAGCAGGTCACACTTAGTTAGTTAGTTAGTTAGTTAGTTAAATTTTATAGTATATGCAGAACAAATTGTAGGACAAAGACAGTTTTTTCTAGTTTTTCTAGTTTTGCCTTTGCACATAGATTCAATGTGTAACAGAGGTGCAGAACTTTAGCTTTAATTCAGTGGGTTTAACAAAACGATTATATTAACTTTTGAAGAATGACTGACATTTTTATACTTAGTATCGCCTTGCAGCAACCTTCAGCTGCTGCTTGTTTGTGCGTCCCTTTCAGTTTTTTATCTCACAAACCATACTGTTCCTTTTGCAGTATGCTTTGGGTCATCATCCATTCACACTGTGAAATGCTGTCTGATCAGTTTTGCCATGTACAATTTAGCATTTATCCTGATAGTTCTATCAGCAGCCACATCATCAATAAACACGAGTGACCCAGTTCCACTGAGAGCCATTCATGGCCACGCCATTACATTCCCTGCACCATGTTTGACAGATAATGCGGTATGATTCAGATCGTGAGTCTTTCTCTCCTTCTTCATACTTTTATCTTCCCATCTGGTGCAAGTTAATCTTGGTTTCATCTGGCCAGAACGTTTTGCAGAACTGTGCAGACCATTTTAGATGTTTTTTGGCAAAGTCGAATCCATGTAACCAGTGGTTTGCACCTTGTTGTAAACCATTTGTATTTCCATTCATAAAGGCTTTGTTGTGTAATTGTATTTCTTAACCATGGAAATAATTCTCTCATCATGCACTTTAGTTGTCTTTTGTGGTCTTTCAAACTTTTTAGTGTTGCTGAGTTTGCCGGTTCAGTTTTTTTCTTCCTTTTTTGAGACTGAAGCAGATGGGTGATTTGGAGATTCCTAAAATTTTTTTGATTATTTTTGATTTTCTACCCTTATCAATCCCTACCTTACTTACACCAATATCTCCTTGCAATGAAAAGCTATACAATACAAATTCAGCAGTTTGAAGCAACTACTTATACTTGTTGGATAAAAAAGTGCATAAGTGTTCAGTAGTGAATAAGTCTCACATATTACTCACTTGTATTTAAGTGAATGAGTTCATTTAGCAATTCCAATTACATTATTTTTTTTTCTTCTGATACTTTCAAATTTCCTCCTTGAAGAAAAAAAAATCTAAACATATCTAACCCATAAACCAGCTCACCTTGACGATTTGCATATACATTCTCATTCAAATAAAAACATACATAGAAAGACAAATACAGGTAATGGCTAGAGCTGGGCGATATATCGAGTTTTTTAAAAATATCGATATATTTTTATACGAGATATAAGATGTGACAATATCCTTTATATCGATATAGTCTATGTTATATTATAATTATAGTTGCGGAGCCGCAAGTTTGCCTCTCTTTCGTCCACTTTTGTCTTTACGCAACGTTACTCGACCTCGCCTCTCCTTCACTGAACACAACTCCCCCTCCTCCCCCATCGCTTCACCTGCAGGCAGCAACAAGATGGACACGGCAAATCTCCGTTAATGAGTTACTGCGCATCGCCCCGTGCGTGGGGCTGGACGGCGTCAACGTGTTAACGAGCTAGCCACGCTAACGAGCTAGCCACGCTAACGCCATGCACGGCCTGAAATCCTTTCATCTTCTCAAAAGTTGACTGCGCGCCTTTTGTATGAATTCTGGTTGTGCTTGATGACCGCGAACCGATTTTTTGTGATACACAGCGCTCAGCAATCTGTCAAAAAATGTTTTAGTTCGACTTTGGTAAGCTACGGAGCTGCACCGCTTGATGGATTGTCGAGCATTACGGCTACCGAGGAGCCTCGCGAGTAATACGTACTGTGCTTCAACGTAATATTACCGTATTGTGTGTGTATAAGGACCATAAATGGCACCTGTTCAGAGACATGGTTATTAAGCGGATTTCAAACTCCAGGCTGTCAGTCACGCAGTAGAAGTTGGGAACAGAGCAGCTGTGAAATCTGTCTATGTTATTATGCTCGGCGTCTTTTAGTTTACATTTTGACTGCACAATTGTGAGCTCTTTGTTATGCACAAAACAACAGTTTTCTTTTATTTATAGAGCATCATTATTTAATAAATGCTCATAATTTATTTTTGAGTAGTTTTTTTCATGTACGTCTATGCTGTATGTTAATAAAAGTGCCTGTGTGACATCTGGGACACAGCTTTGACTAAGAACTCTCTTTTTGTTCTTACTTTATGGCTTTAAAAAAATATCAAGATATATATCTTATATCGCCATCGAGCTAAAAAATATCGAGATATGAATTTTGGGTCCTATCGCCCAGCTCTAGGGGGATGCTAAACTGAATCACCAAGCATACTTGGTTGAGGGTTAATCTGGCTGAGTGGTCTAACAAATTAAAGCCTCTGTGTGGGGAAACACTAAAGATTACACTTGTGTTGCATTTCTTCCCCTCTCCTCAGTGGTTTTGGGAGCACATCTTTAACTTTTGCTTAACCAGTTTCAGTAGTAAAATGAGAGGTTTGTATGTGTCTGTGTCTGGGTGTGTATTGGTCTGGTGGTGGTCATGTATTGATAGGATGGAAGTATCTTTGCGAGGTTTGACTAGATTTTCAGCACTTAAGGCAAACTTGAGCATATGACCCAGTGTGTGACTCCACAACAGAACAGTTTGTGTCAATGTGTCTGTCTCTGCTTGCATGGGTGGGATGGCTGTCTTCGTCTTGATGCATTCTCAATCATCCAGGAAAGTAAATCTCCAAAAGTTGATTCTGTTCATCTGGACGTAGCGTTTTGTGGGAGAAACGTTTCGTCACTCATCCAAGTGACTTCTTCAGTCTCAGCTGACTGCAGGTTTCCCCAAACCTTATAACCAGTACATTTGCATAATGACTTAAACCAGCCCACTGAAGGAACAATGGGCTGTGAGGTCAGTTCCTTAATCATAATTATGCAAATTCCCATGACCATTGATCAACAATCACTGACCAAAACCCACTGATCAAAGAACACTGATCAATGGCCATGAGTACCATTCACAGAGAGTTGGGGAATGGCTGCAATCACAGCATTGTAAGATGGCGAAAGATGTACCCTTAGGCCCCCTCCTCAATTCAGAGATGGTCTTTCCCTCTTCACTTAAATGGCCTCCTTGACTCCGCGCTCAAACCAGCGTTCTTCCCTGTCCAGGATGTGTACATCCTCATCATTGAAAGAGTGTCCACTGGCCTGTAGGTGTAAATAAACTGCAGAGTCCTGGCCTGACGAGGTAGCTCTTCTGTGTTGTGCCATCCGCTTCGCCAGAGGTTGTTTGGTTTCCCCGATGTATAAATCCTGGTAATCCTCCTGGCACTTAACAGCGTACACTATGTTACTCTGTTTGTGTCGGGGGACCCGATCCTTGGGGTGGACCAATTTTTGGCGCAGCGTGTTTTGGGGTTTAAAAGCAACAGAGACCCGGTGTTTAGAAAAAATGCGTCTCGACTGCTCCGATACTCCTGACACATACGGGATCACTACAGGTTTTCGCTTGGACAACCGCTGCCCAAGCGAAAACCTGTAGTTGTGCCATCCTCTGGCGAAGCGGATGGCACAACACAGAAGAGCTACCTCGTAGCTCTTCTGTGCAGTTTATTTACACCTACAGGCCAGTGGACACTCTTTCAACGATGAGGATGTACACATCCTGGACAGGGAAGAACGCTGGTTTGAGCGCGGAGTCAAGGAGGCCATTTACGTGAAGAGGGAAAGACCATCTCTGAATCGAGGAGGGGGCCTAAGGGTACATCTTTCGCCATCTTATAATGCTGTGATTGCAGCCATTCCCCAACTCTCTGTGAATGGTACTCATGGCCATTGATCATTGTTCTTTGATCAGTGGGTTTTGGTCAGTGGTTGTTGATCAATGGTCATGAGAATTTACATAATTATGATTAAGGAACTGACCTCACAGCCCATTGTTCCTTCAGTGGGCTGGTTTAAGTCATTATGCAAATGTACTGTTTATAAGGCCAAAGGAGTTTCCAAAGAAAAGCGTCTGGACTTCTTTAAGTTGCTTGAAGACGTTTCACCTCTCATCCGAGAAGCTTCTTCAGTTCTAAGGTCAAATGGCCGAGAGTCCCAGATTTAAACCCAGTGGGAGTATCCCCCCAAGGAGGGACAAAGGACCCCCCTCGTGAAACGTCTTCAAGCAACTTAAAGAAGTCCAGACGCTTTTCTTTGCAAACTCCTTTGACTACGATGACCTGGATGACTGAGAACCTTCACAGACCTACTGTTTATAAGATTTGGGGAAACCTGCAGTCAGCTGAGACTGAAGAAGTCACTTGGATGAGTGACGAAACGTTTCTCCCAGAAAACGCTACGTCCAGATGAACAGAATCAACTTTTGGAGATAGCTGTCTTCATTAAGAAACAAACCCGTAGAGTGCCATTGGAGTCATAAATGTGACTCTTGTTTATTGAGACCTGTATGGCTCATTCCTGTCCTCAGATGCAGTAAACTGGAGGCTATCGAGATATGAATTTTGGGTCATATCGCCCAGCTCAAGTAATGGCTAAAGCAGTTTCACAGTGCATGAAGTAGGAACTGTAAGTGAAAGGCTATGTCTGCCATAACAGAATGGCAAGTTTGGTTTAAAGACAGAATACCCCCACATGTGCACACATTTCCACATCCAAGTTCAGAAGATGCACATAAACGTGAATATAAATACAGTCCACAGTACATGTGTAGATTTTCTCTGCATACACATTTACTCTTTTATAATACCACAGTTGTGTTTTTGTGTGCTGCAGTTATTTTTGTTATTGTGTCTTCCACTTGCTGCTACTTATTCACCTCATGCTTTCCGTGAAGGAAGGACCTCTTTGATTCTCTTTTGCCCTCCCTACCTCCTCCTTTTTGTGTTTTGTTACGTGCCAAGGTTTTCCGAGAGGGGTATTCCTTGTTTTGTTTTGTTTTTTCAGAGACTTTGCACCAGCCTGGGTCAGGAACTGTTTCTGTTGTGGCGCAGCAAAGCTCTTTGAGACATTGTATATGATATCGGTCTGTACAAATAAACTTATCTTGACTTGTTTGCAACTACATCATAGTTACAAGGCCAGGATGTGTTTGAATCAGAGTGGTTCTCTTGTACACTGTCAGTCAGCCCAAGTCGTCACTTTCCCATGATTTGCTGTTATTTGTTCTTTTCTCTGCTTACTAAAAAGGTCACCTGGCATTTACCATGAGGTTTTAATCGCCATGTAAGCTGGAGAACACGCAAAATGGCTTTTACCGTAATAGAATTTCAGGGGCCTTAATTTTTGCCAGCTGTGAGCTGTTTGGCTTCGGTATTGACAGAAATGTTGACGGACCACAGGCCTACCCATGAGGAACCCTCATAACAATAAATGCTGCTTCTGGGTGTGCTCACATATCTTATTCTATTGTTAATGGATTGGATTTTGATTATCTTGACCTAATTCTGATATGAAATCACTTACAAGATATCCCCTTTTAAGCTATCACATTTGAAAGTCTTGAGTAGAAATGAAAAACACGCATAGACACAGCCAAACATGTGTGCCAATATGTGTGCCAATAGCTTGTAAAAAAAACTTCCACTTTAGCAGTTGAGTCATACATCATTTCGCACGTGTGAACATATTCAGTTAATCACCCCATTCTCCACTCCTAGGGATGCATACAGACACAAACCCTCCTCACGTTTCCTCTCCTGTGATACCAGATGGAAATAGACATGCACATCCTCTCCATACTCTCTAAAACAGAAGATTGTAAGCATGCGGTACCAAAGTACACATGCTTGCCCCCAGTCCTGCACTATGTGTTATGGCAGTGAATGAATTATTCTTCTTGTAGATTTTGGTAATGATCTGCACAAAACTTATGTTGATATTGTGAGGCCAAGTTCTAAAACACAAATCTGTATTTTAAGTTCTCTTCAACCCTTTGGTAAGTGGACTGGTATTTATATGGTACGTTTCTGCTCTTACTGATGCTCAAAGCATGTTAGAAGGAATTTAGAGTTGCTTTCAGGGTACAGATCAGGCACGGTAATCTGTCTTTATTATTCTGAACAAAAACTGAATGCTTTCAATTTTTGTTAGCTCTGCTTTTTTATAGTCGCATGCTGTGAGCAATATTTCAAAGTACTCCTCATCACTCTCAAGGTGCCAGAACTGTCAGTGTTCCTATGAAGGATCAGTCTAAAGGACTGGGTTGTGTTGTGCTGCATAAATTGTATTGTAAATTGATATGGAAAGAGGGTAGTCTCATTGGTTTAATAATTTGTTGTAAGAATAATTAAAATATTTATTAGTTATTTAATAGTTATGTTAGTACCCACTATGGTCTTTGGTGACTCTTTGAATTGATAATTGTATAGTAATTTGTCTTTTTGATCAGCTAATTAATACCAAATGCTGCTATTTAAATATACGTACTGTACCGTATGTCCAATAATACCTAACTAAATCACTAATTAACGAAAACCGAGCACATCCTTAGACTGTCCAAGGAAGCCAGTGTAGCTGGAGGGAACACATGCAGGCACAGGGAGAACTTCAAGTGTTTATTATAACTGTTAAGGAAACCTGCTCGTGCATCTCTAATACAAGATAAGTGAGTTATGAATTGATGGCAGTTACTGGGTAATCTACTACAGCTTGCCAGATGTATCTCTTTCATTTAATCCTTTTATCTATTTTTACTTGTCACTACTTAATTTATGCAAAAATCATGTCCTAGAAGGTTTGTGTGAATACGCTATTTCAAATCTTCAGAGAGATATTTTTGTTGTCTGCCAAGTTTTTGAAAGTGCCGTTTAAAACAAACAAACAAAAAAAACCCCACTAATTTTGTCTTAGCAATAAACAATAACTTACTTGTCAGAGACTAAGCTCTCAGTTTGTCAGTAGCCCTGTCACTTGATTTTTGCAAGTCAGAATAATAATAATAAAAATAAAAATGACAAATCTCCCCAACTTCTCCAAAAACTTCTGAAGTATACTTTAGTCGCGTTTCAACTTTTTGATTTATCCTGATCATCAAAACATCCCCTGACGACATCATTCTTCTCCTCGACCACGTCCAAAATCATAAAACATAATCATAAAACTCACTGCCTTTTTTCTTGTACACCCTCGCTCTTTACTAGTTCTCTCCTGACCTTTTTTCTATTTTTTTATTTTACTGAACATTTGTGCATGCTGTGTTTTTTTTGTATTATTATTATTTTTTTTATTTTAGACTCTGTGATGGACCAGATTTTTGTTCAGTTGGTTTTTTTTATTGTTGAAAGTTGCTTAAGGTAAAAGATAAAGTTTAATTTCTATTTGAACTGTGTGCTACACGACACACCACCAACATCCCTGAGATGTTGTTTTGAACAAAACTGATACCAGTAATCACAACTTACTTCCAGCCTTATGTGGGTTTTAACAACAATATAAATTAATACAGTTTTAGAGTGATGTTTAGAAAGGTAAGACCTTTGGAGGAGTAATCCTGTAATAGTGCTGGAATGTGTTTGGGGGCAACCTGCTATACACAGAGCTCTTTCTGTGAAAAGGTCAAATCATTCATTCGTGCAGTTCTTTTTCCTCTTCCTTGCAACCTTTTCTTGCCATCCCCTTGTGCCCCACCAGCCAGACTCTCTGTGTTTATAATTTGGCACACGTATCATAAGCTAAAATTAAGCTGCCCTTTACCTCATGTAGAAATAGTTTAAAATCCAACTATTTGAGAGCTTTTAAACCACAGTAGTTTGACAGGTCTCGCTTTTTTCCATCACCCCCATGAGTACTGGAAACTGATGTTGTGTATGCTTGTGTCTAAATGAACAATTGTGCATTGCTTTTCTTGCACAGCTTGTAAAGTAAGCTGTTTTTTGAGACACCACTGTGTTCAGGGAGGTGTCAGTGTAATAGTAGCATGTACAATAAGTCAAAAAGTGTATGAAATCCTGTTCTTTTTACAGTTCTGTAATGTAATGTGAATGGGTTCCTGACAGTAAAAAGTCCCATTTATTATGGCCTCGGCTTGAGCAGGCAGAGGTGAAACAACACAATTCAAATTGCACAGTTACAAGAGCTCCATGCCTAAATGTAGAAATCCATTCATGACTAAGCTCGTGTTTTGCACTGTTGTTTTTCTTATGTTAAAACATGTGGTAGAACCAAAACATGTGGGATTGTTTCGCAATAGATGGAACAATAGATAAAATGCAATGTTGAAAGATACGTTAGCAATTGTTCATTTTTTTCCCCCTCAAAATATTTAATAGTAAAACAGGCCAAATAACATATCCAAAGTGACCTTTTTGTAAGAACCTTTCTTTGGTTCAGACTTCAGTTCATGCTTTCATTGTTTTCCATTTCTTTCCAATGTTATCTCTTTATAAGGTGAGGTTCTGAGCTTGATGGATGATCTGTTTTCTGGTTTGGGTTCATCCTGTGTTGTTGCTGGGAGGAGGAGTGGAGACCATCCCCACTCTGTGCTATATTCAGTGGTCTTCAAGTGCCTGGAACCTGACAGCCTCTACAAGTAAGTCTCTTCTTTGCCCTCTGCCTCATTGAACTACACCAAGCCAATGGTGTTTGTCACTGCCTCTTAAGATCAGTGGGCAGAAACATTTTCTCTCAACGGCCCTAAAAAAATAGAAAGATCATCACCATTACAATGAAAATCAAGTTTAGATTGTTTGCTGCTCCACTATTCACCAAGAGCCAAGAGGTAGCTCCACATGTTTAATTTGGCCAAGTTCTCTTGACGGATGCCCTTCCTGACGCAGCCACAAAGGGATTTGAGTCCCATTCCAGGATCAAACTGGGGAGGTTTTGCTTGCTATGCAAATGTACAAAACACTACCCTACAATATACAGTACCAGTCGAGCATTTGGACATGTTTTATTTTTCATAACTGTTTAAATTGTAGATTATCACTGAAGGCATCAAAACTATGGAGCAGTTCGAGTATGGAGCTGAAGCAATGTCCAAACATAAAGCAGTTCAAAAAGAGTTATAACGATATGATCTTCATGAGTAATAAAGAAAGGGAAAATGTTGAAATTCAGTGAAAGTCTCTGTTTAGGAAATTTTATTCATGCTCATTGAATTTTACAAATAACTTTTAGAAACTGGAGGTATTGGTGTGGAGGTAAAGTTATAGGATCACAAAAACATAATGATATGATGTGGTGTCTATATTATATTAGAAATATGTTCGTTATTATTACTGCAGATTATATCAGTAAGGAAGCTGATTAAATATTGACCGATAGCTTATGGCAAAGAGTGGATTTAACTTCCACTCTTTGCCATAAGTTATCTTCCCACTCCTTTTCAATATGTAACTGAATCACTACAGGTGAAGCAATATTGAAATATATTAGCTTTATTTTGTATCTTTTTTTTCTTCTTTTATTTGCTAAATGAACTTTGTATGTTGTTTACATAATCTTAATAAATTAACAAGCAAACTATGAATGAACAGGTACGGGGAGTGCAGAATTATTAGGCAAGTTGTATTTTTCAGGAATAATTTTATTATTGAACAACAACCATGTTCTCAATGAACCCAAAAAACTCATTAATATCAAAGCTGAATGTTTTTGGAAGTAGTCTTTAGTTTGTTTTTAGTTTTAGCTATTTTAGGGGGATATCTGTGTGTGCAGGTGACTATTACTGTGCATAATTATTAGGTAACTTAACAAAAAACAAATATATACCCATTTCACTTATTTATTTTTACCAGTGAAACCAATATAACATCTCCACATTCACAAATGTACATTTCTGACATTCAAAAACAAAACAAAAACAAATCAGCGACCAATATAGCCACCTTTCTTTGCAAGGACACTCAAAAGCCTGCCATCCATGGATTCTGTCAGTGTTTTGATCTGTTCACCATCAACATTAAGTGCAGCAGCAACCACAGCCTCCCAGACACTGTTCAGAGAGGTGTACTGTTTTCCCCTCCTTGTAAATCTCACATTTGATGATGGACCACAGGTTCTCAATGGGGTTCAGATCAGGTGAACAAGGAGGCCATGTCATTAGTTTTTCTTCTTTTATACCCTTTCTTGCCAGCCACGCTGTGGAGTACTTGGACGCGTGTGATGGAGCATTGTCCTGCATGAAAATCATGTTTTTCTTGAAGGATGCAGACTTCTTCCTGTACCACTGCTTGAAGAAGGTGTCTTCCAGAAACTGGCAGTAGGACTGGGAGTTGAGCTTGACTCCATCCTCAACCCGAAAAGGCCCCACAAGCTCATCTTTGATGATACCAGCCCAAACCAGTACTCCACCTCCACCTTGCTGGCGCCTGAGTCGGACTGGAGCTCTCTGCCCTTTACCAATCCAGCCACGGGCCCATCCATCTGGCCCATCAAGACTCACTCTCATTTCATCAGTCCATAAAACCTTAGAAAAATCAGTCTTGAGATATTTCTTGGCCCAGTCTTGACGTTTCAGCTTGTGTGTCTTGTTCAGTGGTGGTCGCCTCTTTCAGCCTTTCTTACCTTGGCCATGTCTCTGAGTATTGCACACCTTGTGCATTTGGGCACTCCAGTGATGTTGCAGCTCTGAAATATGGCCAAACTGGTGGCAAGTGGCATCTTGGCAGCTGCACGTTTGACTTTTCTCAGTTCATGGGCAGTTATTTTGCGCCTTGGTTTTTCCACATGCTTCTTGCGACCCTGTTGACTATTTTGAATGAAACGCTTGATTGTTCGATGATCACGCTTCAGAAGCTTTGCAATTTTAAGACTGCTGCATCCCTCTGCAAGATATCTCACTATTTTTGACTTTTCTGAGCCTGTCAAGTCCTTCTTTTGACCCATTTTGCCAAAGGAAAGGAGGTTGCCTAATAATTATGCACACCTGATATAGGGTGTTGATGTCATTAGACCACACCCCTTCTCATTACAGAGATGCACATCACCTAATATGCTTAATTGGTAGTAGGCTTTCGAGCCTATACAGCTTGGAGTAAGACAACAT
Source organism: Oreochromis aureus (assembly GCF_013358895.1). Taxonomy (NCBI): domain Eukaryota; kingdom Metazoa; phylum Chordata; class Actinopteri; order Cichliformes; family Cichlidae; genus Oreochromis; species Oreochromis aureus. Next base: position 45,764,184 of record NC_052948.1, on the reverse strand, counting down.
GCATGAAGAGGATGATGTGGACAAAATACTCATTTGCCTAATAATTCTGCACTCCCTGTATGGAATTATGTAAAAGTGTTAAATAACTCAAAACATGTTTTATATGTTAGATTCTTTAAAGAAGCCACCCTTTGCTTCGATTACTGCTTTGCACACTCTTGGGATTCTCTCGATGATTCATGAGGTTGTCACCTGAAATGGTTTTCCAACAGTCTTGAAGGAGTTCCCAGAGATGCTGAGCACCCGTTGGCCCTTTTGCCTTCACTCTGGTCCATCTCATCCCAAACCATCTCCATTGGGTTTAGCACTGTGGAGGCCAGGCCATTTGGCACAGCACTCCATCACTCTCCTGCTTGGTCAAATAGCTCTTACACAGCCTGGAGGTGTGTTTGGGGTCATTGCCCTGTTTGACAAATAAATACTCACCTTTTGCGCACCGCACAAAGACACGACGGGTGGAACCAAAGATCTCAGATTTCGAGTCACCAGGCCAAAGCACAGATTTCCACTGGTCTAATGTCCATTCCTTGTGTTTCTTGGAAAAACCAGTCTTGCTTTTCCTTAGTCGTGGTTTCTTTGCAGCTATTTGACCAGGCCTGATTTATGATTAGTGTCCTCTGAACAGTTGATGTGGAGATGTGTCTGCTGCTGGAACTCTGTGTGGCATTTATCTGAGGTGCTGTTAACTTGTGATTTCCCAGCCTGGTGACCTGGATGAATTTATCGTCAGTAGCAGAGGTGACTATTGGTTTTCCTTTCCTCATGTGAGCCAGTTTTGTTGTAGTGCTTGATGGTTTTTGTGACTGCACTTGGGGACACATTCAAAGTTCTTGAAGTAATGATAGACTGTCGTTCCTCTTTACTTAGCTGAGTGGTTCTTGCCATAATATGGTGTATAATATGTTGTTCCCATAAACAGTTGTCAAATAGGGCTGTTAGCTCTGTACTAACCTGACTTCTGCACAACACAACTGATGGTCCCAACCCCATTAAGAAGGCAAGAAATTCCACAAATGGACCCTGACAAGGCACCCTGACAGGTGACTGACTACATCATGAAGCTCATCGAGAGAAGGCCAAGGGCTTGCAGCGCTGTCAAAAAAGCAAAGGGTGGCTACTTTCAGGAATCTAATAATCTAAGCTAATTCAGCCTGTTTTCACCCACAGTGGGTCAAATATGGCTTCTGTCAAAAAGCTATTTAGGATCATTTTTCACCATTTAGGTTTAAAGTAACTAGTAACCTTGTATTTCTTAGTGCCTTAACTAAACCAAAAAATTTTGAATATTTAAACTAAACCAAACAGTGAGTGAAAGGAATTTTAAGGCTAGTGAAAACAAAAAAAGTCCAGTTCAACTTTCCAAATGTAACATGAGTCACAGTCTCCTGGTTGTATGTCTGTGCAAGTTCTTAGTCATCCAGATAATGTTAGTCCTAAATGCTTGAATATGTTTCAAGACCTTTGAAGGCATTTCACTTCTAATCTAAGAGGCTTTCTCAGCTCCAAAAACTGATGGAGAGTTCCAAGTAATTCACCCATAATAATTTTGTCCTCTTTGGAGGTGATCCTGAGACTTATTTACTCCCCAGTCATCATGTGAATCGTGAGGGGTCACATGAGCCAAGGTGTGAATTAAGCCATTGGTCACTGCAGTCACAGCAACCAAGGTGTGAATCCTTTGTAAGCCATTGCCTCACCATGCCATTGTGTGAGTTTTTAAGGTCACATGTTCGAGGTGTGAGTAGGGGTTGAAATGCCTGGGAAGTGATCTCAAGACTGCCTTTCAAGTGGCTGATATTTGGCGTTGCCGGCCACCTCTTATGTTCAATGATAGTTGTTCCCAGTGGACAAAGTTGGCCTCCTCTGCTTCTCATTCAAATCATTTGTCTCCTTGGTCCAAGCTGTGGAACTTTCCAAACCTTGAAAGAGTGTATTTTTGGGGCTTTGAATGCACATAAAGGAGAAAGGACACTTTGTGCTGAGGACTGTTATCTCTCAACATGAAATATTGCTGCAGCCTTGTGTTTAAGCACCACCATCACATCACCTCACATCACATATCCTGCCTTCTTTTTCTCACCCTAACCGGTTGCGGCAGATGGCCGCCCCTCCCTGAGTCTGGTTCTGCTGGAGGTTTCTTCCTGTTAAGAGGGAGTTTTTCCTTCCCACTGTCGCCAAAGAGCTTGCTCATGGGCAGTCATATGATTGTTGGGTTTTTTCTCTCTATGTATTATTGTAAGGTAAAATTTTCACCCTATCCCAGCTGCCATAGGGTGAAAGGGGAGGCACACAGGTCACCAAACTGTCACGTTGAAACAGACTGGTGTACTTCGACTTCTTTGGATAGAAATCGAAGTACTCAGAGAGAACCAATGCAAACACAGGAAGAACATACGAACTCCGCACAGAAAGGTCAGGTGATGGATTCAAACCCAGGACCTTCTTGCTGTGAGGCAACAGTGCCACTGTCCTACCCACTGGGATAGTCATTTCCCTGTGGTTTTCAAAAAACCAAAACAGTTTTCAAAGAACTCTTTGCAGTCTTGTGAAAAAAACTATGTAAACCCCCATTGCTTCTAGAGGAATTAAGAGGGTAAGTAGTAGCCAAATGCTACTAATCAAATGCTATAGACCAGTTATTCATCAGAAAGTATGACCACTATATAAAAGCAGAAGTTTTGGCAGTTTGTTGTACATTAATACATTATACAATGCATTAATACAGTTAATTAATTGTATTATAACAATGCCACAATCTTCCAGGGGCTGATATCCCAGCAGATTTGCCCCAACGCCAGACCATGCAACAATTGCTAGATATCCGAGAGCTACATGTCAGACTCTACAGGCTTTAATTCACGTGTTAAATGTTAAAGTTTATGACAGTACAATTAAAGAAAAACTGAACAAGTATTTTTTTTTTGAACACCTCAGGCCAAAGAGAAGATGTCTGGCCTTAATGCGCAGTGCCTCTTTCGGTAAAAAACAAACAGAATACCAGCACAAACATCTCATATTACCAGTCATTTAAGGTGGTCGAGCTCTGAT